>NC_087477.1:31234507-32484507 GCF_036417665.1 Passer domesticus | reverse complement strand
TGAAAGATACCAAAGACCCCAACTCATGTTTTTACATCTCCCTGTTGGGTGTATATTTACCAATACTGTAAATACAGTTATTCTACTACTGTATTTTGAGACATCACAGAGAAGGAAAGATGTGCTTGGTTTTACCAGCCAGTATCTTTTAAAGGATTACCTGCCATTTGCATTTATTTCTGCATGTCTTATCAGCAGCGTCATTAAACTCTTCCATTCTGTCCACGTACCCTTCTAAGCTTACCATGAATGAATGGGCATATCATTTAATTAAAAAGAAAACTAAAAAACCCAAAATGGTGAGAGAGGGAGACTCTATTAATGATCCAGGAACTATTTTTCACTTTTATGAAACCAGTCCAAACTATGCATTAAGATACAATGAAATTCTAAGGTAAAAAACAGACTATACAGAGGAAAAAAATCATAAGGTTTCTACTACCATGAAAGGACACATGAAGACTATGGAAAAGAAAAAGGGGGATAAATAAAAATTTACTTAAGAATAATTAATAAGTTTACATGTGAAAGCTGGAACTTCAGCTTATCTGAAAACTCTTACACTCCTATAACTAAACAAACAGACAAACAAAATCTACTACTGCTAAATTCCTAATCCCCTAGCCTGAAAAAAAACTGATCACCCCCTGAGAGTTCACTTAACAGAAGACTGTGTACTTTCTAGTACTCAAGAAAAAGTCTTAGACTTATGAGAGTAACTCTGAACATGTTTGATGGAACACAGAGTCTAATATATATTCTGAATGTAAGATAACTAAGTAACTAATTTCAGATACTTCAGGGATGGATGCTGAAACAGGAAGTTTGACATGGATCAGAATCTCTGAGTTCTCCAAAAAGATAGTCAGCACCAGGAGCAAATCTTCATTTCTCCCTGCTTCCTCTCCATTAAAGATTCATTCAAAACAAAAGTAAACCAACACTTCAGAGTGTTAAAAAATGCTATGGTTTTATCAGTCAGAATGGCAGAGCCCTGTCATCCCAACCAAGCAAGCTGAGCTCATGAATTGAATCCTCTGAGGGCACCTAAACAGAACCTGTAACCATGTGGATAACCTCCCTGAATGGAAGCATAATTTAATAAGCAGTGTAATTCTCTTTCCAGGAGTCAGGCTGAACTGTGGATCTGATTTTGAGGAATTACAGCATTTCATAGTCAAGTGAGTGGAAGGAATATTGTGAGTGACTTAAATCCCCACTCTAGAGGAGAAAGAAAAGCTTTCACATTGACATGTAACCATTTATGATGCACTTAGGTTCTCTAGCTGCACTTTTCTTTCTAACAAAATTCAAGTATGAAAGAATAAAAATACTGTCAATTTATCCCTCCAGTAAGTGCTACCTTGTAAGGTTTTTTCTTCTCTCAATGTTTTCCACTTGCTTAGTTCCAGATTCTGCTGTTAATACCTACATTATACATTTTGTCACATAGGGTACAAACACCAACACCAACAGAAGCAGGTCAACAAAACTGTTTTTATCATAAATGCTTTCCAGTATTAGGTATTAGAACTTGTCTATACTCATATCAAATTTCGAAATAAGCTTTAAAGTATATCTATTTCATTGCAGTTTTCTCCCATGAAGTATGGGTGCATTAAAAAAAATTGTTTCCATACACTAGAAAATGACCGCTCTATGCATTTTCTGTGCACAACTTTCAGATGACACTTTTTTCTCAGTGACAATTACAGAAATCAACAGTTCATACAAGATTTTTCAAGACCCATCACAAACTAGAAACATCTCTTTTTCCCTCCATGGTAAACATTTATTTAAGTCCAGCTCAGAGAATTCAAGGAGTATTTCAATTAAAGTCTACTCTGTTACAAGCTGTCTTTACATGTAACATGTAAAGTAGAAAAATCTTCTTTAGACTATCTTTGATGCTTAAACAGTCAATAAGGGTTAAAGCCTCTTTAAGCTATTAATTGCAAATTGCAAAAACTGCTTAATATCACTGTTATATATAGAAAGTTGTTTTATGCATAAATATGTCAAGGTCATTTGGTGCCATTACTAATATAAGAAGCCATTTCAGTATGAATGTTATTAATTGGAGGATTAATCAGTCATACAGGAATGCTTAAGCAACTTCTTCACAAACCTTGCAAATTCCAGGGTCATTTCTCCACATATTTAAAAAGGACAATTACTTCTTTCCCCAGTTTACAAATCTTTCAAGGTCACACCTAGCAAGTTATGAAGAATTTCTGCCTCCAAAAAGGAAATATCTTCATAATTTACAAGCAACAAATAAAAGTGGCTCTTATTACCACTCTCTGTCCTCAGTAAATTATTTCCTATATGTTACTAATTGGAATCCCTCATTATGATTTCATAATTTGAGTACATTCACTTTTATCTGCTTTAGCTTGCCCACAACAAACTGAAAGGATCAAATGTAGAAAAGTACCTTTAAACAGTGTACCATCTCTGGATGGATAGTCTCTATTAATTTTAAAAATAAGCAAATTCATAGCTAATCATGGATGACAAGAAAGCACCCAAAATAACTAAAATAATGAAAGATGCATTAATGAAAAATTTAAGAAAGGACTCAAACTTGGAGATGAACAAAACAATATTAAGTGAAAAAACAAGAGGTGCTCTAACTTTTAAAATATTAAAAAATCTGCAGATATCAGAAGTAAGTTATTTCAAGTAGTTCATCCTACTTCTATTGCGAACACCTTTAATTTAAACATTAATCTGGGATTTTCCCAGCAACATTCACCCGCTAGAAAGCAAAGATCACATTTAACTCTTAAGATATTGCAATGAAGCCCACATAAGTTCATATGCTTTCATGATGTAACCCAGGCCTTGGGTTGCATCCTTTGGAAATATTAAATTACAGGTTTTCAGCTCACTGAGAAATGAGTCATTAGGCAATATGCACAGTTCATAAACATTGGCATCATCTACCCATATGGAATTCACCCATCCCTGAGAAATTAAATAGACACGATATAACAATCATACCTTTAGATAAAATTTACCTAAAATTTTACATATGCACCTGTACGTCAAACTGCTGTTACTTCCCCACTTTTCTTCTTCTGTTTATTCTTGCCTCTAACACCACACAACACCTTCAAAACACAAACACTCAAAGGCTGGAGCTTCCAAAATAGTCAATTTCTGCCCCTCTCTCTATGGGGAGTTATGGAAATGCATGATTCTTCTCTGGGTGGCTTTAAATAACACCTCTCTTTCCTGCCAGGCAGCTGAAGGGAAGGTAAAAGGCAGGAGAGCAGAGCCCAGCTCCCACTGCCAGACACACCTGGTGAGTCTGAGTCCTTCTGGCGACACTCAGGCTCCGTGTAAAATGGGACACCTGGCCCAAACTTGTGCTGGGACATTTTCTGGGCAGGAAGATACAGCACACATGTGAACACAACAATACCTCCATTTGACAAGTGCTCTGAAAGGTTTCTTTGGTTTTAAGACTATAAGCCTTTTCCAAAATCCACACCTGAGCTCAATGCAGCAATCCATCTGCTGATTTTGAGATGAACTTCACCACACAGCTTGACCTAGAAGAGAACCAGGGTGAGAACCAATACTGACAGGGTGAGCCTGCTCTTTTTGGCCTGCCTTAATACATGACACTGTGACATAAAGTGCCTTTTACCTCAGAAATAGGTTTGTTGGGGTTTTTCCCCTGCCCATTTCACAACTGCTTTTTATAGTACTTGATGAATCACAGCAAGAGAGACAACTTAGATAAATTGGATCATAGCCAGTAAAACCCATCTCACAGCTGCTCTCTACCTCTGAAACAGATACATCCTTCATCATAAGATCTGTTAAAATAAGCTGTCAATAAAAATTCTCTGCATTTCTCTGGAAAAGAGTTGCTGGCAGAAAAGGCCAGTAGCAATAAAATCAGAGGCAGGCTCTGCAGCATCAGTCAGCATTCAGTGAGGAAAAAGAATCAAACCACTGCCTTACACTTAATTAGGATTAGGCAGAAGAAAATATGTGGCCAAATAAATATTCAGTCTCTGTAAATCCCCTGAGCTCTACGAAGCTTTACCCCTACTGGCACCCACTGAAAGTACAAGTGCCTTTCTGTGGAAATGAAATGCCATATACACTGATCTGAAAGAGATCTTTATATCCTTATTAACATCCTGTACATCCCATCCAATGTTTTTCTTTCAATTCAGTGCCATGGGGAAATACACTGCCCTACCCTGAGCAGGCCAGCAATTTCTACACAGAGAATGCCATCCCCTGGTTTTGGATGTGGTAACTTGCTTAATTGGAGGCAAAAAGTTGCTCTAATGATGGGTATTAAACACAGCCAACTATTTCTCTATGCATAGAGAAACTGCTGGCATAGGAATAACCTTAATAGTAAGTCTTGTTGCAACAGCACTAATAAAGTCATTTTACATGTAATGGAAATAAGGCGATGAGACAGTAAGTAAATTGTCCAGCCACAGGCAGAGCCAGGAGAAGAAAAGAGATTTTCAATTCTCAACCTGTTGCTGTCACTTCTAGACAATATTTTAATCTTCTTAATAGTCCACTATTGATCCACATACAGAGGGGTCTTGTCAAACTTCACATCTTAAGCAGAAAAGACAACACCAGCTGATCTTTATTGGCATGAAGGTACTGCCTTGTCTTGGAATGATCTACTAAGAACAAAACAAGTCTCAAAACAATCAGCACAATGCATGCATGGCTGAGGAAGAAGCAACTAATCTTCTATTCTTCCAAGGTTTAACAATACTTTTTGCTTACATAAAAAATACTTTTAGAGAATAACTAGAATTGCATCATTACTGGTTAGCTAAGACCTAGGAAAAGTTATTACCCTCAAAATGCCAGTTTAGAAAAAGAGTCCCTTTCAGAACTTTGTTGCATCACATAAGCTTCTGAGATCTCAAGATTGGAGTAATTTATCCACTGCACACGTCATATCAAAGCAGTTCAAATTGGGTGGACAGAGGAGATCTCGTTCTTTAAAAAAAGACAGCTGAGCTGCATCTCTCTAAGTTCCAGTGAAGTCTTCAAAATAAAATTTAAAGAATGGTGAAGTATGCAGATCTGTCACAGGCTTTCTTATCAAGGGATAACACCACAGAGGATTAGTTTGATTAGTACCTAGCTTCATACCCTGGACAAGAGGGGGCACTGCATTAGCTGAGAGTGTCTTCTCTCCTTCACTGAAGACTATGGAACTTAGTGAAAATGAGTGCTTTTTGTCACTTATGTTATCTGTCAAACAAAACTTCACTTCTCAAATTACTGCCAACTGAAGGCATATTCACATTTCAGTGTCTGAGGTTGAGGATCAAATCTGTCACAGATGAAATTGGTCCGTGCTATTTCCCACCGCCAATAGTTTGTGGGCTTGCACAGAATAAGAAAGTCAGGTTCTTCCCTTTTGACTGGACAGAGCTGAAGCTGTAACTCCCACTGTAACCATCTGACTATTTCATAGGCTTGGCTTAGGTACTCCTGGTTTCTCCCAATGACACTGTTCTTTAAAAAAATGGGTTTGAATATTTTAAAGTAAAAGGACTGCAAGTCAGCCCTTCATCTTCCATTCCTTTTAAAGTGACCATGAATTTGATGTCTTCATTTGTCTTTGGGTACCTGTTCACCCACAGATAAAACACCACAACCCACTCCTGGTATGAAACCTCTACATATTCCTTTCTGAAGAGCATTCATGTAATTTGTTTGTGTTTACCATTAATTTTTTTTTCTAATCGCTCATCGGAGTCCTTCCTTCTATACATAAACCTTACTTGAAGAGAGAAACAAAGTTTCAGTCCCTTCTTATTGTGCATTTTATTCTTGCACTGTGAATCAGTGCATTTTGTGTTAAGGCAATTTCTTCCACATTATTTCAACCAGCAATGAGCTGAACGTTCATCAGTAGCTGCAGGATACAACAAAGAGAAAGCAAAACAAACTGCAAGGCTATGCCTTGCTTCCTTTGGGAATGAGGAAACAAATCCAATAAAAGATGTGCACATCTTTTATCTAAATTTCCAAAACCTGTATCACAAACAGCACTGAGGGCACCCTACCCTGGAGATGGGCAGATTCATGATTGGCACTACAAGCTAAGCAACAAATGGTCTGAAGTCTTCAGGTTGACCATATAAGTGTGAAAATATCACCAACTAAAAGACACCAAAAATGGTGTCAAGCCTTGTCCAGCTGCAGGTTCCACCATGTGAGGCACTCTCAAATGACACAGTCTACCAGGCACCCACCTACTTCCTGTGTGCCCAAGACTATGCCATGTTCATGCTTATGGTTTTATAAGGAAATACAATGTCTGGGAGAGGCAGCAGTGATGCTCTCCTTACTCCCCTTGCATGAACAATAGCCAGCTGTTGGGAAAGCAGTGAGGAAAGGAATGCTCTTGGCTTGTGCTTGCTGTTTGGCTACAAGTGAGGTTAACTGTGCACCTACCAAGGAAAAAAGTGATCCATGCAGCACATTAAATAAAGAGCTAGAAGGTGCAGCATGGTGAAAATACATCAAGATTTACAAAGTAGAGGAAGGAATGCAATATCATGATTGAATACTCACTTGAAAGATCATCCTGATCCATTTTCCCTGAACATGCACCACCATCCAACAACCTGGCAAGTCTACAGCAAAGCCTGAACAGCAGTCAAGACCCTAGGCACTAAAAATCAAGCACTGGTCAGTGTGTCAGGGCTTTCCCAGCAGTAACATTCCATCCCCAGTATCTCTAAAGTCCTCCAAGCCTCGCCTCCACCATTCTGAGTGACGTCAGTTCCATGCTTTCCAGGAGCTTCTTAATACTGACATTACTCAATGCTCATTTCTTTTGCCAGTAAAATTTGATGGAATTATTAAACGAATTTTAGAAACAGCTTACTGGAAAAGAATGTCATCTTCGAAATCTACAGCGTTTACAACAAACTCGTTTCATTATGCCTTCTACTTGGTCATTAAAACAAATTTAAAATTAATCTGCGCTCTTTTTATACTCAAGTCTTCTAAACTAGTAACAGTCTTCCATTTATACAACATTATTATATGAGGATTTTTGTGTTAAAGAAGAATATTCCACAAATGCCCATGGACTTGTCAGCCATAGTACTCCTACAGAAGATAATTAAGTTTTCATATTGAAATTTGGTTATGTACCAAAAATGCTGGTGAGGACAGCTCTTACAATGATAAAAGGAGATCAGGAAGTTTTAGTTTTGACTGTGAGAATTCTCAGTAGTCTCTTGAACTACCCCGATTTGGGAGAGTCGTCTTCTGCTAGATGTGAATAATGTTTCCAAGATTACATTTCCTGAAGTTGGAATTTCACTCAAGTTATGACTGTAAATAAATATATGTGCATCTCTATGTATTACTAGAAATGGTAGCATGAACCACTTTCTGCAGCAGCTGTAGAAAATATTTTTTTCCCCTCATGCTGATGGACCCCTTCATGGACTCACAAAAATACTCTCTTGCTAACCATAGGCAACATACCATAAAGACAATGCATAATTGTGGATGTCTGTCCCATAGGTACCAAGATGTAAAGAAAGATGATAAAGATGAAAAAAAATATTTTTGTGTGTATATATACATATATATCCCCCCCCCAATCAATCACTAAAACAACTAAGACACTACTTTTGGAATAAAAAAGAAAAATGTTCAAGAAGCATTGTAGGAATACCACCTTTACTCTAGCAAAGGTAATCTATCAGAACCTCTAATTTCAATAAGAGAAGTTTAATATTTGTCTGTGTCTTTATACAGCAGAAAAGGCTCAATAAAACAACCCCTCCACCCACTTCCCCATCAGGAATATAACAGCTTTGTTGGACCTTTTTTCACAGAAGATTTTTTTCAGGCTCAGAAGAGAACTTCCATCAGACAAGAACAAGCAATGCAGTACCACTAGAATTTGGAGAATTTACAAATTACACTTGAATTCCAATATACATTATTAATACCAATAAACTAATGGATATAACAGACTAGGTGACCATGCTACTCTACTGACTTCCACCTGCCTAAGCTTCCTACAAGGCACAAAATTTACTGGACCACTATGACAAGGCCCTTCCCAATTTTGGAGTTAGACATGAAGGCAACATTAGATTAATAAAAGATGCTTGCTAGGTGTTCAATGTGATGATTCGAGATATAGGTCTAATGTACAACATAGTACACAAGAAATGTTGGTATTTGCTATTTCAAGGGGACAATTTCCCAAGCATTTAGGATTATTTTAGGAAGCTCTGAACAGAAGGAAAACTTGCACAAAGCCTGATCTATTTAGATTGGTTTATTAGATTGGATCCTAAAATTTATTACTTTCAAACAGCTTTTCAATACCGCACTGG
Organism: Passer domesticus; assembly: GCF_036417665.1. Classification (NCBI taxonomy): domain Eukaryota; kingdom Metazoa; phylum Chordata; class Aves; order Passeriformes; family Passeridae; genus Passer; species Passer domesticus. The sequence goes on along the minus strand of NC_087477.1, from coordinate 32,476,126 downwards.
TAGGAAATGTAACAGAGAGGTAGGCAGACAGAAAAATTGCCCTGTATTTCAGAGTTATTTATTCAAAATTGTTATGGGTCCTTGAATTTTTCACCTACTGTGAAACCTTTCAGTTCACTGTGCCTTTTTTTCACACATTGTAACATGATATAGTAGTGAAGCACAACACATCTGTGTTCAAGAGTATTCCACATCCAAATACTTTTTGCTATCATTTTTCAGAATTAAGAGAAGTATTTTTCATCTCCTACAACCTGACCAGAATTTGGCAAGAACTGGCTGGTGTACTTCAGGGACTTTTTTAATCCAAGAGCAGAGAGCAAAGTGTTTGAGCAGATTGAAATTTCTGAGCTGGTCTAGGTTTTTTCTACAGGAAGCAACAGCAGTGTATTCCCCTGCACTCTACCCAGTTCTGAAACAGCCTTCATAAGCAACCTAAGGTTTTTGGGCAAGGATTCTCAGGGATTACCCTTGGCCTTCTCTTTAAAATGGAAGAAATACATTAATAGTTTATATCTTAACCTCTTCTAAGCATCTTGCAGTGTTCAAGAGGGATGGAAATTTTTCGACTTGCATGCTGCAAATAGATACAGTGTGAGTATATAAATGTGAATTTCCATATATTGTGCACCAACTAGTTATTGACTTTGCAAAATTAGTACACTCTGTTCCTTAAAATCTACAAAGAAATATCTTATTACAAGCAGGAGAGCCTACTAGGAAAAAACTCCATTAAATATCTTGTGCTTACACCTAATGAATTACATTTTCAGAAAGAGACAATTCAAAGTCTTTCTTGCCATTGTTTCACTGATAAAAAAGGGTCCACTCACAAAGTGGATAATTCTGAACTGAGAACAAGGTAGCTTAAGGATTCAAATTAATAATTCCTTCAAGAGCGATTCATTGCCAAGAAGCCATTACTGTAATCTGTTATTTGGAATTTGCAAAACGGTGATTTTAGCAATAGATCAATTTATTGACCTGAAATTAAACCTTGTGCACTCCCAAAGTCAGAAACTCACTTTTAAATGAACTACACCTTACATATTTTTCTCCAAAAAGCCTCTTTCAAAACAGACGGGAAAAGTTGACTGGATAAATTATTCTGTTACCCAAGAATAAACACCATACTAAGCCATTTATATTATCTTGCCTACACAGCACAGTATAACATTTTCCTTCTATATAATAGCATACTCTGCATTTACAGAACAGAGATATTATATGTTATGACAGAACTGTTTTATCTTGTTCAAAAAATGACATGCATCAATGGGAAAATATCAAAAGAGCAGGAGGAGAAGATTTTTTATTATTACAGACAAGGTAGCCTGTCGTAAATTAGCGAGGCCATTATCAGCCAGAGCACCAATATATGCTCCCTGACAGAAGCCCATTTCAGGAACTGGTGACATTTTGATTAATGCTATATAATAGCACTGCATTTTACATGCTATATATCTTTAGAAAAGTCTAGCACCTTGGACAGGATTTCATCGTAGTTCTTGCCAGATGACATTAAGAAGCAGGGTATATGCCTTAATTAAACATTTCATTATGACTACTAATTATTTCTCAAACTAAGACAACAAGACTAACAACTGCTTTAAGGAATGAAGGGTTTCTTGTTTTTATACTATGTGAATAGATGCAGAAACAACATCCAGTGTGCTAAAGGCATTAATATGAGATAATATGTTTTCAAAAGTTAAAACAATCCAGTTGATTGCATTAGCACTGCTTGTGCTAGCAATTTTTCTTAGAGGTTGTTTTCTGGAAACTGCTTCCTAGGTGATCCATTTCTGTAATAGCTTCATTGTTTCATCTTTCATACAGAGGTAAGTCAGGTCCTTGGAAGAAAAGCTTGGAGATTTGAGATGTAATACTACTGAGTCACAAACACACTGTGTGTTTTGCAATGCCAGCATTAATTTGGGATTACTATTCTGTTTTTCAAATGTGGCTGAGCTTGATCTGCAGAGATAATCACCTCCAATTAGGTAGAAAACAAGAGAGCTGCCATTTAAAAAATAATATAGAAAGAAATGTCTAAAAAGAGATTTCTTATTTACCTGACACATCTCCAGGGAAGAGGTTCCTGCACATTCATTTCCACCTTAAGAATAACTGACAAGGAATGAGAAACAATTTGTCCAATGCCAGATACAAACTGTAGCTTAACAAAATGAAGCAGATGTAGAATTCCATAATTCTACATTATTCCATCTGCCTTCTACTTCCCAAACATGTCCTTGATCCTCCCTTCAGAGCAACGGCAGTGCATTAACCTCCTCTTCACAGCTGCCCTTCCCACCTCTCCATCTGGATGCAAGAAAGGCAAGATCAAAAAAATACAAGTGCTTTCCTCATATGGGTAATCTAAAATTCAGCTAAAATTTAGGAGAAAACTAGTTCATTTTCAGCAAACAAGAAGGGAATATTATATGTTTTAAAATAATACATATTTCACATCCCTTTTACCTCCTACATCCCTTTTTACTCTAAGACGCTTCTGTGAGTTGTGGATTCAAGTGAAGCCAGTGAGAACCATCACTGTACCACAGCTGAAACTTCAGCAGACCTACATGGTTTTTGTTTGGCTTCTTCATTTTGAAGCCAACTGGATTGATCAGTTGTGAGAGACAAGATGCTTTTACACAGTGTGTTTTACTTAACTGGCAGACATTGGTTGTGTTTGAGACAGACAGTGCTGTGTCCAGAGAAGGCAAACAGGGCATAACAAGGTCCACAAACATTGAAACTTTGTGAGTGAGATCTGCCTAAAAAGAGAGAAACAACAAGCCATTTGCCTTCAAGACCAGCTCCCAGTGGTACAATGGGGATGGCCATGAACATCTCACCTGGTACACACCCTTTCCCTTACCAAGAGTTGGGGGAAAATGTAGACACAAAGCAATCTATTTCAATCAATAAGGAAAGCACTGTCTGAGGAAGGCTGATTTTAGAAATATGAAGGCATGCATGGTGCTCTTTTAAACTGCATCTTTGTTTGAAATACATCTGTTGCTGCTTTATGGGGCTTATAATACAGGCTCAAAACTTCAATTTCTTCACAGCTCTCCCTGATGATCTTGCCCTCCGGCACATACTGGTGTTCTCCCTCCTTTCAACCCATGTAGTTAGATCACATTGCTTATACTGGGTCAGCCCAAGCCTGTGTATTTTACTGTCTCTTGGGTGGATAGTGTCAGACAAGGAGAGATTAATGTATTATCACACAGCTTTTGATTTAAAATTAGCTTACCTATTGAATCTCTTTCAACTGGCCTTTTGAAAAGGATAATATATTCCAACTACTGAGCAAAGATGTCTCCTCTGGCATTGATTGAAATAAAAGAGCATTTTTGCTTGAAGAGGATTCCTTTTCTGACCCTTCGTTCACTCAAGACTTTTGCCTGTAATTTGGTAACCTGAAGCAAATCTCTAGCATACAGTCATTAACCCCATGGACCATAGAAGAGTGAAGCTTGGCAAGAGAAATACCTATTTTACAATTTCCCTCCACCAGCATATGCCCCATTTGGTTTAATTTTCTAATCACTCTTCATTTATGCCTTACAAGCTAATCTCTCCAGTCACAAAAGAAATAATTATAAGAGTGCATTCATGTACAATTAATGTTCAAATTGATTGTGAGTGAAAGTCAGATTTTGCTCTGACTTAATTATGTAAATGAACACTAGAAAGAGTCAGGCAGGTGAAGACCACAGGGTTTGATACACGAGCATGTTGGCTTAACCTGGCAGAGTTTGTTTCTGCTTTGTGCACCCATACAGAGAGTTAACAATTATTTTAGAATGGAAAGTCCATATTAATCCCATTACAGCCCATACTGACTGCCCACATAGTCAAGAATACTATATATTGGCAATGAAGGCTATACAAGTAGTTTGAACTGTACCAAGATTCATCTAGCTCATCAGAAAGGACTGATAAGTAAATTTGCATGGAGTCAAGTTAAAACTCACACTTGATATCATATGCCCACAACAACATACATGCTTTTACAAAATAAAACAGAGACCTGTATGCTGGGTTCTCTACTTTTACTATACAGACTTTGCTGATAATTTTGGAGATGAAGGTTTCCTATTGGCTTATGATTTAGAGACAAAATTACCAATAGACGTGATAACGACATTTAATGAGAATAGGATTTTGAGAATGTCGATAAAAAATATAAGAAGGGTAAACAGTAGAGAACAGTGAGCTATAGCATATATAAGATATTACTGAAACTTTCTTCAGACTATAGTTCATGTTAGGAGCAAGCATATTTATCACTCACTCAGTTGCCAGCATTCTTGTAGCTGTTTCTCATTGAAACTACAGAAGTCATAAAGTGCATTTTCAGGGGAAAGCAGCAGGAAATCTCCTTCCCACAGTGAAACTCTTATTTCCTTTGATAAGCTGAGATTCTGAAAAAGAAAGCTTGCCATTGCCGACTCTTCAAATGCACAAACTCAAGTGAAGGCAGGTGTTCTGCTCAAAAAGCAATGTCCCACAACATTTTTTTTCCAAGTACTTGAGGATGGGCCAGACGCTTACACATCCAGCTGTGAAACATTCATGCTTGCTTCAGTCAAGGTGAGCTGGCAAGATTTAAAGGCCCTAAGGTGCTAAAAGAATATCAAAAATACTGGTTAGGAAAGGATTTTATTACTTAGAAAAGAGAGCTCCCAGACTGACAAGTTACCTAAAGCAAGAAGGCATAGAAATCTATCCTGGCTTCACAGTATCTGCCACATTTTTTCAGCAGATAAAACTGGTTTTGCTTGAAATAGGTATACTACTAACAGGTTTGCAGTTTGATATGTTTTATCACATGGTGTGAATCAGGGTTTAACATTTTTAATGGAACAGTTGATCTCAAACAGTGCACAGTATTTCCTTTTCATCATAGCCTATCATAAGTGATAGGAAACTCATCTTTAGTTTTAAAACCTTTAGTTTTACTGTGATATTTTCCCATTATTTTTTAAATGTTTAATTTCCAGCATTTTTATAATTATGTGTTTTAAGATTAATGTGCATTACCATATGGTTTAAAATGCAGCATTTTTGTATGAGGCACACCTGTCTAAGTTAGGATAAAGGTGTTTTTGTCTGTATCATATTCAGTGCTTAACTCATAATCAAAGACTAGTGCAGATCACACAAAACTCTTCATGGGCTGTAAATGAGCCTTCATCAATCAACAACCTTAAATCAAAATTCACTTTGTTGATTCAACTTTTTTACAGGTGCCACTCTCTGTGAGAGTGGTAGACCCTATGAGGGCCGAGTTCTTCATGCTAACTATGTTAGAGATTCAGCAGCTGATTTTAGGAGCCACAAACCTCATGCTTGGATGGGTGGCTGTGATGCTGTTTTCTCAGAGTGCACCCACAGATGGTATGAGCACACAGATGTAGTATTTCCTCATACAGAATTACTAAAGATCTATGTACAGAAGATCCACTCAGATTTTAGTTTTTTTACTAAGTCTTACACACAGGTTTATAAGAAAACCTCTGCCCAGAAGCATCTAAAAGTGCCCTAATTTATTACAAAAATAACACTGCGTTACAAGACATTTTGTTATTGCACAGGACTGGAGGCACTTCCACACTGGCTACCCTGAACTGGATAGTGCTGTTACTGCATAAGACAAATTAGGATTCATAAATTATATGCCAATGCACTTCCCATGAGTAGCTCAGCACACTCCTGACATAAGCTCCCAAAAATTAATTAAGTGCAAAGTTGAGCAGCACAAATACAGTAGGATAAAAGCAAGGTTGCAACCTTTCAATAACAACCTACTGGTAGCAGGTGAAGGATTGCAGGCTAAAACCTTTCCCTAACAGAAGCAGTTCAAACCATCTGTTTATTCACTGTTGGTCAATAAAAAGTCGAAACGAGTCCCACAGCATGTTTTCTCTTGATGTGGAACAAGTGCCTTGGAAACACTGAAAAGGTCAAGGGAATTAAAAGAAGGAAAAAGGGGACTTGATCCATGAAGAAAGGAAGAATCCAGGGTCCATGCCATTCGCCCCATCTCTGTGGAGGCAGAAGCAGTGAGCAACCAGCTGGCCTCTTTCTGGAGACAAGGCTTTATCTACTGGGCTGCAGTCATGCACTTTCACAGCATGACTGCCCTATCTGGAAGGTATGCTGTTTGTATCTCCTAAAAAAGTGATAAAATGAAGTAAAAACACTACCCTGAAGCAAGACTGCATCATTCCTTAGGATCACAGACAAATGAGTGAAACTCGATTTCAAACTCTGCATTACACCAGAATAACCCCTGCATGTCCCAAGCTCACTTTATCAGTGAATATATAATCATGAATTTACTCAACAAAATTTTATAAGGTCATCTATTTCCCTACAAACTACTTCTTTAAGCTGAAAAAATAAAAGCAAAATTAAAGAAGAAGCCTTAGCCTGTTTGTACAACAATTAAACACTCTCTGCCAAATTGGTGCGTTGCCCTTTTGAGATGCAAAATAGAAAGAGGAAAATACATGAAATATTACAGGAGGTCTCACTGCATTTTGCTGTCTCTAAGTGAAGCAGCACCTAAACTCCTAACCATATGCCAACCAACTCAAGCCAGATAGCAGCTTCACCAATATCATTCTCATGAGAAATCTTTTGCAGAACTGGAGGTACTCCAGTGCAAAGCATGAATAGGAAGGATGAATAAGATGTCTGCAGGAAATGCTCCTCTTAATAAAGGAAAAAATTAGAGAGCTAAATTTTAATGCTACTTTCATATTGAAATTTCTGTCTAGAAAGAAAGTTTTGCATTTTTATAACAGCTATTTTATATGAATTTCAAAATACTCTGGACATATAAATAAATTCCATTTGTTACCTCCCATGTACAGTGAGGAGGTCATCCCCACTTCAACATTCAGAAACTTCAAGTGTTCAAATTAATCTATTTACCACAGATTACAAAGAATGACTAAGGAGTAGAGACAAAAGTCACAAGCCTCTCTTCTCCCTGCTCTTGAACATTCAACATTGTGCTTTGCAGAGCAATTTTAAAATATATCTACATAAAAAAATAAACTAAAATTTATATTTGTTCTTAACATTGGAGAAACAACCCTATGACATAAAGAGAAGTGCACAAGGAGCAAGAGGGAGAAAAAAAGTCAGCATGTTCTCAAGGCCTTCCTTTTAGCAGTCTTTTCCCAGCTGAACAGTTCATTTGTCTTTAAAATATTCTTCCAGCATAACTGACTCCAAACCATCCCATGTGATAAACAACAAACTGTTCTATTTCTTCTCAGTGGGAACACTGAAGCACAAAAGTCAAAGCTTATACAAAGGTATCCAAGGACTCATTGTGAAACATGGAACTAGCTAGAGATGAACAAATATATTTATTTGTTTTGATGGCATAAGTGAAAAATACTTTAAACCATTTTATGTGTGTGATTCTAGGTCAATCTGGAGTTCTATTGCTGTAGTGAAGAAAAAAGGCAAGAAAAGGAAAAAATAAATATTCCTCCTTGCTTGAAACTGAGTACCACACTTCAGTTACTAGAACTGCTAGTAAATGTGACTTTCTCCAACATAAAACATATAATTAATAATATGAGATTTTATCTTATTTTTTAACTGAAAATTTAAAACAGCTTTGTAAATAAACACTGTATATTAAAATGTTTCTGCCACCTTCATTCCAGTTTGCAGTCTATCTGAACTAACCCAAAGGATCCAGCTTTTAGACCCCACTTACGCTGACCAAGGATGTAAGAGAGCCACTGATCAAAGAGCTTCCTATCACAGATCCAAACCTACCTGTGCTTATCCCACAATTGCCTTCTTAGGGCTGGCCATGGGTGTCCAACTCAAGTGACCCTGTTTTGTGCTTTGGTGGCCTCTTGATATTTTCCTGTCCTGCTTTCTGCATTAGGGAACCCAGCCAGCTGAGGGAAAAGGCTGCTTACAAACAAGCCTGTTGCATATGGCCAGCTGTGAAAAGAGGGGAATTGGTGACAGGCAGCCTGCAGCTCCAGGGTTACAGATGTTATGGTGAGGGCAAAAGCTAATCTGGAAATCACACACACACACATACTGCTGGATACTTTCCATTTCTTCTGACAATAGCAAATACATGGACAGCCAAAAGAAACTGAAAATAAGTCAAAGGGATCACCCCTTTATCATATAAATTTTATTTTGGGAGAAATGGCAAGAAGTCTCGATTTCCAATACTGGATCAAATGAGATGTTTACAACTGATCTCCAAATTTTAAACCACCAAAACCTTAGAGAGAATATATTTAAGAAAAGGATGTCTATGCATCCAAAATTACATCAGTGTTTATTGTGAAATGACAATTGTGCTGGACATTTGCTCAGGCCATAATGATCCTTGTCTACTTGATGAGCCTAGATGAAACAAAAAAAAAACCAACAAAAAAAAAACCAACAACAACAACACCCCAAAAAACAACAACAACAACCAAACACCAAAAAACAAACAAACCAACTAACAAAAAAAGCTCAGTTCTAGCACTAGAGCTTGTTTTCCACTCGTTTGGAGCATTGCACTTTCTGATACAGTGTACTGCATTGCATCCACCGCTATCCCTGTATCTGTTCCTGACCAGAAATAAAAATCTGATAGAGCACAGCCTTGGGGAGAGCATTCCTGCATGGGATACAGACCTGATGAAACAATCCTGCACTGCACAAGCTTCATGGTCCCAGTGGGATTCAAGGTATTGTAAGGGAGAGAGGCACGTGGCTGTTTGAGGGACACAGGTCAGCCTCCAGCCAAGACCCATTCCTGCTGCAGCAATCCCAATTCCCCTGGGCAGCAGAGCCAACCTGAGCTCTCTACACACCAGAGCAAAGGCTCCACAAACAGCCCATACAAGTGAGGGGTGGATCACTATCTGAAACCCCTTGTCTGGTCTGTTCTCCATTCTGATATATTTTCCCCTCTTCATACAGGAGACATGTTAAGCCAAAAAGAGAATCCAGGGCAAGATTCCTTAAGAAAAGTCAGTTGCCTATGAATTCATCTGAAAGGTGAAGGCACAGGACCTTAAACCCCAAAGTGATAATCATAACCAGCTGCTGGACACAACACCTTAAAGCAATGGCTGATAGTAGTTGAAGCAAGAACATGTGGGAACTAGACTTAATTCTTTGAGAAACTGCTTTTTTCACAGTGGCAGATACTTTAGTTCAAGCCTAAAAGATGTTTATTTCAAGTTAACACAGAGAATACCAAACAGCAAAGAAAATTCAGCAAGTGACAAGGAAGTAGCATGTGTACTACTGTTTCACAAGACTTGAAAGAATTGTTGATTTTCATTGTTGCCTTAACAACAGGTGAATTCAGCTATGACCCCATCTAACATTTATTTGTCACCTGTAAACCAGACTTTGAGGTCCAGTCCTTTGAGGTCCAAAGCAAACGGAAAAAATTATTTATTGACCAGTCTATAGCAGTGCTAAAGCTCTACAGTTTCATTGGAACTATATAATAATAGTGGTAACTTCCTAGAAGTTAGGTATTTGTACTTTTCTTTAAACCTGGATAGGAAACTATGATTTAAAACGTAAATTATTTCACTCTACACAGAAATAATTCTGGGAAGTTCTGTAGGCATTATTGTGCAGTATTAATGACTTACCAATCTTTTTCCTTTCTTTATTTAATCCCTCTAATGAAAGGAAAAAACATGCATTTAAATGTTTACTGCTACAGTACCTACTTTACTAATGCAAGACAAAGTGTACCTCAAGAAAACACAAACACAATACACGTGGGGTTGCAGTTTTTAAATGGTCCATCCTTCAAGATGCATAGTGTGTAATACACTTCCTGGGTTCCAAATTACAGTATCTGTATTTCTTAGAACACAAGGGTCATTGTGTCTTCTCTGCTTAAATACATTTCCGATCATTCTGAGTATTTAACAACTAGATATAATGGGCAAAATGGGTATAAATATTTCAATAGAGTACCATTTTTACTCACTTCAGTTTTAAAACTGATTTTTTTTTAGCAGGTGGGAGGCCTGCTAAACCTGTCATTTACATATAAGAGTAAACCAAGGATATTTTGGTAAGGAAGATACTGTTCTGACAGCTAGGTGCTCCTTTAAACACTTCACTTGTTTTCACTCTCATAACCTACGGCCTACAAAACAGAAACACGAGAAAAAATATGCCACTGCTAAAATTAGTGAGAAAGGATTTCATCCCTGGTGCATCTCAGACCTCTCCTGCAGGAGATGACATCAAGTGCCTCCAGAACTGCATTGTGCCAGCAATCCTCAGCAAACTGCTGTCACGTGGATGTTGTTACCACTCACCACCACCCAGGAGTGCATCGGCGCCTTCGAGGAGTGGGATCTTCATGCGAGTAAAAAGATGATTTTCTGTGTAGCACCCACTTGCCAGGACAGTGGCAGGGGTGGAGAAGCAAAGCAACGTTGCAACTGCATTCTGCTCTCCTGATGGTTTATGCAAGGAGGAATGGCATTTTCCTTGCAAAATACAAACAGCCAGTGAACAGTGGGAAAAGTAATTAAGCCTCATCTAGCTGCCAGCCATCTTTGTGTCTGGACAAACATTTCAAATCAGCTGTGTTTTGTAAATGGGCAATGATAGTTTGGGGGGATTTTTTTTTCTTTGTTTAAACTCCCAAAGTTTGTATATGAAATGAGCTACAAAACTCTGCAACAAGCTTTCTAATGAATGCTTCCAATACCTCAAGGGAAAAAGAAACCAAAGCCAAATCAGCTACATTTCATGAATTCAGATATGAAGACTCCCTAGAAAAGGCTTTCATTTCAGATTCATGAGATGGTTTATGAAACAAAACATGATCCCAGTTTGTAAGATGAAGCTGTAGGGATGAGAAGGCTGCTGAATGGGTTAAGAGAGTAGCTAAGAACATCCGTTGCTCACCATCCTGACTTGTCATAATATGACATTGCTTTAGGAGGAAGAAGACAAAACAAATCATGTCCAGTTGCATTGTTGATATGATTTTAACCTCAGGATAAACATCTGGACCAACTCTCAGCATTGTTATTATTTGTTGCTGCTATTATCCCAGAATCCACAGTTCTGGAGCAAGACCACAGCAATGCTAAGCCAGCATGTGTTAGCAAAATAAAAGGGCTATCTCTTTCTCTCTTTCAAATATCTACAGATATTTGAGAAAAAGAACAGAAAATAAAAAAAAAATCCCCAAAAAGTTAAAAAACCCCAAACAATGGCAAAATACAAATAAGAATGGTATAGCTGGTCTCTTCTATTGGTTTGTTTTAAATAATTATTTCCATATTTTCATATTTATTCCTAGAATATAGAAAAGCATTTTCAGTTGAGGATGGTCTTTATAGGAAGCCTTCTGAAACAACACAGATTTTACTATAATTCCTACCACATAGGAATAGCCTATTAACCACATCTGTGGGGCAAAACTCCTAGAGAAACACCTGAATCCTGAAAGAATGAATGTGACTGAACAACAAGGGAATGCACCCATTCCCTCTCCTAGGAGTTGAAACCAACATATAAACCTAAAGCAGACACCCCAACACCAGACACCTTCCTCAGTATCTCTTCATATTCATTAAACAAACATTTGCTAAATTTTTCAAATCTAAAACTAACCAGCCCTTTTGCCATAGTTCTGCTGCTGACCATAATTACTGAACACATTTGCACTGCATCTTGTGACCATAGCACGTTGTGTCCATTAGGTATAAAGCTAATTCCAATGCAATAGAAAAGTTTGCTCTTGTATTTTATCTACGTGATGATCACCAAAACTAAAGAGCAACTGTAGCCAAAGACCACTCAACTCCTTTAACATAATTTGACTGACCACTACCATAAAAAGAAGCCCATCAGCATAACAGAAGTTCCAGCATTAGACCCAGACTAAAGAGGAGAGAGGCAGAAAGTCTGCCAACCTCTAGATCAGCCAAATGGAAAGCTATTTGCCTCCCTAAATCAGGGATAATCAATTTCTCTAAAGCATCCAGGATTTCTGCAACAAGTCCTGGTTTGAAATAATTGTCCCATTAAAATAGTGGCTATGTATTTTTACAATGCTCTTCCTCTTATGAAAGAGTCTTGATTTATTTTGAGTGTTGGGGGTGGGAGTGCATGGGTTTTTAAAAGATTTTCAGGAGCCTTAAAAAAGATTTGTTCTTCTGCCTTTTCAAGCTAAAGGACAATGAGACCATATTTTGTGTTTTAGAATGCTGTAAGCCTTCCTTTGGAAAACCACTAAGTTTATTCACAGCAGTGAACAGTCCCAACTGACAAGTTTATGGTCAAAACCCTAATTTTCCTCATAGCAGGTCCATGATAGGAATGCAGCTACAACACAGTTGTTAAGTCCAGCTGGAATTCAACTGAATTACAAGGAAAATGCAGTATCCAAGTACTACTACAAATTCCCATCATTATTAGGAAATTTCTGCAACACCGACTTCCTGAAAAATTACTTGTTCCCTGTGCTTCATTTCACCTACACACAGGACAAGCACCTTTTCTTGGGCACAACAAGAAGCATGCCAAAATATTTGAACTGACTACTCAGTTTTGTCTTGTTCTCCTCTGAAAATGTGGTTTCTTGTCATTGGCCATAGGACTAGACACTGCCTCTGAAAGGATGATATATCTTCATCAACATACCTTAGAATGAAGCGTTCCAATGACTGTTTTGTTTAGATGGATGCATTTCTCATGACATTTAAAATGAAGAGGGACTGATTCCAGAACTTTCATGAAATTTGCAGTTGGGATGTAACAGTAAGTTAGGAGAAATACTGACCTTTAGACCTAGGAGTGTATGATGCATACCAGTAAAAGACTTGAGAATCTCCAAGTTGTGGTTAGGACTTCACAGGAAGTCTGGCATCAAACAAGCATCCCTAGTTACCCAAGAGGGAGCCTGCAGGAAAATATTGCTATTTGCTGCCTCTGTCCTGGGTAGAGATCAACTTGCCCACACCACTAAATCATACATCACAATCTCATTTTAAGTCACATTATTTCTCCAGTTCACAGAAAAGTCTAAAACAGAGAACAGGAGAGCATTAACTAAGCAATATTGACAGGTTAAATTTAATAAACTAAAGTTTTATGAGGATTGCAAATCAGAGTCATTCAGACTTTGAAGACTTCTGAAAAATATTTCAGCCCTCCAAAAAGGACACTTGAAGAGATTAATCAGCTGAAACATCATTGTGAGTCCTGAATACAAATGGATCATTATTACAATGGTGGGGTTGTCTTCCCACATCTATAAACACACCCTTCCAGTGATATTAATGGAGAGAACAGTCTAATTAGTGTTGTATATTTATCTGGGTTTTTTTTTTAGTCTTGAGATTTCTTGAATAAATTTAATTAAACTGTGTCTGTGCTTCCATGCTTTGAGAGCTTGGCATGGGTGGGTTGAAATGTGCATGCATAGTTGACAGCCTGCTCCATTTACTAAACAGTTTTGGAGGAAGAAGAGGGAAAAAAAAGGAGAAGGAAAGCACATCTTCTGAGTCACTTTGACAAAAACCTGCATTTCTGCTTTACTTGACATTTACATAAAATAATTAAACTCCCTTGTCTGACTATAGGAGAGAAACTAATTTTAATTCCAATGCTCTGGTCATTCCAAATTAGCACTACATATAGAGGACACGATGGCACTATTTTTGCCCTGCCTTTTACTTTTTGCAATGCAAAGTAGATGGCATAGGTCTGCAGAGATATGTAGCAGTTTAGAAGCTGAAAGCATACTACGACCTTGACAAGCAGGTAGGAATATAGAACACAATTTTTAATTCAATGTTATCTAACTGTGAACTCTTTTTTTTTTTTTTTGGAACAGCCATTATTTCTCCATTTGTCAGGTTTTTCTTCACCATGAAATCCAAAGCAGGCAACCTCATGACTGAAGTGCTTATTTTGGTCTAAAAAATTGAGGATAAAATCTAGGTCCTGCTATAGTTGAAGTGAGTTATGTCACTGACTTCAAAAGTGTTATAATTTCACCTTCTGAAATTTAAATTCCTTGCCTGGTGAATCCTGTGTGTGTTTTCCATGAATACCCAATTCTGTCAGCTCTGAAATACTGAATATAAAGGAATGCTGCAGGAAAGGAAACAGAGCACTTGGTTCCAAAAGAAACATATCATTGTGGAAGACTCGAATGAAAGACCAAATCTGGGGAGTAGACCAAAAAAAACAAAGGAAGAAAATAGAAAGGTTGTAACACCAGCACTTCACTTGACTATCAACTTCAAGTGTATGATGTAAGTGCACTGCTCTACCATCCCATGAGCTGGTAAATTCAGCTACAGAAATACCTAAATTTAGCATTTAGCTAAGATTCTTTTCCTTGCTGAAAACCACAGAAAAACAGTTTTAGTTGCTACCACATTTCTGATCATCTAAAATTACGGGAAAAACAATATGGCAATATTGTGAAATTTTACCTCACATAATATGTGAACAAAACATTTCAAAGCATAATCAGGTTCTTGCAAATTTTCACCTAAAAAACAGCTCTCACAACAAATGACTAAGCAAGAAAAATGACCATATTTTTATCTCCCCCAAAAATACAAATAGTGATTTCACTCATGTCAGCTGGCTTAGCAATCTCAGAAGGTCAACCAAATTCTATATGCAGGTATCATGTATGACAGAGTGAGGTGCTTCTTTCCTTCCTCCTGTCCTCAAATTCAGCTGAGCTATTATACTCACACATGCCAGTGGCAAGCCACTGTTGTGAGCCAGCATTCCTTTCTGCCCATACAGATAACTAAACACCCAGAGCACACTGTATGCAAACACAGAGTGAAATTGTACAAACCCCTGCATTGCATTCTCACAGGTGTAAATTATAACCACCCTTTCTTCCACCCTGTGGCAAGGAAAAAGGGCACCCTCTTGGAGCCTGCACCTTTCCAGAAGTACAGACAATCCTGGTCTCCAGGAACAATGATCACCCAAGACCAGTTTTCTCTGGGGATGCTCTTATCAAACTCAGATGTTTCTCAGCTATCCATGCAACTTGGCAGTATTATGACACCAGAACTGCCTTTCCTGCAGGAAGGTGCTGCACCCAGTATCCATTCATCTTTGTGTTGCTATAATTAATGCTAAGCTCCAAATTGGATTAGCCATGTAAGGCAGCTCCGTAAACAAGTTAATAGGATCTCTCTGCTAACAACACTGTTACCAATATCCAATTACTGTAACCAGGTATTAATCTAATGGTGTTAATCTGTCAGACTCTAAAATTTAAAGCACACTGCTGTAACATTTTAATAAAATTAAAAAGTAATTTTCCCCCTTTACTAAAATATGTGTACTGACTAATATTTTATTTTGATACCATAGCAATGGCCACATAGAAAACAGACAAACCAGCTCAGGACCTTTGACTTCCATTACTGCATTACTCAAACAGTGATGTTCACACTTTTGTTTGGTGGGATTTTTTGCCTATTGGGTAGACCAAATCATCCAACCCACTACATTGAATAAACAGCAAGAAGTTTCTATAAATTCGTCTAAATTCTTTTAAAAACAAATACCAGAACCAAGAATTCACTGTGGAATAACAAAGAGAACATCTGGTCATTACTTAAAACTTTTCCCTCCTACTTTTTTTGTCCAAATATTACATACAGTCTATCAGAGACTAAATGGTGCATTACTAGAGATCCAACAGCGAGTATAGAACAGACCACAGCTTGTACCAGAAAGTTATTGTTTTTGAAATTCTGTATAAGAAATGAACTAGCCCAATAGCTGTGATTTCTATTTACTCATTCATTTTAGAATAGCAAGTCATGAGCTTGCTAAGGGCTTACACCACCTTGGGTACCGGAAGCTGTTTTAGTACATCAAGACACAGTGAGCTGAGCACAGAAGGAAAAACAAGAATCTACTATAATTTCCATTCTGGACAGCACAATTATCTCAAAAAAACCCATTATTTTCTGAATATCCATCCGTGTTAAAAAAAAAAAAGTACCGACAAATAATTTATAATGAATTTCACATTTCTGAAGGAATACTAATTCTGTTTTTGCTCAAATTGATGGTGTTCAGGTGCAAGAAGAAGGAAACAAGATGCACTCTGCCTGGGACAACAGCTGTGGGCTCATCTCATAACTCCTATGGGCTCCACACGCGAGAGCTCCTCATCCCTCCCCACTGCAGCAGTGTGTGTGCCCACATCCCATCCCAGTGGAGAGGCCAGAACCCCCCTGCCACCCCGCTGCCCCCAGAGCAATGCTGCTGCTGCCAGCTGGTGCTGGGGATGCTGGAGAGTCTGACACAGAGGAACTGGTCCCAGCTCTGAGTGACCCAGATCACAATGTCAGGTTTACACACCACCATGTGGGTATGGGATTCAGCTTGCAGGGACAGCTTTTAACTAAGCACAGGACCAAAACAGTGATCTTCTCCAGAGCCTGAGGGACAAAGGAGAAATCAGCTATGGGTGCCACCCATATGTTATCATATCATTGAGTTTTCTACTAACATGAACCATGAGCAAGAAGCAGATCAGAACCCAGAACCTAGACTACAAATACTACACTATAATGTAATAGTGTGAGGCTGATGGACAAACCAGAAATCTGAGGCACAAAATCAGAGGCAAGTACAAAGAGATACCACAGGTAAAAAGAAATCACAGCAAGTATAGGGAACTAATGTAAGGAACATCAGCCTTGTAAGACAGAATGGAAAGAGCATGCTAGTGGATATGTAGAAAAGTTCCAGTCCATCTGACACAGCTAATATGAAGGTATCTTTGCTTAGCATTTAAAGAGCTGACAGAAGCACTCTCATAGACAAGAGTGGAAAACAAGCAATGGCCTTTAAAAGCCAGGGATGTACAGACCAGCAGCATGAAGGAACACAATTGCGTGGCAAGTCTTTGAGCCCATATAGATTGAGAAATTGCTGAGGTACATTCTTATTGTCATGGGACACAACTAACATTTACTGCCAATTTACTTACTCAATGTGGCTTTAGTTCTTGATGTGCACTGGAGTATTCACTTTAGCCCCTATTTTTCAGGTACAGACTTACTGACTCAGGTTTCTGCTCGAGCTGGAAACACAAACCTGTGTTCCAACACACAGCATCTAGGTACTACGACTCTTTATATGGAAAACAACTCTACTCACAGAGTCTACATTATATTTCCCCTATGAAAAATAAAGACTTCAGAATTGATAATATAAAGGTAATAAACATAACATTTGACAGCTTAAGATCTATTAGCCAATTGTAAGACAACATTATATGCTACTAAATGTCAGAAAAAAGTAGTCCCAACTACCTGTTTAATGGGAGAAACTGGCTAAGATTAAACAATAGTAAATAAAACATTAGTACATCATTACAAGTCTGAGGGTACAAATTATCAGTCCATCAATTTCCCCTTGTACATCATAAGCTATAAAAAAAAGCTCTAGCACTTGGTAGTCCACTCTTTTCTGACACCCCACATAAACCAGTTTTACAGTAATAGGAAAAACCCTTAAGATGACAAAACTCCAGATCACTCACCGGTTCACTAATAATGTTTGAGTAAATCTTCCTGAGAGCTTCTACATGCCTTTCTTCATATGCCATAGCTCACATGGCTTGTATAATAATACAATAAAAAGTGCAGTTATATATTTTACAGGCCTGGTAAACAAATACTTCCATCTCTTAACACGTCCTAGAGGCCTTTGCTTCATTTTGTACATCCTTAGCTAACACAGCTAGTGCAAAGTGCAGTACATTTAAAAAATAAAATACACCCTCTTACATAAAATATAAGCACATTAATTTATGTTATAAATAATCTATTTAATTGTTAATTAAATATATCTATAAGTTACTCAAGATGAAGAAAGACTTTTTCTTCATTAGACTTTGAAACATAACATAACTAGCATGTCACAGAAGAGGTACCACAAGGAGATGGCCACATTTGGCCATCATGCCTAGATCTGACATAGAAAAGAGCATTTATAAAACTTTGTCTCCAACACATCATCTTTACCAAATAGCTTTTACCTTTCTTTCTATCACTTAATTATGAGAGAGCTTATACATTCTTTCAGACCACAGCTACAAAGCAAGGCCACTAAGACACTGACATTTAACATGTCCATTCATACATGTATATAAAACAGCAGTTCTTTTAGGATCAATAAATAAACTGTAAAGCCAGCAGAAGTTGTCTGAATTAGTGAAGACTTTCTGTCTGCAACAGAAGCAATTAATTGTTCAGGTATCTTTCCATAACCCTTCTGCAATCCCAAAGCACTCTACATCAGAAGACAGAGGTAATATGTAACATGTGAGTGCTTGAAGGCTTCATCTTATTTTTTGTTCCTTATCCAGAGGAAGCAGTGGAAATAGAGATGACTGTATGCCTAATGATTCTGCAACCTAAAAATCAAGGCTGGCAAATGCTGTGTAAAGGTATCTTTTCCAAATCTGTATTATTTCCCCATTTAGAATTCAATTTCTAAGAAGTCAATTGACATAGGAAGTTAACCAAATCTTGACAAACTTAATCAACTTTGGCTGTATAGTGAAGGTGTTATACTGACAATGGGTTAGATTGTACAGGTGATCCCTACTGGAACAGCCTAGAAATATTCTGTACCTCACCTATGCAAGTTTTCATTGATTTACACTTGCAAACTGTTGGAATTTAGCGTGTCCAATCTAGGTAAATATTAAACATGTTATATTCACTTGCGTTTTTCTTTCCTGGTCAAGAAGTAGATTTGAAAAGTAGTCCACGTAGGTATGGGACACAAGACTACAAAAATATAGTTGCTTCACCAAAAGACCTTTTTGGTGTGTGGTAAAGCACAGCTGGGAACAGATTCCTGTAATATATGAAAAGATAAAATGGTCTATGGACTAGGGCCATTAAGAGAAGACACTTTTACTCCACTTTGATCCCCAGACCCTCCCCAGGTAACAGGAGGATTCATGCACCACACTATCAAGCAGGCAAGTTATATAGACCACATGGTCATGCCTCAGAACTTCACATGTTCCTCCCCAGACAGACCAGGATATACATAAAGACATGCATTCCTATGATTGTCAGGCCTCTCCTGATGGCCAGAATAACCAGGGAAACCCCACCCAGCAGCCTTTTGACTGCTGGATGCTTAAGGGGTACATTGCCTACTGAGAAACCCCTTCAGCCCTTGCTGACTTCCCTGCCCAAGCTATCAAAAGGCCCTTCCTTGTCATACATTACAAATATAACATGTGGAGAGCACTTCTCTTCTGAGTTACTTTTAACCAGCCTAAAAATAATCTCTCCTAAAAGCATAGCACATCTGGCAGTGCCCTGGCCCAGGTGCACCTGTGTGGGAGCCAATACTACTTTCTAACACAAGACTGCCTTTGTTGGACTTCCTAGGAAGTGCAAACACCTTCCCCACACTTCTCCCACTCATCACACTGCTAGCCCAGAGCCATGACAAAGGTGCTGGTGGAGGAACGGGAGAGCAGGAGCACGGCTGGAGCCCTGCCCATGTACTCACTTGCCACAGGGCCTGTGTACATAGAGTGTTATCTCTGTGCTGCCCAAGGCAGGGATGGGGAAAAGCATGCAAACATAAAATACCAGCTGTTCAGCTGCTGGGCCAGAAGAGCTTGGGAAGTTGCGGGTATTGGAACCCTGTGGTATTCTGCAGCTCCTGCTTTGGCATGTGGCAAGACAAATCCTGCTGGCACCTCCCACACTTAGGCTTTTGTAGTCCTGACTGCCACTCCAAGTCTATGCTGGAAGCTCCTGCTGTTGCAAAGTCCCATTGGGGGCCACCAGTTTCAAAGAGGGCAGTAAAGCCAGAATACATGTTGTAAACCATGGAAACACTTCGTTGTCAAGCACAAAAAAAGTCTTTTTAAGTGCAAGCAAGCAGCACTGGTCTTGCAAAGGCACTACTTGACCTCCAAAGAAGTTCTACAGTCAGCAGCACTTCACGGATTTACCCATCCACTGAGAGAACAAATGCAAAAACAAACACTATAGAAAACATTTATAAAAAGGTTAGTCCCTCTGCAGTGACACTGGGATATTTTACTCAGAGCACTATCAAATTACACAATTTTTTTTCTTATTGTGGTGAGTACAAATTGGTACTATTCTAAAGAGAGGAATTTGTCACAGAAAGAGACCCCTCAAGATCTTTTCCGGTGTACTTCTATACTAGAGGCTATTTCCAAGGAAAGAGAGAGAACTCAGAAAAGGAACATAAGTACAAACCGTGTCTGTCTTGACCCTTAAAGGAATAATAAAGCATTCCTCAGTAACACTGATAGTCTGAAAGATCACCTAATGATGCCAACAAAAATAAAGTTACTCAGCTCCCCTCCTTGTCTCTTTCAGTCCTGACATCCAAATTACGAGCCACTACACATTCCATTCCAAAATATGAGCCATGCACTTGGAACATGTTTTTTATCTGATTAATCATCTCTCCTTAGATATGTATGGCATCACGACAAGACATGATCACACAGCTGAACGCAGATTTGGCAATTCAGAGCATGCAGGACAGTCAGTGGGAGCACGGTGGAAGAGGAGATGATGGCTGATCTCCCAGTCCTGACTACTGGTAGCTACATATCATGGTCTTGTGTTCCAGATGCTGAAAGATCTCAACCTCCAGCTGCTGCTCCAGAAGGGCAAGACCTCTTGTTATACCCATGTTACTGTCTTCCTTTTGTACCCTAGACAGTCTGAGAGATTCTCTGATACATGTCCAGTCTGGAATGTAGCAGCCCACACTGAAACACAACAGGTAAGGAGGACATAATAAGGAGAAACTACTTTTTTTTTTTTTTTTAATCTCATCCTGCACTACAATGAAAAAAGATAACAAGGTCAGCATAAACCCTTGTTCTCAATAAGCAGTGTTTTTCCTAAAAAAAAAAAGATTTTAAAAGGCTGTTATTTCTTAAGCAAGTCACCAATATGGTTTTTTAAAATATTTTTTAAAGCATATGCCAGTCTGGAAGAAGCAATCACCTATGTGAGATTTGAGGCAAGACTGTCGCAGAGTTACTGCCTCAACTCCACCCTGCAGTCCTCTTTCAGGATGCCTCACCTAGATTCTACTCATTCATAACATGAGGTGATCTAGAAACTGATTCCCTGACATGTTGCTCCTAACTCCTTAAAGAAGTTCTCTAACAGAGGCTACTGACAGAGACCTCCCCTCGATATTCAAGTTGGAAAAAAAGTTGAACCCTCGTAGCTCACTGGGATTTCCTTCCAGCTCCCTTACAATTCTCCAGATGAGCTGGTAAAGATAATTTGGCAGCTGCTGGTCCACAGATAGACTAAGGCACACTCTCCTGAGAAAAAGGATTTCCACCATCCACATGACTTTTTCTAAGGCTAAAGACCTGATTAAGGGAAGTTTGGAATTCTGCAGATATGCAAGGTGTTTGACCACTCTGTTACAACACACATCTCTACTACTTAAGTCTGTGTGCTTCCTCTCCTCCTCCCTTCTCCTCCCCAGTATGTACTTATTTTGCATTTCAGACTGCAACCTTTTTGTCAAAACCCTCCTGGATCTTCTCTGCAAGAGGATTACTTCCATGAACTGTTGTTATTACTTCAGAATAGACCTCCTTGACCTTCCATGTGGCCTTGTGGATAGCTCTGTTAAAACTGCTTTGCATGTGTACATTCTGTATTGAAAGGAAGTCATAGACCCCACTGAGCTTTGAGCAGTGCACCCCTCCAAAGCAGCATGCCACGCATGGAATCATCCTGGCAGTGGGAGATGGATGGGCCATGCCATTTGTCCTTTAGAGAGATGTGTTGGCAGAATTGGAGCATTCTAAGTGCATCCCTGGGAGGTGCGAGCCATCCAAACTGCCTGCACTTGGGAGGGTGGGTGCTCCTGGAGTTTCACCCACACGTGCCAGATGGGGCACCTCACTGGCACAGCTAATCAGGGAAAAGGAATCCCTAGGGAAGTCCATCAGTGCAGTACAGCCAAGCCCAAGGATACCTGAAGCTATACCAGACAAGCTTTTGAGGCTGGTGGATGGTAATGACTGATAGGACTCCATAGCTGCTTTTGTAGCATTTCATAACACAGTAATTGCACAGCAGGAAGAGTCAAAGGGATTTTCCTTGGGCATTTTCCCAAGAGGATGATTATGAGCTCTGATATCCAATAACAACAGAGTTCATCAGCTACATGTATATTTTTAAATGGTTCCTCAGTATCCAAAGACTTAGTGAATAAATGATCTGAGATGATAGTGTACTAAAGATGGAAAATGGGCATTTTTCATGCTCCTGTGTGCCCCTAAAAATTTCACTTATCCTATAGAACTGTCATAAAAAATACAAAAAACTTACAATACACTTAATCTACAGCTGGCAAATGTATAACACTTTTTCCGTACCATAAGCATTGCACTTCAAACCATTTTCTAGTGACTGACTGTTTAACACATTGAATTAGTCACTTCTGCGATTAATGATGAAAGTACTCTTTGTAACAAAATAGTAGTGTTCATACAAAATGAATGGGGACTACAGAAGAAACTGATCTACCCAAGCACTGCATGCATTTATTGGGACTGATTTATTTGTCTTAATTTATCTAAGCTCAAAAATATCCTCAGCTCTCAAAACACAAGAAATTACCTTTATTTGGTTCCAAAGTAAAACATTAATTCAAGTCAATTTTTCTTGAGATTTGTCGAAATAGTTTTATGACCTCATAACAATTCTTAGCTTAACTCCAAATTAAGAAATATCTGAACACAGGTGTGTCGCACAAGTTTCAGGAAAATTTAAGGAAATTCCCATAATAGATTTTGTCAAAGACATTAAATTTAATTTACCCTTTCTTGGAAAAGTGCCAAAGGATTTTAAATGGTCTGTTCAGTACTTTAGCTTAACCTTTCACATAAACACAACATCACAAATAGCACAGCGCTTTAAAGCCTTATTACAGTATAACATAAAGAGGAAGAGAACGCCTTGCATTATTTCCAGTGATTCCTATGTCAATAACAAAAGTCACAGCTAAACATTGTTGAGTTCATGAAATCCCATAGTGGCATTACATAGATTATTAGCAGTAAACACAGTTATTCTGTATACCGCACTACCCAGAAGTGCTTTGATTGACTTAGATTAAGTCAGGTTCGATAACATCAAAACTTTAGGTAATTTTGCTGGTGTGACATGGTTTCTAAGGTTTGAAGCAGTATTGAAGATTTAGCAAACAAGCTGCAGTTCTTTTGCTGTTTTTACTCTCCAGCACCAGTTCCTGGGTCTCTATAGGTCACCAGCAACTCAATGTCCACATTTGTACACAGGATTTAACTAATTAATTAACTACTGACCTTTTTAACATGAGATAAAACCCCCATCATTATATTAATTGCAAACAAGAGTGAATCAATACTACTTTTTTTTCCCAAGAGACCTTTATGCTATTACTCTACTTGTCTACCACTTGAGATGGCAATTGCCCTCAGGAATTATGAGAGAAAAAGGTAAATCACTTCAGTTCAATAGACAATTCGTATTACATGGAACAGCAATTTGTACTTCAGTGCACATGAAATCTCTTACCTCTAGGGTTTTCCTCCCCCATTTTTCCAGTTAAACACAGGATATAGACTATGAAAAAGTGAGAGAAAACTGTGTTTTTAGGATAAAATATTTACGATCCAAGTATAAAATTTACAGTATGGAGGACTTCACTGTAAGGTATTTAATATTATTGATCACAATTATGTCTTTAAGCAGAATTTTCTGCTCCTTCCTTTGATCTCTGTTGCAGATGGAAGCTGATGGTACCATTTTCACCTTTAACCCCTGTTTTAAAAGCAGAAAGACCCTATCAGGTGTGTTAAGAAGATGTTGCTTAATGTGATGTACAGCTATCATCAAGAGTTAGCTTCAAGCATAAAGAAAAAAAAATGCTTTTACTCATTCTAGAGAATAGCACTAAAATTAAACAGTGATAACTCCAGAGATCCTGATGCCACAGGCAGGTGAAAGGTGTGGGGAGGGGTAGAGAAAGGCAGAAGAGAAAGGAAAAGGAGTTGGGTGCCTGGCCTATAGTTACAGTTTTGTCACACAGGGGACAGCAGGATACAGGGGTTGAAGGAGGTGAAGAATGACAGAAGGGCAGAAAAAGGTTGAGATCTGTGTGTGGAGATGGGCAGGCAGCAACCAAGGGACCAAAAGGAGTGGAAAGGGGACAATGAAGGGCAGGAAAGGTCAGAGAAAGGCAAAGTAAAAAAGAACAGAGCAGGGGAGAGAGCAGCAGAGAAGAGCAAAAGAAAAAAACATGGGCAAAGTAGGGTGGAAAAGAAAGAGAAAAGAAGAAAGGAAGAAGAGATGGGCAAAAGTAAAAGAAGAGCAGAGAAAAGAACAGAAGGGTTAAGAAGGTCAGAAAAGGTGAAATTTGAAAGACGGTCACTGCCAATATTGGCACTAAGGATGTACTAAGGAAATTCATCCTGTAATTGATCAGAGTTGCTTAAGGATCCACGATCAGTGCAGTGAACCTCATTTTTCTCAACAATAGACATATATATCCATTTCTCAGTTCAAATGGGAAACATGGGAGTTTTGCTCTCCTCTTTCCCTAGCTTGCTGCTTTAGGTCTGAGAACAGAGAATTCCAATTCTATTCATGATCGTCACAGCAAACAATTTCCAAACCATCTGCTATCTAATAAAACAAGTCATCTAGACAAACCCCAGCCTGGGCAACAAATCTGATATTGTACTTGAAGTCACTATAACTATTAACAACCTGCCATATATAAAACAAAGTATTTCACAATCTAAAGACCTGCACTGATAGAATATTAAGAATGTAATGCCAATTACTCAAATCCTAGGCAAAAAGCCTGTACCCAGTTCTCTCTGCACTATCAGTTTTTAATTTTCCATTTTTTATCCCATTTTTTATCCCACTCCTGTGGGATGAATGCTTCCGTGTGGTGCCATATGACACAAGTGAATCAGGGCTGAGCAGTGAAGGTTGCTGCCCATGCCTCATTTGTGCCAATGCTGCAAGGAGTTAATAAATGGAGCTGGACACAGAAGAGAAATGAGGGTTTGAATAGCAAGACAATTGAACACTACTCCGGAGAATTGGATTCCAACAGCATCTCTGCCATCAGGCTCCACAGTGATGCCGGGCAAACATTTCACAGATGGCTACTAATTGTGTCTTTCTCATTTCCTGCATGCTCAGTGGGCAACACCTGAGGCCAGATGCACAGAAATACTAAGCAGTCAAACAGTATTTGACTGAAGAGGCTTTCTAGGCTACCGCAGAAACTTGATGCCTCTGAAAATTCAGAGCATGCCTCTTCAAACAAATGTTTGCTTGACAGTTTTGGTCATAATCTCCTGAAGAGTCAATTGTGTATTTGTGAAAAAGAGATAAAGCAGAAACTTTCCTTTGGGTATGGTTATGGTAAATTCATTAAAGTTTATGCAGCACTTCAAGACCACAGCACTCTAATACAAAATTCCCACTACAAGGCTTGATCATGATGCAAAGTATTTACAGAGAAGTTGCAATGAAGTGCACTAAATACTACATTCAGCTGTACATTGGGGACAATTAAAAGTACAAATACATGTACTGAACAACAAGCAATTTCCTCTCTCTAAAACCTCTGAGAAAATTTTCCTGTGACTTCACAGGAAAAACTAATTCATCATAAAACTATGTAGAAAAATGCAATGGATTAGAAATAGAAGGCAATTTTCATTTTGCTATCAGCTATTTTTGTAATATTTGGGATTTTGAAATCCTAACATTCATATTTTATGACACGATTTGTGCTTACAGGAATCCATATACATTATAGAAACATTTCTGTCAAATTTCATAAGTTTGTAACAGTTGCCTTGGCAACTAAATTTAAACAGATCCACTGGTGCCTCTCTTGACCCTTTATTTCTGAAGCTGTTTTGAAACCTAGCTGTTCCATACTCCTCAATATCTTTCTGCTCTGAAAATGAAAATATACTAAAGTGTTCAGCAACAGGGTTCCTATGAGATTATGGACAATTTCTGCCCATTGTTGTTCTACACGTCATAAATCAGGCTTTCTGATAGCAAAGGTCAGACTGGTTTCCTGTTCTCACGTGGTCCTCTTTAAGAATTATTTCTGAAATTAGCCACAACCCCAATCTGGACTGAGAAACAGGTATGGATTTTTTTTTTTAAACTATGTGACTGAACTCTAAGGGTTGTGGGGTTTTTTTGTCTTTACAGTTTGTGCATGCTCTTTCTACAGTAACGATCAATACATTTGAGAATAATATTTCACAGTAAGGCTTATCCTTATCCTGTTGATGCACTAGTGGCTATACCTTGACCTTTCCCTTTTCCTTTCATAACCAAATCACAACTATCAGTCACCTCAAGGCTGCTCTAAATTGTGCTCAAATGCAGCAAAGTAAACAAAGCCCTGCTGGACTTGAGGATTTACTCTAGACATTTTTTTCCCCTCTCCCAGCTCCCCAAGGTGTCATCTGACACATATTTCATATTTCACTCCTGCAAAGAGGAGTGAAATAAGACAGCTCTCCTGGCATGATGCCACCAAGGGATTTTCTTCCCTTCAGCACACTCCCTGGGCAGAAAGCTGTGCCAGCTGCTCCAATCTGCAGGAACAGTGAAAACAGTGTGGAAGAAGACAGAAGATCTGGGCCATGATAACTTTTTGAAGAAAGCACTGATTCTCATATTCTGTGATTGATGTTCAGGATGTTTCAGATTAATGCTTTTTGTAAAACCACAGCTCTCAGGTTGAGTAAAATAAAGAGAGTTTTGTGTTCCTTTGCCTTGACCTGCAACAGGCTAAAGTTAAGGGGCTTAGAGTCCACAAGACAGTGGGAAAATACCAATTAATAATGAACACAGATTTGTAAGAGTTGGTTAAGCATTTCTCAATGAGCCATCAGCAGCAAGAAATACCATAAACACTTCCCTCATCTCAGGTAGTTTCTGAACACTTCTGTAAAAAACTTACTCCAGAAAGAGAACCATGGCAATTTTTATGCCATTTATGTTGAAATAATTACATTTGCAGGCTATTTTAAATGGTATCAAGAAACTTAGATGAAAAACTCAACAACGTAAATTTCCACTGATAATGGTTTTCACCAAGTGACAGTTTCAGAAGATGTTCTGTGTGAAGAACTGTCAGTTTTCATTTATGTTTTGCATTAGAAGGATGCATTTGGAATGATAAACTGTAAATTGTAGCAAACTAAAACAAAATTCCATAAATCTTAGTTATACTAATCAAAGCATGATTCTGACATACTTAACATAAGAAAATCAATCAAACTCAGCTCCAATTAAGCTTAGTTACTAATAAAAAAGCTGCCATTGTTAGGAATAGTGATTGCTTTTGAAGTTCTGAGTAAGAATTCAAAGGAAGTTTCAGCATATGGTATGTCATGTGGAAAAGGAAATCCTTTGGCTTCAACACACTGTGGAAGGGAAGCCCATGTGGCTAAGAAACACTGTAATGCTATTAAAATACAGTTTATGCATATTTAAATTTAAATTCAAATCACGTCCATTTCTGTGGCTTGAAGTATTTCTCATTATGCTTTTCTACCTTTTGAACAGCTTGTGCTCAGCTCAAGTCACATACTGAGAGGGAATATGACAGACTGCCATTCTGACCATGGAGGTCCTTATTTGTCAGAAGCAATGCTGAAAACTCCCATCAAGTATACAGATGTGTTTCATTCTGAAGAATTTCAGTAAGAGGCCAACAATACATGCTACATGGGATTATGAGTCTGTATTTGATACCAGTCTAATTTGCTACCAACACAGAGACCAAAGGCCATGTAAAGGAAAGCTATTTTAGAGTCTTTTTAAAATTAAATGTCAAGACCTGAACTTTGATTCCTTTCCTATCCCAAGTGGACAATAAAATTTAAAAAAATAAAAATCAAGTACTGTACTGTAGTATCAGTTACGTTAAGACAATTATCTCTGGAGGAAAAGGGAATCATAGATGCACTGGGAACAAGACTTCGCCAGATTTAAATATTCTTACAGTGCAAGTGCCAACAGATCCCTAGCTTCTCAATTCCACCTGCAGCCTTTCAAATTACATGTGTTCCTTACAGGCAGAGAAATGCAAGTGCTGCACTCATCTACCAACCCTAGTAGCCTGTGCCACACATTTCCATGATGCAGTGCTTGGTCTCCTTTATTTACCATGGTTTAGTACAGGAGAGGTTTTTAAATTATAAATATATTTTGTTTCAGCTCATTGCTCACATTTTTGATAGACTTTGATGATCCACTTCATGCATGTCTACAGTGCACCAAAGAGAACAGGGCCAAACTACCTCAGTACACCCATGTATATGAGCTTTGCTCTAGCAGAGCGTTGCTACAGCTGTGCCCCCTCTACTGCTAGCTTGTCTTAATTTACCCAGCATTTAAAATTTAATTCCAATCCCACATTTTAAAATAAGACCCTGAACTTTCCTTTTAGGTATCTACACTTAGAAACGTAGTTTGGTATCACCTTTAAGTATTCCTGCTTAGCTACATGAAGGATTTATCTAAATCCCTTTGGCTGTCAAAATCTTACAGCAACAACTTCCCATGATATTTTTTCCTTATGAGATTCCATCCTAAATGATAAATGGAGCATACAAGAAGTGGAGGCCAGACATGCACACAATCAGATTGTAATTGTCTTTGCATATACTGTAGTCCAGTACATGCAAAGACTATTGCCTTGGCAATTAAGTCACAGTTCTTTCCCAGATGAAACAAACTTTCTCAGGACAGGAGTTGTTTTCTAGGGTTTCATTCCATGCTAACATACTCCTACCACTCTTTTTTCTCTTGCTCCAGTCACTAGAAAAGGGAGCTTCTAGGAAAAACAAGCCCAGACAAGGAGAGAATACAAGCATAGAAGTAGAGTTTGCACCCAGCTATGTACACCAGATTCTGCAGCACTTCCTATTATTTCCTCCTAATATGTTTGGTTTTCTGACCAGAAGATTAGAAGTCTGCAGTTCAACCTTGAAGTTTTTTGTTAAAGCAAAACAAAACTCGACACTTTAAAGAAAAAAGTGACACACAGGAACAAATTACTTTCGGTTCACAAGGAAGCTGCAATGTTGTATATTTTAAATGCAAGATGATGCCAAACCAACACGCCTTCATAGTGCTAGATACTACTTAGACATATTTTAATGTAACCTTTTTGGATCAACTTTCGTTATGTTTATTTACCATAACATTTTCTCCAGCCAGGGAATTTTCACTACAAATTATCACCTTCCAATATACTCTTTCTAAAGAAATCAAATCATAAATTACAAACTCAGCACTAATCAGCACAAGCTAGAAAGAAGGTAACAGAAAATGTGCTATATGTGGAGTCTTAACATTTCTATTTTGGAGTCCTGACACACTTCTGAAGAGCAGGGTTGATCTGCTGGAAGGTAGGCAAGTTCTGGAGAGAGATCTGGACAGGCTGGATTAATAAACCAAGGCCAATCATATGAGCTTCAACAAGACAGAATCCTGGGTCCTGCACTTGGGTCACAACAACCCCAGAAGCACCCACAGGCTGGGGCAGAAGTGGCCCAGTGGAAAAGGACCTGGGTGCTTGACAGTGGCTGAACATGAGCCAGAGTGTGCCCAGGTGGCCAAGAAGGACAATGGCACCCTGGCCTGGATCAGGAATAGTGTGGCCAGCAGGACATGAGCAGTGATCAGAGCTCTGACCTCAGCATTGGTGAGGCCACACCTCGAGTGCTGTGCTCATTTTTGGGGCCCCTCAGGACAAGTTGACATTGAGGTGCTGGAACGTGTCCAGACAAGGGCAGCAGAGCTGGGGAAGGGTCTGAAGCACAAGTCTGAAGAGGAGTAGCTGAAGGAGCTTGGTGTGGAGAAATGGAAGCTCAGGGGAAACCTTATCACTCTACAACAGCCTGAGAGGAGGTTGTAATGATCTGAGTCTCAGTCTCTTCTCCCATGTAGCAAGGAGTAAGATAAGAGAAAATGGCTTCAGTTTGCCCCAGGGTGAGTTTAGATTGGATGCTAAGAAAAACTTCCTTCACCAAAAGGGTTATCAAGCATTGGAACAGGCTACCCAGGGAAGTGGTGGAGATATTTTAAATATCTTCACTAATCCTGGAGATATTTAAAAGACTATAAATCTGGTGCTTATGGACATGGTTCAGAGCTGGAATTGGCAGCGCTGGGCTGGACTCTATGATTTTAAAGGTCTTTTCCAACCTACACGATTCTATGATTTTAATAATAAACCGTATACTCTCCTCTGTATGCTCCCATGTTTGCAACACAAAAAATACACAACACTTGAATATAAGCTCTGTTGACAAGATTTCATCACGCTAGAATTAGCAGAATTTCCAGAGCAGATAAAAGCAATAAAGCTTGACAACTTTTTTTATTTATTTTGAGTTTGCATCCTTAGGAAATGAAGCATAACAATATTTATGTCGATATTTCATATTCCGTGTTCACTCAGAGTCAAGAACCCAGGTTTCCCTGGCAACCTCCATTGTTTTGCCTCCACAGGTTGCTGTGGTCTACCCTCACCTTGGTACCTGTGATACAGCACTGTATGGCTGGGACAGAGTGGCACTCATTTGTGCTGCTCCTGTCACATCCCTGACCTTCAGCAGCCTGCTCAGCCCAGCACCAAAGGACCAGGGCTCTGAAGC
Source organism: Passer domesticus (assembly GCF_036417665.1). Taxonomy (NCBI): domain Eukaryota; kingdom Metazoa; phylum Chordata; class Aves; order Passeriformes; family Passeridae; genus Passer; species Passer domesticus. The sequence goes on along the minus strand of NC_087477.1, from coordinate 32,445,306 downwards.
CCAACCTTGCCTTCCTGGTAGAAGCCCAATTAATTTTCACAGATCTTTCCCACAGCTTCAGCTTGTCAAACCACACAGCACCAGCCTGGGTTAAACTGCATGCAAAGAGACAGCAGCTAGAGACAAGCTCTCTGATACAGCTGGCAGTCCATTCAAATGAGCTGATATTCAAGAGCTGAAGGGAGGGAATTTGAGAGAGTGACAGACAGACACAGGGTGAAGTCTCGGCTTCTAGAGGAACTGCCAAAATGTCTCTGAGCAGGTGGCAACAATGAGAAGAAAAACCTATAGGAATATTAATTTAATTTCTATCTCAAGTTGTTAATTGTAGCTGAGGCACAGGCCCTTTCACAGTTGAACTGGCATTTGGATTGATCACTATCGACAGCTTGTTTACTGAGAAGATCTGAAGAACTAGAAATGCTCACCAAGTAGCTTAAGCTGTTTCCTTCCAACATGGGGAAAATACAGTGAGGGGGAGTCTAGCTCCTTACACTCTGCTGCTGCAAGACGAAAAGAAAACCTTTTACTTTCTGGTTTTGCATTGAATTTAGAAAATTTGACTTGCTAATCTTTTATACGTTGGCATTCTTTCATCTTCTTGAGAGATAAATATTTTTAATCAGGCAATTCCCTTCAGGATAACAGTGATTCAAATTATACTGATGAATGATATCAATCAGTTATTAGGCATGAAAAATGTGTATGTCAAACCCTAACAATGTTTATCCTAACAAAAGTGCAAAGCTTTTTTCTATTTTTTTTTTAAAAACCCAATTCTCTAATAGTTTTTTCCATACACTCAAGAGGGCCTTTTTTTCTTCAAACGTTAGAGTAAAACCAGCAGCTAACTAGTGATTCCTGTTTGCAGTAGAACATTATTAAACGTTCTAATTAATCTAATTAATGGAAGATACCATGCCATATCCCTGCAGATATACAGAAGATACTTTCAAAGGCTGCTTTTTAAAATGGAAAATTAACATTAAATGGCACTGCTGACTTTAAAAGCCCTAGACATGGTTGTCTTTTCTTCCTCATTATTTTGCCAGATATCTATCTTGACTCAGACAGCATCTGACTTTTCAGGATTTTCAATGATCAGAACATCAGGACCAGTCCCAAGGGAGATCAAGCACAGAGCTCTACCTCTCTGCCCCTCATCCTAGGAATGAGACTGTGACCATTGATGCAGAGGAGGTGGCTTTGCTAAAATAGGGCATCTATCACAACTGCTCACCCCTCAACTTCTTAATGCAGCAAGGGAATACCTGGACTACACCATGAGGTTTTCACTGGCAAAGATAATCTCACGACAATGGCTGCACCAGGGCATCAAAGCTACATCTGACCACTCCACAAACCAGCAACAAATTTGTGGAAGGCTGCTGCAGAAAATGTAATGAGGAGACAGCAATTTCAGGGAAAGCCTAGGGAGGGTATAATCACAAGCCTTGGTGAGAGACCCATATGGGAGCAGAACTAACAGCTGTATAACCTGAGTGTATGCTTTGTTTGCATCTAACATGGTCCCGTGCAGATACACAGGAATGGGCAGCTCTCAGCACCTCTCAGTGGCTCCTGAGCAAACTGATGAATTTGTGATGGAGGAAGCTGTTTGTAATTGCCATCTAGTCCACATGTGATCTAAGGTGATGTCTGACACAATCTACCCATCCTGTCTTTCCTCTAGATTAAGCAGCACACCTAACACAACATTACTCTACCTGAGAGCAGAAAAGATGAACATGTTTGTTTACTTTCCAGAAATTCCAACAACATGTCTAAAGACCACAACACTGGCAAACCTCATTATGGACAGGATCTGCATAGTAAGATCAAATTAAAGGGATTCTTTTGATGGAGACAGTCAATGTTCCCAGAATTAGAAGAGACTTAAACAACTTCTCTCATTTTTTCCCACTACATCTCTGATATCACAAGAGAAAGAAGACTGCTACTGTCTTTTATATTTCCATTCTTTATACAATAAACTCAAATAGCCTCAAGTCTCATTGTCTTACTGAGACCCTAAAAGAACCTGCAGACTTCTTGTGAACAAAAGAATTCATTATGTGTATCAGGCTATCCACGTGCTTCTGTCAGTTGCCACACTGCCTCAAGTTAGCAGGAAATAAAAAAACAAAACCAAACAATTCAACTGTAATTGGTCAAGCCATTTGTTCTAAGGAGCGCGCAAGGTCTGTAACACTGGCCTGGAAAAAACACACTGCAAAACCAAATAGCAGACTTTTTTTGTTTCACTTGTGCTCGACATAGCCTGCTTTCCTCATAGGACCAACATTAGGAGACTGACCTAAGAAGTCACTCATGCTTCACCTGCTGCTCACAGAAGACTTGTCCCTCCTTCACTGCAGTCACAAGAGTGAAATGTTCAACAAAACACAGTTTGGCCATAGCCATTATTTTAAGCTCCCTCTCACGAGAAACAAAACTGAATGTTACATCTCCGGCATTCAAAGAAAGAAAGACATCTTAATTGGTGCGCACAAAAGGATCTCTGTGATAATGAAAACAGTAAAAATCTACAGAAGAAATGACATTCTGAAAATAAGTCAGGAAGCACATTCAACAGCCAAACAATTCCCTACACAAGGGTGATAGAGGACAAATAATGCTCATCAAGATTGGGTTACAGTAAAATTAATTCATTTTGTAATCAAAAAAAATTTTATCAGTAATAAGCAGTATTAACACCTACAGCAAAAGAAGATGCAGCTGCAAATTATGGCATAATGTCATCTTGACAGCTACCTTGTCATTATGGAACTAAGCATATTGTTAAGCTCCTGCTTGCAGAAGTCATTTTTACAAAACAATATTTATTTTATGCATAATACATCTGGTCCTGAAGACAGAAATGTGATATAGAAAATATACACATGAAGATGTTTTACTTGAGTTCCCACAGTCATTTGAAACATTGAACCTTCATAAAAAAACCCCAGAAAAGTTTCCAAGCTCGATTAGCTTGGAAGAGAGGAGTATGGTAACAGGGCTTCCTCACAAGCCACAAACTAGAAGGTGCAGTTCAAAGGAATGCACTTGGCACAGAGAAGAACAAAAGACAATTAACAAGAAATCTTGCTCAGAAACATTTTAACCTAGAAGTGGTGCAGAAATATCAATCCCAGGCACAAAGTTCACTTCCCAGCAGTGGGTAATTGCCTAATCCAAATTGATTCTGGCCAATATTTCATGCTTTAATCAACAAATATATGTTGCAGAGAGCTATCTGGGGAAATTAAAAAAAAAAAAAGGCAAAACATAACAAAACACGGGTCCTGATCTGATGCCATGAAGGATATTCATTAATGCTGCAACAGATGGTTAATCTGCAGACTTAAAATATGTCAACTTCATTTAATTAAAAGTCAACATTATTATAATATTGCCATCATGAAATCAGGTTCTGACAGCGTGCCAACTTTTATTGTTTTACTTTTAAACAGAAACTTTTTGATGAGAAGCAACACATTCCCCACTTCTGTGAACATTCATACATCTCAGTAAACACAAAGCAACTTCTCCTGAGGGCTCCCTCCTGCAGTGGCTCTGCCATGCACAGCAGGATTTTTGATCCCTCTTCTCCTACATTCAGCAACATTTCAGGCTGCAGCAGGATCTGGAGCCAATACAGATACACTGCTACTGGGAAGGAAGCTAGCTGGTGTTGTGTCAGATCCAAGAGCTCATCCATCACCCTGTAATTTGCAGTGTAAATACACAGCAGTGAGCCTAACTCTAAGTGAGGTGTGGCTCAATGAAGGGGTATCAATAGCTGGTTTAAGTTATTTGTAAGAAACTCAGGACAAAGAAGCACCTGACATCAGGTAATACTCATTATTTACTATCACCTGACACCAAAATGAACTGGCACTGAGGCTTGAGGGGTAGCTATTAGAGCTGGCTGCCAGTACAAGACAGAGCAGTCATCACAAAACATCAGACCATCAAACCTGCGCTGATCTCAGGTCCATTATGTGACTGTAATTTTGCTTGAGGTTTCTCAGATATTTCATTAGGGAGCAGCTCAATTCATCCCTTACTATTTCTGGATTTAAAATCCCAGATGGCAGGGACAACACCACTGAGAGACTTGAGCCTGAGCTGCAGTGCACTGCTATTTTGCAGGGGTTATCTCTCAGAAACCTCTTCTCCCACCACAGAAGACTCCAGATAATGGAAGCAGAGCACAAACTGCAGGGCCCAGCAGAGTGCAAGCATTTGACACCCACTGGTACCAGAGCATAAAGGAATCAACCCTCTTGATGTGCAAACCCTGGTGACAGCTGGTTAGGGGTTGCAAACACTCCTATGAAAATGGCAAGGAAAGAGACAAGCTAAGTCCCATGTGGCTATGGACTGCTATGTTCTGACATTTGGTGCAGACCCAGTTCTGTTGATAAGATGAAATACCATCTTACTTGCTTGGAGTAATTTGTCCCAAGAATAAGGAAATAAAGATAATGCTTTTATCTGGAGGAAAAAGAAAACCTTTTTTCGGTCTTTACCTAACACCCAACAGCTCCATAATGCCTCATATGTCACTGACCCACAGATATGAAGTGTAAGTAACAGCACCACCAGGACATACTGGCTTAGGCACCAGGGTATGAGAGCTTATTTTTATGTTGCAAAGAAACACCTATGGGCAGTGTTTTAAAACCATTACAGGAGTGTAGTCTGCAGAAAGATTGTGAAAAAAGAAAAAAGTCTGACTGCTGTATTTCTGTATTTTCCCAGACATCAAACAGGGAGCTAAACTCCTGACAGCTGCATCTGCATAATGACCCAGCAGCCATCTAACCCTTCGCTAGCCCCTTTGGACAGCTCCACAGCTGCTGCAGCTCTGAGCAGCGGGGCTGGACCAGGGGTCAGAGAGGACAACGGAGTCAATCACACAGATGCCAGGCTTGGAAACAACAGCCAAAATCTGTTTTGCAGCTCCTAAGCACACCTCTTATCTGAACAGAGTGTCTGAATTCAGTAGAATTCAACAAAGCAGGCAAATACATGGGAACAAATTCATTGCTACTCTAGTGGGAAGGTGCACAACAACAATGAATAATACAGCATTACATGTGCCTCAAAGTATTAAAGAATGCTAAGCAGAACTTGGTAACCGCTACCAAAGCTTGGTATTGCCATTTTAATAATTGTCTTCTCCTCCAGAGTTTTGGACCTTACTCCTTGGATGCTCAGACACATTCTTAGAAATATCAATATAAAACACACACTGCATTCTTGAATGCTGAAGACAGATATGGGCTACAGGATGGTCTTATCAGTTTGCCATGATCTTGTTTTAATTAGAGATCAATCAATCACTCCAGATGCCTATCACAAATCTGGACATCACAAGAAATATGAGTTAAATATAAAAGGTATTATTTAGCAGGCAGGTGCTGGAAAATTCTGGTATTGCAAACCAAGTGGGAAGGCTGATGCATTCCTAACTCCTATTTCCCACGTGCCATCTTGGTTGAGATTGCTGTTAGCAGCTGTAGAAAAATGGCTGTGCAAAAGCCATGCCTCTTAGGTAGCCTCATTCTAATCCACTTGAAGCTGTAGTATGATGTAGAGATTTCTGCCCTTACCACAGTGCACACAAAAACATCACTGGAAATCCCATCTACAGACCCATATACAAAATAAAGGTCTAAACTTAACATGAATCTAACAACCCCACCCTGAGTTCCCTGAAGTCCTGTACAAGAGTGGAATTCAGTTGGATTGAACTGTAACACAAACATACTTTCTAGTAGAAAAATATGCAGTGATCCCATAATCTATTGCAGATTCAGTGCTAATTAGCACAGAATTTCAGTGAATGTGATGTCTTGCTAGGTACAGGTATTCAACTTTTCCTCATCCTCAAAGTAGCAAACCTGACATGAACAATAATTAAGAATAATTCTGCTGTTTGCTCACAGTCTTATTTCATAGTTTAATTTTGAAGACTCTGATTTACTTCAGTGTAAGAAATCATCAGCCATTAGTAATATTTGTTTTGTCAATATAATGAAAAAGAAACCATTCTCATATAGGCAAAACCTGTTTGCATCAAACCCTCTCTGAGATCAACTATCTTAGCAGCTAACCTGGTAAATATCTGTTGGATTTAAATAATGCCCTGATGATAAATACTTTTTCAAATCCAAGAATGAGAGTTCAAGGACATCTTAAGCAAAGACACATTTAAGATCCCAGGGCACTTCAAGAAAGAAGAATCAAATTACAGAGAAATATGAAATGCTTACAGCATGATCCAAAGGTCACCAGGATCAAAGGACACACTAATTATGAGTTCCGCAAACTTTGTGACTTGACCACAGTCATTTAGAAAAGGACACCAAGAACACACTCAATGAACTACCAATAAATATATCCTAATAGTTAAAACATTCAGTACCTCACAGTGGTAATGCACTGTCACTCTCATAGCATCTCTCAATAAAGGCAGATTGAGTACTAAAAGCTCACAACTCCAATAAATTCCCAGTATGATAAAAAGAGACCATATTCAAAGATGAAAAATATGCTTATTACCTGGTATTTTTAGATAACAAAAGCTTCAGTTTCTAGTTCAAGTCACTTATTTTCATCTTAACTAAAAATAGCAGACTTGCCAATTCCTCTGCTAGCCTGACAAGTAGTCTATACATGGTTAGATAATAGCATTCACCTTTGACAGTCCCCTCTGAGGTATTAAACATTTGTTAATGGTTTAATAAATTCCAGTCAAATAGTGCTTTATGACAGTCATGCCAGTTAATAAATTCCAAGATGTTTATAACTACAAAGACCAGCTTTGTCCTCAGACACTTGAATTAGCATAAATTATGAATGTGCAGATGTTATTGACATGAGGAACAGAAACATAATTGATTGAAACATACTGCAAAGTGCTATTCATGCTTCCACAAATACAGGCAAGTAACAGTTAAATTTATTATGGCAGACAGTATAATAAGAAAGTAACCATCAAGACATTTTTGCCCACCCAAAAACCTTCAGTCTTTCAAAAACATATTTAAATTTTGTCTATTCTTCAGCACTCTGTAGTCCTGAAATGCAAACACCTTTGAGGAGAGGCAATTCTCCATAGCACTTAGAACCATGACTCTGCCACAGTTTTTCCCTTCATCTTGAAGTATCTCCTGAAACTCTTTCCTTCAAAATCCAGACATCCTTGCTTTTCTAGAATACTTACTTTCTTAAACTACACCCAGTATATCTCTGAATAGCATACATCCTTTTACAAAGTGAAGATTTGGTAAATTTCCTTACCAGTACACCAATCCATGCACTAAAGAAATTTTTCACATTAGTGAAGAAAAATTAACGAAAGTATGCTATTTCCAGGCTATGTACATATCTAAGCCTTGTCCTTCAGCTTTCATTTCAAGCCAGCAATGACTGGCAGAAAATTTAACAAGAGGGAAGGAAATAATGCCTCTATGTGACTCAGCAGCATCCTAATACAGCAATAGCTAAATGTGCTGACCCTAAACCTGCAAAGAGCATCTGTACTAGTTGATAAGAGATCTATACAATTGTCAGGTCACAGACCATTCTGCCTCAATGTTTCAGTTTGTTGCAGTAAAAACCCTGTCAGCTTCAGCAATCACAAATGCTTTCCTGCTCATACAATAAAAGGTTTAATATTGCCAAACATTTATTCACTCCAGTCTTTTTTACTCCCCAAGACAGAGCATGGAAAAACAGATTTTACAGTATTGCTAAAGTCAACGACCATATGGGCCTCCACTTAAGAAGGATAAATTAGTTCTCTGCTGATTACTTGGAGAAATACATTTGGTGTCCAGCCTCTGCTACTACTGCAGAGCATCTGGGTTTCTCCTACCTCTGTTTTTCATAGTCAAGAGAAGGATGAAAAATCCTTTCTGTTTAATGACTCTGCAGAAAGGAGAACATGCTGCTGTTCTTGATGGGGAAGAAGGAAATCCAATTTATTGATGCCAACCTGACAAAAACTTTGATTAGGACTGTTCTCATCTATTCCAGAAGGGCAAGGCAGGGAAATTAATCCACTGGCAGTTTAACTGAGAAAAGCAGTCACAAGTGATTTCCTGTACAATATTTTGTTAACTTTTGCACCTGAACACTAATCAAGAGATCTGATCACAGCACTTTCTGCTTAGAGGGTCAAGAGCAACTGAACTAATACAGCACCTGTGATGGATATGGCTTGGTCTTCAATGTGATAAAAGTTCACTCATCTAAGACTGACTCTTGTCAGAGAAGCTCTCTGAAAATGGCTCTGAATGCTTCAGGACTTAAAATTCAAACTTACAAACTGGTTCCCAATTTAAAGGCTTGTGGTTGAAAAGAGATGGCCAGTTCCACAGGCAGCACATTTCTCAAACTATCACTTTATGGTTAATGATTATTACTTTCACTTTTCCACATTTCATTACTTCTTTGTCCAAGAGTAGCAGCATCAATAAAAGCATCTGCAGAGTGACCCTACCTTGCTGGAAATCTGCAACATGGTGAGTCCATATAGACAGGGATAATGGGCACTTTCACCAAGCCTGGCACCTGTGGCCAGGCTACAAACATCAGTGCTGTAAATGCCAGGAGAAAAAGCTGGCCTGTGGTTTGGTGTCAAGCTGGCCACAGCCTCTAACTGACAGGAGCAGCATCCAAAATCCTGTACTGCAATTCACTGGAAACAGTCAGAAAAGGAGCTCCATATACCTGAAATTACAGTGAGTCTGTCACCCTGGGATCACTCCAAGATGCTTCCACACTCCTGAATTTTTCCAAGCAGACTGTCAGACACCACAAAGAGAGAATTCCTCCTTTTGGGGTGCTAGCATGTAACAAAGTCTGAGCCTCTGGGGTATGATCACATTTGACAGATGAAGACTTACCAGCACTGGAAGCTGCCAGTCTAGGTTTGCATACAAAGGGGATGGCAGCAGGAATGCTGCAAGCCTGGAAATATACATAATCAGGGTGGAATAATTCAGGGCAATCTGCTCTGACCATTATATGAAGAAAACGCTGAAGTGCCTCCCCCTGCTGTGATCAAGCCTGCTTAGAGCCTTATCCAGACACTGTACCAACAGAGCAGGTTTTGACCTCGCTGTGAAGATAATTCCTCCCTCCTCCTTCCCCTGAACGCTCTCTTTGTGGAAGCAAAAAGACAGTTGTCCCCTTTACACAGTGTCCTGCTGCGTGGTAGCCTGAGGTCAGCATGCCAGCATGCTCTGGATGTAAATGGCCTGATTTTTCCTGCCAGCTCTCTCCCCTCCCCTCATCGCGCTTCAGAAGTTTCAATAATAACAACGACATCAAAACAGAGAGCAAAATACCTTTCAGGTGGCAGTTGAAACACATTCTAAATACTTATATCTAGGGAGGCTAAGGGGAGGTCTTGTTGCTTTCTGCAACTATCTGAACAGAGGCTGGAGTGAGGTGGGGCTGATCTCTTCTTCCAGGTAACAAGTGACAGGATGACAAGAAACAGCCTCAGTTTATCCAGGGGAGTCTCAGTTGGGTATTAGGAAAAATTTCTTCACTTGAAAGGGTTATCAAGCACTGAAATAGGCTGCCCAGGGAAGTCCTGGAGTTACCATCCCTGGAGGTATTTGGGAGACATTTAAATGTGGCACTTGAGGGCACAGTTTAGTAGTGGGCTTTGGCAGAGGTGGGTTAATATTTGGCCTCAGGGATCTAAAGAGTCTTTTCCAACCTAAATGATTATAAGACTAACATCCCAAATTCAGCTCTGTGGCTTCCAGTTTCCATACTTTCTGTCAAGAGCAACACCACATCCTCTGCTCCACAATGAACCCTACAGGGACAGACTTCCCTTTCTATCAGGGCCCCATGCTTTTGCTCCTACTTTGGGCTGGATGATCCTCTCCCCTCAGACTTTAATCTCTCTTATCCTTCATCTTCTCCACTTCCTGTCACTGCTTTTTCTTCTTCAGAACTGCCTCAGCACCATCCTTATCAAAGCACTTGGTAACAATTACATTGATAAAACACATGCAAATTAATAATATTTTTTGAATCCATGATGTATCTAGGTTTGCAGCCTCTCTCAAGTGTTAGCTGATGCCTAACTATTCAAATCTTTCCCCTCAGTAACTTCCCCATTATAAACCCCACAATTTACATGCATGTATCTTTCTTTTTGCTTCCAAGTTAGCTACACACAAATGTGAACTCACAAATTGCCATTCCAGTTTCTGAATTTTGAAATTCTCTTTCTCCCTGTGACATCTCACTAGATGAACAAAACACTCAAGAGAAACCCCTTCCAAGTGTTTATAACTGAATAAAATGTAGAGTTCACTAGCAGCTACTCTTTATGGCATTAGGTTAAATAGTTAAGTTAAATAGGTTTGTTTTATTGCACCTCTGACTTGCTTATTTTTTGGGGCATCTTTTCCTCCACGATTACTCAACTCAATTTTGAGAAAGAAAACAAAACTGACCATCCTAAATGTCCCTGTTATCAAGTGAGAGACAGATACTTTTACTGTCATGAACACTTTACTGGCTCAAAAGCACCAGGCAATGTTTGGGTTTTTTACTAGAAAATCACCTTTAAAATATCATAAAGTTATTTTTTTTAAAAAGGCAAAAAAAAAAAAACTTCCAAGACACTATCCTCAGGAGAAAGAGGAACTCCACTTTGGTATGTGGTTTGGAATGAGCATGGCAAACTCCACAAAGCTTGGAGTGGAATATTTTTGCAGGCACATGCCTAACTATTGGATAGAGATCTTGAGTGAACAGCAGTTTTGCAGATGTTATACACTTGTATTACCAGCTAGAACTAGTAAATTCATGCTTAGCTAGGAACACACTCACACACTTCATGTATTTCCCACACAGAATACAAAACATTTTCCTTGCTCCAAAGCAATCACTGTTGCTCACAAATAGGTCTGAGAATGCATACAAGCACTAATGTAACCACACAGAGTTACAGATCTTATTTAGGTACAATGAGACTGATCTTAAAAACCTGTCAGATGCTTTTTCATTGGCGATAAAGTGCGAAGAGTCAGACCCTTGTATTATCAGATAACTCACCTTCAATATATAAATGTACTAATCACCCATCACCTCTGAGCTGGAGATGCTGAGCACTCCTGGGCGAAAAGTGAGAGGAGGAAATCTGTAAGCTTAGTACTGAAAGTAATGAAGGCAAATGCCTCCAAATCCACTGGAGGAAGAGATATTTAGAAATACATATTTTCTGAAGTTCTGAAATAGCTTTTAGTTCTCTCAATATATTACTTCTGAAGCAGAAGTTCAGTTTTGAAGAGACGGCATCGACCTCATGTTTGCTCTGAATAGTTTCTTCAGAGCAACAGAACTCGTTTAACTGGTTTGTTCCTCTAACAAAGGCAATACTCATGTAGAAAATACTAAAACCAGAACTGGATAATTCACTGATAACACAAATGTTCTCATGTATTACGCCTCAGGTTAAAAAACACATGAATATATAATGTAATACTTATCAGGCTTTTCCACATAGGACAACTTTTTATATTATTAGGTGTATATAGTAGGGACATTAATGTGTATGATATTATCTCCTCAACACTCTTTTTCTTCTAAGGATTCTTACTGAAATTAGAAAATATCTCTGCAGTGAGGTAAAAAACTCAGTATCTACACTGAACACAACCACAGCTTAACTAGTGCCCCTAATTTACTTGGCTGTAGTCATCCTTGCCCAGCTAGAGAGAAGAGCAAAAAAAGGATTTTAACTTGTCCAAATGCACCACAAAACAGGAAAAGCTACCACAGTTGCATATTTCCAAAAGAAAATGTGACAGGGATGAATATATGGAAAATAAATAGTTTTCAACTAATTCTCAGACTATGAAGAGTTTCAGATAAGATACTTATAAAAAAGCAGTTGACATTTATCAAGAATTGTGTGTGATTTTGAAATAAACTTACCAATATTTTTGCATCAGAAGTATTTCTGTAATGAAGGTAAATATTTTCTGCTAATATCAGATAAAGATGGAGGGGAGGGTCTTGAAAACAGAAGAACCAAAGCCATGCTAAAGCACAAATACTTTACTAAAAATGTGTTGGGTAAAGCATTTTGCAACTGAATTGTCTAGAGAGGAACTAGGTAGCAGCTCAATCAGTTTTATTTTCTCATCCAGATTCTTTGTTCACTTTCAATGTACATCCAGTCATGTGCAAACACCAAGCCAGGCACTTCACTAAATGATGCCAAGTTCCTAAAGGCACTATCTGAAAAGTGCATCACTTCAGTTGGCTTTCAAGAAAAAAGACAGTGATATTAATAGAACGCTTTTTGATTTGCACCACAGTACCCAATTCTGGCACGTTGCCCTTGCTGCCACTGGCATGTGTGAAGTGCTTTTACTCTCTTTGGAGAGCTAATGCACAGTGGAATGGGAAGGTAAAGGACAATACAGCAAATACTTCCTAACACATGTACCCAGGAACTCTTGATGAAAGACACCTAGGTTTTCTTCATTGTGTTCATACCTCCGTGATCAGTTCCAAGCCTTTCACTTTTGTCTGAGAAAAAACATCAGAAATAAAATTTGCCCTTCTCAAGGTAATTTCTAGAAGTGGTTTCATTTAATTCATTGCAATAATTGAGTGATAGATCCCATTTTTAGTAAAGTGCTGAGTCATGTTAAATCAAGAATGATTTCCTATACCAAGACTAATATCTGCGTGCATCTAATTAGTGCAGATCCTTAAATTTTATCAAACAAAATCGTGGCATGCAGCTCCAGTTTTTGTTCTTAGTTTGTTCTTTGTCTGCCAGTTCACTAACAAACAAAACCCAGAAGCAAAGTCTGAAACCCAGACTTCCTTTTTTTTCCCCTGGCAGCATCAGACATTTCCATAAGATGTATTATGAAACATACCTGGAGTCTTTACAATAACACTGAGCTGTTTTATGTTTCTAAATCAAACTAAGGAAACTCATTAGAGCTTTTCAAAGAGCGTGAGTACAGTTCTTCAAAGAAGCATCATTAAATTCTAAATATACATGTGCTTACTTCAAAAGTTCTCAGTTGAACAGAAACTGGATCTTCTGAAATACTTCAGGATCTAAGCAATGTCAAGGAAAGACAAGACACACAATAAAAAGCAGAGAGGAGCTTTTTCTAAGAAGTGATAGGGAGTAAGACTGAGCCATGCAAAATTTTCAGAATAAGAACAAACACCCAGGGAAAAGAGAACTGCTCTCCCAGAGGTGAGATGAAGGCTAAGATCACCTTCTAGGACTTGGACTCCTAGGTCCAGATGTTTGGTTTTCATTAAAATGTACTGATATAAAAATCAGAGGCCTCCTGTGATAGATTTGCTACTTTCCTATCAAGTTCTGTTGTACCTATCTGTAAAGTCCTGATATGGAATTTCATATTCGGTAGCATCACACACAAACTATTAGTAAATAGACAGTCAAAGAGTTTGAGAGGTTTTTTGTTGATGTTGTAATTACTTGTAGGATTTTTTTTTTCTTTTTTACACTGATTTTCTCAATCATACTCAATATTTTGCTTCTTTCTCAGCCCATTTTCAAATTAAACTAATACAGCCTCAGTGACATTCCCCCTTTGCAGCAGCAGTTTGTGCACTGCAGTAGGAGCCATTCACAGCCTCTGGCTCTTTTCAGGCTTACGTTTCCAAACCATTACTCCTTGTAGTGTTCCTCATAAAGCAAATCCAGAAGTGAAACTGTATTTCCTAATAGAGGCTTCAAGCCATGTTAGAACAACTTAATGATGGCCACCCACATAGAAAAATTTAAAAAAAGAAAAAAGATGGAAACATTTCATGTCTCCTCATAGCTGCAGTAAAGATTTGTTACGTAGGATCGTGGAATGGGCCAGCACCCTGTCCAACTGAATATCAAACATGCCCAATGTTGGAGAATTCCCCACTTCTCTAGGGAGATTATTCCAATGGCTGGTTGCTCTAATTGTTAAAAATTTTCCTCTTGTGTTCAATTGTCATCTCCCTAGGAGTAAATTGTATGCATTACACCTCATCTTTTCCATCTGACTCCTTGTAAGAAGGGAGTCTCCATCTCCTTAGTAGCCATACTTGAAATACTGGAACATAGTGGTCCCCTTGTATCACGCCTAAAGCTTCTTGTCTCAAAGCTGAACTAATCAAGCTCAGTCTTTCTTCATATGGCAAGGCTTCCCAGTCCTTTGATTATCTCTGCGTCCAGTCTCTGGACCTCTCCAACTTGACCACAACACTTTTGCACAGCAGTGGCCAAAACTGAACATAGTATTCAAGGCATGACAAGCTGAGTAGAGTGGGACAATAATGATTTCTTCATCAGCCAGGGATGCCTTTGTTGATGCCACCCAGCACCCTGGTGGCTGCTGCAGCAGTACACGGCCCAGTCTGATAGAGCTCATCATCTATTAGGTCCCTTTCCACAGAGCTGCTCCTCAGCAGGATAGATTGCTGTTTTCCAAGATTACGCTTTCACAGAACAAGACCACATGTACTTGTCAAACCTCTTGCTAGCCCACTCTTTCAGCCTATCCAGGTCTTCCTGCAGGGTGGCTATCCCATCTGAAGTGTCCTGTTTCCCCCTCAGCTTTCCACCATCAGCAAATTCTGCCAGGATACACTTGATCCCATCTTACAGCTCACTTAGGAAAATATTAAACAGTGTTGGGCCCAAAAATCAATCCCCATGGAACACCACCAGTGACAGGTTGCCCATTTGAAGAGCTGTTCACCACCACTCTCTGGGTGCTGCCTGTCAGTCAATTCCCCACTCACCACAGGGACCACTTGTCCAGATCCTTGACACATGGGCTTCTCCAGGACAGGGTTTGGGGAGCCATATCAAAAGCCTTGGAGAAATCCAGGTAGACAATATTCACCACTCAGCCCACATCAACCAAGCAAGTTTTGTCATAAGGGGTGATCGTGTCTGTCAAGCACGGTTTGCCCTTGGTGAATCCATGCTGGCTCTTCCCAGTTTCGTGCTTCATCTGACTTGTGACAGCTCCCAGGAGGATGTGTTCCATAATTTTCCTGGGGACTGAAGTAAGATTGACGTGCCTAAAATGTCCTGAATCCTTCTTTAATTCCTTCCTGCAGATGGGGGTGAGAGCCTTCTTCCCATCTTCTGGGATACCTCCCAAAATCCACCACTCAGAGATCATGGAGAGCAGCTTCCCAGTGCTCTCAGGCAGCTCTCAACACCCTCAGGGGGACAACGGCAGGGTTCATTGGGGGCCAGGCTGCTTTCACAGACTAGACACAAACTCTTCCTTCCCTGACAGTAGGTCCATGTGTGCATCAGCCTGGGGTTCTGCTCCCAAGGCCTGGGGCCCAACAGCTCTGGAGAGGAGAGAGCTGGACAAAGTGTTGAGAACTTTTGCCTTGTCAGTCTCATTGGTGGCTTCTCTGCTGTTTTACACCAAGACAGTACTTTCCTCCTCTTTCTGCTTGGTGTTTGCATACCTGAAGCACCCTTCATTGTGGTGTTTGACATCTCTGGCCATTTTCAATTTGAACTGAGATTTTTGTTTTCTAACTGGATCTCTGCATGCCCTGGGAGTGTCCTTGTAGTTCTCAAGGGGTATTGTCTGCTTTCCCATCTCTGGTACACTTCCTTGGGTTTTGAGCACACTTGGAATGTCACAGTGAAGCCAAGGGGGTCTCTTGCTCCACCTAATTCCCTACCTTTAAAGGGGATGAAAGGTTTTTGTGCTTCCAGGGAAGTATTATTGAAAAAACTCCAAGCATGCACTAGCTCCTTTATCCTTTATATGGAAGCTTCCCATGGAATCCCTCCCAGATGAGCTTCTAAAAATCTAAAACCTTTTCCTTAACACTAGCCTTCAGTATGCTCAGCAGGATCCCAAACCCCACAATATTGTGATCACTGCAACCAAGATCATCATTAACTGAGATATTACAAAGCGGTTTTTCCTGGTTTGTGAGTAACAGCTCCAGCAGTGCCTCATTTCCGGCTGGCACATCTAACATTTGTGTGAGAAAACAGCATTCCAGAAACTTGATGGATGATGTGGGAGCTGCTGCACTGCTCTTCCAACAAATATCTTGGTGGTTTAAGTCACCCCTAAGAACCAGGTTGTGTTGACACAAAACTTGCCAAAGTGACCCAAATATTGCTTTGCTCATTTTATCGTCTTGGTCTGGAAGTCAGACAGAAGCACGCTGCAAGACTCCCCTTGGATACAATCCCTCTGGATCTTGACCCAGAGGCAATTCCATAGGGCTGGAATTATCATAGCTCATTTCCACACATTCAAGAATCTCCTTTAACAAAGAACACAACAAAAACTCCTCCTCTTTTTCCCTGCCTGTCTTTGCAATACAACTTACAGCCATCTGTTATGTTCCTCCAGTCACATCAGTGCTTCAGTTATTTCCATGACATCCTAACTTCTGCTAAAGAACCTGTAATCACACATCCACATTAAAAGAGCTGTGTGCAAGCACAACAGCAACCAGACAGTTTGGCTGACTCTTCAGTGAGGGCATCAGTTTCAAGGACTTTGATCAAATCCTGATGGGAAGGAAAATAACCGCACAACAAGCTGTTCCAACTTCGAAAGGTGAAAGTGGTCAAATTTCGTCTTACAAAAAAGTAGAAGAAGAAAAATACAAAAGGTGCAGTGGCAATGCTGTGTTTGTTATCTAGCAAAGTAGACAAGTTTCAAAATTTCCATGTATGCAAATTAGGAGATTACATCAAAATCTAAGGCTGAATTTGAGCTGACAATTAATCACCTACTATTTCATCCCATCTTTTGCAAACAGCTCAATATCACGTGATTCTGCTGTACAAAAAAAATGTACCTGCCATGAATTTTCACATCCAATGTATTAAAAATTGACTATCTTCTCATACAAAAAAGAAGGCACATGCATGAATACAGCTGCAAGTATTTAATCTCAATTAGCTTTATACAACACATAGTTTAAATAATTTTCTTCCTACCATATTCATTATCACTGATTCCTTTCCCTTCCACTTTATTTTGCCCAATTTTTCATCCAACACTTTGAACAGTCTCTATAGTAGGGTCTACAACATATATTGAAATACAGTCTGGGCTCTGCAGCACAGTATTCTGGGTCACACAAAGCCTTTGTCTTTGAAAGATCAAGGGTAAAGGAGCATTTACCAGAGAATACCAAATCTTAGCCATGCTTAAACAAGTATAGACGGTGCCTGCCAAATGTTTACTGACCCACTAGAAGACACACAAGTGATAGCAATAGAGATGGAGGCCTGCTGGTCCTCCAACATCTGGCCCAGCTGTCAAGCTCACCACACACTCACACAGGTTCTGTTCAAAAGCAATTTCAGGAGCATGAGCCTAGAGGCCAAATCCATATTGGGCTTGCCTAAATAAACCTTTGCTGGTTTTGTGACCTCCAGCCATTAGGATTAACCAACAGTTTCAAATATGGGAAAATATCCAAACCCAAAGAGTGTCCAAGAGGATCCTTCCAGGCCCAGCACAAGTACTCTCTGTGAGGCCCAGAAGCAGCAAGCATGGTGTAAGTATTAACAGCACAGACTCCAAAGCCAACCTCAATTTTTATACCCATTTCAGAGGCGCATGGTAAAATCCCATAGATGCTATTGCAATCCAAGAAATTCAAGAAGGGCATAACCTCTTCTCTTGTTACTGTTAGTGTTATTAATGACTGATCACCCAAAGCACATTGCAGTGAATAGAACAATCACTTGAGCAGGTTTTCATGCATATGTATTTATGTATTTAAAATGTCTCCAGACCTACCAGTGTCAAATTACATTATGCTATACTAGAAACTCAAATAATTCAAATACAGGCATGGGCAATGCAGTTAAACCTTCCAGTAAATATCTATTGTTGATCATAAGTACAGGGCATCTTACTGAAGCTTTTTTAATCATTTAACATGAAACACAGGCTCAGCTACAGTGTAGTTAAAACTTGCTTTTCTGGCTCCAACTGTGTTCATGAAACTATTTTACATATTCACAAAAAGCAAAGACAAATTGGTATTTTTGCTTAAGTAAGTTACTCTAGTAATTCCATTTCTTGACTATGGCCAGCTGGGAAGCGCTGAATTCAGTCCAAACTCTGCTGCTAATGATCACTCAGAGGCCATGGTACTTTCCATGATGCTCTCAGCAATTATATGTCTGGTCTCAAATAGCAACATATAAAAATAACAGTCTCAGGGCCTTGCCCAGATTCTGCCTGGAAACTTTTGCTGTTAAAAGATTTCCCATTAGTGAAAGATTTGGCCAGGCAGGAAGATGAGTCACTAATGCCACCCTCAACAGAGCCCGAATCAGAAAGATGATTGCATGTTAGGTGCACAAGAATACAGAAATCAGAACTCACTTGAGCTAGCAAGTTGCCAAAATGTAAACAGCAGCACCTTTGTTCAGCCTTAACAGAGTAAGAGACAGCTATGTCCAAGTATGTCATCCTGTAATACAGCAGAGACCAGCAAGGCTGATCTTTCCTGATGGACAAGAGCTAAGCACATACTCCTCCACAGCATCAGGAAAAAAAAAAAAAAAAAAAAAAAAAAAAAAAAAAAAAAAAAAAAAAAAAAAAAGTTGCCCCGATCAGGTGTTCCTCTGCAACATCACAGATTTCAATGTGCCTCGCAAGTGAGCTTTACATATTAGCTCCTGCAATTAGCAGACCCCAAAACACCCTGGTAGGTCTTGACCCATGACTAACACATTAAAAAACCTGAACTGGTGAACTGGCAGATCATGACCTCCATTTCCAACTCAGCTGCATGCATTTCCTTGTTCCCCTATGATGTTTTCCACCCACATCACACACACACAACCCCCTGCCCCAAAGGGTTTTGTTTATATGTTCATCATCTTGGGGGGTCACTTTATATCCAGGTACTGTCTGCAACCTATTCTCAAGTACAGTTATGTCAAACACATTGTAAAAATAAAGCTACAGCCTCAGCATCTGTATCTGTGTCATCCCTCTCTGTGTGTCTAAGCTAATCCTCAGTCATTTCAATCAGGAAGTTTTCCTATGTTTCCCTTAAACTAGCATTCACAATCTCAAACTCTTGCATGCACTTAACTTTGTCTTGTAAAAACCTTTTTAGAAGAGTTTGAGGGAATCTCCCTTCACCCACCTGCATACTTAAAGGAATTTTGCAGCAAGTTAATTACCTAGGAGGCACTCTATTACTCTACCAAGTCTGTAACCAGCTGTATAAACACCTAAACACAATAACACAAACACATACATCAACTACTGCAAATATCATCTTAACCACTTCATCTTTTAAAATGGATTAATTTCCTTTGGTGAAGGAGACTGTATGAATCACAGCTGTAAGCCCATTGACAGAATCCTTAGCTGACACTTAACCAATTGAATAAAAATATAGAGACCAACAGAAGTTGGAAGTAAAATAATAAAGAACACAATTGTTTCAGGTCCTTTTTTCTTAGTCCTCCTAAATCATAGCAGCACAAAGGTTTCTGTTGCTCCAATTCGTCTATCAAACTATCAGGTCCAATCTGAGACTATTTTAAGCTGTGCATTGTTACACTTCACAGACTGATGAAGCTGCAAACAAACAGCCACAAATCTTTATTTTAAATTATTAGAGTCATTTCATTTTAAGTTGCTTATCAGTTCTAGCATGAGGACTCAATTATCTAAGCATTTTTCTATTCCTATAGGCACACTGTGCTCAGGACTCTCTTTGAAGGTTCCCAGATGAATGTTATGTGAAAGATGCAAGCAAGCAAGAAGAAAATAGATGGCCCAGAGTCTGCCCAACCACTTCTAAATGCTCATGTTCTGAAAGAAATACAAGCAGAAAGCTTAGAGACATATATATTGCTTCTGGCAGAAGTGCTTCATTAAAAATAACCCACAAAACTGAAACAGGATCAATGATTTCTTTCTGAAAAATAGGTCTTAAACATTAATTCTTGAGGCCCTTTGCTGAAAACCTCGCCTTTAGAATTTCTGTACTGCACATAAATGAAGCCTTGGTTCTGTGATAAGTGTAAAACAAGGCAGGGTTACTTCAAAGTCCAATATTCCAGCAGGGTTTTTTTATTTGGGTTTTTTTGCTGTTTATTCTTAGGTCTATCAGTTTGCTTACTTGTTGTCTTCACCCTAAATGTATGTCCTCTTCACTGGATTCCGACCACAACCACCAGTTTTAACTCAAATCCAGGAGAAGCCCTTCATTTTTGCATGTGACATATTCCTCTGGTTCATTGCTCTTTCTAGCTTTTTATATTAATATGTAACCCCTTCAACAACCTGCATTTTTCAAGTCCTGAGCACCACAGATCTGCATTCAGTCACTGAGTGAATTCTACTAACAGAAACAAATTCTGCTTTAAAGACATCCTACACATGCAATGAACACAGCACTAGACTAAAATTACAAAAGTCCAAGAGTCTTTGACATAGGACTCAAAAGAAGGAGCGCCACTGCCCTACAGCATTTACTGCATTTGCTCTGTACCCTTCTCTCCATCTGCAGCTCTCACAACCACCCACTAGTTTTATAACCACATCTATTGCACATCTTTATCCTACATTTTCATTTCCTCACCTTGGTCTTTTCAATCCTACTCTGAGAAGGCTTTCATATTATTTTTTGTCAAATGTTACTGTTTCACCATGATTCAGTTTCAAAGCTGTTAGACAAACTTGAAAATGCTGTTAAATCTTTTTCAAAAACAATACATAAAACTTCTGCTCTTGAACCTTTGTATCTTCCCTGAATTCCCAGTGATATTTTCCTATTTTATTCTTTCTTCTCTGCTTTTGTTTCCAGTTTGACAAAGATCATGTGCAATTGCCTAGTTTCTACCTGATTTTTTCTCTTTCTGAGCTGCATCACTAAATGATACTTCAAAGAAAATGCTGAATTTATAGACCAAATAAAATATTTCTGTTAGTGATTTAGAAGAAGCCCAACCATCTGCTCATTTCAAATAATATCATTCTTCATACTAATAAAATTAATTGTGTAAACTAATTTCAGACTTTTAAAATAACAATCAGTCCCAGAGCAGTCACTTTACGTTGCTCACGGAGTATTTTAATATACCATGCTGTAAATAAAATATTGGTTTCCATATAAATTGATGTCGGTCTTTAAAAATATGTCATTATCTCCCTCTTTTGACTGGATTAGTCTTCTCAATAAATTCAATTTTTTTAAATGTCATGCACAATTCAGCAGTGATTTCTTGAAAAGGTTTATTACTGCATAGAATTTAATTTCAAGGAGGACATTGCACTAGACAGAGAGGAAGAAAGAAAAAGGGGCTGGGTGAAGAACATGAGGGAATCTATTGTCCCAAAGCATAATAAGGGAAGATTGAACATATAGACTAGGCTACACACTTCAAAGCAGAAAATGTGATTTCCAATGATACGTATTTTTAAAGTATCTTTTTAGCTACGGTGAATTTTCAGCAAAAAAGAAAGTGAAATCAAAATGTAAAACAAAATTAAATGAGAGAAAGAAATAAACAAAAGAGCAACATCTTTTTCTGAGCATCTGCTGAAACTCTGAATTTAGGCTTTCATATTGAAGGATAAAAAAATCAGGTTGGCTCACAGCTACATCTCCTGACCTCCAACCAGCCTCTCTTGTTTCTTTAGTTTATTTTCTTAAAACTTTCCCACATTGATTCTTCTCTCTGTTCTGTGAGGTCTACAATTCTGTCTCTGCCTGTAATTTTGCCCCTTTTTCTTATTATTTTTCTTACAGGCTCTCCCACGGCTTTTTATTATAACTTAACAATTTTCTCAGACATTTGACCCCAAGTTATGGAGCTGGGCTGTGTTTGAGCAAGACCTTGCATCCCCAGAAGACTCACAGCTGAATGGGGTAGCACAGAACAAACTTACAGGGCAGACACAGGCAGAGGGGGTTACAGTGTATAGAGAAATCAATACCACAGGAGTAAAATTGTCATTTTGGCACAAACTTTTGTTTTCAGCCCAAGCCAGAAATAAAAATATCTCAAGTGTTGCACTGGCGGAAAAAAAACCACCACAAAAAGGAACCAACCAAAAACAAATCAACCAATGCAATGCACTACAAAACAAACTAAAAATCCACCCAGCAATTAAAATATCTAAACACTGCCTAGACTCATATGTATTGCATATGTACTTGAGCTTCAAATTTTCGCACTTAAGTTAAGAAACTTTCTTGCTAAAACAATGTGCCACAAATGACTGATACTCTCTCCACCAATCCTGAAGACTTTTGCCCTTCAGCAATTTCAGTATAATGTCAGAGCTTACAGTGGTATTTGTCACCTTACCCTGATTGCTTATCACTGAAAAAGTCATCTCCAACACATTTTCTAGTGCTTACTAAACCTAGATGTTAGCTAGAGAGTTAAATATAAGGATTTTAGATAAGCATTTTTTGCCCTTCCTTATGACCCCATCCTTTGTTGAACATCAGTTAAATCTTTGGAGCATCTGTATAGATTTGTTAGAAATCATATTTCTCTTCTGTTGTGATTTAATCTTTACTTTAATCTTTAGCATTCCACTGCCCTTTTGGCCCTGCAAACCCACTCACCAATGCATACCAAAGCTGTCAGTGTACCTCACGTGCTGTATGATAAATCCCAACTCTTAACATGTCGACAGTGTAATTTGGTTCCACTTAGACAAATCAAGTCTACTTCTGTGCTTCAATATCCTTGTATCTTGGGAGTTTTTGTTCAGTTGTTTAGAACATGGTACTGATAACGCCATGCTTGTGGGGTTTGATCCCTTGTGGGCCATTCGCTTAAGAGCCAGACCCAAGGATCCTTGTGGGTCCCCTCCAACTCAGAACATCCTGTGAAGTATTTCATGTAGTATCAGCACAAAATAAAGGCATTTACTTTCTACAATTAAAATCTGAATTATCCAAAAACTGAAATTCAGGAAACAAATCCAAAGCTAGAAAATAAATCCATCAGAAAAAATAAATTACATATTCTTGAACTAGCTTATCCTACTTCTTCATCAGCTTCTTGGAATGTTTTCAAGAATGCAGGAATAAGCTTTTTCATCATGTTTCTTAACTGCACACACAGGTTCTGTGATGCAAAGTTAAATGAGTTTGCCCACTGCAAGATACACAGCTTGAGATGTGTAATTACTTCAGTGGCAGCCAATCTGAAGTCCAAGTACAAAGCTACTTCTGGCAGTTCTAAGAAATTACAAAGTCTATGACATCAAGATACATCTCAGAATTCTTTCAGAATCAATAATCAGTTAAGAAAGGCTGTAAATATAACAAGACTCAAATTTGAGTCATGCATATTTCTTGTTTCCACACAGAAATTAATCTTCCCTTTTTTTTCAACTTGAAACTCAGAGCTTAAAAGCAAGGAGAAATATTTTTCTTCTGTAAGACTAATTGGCCTCTGAAAAAGATACATTGACAAAAACAACAGAAACACTTCAGAGATTCAGAATAACAATGTACCTTTTTGAAAGCTACTCTCTTTTTGCTCTTGAATATATAACTGATGAGATTGCTGTTATCTTCAACACATGCTCATAAGTTTCTGTAAATCTCAGCAGCAATGTATTTATTTTAGCCTCTGTCATATTACTTGTTCACTAACATGAGATTTCATTTTTTTATCATATTAGCAGCCCTTTCTGAGCAAACATTTTAAAAATATATGTAATTATTTCCCAAAATGCCTGTAATTTTGCTCTGATTCTGTCGGTGACCATTGCATGAGTGAATTAAAATTATATATCACAGCTCTACTTGCAAACCTACAATTAGTATTTCAATTTTTATAATAGTCTAGAGAGGTTTTCATAACCCAAATTTATTACCCTAGCTACAGAAGGATGGAAATGTGAAGCCTTGCTGGCCATCATTCTATAGCAAAAATCTCCAAATCACACACAGAAGTATTCTTCCAATTGACTATGGGGTCATAGCTTCTCAGAGAGTAGTGGCTATCTGGATCCATATGGTTTATGAAACATATGGTTTATTCCATATGGTTTATGAAAACAAAGGAGGAAATATGGTCTCATTTTTTGTTGCTCTGGAAATTCAGAAACACCGAAGCTTAAATTAACATTGTTAAGTTATCACCTAAAACCTCTCAAGCAGCCCAACCAGCCAGTCAACCTCCCCTTGCTATTATCCCATATATTTTGAGAAGATAAAGCCAGGCTTTGCATCTTGCAGTAAGACAGAAAGTGATTTAAACTTGGATTATTTAGGTAATTTAATTTGCATGACTATGAGAACCACTAAAATACTATTGACAAGTAATACTTGTTTAGCTGCTCCTTAATCATAAACAGCTCTTTAGTAGGCAAGACTTCAGTTGCTGAAAAGGATAATAATGATTTCTGAATTGCAAGCACATGAAAACAACTGCAAGACAAGTCTTCACAATTATGCATTTTACCAATGCAGTTGATAACTTTCAAGTTTGAGACTATAATACTGCATAGATACCATACAACAGGAAGGAGCTAAAATTTCCGTAAGAAAGAAGCAGAAGCTCCTGTTTTTGGTTGTTTTTTTTTTAACAAACTGTAATAATTCTTAAGGCAACATGTCACTAACACATGATCCAAATCAATGAAAATAATTCACCTGTGTTACTGCAAACTCTACTATCTCATTACATATTTAAGCCCATATTGGGAGCCAGATTTTAAGGACCATTTTTTTTTTTCCTACTGATGATATAACTGAAAACAAAATAAGTTTCCTTTTTAATTTTACAGTCACTCAGACTTAAACAGCTTTTGCCTTGGTTCTGCAATGATGTCTACATGTTTCATTTTTACGTTTACAATTATTTACATGACAAAGCCCTTAATAGTGTTAATTTTCTCTCATTTTGCAAAAGGCAATTGTGCTGACAGTGTTCCATTTCTGAAATTCTTTTAGTACAGGCATTTTAATGACATGTTCATAATTTTATGAGTGTCCCAGTTAGCAGCAAATCACACAAATGTCTTGTCTAATTTTCAGCTCAGTTTTAACCATCTCACTAGAAGCTCCAGGAACAGACCCAACTCTTACTTTAAACCTACATCTCATATTTTATCTTGCCAGGAACAAAATGCCAACAATTCAGGCAGAAGCTCTCAATAGTGAACACATTCCCTATTTCTACTGATTGTTTGAAAAAAAAAAAGCAAGCAACCAACCAAACCACTAAGTTCACAAAACAAACACAGAATACCAAGATGAAAGCTTGGAAGCTCAGACCCACTAATACAGTGAAGAGGCTTTGGAATTTAATCAGTGATGTCTTCTATGAGTGGCAGATTAAATAATTGCAGGTAACCTCCTATAGCCAAAAACATCTTTTGCAGATTCATTTTAGCCTTCACTGGAATAACACCGCAAGTAAATCTCCATCAAGTCATTCAGCAATCCCTTCCATCTTTTTTTAGCCCTTGCAACCCCAGGTGAAAGAAATAATTTAACAACAAAGCACTCCGTCTGACTGGGAAATCATTGCCTCATTGATTTTTTTATCACTTCATAATATCACACCAATATTTCTTAAAGAAAATTTACTAAGCCTTGGAATGGTAGAGTGCACTGAGCTCAGCCAGGTGTGCAATTCTATTGACATCTCATGTATTTGAAGTTCAGATTAGAGAGACTTATTTTTCTAAAAAAGATAACCTCTCACAGAAAATAATTATGATCTCATTTTGCAAGTCTCACATCTCATATGTGTCATTTCAGTTAGTGATCCATGTATCCTTTATACATTAAACATTGCCCAACCCTGTTCCAGTGGCAACAGGCTTCCTAGGCTTTTAAAACTAGCAGCTTAAAAAGGTATGGAGAAAAAAAAAAGTCAGCTTTATTCTGAAAACTGAAACACCACATCCTCTTAGAGCTTTACTTTTCCCCTCTTCAGGCACTGCAACTCACACTCATGCAAGCAGTATTTCTCATAGGAATGCCTACCAGAGCTCCTAAAGGAAATCTTGACTTGGAAGCCACTGAGCAGAGGAAAACTCAAGCTAAATCGGATCAAAATATATCCTAATCAACTTCAAGAGAGCCAGTTCACTTGCTCTCCGGTCATCAGGAATTAAATACACCTTACCTCCCATTTTTGAAATCATTAGAAGGCATTCAGCCACAGCTGGCTAACAGGCTCCTTCCACACACAGTGGGAACTTGTTACTACCCTGTACTGTCAAAGAAACTTTCAAAAGTCGTCTTTCCAAGAAATTTGAGTGACTCTCCTTCATCTCAGCTCTTTTAACAGATTTGTTAAGTGCTCATTACTTTTATCACTTCGCTCTTTGTAAAGTGAGTCTGTGCTGCTGAAACAAGTTACTGTGGAAAGTTTGGATCTATAGCTAAACTACCCCCTGCTAGAAAATATTATGTTCTGGGTAATTAACTGCCTCGATTTGTGCTAATAGAAATTTATTTCTTTGAGTGTAAACCTCCAATTAAAAAAAAAATCCCAAAGAATGTACCACATGAACCAAGTGTCATGAAAACCTACTAGAGAAGGTCCTGAAATTGTCCTTAATTATTGAGAAACACCAAAAAAAATCCGCAATGAATTCCAAAATTTGTTCAGTTACTTACAAATTTAGACAAATGTGTGTGCCTGTTTATCCAAAGTTATTATATTATATTCTTCCTCTAGAATTTCCATGCCAGCTAACAAGGTTGACGCACTTGTATACGGCTAAATTAGTTTAAAATGCACAAACACATAGAATAGTAGGAAGATGCTCCTTTGAAAAAGCAGAGGGAAATTTTAAATTATTTATAATCAATAAAGGTTTAGTCAAAAAGCTTGACTATATCAATTTAAGGAATACATTCCCACAACAATGATGAATTTTCAGATTGCTCCCAGTAAGCCAAATAAATTATATTTTAGACCCTTACCAAAATGGTTTCTACAAAAGATCAGTGTTCCTTTAGAATAACTCATTCATAATTGTCATTATCATCCTACTAATACAAAACTGCCAGACTCTTGACCATTCTCCTAAGTCTCTAAGGTTTCCCTAAAAATTCAGCATCATAATCCACTTAGTTGAAATGGATTTTTCTGTTTAAGATCTGTCCAAAAGCTTCTGAAAGTAAGCTAAAAAAATAAATGTTATCTAAGTTCCCTAATAAAATCATACTTCCATATTTTCTCATGACAGCCATGGATGCATTGTATTTAAATTTAACCTACTGAGTATCCAATGAAGTTTACCAAAGTAAATAAGCACTATCTTGATGTGTTAATTGCAAACTACCCTTCCTTTCTTGTAAAATTAATGTGAGAGAAAAGCTCGGTGGTTCTCCTCTCTCACCTTACCTTGATAGAAAGCAATTTTCTTCGTGTTTCTGGATCTGATAAACATCTAATAATGAAAACACTCATTTGTTCTGAGCTGATTTTTAACAGCGAAGGAGTACATACAACCAGTCCAATTAGAAGGAAAAGCCTTGTTAAAATCTCAAACAAGCGTAACATTAATAATAAGCACATACAACACGTAGAGTGGCAGTTCCCATGGCAACCATACGTCTCACTGCACATGTAATAAAACAGGGCCTTTCTTCACACCAGTGCCGAAAGCACAGATAACATGCCAGTCACTGGTATGGTATGAATTTATGTACACATCCTCTAGCATGTTAGTATGGAACTTGCCAACAGTGTTTCATGCTGTAGTTGCTCTCTCCCCCATGACCAGCGAGAAAAGCCACTATGGAAAAGTGTTTATCACGTTTTGCATCATTTCTCAACTATTTTGACACGTCTGTCAAGATTGTGTGACCTTCAAACCTCCGACACTCTTTAAACATCCCCTGATGTTTGTTAAAAGGGTCAGAGTCAAGACTTCAGAGTAGCTGCTATTACAGCAGGCCCTGTCCTTTTTGCACATGCAACTTCACAGTTCACTTATGTAATTTTTGCTTCCTAAGATTCTCCCTGCTTCCTCTTGTCAACTTTTCTTCCCTTTGACAGCACAGTATTTCAATTAGAATTTAATCAAAACCTTAAACCTGTCAGGTTTATTCACTCTGAGAGCCCACTCTTGGGAAAAAAACTCTTTAGTATTGACACTCTACCCTCATTCCACTGCTAAATTTTTGCTTTCTCTATAGCTGTCAACCTTCCCCAATGCCCCTTCCAGGCTTCTATGTGCATGTGTCCTGTTGAGCAATGCATGAAACAGGTCAATGACTAGAAAGAACTCTTTGAACATGTGCTGAGGTCTGCACTCTTACTGATCTAGTCCATGCTCAGCCACTCAAGGACTGGACTAATACATCCTGGATGACCAACAAATCCTAAGCATTACACAGCTTCAGTCTAATGCTCACTCAAAACCACACACTTTCATCCCATTTATGATAAACTCTCCTGTCTACAAACCCAAACTAGAATTTAGGAGTAAATTGCTTTAGACCTGTCATGAATAGAAAATGTGAGATCATCAGAAAATAAACAGCTACAAAACCTCCTTAAGTACAAAGTCAAACAAGGTGATTCCCATGGGCAAAACTTCAAAACTTATTCCATTCACTGGCCTGAAAACAAGCAGCACTAACATTTGAGATAACCACATGCTATGGATCTTCACACTTCTGCACACTCATTAATGCAGTCTCAAAAAGCATTCAGATACAGAACTATGACTAACCTTCTATGGGATTAGAAACAAGCATGTGGCCAATTGATGACTTTTCAAACTGCTTATTGTTAAAAATAATAGCCTCAAGTCAACAGAGATGGAAGAACTCTTTGAGGAAAGATTTCTGACAGAATTATATAAAAAACAGTGCAAATCATCTCTCTTAACATCTGTGTCCTTAAGAAGCTAAAAATGACAATTTATAAAACAAACAATATCATACAAAACTTACCCAAACAAAAAAGAAAGACAGAATAAAAATACATGGAAGTGATCGTAACTCAAAGAAAGGAATTAATTGTGCAAGTTTTCAACATAAAATACATTTGATAACAAAAATGTTACTGGGTTTCTGAAAGGAATGATGAAGAAAATCATTCCAAACAATGAAAAGTAACAGAATTAGGAAATCAAAACTTAAGAAAAGCAGAGATAAAATTTTAAATTTACTATTAAAGAGCTTCAGATATGGCACATAAAAGATAAAATACATAGAATGCAATGCGCTCAAAATTTAGCTGTATTTCTAGCATAGCAGAGTATGTATACTAGAAGCATATTAACAGGTATTACCAAAATACTGCATAAAAGGAACATAAAAGAACACTCAGAGGCAGATTTTTACCCCGTTATACTTTAGTAAAATATTCTCCCAATCTCATGAATTTCTTTCTCGCCATTCTCTGCATAATTTCCCACATTTTCTGACCATTTTTCCCTTTCTGTACATGTTACTTGTTTACCTTCTTCCACATTAACCGCACAAAAACACTTGGAAAATAAACAGTGATACAAGATGTTCCTTTAGTGAATGTCATAGGAGGATTACAAAGCTGTTCTCTAAATTCAATTAAACTTAACAACATTCTTCTGCCTGCTGCAAAAGATTACAGTAACAAGCTTAAATACTGAAAAACTGAAACCTAGACAAGAGGGAATCCGTTCATGCCTCCCAAAACAGAAAAAAAAACCCCAAACCACAGCTGATGTGGTGATTTGGGCTGCTGATGCCTCAGACTTTTTTTTTTTTTTTTTTTGCAAATTCACTGCTTCATTTCCTCCTACACACTCTGTTGAGCACCAGAATTCTCGTCATGTGTTGCAACATAACAGGCATGGAGAGGGTGGAATTCTAGACTACAAACCCGACACACTGCCACAGCTAATTCTGGGTGAGAGGGTCCCAATTCACTAACAGATGGACAAATTATGGAGGATGCACAAGACAGATTAAAGATACTCCTCTCAAAGAAGGATAGTTGCAAGAGGGCCTTGTAGGGGTGGGGTACAGGAGGAAGAATCCAATAAAGAAACTTCTGCTCCCTATTCCATGCTTAGTCCTACCAGCATAGTCAAAATGACTCCAACAGCAGCTCAGCTGGCATGTGACACTCTAAAAAGCTGACAACCTACCACTACAGAAACAATTAGAAGAGAAAATAAGATGTCCAACAGCTTCAAACACATTTGACCCAAGCATTCAATCTGGGATTTTCTCCATACTCTATTTTAGTTTATTTTCTATTAATTTAGATAAAGAAGAAAAAGTCCTTAAAAACTCCAGCTTCAGCAACTTGGCATGCACCTTTGGATTAACTGAGTGGCAAACTTTCAAACAGGAAAGTGAACAGCTAATAAATCTATGCAAACTGGTGAAGAGTTAGGGAAATCATTATGAGCTTTACTGTGAAACTTCCAATAAAATACATTTAATACTCAGTGACGCTTGCCTCATAAATCACATGAACTAGATCTTATTAAAAGGGATCTTTATACATAATCAATATTGACACTTGCTCTGAAGAAACGGAAAGGAATGAGAGACTTTATCCAAAGGACTACAATCAGGTAGACATTTCTTCTACAAGGACATTAGCTGACAAAAAAAGAAAGAATCTAGGTTTTCTAAAAATGGATTTAAAAGGAGGAAAAAAAAACCCCTAAAGCTCTCTACACTCTGGCAAAAACTAATTATTTACTTATTTGAATATTCTAATATTATTCTGCAAAATTAGAAAAATATTTTGACTCATCCAGGAACCACAAAGAATTCACGACAGAACCAAGACTGAACCCACGAGTGATGTCAAAACTTGCGAATGGTATGTCTTCTTTCACTGACCTTTGTGTTCTTTTACCGTGTCTCATAACATCTTGATTAATGTCATTCATAACTGAAGGAAGGAGCCACATCTATAAGCAAGAGTCATATCTTGTAAGGAAAGTTAGGTTTGACTTTCAAGCAAAAGCAAAATGGAGCTTTGCTTTTTCTGTCTAATTAGCCCATTGATTTTCCAGGAAATACTATTCATCTCGTTCCATCCTGTCCGTGTCCTCTTAGCCAGAAATGTAATTAAAAAGCCAGTTCCCTCAGGAACTGGTAAAACAAAATGAAACGTGGGATCTCACAACACAGGACATTTCCCAAAGCTAGTAAGAGCAAAGAGATGTTAAATCTTTTTGAAGCTCTGAATATTATGGATCCAATTAATTCCTAAGGTAGCTCTGTGGAAATCACAGTAATTTGCCCCAAGGGTAGACTTACAGAAGATATAGCACTGTCATACTGTTTATGATTTCCTGAAGTGCAAACCAATGGCTGACATACTGCAGGTTTAAAGTTCTGAAACTTTTGAAATGGGTTTCTGTTGCTCTGGAAGAAGAAAACACTACTTCTCTACTCCAATAATAACGTCACTGCTAGGGCCTCCAACAAGACTATTTAATATATTTAACAATGCACAATCTGAAGTTGCTTAGTCTTTACTGAGACGTTTAAAGCACCTTAACAGAAGTAAGAATAGACACAAGCACAGACAAAGAATTAGCATTAATACTATTAAAATTACTGGAAACAGAGAGAGAAAAGAAGCTGTCAAGATTCACATTTTAAGTGTTCAGTTACCTTGAAAGTAAGATGGTACCTGAAATGAGAGACCAAGTTAAAGTAAGAGTTAATGTAGCTCATGGCTCACTACAGACTGTTAATTCAGTATGGTCCATGTTTTCTGGGATCCTAATGGTATTTCCTTGCAAGGCTTGCTTCTTAAAAATTAGGATTTTGATGCTAAATATTAATGCATTCAGTCCCCCAAAGCTTGCAGTCAAGAGGCAAAAGCGATAATAATGTCTTTTAATAAGCAGTGATGTTTGCTAAGAGAAAAAGAAGGAGGATTTTTACCACCTATCAGCTGTGTCCCTTACAGGCTTACCCTACATGACATAGGTTTGTTATAGGAGATGGGACAGAAAAAGTGAACATCCTGTTGCAAAAAATATTGCACCTGTAATATATGTGACAGCCTTATATTACTTTCAGCATTTTTCTGTATTGTTTTCTTAATTCTGCCTATTTTTTATGGTTCCTGAACCCTAAGGAGATATTTTTATAGAATTCCTGATAATGATGGAGAATGCAGGAGGTCCCTGACTAGCTACCTTAGATTATACCTTCTAAATGCATGAATTTTTTGTCTATTATTTTTAAGCCATTCAAATTAAAGTAGTAAAACAATTGAATTTTCAGCTATTATAGCTCTTACCCCAAATTTCTGTTCACTTACCAGTATTCAAGGTACAGCTTGAATGAAAAAGACTGTTTCAATTAATTTTTTCTCAGATGGAAACTTTAGCAACTCTGAAAAATATGGTGATAGTTATGTTTTTCAGTTCTCAGAAGTTGAACAACTATACAGTCCTAGAGTTATAAAGGGACAAAAGCATTCCAGCTAAATATCATTCCAACATCTTTACCTGTAGGGTTCAAGTGTAGTGTCTAGCATGTCTCGCTTTGACTTCTCACTGCATTACAGCTCATTTTTTGTAAAATTGTACATACTGCCATTAGCTACCCAAGTTCATATGTGTTTTCTGGTGCTCTACTTTCTCTCCATTGATATAAGCTGCTTGCTTATCTAGAGACTAGAAATATTTAGTGCCACAGCCCTGCCAGTTTGCACCAAGATTTTATGAGTGTATTTTTGCATTGTCATCAGAGGATACTCTAGGCTTGTGCCAAGCATGAACTACATGCACACTACACAGGTAATACACTACAGAGCAGATGTTTCTGTCAGCTTCCTCATGTGTTCCAACAAAATTTCAATCAGAGTAACCAAGGGGGAGCACACAGAATTATGGTCCTACACAACATTCAGTCCCCTTCAGGGATCCCAAAGCAAGAATGAACATAGACTAACTTATAACAACTGCAGTGCATTCTGTCAAACTGGCATTGACATTCTAAGACAATAAAATGTAAGTTTCACATGTGCAGTGTTATCAGAGAAGACTGATAGTATCAGTGGATAAGAGACAGGCTAAGTATCCTCCTGGTAGCTGTAGGACATTTGTGCAGAACCTGTAACAGTGCATTCTATAACTCTCTATAGGATGCTCACCAAGTTTGGTATAGAAGCTTTTACAAGACTAAGAAAATAAAACTGGTAATCTATGTGATTCTTAAAAGGAGATAAAAGTATAGCTTTAGGTGCTACATCTGCTCTAAATTAGAAAAACAACTGAGTAACACCACAGGCACCGGCTAACAGCTTTTTTTATGATATAGAATAAATTATGAAAGCCAGAAAAATACCTGTACAGAATATCTCTCTCAATATTTACACTGGTTTTACTAAGATAAGAATTATTCTTAAGTTGCCTAGATTAGAAGTCCTTCTTTCAAAAGAAAAGATTTTAATGCAGTACAAATTGCCTGAATAAGTGGCATGCATCCTTAGACTGCATCCAGGGGCAGCAGGGGCTTCTGGAAGAGTGGAAGTCCAAGACTATTACTTATATTAGAGGATTTTAAAAATAAACTGACTTATAAATCTAAGTGGATTACAATTTCAACTTGTATAAAGAAAAGGCAGCAAATTCAGAGCTGTTCAATTCATGTCAAATTCCGTCTGCCTGAGATACATTAATTGAATATTAGCCAATTGAAGAGCACTCAACACTTGAACCTCGTGTCAGTAATAGCCAAAGTGGGGCTCCTGTGCTTTGCCACTGGAAGTGCCTGCTAAGAAACAAGAGCAAAGAACACAGATAACCTATGAACATACTGTTTTTCTCTTGCATGTGTCACATCCCTTAATGTACCTACCAGGGGACAGAGCAAAACCTTGGCGGGATGAAAGGGCAGAGAGGAAAGCACAGGTCCAGGGAAGCAACAAACAAGGAACATTCTGGTCCCAGTGCCATTAATTTAATGCTTTTCTGTCTCTAATAGGATCATTTTTATTTCACTAGTAAGGTTGAAAGAGTGAAAGAGCTCCAAATTTCTCCTTTCCTTGCTGCTCAGCCTATAATATATACATGTATATATTTTCATTTCAGTGATTTTCAATTACAACATCAGTCTTTGCCTTCTGAAATTTGTTTCTCTAAAATCTGATATATACTACCTAGCTTGCAGCTTAATATTTTTCTATAATATGATTTGAAACAACAGTCTTTTCAACTGAGCTTTTTCATTGCTGCTGTTAAAGAAAGAAGATTTTGCCTCAAAAATATTTTTTTTCAGTCTGCTATTGGACTGACCACCATAGAAAAGAAATTTCAAAATGAACAAACTAGAAAGCTTCCAACACAAAGAATATTAAGTAATAGAGTTGACTATTTGGATATTATATGACAAGACATCTTAATGTCAGATTTACATAATCTGTCTGAAGATAAAGGTAAGTAAAAGTCATCTTTTATCAGATCTTTTTATTGACCTTCAAGCAGTGATGTAGAAAGAGTAAAAACTTCATGACACTATTAAAATGAACGTGAGCTGAGTGCATAAAACCTTATGATAATCAGTTCATGAAAAAAAAAAAAATTCAGTCTCAGACTTCCTGGTAATATTTACCTAAGCTTTTTCCCCGTGCCACTATATTTAGGTTGCTGATGGCTGAATGCTCTTCTGAATAGAATCCTATATTTCTTGCTGGGCCCTAAAGCTCTTTAAGAATCAAGGCAAAGAATTACTCTTGGAGAAACTCCATGAATAAGTCTGATTTGAACTATTTACTAGAGACATCAGTGAACTGCACTGCAGCCTGGGAGTGTTTTATCACTGGACATGTTTACAAAAATGCTGAACCTGGGAAAGTGAGATAAACTGATGGCAAAACCTCTCTATCAGCATTCTGCACCACGCCTAAAGGTACATGCTAGTCTTTAGGCTGTATGGCCATACATTTGTGAGCATAAATCTGATCTGTTCCAAGAGAAAAATACATCTCCCGAACAAATTCTTTGTCAAGGAAGGACTGAAGTTGTGGGAAAGACAAATCTGCCTGCCAAATGGAATACAGTTTTTCTAGTGCAAACTTCATTTTATTTATATGTCTATAAATCCTGTCCCACAGGGAAGTCCACCCAGCATTATACTACTGCTGTCCTGTCATGAAAAGTAACATCATAAACACACAAGAGGGTAAGAACCACCAGCTCTGAGATGCTATCAGTACCACTCTCAGCACAATGAATTATTTTACTACAATAAAATAACACTAGGCAAAAAAACAGTAGTAGGATATTATTTTGGAAAACAGAACTGAGGCTTTATTAGTACAAGTTAAATTAGTGAACCAAATACTCATTTTTGTTAAACATTGCTATATGTCTAATCTTCCCTCTTAAAAAGAGCAAAACTCAAAAAAAGAAAAGCATATTCTTCATGTGTTTATAGCAGCTCATGGAGTACAGCAGCAATGGTAGCCTTATCCTTCTTATCATTATCACATTTTTGCTAATAAAACATCTGCTAAACCTGCAGCATGAAATACATACATTGATAACACTTTGTTGAACTCCTTAGGTTAGTAAGCTTATTGTTTATAAATTGCCTAAAATAGCATAAGCCACAAATTGATAACCAGTGAGCACTCAGTGTGAAAACAATGACTCTTTCTTATCAGAAATATTGTTACACTAAAAATACTGGGAATGGCTGGGAATCAGGACAGTGGTGGATGCACAGCTAGACCCAGATCTGTGCAAAATAATTTGTACAATGCTCTGAAATACATAGTACAAATGTATGCCAAGTCATCTTTCTTTCAAGCAAATTTCTCATAAGCATACCTGCTTAATAAAAAAATACCATCTGATACCCATATTACATTACAAACCAAATTATAAATACTTTTGAAGCCAATGCAGATATGTGACATTAACTTGGAAGATCAGGAAGAGAAGTTTGAAAGTGAAGAAACTTTGCTATCCATTATAGCTACATTTTATGAGTGCTATAGATAGATGTATGAATGGAAATGGGTTCTTTCTCTGGATAAACAATAACCTCTCTCTTAGCTAAACTCTGTGGGCTGAATAGTAACGCATTACTGTACAGTAATACAGTCCAAATACAAATGAAGTATCCTTCTTTACTTTCTGAGCTCTATGGAGGTAAAATAAACAACCAGAATACAAAAATCCCAGTAACTCATTTCACCAAGGTCATAATCTGCTAGGGTTTTAAATATAAACCTGCTGTAGACTGTGTAGTCTGTAACATTAAGTACAATGATGAGCTGGCCTCAAATTAAACAGTGTAAACATCCAAAAATTGAGCTGATAAACTGGACACAATGACATTAAAGAGAGCTAACTAGCTCCTAGCTCCAGTACAATACACAAAGAATGAGAGTAAAAAATGCATTTATTCTATTCTTTTTATGTAGCAAAAAGTTGAAAATACAAAATTTGGTGGGATTACATACATGACATGGAGAGACTGGTTCAGTTAAAGTGAGGCACAACACAAATCACAAATCAACCATTTTTCTGAAACTTAAGAAGTTTAGTTTTAGAGGCTGTTTTTTTTCCCTTGCCTGATTTTTCCAAGTGAATTAAAACTTGAAGAGAGAAAATTATAACCGTGATTGAAGAACTTATTACTTTTCTGCTCCATTTGTGATTTTAAGTAGTTTCCAAAAAGTCTTTTTCCCCATGAGATTTCTGATCATTTTTTCAAGGTTCAAAAGTCTCAGAAGGATAACATCTGAGACGTAAAAAAAAAAAACAAAAAAAAAAAACCAAAAAAACCTCTGGTTTGTTATCAAGCAACAAAAACACTGCTGGTTTTGCACACAGAGAAGTTGCCTACTTTTTCAGAGGAGAGGGATAAAGAAAAGTTTAAGGCTATAGAGTCAAAAGTCAGGTAAGAAGTAAACCACAGAAAAAAATTTCTTGTATAGCATTTGCCTCCTCAAAAAGGGCTGAGGTGGCAGCTGCAATAAAAAGTCTTTGCTCCAGCCAGCCCCTGGCATTCTGGAGAAGGACATCATGTCAAAGGCAACGATTAAGGGGGGAGGAAGGGGAACCAAACACACACTTGGACGAATATTTTTTAAAGAGATTTTAAACAATTTAGTTACATTCCTAGGAATTAATTGTTTAAATCCAAGCCACTCACACAGATGCCATTTTTTTGTTGTTCAATGGAAGGAGAAAGGAAGCTGTGAAGGTCTTGAGTTCGCATGATTTAAAACAGGACAAATTAGCATTGTAATGTATCTACCTTTCCATTCATGTTTGAAGGACTTAGACAACTGCATTGCAAGCTAAATTTAACACGAAAACCTTAATTTGAATTGGTGAAGGGATATAGTCCCCTCCCAGCTGTTGTCATAGTAAGACAAAGATGTTGTTATTCTAAGGTAAAGATGAGTCTGAGCAAAGAAAGTATCAACATCTGGTTTGCAGCACACAGGGTTCAACTCTGCTAAGCAAAAAACCTCTCTGGGTCACTGAAGTTCCTCTTACATGGCGAAACTATAGGAAACCTCTTTTCCTGGCCTACTTTATGGACAGGAATTTCACTCCACAAAATATTGGGGAAAAAGAGAAAAATCCATCCAGAAATTCTGGAATTTGGAACCATGGATCTGCCAACCTGTAGCCATTAACCTACAATGTGAGGCTGGGCAGATGTAAAAAACAGGAGCTAAAAGCATCCAAACTGTGTTGGCACTTTTAATTTCACCTGGTGCTGAGAATAGGCTGCTTTTGAAGGTGCTGTGTAATTTCCCATGTAAAAGGATAGAGAATGAGCAAAATGAGAAGTGTGCTGTCCATAATTTTTACTTCCAGGGTATGAGATGTTTTAGCCCTTGTAGACATTTAGAAATACCCTGTTTAAAATGAAAATACTAAACAACAGTGTTTTCTACCAATTTAGCAATACCAAGAAAAATGAAAAAGCAGGTCGAAATGCACAGGGGGCATAGGAAACTAGGCTGAAAGGGTCATTGAGAACCAGACTGTAGGTTATAAACTAATCTTTCTTTAACACAGGCAAGCAGATTATCATTGTCTACTCTAGATTTTGCTTCTCATTGAGAAGTTCCATTCCTTGCAGCATACAATTTAATTTTTTCCAGCAATGTCTCTCCATGCTTATACTGGTTTTAGAGAGAGCTATTGTACACAATGCATGACTTCCATATGAAAAACCCATAACCAGAGCTTCATGCTTACCCCTTTCACGGAATTCTGTCATCAACACAAGCTTTGTTTTGCTTGTTTGTCTTAGGTCTCAGATGAACTTGTCACATTCTGATTGAACAACTACTCCAACATATGTGAACAACCATATGAGTCCCTCTGGCTAATGAAAATCAGAAAAGAGCCCATTTATTACTGACTGTATTGTAATCTCTTAAGGTCATCAAAGCACATAAGTTTCTTAAGGTGAACTCCTGATAAAAGCTGACAGAGGTCACTTGCTGTTTATTTTGTGATGTTACTTTAGCACTGACCTTGCAAACCCACTTTACTAACAATGTATGCTGGGAGGAAGCATATGCTTGACTGGTATTTCTTATTTTATTTCTATCATGCTCCTTTAAAACTTCAGTAAGCCATGTGCTGTAGTATACATTGTTTCCATTTCCCCTTCTTATTCTCCTCAGTATCAGAATTTTTGCCAGTATCAGGCTCCTCCCGTTTCCTTCGCAGTCAGAGGTGCTGTTTATTCCACAGGAAAGCAGCAAGCACAACCTCCCAGAATTTGTGTTGCCAAGATGCTCCCTGCTGTGAGATGCCAGGTAAAGAAATCACTCAGGCTCCTCCCTGCCTCACTCTCTTCCCACCCACACAATGCCAATAATTCTCAGTACCTGCCTCAAGTGTCACAGAGATTACTAAGTAGATTTACTGGGGATGGCCCTTTGGTTCCAGGGACAAAACCATTTCTGCATCTTACACTGACATTTTGGCTTATTAGGAGTCTCTGCTGTGAGCTGCTATCAAGTATATGCTTTAAATACATTCTAATGCAAAACATACCAAATTTGCTGTTATTTCATGGATGAGAAGCATGCAACAGCTTCAGCTGCTGCCATCCCTTAGCTTCAAAGAGCAATTTGGCTGGCAGCAGTTCATGGGAAAGAAGGGACAATAATCTTGAGCGTGTATGAAACAGCTGCCTTTTCCAATGCTTCCCTGAGGGCATGGAGCACAGGATTTCTTGGACATACACATGGTCCACTGACCTAGCCAACAGCAGAGGTTTTTATTACTAAATTTAACTTTTGCTTAAAATGTTAATTCTATATCTTCTATAATTACATTTTTAACAGAACTTTAAGCATGTTTACACATTTCCTGAGCATAAGACTATTGAAAAGTGGTTCTGCCAATAAACAGTGTTGACACAAAAAAACCCATAGGAACAGTGGATATTGGGGGGCCAGAGGGGGGAACCACAGAAGGAGAAAAACTAAAATACAACAGATAAACAGCACCACAAAGTGTATAATTCCTGGTTTTTTTCCTAAATATGAAGAGACAAAGGCCAAAAAGAGAAATTGTTCAGGCATCTCCTCAAAAGAAATGTGTAAGATTTGGATTCTCCTAATTGTGTAAGCAACATTCAGGTTGACTCTGCTGGTTTGTGATAGTAACTCAGAACTTCCAGGAAACAAATATCTTGTATCCAAAACCAAACAAAGTGTTAGTCTTACCACTTGGCAAAACAATCACAATGCAATCTAAAAAATATCATGCTGATTCATTCTAAGAATATGTCAGACTAAAATAGTTATTTTTTGGTATTGTTGTGATGAGACAGGAATCTAATGGCTCCATCATTTTATAGAGTAGTGATAACATTTATTGGCAAAGCTTCTACTGTGTTTACTGTAAAATTGTCAGTTTGTTCTTTTCTGTAAATAGCAACAGTTTGTGCATGATCCAAAGAGAGACAACCTCTGCCCAATAATTTAATATATTTAGTTTGTGTGCGTTTTTCTCTAAGGAATGGAATACACTACCAAGCTTTCCTCTCACTGCTCCAAGACAACGAAAATAGTTTTCACCGTAGGAACAAAACTGATAAAGGCAAGACATCATTTTGAATTCCACTATCCAGTTTCAGATGCAATGCAACGGGAGAAAGTTTTTACAGATCTCATAATTCACAGTGGCATTATTCAAATTTAAATTTCTTAAATTATTCTGCAGAAAGGTATACTAGTTTACATCATGGTCCTTTAAGCCATGGGATAACCTTAAAAAAGCAGTTAAAAGAAAAAAGAGCTTCAAGGTAAATGTTGTGTGGAGTAATTAATTATATTATTAATGCGTTCACTTTCTTTGCATGACTGGCTCTATAAAGTTTGGCTAAGGCAGTTACAGCTGTATATCTCAAGTTAGTTCTTAATTTCCACATGCACCACCCGCCGCTCTATTACTAAAATTTAGTGCAGCTAATAACTAAGATCACAAACTGCTTGGAGCAGGACTTACCTTATTATTTGTGTAAAACCTAAGCACAGTAATAGCACTACAATGAGAAAAACACAATATTGTCTATTCATCATGGTCTGTTCAGATGAGCCAGTCAGAACTATGGTCTAATACGGAGTTTTATTTTCAACACTTCAAGCATTTCAAAAGTTAAATATGTATTAAGAAATAGAACTGCAACTGTTTGACAGTAGAAGAAACAAAGTTCAGTTATTCATCATGCAACAAAAAATGGACAGTGTGCAAATTCCTGGTCAGAGAACTAGTCTGAGGATTGGGGGTGGAACAGAGCAAGCTGTACAGAGCAGCTAATGAACAGCTGCACAGAACTGCAGCTGCAACTTTAAGTTGCTTTTAGTTTTTACTGATAACCAGGATCATAACCCAAATTACACAGATTCACTGAGCATTTTAAATCTACCTACATTCAATAGATCAAAGTTCAATAGATTCAAAGTTATTTCAATAGATCTACAAATTGTTATATGAATATTTTTCATTCTAAACAGTGAGATAACTTTCACAAAATGAAAATCTTACAGCCATAACATTGGTAGGTGGCTCTCAAGCTCTTTCCTTTCTCTGTCTCAAATGTGTGAAAACTAAAGGCAGGTTTTGAAATGTCATCATTATTGTTTTTAGTAGCTTTCAGTAGTAGGGCAACATCCAGGCAGAAATTAAGAGTCAGCATTGGTTTATATAAAGACAATAGCTATATCTGGAATATGGCTGAAAATAACTCATAACCACAAAAAAAAATCCACCAAGAGAGAGGCACCTACACACACAAGTACAGGATGGGGACCCAAGGAAATCCTGGTATTCCTCTCTCCAGTTTTTATCAGCTTAGAGAATGCACAGTAACACAAGGGCAGTGCAACACATCAGCAGTTGATGCAAATCACAGAAACACAGAATCAATTAGGTTGGCAACAACCTCTGAGATCATCAAGCTGGGTTACGAGTTACTCATTAAGTAGCTGCACAGGCAATGTACACAGAGGCGCTCTGCTACAGGAGGAAATGTCTTCCTGCACCCCTGCCAAACTCTGCAGAAAACAGTGACCACCCCACATCAAGTCAAGATAGGTCTCCCTGGATTTTGTCTGGACCACTTTGGACAAAAGGTAATGGAATGAATGGGCCTGGCTGCATTCAGTATGCAAAGGGAAGCTTCCTCTGTGCAGCTATTTCTAAGAGTTTCACAGTAACCTCAAGCTGTTTTGAAGTTACAACCACTAAAAGCACCTGAAAAGGCAGACTAAAGATCTATTTACTTCAAAGCTTCTGAAGCTGAGTGCGCTAAAACTGTGCCATAAAGCTGAGCTCACTTCACCATCATACCCTCACAGGTTCTGAGCTAAGTATAAGAAGGCAGTGGAGAACACTTGGCCTCCTTACAGGAGTTTTACCAAGGTCCACCACTAAAATCCAATGCAGTTTTCCTCCCCAGTGGAATGGTGTTATAATCTTGATGTCCTCCAGACACATTATACTTGAATATTCGTAAAAGTTACTTGGGCTACAAGTACTTTCTTTTAGTGATTAATAGGTAGAGCAATATAAGGTACATCCACACATACTGGCCATTAGGTCCCTAAGTTGTTGGCTATGATGTTAGTCTTAAGTCAGGTAACAGCTTTGTCGTAGCACATGTCGCAGATGAGACAGCCAAAATGCACAGAGCATTCCCATACAAGTTCAGAAGGCTTTAAACTTTCACCCATACAGAGTAACACCGTACCTCACACAGCTTCAGGCATCTCCTCATACATGTAACATCATGTCATTTCAGAAGGCCACAAGCACCTGCTCTTTCTTGTTCTTCAGCCCAGCCTTTTATCACCTCGTGTCCATGCACTGCACCTGTGTGCCCTCTGCTCCCTTTGGTGATGGGTCAGTGCCCCTGGGCACTCCATGGCTCATTGCTGTCAGTGCTGCTCACCTGCTGCTCACAGCTGCACCCACTGGGATGAGGCTGCCCACAGCCCCACCCCAATTACCACAAACTATGTACCTACACAGCTTGGGTATTTAGGTGACAGCTGAGGAAAAAGAAGATTAACAGGTGCAAGTGTTTAAAGCAACAAGAAAAATAGGACTCAAAGAATGCTACCTTCCTTTCAAAATAAAAAACATTTAAAGGATTCATGTTAATATCCATGTGGACAATTTACAAGATTTGATTAGACTGTGGATTTCTTTGTAATTAGAGTGAGAAGACTTGCAAATGTCAAGAGAAGATGGAGATCACCTAGAACAAAGTCAAATCTGTAGCTTTTTAATTACTGGCTTTTTTTTGGAAAGAAAATAATGTTTTCAAATCTAGAGGTGTTTATTACCACAGTCATGATGTTTAAATGTTTAACTCTCTTCTCCAGTTCTCTTTCTTTGCTCTCATCCATTCTATTTTCTTCAATTTTCCTACTTGTCATAGAAGACTACTTTGAGGCCACATACGCACCTGAACCACAAGGAACTGCTAAGAGGTCCTGCTGTAAAAACTTCAAATGGAGAGTCATTTTAATCCGTGCATGTAAAATAGGCCAGTGTTATTTAAAGTGACAAATTTAGGTCTTGATTCAGCAAAAGAATTATGAGGATGCCTAACTTGACACATGTGAATAGTCCCTTTGCTTGAAGGTATTGTAAGGCTAAGAACAGCTTTCAATGGTTTAGGGTTTTAAATTCCATTTTCAAGTTTGTCTTATACACTTAATAAAAGACTTCATGGTTTTGCAAACAGAACTTAGTCTTGGTTGTCTTTCAGTGCTTCTATTTTATGCAAACTGAAAATATATTGTACAGTACCTTCAATTCATTTTTCATAACTACCAATGTAAGGAATGAATTCTGCTGCAATATATAACAGCAAAAAATCAATGGCAGTTGTATGTTTAAAATGAGTTCTGCTTTTTTTGTTGTTATCTCTGTTCATAATTTTCAGGCTTTGGGCATTCACATAAGAAAAACTTGGCGGCTGTCTGACAAATAAGACTGTGTACTGAAGTTCACAATTAATATGACAATTAAATTAAACACACCATATACGTCCCAAAATGTAATATTTAAGAAGTAATTAAATTATGCAGGGAAAAATAGAAATGCGTGTGTATATTTGTATGTGTGTGGATATATAGTTAAGCTCTTAATAACATCATACTGGCAAAGATCTAGGCTGGCTCATGCATTTCTGGGCCCAGTGAAAGAAAAAAGGCTTAACACTTCTGCTCTTGAATGCAATATTATCTCTCCACATCAGTTACAGTGTGGATTCCCTGTTTATAGATTAAACACATAAGACAAAGCAAAACTTTAGAAAAACACATAAGGTCCATTTATTCAGTGCGCTGACAGGGATGTGAAAAGATGTAAGATATCAGAAAACTGATACCACCTTCAGCACAGCCTAGCACTTTTCAAAGTCAAAGATTTAGAGCTGTCAAGGGCAAACATCGTGCACAGGTAGTCTTCTACACTCTGAGACTAAAAAAAAGTTCACATGATAGACAAAGTGTCAGATTCTGCAGTCTTTACGTATGAATATTTCTTTATCTCAATGAATTTCGTGATGCCTCCAGAAACTCTGGAAATGGAATTTCCTGAAGTCAATGGCATTACCTTATCCAAAAAACCTGATAACCTTCTAGAAACTTGATAAACCTGAAATACTGACTTCCAGACTGCATATGCATTTTGGCACTCCTCATTCTAGAAGAAATCATTTTTAAAAAGCTTATACCAAGGAGACATTATACTATTTTGCTATACACAAGATGAGCAGTGACACCTCATTCTCACAAAAAACCCCACTAAAACAAACAAAAAAACCACCCCACTCTAATTAAAATAAGTTTAAAATTTTGATCAAAACCAATAATGCTGCCATAGTGAGTCAATTCACTGGAAATTCTTTTCAACTTCCAATTGTCTTGTTGCTGCATTATGAAGGTCAAATGTTCTTCAATGCTGCAGCAAACCATACTGTAAAAATGACAATGTGAAGGCTAAAACCTACCAAGCATTTGCCATGC
Source organism: Passer domesticus (assembly GCF_036417665.1). Taxonomy (NCBI): domain Eukaryota; kingdom Metazoa; phylum Chordata; class Aves; order Passeriformes; family Passeridae; genus Passer; species Passer domesticus. Next base: position 32,400,788 of record NC_087477.1, on the reverse strand, counting down.
CAACATGTCCCTAATGAAAATCTCTTCCACTTCATGAACTGGTCAAGCTGTATGCTTCATTAAATCACAGACAGAACACTCATTAAAGATCAATGGCATCTTCCAAATGCATTTTGTTTTGCTTTAGTCCTAACATATGGTCATAATAATGCATCTAACAGTAAGCCTGAGTGCAGATTTTTAATGAAAAATAATGTTCAGACTGGCCCATGTAATTTGCTTTTATGTTTCTGACCTTGTTCTGACATGAATCCCCATCATTCCCAAACATTCTCATTCCAGGTTCTCAGTTCTCTTGCCAAGAAAGGCAGATGCCATGTTTGTAACTTATAACGTCTCAGTTTAAATCATCCCCCTTCATCTGATGGTGGGCTATGTTTTGCCTTCCTAGGTGCACACCAGCTCCCAAAACAGAAGAAAAAAAAAACCAAAGCAAACCCTGTCAACCAAAGCTAGTATTAACAAGGCAGATATCCTTCACAGAGGCACGCCGTTCTTGTGTCTAGCATGAGAAATGTTGTCATTTCAGACATACTACATCAGCCTATTTTACCATCTGTGTAGGAGCTCCATGAGCCCAGAAATTACCACAGTGAAGAGTGATCAAAGGTTTGGCAACTATACTGACATATTTCATGTTTCAGTGGGGAAAAAAAAGTCCCGCCACATTTGCTACTAAGGCACCGCAAAGAACAAATTCATACATTGGAGTTTTCCTCCAACTATTTGGCCTAAAACAAAATAAATTCTCAGCTTAGACGTTTGCCCTTGTTTCCATCACCTTTGCTAATTATATATACAGACATACAGGAAATGTCAAGCCCTGATTCAAACTTAACAAAATGGCAGTGAACCAAAACCCACCAAAATTAAGAGCTGTGTTTTTTGTCATTCCAACACACTTCAAAAATCTGTCCTAAAGTGAGTTTTTCAGTCCTCTTTTCCCAAAATATAACCTGACTTCTACCTTTAACCAGTCAATACAAGTAGCAGCAGGTAGTTCTTTACGTCTTTTATTACGTATTTTTGAAACCCTTACATTACCTGGAAATTTGAAACAGAGCAATGCCTCCTACTTTGCATAGTGAAATCAAAAGTCAGCTCTTGCTCTTCCTCATACCAGCACTTGTTCAAAAACTGGGGCACTGCCACAGCACAAAAAGAAATGGAGTTCTTATACCCTGATTTATGGAATCTTACTCCTAACTGCAGTCCAATCCTAGTTTTCATCATAGCTAAAGGCATCTTAATTTTACAAAAGCACACACTGAAAGTACTGTTTCATCAGTACTATTTCACCTGGGATCAAAAATAATTTTAGCTCTGTAAGCTTAAAGAAAGTTAATAACCTGAGGTCCTAAGCAGCAGTTCTCTCAAACCAGCCCTAACCCTTGTTTTAATTAAAGGCTGCAGGTGAATATGAGAACCAAAGCATCCTTCAGATGCTAACCACCATCCTAATCCTAGTAAACTTGCAATGCTCTTCAACAGATCTATTATCTGAATTCCCAAATTGAGTTTCTAATTATAATTTTAAGTGTAATGATCCACACATACAAGTGTTAAAAAAACTCAGCAGTCCTTTGGAGAAGAGTGTAATCTCTGTCCTGTTGATTTTTTACTATATCAGGTGCAAAGACTAAAAACCCAAGAAGTGACCCCATCCTTCTCTTTTCAACAGATTTCTAAGAGTCCTTTGATAACAATGTAACTAAGAAGAGCATTATAAGAAATGCATAGAATGAAGATTAAACCTGCTCCAAATTTTCACAGTATTTAATTAGCTAAATGACTTTTCTTCGTGATTTTTCTTTCTACAAGGTACATGCCTGTATTTAACTTTTCATTACATATCATTAACATTCAAAACTGGAAATTAAATTTCTATCAAAGTCAAATGAATTAACTCTAATTCAAGGAAGAGAAATTTTCAATTGAATTTCAATATTTCATTTTCACAGTTTAATTTCAAGCTTACATGTCTCCAAAGTACAAAACAGACAGGATATATTTAATCACTTTATGCTCTTATGATGAACTAATATTTAAGTAGAAAAATCCTTCAGCTGTGTATTTAACTCCAAACTCATACTGTTTGCACTGTGTGGAGTTCATGTATGGGAAATGGATAAATACCACATTTTGCTCAGTTTTTAGGTTTGCAGAAAAAATTGTTTCTTCTACCTAAATGTATCCTAGCTGCCACTTTTTTGACATACAGATGTCTTTTTAGCAGAGTTATCATTAGTTTGCAAAGCAGTTTGGATTTGGGGGCTTGTAAGGCACTACGCATGTTTAAGCTATCACATTTTCTAAAGTTTATTCTTGACAAGAGTTTTTTGTGGTTTTAGTATCTTATTTTTTGATTTTCCCCTCATTTGTACTTGCTTCCCTAGCCCTTCAGCTGTCTGGAGGGTTAAGTGGTTGCAGCCACAGATTATTGTGACATTTCTTTACATTTTCCTACAGCTAATGCTCAGCTCCATTCACTTTGTTGCCTTATTTAAAGATTCACATTTTGTTAGCCTTATTTAAAGATGCACTTGTTTTAGACCTTAGAGTGGTCTACCTGCTGAGTTAACAGTCATTATTACCTGTAAGAGGAAAATGTATTTTGAAAGAAATGGAAAACACAGGCTAGTGCAGAAGCTTTTATATCAGCTATTAAACAACACCTGAATTAAAGTGACAGATTTGCAACTAAACTGTTTCTTAAAAATTACACTTCTGAGAGCATCAATGCAACACAATTACTTAACTTGCTGTAAAGGAATGTAATTCCTCTAGGAATGAACAATACTGTAGCAACCCAAAGTCCACATACTTCATTATTTTAAAAGAGCTCAAAAGACACATTTTTCCCTCACTCTTTCATATTAATTTAAGAAAAGACATACTTTGTAAATGTAAATATGTTTCTTTTATTAACTGAATTGAGTAGGATCTTGGTGAAGACAGCCATGAAACCAATTCTTCAGTTCTACAAGAGGAAACACAACCAATGAAAAATCAGACAACTATTGCTGAAACATCCTCATTCTGAAACAGAAGATTTTAAGGAGAGTGTTTAACTTGAATCAGTTTACAAAGAGACAGAAGTACTGACAGCAGCTGGGTATCCATGAGATGAGTGGTCCACACAAGATACCCAGCACTGGCTGCATACAGCTGCTACAGCACAACTAAATCCAGGGCAATCCTTCAGCCATAATCACTGAAACTATTTCTGTGCTTGAAATTAAGCATGCATTTAGTTACTGCTGCTGTACCAGACTCAGGAGTTGTGAGCTGCCCTGTGCACACCTGGGATTAAAGATCTACCCTAACTGCAAAATATCCCAATGCCAGCAGTAAAATTAGTTTTGCTCTGCTTGCATACTGAGTAAATGGCATACGTACAATTTCCCTGCAATCAATGGAAATCACAGATTTCCATACCATATGCTAAATGCTGAGGCTGATTACCACTATATTTAATTTATAGGATTCACTCTAAGCCAAGTGGGCCTTTAGCATTAGATGGAGATTTACATAGAAAGTTTTCCTTTTTCCTTCTTTAGGAAAAGAAATAAGTGTAGATGGTATCACAAATGGCTTTTCATATATAACACACATAGTAAATGCTCAGAAAATGATAGTATGTATTTAAAAACCATTTGAATCCTGCTATTTGAAAGTATTTCATTAAAAAGCTTTGTCTTTCCTTTTGGAGACCTCTCCTGAGCAATGATAATTTAGTAACCCTTTTAACCCCATTCATTCACAAAGTCTCTGGAAGTAGTTTATTATCCTTCTCTGAGTTCAAAAATTAACCCAGACTTCACATATTTTGTGCACTGGAAAATATTACAGGTTCAAATCATGCCAACACATGGTAAGTATGTGTACCTCAGTACTGTTTTTTTAATTTTATATTTTGACAGTCCTAAGGCTGCACAAGTCTTATACTGACTGGGCACACTGTTAAAAAAAAAGTGAATAAAAATAATTTTTTATCATATTAGCAGAAGACTTCTCATCTTTTATGTGGTACAGCTGAAAGAAAGAAAATCAATAGGCATGACAGAGCCAAATTCTCTAAATACTATCAAAAAATGGACAACTCTCACAGAACTGAGATGACACCTGGAAGCAATTACTTGGGATACAGAATAATTCAACACTGACTTTTCACATTTAGTAATCTGTTTGATCAGGACTGGGTTTTTCTTTTGTTTGCTTGTTCACTCCAGGGGAGAAAAGAGCAGTAGCACTGTCTGTAGGCAGGACAACAAACGTATTGCATAAAAGATTCCAAGCTATCCACTACTACTACTACTACATGAAAATAAAAAAAAAATGGGTTTCCTCTCCATGCTTTATTTTCAAAATGAAGCTTTATACATAACACCATACTAAGTGAAAAATACCAGTATGTGTCTCTTACTACATCCAGGTTTTGTTATTAATTGAACTGATTCCCATTTGTGGCAATAGAATTACAACAAAGCAAAATCAGTCCTCGTTAGAATCTTTTTTTTTTTCCACACAAGCTGAAAATCTGCTCCCATATTCAGAGAGGTTAAGTCAACTGGACTTAATCAATCTGAGGTCACAGCTATTAAACATTAATGCTGAAAATTCAATGGTTTAAGAAGCCGAAGGGTACTTGGGGAGTAGAAACACCAAGTTACAAGACCAGTCAAAAATAAACAGGAAGGATGGATTTTAAGTCAAGCAAGCTTACACAGCTCACAAGATGATAAAATTCATTTCAATGTGAAAAGCAAATCAATGGGTAAACTGGGCAGAAAGCAAACCAAACCCATTGACACAGTGTCTGCAGGAGAGTGTAAAATTAATTTGATGCATAGGAAGAAGATAAACTTGACCACTTAACACAGAGAGAGTAAGGGTGAAAATCCTGAGCCATAGCTTGCGGAAAAAATTCAGAGGAAGAAGAGGATATCTTCTCACCATGAGATCCTGACAACCTAATCCTATGATCATGAAAAATTGTATACATTAATATCTTTCTACTGAAGCCAAAATGACCATTTACTTTCCTCACACACTGACTTGCAGAAAATATGTTAGACTAAAGATATATGAGATAAGGATTACCTAATTATCTCTTTGAAATTGAACTATCATGATAATTTGAAATTATATCCAGAGCTCGGGATATCTCTAACTTTCAAATTATTACTTCTTGAAACACTCATCCAACATAATACTAGCAATAGATGAGATTAAAAAAAAGAAAAGGCAAGAAAAGACCAGAGATTTTTAGTAGAAAGTACTATTCCAATCTATGTCAGAAATTGTTTCAGGCTAATGGAACACTTCATGTATTCAAATTGAAATAGCAAATGAGAAAAAAAACAAAAACAAAACAAAACAAAAAAAAACCAGAAAAAAAAACCAAACAAAAAAAAAAACAAAAAACAAAAAAAAACAAAAAAAAAACAAAACAAAACAAAAAAAACCCAACTAGATAGTCTTTCTCTGGGCTTTTTTTTTACAAAGGTGAGTCTGTTTTTCTGTCACAGTAACAGGTAAGTAGACTTCTTACTTTCATCTCAACCTATAAATTTTTCCATCTTATTTTGTCTTACAGTTCAATCAAGAAAGGGGAGTGAGGGAGTGGGTGGGCATCTGGTCATCCCACCAGCTACAGAGGTTTTAATAGCAGGGATAAGAAAAATACAGTCAGCAACAAAAATATTGAGATCCTAAAGTTAAACACCCCAGGAAATTGATGAGAGGAAAGGAGAGTACATTTTTAATGCCTTCCTGTATTCAGGTTACCAAGACTCTAAAGTGACTCTGGATGTCACAAGTCATCAGATCACAACCCAAGGTTAGCACTGAAGGATTGGCCCACGTTAATTTCTGCTTAACTTTAATAGCTCAGTGGGTAAGCAGATGTCAGGTCAGGTTTGCAGGGATACATGTTAGCTAGGTGAGAGCACCTTGTTCTAAGAGTTTCTAGGCAAAATCTCCATTTCTTGGCTGCTTAGAAGGACATGGATTTCCCTATGGTGCTTCAGTGTCTGCTGCCAGTTAAGAACTAGGAAAGCATAAAACAGGATCAATACATATTTTAAGTTAGGTCACTATTTAAACACTTCAAGTTACATTCAAAAATGCAAAAGAGTTGTACTGCTGTCCTCTTTATAAGGGCATCTTACTAAGAAGGTAGTAATACCAAAACATTTATGATCACGTGGGATGATTAATTAGGAAGGTCAGCTTTTTGTTCAGTTCCTTTTTCATTTATCAATGTTAAAATGAATGCATAACATACATTGCACTTTGCAATGCCAAGCACAAATGCAAATCAGCTCTTTCATAAGGGTATCATTACACTGTATTGTTGTAAAAGCTGCTATCTTAGAATATGTCTTTTGTTACTGAAAGAAGTTAAAGACAAAATTACTTTCCTGAAAGCCCTTACAAGAGACTGAATCGAATTAGCACTCAGCCAGCAGTTTGAAACTCATGCAGAGAGAAGTTCACATGCACTGAATATGCCTGAAATCAGAATTGCCTCTTGATTTTCTGCTCCTCACTAGGAGCAGAAAAGATAAGACTCCAACCAAATACACGCACACTTCTTTTAAAACAAAAATATAAGAAGGTAAGGAGTATGCAAGGGAAGCAGTTTTGTTTGGGTAGTTCATGAGAGAACTCCAGACACTTCTGCTTTTATACTCGGTCTCGTATTCATCACCTCAGAAGTTAAGCATCCAATTCTTACTCTCACTGGAACAAGACAGAAAAATTGAGGATTTTGGCTCTGATTCTGTTCAGTGGAAGTGATGCATATCAAGAAGAAACACAAAGCTGTCTTCTCAAGGATAGAAAAATTCATTTTACTGCTAAAATTAACTGTTTCAACAGAAACCAGCATTGATACTGTTTGCTCCTATTTCTGTCTGAATCATTTGTTGCAGAAAAATGTAAAAGAAAAGTAATTAAAATTTATAACACTGTTCTTTGTTGCTGTATCCAGGATATTTGTCTTTGATTTTACTTATTTCAATGTCTAAGAATATTAAAAAAGGCAATGATGCACAAGCAATCAAGAGCTACAAGTAAGATCTAGAAGTGCACAGACAAAACTCTATACTGAAAGTCATTATCTCAGTATGATTTTCAGAAATCAGTGTCTGAATTTACTAAAGAATAAGTAAGACCAGAATTTACCCAGTTGCTTTGAGAATTAATTCACAGATATAAACTGAATTAGCAGCTCCACACAACAGTAAATTTCCATCCCTTCTATTACTTATTTTCTTCTTAAATTTAATTTCACAATTGTATAGCCAACAGAAAATTCAACCTGCAGTTCTGGTACTGAATATTGACATAAAATTCTCAATATTATACTCACTGCCTGCTTTTGTTAACACACCATTCTTCATGGTGAGTTACACTGTCTAAAAATAAAACTCAGTTTTTATTTTTAATTTTCTTTTTCTAAATGCCAGCAAGAATGTGAACGACAAACAGAAGAAACAGCTAGAGGGAAACAGATTATAATAGTTCTTAATACAAAAAAGTATGGCAGAGTTTGGACATAACTTCTCCAGAGTTTCCCCGTGCTTCTGGGATGTCGAAACTAAGCTTTCTGATATTACCATGGAATCAGAAGGAATATTATTCTTTCATGTTGCCTGGGGGAAGTCAGATGTATGATAGCTGGAGAAGAAATAGTTCCTCATGGTTATTCAGATTTGTTATTGGTGGTAACTGGGCTTGTGATAAAATGCCTTTGAAGTCCAACAGCAAAACCACAAGCTCAGTAACAGAGCAGGGAAGAGGAAGATCATGCATCCCTGGCCTAGATTATACAGGAAAGCAAGCCAGAATTTCCACTGAATCTGGCTGCATGCATGTAACTGGAGGATAGTTCTGACAATAGAACAGATGTAGTCAGCTCCAAATAAATGACAAATGCAGTTTGACCAACTGTTGCTAACATCATGCACCGCACTCAAGAAATCTCCAGAAATTAAGCACACAATCATCAAGGGTACTCTGCTGACTTAGACATTTTCCTGTCTCCTATGGTATAGCACCACTGTAAAAATCTAATAGTTAAAAACCCCTTGGCACATTCTTACTACTTTAAATACTACAGGTAAAGCAAAAGAAACCAAACAAAAACAAAAACAAAAAAAAAAAAAAAAGACAATGCAGTGGCTCCTGGCCAAATCCTATTACTTAGAAATGTACGTTTACACGCTAAGCATATTTTTCCTTTCTTATCTCCATTTTCCCATTTTGCAGCACTAAAAGTAGCTTCAGGGTGCTTTAATATTTAATTGCATTGAGACTCTTCAATGCTTACATCTAGCTTTGTAAACTTAATTAAAAAAATTAAACAGAAACACTGCAAGCACCAATGCTAGCTCTTCAACATCAAGAAAGACAAAAGAGAGAGTACACAGGCATACATGTATCAGCCAATACAGTTTTTCAGGCTAACAGTTACCAAAAAATTATATTGTCACTCACAGTATTTTAAATTATCTTAAATTAAAATTACCTTGTATTAAACTTTGACACAAGAAAATGTATCTGCACAGATGAGAGTCCAGTCATACATCAGACCAACTGGGATGCCATTTATACATTATATTAATTTTGTTTGTTTGTATAAGAGATTTTGAAGAACCCAAGAACACTGTTCAGTCTACAGGAATTCCACAGAATACTTTTCCGTACTTGAAATCAGTTTCTCCTCAATTACTGGTGCTCTGAACAAGGTTACACCAACTAATTTTTCCATGAACAAATTTCTTAGGGTGAGGATCATTAATAGTTGAACAAGTTGGAAGTGCTTAGATGGAAAAGTTCCTGGGAATAGCTTTACTTTAGATAGTAAACTTTATGATCTCAGTTAAGAAAAAAATTAACTACTTCTGTGGCTATTCCAAAATGGTAGAAAAAAAAATTACTGAATGTATTATTTTAAGGGAAAGTTGCATAAATTATACACAAACTATGTCAAAAGATTATGCCAAAAGATTTAGTTGTAGAATTATTTCACCATCTTGGAAACAAATTTAGCCTAGCCTCTCAGCAAGTCTAATTTATTTTTTAACATGTATCACTCTTCTGTATCATTACTTTTAAAACAGCAAGTCTGTATGATGCTCCTTTTTCAGCAAATCCTATGGGCCTGAATGCCTATCAGATTACCATCCTCCTTTTTCCTTTTGAATTGTAGACTTTGAAAAACCATTCTCAATTCTCCTTTAGGAAAGCAGGCAGAAACTTTGTAAAAATGCAAGAGAGGAAAAAAAAAAAAAGCCAATATAATTTGTTTTGGAAACTATGTGTTTCAGAGGATACACCATCCATTTATTAAAGGAAAACAAAAAAAAAAAAATCATACAACCGTTGCCCCCTTCACTGTGCCAATAAAGATTTGTGTTAGTGTTTGTCAGTCAATATAATTAAAGTTTTCTGTAGTTCCTGAATACACCGATGGAACAAATTTCCCTCTAAGCTAGAGACTCAAACCAGAGGGCACCAGAAGCCCTATGGATTGACACTGACAGCACATGCAATGCATTTGTGTCTGAACTCAAGAGGAAGGTGGTGAAGGTTTAGGCTTCACCTTTGGTAAAGGTTTAGGAAGGTATGTTGGTTTAGGCTTAAAGGCTAAATATTTAATCTTTCCCTTCCACAATCAAAACAAGGACGAGCAAATTGTAATAACAATGCAAGAATTAAATCAGTTACTATTTTCAATACTGGCAGCATTAGAAAGGAGCTTGCTATTCAGGCCTGATTCTAAGGAGCTGTGTTACCAGTAAGTTTTTTTCCCTGGAGGTGGGAGTAGAACTGTTCACTTTCTCAAACATATATTAATGAAAATAGGACATATTTCTGTGTAAGAAACAAAACACTGTTTTTCAAAACCTGATTCTAGTTCAAATTACCTATTGAATTTGCAGACGTCAGCTCAGTTTAAAGACCTCAGTGGAAAAATGTTTCTATAACAGATAAGTAAATCTTTATTTGGTGCCTATATTGAATGTTGGTGGTTTTTCTTCCCCTCCATTTTAAAAATACTTAACTATTGGGTTTTATATTTCCAGTTTTAAAAATATATTAGATCAATCTTCCTATGATAAAGGCTGCAACTATCAGCCGACAAAACCGGTCAACAAAAATATTCAGCAGCCTGAAGGCAAAACATTTTGAACTAAAAAAAATAAAGCTTCATAATATACAGCCAAGGACTGTCCATGATCCCCTGTGAGCCTTCTCCAGTATTTTTCAGAGAAGCAAATAGCTGAAAGAATGTTAAAAATGCTAAGGGAAATTTACGCTCAAATAATTTCACTAACTTCCATAGCTAACTTCATAAACTTGAATTTATTGCAATACACTGCTGTCTTGCAATGCAACAGAATTGCACTGAGGACAGTGCTAATGCTCATCAGAAAATTGTGTTCCTTTTAAATCATCAACAACATATAAAGCCCAGCAAAGTTACATGTGACACAGAAACAGCTTCTAAATTTATATATCAAAAAAGCTGCATCTAAGAAAGAAACAGCAATTTAAGCACCATCAATTTCATGTTTTCATCACAAACTTTAAACTTCTCCCTAATTTAGCAATATAAAGGTTGTATACAACATAACTGATACATAATAACATTTTCCTTTAATGCCAAACCTTGTAAGACTTGGTAGTTTAAAATAGGGCTTAGTTTTCAAATGTGAATGTCAAAGCAAAGCGAGCGGGTTGGAAAGAATCAATGCAGCAAATGAATACAACTTAACCATTAACCTTAAGGATGAAACTTGAGCAACATTTGTCAGTCTGAATAAAATTTTATCAACTGTTGTAATTTAAGTATTTGCTCATTTTCTTACTTCATAGTGAAGCAACAGTAAGGCTAAGAGCAGTATGACCATAAAAGTATTTGGCAGCAGAAAAGTTACCTCACAATGGGGCTGATGTAGCCCATAAACTTTCTTTTTCAACCCAGAACTGTAATTTTTATCATTAAGTATGACAGCACAGCAAAGCTTTGAACACAACAAAAACTGTCATAACTACAATTGAAATACCCACACTGTAGACAGTTTCAGGCATGGGTGGATGGTTTGGGGATGGGCTATGAGATTCTTCTACTCCTGCCTCTCTAGTAAACTTAAGCCTGCATTAAAAACCTTACCTACATGTTACCAAGAAGACAATCACCTTTCTTGACTTCTTTTATAGATAAAAAAAATAGTATCAGTGAAAAATGACCTGGAGTTATCTAGTCTGTAAACAAGAGGGGTTTGGGGGTTTTTTGAGACCTATGTTTGCTTAAGTATAAAAAAGCACCAGCTGAGGATTCCAGTTTTCAAGAAACCTTTCACCTCACATGGTATTACAGGGAGCTCTCACAAGCACAGGCTCCAAGAGCAGAATCTGAGCTAACACATAAAGGTCGTACTATGCAAGTCCAAGGAATATGAAATCCATGGAAAACAAATGTTGAGCCCACACAGAGAATCTCCTGGGGGGACCTGAACACTGGAAAAACCAAAAGCAAAGCAGCATGATGCTTCTTCTGCAGCTGAGCTTTCTGCCTGTGCAGTGCCACTGCCTTGAGCACAGGTCAGAGTGATTTAAATGCCAAACTGCTGAGCCTTCAACCCCATCTGCAGTGCCCCAGGAAACCAGGAATCCTAACTGAGCTCCACTTGGGGAAAACACTCTTTCCCCAGACCTCCCTGGCTAACTAACAGGGAAATCTTTGAGCAGACACAGAGTGAGGTGGCTGCTCCTCTGAGATGAACCTTAACAACATCTTGAGCAGTCCTGGCACTCCATTTTGGGATTCCTACAGCATCTCCACTGTTGGAAAACATCCCCATCCAGGGATGTTTGTCAAGAAGAAACAAAAAGACAGACTTAAGACATTAACAAAGATGATAAAAATGTGAAATGTTTCCTCTATTCATCATTTATCTAAGCCTTACTCTTCATCTTATCCTCTTCCCCTTCCCAAGACAACTTCCTCTGCATTTTCCTAGATGGCATTTCTATTGCAACATTTGAGGATGGCAATTGATTGAGAGGAAATAATGAGATGGAGATGAGTATTTTAGCCTTCTTAGGAACCTTATATTGTCACTTCTGGGAAAAAACAAAAAAGTACCCTGTAGAGGAGCTCCTGAATACACACTTAGCTGACAGAATAATAGGATTGACTTTCAAGTATAGAGTGTAGAATGTTCAACTCTCTTCAATGCCAGCCTATTTACTTAAATTATTTTGCTTTTAAAATCTCTATGCGCTTACCATCACAACTCACAAATACCCTCAGGATGAAACCTCCAACCATACTTGTTTATTGACCAAACTTCAATAGGTCCCTAAGGTTTCCATGTTCCCATTCAGCCAAAGAGATCACATGGATGGAAAAGGAAAAGTTGTGACCAGGCCCCACGTTTCCTTTAAGGATACAAGCAGTTAAAGAGGGTTGGAGTTCAATTTTATCTTGAAATCAAATAAATACATCTAAAGACTAGAAACCCCTCTTGGGTTCAAAATTACAGGCACAGTCAGGGAAGGAAAAGATACACTTCAAAGTTAATTGAAGTAATTAGTGGTAGTTTGAAGACAAAAAACTGCATTTAGCAAGATTTAAAAAATGATTAATGAATTGGTCAACACACTGACTTCCCAGATTGCTTATTGTTTATTAAATAGAATGAGATCACTTGCCATGGAAAATCAAACTTTTCATGATATCACACTTTAAAAAGTTATTTTTCTATTTAAGATTATCAACTGTATCTACTGTTTATTGTATGGTTCCAATAATAAATTCCTAATTGTAGCAATTCCAGTAAGGATGATGAAGATTTTAGATAGAATTAGATAAATTATTATGGCTTCACTGATGAGTGCACCTGTGTTAGTATCATTCCTCATCTCTTTTTTGTGAGCAAAAAATATGCATCACACTGAAGTATGCACTCTCTTTTTTCTTTTTTTTAATAGAATCCATGCATAGGCTGGGAACAAAAAGATGAAATATAGGAAACCACTGTTAAAAAAGCTGTATTGAGTCTCTTTAGCTACTCTGTAAGTCTTTTGTAAATATACAAAGAATTCAAGCTAGCTGATGCAATGGATTAATTTGCTTCGGCAACTGCACAGCTCCAGACACAATCCATCTAAAACATAATTAAAATACATTTGGTAGATCTGAGGCTAAGCTTTTTGAGAACAACAGATTACATTAGAAAGATTTTAATGAGGCCAGGGCTGATTACATCCTTGCTTCCTCTTTTGGATAGGGACTGGGGAATCCTCTGAATGAGGTTAACAGACTATTTACCAGCTAAAAGTATATGGAGAACAAGAAAAAAGGGACTAAAATAATCATGGGATCTTCTGAGTTTTTAGCTGTATAAAATGAAGGTGTTTAGCATGTATTGACCACCAAAAGAAAAGCAACTGGCTGTTATTTATCACTGTCAGACAGGTACTATTATCTAGGGATTATTCCTGTATCACTCACACAAAATACTGCTGTTTTCATAGAATGTCAGGCATGTTTTAGTATGCATCATCCTCCAAAGAGTAACTAAATGCCAAGTATGCGGTGAAATAAAAAGTGTTTGGGTAGAAATGTGCCACACTCCTGAAGTAATTTACATGAATTGGAATTCACATTAGCAATGTTAAATACCCTCTGATACCTCCAGTTGAAAAGCATTGAGTCTTCTGTGGGATGACATGATGCTTTCATAATCAAGATGAATTGAAGACGACAGAGCTAAGGTCTTCCTCAAAACCCACGTGCTGTGGGTTGCCAATTCCCAGCCTTGTCAAATTTTTTTTCTATTTCTTTAATTTTAGGTGAATCACAGCTAATTTCTTTAATATCTTGGGCAGATTTGGGAATGTAGTTATATTCAATATTTACTCTGTGTCTGAAAACTGGAGATAATTTTTCTTTTTTACTACCATGCTATGTGGATGCATTCATTAACATTTGGGATACATCTCATGTTAGAGTGGCAGAGATCATATTACTAATGTCAGTGTTAATGATCTAACACTTAAAAATTTCAAAGCAATCTGAGTAAATGTCCAGATGCTCCGAAGGATTTATCACCTGCTACATATACCCTGTCCCCCCTCCTCTCCCCCAGTACTAGAAACCCACGACATTGGTTTTCATCTCTGCCATGAAATCAGAAGACCATGGGTTTTGCTGGCTTTTGTTTTCTTTAAATCCTATCCTAAACCATTTCTAATAAAGAAAAAGTAAAATAGAGCATTTGGAATAAATGATATCCCTTTGTTGTCTTTTCATAAAAACCACAGGAAAAGCGCAGGCAGTCACAAGAGGTGATCTGGGACTTCACAAATTCACTGGTTCCTTAACAATGTCATCAGGTTATCAGGCAGTAAATCTTCACTAGCTCACTGTAACAGTTTGATTCCCTACCAGGATAACTACATAGCAGGATGAATATTGACTATTTAAACTTCCCCACTGTCACTCTGAAGAATTCCTCGAAACCTGCAGCTCCCACAACCTCTTCAGTATATGATTATAGATTTGTAAGATGTTACATAATTACTACTTAACACACAGTGTTGCACCTAGTTACTATTTTATTTCCAAGTTTTACTGCTGAAATATCCATTGTAGATCACTTAAGCAAATTATCTAACACTATATACAAACAGTTTAATACTGTGTTCCATCTTAAACATTTACACCTTCACACAGTTGCAAATTACCACAATGATATGCTCACTTGGCATTTGAAAACTGAAGCAATCTTTCCAACACAAAGATGCAGATGAATATGCACACAATAGCTCTTAGGGCTGATTGAAAGATTAAAATGTTTATTATGGCGGTTTAAAAAGTCATGCTAAAAAAAGACTATGGGGCTTATCTGGAAGGAGATCATAATCAAGGGAATGTGTGTCTCAATGTTAATTTGTTAGATGCCTGAAATTAGGCACAACTGAAGTACCAGACACATACTGCAGCAGAAATTAGCTTACCCACTGACCCCAGTCAGAAGTGGAATTTTTTAGCAGTATTTTTCAGGCTAGACCTAAAATACCTCACAAAACCAAGAAACTGTTCTGACAGTATAAAATTTACCTCCCAGCAACACTTAAAAACACTCCTCAAGAAATAAGATAATTTTTCCACAGTACAGTTGAGTAAGTTTAAAAACCCCAACAGATGACAAGAGTTAGGAAAGGTCTTCAAACACAAAGATAGATCCAATACACACTTAATCCAAGCTGTAAGCACTTGGAGCAGGAGTTCATGATGTGCAGGCAGGTTCTGTGCCAGTGAACCCACCATCACCTGGTATAAAACTGAAGACAAGGGAGCAAATTTACAGTGACCCAGCAATGCAACACAGCCACACAGAAAATCAGTATTTTTCAGGCGGGCACATGCTTGCCTGGTGTGCACTCCCAGCTGGCCAAAGCAGGAGCGCTGTCAGCAGTGCCTGAGCCTGAGGAAATTCTCTGGTCAGGGAGAGCAGCTATCGCAGGCCAGGTTAAGGGCAGCGCTTGCCACACTCACACAGCCCCAGGGCTGCTCGGAGCGCAGGCTGGCAGAGCCGGTGACTCTGAGCTGAGGTACAACACACATGGAAAAAGAGATGTACCACAGCGAGAACTGAGCAAAACCAGAGCAACGCTCATGCCAGAGTGGGAAAGGAGGAAGGCCAAGAGAGTCAATCACTAGGACTCCTCAGCAAACCACTGAATTAACGTGGTTTCTGCCACGTGGTTGGGGTCCACTCCGGCTAGCTATGGACCCTTGCCCACACAATAATTCATAGACAAAGGTAAAAGATTGAGAAGCGCTCTTCTCCACGTGGGAAATGTTCTCCTTTATTCCAAGAGACACACCAGGTGGACAAACCCATGGGAGAAAGAGGGTGTTCCCTGGTGGCAGGAGACTTTTATACCCCAGGGAATGGGGACAGAGGGAGAGGTCCGCAGCCAAGGGGATACCAGTGAGGAGTGGCGAGGGGAGGGTCTCTTCACCCAGGAAGAGACCACCAGGGGATAACAAACCACATGATATAACATAAGCTATTCAGTGTAATATAAAGACTACTCTGTGCAAATTTCTAATCACCCTGTGAAAAGCAACAGCTAATTAAATTATTCCGTGCAACACAACAAACCGTCATGTACAGCCTTTGTTTTGCTGCCAGAATCTCCTAAAGTTTCTCTATTCAACAAATTACAGCCTCAAGATCTGCTTAATTTTCAGGCATGCCACAACATTACAGAATTACCTCCACTTTAAAAAACAGCAAGAACAACTAATATGAGAATTTGCCCATTAAACATTAAAGCTTTTCTTTATTACAAATAATTTCTATTATAAAACCTGGAATAATACTTTAAGTAAGAAAATTCCTTCACCATGAAAATTTAAAGTTACACTGTAAATGTAGAGGATTCTACATTTAGAAGATTCTACATGTAGAGGATTCTTTCAATTTGCTCAGAGAAATTCTGCTTAGCCTCTTTCATAAAATTGGTGATTCAAATACTCAAACCTTTGATTTTCCTTCTGGGGTGAAAAGGGTTTCTAATGATGCAGAAATGCATAAAAATATAATAATAACAGGAAGATGATTTTTTACTGGGATTAGTACATCTTTGAGCAAAGCTAAGAAACTCAAATACATATGATTTAAAGGCTTAACTTGGTACATAAAGAATAATTCCCCAAATTTTGGTTTTATTAATTCCAAGGACATATGCTCCAATATTCTCTTCATTAGGCTATTTACACTTCATAATTCCTTTCTTTTTTATATTTTAATTATCTGATATTCAAACTTGCTTGAATCCTATTAGCTTTTTATGAATGGGAGGATGCAGGCTGTGACTTATTTACTTCTTCTTGCAAGACTGAAAAGTGAAAAACTGGTCCTTTGATTCCATTGATCTGGTGTGACCTTGGGAAAACCAAATCAACCCTCACTACACTTCATTTGAGACTTTCAGAGCAGATGAGCATTTGACACTGGGTCACTTCAAGAATCTCCATCTCAGTACAGGAAGACAGTACAACCCATATCTGAATGTCTCAGATTTTTAACATGGAACATAAAAACAAAATAAAGCAGCATATAGCCATTTGAATTATGAAAGAGGAAATATTGGAGAAAATTTGGCATGCAAAACTACTCCAATGATATTTAAAAAGTCACACTCACTTCGACTTTTTTTATTTCCTATTTGCCCCTTTGGTTTGTTTTCTCTGCAAACGTACACTGAGACACATTTACTTAGTTCTCTTCAGTTCCCCTAATCAGTTTTGACTGCATACTTGTAGTCAGTGGGGCATGGAAGAAGGAAAGAACACTTCTCGTTTCAGAAACTTTCAAAGATCTTTTGTTTCATATACAAAGGTAAGTTACAAAATTGCTTAATGAGAGACAGGCAGCTTTCTGGCATCCCATAGAATATAAATCAGCAGTTGTCTTTTTACATTGCACCTCAGTGACACTTTCATGTGTGATAAGATCTCCTGTGCAATTTATGTGAGGAAGAAAGCCCAGCCTACACAACAAATAAATTTTAAAAATTGCTGAGATTATTTCAATGGCTGCTAACTACTATTGCCTATAATTTTAGTACCAGTGAGGCTCAAGGTAAATGATGTATCATTCAGGACCTCTGTCTCTGGCCACCAGTACTCAGAAATTACTGGTAATATTTAGCTAGATCCCTGTGATGGCTGCTGTCTGTGGTTTTTTTAGATAGTAGTAATAATAAAAGGCATATGCACAGTGCAAGTGTGTATGTGTATATGTGATCAGGGCTGAAATGGAGCACACATCCTTGAGCACATTTGATCTCTACAAAAGGAAGGGTTTCCAGCTTTCTTCCAAGGAAATGTACATAATATTTCAAGATTATTTCCTTTAAAAGTAGGAAATTACATTTTGCAGTTTCTACTAATAATAGAACTAGAGAGATAAAGGAGAGCTACAAAGAACTGTTCACATAATTAAAGATTTTTATAAATAATCCCTCACTTTGCTATGCAGCTGAATTTTCTGACAAAGACAGAAAGGAAATTATGTCCCTTCTACTAAGCACTGTGAGAGGTTCAAGAAAGGTACAAAGGGTTTTGTTCCCTATTCCACTCCAGAGGTGTTATGAATTGTTTCTTTAGACCTGTTATATAGATCTGTAAAAGAGATTATATATCTCATATATCATATAGGCTTTTTGTTCCTTAGAATTATTTGATGGGAAGACCTTGATCTTTGCAACTATTACTGTTTACATGGAGACAGAAGCAGTTTTTAATTGTAAATCCTCTCTGCCCATGAATGAGGCCTCGCAGTTTGGGATAACAAGTCCCACTACTCCTGTTCTGTGAGAATCTCCACTGAAAGGTTGTAGAAGTTCTCATGCATGCACAAACACTTTTTCTTTAATAAAGCGAAAAGAGAGAAGCCATATCACTAAACAGATCAGTGCTGATCATCCCATGCTAACCTGGGAAATCCCAGCCAAGGTCCTGAACAGCCAATTTAGGCTGCACTTGAAGTCCCATCTTCAGCAGAGGACAGTGGCCTAGGTGCTGTGTTGCTGCAGGGGTGGATTTTTTGCCCTCTGCCTGGCATTATCTCAAATAATTAAATGTTAAATAATGTCACTCACCTACAGCACAGAACCGCAAGGCTCAAACACCAGACCTAATGAGTAGTTAATTACTAATAAAACGTGACACACATACAAATGAGAGGATTTCAAAGAAGACAAATCAGGAATGTGGCATATTCAAAATGAGGGTTTGAATCAAGCATAGTGGAAATACACATCATGGCTTTCTATATCCATACTTTTAGGCCTTTACTTCTGATGCAAAATCTTAACACTACTAATAATTGCAGGAGTATTACTGCAGACAGCTTTCTTTTGGCAAACCTTCCTGTTCTTAGAAGCAACATTTATTTTTCTCCTGACTTATTTCAAGTACCATTGGGAATTTGAACTGCAAGAATTAGATACTTTCTGTGCAGATTGTCTTACAAAAAGGAGATGTACATTTCAGATTAACACAAACAACTATCAACTCACTTAAATAACCTAAACAGAAAACTAATTGATCTGGGACACATCTCCAATCTCAAATGAACACAAAGCAAGCCCACTGCACACAACACAAAAACAATACAGTGTGTCTAGCCTGGAGCCCAGAGAAATCCTGGAAAATCTCTTCTGGAAAATGCAAAAGGTTTGAGAAGTATACAAGCAAGCAGAGAGGGTGCTCCTGAGCAGCAGGAGCAGCAGCTTGGTCAGCAGTTGACAACAAGGTCTCACTGGTATCATCAACTTGAAAGGTTAAAAATAGAGACAAAAGAACACACATATGGTGACAACACAAGTTTTTGTATTTAAGATTTTGAAAACCACATCAAGTCTAGTACAAAGATGGCCAGTGGTATGGCACTTGTGCCATGGCATGGCACTTGTACTTTTTTTAGATTTTAAACATGCTGTTTTTCATTATTTTTTAATAGATCATGTGGAAATTGCGTATTGCCATACAGTGAGTGCAGCTTTGTTTATTTCCTCCCTATTTTCCAAACCATTCGTTATTAATATTTATACCATGAAGACTTTCAATAACTGAGAGGGAAAAGAATTCACAGCTATCACTTTTGCTGATAAAGGCTCACCTTATCTTAGAAAACACCATTTGTCCTCCTGTCTGATACATGTTAGCATCCCTGTGCAGAGAAAGAATCTATTCTAGAATTGTACAGTGCATATAACCAGCTCCTCAAGAACTGATTTCTAATCAAAGGGAAAACCACACGCATATGGCATTCAACTGTTTTCATAGGAGAACCTTCTTTTCACTACATAATCTCTGGGCACACATTTAAGCTCTTTGTGATATGAAAGGAACACGGTCTGTCACTTTAAAAATCAATCAGTGGAAAATGGGTAACGTGAAAACACGACAGGCATGCAGTGTGCTGTAGTGGAATAAGCAATAGCCAGAGAAGGCATTATTCAGAATTTCCCAGCATCAGTTCACAAAAGCTTATCTCTTGCCCTGCGTTAATCAAGACCTCTGACCCTGACTTTGCAGTGATAACAACAGCAATAAAAATGTTTGGTGCTCAGCCCCATGTTTGCTGTTGTGCTTTTCTGACAGGTATGACACACTCTACTTCCCACGATGGTTGGGGTTAAATAGCCAACAACAGACACAACTTGCAGTGCACTGCTAGAACTGTTCAACCATAAAATAAACACCGCTTAGCACGTTTTAAATAAATACTAAAGAATTAGAGAGCACATGGTAGAAACATTAATCTCATAATCCTCCTAGCATGTCTGCTGTTTATATGAACACAGACAGGGGGCTGATGGCTGCCATCAGCTCCAGCCTTGAAATACACTCAGGTCCTAACTTTAAAAAGCAATGAATAATCACATTCTTCCTGAAGCTTTTAGATCTGGCCTAGTTGTTCAGAATAGGCTGTAACTGATGAAGGTGAGATGTGTATAAAACCAGCCCAGATACATAACAAATAGAGGATGCAGCTATTGCCCCCGGAACCCCGGATAAAGAGAATAAACATCTTCCCACTTTGTGTTTGGAAAAGGTGCCAAACACACAGCTGACAGTTATATCCAGATTTCTGCCTATAAAACATTCACACAGTATGACTCCATTAATAGGTACTCTACAATCCTCCATTGCTTCTCTTTTACACCTCTTCCTAGAGAGCATAAGCAGCTGCTTGGTGTGATACACCAAACCCACCTACGTGTCCTTAGGATTTGAAGTGCAGCAGCTAAAGGAAACCTTTTCCCCAAATCAAAATGTCACAAACCAAGCGTACGTATTGATCTTTGCTGTGAATATGATGCTCATGACACAACCTAATTTTATTTCATTTAAAATAATGGCAGACTATGAAAGCAAACCAGATCAGATTTATGTTGATATTTAAAAGTCTTCTGAGGTCTTCTCTGATCCATTAGCTGCTGTCTGTCAAAATAGTCGATGTGTTGTGTACAAATGCATGCAGGATGAAAAGCTGCACCTGATTTATGTTTTTATTACTTGACAGTAGCAGAGCGTACCACAGATCAGAAAATGCAATCTCTAAAATGATTTAGATCTGGATGATTTTTATGTCATTAACATATTATAACCAGAGCTCAGAGGTGATCTTTGAACTGCAAGCATTATTTCCAATCAAATAGAAACTGACATTGCTTAGTCTTGAAAATAAACTAATGAATTCCTTCCATAAGGAATCTAATGCCACTTCTACCTGTAAACTCCATGGTATTTGGTTTCCCATAATTGCCATCAAGGTTTCTACAGTAGGACCAGTATATCCTATTCATTTTAAAATATTTATTTAGAAAACCTCCAAATTAGATGGTAGTGCACTGCGGAAAGATTGCTACCTATGTTACCTCAATTTGGCTTCTGCTAGCTACAGCATTTACTGATGGCAAGAGCCTCTCAAAAGAAGAATATGAACAGAACTGGTCCTACAAGGAAACTCTTAATCAGTATAAAATCCAGGAGGAAAAGAAAAATTAAACCTTTAGAATTTTGAATGTTATTTAAAAGGAAATTTTTTTCCTTGCTCTTACCCAAATGCACTTGTACTATTCATTACCAGGGCTTCATTTAATTTATAAATTTTCAATTTCATGACTCATTTCTCTAATCCCTCTCTTTGTTTTGTTTCTGTTTGTTTGGCTTTTAATCTAATAGCATAGGAAAAAAACAGAAGTGGGGTTAAGGGAAATAAACTGAGGAGAACTTATATTTAGGGTTCTGTTCCAAACTGAGTTTTAGGTTGTGTGAAGGTAAGAATGGAGCACAGAAAACAGTGATAGCAGGGGATGCGGTGGAAATTGAGGAGTTGTCAGTGTAATGCTTCTCTTTTAAGCTAGTCCTTACCAAAAGCAAGAACTGCTTGCTCTTTCCATTAATACTGTTCTTTCAAATCCACACTGTCTCTCCTTCGACATGATTTTGCTCAAACCTTCCACTGTCTGGAAAATTTGGGTCAAGCTCTGCATTGCATTGCAATTTTTAAAAATCATGCAGCTTTCTCCATCCCTTGCCAAGTCTCCAAAAGCACAGGAAAAAGCATTATGAAACTGTATGTTATTTTGCAGATGCAATGAGCCTTTTCCTCAGACACAAATAAAATTAATATTAAAGTATTAACAGCATTATTTCATGTAAGTTTTAAATAATTAGTGGTTTGTTTGGGTTTTTTCTTAAAGCTATTTCATCCCCAGAAAGTTCTGTGTGGGGAAGAATTATGATTTTTGCAATTATCTTTCCAAATTTAATAGGGTAAAATGATTCTCAAAAAAAAATACATTGCTATCAACATAGCAGAAGACCATAGCATGTCACAAAAGGACTCTGGAATATTCTGTGATCATTGTTCCTTTATTCTGATAAAACTAACTACTGCAGCCTGCATCATAGGATCAAACAGTGCACGAGTTCTGCAATGGGTGAATTTGGTGATACACTGAAGTTAATTGTTTGCATGCACGAAAAAGCAGATTGCATACTCCAAGAGAGTGTCTCTGTTTCCTCCTTCCTTAAGATTCATTAAGTGACTCTTAGACCCTTTACTTTTTACAAAGCCTTCAATGGTTTACTGGGATTTACAACAAAAGACCTGGCAACACAACTCCCACTGATTCTTCCAAAAAAACTGCTTCCAGATTACTTGTACACTTCTGAAAACCCAGACTCCCGTGCTTGATCCTCCATTCTGTTCCAGCCCAATATACAGGAAAGGTCTTGTGCTATAAATACAGCACGCAGGGCTAACAGTGACTAAAGAGAAGGGGAAGGGTGAATTATTCTAGGGGCACTCCCAGAACCGGGAATCTGAGAATTGCACCTCACAGGGGAAGCTGCTTGTGACTGAAGCATTGCAAAGATCAACAGCACAATTCCCACTTTTTTTTTCCTAAAAGGATGCTTTGTGTCAAGAGACACCCACAAAATTAATTTCAGCCTTGTCAAACATCACACACCTTAACAAAATATGCTCTGGTCTCTCCCACTCTTCCTTGGCCCAAGTGATTGACATTTCCAGAAACACCTGGAACAGTTACTTTGACTTGCAAAATGGGCTAAAATTTTACTGATGCAACAAATCATTAAATACACAAGTCCATCATTGCTTCTAGTTAAGAACCTTTGATTCGCAGTACTGCTTTTGTTCAAATCCTCATTTCTGCAATCTGAAAACACCTGGAAAACCTGGTTATTCCTTGTCTCCTATTTCTTAAATGCATTCCAAGAGGCTCTGAAACAGTCTGAACCACAGTCTCTGCTTCATACTTAACTACTAAACACTGTAACATACAGAAAAGTAAATTTCAGAGAGTGAGCTTCATGCACATCCTCTTGAGCCTTCCTAACTAATAAGGAGCTCATAATTCAGAAATAGCAAGCCACATATTTTGCACGTTAAATCTTTACTTTTATTGCTGCAATAGCAAAATGTGAACTTAAAGTATTTCAGCAAGACTGAAGGAATATACAAAACATGATGTGGGGCATGTGGCAGCACCAGGTCTCACAAACACAGCTCTCAAGTGAAGTCCATTCTGCTACTTGGCCCCAGTGTTAAGAGGAAAAAAGAGAAAGCAGCAGGTCCAGTGCATTGCACAGGGTGAGTTAAGTTTGCCTCTCAACATACAGCAGGTCCTCACCTGGAGCATGGCTATGGACAGGCTGCTTTAAAGAATAGATGCCAGCAAATAACACAAACAAGTCCTATTTAATTATTTTTTTATACTACCATCACTATCTCTGTAACAGAAAGAATGGTTGAAGGTGAAAATGGATAATAATTTAGAAAACACAGTGGAGTAACTAATTCTCCCATGTGTTTTTCCAACTATAGTTTAAATGGAAATACTATACACTAAAATGTTCTTTTCTCTGTGTGTAGAAAAGAAGCTTAAGTACTATGCTAGGGATTAATTACAGAGCCACACCTCCTTACTACAAGGATAACAACAGCTAGATTTTCTCATTATCTACTGCTGCTACTAGGCCTGAAATAGAAATGCAACTACTTCATAGTACCAAAAATAATACTGCAAGCATAGTAGCACAATCATTTTAATAAGCTGAAGATGTCTATGTCACTGGTATTAGAAACATAAAGACAAATCACTAAGATACAATACTATAATTTGCTTTATGAGCAAACCAAGGTAAGATTTACTTCCCTTTCAATTAGTTTTCTGCAGAAAATTTTATATTATCAGTTTAAAATTGGCAACATGTATAAAAATAAAACCCCCTTTTTTCCATTTAAAGTTAGAAAGCTGAAGTGAAGAGGCAATGTCACACTCTTGGGTGTTAGGATTTCACCACAGAGGTCACAAAGGAATTCTTGCTCTAGAAATAGCTTCAGACCTTCAGCAAGACAAGTAGTATGTTTTCCTGCCCTGTTTACCTCTGACACATTAGCCATTGTTGCAAGCAGGATCACATGTTCAACAGGCCAGTTGCTTTATGTTATAGACCAAGTCACATCTCCAGTAAAGAGCAAAAAGAGCATTTAAAAACAAAAAAGTTAAATAACCAAAACACAAAACAAGCAAAAAAAAAATCAAAAAATCAAACTCCACACCAAAACACCCACAACACAAACCAAAACCAACTCCAAAACATGAATCAAAAACCAGCTGCAGAGGCCTGAAAAGTGACATTTATTTCAGAGGCTGTAAACATCACTGTAGTTCTGCCCCCAAAAAGAGAGCAAGGCAGCAATGCTGCAGCAAATTATCAAAACTTGAAAAACTGTAAGGATAAGAAAAAACTAGCACTGTAAAAGAGAAAGCCTCAGGAAGGTAGAAAAGCAGCTCATAGATGAAGCTCTCCAAAGTAGAGAACTGTATCATCACTGCCTGGCTCCCGAGGCTCCAGGCTGCCAAGGGGAGGTCTCGCTTAGAAAGGTTGGAAAGTAAAACGCTGTGGAAGCCCGGTTGGGGTGATATTTACATTTGGAAGACAAATTTAATTTGCCTGAATTACAGCCTGTTTTCTTCTGTTCTGAGTGGATATTAGTACAAGCAAAATATTTTATCAAATTAGTCTGAACAGTGAGCTTTACACAAAATATTTATTTTATTTAAACAACAAATTTTGAACAGATACATGGCTTTCTTAAGTTATATTTCATACAAATCTAAGTTTGTTCATGATTTCTGGAGTTCAATACAATTATGCCAAGATTCCTTTATAGCAATTTCTAAGCTTTGCAATCTTTTTTCCCTTCACTTTCAGAATTCACTTCCTTGGGTTCATCTCAAATTATAAAAATGTATACAACATGGTATTATTTTTCTTCATTCTGCTCTCACCTTTTCTACAGAAAGGTTCAGCTTGTAGATGTATATTTCAATAAGGTAACTAAAACACTAACTTAGTAGATATAGATAAAAAAAAATCAAAGCAATGGTAGTGTGTGAGAAGGGGAAAAGACAAAGAGGAAAATTGTCCAGTGCTCATGAGTTACCAACTCTTCTCTTAAAGTAGCTGTTATTTAACTACAGAATTTTTAACTGGTAATTCCCAATATACATAATGCCTGAATTTTAAGCCTTTTTTTAATCCTTTTGTAGAAGTTGAGAGCCTTTGCTGAGTCCCTATCAGACTGCAAACAAAGAAGGAAAAGGACAGTGCCTGCCTTGAAGACCTTTGAGCGTAACTGCAAGGCACAAGACAAGGGGTGGTGAGAAGCCGGGTAGGCACACCAGGTAGGCATCAGACTGCTGTCAGCCTTCTCCTAGAGAAACAAGGAATTAAGAATCCATACAAAAAACAAGGTGGTGAATGGGTTTGTGTGTCAATGCAACCACTCCCCAAGGTAATACAATGAAGTATAGCATAAAAAAGTAGCATGCCAACAACGTGAGTGACAAAATCATTGTGTCACTGCCCATCTCAAAGAGGACACAATGTTGTGATAGCACAAAAACACTGCACAGGCTGGGAAAGGCTCCAGCATCACTGACAGAAAAAATGAGCACTTGATTCTGATGTGATAGAGAAAAGGAGGTTAGCTGAGAGCAGGCAAAATGTTCCAAGCCACAGGTTATGAAAAATATTTGGGCAGCAGATGTGAGTAGATGGAGATTAGAAAATATGTCACCTGCCAAGAATAGAAAATAGAATATCAGGATGTGAAATGTGGTGACTTTCAGATTTGCACAGGACTAACAAAAGGTGCATGTAAGAGTTCTCGTGTGAAAACAAAACCATGTAAGAAAGAAGCAGATGCTGGGATAATAAGAGGTAATGAAAACTGAGATGAGATCAAGGTTATAAGGCCAAAAAAACCAGTGAAGAGATGATGCTCCCCACAGCTACTAGGAATGCTGTACCTGGCAGTAATGGATAGGAGATGAAGAGCTCTGCTTTAACCCCTTTGAAATGACAACCAATGGCAGGTGAAAATTAAATATTTCCTGCAGAATAACACCACTGTTAAAAAGGATACGAAGAAACAACCAACACTGCTACCAAGGTGTTAATTGTTTCTTACAAAAACATCTTTCAAAGAAGGAAGCTGTTATAGAGCCTACTGATCCCTCAACCACAAGCTGGACTGTTACTGACAACAGAGGGCAAACTTCCTCTAGCAGTCCACTTCACAGGGACTACAGGTGTGCCAAAGCAGTTCCTACCCTCACCTACTTTAACTTAGATACACTTCCTTCATGTTTTCTGAACACCACAATATCCCCAAGCTCTTTCTCAAGCTGAAGCATCCTTATCATGGTTTCCTGATAAGAGACTCAAGAGCACCAATTACTTCTGTGTGATATGAAGTTACTGTCAGGGATTCTTATCCCTGCCTCCAAAAACACTGCCCCACTGTGATCCTCAGGAAAAGTTGGCATTAATTCTGTGAATCCAAGCAAATTTGAGAGAACACCATAAACACCACTTGTCAAACAAACAGCCATAAATACCTCCTAAAATCCAGGAGACCTGAGGTAGCTAGATAACAGATCTTAGCAGCTGAATAAATTAATAACACAAAATAAAATTATTTTTAAAAATAGCAGCTCCACAGACAGTTTTTCTTACACTATGGGCTTTATCTATACAAAACACTAAGCAAAGCAAAGAAAAAAAGGAAAAGAGAGAAGGAGAAGAGAACAGGCTTCCTGCGATGCCTTTTGGTTCCGTAAAGCAAAGGTCGGTTTAATCCAACTCTTCTTTCTGGATATATATGGAGATGACACTGCACGTAACAATGGACTGCAAAGGGAGAGGGATAAGATGGAAAAATGCTAGACAGGTGGGATTAATACATTCACAAAGGGAAGTGAGCAAGTGCCATTCTATACTCTTATCTATCTGCAGTTCTGACTCCAGATAATGCCTCATTTCCCTTTATGTGAGTTTAAAAGAAACTTTTTTCCACAAGCCATATGAAAGCAAATGTTCATGCAGGATATACCAAAACTGCTCCTAATGCCTATTAAAAAAAAAAAAAAAAGAAAGTTAGGAGCTTGGGAATTAAACACTAATTTTCAAAAACAAAAAGAACAAATCATGCTTTAAAACCCACACAATTTTGTGCATCCCTAAACACACACCCACGCTCTTCTGTACATACAGGAAATTCTCATTAAATCTGAGCCCATTTGTGGAGCTTCTAGTGGCACCACAAACAAAGTGAAAGGTATTTTGGAAAGTTCATAAATAATTTAGGAACAACAGAATAAGCAGTGTTGCCAAAGTGCAATAATGTTATTTGTGGAACTGGAAGACATATTTAAACCAGACTGTTCTTCACTAACTACAGCAGAAGCCACACTGTTGTTCTGAAAACAGATTTGTAGGTGTTTCTGTCTGTACCTAACAGCAAGAAGGCATTCTAAAGACTTGAATATAGGCATTTGTCTTACCATGAGAGATAATTAGACATGTATTTGCTACAACAATTCTGTTATCATCCCACACAAAGAGAAGGATCCTTTTTTTTTTTCATCATTACTGAAAGACATTTTCAAAGGTAACTTTCACAGAGAGGGACTAAAACAGTGACTTTCACAATGTGCTCATTTCTTTGGAAATAATTTGAAAATCACAAGTGGATTCTGAAAAAAAAACTTCAATAAAATATTTCATCAGAATATGAATAGGAAGAAAGGCTTTGCATTTCAAATATTTCATTACACAGAGAGGGTTATGGTCAACCACAAGCAGCACATGAGAGTCTAGACTTGTATTTCATCCATGTTTATATTTTTGCTACTAGTTATTGTTCCTTCCTTTTCACTTCATGCATGGCCCGGTATTTTTCCATTTCTTATGAAATATTTGTCCCTTCTTAATTTAACAAAGGCCTTTCATAACCAAACAAAAAAAAAAAAAAAGAAAAAGGCACAATTTCTTTCTTTATCAAGTCTGACCACAAATCTTTGCAGTTACATTTGACTGTGGGACCACGCTCCCTCATATACAAACCACACAACCTCCACCAACACACCTGGCTATGTACTGAAGAAGAAAATTCACATGATGTCAACGCCAGGCAGCATGTGTGAATATTTTTTCTTTTTTTTTTAATTTTTATTTTAGATTTTGATTTCAACCCAATTAATTTGTTAGGGCCACTGTGATTTCCAGCATTAGATCAGTTATCTGTATCTTCTCAGTTTTATTTGCTCTAATGTCT
The DNA here is from genome assembly GCF_036417665.1 of Passer domesticus. Taxonomy (NCBI): domain Eukaryota; kingdom Metazoa; phylum Chordata; class Aves; order Passeriformes; family Passeridae; genus Passer; species Passer domesticus. The sequence goes on along the minus strand of NC_087477.1, from coordinate 32,372,016 downwards.
GGCAGGATATTAAGCGGAAAAAAGATATTTAGGAGCCACTCAATGAATGGCACAGAATTTAGATGCAAGATAAGCAAATAACAGGACAACTATAAGGAAGAGCAATAACTTTCCTAGCTGAAAATCACTTAGTACTTTCAATTCACATAAATAAATAATAGAAATTACTATTGTCCCTGGCACTTAATATCTGTGAAAGAACAGACCTTACTTCAGATTGGAAAGTATAACAAATGGATTGATTCTCTGTCTTGAAAAAGGTAGGCACTTCTTGGTTGCAACAGAATCTTTAGGAGTCCCAAAGCAGCTGGGAGTGCAGAAGTCACTCAAGCTCCACACCACTGAACCTTCCTGGACCAAGATCAAAGTCTTTGGGACTAAACAGATATATCTGAAAAAACTAAGTACCTAAGGCATAAATCTCAGTAATTCAGGAAAAGAACTGACCAAAGACAACAGCAAGAGCCCTGTGACTAAAACCTTAAACCCAGGCTAAAAGCCCAAAAAGGGTAATTGTCATATTCCCTTGCATCCCTAAACTGAACTGCTTTTGGCAGTATCTCTTTGCAGTGCATGTGGAAGGGCTGTATTGTTTGGGGCTTTTACCTATAAAATACTGTGTCAAGTGTAGCACTCAACCAGACAGCAACAGAACTGCTCCACAAAGATGCAGAAACCAAGGCCATAGTTTGCAGGACAACAAAGGCAAACTGATTTTAGGTCTGCTTTTGTGTATCAAATCAGCAGTTCCAAGCAGTTGCAGATACTTGTATTGACTGAAAAAAGCGGGATTGCACAAGTGTAAGTGGAGGGAAAATATACAATGAAAAATATAATTTCACCACAGCAACATCAAAGTTGCAGCACCCCTGGATTTAGAGTTCCCAGAGGTATATTTAGGACTGATAGTCTAGGAAACACATATTGTTACCTGTCAATTGAGAATATTTCATATGAAAATCAGTGAAATATGGAAAATAAATACTAAGATGTCATAGGTTCATTCTCTGAATACAGTACTGACTGAAGGAAAGGCTTGCACACAGAGGTGAAAGAAAAAAAGAGAACAGAAGATTCCCAACACAGAAATGATATTTGGACTTTGACCAGATTCAAGTTTTAAAGCTATTATGTTTCTTCCTAGATGTCTTCAAAATATTTGGGAACATCAGAAATGAATGACCTCCCAGCAGCACTAGTGAACCAGGTTTGCCTTCCCCATGCATCTTCAAAAACAATATAGGTTATATTAAAACTTGTTTCTCCAGTAATAAGAACCTTAAGAAACCTGAGAGCAACAGCAGCAGAACATAAAACACTGTAAGATAACTTAGGGATCATCATTATAACAGTTTTTGTCATTCTTTATTACCTCTCCAAAGACTTCAGAAGAAGACAAAGCTTTCAGAAAGCAAATTGAAAACAATACCAAGGATAAATTAAATTTTGGATTTACTGCTAGGCATAACCATGAAGCATTAACAATGTACAAAATTGCATTTAAAGTTATGAAGAACATGACCAATCTCCAGTGTTTTTTAAAGAAATTAGGCAATAATTTTATTCTAAGTGAATGTTCCAGAGGGTAAATGACTTCTGTAGTGCAATAAACGGTACAGCAAATTGAGGAGTATATTTTAAAAGTAGGAGCAATTTTCCTTCCATAACCTTCACTTGAAAGAACATTATTGCTATTTTATTAAATAGACTAAATGAAAAATAAATTAGAAGGCATTTTATGGGGTTTAAATACACTTAATATCACAGTAAGATATGTGGATTTAAATGGCAACTTTCTAAATTATACCACACGAAAAGCATAGAATATACAGAACAATTTATAGAAATAATCAAGCATCTTGACAGGACAGTTACTATTGTTACCTAGAGGACCCATGAAAGATATCAAAAATCTATTCTATCTCTGTTTACGTAACATATTATTCAAAACTAAGCTTCAAATAAAGTCAAGATTTTGCCAAGTTATTGCTCCCCTGCTAAAAAGATGTGGCAAAATCAAATAAATTCAGGACATACAACCTGCACAATCTATGAATGGGGGGAATCTGCTAAATAGATTTTGCATGGCAATCTGATCTATTTCCCAACCAGGACAAAGTACACGCTACTGATATGCCAAAAAGTTGCTGAGCAAGGTGATTTTCTTAATAGTAGGAGAGAGGGTGAGTTCTCAGAAAAAAATGAAAGGAGTTTTTCTGTTACTAGATGTTCTATAACACAAAAATAAACACATAATAATTACTGAAATAGGTCTCACATTAAAACAGCACAACAAAACAATTTGTAATTTTTTAATTTTTTTTTTTTTTTTGGCCAGTATTTAGTGGGGATATCAAAACCAAAGCCTTGTAAAGAACAATGCCTGTTTTGTTTACCAAACTAGTAGGTAGCTTGTTTCCATTGATTTAGCTAATTTTCATCATGTAGTTAATAACCTTATAAAAATGGCAAGAAAGTATGGGTCTCTCCACTAAGCCTATCCTAAAAGGAAGTTGGTACCTTATACAGGAAAAAAAAAAACCACCAATGTGGAGAGTTGGGGGAAGCACTGCCACTGTACAGTATTGTTTTTCTTCAGCCTGTGCTGAGGCCCTGAGGATCTCCTGAGCTGTTACAAGCCTGTAAGTTGACTCTGACAGAGTTGTGGAGGTTGATGGCCAAGCTAGGAACCTTCAGGTGAAGAACTGTGTGGCCAGGCACTGTTTGCCTTTAGTGTGTGTGAATGTGGAGTGCGGTGCCATGGTGTTTTACTTTCTCACATAACACTCATTGCATTTCTTCAAAAATACAAATGTATTCTGCTCCTTTTTTATATTCTGGCAGTTCGAGACACCCTCTTTGCTTCTGTTTATGAATTTTCTTGGCTCAAAGTTCTCATATGATGTTTTGAGAAGTGGCATAAATGTGAATATTTATTATCGAGCTACACGCAGTGAAAAGGCATATGCAGAACCATGTTCAGAAAAGCTCACTGCTGATGAAAAGGCTGTAGCTCTGACTACTCCTAGGATTTTTCCTTGATGGTGCAATCAGTGTTTTGCTGTCTCCCATGAGAATATTCAGCCTACTTTTGGCACAATCCCAATTATGTAGACAGGCGCAGATTTTCACCCTTTTATACAAACTGACATACTGAATGCTTCCTCAGTATCTGAGTACCAAAGAAAAACATCCACAGCTATAAAAGCAGATATTAAAACCGATAAATAATCCAACAGTGCAATATGCTCAGCCTAAATTTAAGGGAAAATCATGGGTCCACTGCTTTTATTCTTCCTGCTTTTCCCCATTATTTTAAAATCACAGGTTAATGCACTTTCAAAAGAAATGCAGCACCTGCTGGAAGGCAGAGGATGACCAGGACAAAGAACTAACCCTGGAATGGGTTTTGTAGCCCTTTGCCACCCGGGTGTCATCACTCTGCCACAAGCAACAAAAAGTTGTCACACACAGGCTGCGCTCTAGGACCTGAAGAATCCTTTTGCTGCAAAGTCAAATAGTACCTTTGGAGAAAGGGACAAGAGCAGAAAGTGAGAAAAACTTCATTACCAATTCTTTTTGCCCGAAACCTCCTGAGATATTCAAAACAGGCTGACTGAATCTGACAGGAATCTTTTCACAGATTTATCCCAGGCCTTTTGAGCTAATTTGAGGCCCAGATGTTTCTGTGGTACAAAACCAAGTAAAATATGCATTAATTTTAAGACTTCCCCCAGAATCCCAGTTCAGAAGAGTGTGCTACCTGTAAGTTTCAAAGCTTGCTCTTAAATCTGCACTGGACTAACTGAACTGGTTTCCAATTTCACTGGTAGAGCTTTTATGTGACTATATTCCTTGTAAACCAAAAATTGCTCCAAATCTTTCAGAGTTCAGACACGATCTGTGCTTTGCAAATGTATCTTAAACATGGCTTCAAAACTGTCACAATACTTTCCAAGCTATACATATAATTCATATATATGTCAGGAAGATGATGACATTTGTAAAGTATAAGCATAAGGCTTTCCTAAGATATGTGCACTTTTTAATTGCTCTTTGCTTTTTAAAATTTCAAGAGAAGTTTAGGACTTAACCAGGCAGGCCTGAATATAAATAGTTCCTTGCACATGAATGCAACAAGCTGTCCCCTGTCCTGCAGAATCTCTGTGGTCTGCTGTGCCAAGGGCAGCTTTCCCTATGCTGAGACAGAGTTTGCAGTGGCAGATGTCTCGTCCTTGCTGTCCAAATTAATCTGGCATAGTGAGTAAAGGATGCAGTCTGAGAGGGAAAAAAATCTAAACCAACTTTCTAAGGCAGTTTTGTAATATACAACTTATTGCTGGCTTGTTTGGTTGGTTTGTTATTTGTGTTCCTTGCTCATCTATGCACTCTGCCTCTTTCTCCAATAAATCTCTCTTCAGGATTAAATCTTGTCTATGATTCATAACAGCTATTAGTTAAGAAATTATGGCCAAGCAGAGTGGCACTTGCAGAAAACTGATATAATTTATTTATTGAAACCAATAAGTAATATTTTGAAACTGTCAAATGATTTTAAATGATGGTCTTATTTTGTTATGCTCAACTTAGTCATTTCTCTCTTCTCCTCCTTGTTTTCAGTCCCAACTACTGCATTTTTCCTTGAAAAGTACTGAAAAAAAGAAGGCAGATGGCCCAATCACAGGCAAAGGCAGTTAAACAGCATAGATCATGACAGCTTTTTTCTGACTGGGGATGTTTGGTACTATCATGAACACATATATTGGCTACCAACATAAAAGAAAAAAAAGGCAAAAAATACTCCCTTCCTCCCTTTACCCAAAATAAAAAAAACACCTTCCTCAATAGAACCAAGCAAAAAACAGCTCAAGATAAACTACCTAAAAAAAAGAAGCCAAACCCTTCCTCCTTCCAGATGAAAATGGTTACAAAACCCCTACAACCTGCTGAAGTTACATGAATCACACAGCTGGTTTACTTCCTAAAACACAGATGAACACAGGCAAAGAAACATTTTTTTCCACTATTTGATACCAGGTTCTTGAAGCCAAAAATGTGCATGTATTCCTATTCTAAGTACCAATAATTGACTATGCCACCACAATGATACTTTCCCCTTTGCTCTCTGAATAGAACTGAAGAAATGCCTTCTTGATAAAAATCTTCACCTCAAATGTAGATGCATAAAAATGGCAAAATTAAATATTTAGACTCTCTAGAAAATGGGACATGTTCTATCAGGTATTTATCAAAATAAGTTATTTAGAAGCACAAATGCAGCACAAATATGATTCTGTGCTACAATAGTAGCAAGTGGGCTGAGTTGCATCAGAGGGGAAAGTCTCAATTTCTCATGGCATGGAAATTACTAGAAATAAACAGCAAGAAAGTTGCTGCATAGAAAAGTCATTTGCTTTGTCATTCAATAGCTATCTATTTTGAAAACAGAACCCTATTAAAAGATCACTTATACTTCATCTTGATTGATGATTTGTCACTTTTGCTACTCTTTTACTGAGCAGCAGACCAATAAATAAAGAGTGACTTTGAGTGACAGTAAACCCAGAATTTAAAGTAAATTAGAGGAAAATAATCTGCATAGATAAGAGTCAAAACAAACACCACGGTTTGACTTTTCTTCTCCACTTCTACTGCAAAACTGGGATGTAATTGAATTTTGTAATGACAGCTCTGAACTCAACCATCTGCCTTTTTTCTCCCCCCCCCCTTCATTTTTCTTACATTTCCATGTAAACTGTGACACTCATGCTCCTAGGAGTGAAGGAAATATTAGATTTACTGAGTGGTGATTCTCTCCAAAGGAACAGTGTCTGAAGATGGGGATCTACAGGTCACAGCACCTGCTTAGAGGAGCCTGACCAACACTCTGCAATGGTGTAGGTTTAAACAGCACTTGTATGTGTATAGATAAGCAAATCCTGGGCAGCCTTAGGAGGGTCCAAGTGTCTTTCATCTGCCACTGAATCAAAGTGCCTTTGGACCAGTGGGTCCTGCCTAGCTCTTCATACTTCAGAAAAATTTTTGAAGACTGAAAAAGTTGTAAAAGGCAACATCAAATTGGAGCCTAAAAAAAACCAGGAAAGCATGACATTAAAAGGAGCATCAATCTGTTTTGCTGATCTAAAGGAACATGAAGGTGTGACTTGATTACAGTCTTTAAGAAATACATGAAGCAGAAAAATTTCATAATGGAACAATCACAAATGAATGGTCAAAACCTGAATTAAGATTAATAGAGTCCGAAAATAAGGAGGTTATTTTTAACACTGAAGGCAGTGAACCACTGAAGCACCTTATCATGGCTTGACATCAGCTCTGCAGCACTAGAAACATAAATGTTAAGCTTGGTGCTTTCCAAAAAGCACAGATCTTTAGTTAAGAGACAGCTTCTTGAAGAAAGGTCCCTGGTTAGATGGAAATAATGACTTCTTACAAACTCCTGGACTGAATCTAGAGAAAGGATTGGTGGATATGGGGGGGAAAACAACTGGAGTGAATTGGTCTTTGTGACTTTTCAGTCCAGCACACTGAAACCTCAAAGCAGAACAAATGACAAGAAGGCAAGATAAATTCAATTTTCAGCAAGTAATATAAAGGAACCTGTTATATTATCCACTTTCAAATAGCTGTATTTGAATTTGTTTCAAGTTTCAGTGGCATCCACTGAATGGTTTCTTTTCAGAAAAAAAAAATAAAGGTAGCTTAATTAAATTCTACAAAGTCAAAAATCTGAATTGACAAAAAAGACCAAAACCAACATGTGCTGTCAAGATGACATGGGCCAGGATTTGTCTTTAGTATCTGTCAGACCTGACAGTTGACAATATTAGGCATCATTTGTACAGAATACTGATGCATCTCACTGTGATTTTAATCTGTAATGAGAAGCAAAAGCAATGCCTATAAGCAAAGATAAAATCTCATGTTTAAGAAATGAGATGTAATTTTTAGTTTGATTTTTACTTATGCCAATCAAGTAATACTCAATATAACCGCTGGATGTTGGTGTCAGAAGCAACACAACACTGGTAAGGAAGTGTTATCTCTAAGGGCCCAATTTAATTTTTAGCAGTTTAGGGTTTGATAAATGCTGGAAGTTAAGCAAAAGATGGAGTACCCTCCAGCAAAGTCAGTCAGCTAGTTTATTATAGCATTAATAACTCCATCTTTGTCATGTAATTAGAAAGTAAAATGCAGAAAGGTATTTGAAAAACATACCTTCATGTGCAACTCAGCTTCTAAAAGAAAAAAAGAACTTCACACAAAACAGAAAAAGGAGGAGGGGGATTATTCTACTATGATCAAGCACTCAAGTAAGCCAGAAATAAATTCAAAGGCACCTAACATACAGAATTATAGACATGGAAAATGTAGTTTCAGAGTCTGGAAGGTAAGATTTAACCCAGACCATTACAACTGGGGGTTGGGGTGATCAGGGAAAGGAAATAAAGGGATGTAATTCGTGCTTAGGGCACAATGTTTGCATCAGAATCCTGGAGCATTCACTCTTTTTTCTTGCTGTGAGAAATAGCAGTAGTCCTGGAGAGCAAATGCTTCTGCCCTTACTAATTGTTTACTGCTAAAACATCTATCTAGAATAAGCACAAACCTGCAGCTATGTAGTTGTCAGAGAACTGTTTTTCCTCTCTCCCACTTTCCTCTTTACTTTAGAAGAAGAGAATGACTGACAAAGCAACTGGTATTACTATCTCTATAGCACTACACTGTTCTAGTTGGTTTGCAACATAAGAAAAGTCTTGGAGGAATTCAGGAACAGGTGAATAGAAGAATTCCCTATATTACCAAACAGATTAATCTGTATCCAGATGTTCTTGAAATCCCCCAAACTGCAGCTGCTTCTTAAGAGACCTCCGTTTAATAGTACCCTGCAGATTTTCTGCTGAAGTTTTTGCTACTTTGTGGCTGTAATTACAGTTTTTGCAGCTGATATTCAGAGAAACTACTTGGAGTTTCCATACCTCTTAATTAGAAAATGAAGGTTCACTGACTCCCCTTCCATCACAAAGCAAATTCAGACCCTACCATGTGTCAAGTCTGCAAGATATCTGGTCTGAGAAATCAGCTGGAAGGGAAGAAGCATTCCTTCAGGGTCACTGCCTATTTCCCCCACACCTTTTACTTCTCACTCACAAAGTAAGCCTCCCAATTAGAAAAATAACTAATTTACAACCCTGTTGTGGCTGTGACAATGCAGGCATTTCTCACACCCCCTACTTGACAGGTCAGGAAAAGAAAGTGTGATGGAAAAGTTTGGGGGTTGAGATAGAGAGGGAGATGATTTACCAATTCCCATCACAGGTAGAAATGGCATGACTTGGGGAAGATTAATTTAATTAATTGCTAATTAAATCTAGATTGAATGGTGAGAGAGAAAGAGAAAGACAAAACAAACCTACAAGATGCCTACACCCAATGCACAACCTAAAGGCAAACACCAAAGAAAGCACAGTCTCTGCATGTCAGACAAAGCCATAGGTCTGTGATTGTTTGGATGTGACACTTGGACAAGCACCAAGTGTCCCATCTCAGCTAAATGACAAAATCCAGAAGCTATTTGCATAATCACAGCAGTTTGGGTCTTCAGCTTTTGTAGAATGGCAGCGTATCCCTGCATGGCAAACAAGAAAGAACAAAATACAATTTCTCTCTTGAGCAAACTGGTGAGGAGACAAAACCCTGGAAACAGGAGCCTCCTGAAACAGGAAATGTTCCATCCTGTTGGTTGAACATTTGGGAACACTGGTAACCAGCACTGGTACAGTGAGTGGAAGGTTATGTCCATACAGCCCAAGGCTTGAAGTCTATTTCTACCTGAAATAGTTCTATATACAGGTTTGGAAACAAACAAACAAAAACAGATAAAATGTGGACAACAGCCTTGCATGTAGAGTACAGCATGAAAAAAATGCATGGAAAACTAGACTGCATTACAGAACATAACTAAGGTAAGACCCACTAGAGGAGAAAAAACATATGAAAGTCAACTTGAGAGAGATGATTCATTTCTGGGAGTTAAATTGAACATCTAAAATAGATACATTTCTAATTAAAAGTCCAGAGGAATTAATCAATTATGTTTCTAGCCTAGCCATTAGTTCTTCTCCATGCTTTTCTTATTGGATCTGATTGCCAGGGCTATGCATATAAGGAGCTTCATTACTGTGTTGTTTTAATAAAGTGGTGTGAAGATTTACTGCCCTTCCCATGCTAGTGAAGAAGATTAAAAGATCAAAATAAACCTGAAGTTAAAAGCATGTAAACTTATAAAAGAGTAACATCCCAATACAGGAAAGAAAATTATTTACACAACCTATGCTTTTTTTAAAGCCAGGCACCATAGAAGAATAACACTAATTAACTGAGCACAGCTATCTACAGTAGCACCAACATTCCATTTCCAGAACTGTGTTTTATATGAGGAAAAATAAGAAAAAAATTTAATTAGGACTGTGTATACAAGACCAAATGTCTGTTTTGTATATCCACATCTTTGGAGTAACATAAGTCTGCTCAGCCCATAATTAGTACATCTGTACGTTCTAAGACCTCAGTTTTAACTCCAAAGTACATCCATGTGGATTTCCAAATTGATCCCTAATTTTTCAACTAGATGCCAACTTACAGCTGAATTTCTGATCTTTCTTCATTTGTGGAACTATAAAGTATATTTATATACTTTTTTTGCACAAGACATGATAAGTAGAGAGCAGTTGTTTGTACTTCTATCTAATAGTGAGCTTTGCTGTCTTGGAAATTCCTTGCAGAGAAAATGAAACAATAAAAACCATTAGAAATTAAATATACATTAAAAAATGCCTGTTTTTTTTTCATTATCAGATTACATATGCAAGCATAAGTGCAAGCAAAAACAGACCAGTCAACTACAGGGAAGCCCACCCAGGCCTCCAAACCATACAGAAATAGCTGTAGCAGGAAGGTGAGAGGACAAACCAAAACACTCATCTATTCTCTTCCTAACTACCTGCCACTACTACAACTGCCAGCAAATAATCCCTTGGGATAGTCATGCTGTTGTGTTTAATAAATTCTCTAAATAGTTTTTGCTTCTTTTAGCATTACTAAATTACATTTGAACATGTTTGAATGCTCAAATGTCAACTCTGAAGCCTCGCAGCAGACACAAAACTGCCAAGGAAAACTAGAGCCATACAAAATAGCTCTGATATGAAGACAAAAGTAAGCAAAAGACAGGAGAAGAAAGCGAGAATACTCTTCTTCCCACTTTTCATCAAGAAAGCAGAGGAAAGGCATCTTCTTTAAAAATCATTCTTTGCTAGTCATGTGAATGACTACCTGAGCATTACACAACAAACTCTTGTGCAGTTTAAGAACTATGAGGAAAGAAAATTCATCGTATACCCAGCTCAAGCCTCTACTGCCTCCAGCACCAACCATGAAATACAATTCCTGATGTTTCCTGAAAACAGAACAAGTCACAATTCATATTATTTTACAGTATGTAATAATGTGTAGAGGAAAAAAGGGGAAAAAAATCAGTTCTCACAGTCATTTACCCTTCAACTAAAATTTTATTTTTGCACTTGTTTTCAGAAAAGCTATTTTTCTGACCTGCAATGACCCAAGCATTGCTAATGTGAAATATTGCTTTTTTACTTGCTACTATAACAAGTGGCTATAAAAATAGCCAAAACCATTCACAGTACCAAGCCTGAGATTCAGAGGACCATACATGATAATGGTAAATACATTTCCACTTTATTAACATTTTCTCTTTTGCATCCAGTGATCTATTCTTTTCACTGCAACTCTGATTATTCTTTTTATTCCTTGGAGTGTTTTAAGTGAAAGCAACTAAGGCCAAATTCAGTTCTAATGAAATGAGGGAAAGCTTTGCCATTAACCTTAATATAATCATGAAGCAGTGGTTAGTGAATAAAAGCTGTGTACCTTTCCATCCTCTGTATATTATTCAGGCTTCATTGCATGCCCAACATTTCTAGATTTCTGCTGAGTTCCTATTTTATTTATATTTTTCTGCAAACTCAAAAGGTCTTGCTGCAATGACCACCATCTGCTTTACTTTTAACTTGTTTTTTACTGTGTAATGTACCTGTATTGTGTAAGTTATGTCACAACAGAGCACATTAGGGAGAAATTTTTTATTGCTTTGTCCTGCTTCTGCACATTGGGTCATGGTGAGGCTTCTGGGGAGAGCAAGGCTTTCCTTGAGGCTGAGGTGCAAGAAGAGTGAAGAGAGGGAAAGAAGAAGGAGGACTGGGAAGGGAAGCTTACACAAAGGACGCAAGTCTGGACAGCAGAAATGGCTGACAGAAGTGAGAGGCAGTTGGTCCTTGGAGGTGATGGATAAAAAACTTTCTCTGGAGGGCAATACAAACGTTGTTCTCTAGCCACAGAATCACTGGGGAGAGAAATAAGCTTTAAGGAAAGGCTGTGGTTGTGCCAGAGAGCAAATGGAAAGACTGCAAGTGGAGAGGAGTCAGGCACAGCAAAATTTGCCAACTTCTTATATCAGTTTCTGTTCACATGAACCCTATTTAGAGGGAGCTTTTTTCTGCTTCAAAATATTAATTGCTACAATTTCTACTCAAAATTAGTCTGGCTTTTGGAGTTAAAGGGCTTTTTTTTGTGGTTTTTTTGTATTTTGGGAGAATTTGCTAAAGAGGAGGATTTAGACAAATCCACACAGAAGATAGAGATGACTCAGTCTCATCACACCTACAGGACACCAAATATTTATAGGACTTTTCTATCACAAAATATGAACCCATGAGCTCTCATTTGAAGACTGAGAAGCTTTATTTCCTACATAAAAATTTGCCCTGCTGCTTGTACCCTGTCTTCCATGGATACCACAACTCTGCTGGGTATCCATGCAGGAAGGAATGCCTCCTAAAGTCACAACTCTTGCATGGAGAAATTGCAGTCATGCTTGTAAAATTTATTATGTGCGCTCACTGGAGAGCTACTTCTGTAAAAAGGCATTTGTGTACAGTAAGTTTTAATTTCTAGGACACTTCCCCTATTCTGCTCAGTTCTAGTCTCCTTGATGACTTATTGTTATTATGTAGAACTCCCTGGATCTTTCCTGCAGGCAGTGCTTGATCTCTCCCATAATTTCAGCAGTAGTAGCAGCTTATTTTGCATAATTAAAAAACCGTTCTAGTTTATCAAGCACTTGGATGAAATTTGTGTTTATAGAGAGGTGTTCTCTAGAAATATATCCATGCTTCAAGAAAATGAGTCTGAAATATTTGGTAAATATTCTTCACTATTTGATGAATACACCAGTCCACAAAATATATGAAATAATTCTTTGATAAGTACAGGGGGTTTTTTTCAGCTAAATAATGGAAGGGCTTTTCAGTAAAAGGAGAGGATATGTATAAACAAATGCAGAACTACTTTAGGTGTGATGTATTTTATAATTTCTCCAAAAGACTAATTAGTGCATCATTTAGATGCTGGCTACATCCATCCATCCATCTTCCAGTCAGATCCATGGCAGTTTTTGAAGGAAGCTTTGGCCTTTTCCCTCTGCCTGCCTTCTAGAAGGGAAATTGAAATTATGCTGCAGAGTTGCCAGTCCAGACAACCACTTCTCATCTAATCCCCTTTCAGTCAACCTGCTAAGCAGTTGAAAATACCTGCTGGAAAAGGAATAAAATCCTTTTATTTATCCAAGCACCAGTCTGTGAAAAAACTAAGTAGGGAAGACATCTTTGTAGTAGTGACTGGTCATTATATTGATATACCTGTAAGACAAACTGAGGAAAAGCATTACAAGAAGGGACAGACTCCTGAAGGCTCTGGACTGAGATGCTGAGGTGGGGCTGCTCCCCTTCAGTTTCTGCCAACTAAATACTCCCCAGTGGGTAATATCACTTGCATGCACAGCTTTCACAGAAGCAACTGATGAAACCTCTGATAATTCAAATATTAATCTAATCAAAAATTCCATTAACAAAGGATGTTAGAGTGGTGGTGTATTACAGATTAATCAGAACTCATTACAATTCTCTCCTGTGGCGCTAATGATTCATTGGTCTTTCAGGAGAAAATGAAGGGATAGCTCTAGCAGATTATAGGACTTGTTTGAGAAAAAAATTTATTAGCTCTTGCTCATTCTGCAAAATGCTGGCAAAAAGTATTCCATCTTACAAGGGAAATACCATCCTGAAAAATAAGCATGTTTGTAGCACCTATGAGAGTGGCCACACACACACAGAAAATCAGGCATTTTAATCACTGACCTTTCTGAAAAATTAAGAGCTCATTCAATACCCCCAGTAATCTCACAAAAACCATAATCACACCAGAAATCAATAGGAAGAAAGGAGGCAGTAGGAAAATATATGTGCAAGCTCAGTTTTCCCAGTGTTTAGTTAAATAGTGGAGGGAAGAAACACCGAGCATATGTTTTGCATATGGGGGGAAGATGTTAAATTCTTTTTTTATGAGGAAATGCATATTTGATTGCAGTGGCATGCTTTTAGTAGTTGGAGGCATTTAACCTGAGTTGCAACCCACACAATTTTCTGCCTTCTAATTTACAGTCCTTCAAGGCACAAGTTCTTTGCACAAGAACAGGCAAGCAATGCCCTGCAGAATGCCATGATTTTGGCACTGTTTTTCACTTTTCTGCTTCAGAAAGTGTCAGCTATGCAATAAAACAAGATATTTTGTGGCTGATTATACAGGCTGTGGTATGTTCAGGTACTGCTCCAGAGTAGTGGTGACAGTGACATGAATAAAGGTAATTTGATCTTGCCTGAAATGCATTACAGCAAAAATAGGATAACAACATGAATCAACATTATATTTCATTTTCAACAACAGGAATATAGAAAATTGTATTTGCTCCCTTTCCTGTTTTCTTTTCCATCCACAAATATTTACACTTTAAAATGTTACCTTCTGGTATGTGCAAAAATAGTAAACAGTGTATCAGACAAGAAAATGCACACTCTGTAGGCTTTACTGAAGCATGGTACAGAACATAGGCAAGCACCTATATCACTGATGTACAGGAGACATGACAGGATAACTGTTCTTATCTTCCATGGACATACATCTGCCAGTTGTATGGAACAAGATGGAAACTACAGTTTTATAGGGCATGGTATGCAGCTACCACATCCAAGTTGAGGCAGCGCTGAAAATGTCACTGAATGAGAAAAGGCCAGATTTTCCATTCAGATGATACGCAACACGCAGCATGTCCTGTCACATGCAATTCTTTCTTGCTCTCCTAGACACAATTCTTATTGTGACATCAATTAACATAGATGCTGAGGAGTGGGGGAATTTATAGAGTCTAACAAGATCTAGCAGAACAGACTAAGATGCTCGGCTGTGTCTTTCCCAACCCTGAGCTCTCCAAATTTTTGAATAATTTCACTGTACTCCAACTTTTCTGCGAGTAAGAGAAGAAAACAACATGGGATAGCCTAAGTAAACTGAGTTTGACCTTAAGCAAAGAAGCAGCTGAAAATAACCTACATCAATCTTACATTTAAGAGGCAGAACCATACCCAATTAATTTTAATTAAGTTATTCCATTAGCACTGATTTTCTTGGACACTGCAGAGCATGACCTCCTCTGTGCTATGGGTTAGTAGCAGGGCTGAGCTTCCTTCATAACAAACCACCTCACTTAAACTTCATTACATTGCTGCACTAATGGACTGGAAAGGATAAAGAGAGCATCTTACACATCTTTTGCCAGTACCTCTGCCCTCAGAGAGCTTCTGCTAGTTCACAGGCTCGTATGTGCACTAAAAAGATGCTGTTGTCTCCTACAATAATTTCTGCATAACATATCTACCACAATATGGCATAATATGGCAATAGGATAAACAAATCAGCAGATCATTTGTTCTTGCCTTTCAGCTGCTCTATTCTAACCCACAAAAGGTAATTCCTGTTCCCCTGCTATCTCATATTCCTCTCCTTTCCAACCGAAACCTCTTCCCACCCTTGCCCGCATTTAATATTTTTAAACATTATGAAGACAGAATTTAGAACACAAATATACTCCCCTTCTGTTGACATCATGTAACACATTCCCAGAGCAGGACACAGGAGCCTTCACATTGTGCCCTTCAGGCAAGTGAAACATTCATTTGCAGGAGCAAAAGCACATTCCTACCTCAAATTTCTATATCAAATTTACTGAGAAGACAGCCAAGGGGTATTTAGAGAACAGACATTTCCCTCCTTTTTCCTTCAAATATATTTACCCAGAGCAGTGGCAGCTAATCCAGACACTAAAAAGGTCCATAGATTTTAATAAGATCTCATGGATTAAGACAGCATTTCCTGAAGCCTAGTAACCAATGTCACATTTTATAGCTCAATCTAAGGGTGCTCAAGTCTATCATGAGACATTGCTTTAGACCGCTGTGGACCTTCAGAGGCAATTTCATTTGCTCATTTGAATACTAAGCTTTAAATAGCAACTAATGCAACTTTGAAGATACTGTCTTCTTAAAAACACCATAGAACAGGTAAATTATAGGCAGAACTTAATATTATAGCTCTAGAGGAGACTCTTTAAAGCCATTTCTCCTAAGAAATGAGCCAAAACCTCTTGAATTATCACAGGTGTCAAATCTGCTTTCAGTAGAAACTCTCCACAGATCATTTCATTAAATCATTTGATCACTGGCTATTAAAGAAAAAAGGAAATAATTTTGCAGGGGATCAGAGAGGGAAAAATAGCTATAATTAAGCATAGCAATTTAAAGTTGCACTCTTCACACACCATTACTGTCGTTAGAAACCTACTAATATGCTAGCAATGTCACATGCCAGAACTGGTGAACAAGGAAAAGAGGATACAGAGTTTGAAGAAGTTCAGGAAAGTTCATTTATGCCCACAACTATCTCAATTGCTTGCTTAGCTTCATGTGTGGGAATACTGAAAACAAAAATGTTTATACAGTTGTACCAGTGGCCACCTCTCTGTATTTCTCCATCACTATTTAGTCTGGGATTACTGAATAAAGTGCAAAAAGAACTTTAGGATCTTGATTCATCTTCTGCTAGGGAGAAATTGTGTTCTACTCTTCTTTCACAGAACTTGATCTAATTTCAAATAATTCCTATTATTTGTACATATATTAACAAATTGAAATGGAATTCATACATTTGTGGCACGACCTTGTTTTCCATTATACAGCTCGAGGTCTCAGAGGGCAGTGGCAAAGCACCATTATGCCTCCTACATTTTCAGTAATAACTCGAGAGAGATGAGAGACAAGAAAAGGAGAATTCAGCTGTGTGCAAAAAGGGAAAAGAAAGGTGACTGTCATGCAGAGAAAATATTACAAATTTGCTGAAATGAATAATTTACAATTACACAAAAATGCATTTAAATTAGGTTTTCCTTAAGTGAATCTTAAAAATCATACAGAAACCACAGTTTTAAAGTCTTAAGCAAGAGTCTTTTGCCAGACTGGACAAAACTAATGGCTCAAACCAGTAAGACAGTGACTGAGGCTTTAGGGAGATCCACTAAGAAGCATCTCCCCAGTGGTTTTGGACAATTGTTTTTTTTCTAGTCTTTATTATGCACCCTGAAAGATAGGTTTTGTTTATTTTTTCTTTGTGGAACTGCAGGTGTTACTGCATACAAAAATAAGTTCTTGTATTACAGGCTGGTTATGTTTTCCCTGTGTCCATTACTGCATAGCACAAATGAACAAGGAATATTCTACTAAATGGATGATGACAAGTTCCATCTTCACCTAACTTTTAATACATTATTGGAAATAAAGCACAAGCTCTGTAACACATCCCATTGTACACCACTATACTGTTAATAGAAAAAGTCTTCACACATGTTGAGGGTATTATTTTTTTCAAGTATAAAGACTGAAAGTAAAAGGTAGTTTTAAGAACGATCTGTGCTGTAGATATTCCCTATGCACATGCAAGGAAAACCTCTTAACTCTGTACCCCTAGAAGCAGGAAACGAATACTGACTAAATATATAATTCCCTGTGTCAGAAATATTTCATAGGACTACAGTCACATGGAGAGCTCAGTAACTCTCAGCATAATATGGAGATTTTCTGAAATTATTTTTTAAAAGCTAAGAAAGAGCTAATAAAAATGGCTTTTCTATAAGCTTAGACTTGCCTGGCAGCAGGAAGACCTCTGCTGAGCACCCTAACAGGGAGTGCTGAAGCTGTGATTCCTGAAACTGCTCTGAGCATAATTTTCCACACGAGAGCTGACACAACAAGCTGCTGTTTATGAAAACAGAGGTACCAAGGCCCAGTCTCCTGGCCTCCTAGTCCCAGCTGTGCTTCCACTGAGGAGACTTGCTTCTTTTTGTCTGGGTCTGTTTCCTGCTAAATTGGTGAACTCAGCTGGCTCGCCAAGCGAGTAAGAGATCAGTGGAGATCGTTCAGGGGGAGACAAAGCAGGCCAGGTCAGGACAGAGGGGAGGAGGAAGGTGAAACCTCTGTTGCACATTAAACATCATAATTTCAGTCCCAGTATATCCAGGCCTGACTGAGACAACTGAAAATCACTACCTCAGCTAATAACCACCTCCTCAAATACACCTGAGTAATGAAGACTGCAAGACTCAATTTGTTACCTGGCAGTTTCTGCATTTATTGAGACTTGCACAAAATGACTGCCACCAAGCTTAAGGGTATTTTACATCCCTTCTTTGCAATTTTAATGACTGTACAAGCATGTAACACACTGTTCTGGTCCATTCTGGAAGAGAATATAAAATATTACTTTTTAACAAATTAACTGATAGGTTTTATGACAAAGCTGCAAATCTTGAATTCTAGAAATGTGAAAGTCAGAAATTCCGACCTAGGTGACTTTGCTGATAATCAAGCTACCATTTATTCCTCTGATATTGCAAAATGAGAAAAAACCCAACAATGTATATGAGCACTGTGCTCAGACAAAACATTTTAAAATTCTTACCTGCAGGTCAATAACCAATCACCATGACTAAAGAACCCATGTTGAATCTTGGCAAAACTTTTTCTGTGAGGAGTTCACTCATCTGCTTAAGGTCAATAATAGAACTTAAATCATCAAGAGGCCTGGGAAGATGCCATTAGAGCTTCAAATTGCAATACAGATTCAATTTCACAGCTGCTGGCCAAAGGCATAGGGTTGTAATCTTATTTTTGCAGCTTTTTAACATTTTTCATGTTTTAAAAATGTCCTGGTCTATGACACTATCACACCTCTGCAAGATAATGCACATACCTAGATAGTCAAGTGAATTGCTCCCCTTTGTTCTGGTCTGCTTGACATTCATCAGAGAAAAAGAGGACATATGTGTAATGCCCTGGCCTTATTTAGTTACTTCTCACTTTTAGTTCATAGTTTCTATTTAGTTTGTTGAGACAGACAGATGACAAGCCAAAGAGATCGACATTTTAGTGACTCCCACCATGGCATCTAATCATAGATCTAAATAGTGTTTGGGGCAGAAAAATGAAATTAAACTTGCGGTGCAAGAAGGATGAGATTGAAACTTCCTGACCTCTGATCCTTTAAGCTGAAGAGTGATGTGTCCTCTAAATTTCAAGCCAAGGAGCATAAAAGGAAATAATATGTCCTGCCACCTTGGTCTAATCATGCATCGTTAGGTGTTCCTAGCCATCAGCATTTTACCATACTTGACTAGTGATGTATGAAGTAGGCCACCCCTGGAAATTGGTTTTCTTGCCCTGTGTCCGGGACCAGTGTAACCACAGGCCATAAATACTTAGGCTGTTCAATATCCTCTTACTTGTATTTTTTTAGAATGATTTATTCACGTAACCAGGTTAAAACTGCAGCAGTAATTCAGATTGGGGATTGAAAAGCTGTCTGGCTTCAAGGCACTTGGGAGTTATTACCCATTTAGACTACAGGCAGAACAAGCCCTGTAGTCTGATTTGCTGACATTTTTCCAAAAAGGTTTCAGCACTGCTGTGTTAATCGACTGGCCTTGATCTAGGAAGGGGACAGAGCACAGATTTACTCCCCTATTTCACCATAATCTCAATTCCTACTTCCATGCTCTTTTGGACTACTTCAAATCTGTCACTAGAAATAATTATTGATACGGAAAAGAAATTGTCCTGTTCATTTTGTTACCCAAAATGTTCCAAGAATTGTAGTTCACAGAAATAAGCCATGGCAAAATAAACTTTCTAAGATAACAATCCTGTTTTCAGACTGCTAGCTATTGGCCACAAGTTGATCACAGAAAAAACAAAAGACACTGCAATAAAACAGAGATGCTTGCTTTAAGCTTTCCTAAAGACAGTCCATCCTTATTTTCAGGCACATCACATCTAGGACGAAATTGCTCTGAAAGTTTTATAATTTTCAGACTACATTCCAAGAAGTGACTTGCCTGTCTTCCTGACAGAATCCTGTCACCAGAGAGATGATCTTGAAAGCAGAATTACTCACAAAATTCATGGCAACACATTAGTATTATATCCTCCCATTTCACCTACTAGACTGAGACCTCTCCAAGAGGCCACCTAAAAAATGAATAAAAATATATTTTTTCTAAACAGAAAGACAATTTTGATTTCTCACATCTGGAAAACAATACTATTAGCTGTGTTGGGACAACAGTCATAGGAATGGTATATTTAAGGGAGCTAGAACATTCAGATTTATTATCCAGCTTTAGCTGCCTTCATTACTGCTTTAAAATTGGATGAACAACAGTCTATCCCTTTCCTGCCAGTGATAACACAGCAGTAACCCAGATGTAGTCAAATTATTTTATAAATATGGGCCAACCAGCTTTGTCCACAGTTCTTGTTCTCAACTCAACATGGGTCTCGTATACAATAAAAAACTTTGCTAAGCAACCTGTTAATGCAAGTGTGGAAAAAATTGCAAAAACAGTCAAAGAGGTTAATTTATCTGGGAGCAAAAGCTAGCCTGACACACAAAAGTATGTTGAGAGACCCTTTACACCCATGTGCCTGGATGCTGGGATGGGCATCTGGACACTTGGTCTGTGTATAATTTCTCCTTGTGCTTCACCACTTCCATGTTGCTGACAGATGCAACCAGCATTTGCCCAAAGAACAGGTCATTAGTCACCATAGTCCAAAGAGAAGTTGTGCAAAACTGGAAAGAATGGGGGAGTAATCCACATTATTTTGTAGAAATATTACTCATACATCAGTTTACTTCCCTGATACAGAGCTGGCTAAGTGTACAAATTGCAACAGAGGAGGGGAAAGGTGACTCCATCAGAAAATGATTTCTGAAATATCCTGCTTAACAGACATGAGATAGGACATTTCTGTCAATTTCTAAATCTGGTGACTGACATCTCCTTCATTTTAGCACAGCTTACAGAAAGGCACCTGGGAGTATTATTTCCTCCTCCTTGTAGCTTGCTTAATTTACTTAGCACCACATCTTGAACCATAATTGCAGAGCTTATCTGCAAGTATCCTAGCACTACCCTCTGCTTGAAGTACAGGTCAGTAGGTTTTTACAAAGATTACATTTTTCTCCCTTCATTCTGAATGCACCTGACCAAATAAGCTATTTTAAGTCTCTTTAATCAGATATTGGTCAAAGGTCTTTAATGCTGGCATGTAGGAACTAAGAAGCTGAACCTCTGAGGTCTGCCTACAGTGGAACAGTTAGCTTTAAAATAACAACTTGAAATAATGGTGATGGGACAGAACTCAGTGAATTATATTAACCAGTACCAGGCAGTTCTCAGAAGTTTTGTTCATCTTCATCCTCAGGTTTTCAGTATCAGCATGCTCTTTGCACACTGATAGTAACAGACTTCCACTTGGGGGAAAGAAGGGAAAAAACAAACGTAACAACTCCTGAAGGATGCAAGATACAGAGGGATAGGACAATAAAGCATGTTGTGGTGCCAGGGCAGCAGGAGAAAACCCTGCACTCTGGGAAGGGCATGCAAGAGCACACAAAAACGCAATCTGGGCAAAGCACTAAGAGAAACCCTGAGTGGGACCAGAGCTTTTCAAGCTCTGTCCAAAAACCTGGGTAATCTTCTCAATACCTACAAATGCACAAGTACCAGCTTGAGATTGACCGCCTTCTCCTCATGCCAGAGGAAGCAAATACAAACATCATTTACAAATCTCCTGCAAATATACAGGGTTTTTTGCTAGACCTAATAGGGCTTCAGCTCACGTAAGGAGCACTTGGGCTGGGTAGTGTTAAAGAAGCTAGAAAGTCTTTGTATGTGGACAAAACCAGAATATTAAACACTGCATTAAAACACAAACATTTCCAATTATTTAGAAAGTGTTTTCAATCAGTGGAATCTAGAATCAATTTTAAAAAGGAAACCAAACAAAACACAACCACCTACCCCATTACCAATCTCACCAACTGGAAAAAACAGCTTGAAGTGCTTTCCACATAGATGATTGTGATTGCCAAGTTTGCTTTTGCAAGAAAATTAAAAGTATTGTAGGGTCTTGAAGTGTTCAGCATGAAAACGTCTAAAGAACCCTTAACTAACATGGATCATTTCTGTCAGCAGCCAAATTCAAAATTTCTTAGTTCCTCTCTACATTCAAGCTGTACCTTTCATCCTTTACAAGTATATGCATGTGCAGACTACCCTGCATGTTTGAACCAGAATGATCATATGAGGCAGCATATGCATTATAAACAAAAGTCTTTTGCTGCATGCTGCTGGGAGGAAAAAGCAGCTAGAAATTTCCCCTTCAGTAACAGATTTATTTTACATAGAGCTGCAGGACCTGGGAACTTAGAAAAATAAATAAGCAGTACCCATTGTCTTCTGATCTGAAAACCTGGAGCTAAGATGTCCATCCATTGTATACTTGACATGGATGTAAGTGTGTTGTATTTACATATATATGTACTGCATATATATCTCTTATGTGTTAAGACTAAGAAATTTCACAGAAAACAAACCCTTTGCATTATCCCCAGAATTCAGAGGGCTTTTCAGGTCTGGAAGTCTTATCATGTTCAATAGCAGTTTCCATAGGCACAGATTCATAGAGGGCAGATGTTAATTTCAACACTACATGTCTGGTTGCATTCAATAAGAACTTGTGTAATCAGAGATCCACAAATAGTGAGATGAACCAATCCAACCTTATAGGTCCAGTCATGTTCATTAAGAACCTTGAGATCACAGATTGACTAATAGTGCAATTTATTGGAGCAACAGAAAGAGTGTTGGAATTGCCATTGCTAAATGCACCAGCAGTGATAGAACTCTAACAATAACAATAATATTGTGTTAACCCAATTAATAATAGTAACCTATGAAGAAGCTTACAAAGAGGTAAAGGGAGGAGGAAGAGTAGCCTGTCAGCTGTCTCTGAGGTCTTCAGCGTCTTCCTCCTAATGAGCTAAAATTTCTACCCTTTATATACACAGTCCAACCTTATCTTTCTCCTCCTATGTAATGTATAGCAAGATCTAAGCAGAGAGTTGAGTCATATAGATGGTACCATGTGCTTCATTAAGCTTATTGGCACATACAGGGTGTACTTCTAATATAAATGAAGCAGACAAAAGTTATTTTTTGGCCATAATTGTCTTCAAAGTTCCAGTCATATGACTTTGTTTTGCTCTATGCTGCTCATCAAAGCCAAATCAAGACCATCCCGTCTCCACAGGACCTCATCCCTCAGCCAACTCAAGTTTTGACATCAGCTGTGCAGATATACATCTGCAGAGACAACACAGAGGGTACACAGGGTAGACCACAGACAGAAAACCTCAGATCTTGCCTGTCACTTTGGTCATCATCCCACAGCTACTATAGCAGCCTCTAATTGCTTCTTACATCTTTTTAGTGACAAACACATTCAAATAATATCCTACTACATTGGATAGATAAATAAGTCACTTTACTAGTTTATTAGATAGTGAAAGGTCTTTGTTGCTTTGCTGGTTGCAGAGCAAACTAATCTAAAGTCCATGTGCAGACTGGCACACAGCCAGGTAATGACAATCAAGGAGGTACAGAGCAGACAAAGACAGTGCTTTTACCTTGCTGGATTTCACACCAGATTGGGCTTTCCCCTTTTAAAGAAACTGGGATTTTTTTCAGAGAGAACAAAGGAAGCAAAATGACCATTTTATTTGATTTAATGAGCCTTTGCTTTTCCCATTCAGTAATTTCCTCCACTGTGATAACTTAGTTAGCAATACATCTGACAGTCTACACAATATTTCTGCTGCCCTAAATTATTTTTTTAATACCATACCATTCTTATTCTCTCAACCATAACAACATAGTTAATAGAAGGGATATGGACACCACACAAAAAAAAAAGAAGAAACAGAAATGCACCATCCTTTTATATGGTACATCAACTATAGCTTCTTGATCTGTGAGTCTATCACATTAAAAATATTATTTTCAACACAGTATTATAATTTATGCAAACCTATCTCATAAGAAGCTATGCCATTGATTTTCAATGGCCATTCCAATATGCTCATAGAATATTAACAGAAATTAGGAACCTGAATGACTTACTGTACTGAGACATTATCATTCGGCTCAGGAGATACCTATTTGTTATAGTACAACAGATATATTCTACATTACAACACAGGTATCTGTATCATGATGCAGGCTTTACTTTTCTTAGTGTGGTTGAAACTGTTAAGGGTTTTCCTGTTTGAAATAACAAGATATTTTTTTCTTTATCATTATTATTTGTTAAAGAAAATAGGCAAGAAAAAATAATGACGAGCAAAGAGAATATAAAAATTCTTTACATTTTAAACCACCTTCTTGAAAAGGTCACGTTTTGCATTACACCCAAAGGGGAGAGATTAGTTTTAATTGAGGTTAATATTACTGCAGTAATTCCAGGAACAAAGTACATGGCCTTAGTTCAAAACTAAGAGAAACCCACAGACTAATATACCCCATACAGTACAGACACACTCTGAAAAGAGGGACTCTTTTTATCTCAGGCCTCTCATATCTATGGTAGAGGGTTTTGTCTACCTGTGCCAAACAGTGTTCATTTCTTGTGTCATTTTTATATATCAATTCTATTTTGCTTCTGCCTAACTGCACTCAAAAATTTTATTGAATGTATTACCAAAGGTAAACTGAATTTACTGAATTATTTTGACTTAGCCTTTGGGCTCAGAGTGCTCATCGTGTCTCTCATGTCCCATCAGTGTTCATAACAATATCACTGTTCATAACAATATCATTGTTTTCCTTTTGGAAGTAACAGACAGAAATGACTCCAGATAAAAATTAAATTCTACTTGGCAGATATAGCAGATATTTTTCCACTGGATGTGCTTCTCATCTTTGATACATCCACCTTGGCTGAACAGAGGATGATTTTCTCCCAATTATCACCTGTGTACAGTCTGTCACAAATTGCGCCAACTGGATCAAAAAATACTGTTCCTTTAATCTAATAACATTCTCCATGCAGCTTTTGCAAATAATTGAATTTTGAAAGGTTTCAGAGGGTCATTGATATTTTTTTAATCTGACCTGCTCCAGCAATCACATATACACAATTCTAATGTTCCCTTGTTTTATTATGTGGAGATACAAGTAGGTAATGCAGGTCAGTGCATGGTCAGAGACATATACGTGGTATCTAAAAGATATTTGGTTTGAATTTGGCAACACAACCATACAAATCTGAATTTCCAAACTTGTGTACTGCTCAAATGAGCACCATCTCTTATCCTGGAATAGGGCCATCTCTAGCTGGGACACAGACAATGCTGCTATTTAACGAATGCTTGGTTAGAACATTCAAAATGAAATATTTCCACAATGGTATGACAGGTACATATGAAATGATGGTAAATTATTATTATTTTTACATCCAAAAATATTTTGATAAACTGATGAAAAGGAAGATGGAGCAACAGCAACTGTTTCACTGGTTTGTGGGAAGAAAACCCTTAACCCCAACAAAGCAAACTTACACAATTCTTCCAAGAAATGAACACTATGTGATCAAATGAGAAGCCAACACTTAAAATAATAGTGAATTTTCTCCTAAGTTTAACTTGTAGTTAGTCCAGATTCAAACACACATGCTAAGAAGAATGGTAATTTGTCTACACTCTATTGACAGATTAACTCACTGTGCAAATCAAGAGGAAAATAAGTTTGAGTATTAACCTGACCATATTCAGCAACTGCCAATAGTTTATAAAATCTAAGAAACTATTTCTGCTGATGCTATTTTACTTTATCTCAAGGAAATTACACGTCAGTGACTGGGTCAAGGCCACACAAGGAAGAAAGGTGGACTACTTCCTCACTGTTTTGCCTCCATCTGAAGTTAAATGGGCAGAGTAAAACAGGAAATAGTCCATAACAAACACTGGCCCTCCGAGTGTGTAATTTTGTACTCACAAACCATTAAACTTAAAGAAAATACTACAACAATAGTGTTACAGACAAATTTTGCAATGCACTGCATGCCACCCTGCAGTTTTCTGAATCTTAGGAAAACATGTTTCTTACTAAGGAAGTTCTCATAACAATAAGGCTGGATATGGAACTTAACAAATAAATGAAAAAAAAAGGAAACAAACACTGGTAACATCTTTTCACATAAATCAAGAAATCATAAACAAAATTTGTGTGTATCATCTGTCCCTCTGGGGGAAGCATATTAAGTAAAACCCAAAAACTCTTCTACTTTCCCAAACCAAAGCACAGTGCCCAGCCTCTCCCTATCAGAAGAGCAATACAAGAGCAATTCTCTCTGCATGCTTCACAGGCTACTCCATGGTGCCGGAAGATTTCTAATACAGATTTGCCTCTCAATTATTTCTGGGATACATCACTCCATATTACAAATGGTGTTTCCCTAACAAGAATCACAAAAGGCTTTGTATGAAATCAGATACTTGCCTCTAGCTGTAGAGAGTGACAGAAAGCCAGGCTTTATACCCCTTGGGTGTGCAACTTTGCAAAGCACTCAACTGCCAGAGTACCCATTATCCAGTGATGTAAAGAAGCTCCATAGAAACACAGGTGCTTTTCTGCTACCTCACCGTTGAATCTGGCACAAGCCTCAACAATATTGAAATTGCCAGTGCCAACACCTACAAAAATGAAATTAAGTCTAAATCCTTGTTCTAAACAGGTGTGAAGTTTTGCGAGTCCTGACACTCTTTTTACCATAAAAACATGCAAGCAATAAATTGACGTAAAACAATAAAAGCAGCTTTTTAACCATTTTGAAGTGTCATAATTTTACTTGTACACTAGTTTGATGAACAGAAGTTGAGTTTCTCGGTATAAGCAAAGCTGCACCATTAACATAAAAATGTATGACATCTATAAAAGTTAATAGGCATAACGCTAAAAGCTGCCAAGTATAAGAGCAGAATAAAAATAAAAGCTTTTGCCTTTAGAATCCCTGTAACTGTGAAATCCATAACCATCAGAGCACTGTGCCCTACGTTATTTCACTCCAAATATAACACTGCCAGAATGTTATTTAGCAGTGCTGTGAGTGCTCATTACATTTTAGAAACACAGCCACTTTTCAATAGACAAACTAACAAAAAATAATGATAATAAAAAAACAGACATTTCACAAAAGGATTTCAAGTCACACAAACTGGGAGTGAATCAGTTTTCCCACTCTACTTTAAGTACTGCTATAAGCTTGGTTAAATGAAGTCTGGCATCATGCATTATCTGTGCTCATGCTTCCAGATGACAATAGCCAATAAAGGAGAAATCCAGTAGGTCCATTAACAAAGGTTTTCTTATTACCATCCTAAATTGTGAAATGGTTTATGTCTGTAGTCTGTCAGCTCCTCCAGAAAGATCTGTTGCCTCTGAAGGCAAGAAATTGCTCTCCAATTGACCTACTCATCTGTATGTAAACATAAATTATCTCACTGGAATATATAGAAGATCAATAACAATAGAAATTGGACTTTGTACATGTTTATCCTATTCCACAATTAAGCCTCAATTGTTCTACATGCCTGTAACATTGCTTGATGCTGTCTCTGACAAGAAATATAAAACAAAGCCTAAGCCTGTGTTTAATTAAGAAATCCCTACAGTCCAAAATGGATGGTTGCAGACTTATAAAATCACCACAAAAACTTATCAGTGCAGATGGAAAGGCTCATTGTTTCCATTTATAATGATTATGAGAGAAAAAGCATGACTGCCCCTACAAAAAAAAACAGACAAAGAATAAGGACATGCACATTGACAAACAAGTCGAGGTAGGATGAGTAGAATTCTATTATCATTTTTAATAATAATTTTTTGTGGCATTTTCCAAAATGCTATTAGTGGGGCAGGACAGTAGTGGACGAAACATGAGAACTGACCGTAAGTCAGGCAAAAATGTTTTTCCCTATTACTAACCCAGAAGTATCATTATCCTGGAACCATTAATGAATTCCCCTTGGATTATTATACTGCAAGCAAAAATGGAAGAAAACTGTTTTGATACATCAGTAAAGGCCACATGATCTATTTCTCTCTGAATTGCTTGTCTTATCAAATTGGAGCTCAAACACAATATAAACCTCATAGAGTAAAAAAATCAAAACCAAACCAGCAAAAAGCCCTCTCCAAACCGTTCAGAAATCTATTTTTTTAACATTCATCCACCTGTATGTAGATGAAATCAAAGATACTATTTGATAATATTCAATAATTCTTTACAGACTTCACGAGGCAAAATTCTTGCGTATCTATCTTGCTCACAAGTGGTGTTGGACAAGGTGATGTCAGGTTATCCTTTCAAATAAATTGGCTTTCGCTCTTTAATTCCAGAGTGAGAGATAGGAAGAGAGAAATGGAGAATGTAGAGTATGGTCAAATAGAATTCACTGAATCAACAAATAAAAGTCCAAAGTAGGCAATAAAACCCAGAGTTTAGAGGCAAACAACATGGAGCCTTACAGCAGCACATGGGGACTTGGCACTGAAGGTTCTGCTCAACAACCCCAAAGGGAAGCTTGGGAAGCAAGTACATCAGGCCATGTGCAGCAAATACAGGTGTTTCCTGGCAATTCTTCTGTGTGCACATCTGCTTCTGGATATCTGTAGAGCTGAGACATCATCTCTACGCAGCTTTAGAAGGAGTTCTTGACATAGCAGCACATTGGTTTCATGGAGTAAAAAGTCTACCTCCTTCCCAGTCATGCCAATTGCAGCAGCATGACATGAACCTATGTCAGGACATTGGATGGTTATACCTTAGTGGGGGAAAGAAAGACATTGTTTGTATATTTTCCAAGTGGAGATAGAAGTATTATTTAGAATTTCTTATTGGTTGCAATTGCATCTTTTACTTCCATTTCAATTCCTTGTATTTCCATTGCTGGAATCAAGTCATTTGGATGCCAATGTCTCTTCCTCCATTCCTTCCACTTGTCTGCACAAAAACCCTAGATCACAGCTCTTTTCTCCTCTTCTCTCTCCTTGTAGGGAGAATATCAGGGACCTTTTCTGTTTCCAGCAAGTCACTGTCCCTTCAGATGCTGTCCCTATGCTGCCAGGTATGTGTGTACCAAACTGAATGTAAAGCCTTCCTACTACCAGACAGAGCAATGAAAGAAGTGATGAGATGAAAGGAAACAGCAGCTCTTTCCATGTAGGAGTAACATGAGTCGAGAAAGTGTCATAAAATATGTCCCTCTAGTCTAAAACTGTTGGACTGGGAGAGTGAGGTAACACAAAGTTGCCTGCAGTTACATTTAATGATATCTGAATGTCAGTCACTCACGGAAAGTTGTTATACATCTCATGCTTTGGGTTCAGTTCTTTCCCAGGGCTGTGGGGCTTATCTGTTATATGGATCTTCAGCTAAAGCACTGCAGAACTGCTCCTCAGATTGGAAGATCTCATCTCATACCTGAAAATTTGCTGTACTAGGTCCAAAATAGTTTTGAAGGTACCTAGGTGAACAAGAGTTTTGGTCATTTCTGTAACTTTCCAGATAGAAAATCACACTGTCATGAACTGCAAGCATCAATGGGGCAAAACCTACTACCACAAGAAGAAACCTCCTTCTCTCCACAGGAACAAACTCCCTCCTCTTGGAGCCAACCTGTTGTCACTCATTGTGCATCAAAGCCAACAAGCTGAATGCCAGTTCCTCTCCTCTCCACCCTGACATTGTCATTTTCCAGTTGAGTCTATTAACACAGGCAAAGGAAAAAGCTGGAGAAATGGTCTAAAGCACTACTGTACAATATATAGTTATATAACGTCCTTATATACATACCACTGCAAACTGTTTGCTAAGCCTCCTGCTGGCTGTTATCTCACATTTTATTTATACACATCATGGAATGTAAACACACGCATCTTGAACAAAAACCCATAAATAAAATAGGCAACAACAAGAAAATAAATTATTCTGTGCCATTATCTGGACAGCCTCAAAGGTATGGTCTCTCTAGCTGCTATAGTTTTGGGGGTTTAAGTTTCTTGTTTGAAGGGCTCTTGCCTGAAACCTTACAGCATTTACTTATAAAAACATTTCCAAATGATACAATCTGCTGTAGAACTATTCTCACCTAGACAATTTATGATAGAAGTATTTGGTTATAACTGACCAGTGTAATCCCAAAAGAAAAACCAGTACCAGAGAGGAAAGAGCCTAACAGTGGCTGCCTTTGCCAAAAAAACCCAAAAACACGTAAGATTCTGCTGTTCATTTTAAACATGATTGTGACATCCACTTACTCCATTTTACAAACCAAAGCTTCAGACCTGGAATTATTCTTTCATTATAGAAAACCCCCTTTGCTGAAGGGTTTAACTATGTCTGCATGGTATCCTTCAGGCTTCTTGTACAGCAAAATTAAAAATAAAACAAAGAGACATTTAAAGCAGCACTGTGCCTGTCAACCCTGGAGTCAAATGGCCACAATTGCTTCTTCTGCTGGTTTTACCCATGGATGCTCTTCCCAGGGCTCCTGTTGCTTTACAGGATTTGCTGGAGGATGTTATCACTTCTGTTTTGAAGCTACTTGGTGAAGCATCCTGCTATTCCTTCAGAATTCTGCATTGCAATTTGCACAAAAGAATTAGACACTGACTGCTCTTCATCTGAAAGCGCTAGTTCATCACATAAAAAATTAAAAGTGTTAAACAGCATAACAGTAACAAAAATAAATTTGCTCTCCCTTGATTTTTCTCTTCCTACTTTTAAATAGGTAACTGCACTGCATAGGCTGTAATAATGCAATTTGCAGCAGGCCTTGGCAATTTGTTAGTAGAAAAAAAATATTACACTGTGAGGTAACATCTTGCACAGACAAATATTCTTGAAAGAAAGAAAACACAACGTATCGGCAGAAATTATAACTGAACAGGCAATAAAAGATTAAGCAAATTCCAAAAGAGACCAGTGACTTAGGAAAACAGCCACAACTAGAGACAGCTTTTACTGGAGTTTATTATTAATGTACTTACAGTAATAATGTTAATGATTGCTAGGAAGTGGAATGACACAGAAGCCCTAAAAGAATTCCCAGTTTTATCTCCTCTCCCTCTACCTTAATCTGGACTTGAAAAGTGATGCTGAAAATCAGAATCTTATTAAAAGAAAGAATAATTGAAAGAATTTAAAAGCCTGGCAGAAAAATTTCTGTGACATTTTCTGCTCTAAAGCCAAATATTCAACTCCCTACAACAGATAGGTGAACAGGGAGGCCTCTGAGTGCTTTCTTGGCATGTTGCCATTAACTGAACAGCAGCTGGTAATTAATAACCTTTATCTAAATAATAATTCATACAGGATTAAACTGGTCACAAACATCATAGTGTGATGCTGTTGAAACCATTATGATGTAGTTTTAAATTGGTGCTTTCAATGAAATCATCCACTGGCCAATTCTGTGTGGGTATTTTGGTTTACAAGAGGGAGGTAGGAGGTGCAAGGATATTTGATCTGGTGAGTCACAACAAAATGACCTTTTTTTTGTGATTCTTATGCCAAGAAAATTACAGAGTTAAGGACACTAAAACCTGTCTTAAAACAAGAAGGTTAATGAAAAAAAATATCAAGCTCCTACATATTATACAGAACATCAACTCCAGGTAAGTAATAATGAGTATAATTAACAATTCTGACTTCCAAAAGGTAAAAAGTACACCAGAAGGATAAAAATAATAAAGAACATGTACCACTGTAGGAGGAGGAGAGGAATCTTAGGCGACTTAACCCACTTAGGATTAAGGTCAAAAATTATGATTTAGAAACTTTGGCTGTTTTCATATCCATGCTGTAATTTCACACCAAGAAAATCTTACCTATCAGGAACACTTGAAAATAATTTAAAAAAAATTAGAAACTCTAGAGATAAGAAGAAAACAGTAAAAGATGTATATTAGCTGCTAGTCAAACTATGAATTGGAATGAAGACATACAAAGAGGCTTGAAGAAGAAACCATATGCAGGTCTACTGTGCGTGTATAACTCTGTACAAGTTCAGTACATCTACCACCAATGTTACAAGTAGCATAAAAAAGCCGACACTCAGACATACTAAAGAAACACTGCAAATACAGTACCTAGCATTGTGTTTTAAGTAAACTCTATTTTGGAAATCATAGCTCAATAAAAGATGAAAGGTACAATTACACACTATAGATAAATAACTGCTCTGGACCAACTTTAATTTGATTAAAGAGTTGTTTCTTCCTGAGTTTGCACTCAGATATAAAATTTTGCATATTTATTAGCTGGTTGAAAACATTATCACCTTAGAATCTAATTTGGAGGACGCAGATCCTTTTGCTTGAGAGAATTGTCCCCTAAGTTGGGAATGATGTTGCAAAAGGCAGACACTAACCAACAAAAATCCTGGAGCATTCCTGTCTCATCTTTTGTGTATCTTTCACAACACACACATGTGAAAACTGCTGTCTTAGAAGCCCAGATCCTATAGGCAGACATTGAATTAGGACAGAAAAATTTCACTGTCACAAACTTGATACACTGTCTTTTAACACAGGCCATTTTTTGTTCCTCCATTTAAAAGGTACACAAGGAAAATTACAACCCCTACCATTCCCAGCAGCAGAGAAATTAAGGAAAGCATTCAGCGGTGTTTAGTATGCCTTGGTAGCCTCGATTCATACCTTTAGGTTCTGTCTCTCCTCCTGCAAACCTTTGAAATTAAATGAAGAGGCAACACAGCTGTAACTCCCTGCTGTTTCGTGGGTGTGTGGCAGTTCAGCACAGGTGAGCTTCTGACTGGTGCACTTGTTTAAGGCACTGCAAGATTTCCCAATGAAGCCATTTCCGAGAATCCTATTATTACCCTACAGCCAATTAAATTACCACGTTCAACACTGCTGAAGTTGTTATCTTTCACCTTTGAAAACACTAAAAATGCAAATTAAATATACATTGTATTAACTGAATAAAACATGAAGCTCTCTTGCCCTCTTACAATAACGCAGAGAAAGGAGCAAAAGGTGAATCAGGCAATAAACTTAGGCTTGGCTACCCTGTATTCAGAGTTTTAGTTGGGATAAACAGATCTAATTTGTTTACACAGCTATTGAAAACAACCAGAACATGATGCCAGAGGAAGTGGGTGAATGCAACAAAACAGATTCATGATGCTCAGCAATGTTTAATTCTTGCTGCTTACATACAATCCCTTCTAGTGACAGCAATTACCATCCTCTGGAATCTCTCCTCCACCCTATCCCTGGATTCTCCAGTCCTTCAAAAGCACACATTAATCTGAAAGGCACTCACAGGAGCTTCCAAAACTTGCCAATGGCAAGTGGCATTCTCTCAGTCTGGGGAAAATTTCTACTTGGACATCTGCATTTTGTTATCACAGCCTTGCTTCTTCTGTGGGGTCCACATCACACCATGGGGACAGCAATTCAGAACAGCCCCACCACTGATACTGTAAATCAGAGAAGAAGGCTGGGCTCTGGCTGGCACAAAGACAGACAGTGGGGAAAAAAGAGCACTACCATTCTTAAAAGGATGTATCTTAAGAATACCCTTCTATCATTTGCTGGAGACAATCTCATTCACCAAGGACAAATGCTTCCCAATCAGTAAAACTAAGTGAGCATAATTCAAGAATCCTAAAAGTTAGCCAAGGAAATAATTGCTAATATGCTGGTACTAATTTTTAAAATAAAGATTGAAATAGTGGAGATTTTTCTGCAACACTAAAAGCATGACTTCTGCAATACTGCAGGAGGGTGACCTGTTAACTACAGGACACTCACAGCACTTTCAACCACACAAATAATGAAAAATTATAGACTCAGAGAACAGGTTATAATTGGTACCAGTGATTCTGAAAACTGTAAAAGGCTGAGCTAAAGTGCAGCTACACTTATGGGGAAAGACATATTTTAGAATATATTTTGGAACATTCCAAAGTAAGTCTTGGTATAAACTGCTATTCACCTGGAGAAGCAAGATTGCATGAAATGACAGCTATGTGTAAAACACTGCCAGGTAAGCTCACAAGACAGTTTGTCTGGAATGAAATCAGAGTTACTTATTCTGCAGAAAACTAAATGGTGATCAAATGCTCATGTTGTACAGGACGAGAACCAAGTACAACACTAAACCAAAAGAATGGAAAATTCCATGTTAAGGGGCACTATGAAATTTTCTTCTGTTCTCTCCTCACCCCATTCTTCAATCTTCTCCAAACAAAATGAGTCTATACACATGAAAATGTTAAGCAACAAGAAAATAAAAGCATCATGTCCTAAACATTGAAGGATTATTTTCTATGTTCTCCTAACATTATGGTGAAACTTCATCTCAGGCAGCCTGAAATTTCAACAGCCTAGACCCTAACTGCTTAGAAATTTGTTCCAAAATAGCAATTCTTAAGATAAGATCAGACATAGTAATTCCTCTTTTAATCCATGTCCTAGCTTAACACAAATTTCTCTGAGTACAAAGTAACCTTCAACCCCCTTTGGCCCATTGTAAATATCTTGTTACTAGTCCATATGATCACAGTCCTGCAGATCTGGAATGAGGAGATCTGCCAAAGGGAACCCAGCCAAGGATCATGCGCTCCTTCCAAATTTAGTGATGTCCAGAACACAGCCATCAGAAAGACAAGAACTGATCCAACTATTTTAAGAGGAAGCCTGGAACGAGCAAATGTAAACCTCAGAAAGCAGGTTATTTAAATATTTCTGCTCTACATACTTCTATAGTGAGAGCTGAAATACAAAATGATATTATTAAAACTAAAATATTTGAACCTGTAAATAAAGAAATAATTTCTGAAATAATCAGACTGCAAGCTCTAAAACATTTTACAGACAAGACAAGCTATCAGAAGCAGGTAAAGGTTTCAAAGTTCATTATCATCCAAGTATAACATAAAACCGGAGAATCATATTTTACTTTTCCAAAAATTTGATATTTCCAAAGCAGCAATCTATTCTATCCAGATATATATTCCAGCTGCCAGATGTAATGACTCTGCATATCAGATACATCTGCCAAGTGATTTTTATGCCAGGTAAAGCTTTGGGAAACATCCATTCCAAATGCTTAAATTGCTGATACAATGGTAGGTTTAACAGAAAAAATTACTGATGTGTTTGAAGACAACATTTTGTATACTCTTCTAGCCTTAGAAACAACAACAATTTTATGACCAGTTAATATTCCATATTATTATTCCATACACATCTCTACCCAAAACTGTTTGTTTGTTGTTTTTTTTTAACTATGGTACATTCTTTTATAAATATCAAGAATTTATAGACATGGCTGCTTTGAAGACAGATCTTCAGATTAGCTGAAAAATTCAAATATGTCCCTTTCTTGCAATATCATTGTTCAGACTTTCTGCAAAGTCCAATAGAGGTTACAAGCATGGCTTTCTACTCGATTTCTATTTTGAAAATGGGACCTAGAGAATTAAGTTTAAACCCTTCATATCTCTTTCTCTGATCTATACGTCAATTAAAGGAGTACAACTCAACCCCATGGGAGTTAACTTTTCAACTCTTTTAACAGCATTTGAGCATTTCAACAGAAATTGAGAGAAAAGAGGAAGAAAAAGAGATCCTGAATTAGTCAGGCACATTAGATGAAAAACTTTCCAACTCAAAAGCAGGTGCATTTCCTGTTTCTATACAAGATTTTTTTTCATTTCCTTTTACAAAAGAGCCAGATAAACAAAGACATTTTTAGACCTTGGGATGATAAAATTTACTCTTGCTTGATAAATATTTACAGTTAAACTAAGTGTGGTTAATTTTGCATAAGTTCTGTGCGTCACAAGTGAGGCCCTCAGAGGCTGAAATTCATTCTTCTCCACACTCCAAAAAGAAAGATTCTTGCATACAAAAAAAAAAAATTAGAAACAACACAGATTTTTTTTTTTCTCCAGCTTTTCTGTATCCTGTATAGAACATAGCTCTCTCCAGGAGATAATTATTTAGAACTAAACTCTTTTGACTTAATCAAAAAGTCTGTTAACCTCTCCAGTAACCAAACACAGTCACCCCAAAAAGTTCTGAATTTCTCCAAGTCTGTGAAATCTGAACAGTAGTGTGATTGTCAAGACTTATACTTCTCTTTTGAAACCAAAATAGCCATCCTAATTCACCTCAAGAAACAGAGCAATTAAAAAAGCTGAAGAAACCAATAATTTCCTAGATAAGAGAACTTACATTCGCTCTGTAATCCTGCAGCTGAGTAAAAAGTAGAGATCTGTTGAGATGCAGACGCAGTCATCTCACCAAAAATTTCATTAAAAGATCTTTTCCTTCAAGCTGGGATGTTTGTTCCTCAAAAATGTTAAAGTTCTCTTATATAAGTAATGCGAGTCTTGCAACAAAACCTGTACTGCTTCCCAAGTGGCTCCAGTATATATCACCAGTACCATTGAAAAATCTCAGGAGGGTGCAGAGAAGGTGGTCTTCAAGCCATTTTTACTGTGATACAGACAATAAACACCTATTTTTTTGTTAACTTGGCTTCTGCATCTTCCAGAAAAAGCATTTAAGAAGTCATCATAAACTTTTTGCATTTGTCGTTTGGACAGTTTATCAAAACCTCTAGTCTTAACACCATAGCATTCTAACATGCACATCAGTCATGTTTGGAAAGGCATGAACAAATCTTGAAATATTCCTTCCATATTCTTCACTTTTTAGCATCCCTCACTGTCTTCCTACACATCAGTGGCATACTTCAGAGCTTGTCAATTTGTGAGAAAGAAATCTTATCTGAAAACATACAATAACAGTTTGTCTCATTTCCTACTTTGTTTCTGTTAGCTTTTGACAGACCCTCCTTACATGGCACACATTTAAACTATCTTTACTAATATTGCATGCCCTTTTGCAATACGAAGAATCTGAGTTTAAGTTTGAAATTAATTCTGCTGAGCAGTGACACCCACCAAGATCTCAGCAGCAAGGAAATTTCACAGAGAAAACCTTACAGCAACCTAGTTTTATTAATGTTATTTTGTTTCTATTTTCAAAGCCTTGACTTTCAATAAAATCACTAACAGACACACTGTTGAGCCTATGGATTTTTTTCACATGTAATATTTTCCAGCTTGCTATTATACACAACTGATCACAAGTTATCAGAAAGACTTGCTGAGCCTCACCCTTCCAAGCATTAGTGCCATACTGATTTTCAGAGGTAATTTAGAGTGAAGAGTTTTTGATATTCATAAAGCCGGATAAAGACAAGTACTTTTATTCTCAATTCTTATATCAACATGTCATCAAAAATGGTCAGATACAAGCACTTGCAGATGCAAGCAATAACAACCTAGAAATAACCAACAAGAATATACTAAGCAAGGGGAGAAGAATGGAAGAGGTCATCCCTTAAAGGAAAGCTCAAGAAGTTCTCTAGAAGCTGTTTGTGGAAGAAGGTACTGTAGTTCAGCAATACACGAATTCCCATGAAGTACTCAAAATTCTGCTTTTCATTATCAAAGGAAATCACTCATCCACAGATACTTCTGAAATTACTTTTTTTTTCATGTTGCAAAATAAATTACTTCTCCAGTTCAGATAAAGAAACACAGAATATTCCAAGTTGGAAGGGATCCACAAGGATTATCAAAATCCAACTCCTGAAGCCAATGAATAGACAATGAGGAAGGTTCTACACCTTCAGGGAGTTGGTCCCTGCATTCAACATTAATAGATATGAAAAATAAAAGGGCACAAACTTCCGAGTCACTATTACTGTTGGTGACAGGAAGAAAAGTTGAGCCTTTCTCCTTAAATTGCCATTAACACAAGAGGTGAGTGCAAGTTTGTTCACAAAAAGGCTTTCTTCAAGAACACCTTTTGCAGTCCCAAAATAGGGTCTATAAAGGCACAAAGTGCACAAGCTGAAGGCACAGAGCACAAACACAGAGGAAAACATATTTCAAAATGCCAAATTAAAAAAAAATAAACAAAAGAAAGATCTGGAATTTAGAACTCTCACAAAGAAGATACATGGGACCAACACTTAGATGCTGACAATTTTTAAAGTAATAAAGAAATACTGTAAAATAACAAAACCTTAGTCTTATTATATAGATAGAATTTTCAGAATATAAATTGAAGTTTAAAAACTAATACACTGATGTGTAACTAGTTTTAAGAATACTCTTAAGAGTGCAGGAAGGACTACAGCTTTCTCATGCTTTTGGAAACTGCTGCTTTCAGCTGCCCATTTCCACATTCAAAGGGCTGTTTTTCAAGGTGCACTCCTTACAAACATCACAGAACATGAACTTGTTGATAGGTTTGACCAAGAAATGTCTTTCAAAGTCATCCTAATTGTAGCAGCAACTGATGTTGTGTCACACAAAGAAGAAAGTCCAAAACTCTTCTTTGAGGCATAGTTCATGTCAGAGCTTGAGCATCAGCAATTGCCAAAGGAGGCTCCAGATACCATCTGTGCTACTCCAGAGTCTGTTCTGGCCAGGAATAGAAGGCGATCCTGTATATTCACTACCCATACTCCCTGGAGCTTCCACAAGGAACATTTGCAAATACATGGAAATTTCTAACTCTCTCATCACATTAGACTGCACATGAAATGTATGTCTGAGCAGCAAAAAAACCAAAAATTATGCAAGGATGAGAAATAAATGTGAACTGGCAAATATGTTAAACGTATCAACCTAGTGTAAAGACTTGACACAAAAGTTGAACTTAGATAATCTTGTCATGACCAAACATCTTTACTAAGTACGTTTTGGAGTTTTGAAACTAGTTGTGCCCAAATTCCAAGGAATCTTAGTATTACAGAACTTGTAAAAACAGGTGTGTTAAATCACATGGCCTTTCTTGCCGAGTTAATTAAAAGGAGTAACTGAGACAAGGTATAGCCAGCCCCATTTGTTATGTCCACTGCTTTCCATATGCAGAAACCAATTCCTGAGAATTTTGATGTTATGGAACACATCATACCTGTCAAATCGTTTTTTATGGAACTTTTGTCTGTGAAGATTCAGAGCCAAATTCAAACAAGTCTTACTGATCTAAAGGCTCAGCTGACAAAAAGTTTAAGTAATACTTTGCATGAATTATGACCATTTATTCTTCCTTCTGACAAAAAAACCCCAACATCTTCACACTAAATTTTAATAAGAAAGTTTGAAGCATGAGTAAAATGAAAAGAAAAATAAACAAAATAATGTTGGAGAAATTCTCCATGGTAGATAGAGAAATATGGAAAAAGAAGTATGTTTTTTGCTTAAAAAATTGTGACTTGAATGGGACTCACAGAGCCACTCAATAACTGCGCATGGAGCTTCCCTGGATGCTGACCTTTCGAAATGTTAATCCTCCAAATAATGAAATTCAATGAAAAAAATATCCCAACAACAGCAGAATTCCTAGTAACTCTCAATATAATGCAGTTATCTTCAATTGAAAGGTATATTTTCTGTATTAAGAAAAAAAGTAGTTATAACTAACAAAGGGTACAAAGAAAAGACTATCCTTCCCCAAATACAGGAAAATATTTTCCTCTATAGTTTTTTCTTGATCTGTGGGGATTTTTTGGGTTTTCTTAATATAAAGATGAGGTAGAATACATCTTTTAATGCCAGCTAAACAAAGACAACAAGATTACTTAAAAACATTTTTCTTAAGTTAATGCTTTCAGAGGCTTGTTTCACACTCAGTTATTTCTATTCTAAATCAACGTCACTGTGTTTTTCTAACCCAACTGAGCTAGGTGCTGCTTGCTTCTATGTTGCATAGGTATCTCTAGACTCTTTCCTGCTCTCACCACAGTAGCCAGTTTCCACTCCACGATGTGTGGAACTCAACCAGTTAAGCACACAGAATAGTAAGATTTTGGCTCAGCATTTGATCCACCAGTTCCAAATTAAGAAGGAAAAATGCATTTTAAGGCAAACTAAACAAATGAAAGTTGCATTATTCCTTTCTCTGTACCAATTTACCCCCTTTTCCTTTCTATAAGAAAATTAGGATTAGCTAAGACCTCGGGAAGAAACTCAGATTTTATGCTTTAAGTAGAACTAGTGAGCCTTTTTACCAGTGTCTTGACAAGTCTTTTCACCCATGTCTTGACATTGTCTTGTCGTCCCTATTTTGCATCACCTCACTCTTCAGGTGGCACTCATTAAAGAGAATGTTAACTGTTACAACATAGGCAACTTTTTTTTTTTTAACCTCCTGGTAAGTCTGAATGGATTTCATTTTCTCAAAACATTCATCTTCTCTGTTCAGGAAGCAAAGTTTTCCTACCTTTTTTCACTGAAATGGCATTTCAGAAGTGCAAAAGTCTGTCCTCTTAGGGCGGCTGTTTTTTTTCTGTATCTGACAACTAACAATCATTTACTTTCAGCTCCTGGCATCCAACATTAGAGCAAGCTGCTCCAACATCTGGCTGCACCTGGAACGGGGAGTTCGCGCTCCCTTCCCGTGCCCTTAGCAAGGGCTGGCTATCACAGGGCTTGCCACTGAGCCACAGCTTGCTACTAAAGACACATAATATTTCTGAAAAAGAAAGTAGCTTCTTGCTGGCTTCCTTTCCTGCAGCAGGTCACAAAGGGATGGGAGGAACATAAATTGTTTACCTGTAACATGAAACTGCAATTTCTGAGTGCAGCTCTCTGGTACTCTGATGACCAAGCCCCGTACATCACAACTCTCTTGTTGTGAAACGTAGTGTCAGAAGACAAATTTCTGCAGGCTTTTACTTATTTAGCTGTGCTTTGTGACCTGGCACTCTTGAAGATTCATTGTCGTTTCAAACTTTTTTCCAGATGTCACAAGACACAGCCATGACCTGCAGCCATATTGTCTGCTTTCAGCAATACCAGAGGAGCTACAGCCACCTGGCACATTTGGACAACCTGAGGTGCAGGATGTGAAAATGCTGCAAAGATCTACAAGTTGCTGGAGAAAATAAGCCCTTAAAGTAAACAAAATAATGAATACCAGCTGCCAAAGAAAATCAAGTCACTGATTTGGGATTGCTTAAGTATATCCCTGCTCAGGAAGGCCTTTAAGCAGGTGCTTAATTTGCACATCAAGTTAAGCCCCATGTGTTAATTCTTTATACTCTTACATAAAGATTTCAAGCCCAAACTCCCACTCGTGTGTCAACAGAACATGAAAGGATCTGCAAGACTCCCATTTCTATTCCAGGCTCAGAGTAAATGTTTTTTAACTACCATCAACACTACCTGTTTCATCTGCCCTCTCCAAGCGCTGCACTTAGTGGCTGCATCCTTCAGGGTGGTTTGGCTCACTTCAAATATTCCTTCAGACTACACAACGAAGAACTTGAAAAGATTGGATTTTAAGGAGAAAAACAAGTTTCAGAAGAGCCTGTAGTCACAGGAGCTAAAGACCCACTGATAGTCAAAATGAATGAGCATTAAAATCCCACAGCAGGCATCCTTTTAAAAGATAACACAAAAGGTTAGGTTATGGTTTTCCAATATGATCAGTGTTTTAATAAAATTCTTCCTCATTTCCAAATCTGTCCTTGTAACTGCACTCTTTTGCCCAGATAATTTTTCATAAATTGATATTTAGTCAAAATTTCTTGGTAGTGTACAATACAAAGGGTCTAAGTAACAGGGAACCAAGCTAAAATATAATTAATTTTCCCATCTAAGAGAATGACCTTCATAATTACTTCAGGCTTCACCTCCAGAGTTGTCATGGCTCATTTCCTCATTACCAAAATTAGATTTTAAAACACCACTGTCCTCCATAAAGTACACTTTGTCTCTGGTTATATATATATAGAGAGAGGAGTACGTTTAAAATTATTTGAAGCACACAAGTACCCAATTGCCTCAAATACAGACTGGTCTACTTATTAAGAAGACAGTGACCAAAGAGCTAACAGGTTATAACAAAACCAGCTTGCAGATGAAATAAAATATTTTTGAGAAGAGAATTAAGAAGAGCAAGGAAGGCTCAAAGGGGAGAATTAAATTAAGAAATTAATTGAAATTAATTAACTCTACTGACTTTTAGACAAGCATTGAAATAGACAGATAAAGCAAATATGGATCTGCAAGGAGTTGGATCTATGTTTTTACTTAAACTGTATGGTGAAACAAGGACCTGGTGACTTTCACTTAATTCATAGAATTTAGCCAGGAAAACAAAAGCAAAATCTCCAATTAAGGTTATGAGAGGACTCAGAAGGACTCCATAGAGCAGAAAGCAGCTGAATGCAGCAGTTCATTGCTCGGTAGTAGCCACAACCTGCTGCAAGCTTGCAGGCTGTGAGGCCTGTCTGGGAATATACATGTCTGGTTGGACACAGATGATTGACTGTTCTAGTAATTTTAGTGGACATTGCTTCACAAAAAAGATGAGAAGGAAACCCAGATAGTGTGCCCGTTACTTATTTAAGGAGATTACTTTAGGGGACTGATAGCTCAGGGTGCTAGTTAAATAATTGGCATCTAGGAAGATGAAGCATCTCTCATTTACTTTGTCTCTATGCTTCTGTTTATTAAAACACCCCAAAAACCTCCAGGCGCAGTGGCTTTAAACGTTTAAACGTACAACTGATATTATTTAATCGCATCACCATCTGCATAGCTCTCTCAAAAGTAAACCCTTTGCAGTGTGTCAGAGTACATTAACACAGCAGAATGAAGCTCCGTGCTTAATGTATGAAAACACATATTGGGCACTTGTGAACTGCAAGTGGAAACACGTCTACTGCAAAATCAGAAATGATCCAATCTAGATTTAAAGAGTAAGTACTGCAAAATAGCAACCTGTCCAGCTTTTCCTATGGAGATGTGATAAAATTTACTCTGCACCTTGCCATCAAAAGGCATCACACTTGTCGAGGGGGTATTTATTAATTTATTTGATACACTTTTTTAAAAGGGGTTAGAGGTTAATAGTCTCACAGTCACATGCTTTTCAAGCAACAGACTTTCAAGCCCATTAAAATCCCTGCCTGTCACTTGAAAGTGGAAGCTCTGATAAAAAATGTCAAAATCTGCCATAAAAAGTAAGTCAAGCCAAACTTTGGTAACTGAAAATGGCAAATGGCATCAGCATTAGGAAAATCACTCCTGCTGTTTTCAAGTTACGAGAAAGCAGGAGAGGGAGGGTGGGGGAAACACCCCAGAGAGATAGTGGGGGGTAATGCAAACTCTGAAGCACCAAAGTCCTTGGTTTGATGTGTGGCCCTGTGCAAACACCTTCAGTCACAGTGTTGCATTTGAATGCTCCAGCGCAGCCAAGTGTAACAGGGGATGTTACTGGGTCTCCTGGCCACCTGAAGAAAAGTGGTTTCCATAGAAACACTAGCATTCTTTCCTTAAACCACAACAAACAAGCAGCATTCATAAAGTGTACATTCAGCAGGGTTTAGGCACTCTGAGACACAAACCTGGATAACAGCAACTAAAGGATTTTGTCTAGCCTGCGCTGGAGTAATGCTCTTTCCTCCCCTCTTTGGCACAGCAATTTGGAAAGCCTACTGCAGAGAAGGCTCTTCAATCACCATAATACCTATAGCTTAATTTCTCACTAAACTAGCCTGAAAAAAGCCATTCTTGTTAGGCTGATTTTTTTCAATTTCTTTTTTTATGTGGATTTGGGGGAATTTTTTGGAGCTGAGCAGAAACAGTTTTAATCTTCAAGTATCTGACAGTCTAGTGCAGTTTACAGCTGCCAGAGTTTGCTTTCAAACTGGAAACAAAGATAATGGAAGCTGTCTTACAATAGAAGAAAACATTACTACAGAAAGAATTTGGAGCTAGAAAATATTGGGGCTCAAAACCCAGAGCCTGGAGAGTGATGGAAATCTTGCAATTACTGCATCAGCTGAACCACTCTGAGGCCTTTTTGAGAAAAAATCTGACCTCTTTTTTACAGCCTCCAGTATGTTCTGAGTAGATTACTTCTAGGCAAAGAAAGGTCAGGAGAGCTTTGAAATCATTGCTGTAAATGTATTAAATGCACATCCTAAACAAAATCTCTATTATATGTCCCTTTTCTATTTTGATCAGTGCACACTCCTCCCTTCTCCCTGATCTCCTCCCATGCAACCACTGCCTTCCCAACTGTCAGGATGTTATCACCAGTGTAGCAAGATTTTTTTCTCTTAAGCTGTCAACACTTGGACTCCCATGGTACCTTTATGCAGATTGGAGATCTGATTGATTTTGGGGGGTTAGGAAGACTTAAATGAGAACAAAGCCTGTGTAAGGGAGTAAGCTCCTCACCGAGCACCTTTTGAACAGAGAAAAATGCTGCAACTACAAGTACATTACGAGAAAGCACGGAGGACAGGTAATGCAAAAAATCTCCTATCATATTATCTGAAGTGCTCATGATAGAAGCAATTTGCAATTGCAAACACTTCCGACAGTTTCTGATTTTACAAAGGAGTGTTATATCATTATTGAAATGCTTCTCCTCCTCTTCTTCCTCAAGTTTTTATAGCTCAGATACAACTTGATTTTTTTTTCTTCCTCCTCAGTATATCTTTTCACATGCAAATCTATTTTATCAGGAAATAAAAAGCAAAATAGGAAATGCAATGGAGGGGAAGTGGAGAAGTTCAACCCTGTAAAGGTTTAATCTCAAACCAAACATACTGGTTAATAAAAAGCACAAGGAAGGCTGAGAAATATCAAGAAATAAGTGACAAAGTGAAAGAAAGTTTAGCAGCCCATGAAATCTGTGGATTTAAACAGATTTCTACAGTGATCAGAGAAATGGGAAAGGACAATCTTATTACACTCATCTAGTCCCAAGGGCCAAAGCAGATGTATCCATCAGGTTCTAATTTCTGACCATAAAACTTTGCTTGAATAAAATCCTGCATGTGACCTTCATACATATTGCTGCCCTACAAACCTCTGTTGCTCTACAGCTGAATCCCATTTAGTTATGACTCACTGGCTTATTTACTTCACTGATCACAATAAGCTTTCAAAAGCCATTACGAAGGCTTGAGTTGGTGTCTGTAAGCATACTCTGGTGACTAACCTGAATGACAAAAAGGTTGGGTTAGAAAAAAAAAGAAAAACAAGTCTCACATATGTGATTGCAATAGGAAAATGTGCTCAACAAAGTTAATTTCAAACAGCTTCAGTTAAACCTTTC
The DNA here is from genome assembly GCF_036417665.1 of Passer domesticus. Lineage (NCBI taxonomy): Eukaryota > Metazoa > Chordata > Aves > Passeriformes > Passeridae > Passer > Passer domesticus. The sequence continues at coordinate 32,327,378 of NC_087477.1, read as the reverse complement.
ACGTGTTATAGGTAAGCTATAGAACATTGGATTATTATAGAATTATCATTCAAGATAAGGAAAATAGATCATCAAAAGAAGATTTAAAAAAAGAATTAGGAGTAAGATGAAAAAATCCACCAGCACTACACGAAAATAAAGTGTTTGCCATGAGGTTAAAACATTGCCAATGGATCTCCAAGGACAACACACATCTTTGACCGAGCTCTGACTACTTTCCAGATGCCATGGATGCCTCAAGCACTGCAAACTCCTGCAGAGTTTGCTCCATAACTCTCAGTGAGCAAGTGGAAATGGCAGCATGAGGGCTGAGGAAACTGTGCTGCCCAAGGATGAGTAACAGCACGAGCCCAAGTATTATGTCTGGTCAAAGCTACCAAAGCCACAACCCTTCCCTTGCCACAGAAATGCAAAGGCCATCACACATTTTCCATCAGCCATTCAGCAACTGTATGGTTGTACTACTAATGATAAGTTAAGGACTGAGAGAAACAGCAGGCTCCGAACCATTTTACAAGCTTTAATTATTAGTGTGTATTGAAGTACGCACAAGCATAATAAAATTAATGGAAAGATAAGAGAACACGGTGATATTCTGACAAATGAGAAAATAAGTGTTGTATTTATTTCAAACAAATTTCCCAGTGAAAGAAAGAGTTGATTGAAAAGAAATAGAGAAGCATGTCTTTAAAAAAAACCCCAAAACCTACAGTTTAAGTATATGTAGAACTCAAACCCTTTTGAAGCCCTGTCCCACCCCTATTTAAATATTGCTGTAAATTGGAGTCTCACAGGAAAGGAAGTAAAGATTATACTAATATATATTATTAGCACCAGTGTGGATCTGGATCATAATTCCTTGTTTCATGGTGCTAAATCACTGCCTAGCTACCATGCAATACCTGACTATCCCTACTTCTTTTAATGTCTATATACAAAGAAAAGTTCTGGCTTATTCTTTGCGGTACCCAACGTGGGAAAAGCATAAAAAAGCCAAATCACAATATTCTCCCTCTCTCAATCACACAAGCACACAAATATTTTGAGACATCGCACGGAAGAGCACTATAAATATTGTGAAGCATTTTATATTGAAGAAAGAAAAACAGAGAGGAAGGAACCTGCTATGTTGGACATTTCCGCAGGTATCACTGTGACAAATCTCAGGGGCTGCAGCTTCCACAAGGGCATCTCAAATTATTTATCTTTATATCACAAAATCATAATCAAGTGCCTGATTATTTCTGTTTACATTGTTTGGGAGTTACTTTCCAATTTCACTAATGAAGTGAATTTCCCAGGTTGTCCATTACTGAATCATTACAAAAAATAACTCTGCATCTAATGTCTTCTTTCATGACATCTTTGCTCATAACTTCTTGGTTTTTTGAAATTCACAGTCCTAGGCAAATTCTTTATCCTTCTCTATTGACTGAGTAGGGCAGTTTACAGACAAATTTAGACCAATTTTAGACCAATTTTAAGCTATTATTATGAATCTAATGCTTTAAATAAGCATTTTACCAAGCACTAAAAGTTGGGGATTTTAAAGGCTCTTCTGTATTTTATACAATGAGAAATAAGTCAAACTTTAAAAAACTCCAGATATTGTGGCCTGAAACAAAGCAAACTTCAAGCAGTTCATATAAAAATAATTAAAACTAGCAAATAGTAAACTAAATTAATAGTATATTTTTTCCCATTAAGGCTGTGCTTGATAGAGACCACAGACCTCAGACTCAATAGTATTATGATTCCAAGAAAAGGGTCATTCTAGCATGAAAAAGGCAAGCTTGAGAACACTGAATGTCATACATGAAAAAGATGAGATTTAGTCTTGTTCTAGTATCTCTTTTACAACTACAAGACCGGAACAGCCTGAATGTTTAAATGAACATTTTCTCCTGGTGTTTAGTACAGTGTATTTTTGCTAAACATTTGTCCAAGTTGTAAACAATGCCAATATGGCACTTTTGCCAACATGTGGCAAAAGTTAGAGTGGTCCCCTTCCCTGCTACTAACACCTGTAAGAAACACAATTAAGAGCAAGGGTTGAGTGATACAGAGATAGAGAGAAAAAAAGAAAGGCAAGAAACTGATGCAAAGTAATTCAATTATTACACTGGAGCTCCTGCCTGTGTCCAGTTAAAACACATGAACTGCAGTAAAATATCTTAACAAGCAAAATGTCACCAATACATACATGTAAAAGATGAAAACCTTTGTTTTTCACTTGGATTATTCCGAACAAAACACAGGGCCCTTAAAAAATAGGGAATATGATATCTGCTAGGCATGTAGCTGTATTTGACCACGCATTTACAAGAAACAGTTTTTACTGGAAAACACTGAACTCATCAATATCATAAGAGACCTTTTACTCCCCCACCAGATGGTAATGAAATTTATGTCAAATCTGCTACATCCACATTTAAAATGTTGACTATACTTTCAACAACAACTAACACAACTCTGGCATAAAATAGTAATTGAATATTCAAATCTTGGATCATTAACTCCTTTGGATGGTTTTACTTTACCAGGCATTCCTAGTTTCTCTGCTGGGTCAAAATAAGGGCACAAATAAGATACTTAAAATATAACTTCATGAAATAGTTTGCAACTACTCCACCACAATGATACAGGAAATAAACAGCTACGTTTCAGAGTTAATTAATGCTAAGCATAGAGCATCAACTAGCATTTGCCATCCTGGATTAAAAAAAAACAAAAAAAACCCACCTTAAATCCCAACAATGTCAAAGGCATCTTAAAAGGATGGAGTTCACTTACTCATTTTCCCCTCTGAACTCTAAAAGTATGAGTAGTTCCAGTTTCTATGTTAGCCTTTTCAGACTGAAAGAGATGGAACTGATTCTAATTGGAATACTCTCAAAATCCTGTCTTTTACTGCTTCAGTCATATCAAGCAGAGACTGCAATGCTTCTCATTACACAGATCTATCTACTTGTAAAATTTACCAAAAAAAAAACCTAAATCACTAAATTCTGAAAAATTAAAAATGGCATTGGTAAAAAAAACACCCAAACAAAATAAGCATTAAAGACTTTCTTTAGCATTGCCTTGTCAATAATCCATTCAAGACAAACCTTTAACTTTACAAATATTGGAACAACTAATTGCCTATTTCCCTTAAATCTGCAGTGTCTATACAGAGCTAGAAAATCATCAAAATTTAGTTTTGTTGTTAAGAAAAGTTTAGTAATATAACTGAAATAAATAACTTTGGCATCTCAGGCAGAAGCTACTGTTCCATAACAGTAAAGAAGTAACAAATGCTTAAACCCAAATTTGAATCCATATTTCTAAAGACTTCTCCCAGGGGTCTTCCCAGAGAACTGCTCAGTCACACCAGTGATTTACTAATCCATCTCAGAGGGATTTCAAATATTTTTTCTTATCATCCTGCCACCATCACAGGAGCCCAAAGCAATGTCATCATCCTTGTCCAGTAATTGTGGAATGACACAAAGGACAGGCCAAGAACAACATCATGTACTGGGCACAGGCAACTTTCTGAATCTTCAGGTTATCACTAATCCCTTCTTTACAACAGGTAACCTTCTCAGGTGGGTGGGCTGAAAAGGTTATCCACACAACAACCTTTGTTTCCCAATAAATTGCCATTAGTTGCCCAAAAGTAAACCAAAAAGTAGTAGGAAGTAGTCATCATTTTGACAGTAACTTCCAAACAGCCTGGAAGAGGTGGAAAAAGTAAGTGCACCTGACTTGTTTACCACATTTCAATAACCTATAAATAGAAAACAGATAAAAGCTGACTTTGCAGCTATAAGTCAATAGGACCAACAGAAACTGAAGCAGCTAAAACCAAAATTAAATACACTATTTGATATTTCACATAAAAAGAAGCCAACAAAAATGACAAATTCCCATAAAGATAGGAAACTATCAACGTAATCGTTTGCATATCACAGCAGAAACAACAACAGGAAATCTCTTTAGTTGTCCTACCTTCTTGAACTGCCTGGAAAGGGTTGTTGCCATCCACAAATGTCACTGAACATGTGATTTTCTCTGTTTGTAAGATTTCATCATTCTGGTTGAGATCAGCTACTGCCATTCGAAAAACTTCCTCATCTTTTTTGGCAGATTCATCAAAAATTGCCCCTGTGGAGGAAAGAAAGAAAAAGAACAAAAAAAATCACATTGCACCTTTCATCTGCAGTATCCCAAAGCATTAATCATAGCACTTAAGACATTTCTTTGCTAGAATATCATCCCTTCCTCACTCCTTAAAAGAACTTCTCTCTATACAGAGCCCAGAAGTTGCTCCACAAGATACAGAATTTTTGCATTCTGACATAATTTAAGACATATATTGAAGCAAAGCATTGATGCCAGCTAGAAATATTGGGGAAAACTAGTTAGGCACAAAGCAAATGACCTGCATAAGAACATGGCTATGAAATGAGAATTGAGTATCTTCCAAAGGTGCCGTTTAATATATTGAATGACTACAGTGGGCTAGGATCTACATTTAACATCGTGTCTACTGACAATTAAGAAACAGAAAGTTCAAACAACATGAGAATAAGCCTAAAAATGTAGCAGCACTGGGAAAACAAGGTAGAATTGACACCCCACAATCAATAGAGAGGTCAGCAGCCAATATAAATTATTTCAAGTGTAATACCTCTAGGATTTTCAAAACAACAATTCCAGCTAATTGTGTGACTCTTGAAGTCAATAAGTGAAATTTAAATTTAAATGGTTAATTAAAATAAGTACTGCCTTTATAAATCTCACAGAAAGTGATTGTTCTGCCTATTTCTTCAAAGCATTTAAGCAGAACATTATAAAGAGGGAACCAATAAACTCAAGAGGATCTAGCCGAGTGAGAGTGACTGACTCTCATTTAGCCAGTTCTTCAGGTGTATTGAAAAAGAATTCTAAAACTAATCCAGAGGTTTTAAGCAGTTTTTCTTTAAACTATAACTTCACTTTTAGCATCACTGATTTCCTATCATTTTACACTAGCTTTTTGTATGAACTATTTATCCAGAGATGGCTCGAAAAGTCCTATGACAAACGCTAGATTGTTTGAAACCTTAAAATCAAGGCTATTAGATTTTCAAGCACCTTTAAAGCTTTCAGTCTCAGGCTGTAGATTAGACAGAAAGGCTGCTTTAAAACCAGACTTTTGAAAACAGTATTTATTTATTCTTGAGTGTCTGTTGCCAGTACAGAACTCAGCTAAGGCAGTAAATGTGTCAAGGCAAACAAAGACAACAGAAAATGCTGATCATTGAAGGTAAGCACCTGTAATCAGAGCTGGAAAGAACTGAAAACTATTCATTTGGAGGAAACAGCTACTTTAAGACAAATAAACTTCATACACAGTATTTCCTGTGTTTTTCCCACTGACCTCTGACACTCATCTCCCTGCCAGCACCACTCATCCTTCATGAGCATCATCTCTTCCTACAGTCTGACCGCTTTGACTCCAGCATTTTCCCTCCTGAAGTTCCTACCATCTGGAACAGCTGTTCCTTACCTCTCCACCTCATTCACCTGTCATCTCTGTGTAAATCTCAGTTGAAAACATTCATTTTTCCCCTTGCCCCCAGTTCCATTTTCCCTTGTTTTATTTATCTCCATAAAGTAAAGTTGCACATGGCCGAGAACACTCTTAGTATGTAAGATGTTACAAACCCTGTCTTCTACACAAAATAGCTATTTGTGGATACATGCAGCATTTAAGGGGAAAAAACTGTGTCCAAGACACATCTTAAAACATGTTTCTTGCCTCTGGAACTCAAACCAAACCTGCACAGGCTTCACTTGGGGGTTACACCCATACTAATAATAAAGACACAGTCCTGCAAATATTTGAAGGAATGATTCTACATGACTACTTAGTAACAAGGGTAAAATTAAGGGGGGAAAAAAGAATTAGAAAATAATTATAGCAATTATTCAAATTCTTTCCCTGTAGAGTAACTCTGCCACAAATGCTATACTGTCAAGTGAACATACAAAGATTTCATGCGCACACAGGGCAGCTGTCGACTGTGCTGCAGAACAGCATGGCAAAAAAAAGATCTTCCAGCCAACACCACAGAGTACAGCTTCTCATTCAACAGATGGGAAATACCATCTTAAGTCTGGCTCGGTCCCCAAAATAACCGAGGTCATTTACTGAGTAAAGGATACAGCAAAGCCCCAAGTAATTACATTTCTTTTGCAGGTGTCTCATAAAAAGCACCTTTGCCCTTCCCCTGGGCAACTGAGGGCTGCTGCCAAGATAATCCTGGACTGGTGAATCCATCCAGGTTCTCAACACATGAACCTTCTTTACAATCTTGTCCTTCTTTCACACTCAGGTATTCCTAATAAACTCCTAAGCTTTTTTCCAGTTTCTCAGCCTGAAAGCAACCATACCTCTGGCAGCACCTGAATGTGTAAGGGACTGGGTTAGATCAAACTCCATGCTGTTTTCACAAATGCTGCTCTTTTTCACTTGAGTACAACACCTCCACCTTTGCTCTGACAACTGCTTATGTTTTTATGGCTCCATATTTCAGACACAAATTTCAACATTTTTCCTATGACCTGTTTTCCTTTAATACTGTATCTGACATTTGAAAGAAATTACCTCATAGAAACAACATCATACATGTTCTAGTGTAGGAGTATCTCCCTAAGAAAAACACATAGATATATAGGTGAACTGCAAAAAAACATAGTTCATGTCCGAGTATCCAAGCAGGAATTTGATTATTTTCCTTTAGAAACTCAGGCCTTATTCATTAGACTATCTAAGTTCTCTACATAAAAATCTTTTTAAGATATAATAAAGATTACAGTGTTCCTTTCAGGAGATGGCAGTGCACAGCAGCACATGCTTTACACTTTCCAAGTGATAAGAGAAATTTTATTACTTAATTGATTTTCAAAATTTAATTTCAGTTGTTACATAAAATTGAAAGCCTAAAAACAAAATCAAGTCAAGCCACAAAATCCCTGAATCATTTAAGAATTGGTACTATTCCCACATATATATAATTTTGTGTCCCTGTTTCAGCTGTTTTTCATGTGTCTATATATCTGTCTATATTACAGAGGGGGGTGGAAGAGATATTACTTTTGATTGTTTTTTAAAAGAAAAGCCATTTCAATGAAAAGATGGAAGGGATTGTTTGGACAGTGCTAACACTGCTGGAATATTCTCCTTTCACTGCCATTTCAGAAATTATCTTCTAGATTACCGGATTGATCTTTCTGATGTGAAAGAGATATATCATAATTTTTACCTCTAGCTCAATATGCAACCCTTACCTTAAGGTTAACTTTAAGGATAACTTAAACACTACGTATGATGTATGATATTTTCTTCCCAAGGCCTGAAGTTTTTATGTGTGTTCTTCAAAATATTGTCATTCAACCAAGTCAACCAACACAAATGAACAAATAAAGGGTATTATACTTTAAAATTACTTCCCTAGTGAGACCTATATGCTCTCTCATTTCTCCATCTAGAACTGGAAATGAGAGAACTGGGATGACCACAAACTTACTTGGAGTACATGAACCTTTTTGGCCATAAGAAAAATTGTTACAGAAAGTAATAACAGCTGAGGAGGAAAGGAAAATTATTTCTATAGATATTTTAAGGCATTCACTCTCTAGAAGAACAATGCAACAACACTACTTACAAAGGGAGCAAGTCTTCAAAATTATACAAAAGTAATGCTGTTCATTTCTCTTCCAGCCCCGATGCTCATCGCAGCTGGAAGTGGCCTCACACTGAACATGTCATTTCTAACTGTGCTCAAGGAGCATTGCCATGATTGCATCGGGAGCCGACATGCTGACACAGCAACCACTCTGCACCAGTTTCCCCCTCCTGTTTTATTAGCATGTCATTACTTCCAGCTCTGTTTCAGAATCTGGATGAGGACAGCACAAACATTCTTTCCTGGCTTTTTAAAAACCCTCAGCACATCAATTATGTCGTGTGGTTTAGCAGGGGATTCTTTGCATTTAACTATCTCTTTTGCACTCAGCCATGCCACCAGAAATCTGTCATTTTAAGTTAACAAAGACCAAATCAGAAAAATTCACAAAAGTTCAGATACCAATAACATCATTAGAATGGCTTTTCAAAGATCCCTGATCTTACTGACCCATACACACACACACAAAAATTGAAATTAGGTATTATCAGCTATTTCTACAGCTATTTGAGCAGTCTTGTGGAATCAGTCCAGAAAACAAAAATGAATGGGAGAGAAACGCATCATGATTTCAAGGATGAAGCAAGAAGATATTTAAACCATTGTTCATCTATCAACTAAGAAAGGACAAAGTCCACTTCTTGAAGTGTTCCTGAGTGCTAAAATTTTATTACATATGAAAGTATGACATTTCTGGATTCAGTGCCCTATATTAGTCTCAGAAAATTAAGTACCTTATTTCAAAGAGCACATGGATTAAATGCCATTGTGAATTGAGGCCACAGTTCAGCTTCAGAACGTTTGATTTTCACCCTCTAACATTGCACACACTGCCCTCACCAATAAAAGCCATATATGCTTTACCCAATAATTTACTATATTCCAGGAATTTTTGGACAGAAAAGGAAGAAAATAGGAAAGTCGACATAGAAACTTTTTGAGTGACTATCTCATGTTCTCAGCAGTTCCTGATTCTATGACAATTCTTTGTGCCACTGATATTGCCAACTTTTCCCAGTGTCTGAATCCAATTCCACTGCGTGTTCTCGACTGCTGCTATTGAATTATTATTCTGAATGAGAAACTTAACAGTGCTGCTGGGAGAAGGATGGCCATGCTGTTAATGCTCAGAATGGGAAGCTGAGAGTTTTGACTTTTCATGGCAAAGCTCATCTGAAATGTCCTTCAGATCTATGAGCTCATGTCCGCAGGTCCAGCTCCCCAATATCAGATAAGGTTAGGAAACATTAATTTCTAGAGGCCTAAAACTGGTATTTGAGATCCTCAGACACAGTGTAGAACCAAATCTCATGTTATTTCTAGGCCACGTGAATGGATTTGGTATAAATATTGCCAACCAGACATTCATTTTTAACTATAGTGGCAAATGTCTGGGTATATTACATCCTATCATGTCTGATTTACAGAATATATGCATGCAGATTTAGATGGCCAATTATGATGGTATAATTGTCAACAACAACAAGAGGGACTGCAGAGGTTATAGAGAGGGGCTGCAGTAATGTAGGAATTTAGGAGGTCACACACAGAGACCTTGCCTTGCACATGCAGCTCCCATTATCATGGTTTTCAGCATGCACTCATACAACTGGACCCTAAATTTCATTGTGACACATTTAGAGCTGCTGTTCAGCTTCTCTATTGACCAACAGGCAGCTGAGTATGTGCAATCACATCTTGATTTAGTCAATGGAGTGAAAACAGCACGCTTTGCCTTTGTCTTTTAAGCAGATTAAGTTTTAGAAACAGCACAGCAAGCTTCATTTTGTCATTGCAGTATAAAGGCAGTTGAACTCCTCCACCCCCTGTGTCAGGAGGCAGCTCCCAGCAGATGTGTCCTGAGCCACCTCGCACGTCGGGCTGCGGCTGCCGAGCACAGCGCAGGGCTGGGTCCCGCGCCCTGCGGTCCCTGGGGACCACGGCTGCCTCGCCCGGGGCCAGCGAGGGGCTTCAGCTCAGGGCACAGCCAATCCCACGCATCTGGAACCATCAGCCTCATGTGTTTGCTCCCCAGAGCCCCCCTGCCCTGCACCACAGGGATCTTAGCACCAGAGCGCATCTAGGTCAAGCTGAAATTTTTGAGGACGCTACTTGTTTGTTCGTTTTAATTTTTCAAGACTTTGACAGCTCCCATGATGATGTTAAAGGAGACAGCAGGGTAGGCTGAGGAGCACCTGCACCATCTCCTTCTGCAGAGAACCTCATGTCTCCGTGCCCACCAAACTGTAAAGGTAAGATTTGTCTTTCTACTTCCTCTCTTATTTTAACAAGCACAAGAAAGACATGGAGCTACATATTAGCATATGCTTTCAACTATTTATCAGCAGACATATAAAAGAAAATTAAAGCAATCACCTTAAGAGAGTGTATTTGCTAGCACTAAATCTACAGATATGTATGGAAGTTCTGCTTGTTACTTTTAGCAACACAGATGAGACCATAAAAACTTCCTTAACAGGTTCTTGATTACCACTGACACAAGACTGATCAACTAAGATAAGCATCAGGCCTACTGTCATTTTTTAAATAGACTTTTATAAAGGTCTGCTTCTGATAGAGAAGACTGGATATTTCCCCAGACCATAAGCAATGCCTATTTTCCTGAGAGACTGCACACTACAGATGCCTGCATACACATCCCTGCTACCTCCAGAAAGAATTCCTTAAATAACAACAACTGTATTCATTTTTCATGTAATGGGAAAAAAAAACCACACAACCTAGCAGCAAAATTATTAAATACAAGGCCCACACCTAATCAGAATATGTGAAAAAAACCCACACAGTCCATTTCTGCTCCTTTTAAAAGCACTTCATCCATTCTCAGATGAGCGATATGACTGGAATATCACAAAAGTGATAAAGCAACTCCTTCCCTTGATTGTTTTCATTTTCTAATTTGAAATATTTGAAACAGAGTTGGATGAGGAATTTTACAGGTGTCTCAATCTGGCAAATTGCTAGAGGCAATGTCTGCTTGAAATACACAGCAAGTCAGAAAAGTGCAGCTATCATCTAAATACAGAAAAGTCTCTCCATTCTTCTGCCAAAACATGTTTTTTTTTTAATGCACCTACCTCAAGTAACACAACCAAGACTGTTGCTTGGCTTTGAAAACTGTTATTTGTTTTAAATTATTTGACTTCAGGGGTGTATGCACTGTATTACACCTTCTCTTTTTTTTCATCTCTGGACTACACCAACCAAGCTTTGGAAGAATGGTGGCTTGACAGGTTGACAAATTAAATGAATACTCCACTTTTTAAGCATTTCTGAACATATTTACATGCAGTGAGACCCAATGCTTCAAGTATTGTGCATCAAACCTATAAATTATAAGGTGATACTGAATTTCTAGGTAAGGTGGGTCACAAGCCCAAAGGTATAGAATCAATTGTCCTTGCACTTCCTTAATTTAATTGTAACATGATTGAAGGTGGTCTGGGGTCAGTTCATCTGCACACACTAGGTACTACAGCTCTGTGGAGCCCAGGAAATATTGAAAATTACAGCTCAGTTTGCAATACCAGAATGCACACTGGATTTTTTTTCCTGTTTAATTCTACAACAACATTGTCGATACACATCAGTGTCATTGGGAATTATGTTCACATTTGGAAAGAACAGACTCTAAGATCTTATCCTCCCTATTTACACTGTCTGTCAAGCACATATGCACAAGCACGAACTCCTTCCAATCACCATTGAATTATTTTAAGCTCATCCTGACAGATATTTCTAATTGTTCTCAAGTTCTAAACCATCATTTTACACTTATATTTAATGTAGCAAATGGTACAATTTGTCAAAATCATCTGCTGAATCTTGTTAATCTCATTTTAAAAACAGCTGTCATTTGCCAGTCCCTTTTCTGATGTGTTATTGTTGGCTACCAAGTACAAAAAAGAGGAATACAGAGGGAGAAGAAGGCAAAACATTGTGGTCCTACCAAGAAATGCACTTCATAGGATATCATGAATTAGAAGGGACCCACAAGGATCAAAGTTCAACTCCTGGCCTAGCATGGGCTAGCCCCAAAAATTACTTCATGAGTCATCTATTTTGATGCATTTTTTCCTATGCAACATACAATCAACAGCATCTTAAGAGGCAATTCTAGAAAATCTCCAGGTAAGTAATCAAGTCCCTCTTCAATTGCTTGATATTCTCATTAACATAAGGGGTTCCTCAAGCAGAAAAGGAATGTAAAAACTACTATATCAAATAAATAACAATTGACATACACCTCGTTTTTTCTTTTTAAGAGCTAACTAATTGATTGTACAAACTGCAGAGCCACAAAGAATTTTTTCCTGCAGATTGCAAAGTGCTGCACAAGCACCTGCTGGAGCATTGGAGACCGCTAACTACATCTGTAAATGCAGCAGGGCACAGTATTATCACCATATAAACAATAAATTTTATACACAATGTACCTTTCATAGCATAAGAATTAAGATATCTTCTGTGCACTGTTCCACTCTAAACTTGATGTAGTGATTAACTACAGTGATAATATCTTCACATTCATTATGCAACAAATGAGCTGATAATAATGAGAAGCTCTTCATGTTTTCTATCATATCCATAACTATCAAGTTAGCGTCTAGCTGTGAAAAGCATCTGGTTTGGTAGATAGACTTTCCATATTATTAATACCCCATATAGAAACTTAATGTGATGATCATAAATTTACTGAATAATATCCACAGTCTTGAAAAAGTAATCTTAGAAAACAACCTTATAATGTATTTTCAAGGCTTGTTTAATTGCTGGTTTAGAACCAGAGCAAGCACTGATTTGCTGAACTATTTCATCATTTTTCTTAGCCCCTACCTGTTAACAGAAGAACACCTCACAAACTTCAACAAGGATGACTGCATCCCCCAAAAAAATTATCCTAAACAGTTGTTAAGCGTTTGTCATTACCTATTGTCTTCCACTCTGATACTTGCTGCTCTGCCTGCATGTGCAATTCTGTGTTGCAGCACATGCCACAGCTGAGACAGCCAAGATACACAGATACAATTCCAGAAGGCTTCAACCCATACAGAGTAACATCCCACCACTTCAGAAGGCCACAAGAATCTGCCCTTCTTGTCCTTCAGCCCAGCCTTTTATCCCCTCATGTCCATGCACTGCCCCTGTGTGCCCTCTGCTGCCTTTGGTGATGGGTCAGTGCCCCTGGGCACCCCATGGCTCATTGCTGTCAGTGCTGCTCACCTGCCGCTCACAGCTGCACCCACTGGGGATGAGGCTGGGCCAGCCCCACCCCAATTACCACTAACTGTGTACCTACAATTCTGCTTTGTGATTTTTGAAAGAAGCTACTGCTTTAATTAATCAAATGATGCAGACTACTACTAGGTAGAGATGGAGAGAAAGCTGCTGCCAAACCATTTCTTTTATGGCATGAGGCAGCTGCAGCACCTCACTCCTGTAGCAGCCGAACTTAGTGGAGAAGAATGAGATTCCCAATATGCTGGAGATGTTGCTAAAACGCAAACATATGCCTGTGTACACACACACAGACGTGAAAGTGTAAAGACTGGCGCGTGAGGTTTTTCTGGAGGGCATTTTTCTGTTTTTCCCTTCCTATTTCACAAGCCTTTTGCTGCAAATGGTTTAATCATTTCAAGGAGTACAGAAACCTGGTTTACAACACTTAGTTACAGGTGTTGACACTAAAGATTGCCATTGGGAGGGTATTGACAGGAATAAGAGACTATTTCTGGAGTACCACACAAGGTATAACTTCAGCCTCCTATTGCCTCTAAAAAATAATACAAAGGTGCTGAGTCATCATGCCACAGACTCACAGAATTGTTTGGGTTGGGAGGGACATTTAAAGACCATGGGCAGGGACACTTTTAACCTGATCATGCCGTTAAAACCCCCATCCAAGCCAACCCTGATGACGTTCAGTGATGGAGCATGCACAACTTCTCTGCGTATCACAGAGAGGTACAGACAGATGACCTTTAAATATATTGCTTATAAAAATCTATCCAATATAATATGCACTGATATGAATGCCATGGTTAAGAATTAAATAACACAGGGAAGAAAGCAGTAATGAGAAACTGTTTTATGAGCCCTACTGAATATGTAAAGGCAGACTCTGAAAATCATCCTTTCCTTAAACAGCTTTTCTATTCTTCTGGAGGAGAGACATTCAGCAAATTTACAGACAAACATTATATTGGAATGGAAATGGGATCAACCAAACAAATTAGTCCATTTTCTTGCAAGACAGGACAGGACTGTCTTGTAGAGGGCAATTTAAATTACAGTTGAAAATTAACATATGTAACTTCTTTCATTCGTATTTCAGAAACAAAAACAAATCTGGAAGCAATCTGTTTCCAATTTCAACACAAAACCCACATCCAAAATTTCCCCAAGAAATAGACACTTTCCAAAGAATGGTACAAATACCCTGTTTCTAAAAACACAGTTTTTTTCTTACTCCCCAGTACAGATTTCGCTGAACTAGTGCTACTCCCCGTAATCATAACTTCTTTTTAATTTTAACATTTCAGAAAAAGGACAACCCATGTGGCTCTGAAATTCTCTCTAAGTATTCAGGACTATAGGCTCAATGTGCCTTCATGATGGAGGATGCTGAATACTTAAAGTCTTTATCACTTCCTATAGAAGATGGTGCCATATCATCTTTGTACTTCTTATTCAAGTCTGACAGAATATTTTCTACTTTCTCAATGCATCATTTCCATGTGTGTATAAAAAATAGACTCTCAGAAAATCTCTCAGACAAGCTGACAAAATTTTTATCTCAAAAATTTCACCCAATAAATTATTGTAATGATGTTTCCATTTTAAAACAGTCAAAATAAGAAGTGGAGAGTAAGAAAAGGTTAATGTCATCCCACATGAGACATGTTAGAATATGACCAAAAAGTCCTGCTTTAAATTTCTTCAACACTCTGCTGCAATTTAATTCACTCATTGTTTCAATAACCCTACAATTCTTCAGAAACACAAAGCTCTTGGAAAATTCACTGTCTTATGAAATGCGTGTGAATTTGCATTTCCCAAAGGCTCACTGCAAGTCAATTAAAAGCTCAAGTTCTGCTAAAGAGTAGTTTCCAGGGTGCTATAAAATTGTGTACTTTTTTTTTAAGCAAGAGAGAAATTCTGATTTTAAGACAGAGACTCTGAAAAACGAAGAACACGTGTTTCTTCCATTGCCTTCTATAATGTAAGCCTCCAGGTCCACAGCTGGAATAAAGTTTCATCTCCCCAAGATCACAAATACTTTTGAGAAACTAGCCCTAGCATTAGATTTTTTTTTTTAAATGTGACCTAGAACTATGTGTTTGGTTTAAGTTATCACCTGTCAAGAACAACTTATAAAAAGCCATATGCAAGTGAATAATTACTTTCCCATTTTAGAGATTAAGTAATATTAAGCAGATGTGGAGTGACTTGCTCAGACACTCCATAATTAGTTGCCTGTCAAAATTAGAAGAATCTAATAAAAACCTGATTATTCAAAGTACCTATCTTTATTTCTGTCACTTAACACATATAATCTTGGAACACTGATATTAAAATAACAGTAAGTATGCTATTATTATTGCTCCCAGTATATCAGAAAATTTCACTGGAAAAGAGATTTAGTTTGGGTTTTTTTGTGGTTGGAGAGTTGAAGCAGAGAGGTTGTAGGTTTTGGGTTGTGTTCTTGGTTTGGATTTTTGTTGGGTTTTTTTTGTACTGATGTGGCTCTAAACTTAATGTGACAAAAATGTGTTTAATGCCTTCAAAATCAAAATCATTCTAACTTGAAGAGACTTGAAGTCAAATAACTTAGGCAAAGGCTGTCTTAAATTTTAAGGCCTATTTTAAATCAGGAAAAAAATGCAAACCAGAGAGTGGCAAAAGAAAATAAGACTAAATTAAACAGAAAAAAATATCAAAACAAAACAAACAAAAAAAAAACTACAAGAAAAAATGGTGTCATTAACTATAGTTAAATTTGAACATGCAATTTTGAGACTTGAACATGAATAAAAAAATTCCAGAAGTGACACTTATGGAGGTATCAAATTTGTTCTTGTTGCTGCATGATCTCTACTGATCAATTTAAGTTTGTGAGGAGCCAGCCAAAGAGAGAGAAGCATTTTGACAGCAGCCAGTTGCAGGCAGCAGATCATTTTGAGAAAATTTTCTTATTTATCATAGAATGACTATGTTGAAGGAGACCTTAAAGATTATTGAGTCCAGCCCATGCCCTAACACCTCAACTAAACCACGGCACCAAGTGCCACGTACAATCTTTTTCTAAACACATCCAAGCATGGTGACCCCATTACCTCCCTGGGCAGACAATTCCAGTACTTGATCACTCTGTCTGTAAAAAAACTTTCCTAATATCCAACCCATATTTCCCTTGGTGCAACTTAAGACTGTGTTCACTGGTTCTGTCTGTTTTGCATTTACAAAAGAGGTAAAAAGGGAACAAGAAAACTTCCACCATAATAATAATTAGAAAAAAAAAAGTTCTCTCTTTAATAAAACATTAATATAATCTGAAATAATTCCAGCTACTAACTTTCTGGGAACCAAGATCTAGGTTTTGTTTTCCTCTAGTCAGGAGAACAGTACCTGTAAAAAATGTGCATCCTATTTTCTGTCACCAGTGATAAGCACCTCAGTAATAAACAGGGAAACCCAGGGAAAGAAGAATAAGCTTCCTACTCTTCATGTAATCATTTTTAGTATCAGCAATTTGCCCACCTCACTAGTTGAGGAAAAAATGTTTTTTATTATCTACTTTGCAACTTTGAGAGAACAACCCCAGTAGTCACTGTAATATGAATATTAAAGCAAATTAGGAAATTATTTTACAAAGCAGAAGGACATGTAACATTCAAGCCTAGAACCTAAATTCTGCTCTCCTCAGCATTTAAATACTTCAGTAGATATATTTAGTTAGATTTTTCAGTCACTTCTGCCCTAATCAAGTCCTTTTATGGTTTGGAAAAAGATGAAGAAACTTAGCTCACATTGACTTTGCCTACAAGTCTGTCACATGGCTAGACATAAAGCTTAAAAATTTGTCTACAGGTTTTGAATCTCATTATTAACATATCACTTAATTATTACAGGACCATTTTAATTGGTTAGTACTGTATTATTACCAATTACTACAGAATACTTAGAGTATATTGTGGCACATATTATCTGGGAAAACGTGTAATTAATTTGTCAAATTACTCCACAAGACTACACCAGAATTCTACCTAACATAAATGCTTTTGCACCTATAACTCCTGGTACTCAAATTCCTCACCAGAGACTAGAAAAAACCCTGCAAAATTAAGCACTGATACAGGGATTCCCCAGCAGACTGTGCCAAACACAACTTGTTTCTTAGAAGATTTTTTTTAAAACTCTCTCTCTCTAGTTGGCCTCTTTCCAAGCAAGAAGAGAGTATCTAAATATTCTGTATTTAATAGTAATGGAAAAGGCATTTCTAGGAATTAGATCTCAGCTACAGGCATGATTCCTAATTCTTCATTTTTAAAAGCAAGTACAACTTTACTGAGGTCATGATTTTCCATGCTAGATCATCACAGTACTATAATTTACACTTTATAACAAAGTAGAACTAGTGCAAGATAAAATTTCTGAGAAAGAGGAAAACTGCAGTGCCCAGGATTTAACAATTATGTACATTTTGTATAACAACACAGCATGTATACTTAACTAGCCCTTAATAAAGGGTAAAAGTAGTTGAGGAAATGGGACCACAGCAAGATCTCTTTGATATCCTCTGTTCCAGACAAAACGTAATGCAAGTCTGTAGTCACTTATGCAGCTCTAAAATCAAATTGTAGGTCGCAATCCACATTTTCATGAACAAAATTCAACTTCTTTCCACTTGAGGGAAAAAAATTCAAACCTCCAAACCATTTAATATTTTACAAAGAAAAAGTATTATTCATCAACTTGACAGGGCAACCAAGAGGTATTTCCCTGATTCTGAGATCTTAGAGGATTTTCTTTCAGTAGCACCTTTTTTGCCTCTAGTCATCCCAGTGAGCCATCTCCTCATGGTTTCTTTTACAGCTTGAAGAAAAATAAGCCTTGCAAAACATCTTACCACTCATACATAAGCATTTCCACTTTTCCTTTCCCCCCACCTCTTTTTTACCCACAGAGGTAATATAATTTTTCTCTTAGTCTTAGAAATAGAACGTCAAAAAAAGATTTCTTGAAGCATAAGGTAAAATGTACATCAGACATTACCCTACTCACATTGCTCTTCTCATCGCTCCTTCACTTTCATGGGATTTATATCAATAAACTTTGCAGCAGATGTGTTTATAGCACTGGTAAAGATGTTTTTACTGTCCAGAAAGTAACTCAAAGTTCCAGGATGCTGCAGTCATAGCTGGAACATTTTCATGGGACATGGTTTAAACTCCTGAGAAGGAATAAAACTGAGCAGATGTCTTCAGCACTTCTTACAAGTTCTTTGACAATGTCCTAGAATACCAAAGGAAATACCAGGAGCATTCCTTATGGCTCTATTATTATTCCATATGCCATTAGGAACCTCATTCTACTGTGTTTCATAAGTAAGGGAGCTCACACCTCTACCTCCTGTGGAAGATTCAGGGCTGCATATCCCATAGGACTTCCATACTATACTTCTCTGCTTCCCTCAGCTCAGGAAACAGACAGGTTTGAAAGCACATCTTTGTCATCAGCTATGCTTACAGAAGGCTGATATATTCTGGCTGAAGTTTCAGCTTTCCTCTTTGTTTATCTCAGAACAAACAAATAAAGCACACATATGCAGCCACTTCTGTGTTTGAGATCTACCCCCAGTAGCAGATACATGTCTGGTGCCTGGGTAACTTCTTGACCTGTTTGCTACATAAAGCTATTCCGCCTTACATAAACTGGTTTGGGAATAATTACCTGTCCTCAGAGGACTGTAGTTTCTCTTTCTGCTTCTTATCTCTCTCTTTCTGAATATATAAAGAAAATGGGGAAGATGACTGTTATTCAAGCTTGAAGATGCATGACTTATCTCACTTCACTAGTTTAAAAAAAAATCCTTCAATACTATTTCATGTAAGCTATAAGGGAAGTCCCCTTTGCTAGCTATGCAGGGAATACAAATAAAAACATCACTCTAAAAGGTCACATTGTTGTATTTGCAGTCTGCAATAAGGCACCCTGCATTATATGAAATTCATGGAACCTTTGATTAAAAAATGAAAATGCATATAACAAGCTCACAGAAGGGGAACACTGTATAGAATTATCATCTCATGCATATACACTCTCTGAAAGAAAGTGAAGAAGCAAAAGAACATGATTTCCCAAAGAGAAATGGCACATCACATATTTTAAGCCAAGACAGAGCCTTCTTAAAGTGTAATAAAAATTGGTCAGGTAGAAGTCATTTGGGTTTATAAGCTCTATCCTATAATGCATAAGGATGATAAGGCTAACAAAGACTAACTATTCCATTACAATTCTTCAGTGGTAGCATATATAGTCCATTATGTATGAATCTACATCTCAAGCTTCATTTTTCAAAGATGGTTATAGACCCAAAGGACAAAGACTCCAAAGTAAAAAAGCAGCACATCTCAAAAAGCCTTGTGGAGTCAGTTCTGCTTTTTAAAGTAAACACTTATGTTAGTGAGTCATTATAAAACCTTAAGATTGACACCTAAGTTTCCACAAATAAAATCTTCCAACTTCCTCTTCCATATGACTGCAGAAGAGTTTACCATATTACAAATATAGATTTGCATATTACTTGCCTCTTTTTTTTCACATGTTCATTTTATATTAGGTTATTCTATTCTCAGAAATATGCAGAAGAGTTAGAGAGAATTCCAGAAAATAAATCCTTGAACTCACATTAGGAGCTGGGGAAAATTATATACAGTAAGATCATCAAATAATGATTAAGCAGATATAAATCACTGCTTAAATGCAAAAAGGAAACTATTTTCTAATGAACTCCCATCAGGAGATTATTTTTCCTAAGAAAGTAGCAATAAATTGCTATCCATGCATCTTTCATCAAGAGCACCAGCATTTTGCAGTTGTGTTTTCAAAATATTTGAAGAATCAATTGCAATTTGCAACTGTACTCAAATTTAAGTAATAAATAAATAAATATGCTTTTGAAGTAGCTCCTTGGCTGCTTCCAAAGCCTTTCCACTATCAAATGCAAGGTTTTAGCAACCATATCAAAGAAGTTGGTATCAACTTCTGAAAGTAAGAGGGGAGAAAGTCCAAATCTGAATGTCTTGGTGTTGGCTTTACTACAAAGCTTTTAAATACCAGGTTACCTTTTCATAGTATCCATGTTTAAAAAAATAGTATCTGTGTTTAGAAAAAAATTATTATTTCAATAAAATAAGAGCCTGTAAAGCTTTTTTTTTTTTAAGCAGCAAACTGAAAAGCAGTCATGACAATCACTCCAGAGAGCTAACCTGCCTTTCACCTACTTAGACTGTTTATGTACTGAAACACTCTGGGCAGGGGTATAATCAACTGCTTCTTTGAGAAAGTAGAACTAATTTTCAGAAAGAATATTTGTGACACATTTCCTGAGAAAACTGAAAAACTCTGTGGGTTTCAGGAAGAGCTTGACACTTGCCCTGCATTCTTCAACAGATTTTCAATGCACGCAGGACTGCTCAATAATTCTGCACAGCTCAAGCACATATCTTTAGAAAAAACCATTCAAAGACAGATTCTCACCAAGCACTGAGAACTCAGTGCTGATAGGGCATGGAAATCAAACAGACAGAAAGGTTTTAATCAGCCATGGTGAACCAATGCTAAGAGCAGCTCTTACTCCAGGGAGCAACAATTCATCACAAGATAGATACACAGAAACTCATCACCCTTCAGGTATCTTCCAATGTCCTTCAGTTCTATTTACATAACAAATGAACTAAATATAATGTTATGCATATATGTGAATATATAGTGAATATATTTCCTCACAAATTCTACAAAGAAATCAGTGTGAAAAGAGCAGCTCTAGAAAACGCAGGTGCAGTTTTAGAAAAACATGCAGGTATTTGCAGTGGGGTTAGAGGCATTATCCAGACAACCTGAAGTGGCCAGTCATTTTGCAACAGAATGCTACTGTGAAAGTGAAATGCTGAAGTACTGCAAATATAGAGTAACTGGGGGGGGGGGGATATTGCATATATTTTTATATGCAAAATTGCATATATTTTTATATGCAATTTTCAAGTCATCCCTCTTGCCATATTAAAGGGCTTGGAAGCTCATCAAATAGTGGCCTAAGATGATAATTAAAGGAAAATGTGGCACAAGGCTGCATGCCAGCTGCAAGGTAAACATATTCTTGAATGGCAGCTGATCACATGCCACCTTAGGACTTAATGCACTTGAGGCTATCTGAATGAGAAAAACAGCATTTATGGGGTGCAGACAATGCTTTTCCTATGCATTTCAGCAGGCTCAAATACTGTGCTGGGCAGCAGAAGAGAAAATCTTGCCCAGTCAACAGACACAAGGATTTATATAACTGGCCTTTCTCATGCATGCATATTATTCTTCAGCATCACAGCTATTAAGTAACCAGATTTTTAGAGCTACTTATTAATCAAAAACCCATCAAGAACCATGCATTTGCAGCTGAAGAATATAGTGTCAAGGAAATTTCTCTATATATTGTGTGAGGAAATGGCACTTCCTGCAGCTTTGCTGCCTTTGAGAGGCTGGCACATCAAGCACTGACAGGAGAATGAATAGAGCCAGTCATGCTAAACATGCATCCTATTGTTTTGGGCTGTGTCGGTCAGATCCACTGTCAACACATTTTCTGTTTCTCCCTCTGCCTCCCCCCACCACCATCTTTTGTTGCTGTTGTTGGCAAGTTATACTCATCCTATTTGATTCAAGAAGAATATGCTACAAACCATGCTGCATCTGCCAGAGCCAGGCTTTTAAAGAAACACATGCACATCCACTTAATTCTAACTTTTCTCTCTAAAAGTCCACCAAAAATAACCCCTTGGGAAGTAGGAATGGCTTTCTCAATGACTGGCAGCTTGCCCAAGCATTTGATCCATAACTCAGCCTGAGTCAGGCCTGTATGGGCAGAAAGAGCTCAGGTGAGTTAGAAACATCAACAGGTGAAACACCCTGGGATTCAAACATGAGCAAAGTCTAAATGCACTGTAGATATTTGAGGCAACTTCTATTTCACTTCATGAAAAACTGTTGTTTGTCTGCTTTGTTTTCCCAATATACACATATCTTTAATCCAAAATAAAATTATTTTAAATTAAATTTAGTAAATGCTAATGAAAACTTCTCTCTCTATGCAAGGAGATTTACAAATCGTGAGGAGAAAAGTGTTTTTAAAAAGGTGCTATCCTCTAGGAACATATTTTACTTGAACAGATACTTTTGCTAAAAAAACCCCACTGTCCAGGACTTCATTGTGGTCTGGAACTTTTCCAGATAGGGAAAGGTTTATCGATAGGGAAAAAACAATGTTTGAAGCATCCTTCAAAAACATGAAGCCTAATTTAGGTTCTATCATAGAATTTAGGGAGCAAGGACGGTGACTTGCAAGACCTTAAAAGTCAATGACAAGACAGAAGGAAGCCTTGGTTTTGTTTAATTTTCAAAAGATGTTAACCTGGCAACCAGCCTTGAGTTTAAAGAACAATAATAGAACATAGGCACACTGTAAAGTGCTTCCTTTCAGGCTTCCCCTGAGGGAAAGCAACACATTTGTCAGGATGGAGAATGTCATCTCTTGCCTTCCCTGTGGCCAAGAACAGAACCTGCCTGAAGAGATGTTTATACACAGACACTATGAATTCAATCAAATTATGATAAAAAGATAAGTTGCCAGGGTTCTGGCTTACACACATTAGAAGGAAGACTGAAACTACAACCTGCAGGGAGAGGCTGTCAAAGCAAAGGATGGCAGAAAGTCACCTGCTAGACAAAAAAGGAAAGACTGTGATAGCTATTTTTTATCAATCACACAAGCTACATCACATCACTCTTTTTAACCCTGAAGCTTCAGAAAAGAGAAGATAGGTTACTGCAGTAACAGGGAATCAAACAGGAAATAAATGATGTTAGGAAGAGCAGGATCAAAAGAGAAAAAATGACACAGAAACAGAGGCCTATCAATCTGTTTTGGGAAAGTCCAGGCAACTGCAAGAACAGAAAACATTTTCTAAGCTGCAAGATCTCTTAAAATTGACAAACAGAAATTAAATAAACATTGCTCCTCCAAGGAGGAGGGAGGGAACGTGATGATCACTTAAGGTTACAGGACTTCACAGACTATCCCTGATCAGCAGGGATATTACAAATTAAGAGATTTTTTAACTTTATTCCTGCTTCTCAATCTTATGCTTCTTCTGATAACACCACTGGAGTATGATAGATTTACTAGATTACTTAATCTAGTAAATTTAATTTTACTTCAAACTCCAGAAATTTATGAAGAATGAAATTATTTGCCAAGGCTGAGTTCTTCAACAAGTACCTTGAGTAGTATTAAAGGCTGGACAGTGTATTCTGTACTGATCATGGCCCAGGGAAAATTATTTCAAAACTGCAAAAACAAAACAAATAAAAACCCCACGTGTACTTTTAAACATTTATTGATCAAAAGACCATCAAATTCCTGGGTTACACCATCTGCAAGAGTTAGAAAACAAAAGAACAACTTCTCCTTGGCAAGTTTTCACACCCACATGCCTCAGCATTAACTAACTAGCTGGGTAACAGGACTGATTACAAAATGCCATAATTTTTATCCTGTGGAAGACACCTCTGAAGGAAATTGTTATGTGACGACATAGTAGAACACAATCCAGTGTGGATCCTCTTAAAACGTCTCCTTAATTTCTTCTTTAATCCTTTTTTTCAGTTTTCTATTCACCAATGCCTGGTGGACAGAATTCTTTCTTGCATTCTCTCTTCTTTCCTCCTGGCTTTCCCTTTCAGCCTTAGTTCAAACTTTTTTTTCTCTGCTCCATTTACCATACTATCTCTTATATATTCCTAACTTAATCAGCTAAGATTTTGCATTCCCTTGCAGACTCTCTCAGAATCATGTTTTTCAATCATTCCTGTAAGGCATTTTGAATTTAAATACAATGCTTAAAACCAAAACAGGAAAAAAGTACCAAAATAAGTCTAATCATTTCTATATGTTTTCCACTTTCCATCCCAAAAACATTCACTCTCAGTTACACCTTTAGATCTACTTCTTTAAAACAAAGACATTTAAAAAGAAATTGGGACTTCAATTTCCCTGGTTTCCACCCGTATAGTTACCTCTAGGATTGCCTACCTATTTATTTTCCATGCCAAACCCCAGTTGCTAAGCTCCTCCTATATCCAATTTCTTGCAGCCAATGAAAGTTAAGAAGTAAATGGGTATCATAAGACAGGAGTGCAAATGTTAAGAGAAAACTTCATAAATCAACTCAATTCAAAAACCTACATCAGATTTTAATTAATATAATAAGATTAAGATTGGCTGCTTGAAGACGGAAATAAGAACAGAATAGGTCATCATCTATATTTTGGCCCTATTTTTTGAAAGAAAAAAATTCCCAAGCCTTCTGAAAACAGTCACTTTCAAGCCTTAAATAAATTGTATGGAGATAGGTACATGAAGAACTGTGTAATCTTGTGATGCTACAGCAGCATAGGCCATCCATTACCACTGGAGCACTAAGGAAGAATTTACTTTGACCTCAGACTTGTCTAGCCACTCAAAGAAAATCAGTAAACGTGTAGATGCCAATATTCCAAGAGAATGTAAATTAATCTATCAAAGTGTGAACTCAAAGTCAGGAAACCTCACCTTGGGTTAATGTCTGGTGCATTTGCTTACTATTATCATTCAATACCTAAAATCAGAAAAGCTTTAGCAGCACAGTTACCAGTTTTCTTCTTTAGAAATGCACTAGGCTAGACTTGCTCCATGTATGAACCTCTAGTGATTGCAAACTTGCCATTTTATCAGGAGAAGATTCTTACCTGTAATAATTACTGTTATGACATCCACTAGCACTACTAATCTGATGTTACGAGTTAGTTCAGTTATTTCGGTATTAGGTATTAACAATTAAATTAGTTGTGAAGTTTTTAATATAAAGACTTAATAATGTGCAGCAGAAGCTTTTACTTATTCTAGAAGGATTTAAATTAAGTATTTTGCATCATTAAACTCAGTCTGCTATAATTTAAATAGAAGTACTGCAGCAAGACAGAAATCAAACAGTCCCAAGTACAACAGCAAGAATTTCTATCATTTCACAGACACACCATTATGTCAGAGATGTCATTTTTCTGAGAACAATACAATATGCAATTACAATACGCAGTGAAGAGCATCTGGAGACTAAAAATCAACTTATGCCTGTGTAAAGACTCCCATTAGCTTCACTGGGCATTGAATCAGGCTGTTACTGAAGATCAGTCAGGGTAATTCTCCCCAATGTGTCAGACATTAATGACACTAACATGGCAAAGAACAGCACATAGCAAACAGCTGATGACCAAATTGCCCAAAGTGCTCACGTACCACTGAAGCCTGCCCATCAGGCACTATTTCATAACCTTCTGAGAGGCTTTCAGACTCCAGACAACATTCTCCTGCTGTCATTACAAACACACTCGTTGACTTCCCTCAATCCATTAAAGGTTACTACTCGCAGTTATTTCTGCCTACCAAGAGGCAGCATTTAGGCACTGCTTTACAAACATGGATTCCAAGTGGGAATTTTTTCAGCCCAAGTTTATGAAGATTCATTGTCTGCTTTCTACAGAATCAAAGTCACAACAGGATAGATCTTTACCATGTCCTCACTCCTCCAGCATACAGGAGATTAAGAACTGGCATCTTTCTATCCTCCTAAAAGCACACTGCTCCAATAGAATTTATGCTACCACCTTGGACAAGCTGGATCATGCAAATTCCACCTCCACTCATTTGTGAACAAATGACTCTGTTGCAAAACACTAGATGTATCACTAAGCTTACATAAGTCAACTTGATTTTGAAGACAGTCTTTTAGAATCCTCTCTAACTCAACAGCCGCTAGTTGAAAGCCAAGCACTATTAACCTTTGTTGTGAAGAACCCAAGGTCTTACAGTTTTCTGACCGTGCACTAACACAGATGTGAATAGCATGTCAGTCAGCCTATAGCCTCAGTACCGGGTATCAAGTCAGAATATACACCTTCCTAACCAGATTAAGCCAAATGAAATCAGGCATAAGGCTTGGAGGATTCAAATTGTCTCATCTGATACCAAATAAGCTCTGAAGCATTGCACCACAGCATCTAGAAACTTCTTGCATTTTTTCTTACAAAACACCTTGGCCTGTAAATATGTTTACAGTTGTTTTCCAAAACCCCTCATACGTGGAACCTGAAACTCTTCCCTTGCTCAGCCCCATGTGTGACAGGTGCAAAAAGATTTTTAGTTCCTAATAGGAAAGGATAACATGTACATGGTCTTACTAAAATCAGTACTGCTATAATTTCTCAAGTGAGGCATACACTTGCACACTAGCAGTTTTTAGAAGCTATTTGAGATGTGCTCCGTTCACCTTTCCCATGTGAGATCTTGGGTACTCAGTGCCTCTAACCATCAGATCAATACTGCATGCTAAACAGTGTCTTTGTCCAAGGCTCATCTGAGCTGGCACACTCAAGAGAGCTAAGTAATTCCAGTGTGAAAGATTTCTTGCAGAGTATACTCTTCAGAAACTTTGTTTTTCTACACAGCTATCTTCCAGTAAGGACTAACTTACGAAATTTAATCTCTTTCATTTGATTTAGGCTTGTTTTTCACTCTCCTAGTGCTTTGATTTACCTTATCTATATTTCCAGACAACACTGAGTAGCTCCAAGAGATGCGTTTCTGTTCTAAGCAAATGCAAGCTCACCGCTGCTTTGATTTCCCTACATCAGGCCTTCCAAGATTCTGGGGGATACCTCCACAGTGTCAGACTGTTTTAGGCTTTTGTTTTTATCCTTTCTGCATCATTGTCCAGAGTAAGCGTGGCAATATTAAGATCACCTCATCCATCTTAAGTAAGCTTAACAACTTTGTCACATAGAAAAAGGAAAGACAGAAGACCTGAAACAAATTGGCAGCTCTTAGAGGACCCCAGGTTAAATATGTTACTGAACGTCCAAAGGAGAGCATACTGGCATCTTTGGGGAACTTGTTTATTGCCAAAGAAACACCGAGTCTCATGACTGTACATTCTGTTCTCTGCATCAGTAGCTCACAGAATGGTTTCAAGGAACTGAGAGAAAGGTTTCTCTGCTAAGAAGAATGAGAGGTCAAGGATACAGATGCAGACACCCACAAGCTCCAGGAAAGGGCTCACAGATTAGAGATGGGTGAAAGAAACTGGCTAGGAGGTCAATTTGGATATTTGTAGATAATACACTCTGCAATCATTCAAACCAGTTGTCAAGTGTACAAAACAAGTAACAGCAATTAAATGGCAAGTTTCTGATGGTACCTCCTCTCAAGTGGGGGAAGGTTTCTGCTGGAACCCTTCCTAGTTTCTATGTGGTTCTCATTACCATCAGTTTCTTATCAAAATTGAAATATCTTGCAATTGGCTGGATTCTGTAAAAAACACTAACTCTGATATTCGAGGGGTTTTTTCTTTACTTCAAATGACATCCAATCCAATGCTGACTGTAGTTCACCAAGCCTCAAATGACTCAGATGGTGAATTGCTTTGGGTTAAAAATATATTGCTGCTCTGGCTGTAAAACTATTTCCCTTTGTATGGAAAAGAATGAGACTGAGACTTGCAAGGTGCATTAAGGCACACAGGTACAACTTCAACTGACATGGAGCACCATTGTCTATTGAGTAAATCTTAAAGATATTTGGGGATTCTGAGACTGTAGAGTCTAAGTTACTGGGCTTTTCTTCTAGCTTAAGAAAGAAAGGTTCATGTTTCCAGACTAAGGGTACAACACTAAGGGACTCTTTTTTCACATGTCCAGTTCAAGGAACATTTTTACATTTTGAAGATGCATTAAAATTTAGTCACAGTCACTAACTTACAAACACACTGTGTTGAGCAGATTTTCTTCAGTTTAAACAGGATGATGTTCAACACACTACATCACCTCATTTTTTCCTCTTTCATTATTTTTAGATACAGTTACGCTTTTATACCTTCCATTAAATTCCTGAATCATGGATATAGATGCTTATGCAGAAATTGCTACACCTCTGTTTTGAGTTAGGAAGCCAGCTTTAATTTTCTTTGGTACATTACTATTTTAAACAACACAGCAAGAGATAAAACACCTGAAATTACATTTGTAAGACCACAACAAAATTGGCATGGTGACCCATAATCAGATACAGTGTCTCAAACCACTGTGAAATTGATCTTTTTGAAAATGACAGGATTTTGTCAACATCCCTTTAAAGTACTACATTTCACCAGTGCTCATAAACACCTTTTTTAAGGCACAAAGAAAGAATTATGTATCATAATGTATCACAGTGAACTTAAAAGGTGAGTCAGATTTAAAAGAAAAAGAAAAAACACAAAAAAGCAACTGAGCACAAGTAATCAGTCATCCAACACCAAGAATGAGAAATAGTGAATGTTTTGATATTGCTATTTTCACCAGTCCAGCAGACTGCATAATTTATGTCCAAGCCAGGACAAGCTTTGCCATGTTAAAGAATGTTGGGGTTTTTTCACAAGCTTCGGAGAAGGTAATTTTCTCAGACTGTATAATCCTCCATTCCAGTTTTAGTAGTAAAAAAAATTAAAACATAGTAAGAATTAGTCTGCTATGCTATGTACGCCAGAATCTTAAACCATAACACGTGTAATCAGCTAGAGTATATTTTTTTACTTTAATCCAACTAAAAATGAAAACTACATAAGGTGCAAAAGATTTATCCTTTGAATTCAGTTTCTTAAACTGGTTATGTATAATAAACTGTAAACTGAAAATAAAATACAATCAGATTCTGCTGTTCTTCAACCACGTAAAACTTATTAAGGCTATATTTTACTACAAAGCAATCCTAAAACATCAAGTTACTGTCATCCACTTAAAACAAACTGAACACCTCATTATGGTCTCTAACTACACAGTATTTCAGCTTCCATTTGAAAGATGAAAGTAAACAAAGATAACAAAAAACCAAACAAAAAACCCCCACCACAAACAAGTGCAGTCACAAGATCTGCATTTCATATCCAGACATTCCCCAAACCACAGCATTTCGGGGCAGCTCACCCACTGTGTAAGAGGTTTTCCTACAGATTTGAGCAGGCAAAAATCAAGCACTTCCATTTTCTCTCACAGGTTTTATTAGCAAAGTAAAAAAGGCCTTTATTTTGAAGTTAAATGTGCTGTTGCATCATTGGTTTTCCCCATTAGAATATCATTCAGACAAAAGTAAAGGAACCACCTGTCACTACCAAACACAAAATACCAGCCCAAAACTCAGCTAACATCCCTTTCTTCATTGCAGAATGCATGTAAACTCTAGGAGGGGAAAACTGCGGGATTCACTCAAATATAATTAGCATTCCAAGAGCATCTCTGTATCAATTTTTTTTAAAAAAGGAAGTTTCTAGAAAAACCTTAAAGTAAACGGTTTAGAGAACTCAGTTAAAAACGTAATGAGGATGTGGTTTTGTTCACAGCACAGATGAATGTGTAAATCCTCACCTCAACATATAAAAACAATTTAGTAATGGCTATGACTGGGTTATCCAGACTGTGGTGAAAATACACCTAGAAATACTCCTACATATGCTTCTCTGGAAAGCCAATGGCAGAAAGTTGGTATCTTATTACACTGAAAAAGAAAAACAAACAAATAGGCCTTCAAGGGATACAAGATTTGGAATTAGCACACCAGACAAAATTCCATTGTGGGGAAAAACACAGGCAGCAACAATGAGAAGATGCCAGGCCTGGGGTTGCAGATTTGGATAACCTCTCTGGACAACAATGCTCACTATGGCAGTCTGTGGAACTGGGAAAGGAAGCAAGCCCATCCAGACATGCAATCCCAAGTTATGGGAAGGGCCCATGTACCTTGTGGACACCTGGGGACTTGGACTGGATCCAAGTGTTACCTGCAGAGGAACCCACTGGGGATCCTCACTCCTGAGACCAGAAGAGCCATCAGGACACTGCACTGCACCCCTGTGGTGGTGACTATCTTTCTACCTAACTTAGCTCTTTCTCTCTTGCCCCCCACTCTCCTCCTCCCCAACATTTACATTTACTGTTAAATAAAATCCATACTACTGACTTCAGCACATGGTCTCAGTTTGTACCTTAATGGGGGCAGAGGCATCTTTTAATAATTAGACCCTAACATAATTTGAGGTCATGAGTGGGCTCATAACAAATAGCCTGCATGTATTTAACATGAACCAAAGAACCTCAGTTGTGAGGCTGTGCACCACAAAGCAAAGAGGCCTGTATCCTATCTAAACTTGTGTGGTTTTGTAATTAGCATGTCTAACAAGCAGTTAACATTATTACAATGAATTCTAGCCTGCAAAGCTCAAAACTATAGCTTAGTGTCTTAGGCAGCAAGACAAACATCTGTTCCCTGAAAAGTAAGTTGGTCTTGATGTCTGAATCTTACCTCCTAACAAGAAACAAATGATCCAAAATGAAAAATAAAAATTTAGAACTTGGATCTTCTTGACATAAAACTTCTTCCGTTGAGCTGCATTAATTCTGCATGAATATGATAAAAATGTCACCCTGTGGATGCTTTCTGTGAGATTGTGCAAAATAACAACAGAGAAATAACGGAATTGCTGGAAGTCCTTGTAGCATTTGAGTGATAAAAGACCAGAGCTGTCCATGGGGACAAGGAATAGAGAAATGCTTTTTTCTACAGTCCTACAGACATAAGTCATGGCCCTTATACTTGCTTTCCAATTCAAATTATAATGCTTGCCCCTGTCATAATTAGAATTGTAAAACTCAAAGTACATTTCCTAATTTAGCTGGCTGCTTCATGCCAACAATTTTCATAGATATGAGGAAGATCATTGTGGGGGAAAAAAACCCTATTATATAGTGCCTTGAACTTGGCTGGTGAGGCAGCTTGCTTATTTCTGAAGAATCATTAGCATGATTGGGCACCAGCATATTATAATAACAATAACAAAAAAAATCCACACCTTTCAAGCAGGAGAAAAGGTGCTGTTGGTGAGGTCCAAAAACCTTAAACGCCAGGTGATGATACCCCTTGTACTATCACAGAAGGAAATACAAGTCAGAGTTATTACTGAGATATATTTTCTTGGCTCCTTCAGCAAAACGTCAGCAAACCGACTCAAATGACAGTGACAGTTGCTAAACTTTTCTTTGAAGTCATTCAAAGAGTCAGTGTGAAACAAACAAGACTCTTGTGCTTCCTATACTCATAACACCTTACTTTTCTATTGTACAAGGTTTGGATTCTTTTCTCTTATTTACTGACTTGTTTTTTGTGCAGCGGGTTTTCATTCTTTCCTATTCATTTTCAGTATGGCCACACTGACAGGCTAAATTTTAGGTTGAAAAGAACTCAAGATTCTAATACTTCTCAGAAAATACTAAAAGAAGAGATAAAATAACATTCTCATAGAGCTGTGTCTGGGAGTTCATTTATTTCTTATGCCAACACAGTTGGTAGGTAATCTAGTATTCTCTTGCAAAAATGGACAGAAAAATGTAAAATTTGTTGTGGCAGACCACAACAAACATTTGAAGAAGCTAGAAAGCCTGCAACCATTCCAAGGCTGATGTGAAGCTCCTGCAGCCAGCAGCATTAA
The DNA here is from genome assembly GCF_036417665.1 of Passer domesticus. Taxonomy (NCBI): domain Eukaryota; kingdom Metazoa; phylum Chordata; class Aves; order Passeriformes; family Passeridae; genus Passer; species Passer domesticus. The sequence continues at coordinate 32,295,757 of NC_087477.1, read as the reverse complement.
GGAAACTCCCCTGTTTGACGCTCCTGGAGCCACTCTTGCAGCCATTCTTTCACGACCTGAGACAAGACAGAGGCGCCTTCACAGTTACATACCGCACACTGACACCAGGTTTCCTTACTGACTTGATCCCAGGTTTCCCAGAGCACAGTCTCAGACATCCAGACCCTTAAAATAATTTCATTATTGCACCATGACTAAACAACAAAGTGACAGCTAAAGCTGGTGCCTCCAGCTTGACCCCGAACAAAGGAGCCCCTGGACCTTTATACCCTCACAGTGTAAGGGCAGGAGAGTCTGGAATGATCAGCTCCTGCTGTGTCCCTGAGTGTCTGGTCCCCTGGCTGGGCCACAGGTACCAGGGCCCTCTGTATTGTGATCAAAGAGCCTCGATGAAGGCAGGAATGATGCATCTGACTTCATGTTCTCAGAAGGCTAATTTAGTACTTTATTATACTCTATTATATTAAAGAATATTATACTATACTAAAGAACACAGAAAGGATACTTAGAGAAGCTAAAAAGATAATAATAAAAACTCATTACTCTTTTCAGAGTCCCAACACAGCTTGGCACTTGATTGGCCAAAGAGTCAAAACAACTCACACTGGAATCCAATTAAACAATCACCTGTGGGTAAACAATCTCCAAACACATTCCACATGAGCACAACACAGGAGAAGCACATGAGATAAGAATTGTTTTCCTTTTCTCTGAGGCCTCTCTCACTGCCTTTCAGCTTCCCAGGAGAAAAACCCTGGGCAAAGCAACTTTTTCAGAGAATGTGAATGCCACACCCTCTGTTCTGCACTTCATGATCTCTTGCCTGGGGCTCGGGCTTCTGCCCCCAGAGCTGAAGGTGCAGCTGCTCTCCGAGCTGCCTGCACTGAAAGGACCCCTCAACATACAGAATGCCACACAAGAGGGACAGACAAGGACATCTGCAGCTCCCACACCTGGGATACAAACTACAGCTTGTCTGGATCCAAATATCAACAGCATTAATGGCTCCTCCAGCAGTCTCATGGACACTACTGAGGGGAGCCTGGCTTCTACCAAAGGGTTTTACAGTAGCCATGTGCCCACCTCAATTCCCCAGGTGCTCTTCCATGACAAGAGGCCAGCAGGGAGCTGACATAACATCCAGAGTCTGACAGTGAAGCACTCTGCTTCCCCTGCAAGCCAAAAAAACCCAAGTGCTCGATGATTTTTAATGACACTGGCTGCATTTCAGCCTGGAAATCCAACAAATGTTTTGAAATTGAAACCAGATTTAATCTGTTAAAACACCTGACAAGCAACAGTACCCTGGATTTAAATCTTGACATGCGAAGCAGTGACACACAAATACTATCATCTGCTCTGATTTGCTCAGTTGTATCAATAGCACTCTCCTGCTGTGTCTCAAAATATTTCAAGGAACATGCTTTCCCCAAACAGTGCCAGTTCTTCAGATTTAATGCCTTTGTTTGAACAACAATCAGTCAAGAAAACTTCTGAAGACCAGGACTAAAATTCTGGTTAAGACAGAGCTAAAGACCTGATTATGAAACTGGATCCTTCACATCTCAATAGAAAACAATATTCTCTACTGGTTACCTCAAAATGTTTTTCCCTGTCATTTACTATTTCCTTCCATTTTGGACTGACAATAAATGCTAAAATAAGAAAGTTTTCAATTAATAAAACCAATAAGAACCTAATTCTTGTCTGCCCAATGTTTAAGAACTCTTAGGACATACTGCATGCAAGCCTGCTTAGTGCATGTCTAACCTCAATGGTACTTGCAAACTGAAAATATTCCTTGGAAAAGATCCGCCCACTGTATTTTTACATGGATGTCTGAGTGATATACAGAAGTACGAAATAGTTATTTATATCTTCCTATATTTTAAAGCAAGTCAATAATTAGGGTCTCTGGAAAGATATACACATCAAAAACAACTCTATAGTTTTTTCCCCACTGAAAATTAAAACTCATTGTAAGCATTGAAAATCTTGTGAGAATTATGTCTTTAGAACTATGAAGTAGTAATATATGATTTAATAAGCAAGAAAGTTACTTTTGTTCAGCTTCTTTTTTAAAATATTCTGTTTTGGTGAACACATTTAACTCAGACATGTGGCAGAGCAGTTGGAAGGAAATCCTTGTGATTAAGGGCCAAAGGAGATATGAACATTGGGAAGATCTCCAGCAAAAGAACAGATAAAAATGGTAAGAAAAAAATTTTAAAAAAAATCTACGCCAGCTAGGCTCACAATAAGAAGAATCAAAACTGAAAGAATATGGTAGAGTAATTCTACATTCCCTTCCTTTTGTTTCAAGTTACTTTTAGATCTTTCAGTTTCAACCTTCTGATTTTTTTTTTTTTCCCCCAAACCATTGTTATCACTGGTCTTGGGATTGAGATCGGGTTTAATGCCATCACAGGACAGTGCAGCCCTGAGGACACAGCAGTACATGGTAACAGACTTCTCCTTTCCCTTTGAAAGAATAGCAGGAAACAAAACTGGCTCAGCCTTTTAGTGTTTTACTACATGCATCACTCTGGGGCTGTGTGCCTTCCAGGATGAGCTGTTAAAAGCAAGTAGTCTCTGCTCTTACGTCTGTATTCCATTAAGGCATTTAGTGCTGTCAGAACTTAAATTCAGAGTCAACAGTCAAACACACTGTATGTAAATGTGAATCTGAACTCTTCAACCCAGCTGTATTTCAGACTACAGAAAAGATACGGCAGCAACTTAGTTGAATTACACTTAGGAAAACCTCATGATTACCTCTTGTTCCATTTAATTCTTAGTTACTTCTATTAATAATACAAAAAATAATGAAAAAAAACAAACAAATAGCTGCAAGAAAGCAGCAGGGAACTGCTTTCAACTGCTCACTCCCACAGTTGTATTTCATCTTTCAGAGCTGTCTTTAAAACACTTTGACAGCTCAGTTCTAGACTTGATAAGCTGCTAGAAGCTAACAGTTCAACTCATCCCAAAGATTTCAAACTGCTCATTAAAACAAGATGGCTATAGGCAACAATGGAACTAAAAGAATGTGCTACAATCTGGTTGCTTGAGGGAAACCAAGATAACTTTGAGAAACTCAAATCCCCACCGACTTAAGAAAATAGAACAAATTATCTTCGGGAAGGACTTGCTCAAGTTTTTATTCCTCCATCCCATGCTTCTCACTGTATTTGCTTTCTGTATTTCCTTCCTTCCTTCCTCTATTTGAATTAGAGGGAAAGGTCTCAGAGCAGTAAATACTTGCAGCTAGCAGAAACTGATCAGTCCATATTTCATAAGGGGCTTTGGAAATCTATCCCAGATGTCATGTTGCCTGTATTTATCATGTTGGAAAGCTCACATTTGACTTGGTTGTTTTTCTTTTCTGAAAGTATAATGGCACAGGGCAGAGGCAGAAAGGACCTGGTTTCGTTGCTTTGTTTGAATTACTAATGTCCCAGGTTTTATATAAGCCCTCTTTTCATTTTTGAATTTTCATTTTGAATTTTACAGACCTCAAACTGTAATTAACATAATATATGTATATATAAATATTTGTATATATACACACAGACACATGTTGATATAATGATAACCAAAATCTTGATCTGAGTGCAGAGACAGAGGCTGGATATGTGAGAAGGAAAATAAAGAGCCAAGCTACACATCAGTCAATTATTCCAACATACTTTCACCCATGGAGCAGGCTTGATTGAGAGGTTTTGTCCACAATGCAATAGACAATCACAGGATCAAAAAGACACAGCACTTGCTTGGAGTTTTGAGGCCTTGTCCAGGATATGCTTGAAGGCCCTGAAGCATGAAAGAGATTTCTCCTACACTTAAATTAGCTCAGACATCTCTGTTGTTTCAACACTCAGCCCAAAGCAGCTCTGAATGAAAACTACATTAAACCGAGAAGTTATCAGCTAATTTACACCAAATTATGTAATGGCACAGAATCTGAGAGGCTGGAGCATCTTAGTGGTCACCCTATGAAAAACGCTTACACCACTGAAGGGACTGAAGCAACTCCAGAGAATCAGGCTGAAGACAGGGAAACAGAACAGATAACACAAATTTTTCAAGCACCAACAGATCTTTCATGCTGAAATGAGAACCCAACCATTCCTAATCCTTGGTCAACAAAGAGGAAAAAGAGAACGTGAGATTTCAATATGTAGAAGAGAAAAAAAAAATTCTAAGGGAAGAAATGGATGTAACCCTGTATGAAAAATAAGAAATATCTGTGACCCAACATATCTCTCCTTCAGACAACTTTCTCAACAGTTGCTCAAATTTACACTAAAACATACACGCAATTATTTCCTTAAATGTGGATTAAAATTTTATAAAAACTTTGATATGGAGTTTCATTAAAAGTATCTGAGAAGACCATCAACAAAATTTAATTTGAATAAATCTAACAATAAACAATATAGGAATAAACTATAGCTAATTGATCATTAGCTTAGCTATAATGATTTCCTTTAGATTTTAAATAGCATATTTCAAAAGCATCCTAAAACATTTACTGTGAGCTGTACTAGATATAAATTGCCCAAATACTGAGCATTTGCTTCAGCGTGGTGTGCTCAAACAGAATTAGCTCCTGAGATTTAGTGCATGACTGCATCAAAGGGCCTTTTTTAACTTCCTGTTTCTCCCTCAACAAGCTCTTATGAAACCCCAGATTTAGTAATTTATTTTACTTTATACTTTTAATTGCAGTTTCTGCATTTCTTAGGAAATGACCAAATAATTTGGTAACAGTTAGGATTAGTTTTCAACTTGAGTACAAAACAGTATTTTTCAGGGCTCTGGGTGTTTCAGAACACGTAGAAAGCAATCAGCAACAACATCTAAAGAAAACTTACATAGACAACAAGAAAAACCAATGAGAATGCCTAATATGTCATATATTATCATTGCTTTAAAGAGCCACATCCTATTTTATCATCATTGCATTTGCATTAAGAAAAAACTTCTTCAGAGAATGTGCTTTTAAGAAATGCAACCCATGGGGTAACATTGAAATACAAAATAAAATAAACTGATTTCCTTAGGGATTGAAAATAGCTCTCAAGTTTAAGCCAAGATTCTTCTCCTTTAAAGCTGTATCTTAATTCTGACAGATGTCTCTATTCGACAGTTCACCTAAAAATTTTAGGACGCCTACTCAAAGAAGGAATCTGAAAATGTCTTTGTCTCCTTTCTCTACACAAGGCTACCTTCCCTTTGCAACTGGATGACACCAAGGCCAGAATATAACATACTGGAAAAAGAAAATAATTGAAGCCTGTAAGCCTCACTTGAAACCTATGAGCTCTGCAGGCCAGATATATGGCTAGCCACTAAAATCCACCACCCAGAAAGACCTACTCCAAACCCACCAACAAACGACCAGAAAACCCCAGCATTATTAAACATGTGGGTTTATCTAGCAAATATCTAGCAACCATAAGCTTTTCATTACTGTTAGCAAAGACAAAGCACAGTATCAGCAAGCCAACCATCTTCTGAGCAATAAATACTTAATTGAAATCACCCACATGCTAAAATATCTTTGCTCTGAAAGGATTGCACTATGTGGAAGAATGGAGAAACCATGATGGTGAACTGTAAACTATTTGTAGCTTATTTATAATCTGTAGATCTATTTCTTCTGCTGCCCTAAACTTGCAAGTGAAATTAATGACACCGTTTGTTCACAACACTTTGCATGACTCAACTAAACCAGATGTTGGGCCAAAATTTTGACTTGCTTCCTCTTTGTAGAATGAACTGCAATTCCAAAAGAATATTATTCTGTGCACAGTGTAATGAAGATATTTACATGTGATCAGCATTATAATAAAATGAAGTCTGAAAAATCCCCAAGTCTTCTAGTGTGGAAAACTTGAAGCTGAAAAATGAGAAGATAAACACACAGCTGAGTGCATGGGGTCTACAAGTGATACAGATATTCTTACTTAGCATTGCTAGAGTCCTCTCCACTCAACATCCTCCAACATGGCAAATATTAGGCTATCCACTCAGAGCACACAGCACTTCCCAACAAAACAGAAGCCTTGGCAATCAGAGATACTTAAGTAGCATTTTATTCTCTCTCAAGAACTCAGTAATACCAAATAGCACATCACATTCATCATCACCAGCTTTTAACTTCCGGCAATACACTGCTGTTTGTGCTAGTCTATAGCTACATCTGTAGCTTTGGATGGTACAAAACACAGACAAACTCCACACTTGTTCTGTCACAACACTAAGATGGTCCACTATTCAGATTTTTAATTGCATACAAAGTCTAATATTTAAATGGACATAAAGTGTGAAGAGAATACCAACTAACAAAGTTGTATAAATGCACCCATCGCAGATAAACTGAGATGGTCACAGCTGTTGCCTCTGTTCACATCTAGAAAACCTGGACATACTTACTCTACGTATTTTTCTTTTTAGTTATGATCTTGGCCAAGAAGAGAAACAGAAACAATTAATGAACCACGTGTGACACTTCAGTAAACCCCTCAAAAATGCTTGACAGAATTTGAAGTATCAGAATATCATGGCAACAAGTAAAATTGAGAGTATGTAAATATTAAAGACCCAGTGATAACCAATAATATCTCACAATGAGTAAGGCTAAGTACTATGATTCATTTCACAGACACTGTGTTATTATGTTGATCAACTGCTCTTGAGCAAGTTACAGTGATTGTTAACCTGCCACTTTCCTGTTTCTAGAAGCTACCACAATCCCAGCAATATCATAAATTTAACCACAGATATTAAGGAATTGCACAATTCACAGATATTGGTTCATAACCTAGATGCTGATTCACATTAAAATCAAAACCTCTTTTCCATCTGCAGAGCTTCACCACCAGTGAACTACAGGTCAGATGCCTTGATTTAAAAACACAGGGCTCTTTTTTACCTCCTTTGTACTAAACGAGACCAGGAAAGTTCAGGGCAATACCGGGTTATCCTCTAATGATAACGTCTCCTCCAATCCATAACCATTTCATCTGCAGAACAAAGCTACAAGGTGCTCAACTAGAAACTCAGTAGACATGACTGTGCTTCTACAGAAGCCAACTAGAAATATCTGAATGCATAGGGAGCACACAAATGCCAAGTTAACAGTTAATTGCATCCAAATTTCACTTCCTCTTTCTCTCATTAGTCCTGGAGGTTGATCCAAGTGTTGAATTGTGGATACTCAACCTAATAAGCTTATTCTATCTTGTAAAGGTCACATAAGTACTCAAAAGGGTATGAAAATTTAAAATACTGCATTAGTGCATTTCACTTTCTCAATTTATAATCTTCATGACTGATTTAGTACTGTTTAAGACTTACAAAGAACATATTCATGAGACTGAAAATATCTATTCAGTTTGGATGACAGACTATGGATCAGCTATTATTTGAATTTTTTCCCCTTCTTTATGTTGGCCTTATCTCAGATATTTTAGTTTTCTCCCTTGATGACCCTGTCTTGAGGTTGAAATACATCTTGCCTGGACATCCCTTCACAGTCCTTATGGTCCTCCTTTGGACTCTAATAGCTTAATGCCTTTTTTATATTGTAGTGCCCAAAACTATGATCCCCAAAGGCAGACAATCATAGAATCATGGAACGGTTTAGGCTGGAAGGAAACAAAGATGAACTCCAGCCTCTCTCTATAATCAATGACTGATCAATGTAGGTAATGTCAATCAGTGATATGATCGATGTGTGTGATGTCAATTCCTTAAAGAACTTCCATTATCTACGAACCAAGTTTTCTGCTTCCATCCTCTTTTTTTATTGTGGCAATAATATCAGGATGTTGCAACCTTGACTGAGCAGCTCAGAATGCAGAATTGTGCTGGCACAAAATGGCATGGCAAGGTGCCATGCAACTTCAAGCCGGAAACATCCTATTATCGAGGGAACTTAAAATGCAAAGAATACGAACTCTCTGAAGGAGAACCAAAGTAAATTAAGTAAAGCCTGGCAGCTTTTCTCTTGGTGAAGCATGCTAAATTAATACAGTAGGAGGAGACACCTCTTCCACAGAGCAAGGCAGAACTCAAGCAGCATCAAGCAGCCATTATCAGTGTCACTTCAAATTCAAGGGCCGGGTAACCAAAGGCTGTGGAAGAAGGAACTAATGGTTCTAATTCAGGTTGTCAGTAACTTATACTTCAGAGTTAATTCTTTCAATATTTTATTGCTCTCAATACCTTCTTGTTCTGTCAGTTTATAAGTGTCCACTTTTAAATCCTTTCAGGTAACTCAGAGTCTCAGGTTTGGTGAATAAATTATACACCCCTTTATTTCATTCTCTACTTTTTCACCATCCCTTTTGTTTTAAAATGTTGAGGTGATTAAAAAAATATATTATAATTAATATCATGGAAGAGAATCACAATTCTCAAAGCAGAACTGGACAAATTCACCTTCGTCCCTGAAAAATGCAGTATATTGTGGTACTTTCCACAAGAAATGGGGGATAATTACAAATAAATTTAATTTACTTCAAACTGGTTGACAGGACAGTATCAGAGGCTACCCCAGATAATCATCTGCAACTGAAATATAAAACCATGTAAAAGTGTCAGTCCCAGATGTCATTCAATGACTGTCCCAACCCCTCAAAAATGAAGCAGAAGTTACCTGTCCATATGATTATGTCCTCATTTTGAAATGGAAAGAAGGATGAAGAGTCATTAATTGTGGGGCTTTTAAGGCTGAGCATAGAAACCAAAGACACAGTGAACAATCAAAGGTTGTAACTGTGGCACTAGAAGTTGAAACATAGTTCCTGAGGAAGCAATGAGGATTCTTCAGTATTGGAATCATATAACGTTTGGGGATGTAAGAAAGCAGGAGAGAAAGGGAAAACAAAGCATTCCTGCCAGTTCCATGTTGACAATACAAGACAGGATCATCCATAAGTGAGACTCCTCAGCCATTAACAAGTCCATGAAGCTTATTTAAGTGGTGGATATACCAAGAGCACATGCATGTTGCATACAGAAGCAACTAAAGCCTCAGATGACTGCTGGAATATGTGCAGACCTCATGTGAAAATTACAATCACAATTCTCCCTGAGCAAAAGAGAGAGACATTTACATGTAAATACAGAAGCAAGAAAAATGATGCGAGACCTGGTAAAAAAATATTTCAAATGCCACTAACACCTAAGAGCCATTCAGAGAAGATTCTTCTTTGCTTTTTATTTTCCCTGATCTAGCTCACACGAAACTATTGTTCATACTTTCAGAAGACCAGCATTAGTCTCTTCTGAAGGCAAGCAATGATTTTTTTCTTCTCTTGACAAATCATCCATGGCAAGACTTCCAGTAATGTCAATGGAATCGGGATCTGAAATCACACCTTTGTTGTTCATCCTCCAGTAACTGGTCCTGCAGTTACCACTTATGGGAGAGGAGCCATAAGACAGATGATTTTTCTTTTTTAAACCATTTTAGTTGAGTTAATAGCAACAGGTGTTAAAGTAAAAATGAAAATAAAATTTCAAACCCCAACTAGTCACATAGGTGAAATACTGACTAGTGATCCAGATTCCCTACTCATTTACACAACAGTTCTGGATGTTCTCCTGGCTGTGAGCAAAAGCACAGGAAGAAAAAATTCCCTATGGTCACTCCAATTGCAAGAGCCTTATTTTGACTTATGAAATGAATGTTCCTAATCTTCAAAATGGGCTTTCCAACAAAAGCTATCTTGAATTCTGCCTCCCAAAGGAGAAAGCCCCCACTGTCATTTGAAAGCTTTAAAGGTTTATTCCTGCTGGAAAATCCATTTAAACAAACATCCAGGCAGAATTTCCTTAGTGCAAAAGAATCTTCTGAAAACTTTAAAAATAGCTATAGGGGTTTTAGCCTCCTGAGGTCAGTCTTTCTTGCACAGTGACTGCCAATCTCAGTACCAGACTTCTTTGGAACTGTCAAACCTATAAGACTGCTTGAGAAATGTTCTTCCAAGTGGATAATATTTCTCTTGCAATACTGATAAACATTAGCCAAAAAAAAAAAAAATCAGTTACCTTTACAGCAACAATCTGAATATAAATAACTTAGCAAAGAAAGAGACATCGACATTAGGAATGACAGCCAGCACTGGCCTATGGCTAACTACTGCAAAAGGTTACCACAGCCCTAAACACAGCCAAAACTTATTACAAGAAATGAAGTATCCAGAATGTGAAGTAGTTAACTGCAGGACAGAATATAAGAGCTTGAGAGAGAACAGGACAAAAGGCCTGATTGAATGCCCACATATATGAATGAAGGCAGTTGTAAAACAAAGCTTAACAAGTTTCATATAACCCTTTCAGGAGCCGATTACTGGAACGGGTGCCAAACTAAAACAAATTAATTTAGCAAAATATGTGTTATTTATGTAGTGGAAATGTGATTATACTAAAATACTACCAAAACTTCCTTGTTCTTCATAACTTTTCCAAAAAGCCTCCCTAACAGTTTGTCTCATTCTAGAGTCACAACCACAGAACGGATTTTTATTTTTTTTTAAATTTATAAGGAGTTGATCTTGGATAGTCTCAATCATTTTCAAAATATAATTTTACAATGTTTAGGATTGTGATTGCTGTTTCTTAACAGAATCAGAGAGAACTATTGATGAATACTCTAGGCAGAGTAAGGCAGAAGTATCATCTAATGATCATACATTTGCATTATTTACTACTTACTTTTTCAACAGTCATTTGTAAGACTACTAAAGAACTCACTACACCACATGTGCTAGAAAATTTCCCTACACACAAGGAAGTCACATTGGCTTGACTTTTTTTTTTTCCTTTGGGAACTCACATTGGCTTATTCTTGTTTAGATTCTTAAGAGCTGGTTGTTTGCAATTTTTCTCTACCTTCTTTTCAACTCTTGGAGTAAGGAGAAAGAAACTGTACTATCAGTCATGCTTGCTTTTCCTCTTTTGAAAGATTAATTACTCTGTTTGCCCTTCTTCAGCCCTCTGGGGCCAACCCACTCTCTATGAGCTCTCAGAGATAAACACTGCCAGTTTCTGAGCCATTGATCCAGTTAGCTCCTGAGGGATTGTAGGTAAACCTCATCAAACACAAATTACTTAAATACACCAAAATGGGGTAAATATTCTCTGATTCATGCTTTTCCTGTACTGGTCTATGTACTCTTTATACTCTTGACTTTATCATGTTCGATTGCCATAAGTAACTTGCTTTTTAGAAGGCCTGGAACACAGAAGAAAATAGACCTTTAGCTCCATATCAACTATTAATCATTTTCTCTTCCTCAATAAATGAAATTATAATTTTTCTTTGTTTACTTTTCACACCTGCTATGATGAACAGGAGATTTTTATGGCCTTTTAGTGCCTTTTATTCACTGGAACTTAATCCATCTTCTTAATTTTGTCTGTTTTTGTCACCCTTTATACATGCCATTGCCAAGACAGTGCAATTACCACTTACAGTACAGTTGTCTTCCGATTTTAGCAATCTCTAACAAAACTACATTTTTCCTTATCGCAGTTAATATCTGCATTTTACATCAAAATAATTGTGTTGTGGTTTAGATATTGTCTCTTTAAAAAACTTTTTTGAGACTATCCATTAAATAACTTCATTCTAATTATTTTATTATTTGACAGAAAGCTACTTTTCAATCTTCATTGCCTTCAATCTTCTGCCATCATTCCTTTTCTTACTTACAGTCAGAAAGATGATAGTCACTGGACCGGTGATCCTTTCCAATATTGTGTTTCTAAGGTGTTTTCAGAACAGCCTCATTTTAATGAACTTCTTTCAGACTGAGCTCTATTCTCACTACATATAAGAATCAGTGTAAAATTATTGTTCCCTTGGTTATTTTCTCCACCTTAGCAGATCACTTTCGTTTGCTGGAAGTATAGAGACGGTGAAATTTGTTTCAAGGTGTTTTAGCAGTGATTCTTTCAGCAAATCAGGTATTTTGATATTGGCTGTACATATCAGCTATTCTCTCTTGTACAAACCTATTATGCTAGGTTTCTCGCTGTTCTTTAAATGTCTTGACTTTTAAAAACAATTCCCTAAAAGGGTTTGATGTAGAGCCAGCTTTAGAATTAAATCAGCTTTCATATTATTTACTAACAGACAACCTAAATTCCACAAAAGTAAGGAAATAAAGGAAAAACTTACCTTTTTACGCAAGCTGCCTAACTTCTTACTATAAAATGTGGGAAGCCTAACAGCACACAACATAGTGGAAATTTCCATGAATGCATCACCTCAACCAACTCTTCAGATGGAAATTTTTCAGCTAAGAAAGCCTGTTTTCTACAGCTAATCTTCAAAATATTGGAAAACAAACAGTGTTCAAAACAGGCAGGATAATTTATCATTACAATTTCCAAAATCACCAAAGAGGAAATGGGAACTCTCCAGCTAGCATACCAAAATGGCATTACTACTCTTCTGGTTTTTTGATAGTAGTTGAAGAAGTGGTTTAGGGTCCCAACTGCAAATGCACAAAAGTAACTCAACCTTGGTATACCTCACTTCATTCACAGTGTCCTACACTGAAGACTAAATAACATTTAGCATCTTTTGCAATTTATCAAATTTTGCCAAATTTTCAAATAATTCCTAAGACTAGGAAATCTGTGGCATTTGATATTCTCAATTTAAAAGTAAGTCCTCATTTGAGTAATTTTATCATAGCACATAGTATATGAAAAATGCAATTATCTAGAAGCAAACATTTTTTCTATTACACTGTGGACAGAGTTGTGTCTTTCAGAATAAACCTGCTGCAAATAAAAGGGCACTGTCAAAATTCAAATGTATAATACATTTTCAAATATTTCTTAGCATTGCATTTCACTGTTCAATTGTTTCAGCAACCCCTTTCAACTGGATAATAACGAGCAACTTGGAGAATTACATGACTGCACTCATGGACGGAGGTGGACTAGGGAACAATATCTTCTTTCCAGTTATGTCTTGAATGGTTTTTTTTCCCCTAAACTTGCCTAGACTGTGAATAGCACAGGGCATCACCCTCCCCAGGTACTTGAACTGGATCTAGTATAGAAAAACACAGACTACATACAGGATTTATGCCATTAAATAACAAAAGTAAAATAACATTTTTCAACACGAACAACCATTAAGGCCTGAATTAAAACATTACATAAGGAAATCTGAGAAAGTTAAAATCCACCTCATGGGAAAACTTGATTATAAGTAAGTGCAAGCAGTCCAAATAGGCAGGCTTTTGCTACCACTTATATTTTGCTGGATTTGCATTTCCAGAACTTTCATTCCAAGTAGTCAAATGACAGTCCTATGTCAGTGCCACAGCTCTCTAAATCAAAGAAAAGACTGCGATCAGAGTGTCATACTTCACTGAGCAAGAAACATCTCCCTGGTGCATTTAGGGTCAAGCATTATTAAAATGTAATCTATTGTTTCAATTCACTGTTCCCTTTCACTGCACGAATCACTGTTATGTTGATAAAAAAATGCATCTGAAGAAATGCTGCTGTGACCCCCAAGATGACATCCAGAAGATTTCACTTTCTCTGCCAAATGGACCATTCTCAACTGACTACAGAAAGCCTACAGCTACAACTCTGACACAAACGAAGACTTTTGCATCTTTTTTTGGCTAGATTTAATGCACAAAGCAATTTTAAAAAAAAAATACAAATTAATATAGGTTCAATACCTACTGCTTTTTGCACTACTCAAACAGTAGAAACCAGTTCTGTATGAATAAAATTCTAATGATACAAATAACACATAAAGACACAATAGATCTGCTATCAATTCCACATTTTTGAGGTAAGAGAGATTGCAGTACATAAGAGTGGAAAGATTAGAAGAAATTTTATATTTCTGACAGAAAAACTTTTTGATTTTCCCAGATGAAATGGAAGTTATTTGGAAGCCTATGGAAGTTATTTGGTACATTAGCTGCGACACAATGGCATTTCATACTTCCAAACTGACATAACTAGAGGAGTACAAAACCAACCCACACCAAACACCTCAAAAAAAAGCAAACAAAACACCCTCAACAAATGAAACCCAAAACAAGCATAATGGAACTCCTCCCACAGGAGTTTTTGAGAAATCCTCCCACAGTTCTCAAGAAAAAAAAAAAAAACACCAAAATTACCTTTCAGAACCATTTTTGAGAAAATTGATTTTTTAGCTTGTTAATACCTTATTTTCTTTACTAATCCAAGAAAAACAGAACATGGCTTCTGAAAGCCAGACATTACTAATGACTTCTGTAATTAACAGTAGCAAGATGATAATCACACAAGCCTCTGTAGTTGCATTTCACTTGCTAGACAAGCCCTCACTGAGGTATGATAATTTCAGCTAGGAAAGACTGCTTTCTATGACTAATCTCATTAGCTTCACTGGGAATAAAAATGATGCTAAACTTTATAGATCACCGACTAATGCCAGACAACATACAGGAAATTGTTTGACCTGTTTGTACTCATAATAAAGAAACCATTTCCCCTAAGGGCCGAGAATCTCTATGTAAAAATTCAGTGCCGAGGTTTCCTCATTAATGTTTGTAAAATATGTGAAGTCTGGGATGGGAGCCACTACAAAAGCAGTGTAATTTCCTATGATAAAAGCAGAGGAAAACACACAGGAAAGCAAGCCTCTACTCTTGAAAGCAGAAGTGCCATATGAGCTCTTAATTGTTTACCATAATTATAAACTTATGTATCCTTAAAATAATACTGTCCCATTGGTGCAGCATATTTTCTATAAGAGAAGATGAAAAATTACAAGATAGGTAATATTTTCTCACCGAGCACAATTTACATATTATAATGGTCACAAACCCAATGTAAGTAAACACTTATGTTTTAACAAGGAAAGATAAACATCACACTGGGATGTGCAGAGTGGTGTTTAGCCCATAAAAGACATCAGTTAATTCTTTTAATCTGTGTGATGCTCTTGAGGAAGCTGCAGGAGTGTGTTCAAAAGAAGAAAAAACAAATTAGGAAAAAAAAGCAAACAAACCCAAACACACAGCAAATCAGTACACCAGTGAGGACAATAGGACTTACAAAACCTCATCTGTGAGGAAAGATTGAAAGGAAAGACATTGTGGTGGTAAAATTAATGTTTGAGAATGAAGATGTCTGGCTAAGAATGTATTTCACTAAAATAACATCTTTTTAAACTAAAAGCTAACAGACTGAGTTGGTCTCCAACTCCCCACTCAGGAGCCAGACTAATACAAGGTGGGCCCCTCTTACAGCCTCCACAGTGTCACATTATTTACTGTCTGGTTCCTCCCTTGAACCATGGCAGCTAGCACGCTGCTTCAATCCACCCCTCCCAGGGATGGACACCTGGCCTGAAGATTGAAATGAGTGTTTTCCCTTCCACCTGCCTCTTTTTTTGCAGGCTGAGTCTCTGCAACCACTTGGAAGACGACAAGGGACACAGAGGGGGAGATGCTGTCCCACTGTTCTGTCACCAAGACCAGAGTGAATAAAGCTTCCCTAGGACCTGCCTTAATTTGTACTTATGCTGTTATGCACTTGAAGCACACAGATTCTTTAAAAATAAGATTCATCTTGGAGAAGAAAAAACAGCCATTGTGTGAAGGAAAACATTTTCGGTTTCACTAATTTCTGAAGAAAACATTAAGGAGTTTTCATTGGCTTTTAAGAATATTCAAATTGAATTCCCCTCATGTTAGTTTTTTATTTGTATTTATTTATTTATTAACATCTCACTTGATCTTCCTAACACAGACATGTTAACACATTTTGTGTTAGAATTCAGGAGGAATGAGTTCCTGACCTCCTCAGGTTGTTTCCAACCCTACTAATTACGGATTTACAATATAAAGTCTTCTTAGGGTTGAAGGTACAGAGTGCTCCTGAAACATTCATTTGCTGGGCACCGACAGAACCAACCAGGAGCACAAGTCTGACAATAACCAGAGTGATTTATCCCTGCCTCCCTTACCCCAAAATCACTCAGAGGGAAAAACCCTTAGAAATAAACGTATTCACGCAATCCAAATACTTAGAGGATATTTACAAAATCTTTAGAGAGCCATTAAAACATCCAAGACTAACATATAATGATTTGATCTGATGAAAGATGAAAAAGCTCCCACAAAATTCATATAATAATGTTCTCAGTACCATGAAGCTATTTCAAAGAAAAAATCTAATTCAATTTCCATATGATCACTCAAAGCTTCCAATTATATCTAAGATTTATACCGGAAAAATTAAATACCTTCAATTAATAATACAAGTCAATTGATAATTCTCTCATGGTTTTATTAAAAAAAAAAACCCTTGGTCAAGAAAAGAAAAAAATAGAAAGTATTTCCCACATTTTATTTTGTTTGGGTATTGACTGAGAAGGAATTCTACACAAAATTTTATATTAGAAAGGGAATGTTAAGGAAAACTGTAGATGTGTGAAAAGTGGGAGTTACAAGGGAAAGTATTTTACCACAGTTGCTACTAGCAACTGATATATTGTTTCACATACTGTATAAAAACGCTGATTTACCTTTAGCTGTCTTTCCATGAATATTAACTTTTCTGTTATAGTCTTTACTATCCTTCTACTATCCTTGAAGAGAAGGCAGAGTCCAACACAACAATCCATAAAACAAGAATGACACTTAACTCCTACAGACACCATAGACAGCCTGGACACTAAAATTCAAAAGAATTTTTACTTCCCTTATCATGAAATTCCAGGTTTTAAACCCAATTGGTCTGTTAAGATAATCATGCTTAAGTATTCATTAGCCATTTGAAAAGTTAGCTAAATAAAAATTATTTCTCATTCAGCTAAATATTACTATTTTGACAATTCAGAATCAACTGTTTTATGTTCATCTGTTTTGTTGTGCTTTCAGAAAATGCAAAAAATTTGTTAAATAAAATAATGGAATTTGGAAATCACATAGCTCTATGTGATCTATATAAATAAACAATATGGAAATGGAAAAAGCATTTGGGATGAACAATTTACTGAATTAATTTTTTAGGAATTTATTTCCTGCTTTGTTAAAAAAAGAGGCATTTTTTGCAGCACAGGTAATTTTGTATTCATTTATTACCCAGTTCCATTAGTACACTCTGAGCAATCTGGCCACCGTTCAAGGAAATTGCTCCTTTTTGCCCAAAATGCTGCACTACCTTTTCTAATTGCATTGCAAAAATTCTTCCTATCTTGCTTTAAGTGAAAGAACAGAAACAAGGGTTCAACACTTTTACAGGACAAGTGAAATTTATCACTCTGCTGTGTTTAAGTCAACACCCCATTACACCTCTCATTTTGAGAGCCCTCCTTAACAACACAGCTAACACCAATTACTCATTTCTTTTTTGGTCCATAGCCTTATGACACCATGGGCATGGGGGAACTTCTCTAGTTATGCAGAAAAAGGCTAATTGTTGCTGCTAAGAAGCTGGTTAGTTTTGAAATACCTATTCCTTACAACTTTTTAAGTCATATTTGTCTTCTGCAGAAGCAGGAATGTATTATCATGGGCACAGAAGGTGATGTGAGATATAAAAACAAGATCCCACAACCAGATAATCCAGAAGAGTTGGCTCCTTCCCTTGCACTCTCTTTTAGTCTGGCACCTGGGCCTCACAGGCTTTGCTGTGCACTCAGACACATCAGTAGCAATAACATTTTGTGACAATTGGATAATAAGTGAAAGCACTTGTTCCCAAAGGGTGAGAGATTCAGATCTGAACAATTAAGAAGCTGAAAAATTTATAGTTTAGGTACAATTTTTGACATTTGTTTATCTCCACTGTTTTCCCCCCTGCTGTCGTCAAGGGTTCATTACCAAGTCTGTGCTCTCAGCCCTGTCACCAGAGAACAGAGCAACACACAACATAGCAGCATATGCAACAAGATAAGAAATAACGTGCAGCTCAAATCTCAGAGAAGCCATCCCTGCAGAAGACTGTTTACTCTGAAACTCCAAGGAGGGAAAGAACTGGGTTACAAATAGTTTCCTCAACAGAAGAAGCAGTATAGGCTTGTTATAAACTGAATTGCAAATACATGACACTGAAATTTCTGTCTCTCGGGGAAAGTTCAAACCTGAAGACAAACAGATGATTGCTCTTCCCGATGCCTCTGGAATCCCATGAATGTGCATATTAACATAATGCACACAAAGTAGATACTCATATTGGAACCTCATCACTACAGTCAGTTGTTGGTAAAAGAAAAAAATTGCTAATATCTAAGGTTAAGATTCTTAAGCACTCCATTGATTTTCAAAGATCGCAAAATCAGTACAGCTTTGCCTCAGATTTCCATTAGAGTAGACTGAACATTTGGAGTCGTAGCCCCAAAACCATTTTCTCTCTGAACTAACCTGTTTCTTCTACCACCAGAATAAACTCTGATGCAGGCCTGCTTTCTGAGCAGAGCTGCATTTTGGGATTAGTCACACACAGCTCTATTTCTTGAGCTTCAGTTAACAAATCACACCAGAGTGCTAATTAGTGAGGAGATGATTTATATTGACAGCCAAATATCATGCTAATTACTAATGATGAGAAAAGAACTAGAGAAAACACCCTTGTGGTTTAATTGTAACACCATCATTGATGACTCATATAAATCCTATTTAACTATATGAAAAAGCTGTGGTGAGAGTATTTTCCAACTTCTCTTTAAATCAAAACAATTGCTACAAACTCTTTTACAAACACCATAACTTCCTCTTCTGTCTTCAAAGCTACAGAAAAGCTTGGGTCGCTCTGCCTCCCCTTTCAGGAAACGGGTGCCTTATCCTCCCCTCCCACGTTCCGCTAGTACCCACACATCCCATTTTACTCACTCATTGAGCTTTTCTTAAATGGTTCCGAGTTCTGACTGAATCCACCACCCAGTCCCAGATTAGTTTTTCCACAGGTGAGGCTGATTGTACCCAGAAGTGAAAATGGAGAGGGTTTTTTTAAACTGTATGGTACAACTTGAGATATTTGTAGGAAGGAGGCACAGAGATTGACTAACTCAGGCATAAAATATTGTAGCAAGTTAAAAAGCCATATTTGACCCCAGCTTAAAACCCATTTATTTCCAGATAATGCTGGAAGACTGTGTCCAACACAGTTCTAACCATTTGGTTAGAAATTACTCAACAGGAAGATTTATAAGAATTTTTTAAATGCTTACAAGACAGAAAATGAGATCTATCAGGTTTTCTACATTTTACTTGGCTTTTTTAAAGTTAATGATTGATGAAAATAGATCGATCAATCTATCCACTAATTTCAAGTTCTTAGACAGATGGATCATCTGTATCATCTGGATCTCAAACACTCTAGAAACAGTATTTTAAAAAGCTGAGCAGTGATTCCATGTAGGAGCCTGTAGTAAGAGTTGTTTGACTTTAAGAAGTCATTACCACTTTCAGCTCAAAGTCACGTCCTTTCTATTTTGCAGCCCAATACTTTAGGAAAAATCTGACCATAGGTCCATACTACTAGAAATACTAAGACATAGTTCCGTAGTTTCATTGCTTGTTCTACAGACACTTTTTTATTAGCAACCTCTACTGAGAATCTTAATGCCTCTTACTACCTCTTTAAAATGAGCAGGACGTCCATCCAAGCACCACTGAACACCTAGGAGCCAATTTCATACCAAAGATTTTCTTTTTCAGCATAACAATAATTCTCCCCTGCTGCTATTATTGGGTTTTATGCATACTGTAAGGCACCACTTGTGCATGAATAAAAATTATCTGATTAGAAATTCACTATCATGTCAAAGACACAGCTTCAGGGATGGTCACAACACCAAGGTCACTAGTTAGAAACACAAGGAGTCACATCAGGAAGCGCACAGAATCCTCAGGATAAGTTATTATACTTAATGGCTACTTAGGATGTTAAGGAAATTCAACCCTGTTTAAATGCAGGAGTTGTGATTAAAAAACTGTGTATGATTTCTGGTGTATAGTACTATTCTCAAAAGAATAAAAAGAATGTGCTTTAAACAAGAAAAAAATAAAAGAACTGAAAAAAGAAAGGGAAAAAAAGCAGGCATTGATATGAGACAAGAATCATATTCTTAAGCTCTTCAGTACTCAGGCAAATGTTGAAAATTACCATGGCAAAAAGCAGATTGGTGCTGAAAGGATGTCCGTTGTTACAAGGAACTACTGAGAAGCTGCTAAAACTCTCTGGGCACATATCACCTCTGACCACTTTAACATCCTTCTGCTAAGCCAAAGAGATGATAAAGTATTCTTTTGGCTTCTAATTTTTCTAGCTCTTCACATAACTTGATGGGGTTTAAAAATTTAAATTGTAGGGGAGGTTATGCTGTTGGCTTGGAAAATTAGGTGGAGTTGCTAATGTTTGACAGATTTCTTTTTAATCCTTTAGAGAGAAATATAAAATTCAATACAATCAAAGAAAATAAGCTCATGACTACCATTGTTAGTCCCTTCTTTGGAATAAAAATTTAATGGTTTCAAAGAATTTTCTATCATGCCTGAAAAGTTGTTGGGAAAATTTCTTTTCAAAGATGATCTATTTCAACCAAACCCTTCCACAGAGAGTTGATTATGGACAAAATAGTAACTCTCTTGCCTTCTCTTGGACAATGTCTAACCTCCAGAATTCATTTTTTTAGTTAAGTCTCTCTACTTCATTTTTAGGTCTGCAGTCATATTTTACCTACAGAGATATAATGTAGATATATTTCCATCTTTTGTGCTTGAATTCTCTCTTGGTCTCAGGAACCCTAACTGCACTACACTTCTGCTCTCTTAAACTAAAGCAATCCACCTCCATCTCGGGCCTGTCATTCTTGGAAAAACTGCTTCCTAATCACAGTACAAAAATCAATCTTGCCCCAAAGACCTGAGTTAAGGGTTAATTCTTTCAGGATCTCTTTCTCCTTTATAGCATTCTCAATCTGATTTTTAACCAGCACACAGATTAATACTCAAGTACATATTCAGATGTAGACTGGAAAGGTCTACAAGTCAGAGGAGGAAATATAAGACATAGGTCTAATAAAAAAATACAAGGTAGAAGTCAACCTTATCAACTATGGATGACTGCATATTTCTAAATTTCACTTCTCTTTTGGTCTCTTTACACACAATAGAAAGTCCTAAATCTACTACTAAAACTACAGACTGTTTGCTTTGTTATATTGATATGAAAAAATAAAAAAAACAAACTTAAACAAGCTTGCACTTGTTTTTTTCATGGTCAGCTGACACATCTCTCTTTTTCACTACCTTGTATTCTTCATAAAGATTTCACTCACTATGTTGTTCAGGCTCTGTGTTGTTCAGGCTCCATTTAACAGCCAGACTTTCACACATACACTTTCCTCTCTGAGCCCAGGAATGGAATGAGCCATTTAATTGGGCTCTGATTACTTGATTGCTTCACAGTTTACTAATGATCTGAACATTGAAAGGAGAATCCAAATATTGCAAGAGGAATAGCAATGACATTGTGTTTTATGAGACTGTTTAGAAAAGCCTCCCACGTACGTATATCAAATGTGGTTAAATCTTTGATGCTATACTGTCTGCTACTTCCTATAATATTAGTGGGAAATAATATTTTTAACCCTCTTTGAATCAACTGAATTAGCTAATTATGTACAGCTGTATTTGAGATAGATACTACTGGCCTCACTGTTTTTCCCTGTACTTTACAGCCTGGATGCCAGTATGCATTAATAGAAATAAATCATGATTTTATCTCACTTAATTGCAAGATAAGAATCAAATCTATTATCTGATCAAGGGCCTAATTATTTTCTAAAATGGTATCCTACACAGCACCTATACTTAGCACTTCTGAGCTCTTGTGAGTAGCACAAATCACCTATTCAGATTGCATTTTTACCTACCCCTTAGGTAGCAGGATTTGCCTAAAGGTGTATATCAAGCAATAAAAAGTTATCAATTTATATTTACATTTATCTGATTTATACAGACACATACACAAAGGTGCACATGTTCATAACCACCCATTCTCTTTCAGTCAAAGTAGAAAATGTGCTTAGAAACCAAAAAAACCCTAAAATTAAATATGCAAACTTAAGTCCTCTCTTTGCATTATTCTTATTTTCCTAGGACTTAATTTTAAAAACTAAGTCTCGCCAATTCTATTGACAATTAACATATTGTGTTCCTGTCACAGAATATCAACGTTTTTTACATAGTAAAGAAGATCACCCCAAGAGCAGAATCACCAAGAAAATCAAAGCAAACACTGTCCTCCAGAATTAGATTCAGACAGATGTCTAGAATGAGTCCTGAGGTCACTGAAATTAGGAGTCTGCAGTACACATCAAAGAACTGCAGATCTACACCATATCAAGTGCAATAAATATATTCCAGGGGATTACCTGTCCTTTTAGTTGTCTCCACACTCCTACAAACAGGTTGTGAAGTAAGTGCACCTGTGTCGTATCTGTAACTGCAGACTCAGTTTTATTTGATATGTCAACAGATCTCCAGTGCTTATTCAAGGAAATATATGCCAACAATTTACCATGTAACTTTTCTTTTCTTTTCTAGAAAATAAGGAGAAATAAATTGTTCTTGGCAATGTACTTGAACATTGCCAATGCAGACTGATGACATCTAAGCAATGTGAAACTCTTACACTTCATGTAATGAAAATATGTACAGAAAAACTCACAGCAATAACAAAAAAAGCACATGAGTCTGTGTAAAAGCTTTGGTGACAGCTACAAGCACTGCACCAAAACATCTGTTTCGAAATTTGTGAGGGCTTGTCTCCTTCCTATTTTTTTTCCTTGAGAGTTAGAGAATTAGGTTAGCAAGTATACTAAAGGCCAGCTGCTAAAGGAAAACTAAGCATGTGCAACGAGACAGAGCCATCTCAACATCCCCTGGGTAGAATTAACACATGCACTTAATGTGCAGCAACTACTTGGTCACTTCTTCCCAATTTGTATAGGGAGGAAGTGCCTTTAGCTCATCTACTTTGTTGATTGTCTCAAACTGGAAGGACTTTCATTACTGAAAATAAACTACACCAAGGATGACAGGGCTGATTGGATTTTTCTCTGCAGAGATTAGGCTTTAGAAAAAATTTTGGGAGGCATTATTGTGCTGGATACCTTAACTTCACTCAATCTTGAGGTTCTATAGCTCCAAAAGATTAATAAAAACATTGATCACTCTAATTTTTACAGTTTTGTGACTGTGGACTTGACAAGGGTAAATGCAGCACTGAAAAAGGCTGACACTTCCCACAATGGAAGGCTGATCAGAAGAAAATTATGCCTAGTATCTAGTAGAAAGCATTCTTCATTACCTTAGAAGATTGCTTTCACAGCTTTTGGTCTGGAAACCATTAAAATGTTTGATAAGATGTAGCACTTCTCCAGTATTGGTGCTTGCTCAGCTGTGGTACAAAGCTAGAAATTCTTCTTACTAAAAAGCACCTGGGCAGATAGCCTTCAAATCACTGTACTTCCTTCTTGCCTCTTCTAGCCACTTTGATATCAGAGAGGCAACTCTGATCAAACACATGCCAGCTTTGGAAGACAACTATCAGAAATAAATAATTCAATTCCACCACAGAAACTTGATTGGAGCAATCAAGGCATGAGAGCCAATGGCAGCATCACTGCAGACTTAGGCAATTATTTGAAATCCACCACAACTGTAGGACTGGCCTGAGAACTGAAAGCTGGGTGGATTTCACTCACTTTTAGTAGGTCTCACATGATAGAGTATTTACAGCTGACTTAAAATAATCTTATATGAAGTGGCTTCAATAATGTGACTAAATCATACCTTTGTAAGATATTTACCACAACTGTATTCAATTTGAGGAAAACCCGCTCTCTCCTCCCTCTGGTTGTCAGAGAATTACTGACTCCCACGCTAGGAATCCTGTACATGCAGATGACACAATCAATTATTGCTAAAAAAAACCTTAAAGCACTGAGTCAAGTACAATATTGATGTCTAAGAACCTTTAACTGTTCTTCCTACAGTAGGAGCTTTTCAACTCATGTGTCAAGTTCTCTCATTGCCAAGACGGCAAGCTGTTTTGCTGCTGTTGCTCTTCCAGATCATCCACAGAAAGACTGAGATTTAAGCTCCCTTAGGCTTAAACACACAACTTGCTCTTTCAGCTGGCTGTCAGAACTCTCCTGGCTGAGCCACTTTTATAACTGTGCTGTTTTGGGCTGGGGTAGAGTTAATTTTATGCCATCTTCCTCTCCCACGTGGGCATTATGCAAAGGAAATCCCAAGCTTCCCACTTGGAATTACCACTACACGATGCAATCATTACACTGTCAATTTTACACCAAAGGTATACAGATACCCTTCTGACATTCTACATAACTCTGAATATAGAGAATCTATCTTTTCACTTCTTGATAAATCCTTAGTTCTCACATCCTTAGTTTCTCTACAGCAGAAAGGCCTAGGGGCTGACTTTCTGAACCACTACCATTTTCTTAGCCATGTCTCAAAGAACAAACTGCTTCTAGGTCCTTTGCTAGAAAGAGCTTCTATACTTCCTTTTCCTAGATCCCACCTTCACACTTGCAACACACTTCCATTAGTCCTGTCCAGCATTCAGAAGCAGCTAAACCAATATCAGACCAATATCAATGAATGACACAGGAATTAGACCACCAGCAACACTTCCATCAAAGGAAAGAAACATTAATGTAAAACAGTAAGGGTGCTCCCTTTCTGTTCCTTAGCTTTTGTGTCAAGTACAAAGCCAATTAAAAAAACTAGGCTTCTTACCAGAACTTCCACGTGCCATTTATTCTCCGTGGCTAATATTGCTAGTTCAAGAAACATAAAACTAAGTCTAGTAAACATGCCTTTCTGTCCATATTATTAATACCAGGTGATGGAGTTCTATAGCAAGCTCTTGAATCAGTTTGGGCCCTGCCTGTTGAGAACAGTGATAAACTTGTGAGTCTTGCAGGAATTGCACTGGCTTGAAAATTGCTTTGAGATCTTTGTGCTTTGATGAAAGATATCCAAGAGGAGGCAGTAGTTACAAAGCCACAGATTAAATAGCTGCATTCAGTATTTTCACTTCAGCAATAAATATGTCCAGATCTATCCACAATGGGAAAAAGCTTTCAAAAGAATGTAACTCCTCCTGAAGATTCTACAAAATAGTAGAGCAAGATCAAATTCAGGAGCAGAAATACAGTATTGAATTTCATCTTATTTTATACAAGCAAAGTGATTTGAGGTGTTCTATAGCACATACTAAGTAATTTTAAAAAATATCAGAAACCTCATGCAGCAGGATGCTAGAAATTATAGTCTGCAGGCCTCCAAAATGATAGCCTATAACTCACAAGGAAGTAATTTTAACCAATTTTGGATTTTCAAAAAACTGAACAAATCTCATTTCTCCTCGGTTACCTTTTTTCCCCAAATGCAAAATTTGTTTTATTATTATTTGACATTTTTACAAACTTTACTGTCATACTGTAACACTTGACTAACACAGCATCATGTAAAGTGTGCTTGAATATTTTTTTTCTTATTTTTGGGGAGAGTCTAATTCTCTAATAAGGGTCCAGATCATAAAGAGTCAACACCAAAAAAACCCAGGAGGAATGAGGGGTACAGCCCCTCTAATAACAGATACATCTGTTTTGAGGTGTTCTCACAACAGACTGCAACTCACTCTTACCCCACTGTTTTTCTTTATCTCCATGGCGTAGACCAGTTATTATTGAATGAAGATAAATAAAAGGCTTCAGCATACTAACTACCTTCTTATTTTCACAATTATTTCTTAAAACATCTATCACCATACATTCTCATATTCTACTCTGTACACATCCCATTGTGTATTTTATAGAGAAATTTCAGTAAATCAGCATCCCCCATTCTGTGGTTTTCCTTATAAAATAGCATTACCAAGCCCAGATTCTTAAATGGATAAACCAACAAATAATGCTCTAGAACACAGATTTAAAAAAAAAAACAAACCAAAAAACACAACACCCACCATATACAGGTCACTCAGCCTTTGCCTGAGAAATGGCTGGTGGTAGAGGGGTGGAGGAATGAAAATTCTGACTCAACATTTATTTTTCAGTGTCCTTTAGACCAAGTCAGTATCAAGGGTGAACTCTACCAACATAAACTGTAACAGTTCCTGCCACAGACCAGGGTCATAACACAGGATAACCAAACAAGAATATAAAAGAGAGCTAAGAAGTTTAAAATCCCAAACCATTTCAGTCTCTTCTGACAAAAATCATTGTTTCTGCAGCAAAACAAACACATAGAATAGGAATAGCCAGGTGGAGAGAAAGAAGACAATTTTTCTCACACTGCTTTTATTTATTACTCAGAGAGCACTGCAGCTGCAGGGAATCCCGAGTAGATGTCCACGGCCAAAACTAATGTTACGTAAAAAGAACAAACACGAAACTCCTCATTCTCTGTTTTGCTGCTTTTGTTGCTAACATGAATCCCTTACACACCTCACTGCATGTGGCCATCATTGTTTTAAGTACC
The DNA here is from genome assembly GCF_036417665.1 of Passer domesticus. Taxonomy (NCBI): domain Eukaryota; kingdom Metazoa; phylum Chordata; class Aves; order Passeriformes; family Passeridae; genus Passer; species Passer domesticus. The sequence goes on along the minus strand of NC_087477.1, from coordinate 32,269,178 downwards.
TGACAAACCATAAGCACAATAGCCTAATCCTTCACTGCAAACAGCTCCATAAAAACTGACAACAGTTGGTTGGTAAATATAGCCATCAAATTAACAAAATGGTTTGGGTTTTTTTTCCCCAGGAAATTCACCATTTAAGGTGAGAGAAGCAGGCAAGCATAACTGTGCACCACCACCTTTGTGGGACAATTACATATTTGTATGAATGACTCATTTCTCACCACACCTAAGTGAACATTGTGCAGATGGAGCAACCCATTGATATTCAAGCTTTGTGTATTAACATCATGCTCCCCTTTCAACTAGAGTAGAATTCAAGTCAGTGAATGAAAGAAAGAACATGCAGAGATGCTGCTCTCTATTATCATAAATATTTCTAATTCCTTAACTGAAGTTATGAAGTTGCACAGGTGCTGTGGCATAACCCAAGTAGTGTAACTAGAAAGATATCCAGCACAAATAAGGACTGAAAGAGTTCAGAGAACCAAAACCTAATAATGTGTATCATAAGTGTAATTTTCACCTGACTTAGAATAGAATATCCTCAGTGGGAAGAAATGCAGAACTGTGTAGAGCTCAAACTACTCAGACTCTAACACATCTAACAACTCTGCAGAGCAAGACAACTTTAGACAAATGTGGAACTGCCCAGCGATCTAAAGCATGAAGTTTAGGTGAACACATATGAGAAAGAAAGGGATCTCTGAAGATAACAAAAGGAAAATAACATGAAGAAGCAACAGAAAAAATTAGGAAAAAGTCTGTAGGAGATTGTTGGCATATGTAAAGACAAAGATTTGCTGGAAAACACTGGCTGATAATAGCAAAGAATTTCCCCTTGATTTGATTTCATAGAATGGTTTGGGTTAGAAGGGACCTTTAAAGGCTAACTGGTCCAATCATCCTGCAAAGAGCAGGGAAATCTTCAATTAGATCAGGTTGCTCAGAGTCCTATACAACTTGAACTTGATTGGTTCCAGGCATGAGGCATTCACCTCCTCCCTGAGCAATCTGCTCCCGTGTTTTACTACCCTCATTGTAAAAATCTTTTCTTATATCCAACCTAAATTACCTCTGTTTAAAGCCATTACTACATGCTCCATCACAGCAGGCCCAGCTAAAATGTTGGTCCCCATCTTTCTTATAGATCCCCTTCAAGGACTGGAAGACTGCTGGAAGGTCTTCCCAAAGCCTTCTCTTCTTCACTCTGAACACACCCAATTCTCTCAGCCTTCCTCACAGGAGAGATTTTAACCAATTATTTCATTAATGATCAGAGGCAACTTCACTAATACATGGAGAAATTGGACTTGACACATCTGTTCTACTTAACTGGGATATTATCAGAGATATCTACTTTCATCTACAATTTCTTCTCACCAAAACAATTCTCAGAAAATGTAACCAAGCTTTTTGTTGTTTGGTTTTTATTTTATATGCACATCAAAAACAATCACAGATTGTCTCCTTGTTAGGTTGAACTGATGCTGAGGCCAGTTATTCTTGTTACAGTACTAGAAATAAGTATTCTGGGGAGATAGGTGAAGTCTTGTGCTCCACAATAAAGCATTTTTAACCACATAAAAATACTGCGCTTAAAGGTATCCTTTGCAATAAAAGAGCATAATTATATTCTTAAGTCTCTTTCAGACACCCCAGAAGTTGCCTTCTCTCAGAACTATAGCAGATTGAAACAGTGAGAACTTCAATGTGTATAGTCAGGACATTTGGTACTAGGAGAAAAATTTTCCAGTTGTTTTCCAACTTACATTCAACTCTATTTCCTGTGTGAAAGAACTGAGTTTCCATTACCTACTGAAAAAGCTTATTCTTTCAGCCCAATATTGCAAAGAATTCTGACAGACGGCATGACAATGAGGTTTAGAACTCAATGTGTAATATAAAAAAATATATACTGGATACATGAAATGATTTTTTTCTGGATAACTTTTGCTCAAAAATAGCTCAATGGTACCTCAGGAAACTCAGCTGGCAGAAAGGACCACATGAGCTTGTTTGCTAAGTCCACTTTCATAATGCAGTCTGAGGATTGCTGCGAAGACTGATGCAAACCTAAGACACAGTGACCCCATATGCCTGACCAGGAATCCCTTTTAACACCCCCAGCCCCCTTAAAGTGAGAGATAGTTTTAGTGGAAAAACCAACACCATAAGCATTGTTAGAAGCAAGGTGACAACAGCTGACCCTAAAATGGAAAGAGAAGCTTTGGGCAGAGATGACCAAATAGTGCTGCTACACCACCAGAGTTATATATGAATTGCAAAGTCCTTTTGGCCTATCACTTTTTGTGGTCCCACAGAGATATAGAGGGATTTTAGAAGGGGTGGCATTTTTTACAGAGGCTTCCATATTTCAAATGAAGGTGTTAAGTTTCCCTCAATCAGACTGAGTTAAAAAAAAAAAGAAAAAATACCACAAAAAACTATGGAATACCTACACACACAACACCCACATGTATTTACAACCAATATCTCACCAAACACAACACATGCATGTGCATGCACACTCACATTCTCCATTGAGAATGAATGTGCGAATTCTTCTTGGGTGAGTTTAGGCTCTAAGTACCTTCCAGAAAAAAAAGGAACAGGGAAGAATACATGCAAATTTGAGGCTGAAGAGGAAGTGTATGCTGACTTCTGCAATGACTAACATTTCATAGGTCTCTCAGATTTCATGAGATTTAACCAAAACTCAAAACTCTAGAAGAAAATATAAGATCTACTATTGCCCCAAAACATTTCCCTATCTCCTGGTTTCACCCTTAGTCAAGGACAACACTTCATATTATCTATCTCTAAAAACAGTTATTAATATCTTGACCTTTTTCACATATCTTGTGTTTTTCTCTTAAATATTTCACATACTTACTTTGCTCTAAGTAGCCCCGGTACCATTTCCTTGAGTAAAAGGGACACTACAATTGACCAAGACCTTGTCACTTGAAGCAGCAAAAAAATGTCTCCATGCATCTGCTTTTCCCTTAACACAGTTAAGTCATAGCTTCCCCAATCGACCTCTAATGTAATACATACAGATATTTCTTTCCCAAATGACATTTGCTATTGGGCTGTATCTTTTAATATATACAAAGACAACAATTAATTTCATATTCCTTAAACATAGTATTTTGTCACTTTGTATTTTGCCAGGATCTTTTTCTTTGATTTTATACCAGCTCATCTTGCTTTTTAAATCCCCATAATCTCTGCACATCTGCAAACTATTAAAGCATTTGTCAAACTTGAAGTTCTGTCCAAACTACATTAGAATTATCACCTTTTTATTTCAGATCTTGGCAGCTTATCTTTTTATGTTCTACCTGGCTCTCTATTACATTGTTCATTTTTTCAGCAGGAAAAGATCCCTTGCTACACCACTTTCTCACAGAACCCTACTTTTTTCTTTTGCTATGCAGCTGGGTTTATTCAATCCTTATTTCTCACAGATTACAGTTCATTATTTCACTGATTGCATTTATAATTTGAGATACTTTTAAAAATAAAAAACAATAATATAAAGAAATAGAAGCGAGTCTTCAGAAGTTTATATTTCAATTCCTATTTAAAACCAAAACACTACTGGATCCTCCATTGAGGAATGGTGGTCAGTCATTACAGTTTCAGTGGCATTCATTTTGGATCATGAAAGAGGGAAGAGTTGCAGACAGGAGAAAAAGAAGAGAGTTTGCATTGCAAAGGCAAACTGCTCTCCTGCAAGGTTAAACCAAGATAATTTTAGAAGCCATTCCGAGTAATGTATTTATGCAGGTTTTTCTGACCTAAGCAAAAATTTCAAAGAAAAACATCCCAAACCAACCAAACACCACCACCACAAGGGTCCTGCATTACTTTCAGCTAAAGAAAGAGGAAATCTCTCTGCCCACACATAAATGAAACAGTCAACAGCTTAAAGAGAGAGCTTTTAATAATTTTAATAATAAGATTAGCCTCTTTTAAATAGCATTTTATTATAGTCCACTTACTAATAGAGATGGCTCATAAATACCATTCTTTTATACAGCTAGATAGCATCTGGGTTGATGTCTTTCTCTCTTTGCCCACCTACTTTCAGTTCTATTGAGATGCCATAAACCCCAAAAGGTCTGACAGATATTAGATAATATTACTGACCCTAACTCTCTCTATATATCTATCTCCTGTAATATTTCTTCAGCACTCATATCACTTCTTGGTACTTTGGCCCCTTTTCAAATGCAGATAACGTGCAACACTTGAACAGTCTTGTACTCATGCTGCAAGCATAAACATCACTGAGATATCCACAGATGAAAGACTGCACACACACATAAGCCAGTATCCCTGGACACACAGCTGGAAAAATGCCTGTACAAAACTGCTAAAATACTCCAATAATGTGTGTATCATCACATGCATTCCTAGCTATCTCAGGTACTAGAAACCTAAGTTTGGAGAAGTCTCTTCTGCAGTTTCCAGTGGCTTCATCAGCAGTGAAACAGAGTAAGAAGCACCCCTCAGTGCAGAAAAATGCAGTATTGCACTTCTCCTAGCATTTCTGTCAAAATCAGCAGGCAGACCACAAGGACATGCCCTCTGTTCACAACATCACCCTTAATTTTACCTTATTCTGTGACAAAGCAAACATCACTGTTGAAAGCAAAGATTCTGGTACTCAAAATTTTCATACCGGTTTTCACCAGCTGCTTTTTTCATGGGTTTTGGTGAGTTTTTTAGCAGTACCTTCAAAAGCATTTGTACAGACAATAGCTTGGGGGTCATCAGTTTTTCTCCACACTTGCATAATATAAATTTTCACAAACAAAAAAAAAGTGATAAAATATTTTGTTGCATTTAAGTAGCTGAAAATCAAATATGTTTGTAAAAAAGTAAATTAAGATTTTTACCAAAAAGGAAGAAGTAAAGACTTCTACACCTTTGTAGTCACACATTCAGAACCGTATTTCAAAACCCCAGTAATGTGTTATGCATACATAACACTGACATGATTTTCACAAGAAACAAAATATGAACCTGTCCTTCCCCCAGTGAGACTGACAAGCCCCTTGGTAAAATAGGAGATCCTCCATCATGATTTTGTAAATAACCACAGCAGTTAGTTTAACTTTTTAGAACAAATTTATGATACCATAATGCTGATGTCTCAACACAGCCCAGAATAGTGAGAAATAACTAAGTAACAATCAAAACTCAATTTTTAAAATTAGAAAACCAAACAAACCCTAACATCAAAACTTGAAGGCCTGGATTTTTCCTCTCCTTCTACAAGTACATGGACAGTAATCTTGACTGTCTTCTGCCACCCTGCTCCAACCCACTGTCCAAACACAATTTCAAAGCCTTGGATAAATGAAGGCTAAAGCCAAGAAGAGTAACTTTCCTATTGTGTTCATCCTTTCTGAGATAGAGGAATGAAACACAGTCCTACTGTCTCCGTACTATGACTGTGATTTGAATATACCTACAGGATGAAGGGCACAAAGCTAGCCTCTAACATGAATTTGATCCAGTTAACCAAGGTGTCATAGAGGCTTATGGAATTTGGAAGAACTTTTGATGGTTTAATCCTCCTATTTTAATGAAGCTTTATCTTTGAGATGTTACTTAAAATCTGATTTGGCATTAGATCAAAAAGTACTCCGCTAATGCACAATGAGTTCCATATACTGGAGTAGCAATTTCCTTGATACCTTTGCCTTACATGAAATGGACATGGCTTTATAGCTCTGTTGCTCTCCACAGGATGGAAATAAATGCATTTTTTATTTGGTTTTAATTTTTTAAAAAGAGTGAATCATCCCATTTTCACTGGGTGCCAAGTACGAGCAAGTAAACAGGTCATGCTATTAAAACCTCACAAAAAAGTATCTTGAATTGTACATAACCACACATTTTAGGCTGTTAAAAAACACCCTGTATATATAGATTTTCTAAGAGAAGCAGAATTCTTCAAGAGTTGTGATAGTATATGTGTGAATGAACAGGTTTCTGCCTACTAGAAGTTGGATGCTGCTGCCATATTTCAAGTTTTTCAGCAACAGATAATTCTACTTCTTTTCCACGGTGCTTAATTTCTTTAAGCTACAGAGCTGAGTGCTCTGAGTTGTTTTTTTGGGGTTTTTGTTTTTTGTTTTTTTTTTTACTATGGAGATTAAAGGAAGCCAAGGTCTTCATTCACACATCAACATACATTTAAGAGCAATGTGAACTGAGAGATCTGATAGCTTTTAAAAGAACATAAAGAAGTAAAAGGAGCTATTCAGACCACACACACCGAGAGTGTGTGCTCGTTTCTGTATCCAGAAAAGTCATCAATGTTGTCATAAAATAACCTGCAAAACCTTTAAAACCAGGGTAGGCCAATAAGCATAGTGGCTCTCTGATCCCTCCTATTTATTGTAGGATGAACTCCTATTCCTAACAATCAGTGGATAGGCTGAAGCAAGAATCCAGCAATAGCTTTGATAGAAAACTGCTTTTCATAGAATATCCCAACATTTCAGTGCTTTGTTTTGACTCTGGGTAAAAGGTTTCCTATTAAAATCTATTTTGAAAATATTTGACGGTTTTTGTCTACTGCAATATGAATGCTGTATTTTACTAAGTAAAACTGCTGTCTCTTCTGTATATTTACAATTGATTTAATTCTAAAATTTTTACTAGAAGAGGTTTTTTCATTTTAGGCTGGGTATTCTACATGTACTGGGATTACAATATGAAAGGTTTTATCAAAGGAAATTACCTTTTCATCCTTTTCTCTAAATACAGCTTCAAAACTCATTGCATTTCTTTTTTTTCCCTACCAAAAATTGACAAAACTAGATTCACAGTTTTATATTTGAATTATCTCTGAAAAGAAACTAATCTGTTTAAAAGTGTGATTCAGTTCTAGTGTCAAGTGCCTGCTATGAAAATAACATGGAAATTTTCTCTCTGCTGTTGCCACACACATACAGTGCCAAAGATGGGAATAGAAGTGTCACCCTGTAGACTTCCAAGCATAACAAGGGCCTTCACTGGAGAGAAAAAGCAGCCTAGTAGGTGAAGAGAGAGCACAGGTTCAGATCAAGACTAACTGGAGAGAAAAAGGAGGAATATTAAAAAAAAAAAAAAAAAAAAAAGGACAATAAACACACTGCTGAAAACCCTAACTTGCAGGTGTCTAAAATCTCCTTAAAGTTCATGGAAAATATGTTGAATGCTGATTCTTCTAATAGGAACAGAAGTAGTTTACTGGGTTTATTCCAAGTATGATGCATTCAAGGTTATTAAGTAAGCACTTAAACACAAAGTACCCTTCTCTACACAACTTTTGTTTTCTGACAGAGGAAAGGAAATATTCTAATGGATTTGCAAGCTAGATTTTCAAAGTGAAAAAAGGACACTTATTTAAGGTATGGTCATAAATATATGTCTCAACAATACAATTTCTTCTTGCACTACTGAAAGAGACTATCTTTGAATCCATACAGGATGTACTAATTTGTTACCAACCACAACATAAGGTGGCACAACAGAAGCAGCAGAAAAGTAAATTGGACCACATGTTGAACCCCAGTCTCAGCCTACACATAGAATAGGTGGAAAGAGCCCCCTATTGCTCCCTTCTGCTTCATTTCATCAGCATCCTTTATAGGTTTGTTTTATTCTTTTTCACAGTTGTAAGAGTTCAAACATCCCAAGAGCAAAAGAATGTGAGATTCCTTGGACGTTTTCAACGGGAAATTTGGGACGAGTCTTCACCAGAAAAATTTCCAATGTCCCACCCCAAAGGTGATGCACTAAAACAAGAAGATGGATTAGAGCTGTTGGCTAAACAGCAGCAAAATTTGCTGATATATTCAAAACATTCACAGGTCTCTATTCAGTGCCATTTAGCTGTAAGGGAAAAAAAAAAAGGTTTTGACTAGGATAGCTAGATATAAGTGAAACGATTTTCTTAAACTTAATTAATTATCAGAAATACTCAATGTAAGAGAAGAAATACTAAGACTCATTCAATTGTAATTTGAAAGTCAAGCCACCTTTATGAAACCATCCACAAAAAAAACTTCAAATAATTTTAATTTTTTTTTTTTTAATTTTTTTAATTTAAGAAGGAGGTGTATTCCACCTCCTTCTTAAAAAAACAACCGGAAAATTATTACAAGCTACTCTTCCTAGACTCATTTAACATACCTATAGAAGGGTAGTTTCATATAAACATCAGTAATACTGAGGTGTGCCCTATGAAATAACTGATGAGCTGACAGACTGAACAGTGAATGCTTCTTGAATTTTCTACAGGCAGAACAGCAGTCACAATCAACAACCAAGTCACAGAACACTGTCTATTCCTGATGACGAGGAATAGACAGAGGCCAAAAAAAAGGCCTTCCACCACTCAAAAAAATCCAAATAATGAACACTGACAAATTCCCTCCATGTGGTTAACAACAGTATCTCAAGCTGTTTTCTAAGCTCCAGGGACAGATGGTTGAAGAGACTGAGAATGCCTTCAGGGTTACTCACTGCTCAGGGATTTTCTGCTTTAGCAAAGAATACCTTTTAGGAAAGCATATCCACCACTTATGCTATTGTATCAATAAAGCTGATATTAAAAACACAACAATAGAGAGCAGCAAAGACACTCCTCTGAGTCCCTAAACTCCAAATGATCCTATGTTACTCTCATGACAGAACTACCATGATGGCTTACTTGTTAAATAGAAATCTGCAAAATGACAAGAAGAAATAAACATGAGTTTTGCTAATGACACTTTGCACCACACACCACTGTTACTGCAGTCCCTTGAATGGTATTTTCTTTTAACATACACTATGTAGTGTATGCACTTGTGAATTTTACCCACACATCTCAAAAGTCACTTCTTCAAAATACGAACGTTGTGCTGATACCTAAAGCAAACATGGAAAGCTTTCTACGTGAATAAGCAGTGTTGTACATTTTATTTGAAAAAGTAAGGAGCTTCTAAGATATCAAAATAATGTATAGTTTTATCTTCTACATGCAAATAAAAGGAATTTTTCCCTCTTGGCATTGTCTGTAGAACTTCTCTGAAATACTAATGCATACTAGACATACCTAAAGCACATCTGAGGAAAGCACAAGTCAGACTTCAGTCTCATACAGACTTCAGAGTTGTTCTTTGACAAGGTTATACTACAATCCCAGCTGTGCAAACACTAACTAGTATTAGCGCACTAAACCGAAATCTGAGTCTCACCTGTAGAAAATGCCTCACAGAACTCATGTAAACAATGTTGTCAGATGTTAAACTTGGACTCCATGACTACTCTAGGAATTGCACAAAGATCCAGTGCCCCATGATATTTGGATCTTTCTGCTGACAGGCCATTTAAAAAAGCTACAAGAATCTCTCAGTAATTTGCTGGCTGACTTTAAAATCCACAGCATTTCCAAGCAGTGAGAAATTTGAAATTATTCAAGAAAAACCTATAGCAAAACCTATAAAAAGTTAATGTACTCACAGGGGAAAACTGAAATGAAATGCCTAGTAATGATATTATAAATTACAACTAAAATACATAGATATTTTCCAAAATTTAAGACTTATGAAGACAATAATCGATTGTTAATCCAAGCAACCTACTGCAATCTCTCGATTATTCTTTCCATTACAACTAACATTATAGTACTTAATATAAGATTTCAAAGTGTGTAATAGCACCTAGTATCTCCAAAATATTGCTTGTTTCATTTGGAAACTGTGGCCAAAGAAATTCATGGCAACATACTTCCAAATAAGTATTAAATTAAGGGCTAATATATATTGAAGACGATTTCTAAATTGTCAGTTTCACTTATGTGGATTTGTATTACATTATTTCACCCCTTTCAGATTTTTCATTTCTTCTCCATTACAAAATTGTCTATACAAATATAATCTGAACATAATTTTTTTCTTTATGAAGTTACTATTATACTCCACATACTTACCAGCTGTCTGTCTGTATTAATACAGAGTAAATACCTCACAACTTCAACACAAGAGATGAGATTTAAAACACCAATGATGCAACATTGGGTTTAGCTTTTTATGAGTTATAAGGCTTCATTTACATGCATTTAAGTTTTTAATGAAACCCTGTTGACTTTGGGCTGCATTTAAGTTTTTTATGAAACCCTGTTGACTTTGGGCTGCATTTAAGTTTTTTATGAAACCCTGTTGACTTTGGGCTGCATTTAAGTTTTTTATGAAACCCTGTTGACTTTGGGCTATCCATATTTGTCACTGAATTATCATGCCCTGCAAGATATAATAATTTCTATGTGTTGATGTTCTCAATCTCTGCTTGCCCACTTAAATTCAGGCTCCTGCTACATCTAAGTTTCAAACACAATCTAAGAGTTTCTTTTTTCCATCTACATTAGGAAATGCTTCAGCATCAAATAACTCTAAAGGGAAAACAAAAACCAGTTTGAACAAAAATATTTTGAGATAGTATCTCATTTGAAAATTACTTTTCCTCCAAGAGAAATATTTAGCATGATCACAAAAAGATAGTCCTGTTGCCTTCAGGCCCTCCCTGCAATAGAAAAGATACCATGCTCCATCAAGCACAGGAGGACCAGTCAGATCTCTGACACAAATACTTTGTGTGTGCAGCACAATGCCCTCAAAAGGGCTCAGAGGGGAAAGAACCCAGTAAATTAGAGAAGCAGTATAGATAACAGATCAGTCAAATATTCTAGACTATGAATAGGGAGTGCTGCACCTAAGACCCAGAAGCAGCCCCAAGCAGGAGCCCTACACAAACCCCAAGAGTTCTTACAGCAGGCTGTTGTACACTCCGACAGTCACTCCACAGCAGCAAAACCTATTCCAGAACAGCAGAACAAGCCAGTGATCCCTTTTCATGTTAAACCAGCAGCAATCGTTCTTAAAAGCCTTCTGGCAACTAGATACAGAGACAGGGTGATTTATAGATTAAAGTCTCAATAAAGTTCTCAGAGATTTCAGTGAACACCCTATTCCTATACACAATCCTGTTTGCTTACTACTACACTAGGAAGCAATACTTCTAATTTAGCACACCCCAATTTCTGTACAGGTAAAATTAGAGGCTCAAACAAGAAACTGTTGGGAAATACAAGTGCTCCAGTTCCAGGAAGAATAAATGGCCAAACCCATCTTATGTAATAAAAATATAGGTCTTTAATATACAACCATTTTTCTTTTGCTCTAGATCAGGGAAGCTTCACTAAACCATTGGAAAAATCTTTTCCTGTTGAAACATTAACAGCTGTACAATGATAATTTTATCAAGGAAAGAATCCAATTTTATTGGACATAGCAGTTGGAAAAAAAACCCACCAAACAACAACAGCCCATACCCCCCAAAAATTCCATAAGCAAGCCTAGGAAATCATAGAGAAAGGAAAGAAAAAAATACCAAACTGCATTTTGTTGACACTGACCATCACTTTCACAGAAAAAAAACCCCAAAAACTACAAGGTTTCCAAGTGCCCCTGAGGAAACTTATTTCACAGTTACCATAATTTGCCATCTGTAGCTTCCTTCTTCAATGAAATCTTTAGAATAGACTGCATTGCAGATGAGTAGGAACTGTTAACTCTTCATTGTGGGGGTTTTGACAACTTGTGCAAGCTCCTTTAAATTAGAATTTCTTGCATATTAAAATGTAGGTTTATCCTTTCCCACATGAATCATTACACACTCTGTTAGCCTGTTAGTCAGCAGGAACAGACCAGTAGCACTTTGAAAGCTGACTATTACTGTGAAATTATACATTCCAACAATCTGCTAAAACTGAACATGCAGAACTTCACATCTCCATGTGCTATAATAATATGGGTGTGACTGATGCTTCATAGGTTTTATTGTGCACATTATTAGATGAGATAAAGTCAAATACATAAAAGATTATCTTAAAATTATTACAGGTTTCTTTTTTATTTTGGCCATCAGGTTTAAAATCATCACTTAATGATTTATTGAATTATTCAAAAAACACCACCAACAGTTACTGAAATAATTTAAAGACCATTTGATAACTAATATGTATTACAAAAAAATTATTCACCTGCAATCATTTTTAGGTCTTATTTACTTTCTAAATAAACATCTGCATTAACATGATGCTGAGCAGAAATCTACATTCATTGCTTTATTTTCACCTCAATCCTTCATTCTCCATTTGTCTCATTCTCTCATCACTTTCATTCTGCCATGACCTATACAAGGAGATCTTTGAAGAACAATCTGTAGCTAATACAGCAAAACAAAATGCATAATAATGCATTAAAAAAAAAAAAGAAAAAAACCCCAGATTATATTGAAAATGGTGTTTTGCATTATGTTTGTCATTTAACTGTCCAAGTCATGGTCACTTCCCTTTATTCTCACAATTATGATCATCAGCACATTTGTAACAACCTTCATTTTGTACTTGCGTCTAATATACCTACATATCTTCTTATCTTCAGACTTAACAGTCTGTTAAATACACTTAACAGTCTGTTAGATCCACAAAATCGTAAAATTACATCTAAGGAGAAAAACTGCTTCCCACACAAAAGCATTGATTTACTATATTGTTATCATGCCTCCAAGACATCAATTAAAGGAATAAAAGACAAACAGGTAAAACATTGAAAAGGAGAACTGATGGGTTGAAAATAAGGTATTCAATCTCACCAATATCTTTTCCATCCCCCATGTGTATATTTCATCTCTTACCTCTTCTGCAGCTGTGATTGTGCTTTATGAAGGCTTAAACTAAGATCTGCACAGCTGTGTATATATTTATGGCCCAAGTTAAAGCTATAGACTGGCTCTTTAGGAGGAAGAGTGATTTGTCAGACTAGTATAATGGGGGGTGACAATAGCATCATAAACATGCAGTAAAATGGGAAACTGAAAAATTAATCAAACTGCACAACCTCAGTGGATGAGATGCCCAGATACAGCCATCCAACTAATAAAAATTAAATGGAAATACACAAAGAATAGCAGGTGTTTTAGAAAAAAAACCTGATTTTCTTCCTGTAATGAAGGTGCAGATTTATACAAACAGACAATATTCTCCAACCACTTAATACTGACCATTACAGTAATATGATCTAGTAGTAAGTCAAATATAAAACCATAAAGTAGCCAAAAAGTAAATAGTTGCATGGCAATTTTTAAACACTTGCATTTAATCCTACTCTTCTCTTGATTTATGATCAAGGTAGTGTTATGTTCTGTGTTTTCCATAACACACTAATGGAAATGTAATTTACCAAAACACTAAATACACCACCCACCATCAGAATACAATCAAGTCAGAAGCAACCTTTTATCTGTGCCCTTTTTTTGGCTAGAACTTTTTATCAAGTTCTAGTTTTACAGTTACCTTTCATATCAGCATTTTCATTTACAGAAGTAAGTAAACCTGTACTTTCAGCAAGATGTCTGCACATGACACCAAATGCTCGAATTCCAATTAATGCCATGTGAATAAGAACATATTTGTTCTTCTTTCTTCCCTCTTGCCACTTATAATGAGAGAATACTCAAGAATGGAAGGCAGCATAGTATGTGAAGCTTTATCAAAATTTCAGTTTAGAATATCTAATCTGATTGCCCAATTCCCCAAAATTTTCAACTTCATCAGTTACAATCACTGTCACCATCACATATATATTAAAAGGCTGTCCTGAAAGGATGAATGCCAGATGACCCAACTCCATACCAAATTCTGGCTGAAGGCTAAAATTGGTCTCAGAAATAACACTAACCCAGTCAAAGATGAAGGAAAGCTTATTTATAGCATTGCAAGAAAGGAGATTCCTTACCCTTTTTTCAATGGACTCAGACACGGAATGTGCCATCCCTGGGATTCAAGAACTAAAATCCATGCAAACTTTTAAATAAAGTATAGTTTAAAGAAAACAGCAGTAGCCTTTGAGCAAATGGTGTCGTCTTACTCCTCACAGAGCCTAACACTGCCTCTGCAAGGGTAAGAGCAGGAACAGTCACAGATCTTGCAGTCACTCCCTGATACCTTGTGATATGAAGTGCTTGAGTAACCCAGAGCAAAATTTAACTAGACTTAAAAAAGAACTTATTGTGATAGAGTAAAAAATACTCAAACTGTACATTAAATCTTGTTAAAGTTAACTTTTCTCAAAAGATTTATGCAGATCTTGGTTAAGAGGAAAAGTGCAGAAGAAATTGTTTAGGTTAATATCTCTTTCCAAGACCTGATCCTGAGAATAAGTGCATTCTGCAAAGTAGTAACTGCCCCAAACTCTTACTGATGCTTGAAAGCTTTAATATTCTACTGCACTTTACGTAAAATACTCAGCTTAGAATATATACACAGCCTCTTAGAATGAAACTTACAGATCTTTTGTAAGCAGAATTTAGAAACATTGGTGGAAGTCACATGCAATATTGAAAGAGGGATTATGCAATAAAATCACATTTTAAAAAATAGTTCAGAACAGAACATAATAAAGAAAATCAGGCAGCAACTGCTACCAGTAGCCCATTGAGGCTTTTTTTTTGTTTGGTAAGCCAGACCTTCCCTAAGGACCCAATCATGCTAATTGTCAAGTACATCCTGCAGGGCTGAGTACCCACAGTTCCTGCCTGGATGTGGGCCTCTTAACTGCAATGCTGTTCTCTGCCTGATTCACAAATACTGCGAATTTGGGCAAGGCTGATGTACAAGAAGAGCACATGAAATGCATAAAAATTCATGGAGAAAGACTTGGGAGCCCTGGTGGACAAGAAGATGAACACGAGCCAGCATCGTGCCCTTGAAGCAAAGCTTCATTATGCACAACACTGCCAAAAGGTCAAGGGAGTTAAGAGTCTTCCCCTCTGCTCAGAAATGGAGCACGAGCAATGTGCAGAAATTAAAGCATGAAACCCCTCATTCAAACATAAGAAAAAGCGTATTCACTGTGAGGATGGTTGAAATCTCTGGGGACAGGTTGCCCAGAGAAGTACTCAAGTCTCCTTGGTGATACTCAAGACACAACAGGACATGAATCTGAGCAGTCAGCTCCAAGTGGTCCTGCTCTGAGCAGAAAGCTGGACTAGGTGACCTCCAGAGGCACCTTCAAAACCCAGCCACTACTCTGATATTTTGAAATAAATTAAAAAAAACGTAGGGACTTGAGAAGCTGTTCTTTACAGCCCTGTATTTCCAGATATCTGGACTAGACCTTAGAAAAGTAATTTTACAAAATCAAAGCCTACAGGATTAATAGTCTACAAACCTTGCCTGATCTTTTTTGCTTCTCAATTTTTGCATGCTATTCATTTTCTTACAGTACATTGTAAAATCCGCCCTATATTTCCACACATAACAAAAGTACTAAATACCATTTTAAGGTACTGATGTTAGCAGAATTAAGATGCTACCTCTTTTTCACCTCAGTAGGGTAATATATTATGCTCATCAATCACTCCTATTTCCATCTAAAGAGAACCAGCAAGTGCTAACAGAAGACTGCATCAGCTGGTTTTACCTTGGACACAAAGTACTTTGTTGGACTTTAAAAGGCAAATTTGGCTTTGAGTCATTTGGCTGCTCTTGGGCTTTTTTACTGTCAACAGTGACACTGTTCAGCCATTTTGTCTCAGAAACAGCTGATTCTTCTACAAGCCAGAAATTGATTCAAAGCATAAGGTTAATTAAATACAACATGCATACAAGGGTATACACAATAATTTAAACATCCTATAAGGGGGACAGTCCCTGGAATACAGGGGGCAGGGAATCATGCAATGTGGAAAAGAGTGTATCAAGCTCTGGTATTTTTAGCTTTAATCCTCCCAGAACTGGAATTCCCACCTTGAATGGAACAGAGATACAGCATTTCTCCCTTCCCAAGTCCCCACATAATGAAATCAACTACACTTGGTATATCACTGTAATGCGTATTGCTACTTGTTTCTCTTTTCAACACAAAAAGGACTACTTGCTTTTACAAAAAATGAAAAAAATTCTGCAGAGTCAGAGGAGCAGGGGACAAAAGTGCTGAGAAATTACACACATTTACCAATCTGTCAAAAATAGAGCATTTAATTTATAGATGCCAATATGTACAAAAATATCTAACTAGGAAGAGCATAAACATAAGCTTGTTATGGATAATGAACTGAAATTGCCCACTGTATAAATAGGGAAATACTGCTGAATCAATACAGTGTTGGGAGAGTGAGCAACACAGCCTCCTCACTTATTCAACACTTCAAAGCTCTCAGAAAAAGACTACCCAAAGTCAATTTAGAGGCACTGGTTTACAGGTAGACGGTGGCAATTGTGATCTTTCTAAGGCTTCTGAATTAACTCCTGACCCCAAATTGATTCAAGCCATAATCTTTTATGAGTCCCTTTGAAAGCATCTCTTCACCCCTGAGTGGGTTTAAAAATAAAATAACCCTATAAAATGATAAAAAAACCCCAAATCATTTTAGATCATACAGGAACAAATAATCAGAGATCAGGATAGAGTAAGAAAACCAAGCACTAGAGCCATTACAGATATGATTCTCTTTCAAAAAGAGTTGCACTCATTTTCTGAGTAAGTGACTCTTTTCCACCTTCAGAGAGTCCTACATATGAGCAGTGAGCAGTTCTGCAAGCAATTGATGCCTGCCAGACAATATGGCCACTTATGTGGAACACTTAGACCCTGCTGTCTAAAAAACATCCACTCAGTTCAGTTTTCCTCACTTAGTCCCTCTTTTTTTTCCCCCCTCTGGTCCGTTTGAACAGCCACAAATATGCAGATGGATCTTCCTTTCACAAGATCCTCCTGCTGTCCCACAGAGGACCTCTAGGCTGAATAGCTCAACCCAGGAGTTGAAGGTAGACTAATGCCTGGATGAAATTCTGCATGAACTGATCCATTCCTGAATGGATATTGTTATAACCTTTGCCACCACTAAAAAGTGACTAAACAGGACTCACTGGCCGTGATTTGCAAGGTAGATCAGCAACTGGAAGGCTAACAACAGAGAGAATCCATCACAAGTACGTTGTTCCATATTTGTGCTATCTCTAATAAAGACAGGAGGAACAGAAGGCAAAGAGTGGTTGAACACAGAAGATTTCCAAGCATGCAAGGAAACCTGGCCACATGGTTTTGTGCAAAAATCTAGCACTTCAAGAGATAGTCATCAAAATGGCTATTAAAAAGCACCTCCAACATTCTTTGAAAAGGCACAAAAAACAATTGGTTATGCTAAGGATTACTGAGGTTAAGCAGAAATTAGAGTAAAACTGTAATTTGTAGAACCTGATTTAAAATGGCACTCACCCTAAAAGAGCACAAGGTTCTACCAAAAGTGAATTTTTTATTGCCAGTGACTATTACATGTTCCAAATGTTTCATAATAGTGTCCTACAGTGCCAACTAGAAAAAGAAGATGCTCATTTTTCTGTTGCTTTTCTTTATCTCATTATAGCCTTGACTTGCATAAAGGTGTTCTTTCATCTCAGTCAATGCCATTATTTATTTTTCTGTGTTACCTTATGCCTCAACCTGCAAGCCAATTTAATAAACATCAATTCTGGAATCAAGGCTCTACAGTCAGATAAGTTATAAAGCAAGAAGATGCCATAGCTTGACTATTTGTTCATTAGAGGTGGCAGGAGAAATGTCATGCCCTGACAGCTTGATGAGCAGAAAGAAAAAAAATAAAACTGAGGAATATAAGCAGAATCTTTCTTAAAGGTAGATAAAGGAGTCTGTGACAAAGTACAAGCCTCTTGATTTGCAAATCAATGTCTTAACAATTAAGATATTTTTCTCTCTCTTCCTAGTGATAATATTTAATGCACTTAATGTTGTTAAAAAAACCCCAAATACTTCACAGTTAATGCATAATACTGTTTGAAATTTAAAGAAAATATATGTACAGTATGTCTCAGCACCATCATACAATAGCACTGTAATCCTGCCCCAAGCAAAGAACTGCATAATAACTAAAGACTTCTAGTCCACCTTATTGTGGTGTTTTTCTTTTGTGAAAATGGATCGCTAAAAACACTGTACCACAAAGTACAAATCAATTAAACAATGCACTGTTGTTATCTAGATAAATACAGTATGAGGAACCTCACAAAATTCAACAAGTATTAATCAGGCCCTGCATGGACTGACCCTTTCCACCAGTACCACGAGGCCTGGAGCAGCTGGTTAGGAGCTCTGTGGACAAGGGTAGAGGGGCCCTTGTGGATGCTTGGCTAAAGATGAGCCAGCATGGGACTCTGGAATAAATGAAGGCCAATAGCCTAGTGGGCTGTAGCAAGAAAAACTGTGGGAAAGTCAAGTGAATGCACTGGAAGGCAGCCAAGATAGTCAGAGGGTGGAGAAAACAGGATTTGAGAATATAGGAACTGTTCAGCCTTGAAGAAAAGAAGGCTCCAGGGGGCTTAGCAGCAGAGCTCCAGTTCTACAGGGAGGCTGTTGAGAAAACAGAGCCAGGTTATTCATAGTGGAAGGTTGAGACACACCCACCCTGCCATAAATAGGTGGTTGCAACTGGATGAAGGGGAAGGTTTCACCACGAGGATAACAAAGGTTCAGAATCCAGAGAGACTGTGGAATCTCCATCCTCAGAGATTTTACAGCTCCAGACAGCAATGATCTTAACTTAATGCTTGCTCTGCTTTGAGCAGGCTCCTGTGATCTCTTCCAACCTGAGTGATTCTGCAACTCTAAGTCATAAACCCAAAGAAACTCTTTAGATAGAACAGCAATAAAATCCTTTCTGTGAGATTTATATAACCCTTGTACTGCTAATGAAGCTGCCTTTTCAAATGTCTGAAGAACTGATTTGAGGACTAATGTATTTGACTATGGCATCATCAAATTAGGAGAAGAAAGTTGCTCATTTCTCTAGCATTATTTAGTTTGGAGAGGCAATTTAGCAAAAAGCATCATTAATGTTGTATGAAGAACAGAAACATCTGAATCATCAGCAAATTCAAGCAGTAGTTTAAATAACCTGCTAACTCTCACATGCTCCACAGATTGGTCACTCTCAGGAAATAAACAGTCTAAAACACCAATATATCTCCTATAAACAGTAAAACAACATGTATTCTAAAGAAAAACAAATCATTTACATGGAGTAATTTCACCCCAAACTGTGCCACTTCTTTCTTATGGGATACAGGAAGGATCACAGAAATGACAAGACAGGAAGTAAATTTTGAAATGTTCATTTTCTCTAAAAGCATTTAGCTGAACATTTAGCTCTAGTTGCTACAGCAGTGATTTTTCTAGAGCTGCTTGCTATACTACAGAAGTAAACACTATATTCAAGAATCACCCAGAGCACATATGTGGATATTCTGCAGGAAGATAACATAACCCTCATTATTTAAGTGCAAAATACTAAGGTTGCTCTTAAACTTGAATTATCACTGACATGAGTTTTGCCTGAAATATACAAAAATAATCTGGCATGGGCTTTTCTGTCCATGCTTTAAGGTTAGTTATACATCAATTCCCCAAAGACAAAGAAAAAACATTCTATATGCAGCCAGTAACTCATCACCAAAACAGTATAGTTCACAAAATGATAACTGAATGCCTTGTCCTGACACTGGCTTGCCTGCAGCAAAGCACAGAACACACCCCTCCACCAATACACAAATGTACTGCCTTACATGATGTGATGTTCTTATTGACTTCAAGTACCCTCCTTACTCCTGCTCTCCTGGAAGTCTTATTTTTCAAGGAATCATCCAAGGGATAACCACATCCCAAAGGGGAAAAAAATACCCCACCAAAACATACAAACCTACAATAAAACAACCACCAATGAAACCTAAAACTCAAACATATCCTTTCAGACACTCAGTGAACACTATTCCCATCAGAAATCAGAAGATGATATTTACCTGGCATAAACCTTGCATTAAAAGGGGACTGAAGTGCAGCAGCTAAAAGATATCACAATAGTATTGAGTTGGCTTGGTGAAAAGGAATTAAGTACATGTATATTAACCATCATTCCTCATTGAATCACTTCCACAACATGTTACCATTTCTAACACCAAAAATGAGTCTCTGATAACAACTCTTGCCTCAAAGCAACAAATATAATTCTCATCAATATTCTCCTGGAGTAAATAGAAATACTCTGGATTCCTTAGAAGAGAAATATAATTATTTTGCTCAACCACCAATGTTCCTTTCCTCAAAAGAAATAAAAGGCCAAGCTCATTGCCCTAAGGCTTTGATTAAAAATCAATTGGGCTGTTCATGCACTTACAATTAGCTAGTTGCTTAAACACTGCTGAATTAGCTGCAAAAAAAGGTAAAAATGAGACCAAAAGTCTCCCTTTCACTCTAGAACAATGAGCTTGGTTATATATTAGTTAGGAGCACTTATTTTCTAAGCTGGGGCTCTACTCAGAGTAAATTCTCCCCAAAGAGCAGAGATCTCTTGCAGTGACTGTGAGAGCCACGTTTTTGGATTTTTAGCACAGCATTTATTTCCTTGTCTTCTGGTGGGAAGCAATGAAGCAAACTGATTTCCAGTAAGCTTTATCAAAAGGCAATCAAAAGCTCAGCATCGTTACCAAAAGCAAAATTGCATTGATTAAACAGAAAAATCATTCTAATAAAAACCTGATAGACATGTAATTGTGACTTTCTTCTGTACAGAGTAGTGAAAAGAAAAAAAGATAAAGATATGTTAACAAAAAAAACCCCAAGAGACTGAAGCAAATATAGGCAAAACTACAATTTAGTTCTGAAAGTGGTATTTGAAAGTCCCAGTTAGAACAGGTTTTCCATTCTTATAAGACAGTAGATGCTACATGCAAGGTATCATCAAGTAAAATCAACCTCACTGCACGTTAATTTAGTTTAACTCCGTTCTTAATCCAACTGGATCTCTGCTGGCAAATTTCTTTATTTTGCAAATTTCACATATAAAACTGCAGATGCATGAAGAGTTTTGAGCAAAGAGTTTTCTGAGGACATGTTGCAGGAAAACAGAACTGAATTTTAGGTCAAGAGTTCTTGTAACCAAAATGTCTCACTAAGCTGAGACGTTACTGTGACTGGACAGCTCTGGGAACAGGTATTTGATATTTGGCTTTTCAAATACCCTGTAGGAAAAAAAGGCAGCATTCTCACACATGTTTTAAAAGTATCACCTAGTGGACTAGGTGTTCATTGCCACATCATAAATCAGAAAAGCTAGACCAAAAGGGCACTGGTTTCATCTCCAATGCACATTCCTAGCATTGCCCTACTTGCCTATGCAAGTTGTAAGACCAACTCTGGATAAGACAACTAACTTGGGATTGAAAACAGTACCAAACGGGCTCATTTAGGTAACTGTGGTTTATATAAAGAGTAATGAAGAAGTCACACCTGTCTTAAACTTTGACTGCATTTTTGCTTTTTCCAAGAATTTTTTTATGGACTCAGTTTGAATGCCTAAACCAAAACACAAGAGGTCCTTTTTGAGGACCTAAAAAAGGTCCTCACACTAAAAAAAAAAAAAAAGACAAAAAGCTAGACTAACACAAAGAGCCATGGGTAAGAACTTAATTCAGCTGTAATCTAGGTATTGATTTTAATTATACTGCTGAGGTAAATTATACAATCAGAGGATGGGCACAAATGGCAGATTTGGCATCAAAACAATGCTACTGGCAGAGAAGGCAAAGGAAGTAATAGCAGGAAAAACCAAAAATGCTTGGCTTAAATACCATTTAAATACCTTTTGCCAAGGGCAAATATATCTTTTGTGAAAGCACCTCCATACTCCTTAAACACCACTTGTGCCATTTGCAAAGTGTTCAGATTCTATATACAGAGTATTTTAGTCACACAGATAATGGAGCAATGGCTGGAGTGCTTTACATGGCCTTGGCATAAATCAACAGCTTGTGTTCCACTAGGACTTATTTTGCCTTCATAAATAATAATGCAACTAAGGATGAAACTATGTTAAGTCTATCTAGGAACTAAGTTTACATCTTGCAGCAAAGAGGTAGTAAACTGCCTATCAAAAACTCATTTAAAGAAACACTTTGGATTCCAACCCAAATAACTCCCCTAAACACGTACAACAGCATCAAGCATCTGCTTGATGCATGCTAACAAAGCAGCCAGCACTTTTGAAAGTGGTAGCTTCCAATTTTACTTGTATGTACATAATTTGGGTAGTATAAATTCACTAGGGAAAAAAGGGGGTTATATACTGAACCAAGGCTTAGAGATAAGAGTTTTCTTTTTGTCTCCAGGACAAGGCTCCATCTGCTGTCTTCACCAAAGAATTTGTCCCTCAGACAATGAGATAAATAGCATCTCGGAATAAAACCCACTTACCATAAATAAGTTGTGACAATGCTCCCAGAAGTACGCTGACTCGTGGAAGTATCCACATTACTCCTTCCTCCCTTCTGCACCAGCAGAAACTACAACCTCATGGAGAAGTCACCACACCAACCCCCCCAAACTTTATCCCAAGGGCTCCTCCCCTTAATGCACGCCAGGTGTGAGTGGTTAGCTGAGGTGGTTCCACCACCTCCCCTTCACACAGCTGTACCCACTTTGTAAACCAGCTCTTGCTGTCTGAAATAAGTTACAGCAGAGAGGGACTCCCAGAGAGCCCCTCCTCCCACCTGCCATACCTCAGGGAAGATGAAACTCAGCTGCTGTGATTTTTCCCGTTATTAAAAATGTCCACATTATCACAAACGCTCTTCTGCTGTGCAAGGAGCTGCTCCTGTCTTTGATTCCAAGGTGGGCAAATTGCTGCAGCAGGGAAGCAGGTAGGAGTGGCACAAGGTAACCACCTAAGTACACTACACTAAGTAACATCCATCAGAAAACTGTTAACATAGATGGCAGCATCCAATTCTCTTGTTAATTACTTGACTGTAAAACTTAAAGAGCTTTAAGTTGACGAGTGTTCTCAATGGAACAGACATAATTCCCTAGGAAGGGAATATAAACACTCTAAAAATGCATACTTCTATGTACAATGTAAATTATGTTTTCCATGTTTCTACTTCTTCTTTCCCATCCCCTCACAGACCAGAAAACACAGAAAACATCTACAAGATTTATATCTCTTCATGTCTCAGCACCTTCACCATAGAAATAAATGTAGAACTTAACTTTCCAAGACTTAAATAACAACAAATATGATATATGAAACAATATTTAGAACTAAGAAAAATGTTATTACAGGAAAATATGTGTAACTATTGTTGAAATAGAGTATATTTCATTAAGGTGAGACCATTTTCTATTACTACTAAATAGTCTTTACTAACTACTAAAAACCTGACAAAACACAAGAGGAAAATGAAAAAAAAAATTCAAGTATGTCACATATTCTCTTGCTTTTAGCTTTAGTAAGCAAGAGGAGAGGAAACATTCAAAAGCATTATTTTTACTATTTTTAAATGTTTTTTCTTCTCAAATGTTTCTAAGCAGCAAGACCCAACAATGTACTATAAAGAAGTTAGTGAAATAGGATTGATTCAAGCAGCGGGATTTTAAGAGATGCTGTGAGAAAAACACAAGGCAATGCTTCTAGTGACACCGTTTTTTCCATTAAATAGCAAATGGATATTTAAAGAGTAATACAGTGTTTTAAGTAAGCTATTAATAGCTAAGTTTTCCTTAATAAAAGCTAATCTCATTGTTTGCATTGTGTGCTTTTTTTAAGGACAAATCAGGAAAAAAGGGTCATGTTGTACTTTTTATATAATAAGGTGAGACAGAAAAATATTCTTCAGGTTTTATATGGGAAGAAAAATGTACTGTCATGTTTTCTTCCTATTCCCTAATTTTTTTCTCCTGCTCTATATGCTGTATTGGCAAATGGAAATAAGAAAATGACCTATTACTTTCTCTTCTCTAACATCTTCAGAAAAGAGCCTGATTTTTTTGATTTTTTTTTTTTTGCACTGGGTAGAAAAGACCATCTATTTCTCTCCTACACATTAACCCATTTAAATTTTCAAGACACATTTAGCTGAGCTTGGAAATCTCATTGGGGTTTCAGTATATTACAAAGCTCAGATTTTAAATCACGACTGAAAATTTGAGTTCTCTTGAGTCCTGGTTGTCTGATTACTCACACTCACAAACTATTTTTACAAATAAGTCAGAGCAACTGTCTTGCTCTCAGGCAGTTTTGCTTTGGACTCTATTTCCCACATGCAGGATGAGAAAGATTCCACCTCATTTGACCCCCTTCATGCACACCTGGTGTGAAGAAAACTTTCCTTTCTGACCACCCAGGAGCCAGTCTGGCAGCCACACTCTATCCAGCAGAGACTTCAGCTGCTGGGACTGAGGCCCTTCCGCAGCCGGAGATGACAAATGTTCCATCATCCAGTGTAAAACTCCCTGTCCCAGGGAGGTACCTGGGCATTCCCACCTGAACCTGAGTGAACAGGAAACCCACCGGGCTCCGTGTTTCCTCAGCTTCCTCCACTGGGTCCAGAATGCACCTTGGAGAGAATGAGACCCTCAGCACTGAGAAGACCAGAAGAGGAGGACCAACAAAATGCCATCAGGATCCACAGAGTGGTGATATTTTCTCTACTTAATCTCTCTGTCACTCTCTTTTCTCTCCTCCTCTCTTTTACTATTTCTTTCTACTCTCCCTCACACCGGCTGTTAAATAAAAATCCATACTATTGACTTCAGCATATGGTTGTGCCTGCACCTTAATTTGGGCAGAGACATCTCTCTAATAATTTTAATAACCAAACCTTAACAGCACATAACATCTGCCCTTGCTCTCTTGCTTCAGCACCAAAAATTTATTGGACTGCAACACAGACTTGCTTCATGTCAGTTACTCTGTACAAAACCAAACAAAAAACCCACTCAGAGTAGTCTGGGAATAAAAATTATGATAAAGGGATGTGAACAGAACATGGGGAAAAAACTGCAGCTTTCGCTGTGCTGTAGAACAGATGAGGGAAAAGGCAGCTCTGCATCTGCTCTGTGAGTCAGCCATAGTGTGGATTGTATCAAAGATGAAAGTAACAGCTGAAAGCAAATTTCATTAAGAAGCAAGGTAACAAATTACTACCAGACTAGGGAATCCCTAGTGCATTTCCCACAGACAGTAAACTTGAGCTTTTTCAGACTCAAAGAGTCAAAAATGAAGGTTGAACTGTGAGCTGTTAGAAGGTAACACAGAAGCTATTTGGATCACTCAGCTGATCCTAACAAGGTATTACAATAGGTTATCTAAATCTCATAGTAATTTACAGAAAATGATCCTGGTTTGGATGACAGCTGGCCTCACAAAAACTTCATTTCACCTTGACTATTTTACCCATACATTGCTGGCAGACAGAACAAGACAAAGATGCTGATAAATACAAAGAGCAAACAAAGAATGATCCTTCTTCCTTTGCCTTTGAATCTTCTTCCTTAGGCTGTTCTTGTGACACACTGTGTGTTTTAAACATCAAAATATTTTTAGGCCTGCAATATTTTGAGACAGAAAATACAAAACTAGCACAAGCAGAATGTAAGGAGTATGTCATTGTTCTTCTCCTGCATATTTTTTTTCCCCCCAGAGCTTTCATGTATGCCAATGTTGCATGTCATGAAGTACTATAGTGAATGTCACAGTGTGTGACAGAGTTATGTAATTTTCACATTTGGAACAGTTGCTCTGTCTGCGGCATAAAGTATTTTTTTTAATGAATATACATCTAATTTTTAATAAAAATGTTTATTTGCACAAAATGTGGTGAGCAGCATGTATATCCTGATGCAGAGAAAATCAGTATGATGTGTAATATTAAGTGCAGTTAACTGATTATAGCTGGAGCTGAAGTTTAGGACTTCTGAATTGTCTTCCGAGCTATGCAAGTAATTACAACTGGAGTCTGTGGTACTTTACAATATTTCAAGGAATCCTGAGAAACAACTAATATTTATAACATAATTTAAGACCCCAAGTGAAAGGCATTTTTAGCAGTATGACAATTAAAAGTTGCTGGTTAAAAAAAATAATTCAAAAGTCATTAGTGGCATAAAAAATTCAGGACAAGTGTGAAATGACCTGGGCTTGTTGTTTCTGATGGAAGCCTTCTCAACCATGCCATGTAAACATCTGCCCTGCTAATAATTTTTCATAAAATCATAGAATAATTAAAGTTCAAAGGGATCTCAGCAGGTCACCTGCTCCAATCTCCTGCCCAAAGCAGGGTCGGCTGTTCTTTAATCCTTCCTAAGAAGTCATTAGTCATCCCCTCAGAGCCCAGTTATCAAAATGATCGTGAATTGTTTAGTAACCTGATTACAGTGATTAATTAATCAAGCCTGAGTTTTGCTAATCCAATTACAGTACTCTCAAAGAACTCAAGGCGTGCTCGGATGCACAATGCAGTTACTCGTGATCCGGGGCAATTCATAACATTTTGAAGATCAAGACAGTGTGGTTTATTTAGCAGTGCTTTTGCTTAAGGGACTGTAGACATAGGCATTCTCTGTTAAGGAGCCAAAGGGTTTAACACTGCCTGTTGATTGTATAGAGTGGGACAGAACGCTCACAACAGCTTCTCTATGGAGGGGCAGCCAGGGCTCAGGCAGCCATCAGGAAGAAGGAATTTTACTGCAGATCTAAGAGGGAGGGTGCAGCTCACTAGAAGCAGCTCATGGTTTGTAACACAAATGGGTCACAAACAGCACAACTGGCCACAACTGCATTTTAATGCAGCGCTGGTAGAGAGCAGCTGGCCCTGGAAACATGGATCATCACTTAGAATGTATTTCCTCTGTGCACTTTAGGAATGGCTATGAATGACAGCCTCTTTCACTTGAGCAAATGTGTATGTTTATTTTGGGGAAGAAGAACCACAATAGGAAGAAAACTGAAATTATCATCTTGTCTGATTGACCACAGAATTCGATCCCCACAAACCATCTTCTTTACCTCAACATGTTCTATGTTCCATAAGGTCAGTACTATTCTGGTGCTCCAAGGAGACAATACTATTAGCAGATAAAAGTTATTAAGAGACAGCTTCTATAAAAGAGTTTGCAGCTACTTACAATTAGTGTACATCTTTGCCTAGACAAATTGCACTGATAGGACTCTCCTGGCATAAAATACCACTGCCCTATTGCTGATCTATGCCCCTCAAATGATTCAGTCCACCAGAATCCAAGCCATTCTTCCACCAGGATTCTGATGTTCTGTTTATACAGAGTTGCTTTTGTTCTTCAAAAGGAAAGAAAAAGGCAATACACAGAAACTAATGGGATGATAAACAACTGCTTATTTGAAGTGGCATTTAAATTTACTCTCTAATCCTGCAACCACTGGGGAACCAAACAATTGCAACGAGATCACAAAAAGCAATCATGAATATATGGATCTCAGTCTAAAGGGAATACACCTAGGGGAAGTACAGTTACTTACCATGCATGTTTCATAACTGAGGGGTTTGTACAGACAGGAACTGAAACATTTGTTAAACTATATTTACCAAAAACATAAGTAAAAAACACACAACACTAAAACACAATACAGAGTTGCAAGTTTTGAAGAAATCTACAGCATAATAGGGGAAAGTTTAATGCATCCTAGCCAAGATACAGAGAAGGTGACAGAGAAGCAAGCTAAAAATAAAACTGGTGGGTGGCAGTGTGGGCGGGTGATTCCACTGGTTTAGCCTGAGAATTTTTCCAAAAGCCATGCAGAAGGTCTCAAGTGCATCTAGTTAAAGCCTAGTTTTAAAACTGCTAACCATTGTTATATCTGATATCTGAAGAGGTATTTTTGTTGGTTTTGTTTTTTTTTTCATTGTTACATCTGTTGACTTGTCTCCTTTCCTTCTGTCAGATACACCCCACCCCCTACTTTATCTCTCCTCCACTTCTAAGTGTGTGCCTGTACTGAAGGCAACCTCTCTGGGTATCTGGACTTCAGTGACAACAATCTGAAGTATCTATATTTAAATAATGTTTTAAACTATACTATACTTCATAATAAAACCACAGCAACCTGCTGTTTTTCTTCTGCTGCTGGGATGTTTACAATTAACCAGAGCATAATGCCATCATGTCATCCTACTCCTAAATTCAAGGCTGTGTGAAAAGAGCAGAGAGGAATGCACTACAATGCATGCATTATAGGCTCCCCAGCCCCCAAGTTTAAGAAGGCTACATTCAAAATCCTCTGCTGTAATACCAACATGATTAAATTACTATGTTTAAAGTCTATAAGTTTATAAACTGTACTGAAATAATTTGTACAGAATTGATACCATTTCTCTTCACAAGCACAAAACCGATCACATTTTATCATGAAAAGCAGTATTTTTCATTCATTATACAATGGAAACAATCTTTCTAATACTCTAAGCAGGTAAATGTTATATATTTCATGCATATCCTATGCAGTTGCTGAGTGGGGACACAGCAAAAATATCACTTTCTGCATCTGTAGAATTCCACCAGGCAAACAATTAAGCAGTGCTTTGACTCACTGGGGTACTTTTACCAAAATTTCCAATTTCCCACCTAACACAATTAATAAAAGTTTATTTTAGGTCATGCCCATCTCCATTAATGTAACTATACTTGCAGCTTTATACACCATTCATAAAACATCCCCATAAAGCCAGGCACAGCAGTGATACTATGGCTTCCCTGCACAGTCATTCTGCCCTTGCAGACTGGGTCTTCTACAGCCATAATTAAATTCAATCAGCACTAATTTATCTTGTATTTCAGCCAAAATTATTATACTGAGATAGGCTGGAAGGAGCTGTAGGGCTTTCTTTATTCAGTTATTACAGGAATTGCATTTGTTTCCAACAACTAATAAATGGGAGTCGATACAGCTACAGGACAATCCAGTGGCAATGATGTTAAGCTATGCAGATTAAAACCATTTCCAGATCTAAGTACAAAAGGCACTTAAGAGAGGTGGAAATACACATTTTCAGTCTAAATGTACCATTAACAAATTCAACCTTTCATTAACTAGGGCCAAACCAAAGACTTCCAATCTGTCTTTAGTTCCAGAAAGAAAAGGATTTGTCAGCACAATCTGTAAGGGTCACACCGTGAGAACTGGAGATATCTGAACTGTAGAGTCTGGCAAATTCTAAAAGGGACTAAGTGAGAGAAAACAAGCCAGCATCAAATGTTGAACAATTACTTTGAAATTACAAATAGCCTTGACTTCCGAAGTACCTTGCCCGGTTATTCTTTCCACACATGCCTAAAGAAATTAATTAGAAGTAAAGACAACCGCATATAAAAGTATAAAAAGGCATATAATTAAATACTTCACAATTTCATCATGTAAAAATAAATTCAATTATATTAAATAATGTTATATTTTGATCACCTAATGTTACTGCTATTTTCCTGTACTCCCAAACTACCTTAATGGATACAGAATTATTTTTCAGCATCTATATTACAGTTCTCTGTGGAGCTATGATATATATGAGGATCTAATCCTGTTTTCTTTCCTTAAACAAATTTAACATTTCACATGAAATCCATTTTGCAGAACATCTGTTTAATCTTCATTATTAATACATGATCATCACAGATCTCATTCTGTTAGTTTCTGTATGAAACTAGTATCATGCAAGAAACAGCTTATTTATGAGAATTTCAACATCTTAAGTACATTCTGTCCTTCTCAAGTCCTAACACTTTTTTCTAACCAGATGATCAGCTTCCTGAATTGAATTATATTATTATAATATCTGAGGTAATTTTGCCTCTGAAATTGGTGTTTAGACATTGTAAAGTATGATTAAACTTACAATGCAATGTTGCCTTGGTACAGGCAGAAAACCAAACCTTTCTCTAAAGCCTCTTTTTTCACCTCTACTAGGTGAAAAAACAATAATTTCAAAGAATGTACTACCATTAATGCATGACATTTATACCTCATTATGCTAACAATGCCTTGTAAATAAATTCATAAACAAAAAATATACAAATAGCTCCAGTGAATGAAAAGAAGGCACAGAGAAACATTTCCCTATTAACACCACACAACACTACATTAAAGTTGGGCAACCCTACATAGCATCATGGATATTAAATATATTGAGTGGATGTGTCTAAGTGATGGAAATTATAAACTGCAGCTAAACTCTGATAAAGAAATAGTGTCCTTGGGAAATACTCAGTTTTTTGATATTTTTGCTGATACTGTAGCCAAAGACATCCCACAGCCTTAACTGTTTAAGTAAACCCTGTACTGATCAGTCTACACTACCAGTAGTACCACAAGTACTAGAAAACTTGGCTGAACACCTGCCTCCAAAGACAAAAAAAATATTTCAAAAATTGCCATGTTGTGTTTCACCTATTTTTCTTTCTACATTGTAGGGAAGAGCAACCAGTTTAAAAAAAAAAAAAAAAAAAAGAGTAGGAAGCCATAACTACATAACTAAAAGCCATGGAAAGAATTCAAATGTTCAGTCACAAACTTTTTATGTTCATTGAGTAGGAAACAAATTATTGTACACATAACCTCCAACATTTTGAATAAAGTCTCAACTATGAAAGCAGCCTCACATCCAGAAAATTTCAGAACATGCTTTTAGTAATTTATCCTTTAACTTTTACAAACTACTTTAATTGTTTTGAATTTTTTTCTACTAACCTATTTTTTTCTGTTAATATAGGAAAAAATGCCAATGCTATATATTAATTAGTGATCCTGATAACAACCATATTTCTTCAGATATTATTCTCTCATAAGTGACACGTCCTCTACTAATGTTTGCAAATACAGGCAGAAATACATGACTAAAGTGCATTTAGTATAGTAAGCTTAAGCATGCAATTCAGATGAGTTCTGATCAGAAAAAAGATTCATATAGAATATGTGCATAAAAGTATGTATATGAAATTTCTGCTATTTTT
Organism: Passer domesticus; assembly: GCF_036417665.1. Lineage (NCBI taxonomy): Eukaryota > Metazoa > Chordata > Aves > Passeriformes > Passeridae > Passer > Passer domesticus. Next base: position 32,238,243 of record NC_087477.1, on the reverse strand, counting down.
GTTCTGCTTTACATCAAAGAGAAGAATGATCACCAGTAGATTGGTTTGTTATACAGGACTATTTTCCACAGTAACACTGATTATTTTTCTAATAGCACAGTAAAAAAATCTGAGGCATTAATTACCGCACAATATCACAAACAAAGTAATATGGTTGGGGCTCAGTTCTTATTTTTTGCCATCAGACACAAAATGAAAGAACCATGAATTTCAGGATTAAACCAGAAGCATTTTGTCTCATGTCTTGCAGTAGACATGCTTGAGGTCTCTGATGGTAATGGGAGAGGGTTAACAACTTTACATGAATTTTGGATTGCCAACACTTTTTTGCATATGCTTTTCCATTGTTCCCTGTGCATCTGGTCAAAGGTACCATCTTGGTTCCTGTTACCCTTCAGCCCCTCCCACCTAAGACTGGGATTGGAAGCAGTATGCTGACCTGCACCTTGCCATACTCTGCCTACAGGAACTTGTGTCCATTCTAGGTCCAAATGTATAAAGCTGGGGAGAGAGTCTTGCTACCTCTCATAATAAATCCATCTTAAGCACTACCCAAAGAGAAAATAGCAGGCCACAACTCTGGAATACTAGAAATAATATTAGTTTTATATCTGCAGTTATTGAAGGCAAAATATTGAATCTTAATGTTTTTTTAGTCAGCACTACCTGTGTTTTAAGTGGAAGGGAAAAAGTCAATTTCTAAAACTAACAATTAAAAATTCACTTTCAGCTGGTTACTTAGGAGTTAGGTTGCTTAAAGTAATAACAATTTTGTTGCATTAATAATTCTAGCTAAAGTTAGCAAAATATACATTTGGTTGTTTTGGGCTTTTTCCCAGAACCAGCACAGTCTCTGGCATTTAAGCATTTAATTTCAGAATTTGTGTTCTATTGACAACCTCTACCTACAGCTATTAATCTGCTAGCCGTAAAGCAGTGGTAGCCCTGTTGGGTTTTCTTCTGTCAATAAAGATTAACATAATACCTGACCTCAGTCTGTCTTAGGCTGAGCAGGCAAGAAGGGTTGGAGGAAAACTTCACCATCTTTTCATCACCCTAGAATAAAAGCAGAGCTTCACCAACTATCTAATTTATTGAACACAGAAATCTTAATAGTTACCTCAAACACTCATGCATGATTATCACAGCCTTGGTCAATTCACTGGTGTTGCCTCCTCTGTGCTGTAGTTTCCATTATTCTGATAAACCAGTGATACACAAGTAAGACAATTGAATTCTATTATTTCTCTTTCAAAAATGAGGAAAATACTTTCACTGTTGTCAAATCATGCTCTAAAAGGTTTGATTTTGTTTTCCACTGTACGTGAATCCTTAAAAGAAAGGAGCATTTCACAAGGAAGTCCCTGGGAGAACCCTCAAAGGATAATAAATCCCTGGCAGAAGGAGCTGGGCATTGTCCAGTTGATAAGAGAAGCTGGGGATGAAGGAGTAAAGTTGAGCTGAGGAAGAAGCAGGGAGAGGCAGGCAGAAGGAGAAGGTGGGTTAGGTTTTGCTTCTTATCATCCTACTCTGTTTTTAATTAGCAGAACACTACAATAAATTTTCTCCACACCATGTCTGCTCTGCTCATGACAGAACAGGTCAGCAAGCTCCCTGCTTCTTGATCCAGGACTTTTCTCATCTTGTTCTCTTCCTGTTCTCTGGTGAGAAAAGGGAGTGAGGCAGTGCCTGGGTGGGCATCTGGCAGCATCAAATCCACACCAGAGAGAACAGGGACATGAAAGCTGAAAGTCAAATTCTCATGGACTGCAATACTCGAGTCAGGAGAATTGCTGACACCTTTTTCTCCTCATATGCTGACCCGTGTGATGACTGTACAGATACAAAATGAATGTCAGATGGCAGATTTCCTATGTAAATTTGAAAATGTTACCCCACATTTGCAGCAGTGGTGAATTTTGCTTTGATTAGGTAACAGACACACATGATGATATGAACTTTGGCTTTTAAAAGTCAGAAGACTTTAGTGTTCTTGCAAATGAAGATCACTCCACTACAAAGTACGTAAGCACATGACTAATTTTAAATATACGATCCCACTTACTTCAAAAGAACAGACCAATAATTCAAGCTAGATACTCAAAACTTAGAGTTAGATGACTATGATTTGAGTCTTCATTTCTTAGAAATACCAGAGGAATGTTTGGGGAGTAGAAGTAAAAAGTAAAAATAATATATAGAATTTAACTCTTTTAACCAGATACTTAAAAGCACTCAATTCCAGTTTTATATCTATTTTCTTTGCTGACTGTGGAAAATAAATTTCTTGCACCACCACAGAATGATTCTACATATATTAGTAACTTTCATTGGTTTTTGGTTTTCCCATAGGCTCTACCAACCTGCCTGGTAGGTAAAAAACACTGTATGAAAGTAAATATTAACTATGACTTGAAACTGAGTGTCAAGTTTCAAAACTCTCTGACAGTGTACTGCAAAATATAAATTCCCATCTGACAGAGAATCCATTTGTTCCTATTCCAGGAAATGCAGTTTAGCCATAACTTTTATTCCCTCAGAAATATGTAATTTGCATTCTTTCAGTTTTAAAAGGACACTGTAAAAGGTGTCACCTTTAAGCCATTTCAATAAAACTTTACTTCCATGCTATGCTTTAAAATTAATTTGACCTTGAATTCTAAATTTCAGAAAGGTGAATTTACTACACTTCTTTGTACATGACTATTTTAAAAAAAATTGAAAATTTGACAGCATATCCACTGCATTTGAGATCACAAACTAGGACACCTGGGAAAGAAAGATTTAATGCACCCTAGCTTTCAGCAAAGTATATGTTATGGCTTGAAATATACTACCCCAATTGCCTTCAAACAACTAGATTTTTCTCACAGTTAATCAAAAAGTTTAGTAGACTTGCATTCTGGCTTCCCAAGGTGGCAGAAGACAAATTATTCCATATAATTATGCCAATAAGAGGAAGCATCTGAGTGTCTTCAGTAGGAGTAGTTTAATCCTGATCTTCCAAGGAAAAGTATAAGGTACACATCAACACGGTGCAGCAAAGCTAAGACCACCAAATACTAGCTGAATTACCACAAAAAACCCCAAACAATAACAACAAAAAAAGCCACACAACAAAAAGAAAAGCTCAACAACAAAGAAAAAAAAAAAAACAACCTAAAAATCAGCTTCTTCTATTTCTTGTAGACAGACATCTCTTGAGACAGAGTTCTACTGGCAACTCCAAGAGGCCATCCTCAAAATATCACATTTTTTATTACCCTGCAACATCCAGTATAGGTGCAGTGAAACAATACATCTTGCTAAAGTGTAACACCCCACAGGACAAGTTGTTTCTATGCACAGCCTGCCTCCTGCAGTAGTGTAATTTTGTGCATTTCATAATGGCATTCACATTATGGGCCAACATCTTTTCTTCAAGGATTACCGGAATTGCACTCTGAGGTATTTTTCTCTACTCAGACATTTAGCCTTGCCTATGTGATTTCACAGTTAGTAGCTATCAGCTGCATTCACATAACTTCTTTTTTGTACATTTCAGTACAGAAATTATATATAATGCACTGCAAGTCCTCACATGCCCTGTTCTCCTTGATACAGTCTTACAAATCACTGAGACATTCTTCATAGTTAATCAGTTATCTCCCTACCTGCTAAATGTGACACTTCATATCCTTAGTTTAGTAATGGCTCTCATGGCTTTTGTCCTCAGCCAAAATACATCTTCTTAGTGAGTTTTTCACATTTCAGTTCTCTCAAACTATGACATTATTTGTGAGACAGAGGGCTTGCAAAATGACTGAAGTAGTTTCAGACTAGAATTTCTCAGGCTCACTTCTAGGGTATATCTGACAATAGATCTCTCTCGAGGAGAGGAAGGGAAGCACTCTTCTTAGGACCTAGAATTTTTTCTCTGCTTTCTCACATATAGGTTGTCAAAGCCACGGCATTTTGTCCTGTGGTCACAAGGAAAGCACTAATTGGAAAAACATTCAATAGCAACAGATGACTGGGGGGAAAGCCCAGTCATTTTAACTCCTATTAAGCTGATTTTTAATTCCTATCAGAAAGAGCAGGGCATCTGTGAAGACAGGAAGATTTGTTGTTGAGCACAATGCTGTTTGCAAATATACTGCCCTTCTTATTAGTAGCTCTGTCTGCAGTTTGAGTGTATGCTCTATTAGATGTTTTCATAAATTATTGATCTAAATGGAGCATGTAAAAAGCATGGGAAAATATTCCTGAGGGTTACAAAAGCATATAAATGCATATGCTATAACATACATGTTTTTTCTTTAAGTATTTTCTTCACAGTGCTCTCAGGGTTGTCTGTTTGCATGTTATAAACAGAAATACTTTAGTCCACTATAAACATGTACAATAAATATTGTATGAGAGTACTTTCAAATGTAGGGCAAATTCTAAAATGCACAAAGAGCTGTGCATTGGTGGTATCAGTTCAGGAAATACCCAACGGAATATTTTATTCTTACATTCTTCCTCAATATAATCATGCATTAACTTTTTCTGTTTTAAAGTCTGTTCAAATGGGAGGAAGAAGGTTTGGGAAAGTACTACTAACACTTTCTCAAATCTACAAAAAGAAGTGAAAAGTTGAGTTCAGCACAGAAACGCCACCCAAAACATCTGTGTTCTAATTTCCCACTATGTAAAGAGTATGAGCATTATTAAATATATGAGCAGATTTCTCTGTAAATACCTGAGATTCTTACATATTTCAACATAAGCATAACATGTGAGTCTTTGCAGGACTGGAGTCTTTTCCAGCTCATGCTGACTACAATAAGAATCAGTTTATCTATCCTTCAGTCTAACAAAAAGCGTGTTAACATAATTAGACTAAGGTAAGAATAGATTGGTTTGAAGTATCAATAATATTTGTGGGTATTTCAAATGCCCCAGCACCTAAATTTAGCTACAAGTCATTACATTGTGAATTCTCTAGTTTCCCTGTGTTTTGTGCTTACAAATGCTGGAAGATCTCCATTTCCAAGCAAGAACTTCTCCATTTCCAAGCAGCGCATTTTGCACATCAATGCAAACACAATACCAATATGGCAAAGAAATAAACATCACCACTTATAAAAAAGGACATGCCAGCAGTCCATTTTCCTCTACTCTTTGAATTGCTTATGACATTACAGAAATATTTGTTTCTTCCCTTACTGCAAGGGAACATTATGACAGAAATTTGGACTGTGGAAACAGTCTCCAAACTGAGAGACAATCATCTTACAGACTGTCTCTATTTCATAAAAAAAAGGGGGAAGGGTTTGAAGTTGTTTTTTTGTTTGTTTTTTGTTTGGATTTTTTTGAGAGCAAGAGAAAAAGGTCAATACCGTTTTTATGTCAGAATCAAGATGTCTTTATTAATGGGCTAAAACAAACTATACTTCTTAAACATGATGCTTAAAGGCAGTGGGCCAAGACTACCAGCTATTTCTTTATATCTGCAAAGAAACCCACTGTCATCATTAAGGCTACGCAGAAAGAAACAGCCCAGTCTGGACCCGGGAAGATATTATTTCTTGCTTAATAAGCAAGGCTCTTAACAGCAATGGCACTTCGATTTATCATCTGGGTTTCTAGAAAAACTGAGGAGGAAATTGAGGTTAGGAGATTAAGTGTGTCCAAAAATGTCTTCTCTAAAATGATGGGATAATCCTAATGCTTATACAATAAACTAATACAATAATCCTAAATTATTCCTAAACAAAGATTTATTGAGTGGGGTCATAAAGCAAGTTTGACTTTAATATATTACTACAAGCTGCTCATGACCCAGTCCTAGCTGAGAAGTTTGAACTAAGATCAATTGCAAGGTGATATTCAAAGCATTTGACACAAAAACTTTCCTTGAAACAGCAGTCATCCTTACATCCTTATAAACAGCTTAAATTCTTACACCTCCTGCATAGTAACCCACAGACTTGCCCTTTGGTGAGATCCGGTCTGGTCAAACCCCTTTTCTCGCACAGACTCACAGTCAAAAATTCCTGAACCAAACTGTTTCACTGCTGTAGTCCTTGAAGCATAGGCAGGGTGTGATCCAGTGGCCTTTGGAGCAGACAGGCAGGCCTCCATGGCCAATACTCAGAACTCAGCTGTCACCATCAAACTGTCCCTCCCTGTTACTCTCCTTCGGTTTCTGAATGAAAACATCCAACTGTCCCATTAGATCTTTGATTTCAAGCCAGGGCTTTGCCCATACTGCCAAGTGTCACCCCTTTCCCACAGATTTCTTTTGCATGCATGCATGTATACACACACAATTTAAAATACTCTATTCAGAGATCTGAGAAGAGGCAATTGGCTTTCCATCAAGGTTAACAGAAGCCAGATAGTTAAGCATATTTGAAAAGCAAGAAGAGCAGTTCTGCTACTACAGTACAGGGAATTTTCTGAAAGAGACATATTCTAAAAAGCTTTGCTGATTTTAGCATTACTAGTTTCCCTTCAGTTAGTAAATTTAAAATCAGAATCTCAAATAGATATTATTTATTCAAAAATGTTAATATAAGATTTTTGGCTCACTACACTCAGCCTTTGCTCTGACACAAATTGGATATTACCAAGTTCTAAACAAAAATCACATTCTGTCTGCATATTTTCTGCCTTATATTCAAGAAGAAAATATGAAAAAAACTACAGTAATTTTGCCAACTGAGGTTAAAATATTTTCTTTATCCTCCAAGGAGTGTATTTTCCTTGTGTATGGTTACTAAATTTTCTCTTTAGAGCTGAAAAAAGTTGAACACTCCAGAACTCAGATATTCTGTTATTCTCTCTCAATTGGATTGCATTATCCTCTATAGAATCCACAAGTATATCACTTTTGTAATTTCAAAATAGCTTCTCCATACTGATTGTCTTAGTGATCAAAAGACATAAATTACTTGGAAGAAAACAGAAAAACTGAGTGATAAGTTTTGCTGCAATCAATGTCTCTAATCTGTATGAGAATGGGACATCATTTCACCAAAACAATCCATCTGTGAAGTATGTGAAGGGATGACTGCATTGGGATACAGCAATTAATCACCACATTATTTATAGCACTTCAGAAGCAGCTTACAGTACATTAATCAGGGATAACTTCTGCTTAATTAACAGAGCTGCCAAAAACGTCAAACAAGACCATAAAAAACAGAATTGAGAAAGAAAGCAATAACAAGGGACTGGTAATGATGGAATATTCAAAGTTCCTCTTCAGCAGAGGTCTTCTCCCAGTTTCTCTTTCTACACCACCAGTGAGCAACAAACTCCATTGACAAACAACTGTGCTAGGTGACATTGGTGACATTAGATACCCACAAGGAAAATGAAAACTAAGCACAAAGAGGATTACTGCATCAGTTCTAGTGCCCTGCCATACACAGAGCCACGTGGCTATGGAAGACACTGAAAACAAAGAAGCAACTTATTAATTTGAAAAATCTTCCTTTGGGCAATTTGAATGGCCAGTAGAATAAGATGCATGGACTACAGCATGGGCTCCATTAGAAGTCAAGAAGAGGAGTAGTCTGCGATTTGTTGTTTAATCTGCTTTTTAAATCATAACTCAACGGAAGTCTCTTTCTCATTTCTCATAAAATAAAAACATGTTTTCCAGAAGTGTAAAAGGCAATGTAACTCTCCTATTCAAAGTATTTGAAAAGAAGTTTAGCAACTAAAACTAAGTGAAACATTAGTAAGATATGGAGAACGCAGTTAATTTGAATGTTAGGCATATGCAAATTGGAAAATAAGATCTGGTTTAAAGGAATAAAGAACTTCATAAAATTACATGGCTATTAAAAGTAGCTTATATGCTAAGAAGCATTCTGATTTACATAAGCAAATTTATTTCAATTACTACATGCAAATGGTAATTATGTCAATTTTTATTGAAACCACATCATATTATAGAAAATCTCTATGAATTTTTCAATTTTGGATCTTCCGTAAGAAGTGGTGATGAATAAAATACAGTAAAAATGCTTTTATTATTCAATGCACAGCTGAAAGCTTAACTATGAACCAACTGCAATTAGGTTTTGTTAGTCTTTTTTTAGCCTGGTGCCTATCGATCTCCAAATAACTTGAGATAGCCACTGGAAGCAACAGTGAAGTGCTTCTTCTTACATTTCATACTTGACCATTCTTGTACAGAAATATCCTGTTTTCACTGTTGACACTCCGTTTGTCCTTATGTAAATAAGGATACCTAAATCTATTATTAGTCTAACATTTGATATGTATAAAACGCAGATACATTTAGGAACTTATGAGAATTTTCACAGACGTCTTCATGAAGCTGTCACTTGACACCAGAATGTGCATGCACAAACCCCCCTTTAATGTGTATGTTTGTATGCATATTTGTGTTTGTGAAATGGAAAAAAATCAAACGGACTGAAATCAAAGTGGAACCTTCTATGTGTCAATGTGCTTGAAGAAAGATCTATCAGTTGACGTAGAAGAAACTATTTCTTTGTCACTTATAGTTGAAAGAAAAAGAATCACAGGACCTGAAAAGAAGGAAAAGGCCCACCAACAAATTCCCTTGTAAAATACAGATCTACATAAATATCACTTCAGGCTCTCATCATCTCCCTCCTGGTTAAAAGTTCCTTACCTAGTAGTAGAATTTGGGGCAGTATAAAAGAATGCTTCCAGTGCTTTGGTTATTTCATGTAGTACCATTCATATGGTTATCACTTGTCTTGGGGACTTGAAGGGCATTTTTCATGTTGCTCCAGTAAAAAAGACTGCCATGAGGTCCCTCAACACACACCTACTAAAAGGCTCAAATTAAATATTCATCTTACTCAGTAACAGTAAGATCTGTTCAACAGTAACATCACTTCAAACTATTCTGTAAAATAATATTGCCCTCCCAGAACTTGTGATTTGATGAGTTCATTGAGCTTTCTCCTGGCAAACCAAACGCATTTCAGATCAGTGGGAGCTGAGGTGAGGGGGCAGAACCCTGTATAGTTAGGTACAGAGGCATTAAGAAATATGATTAACATTTTTTTTCTCATTACTCCTTAAGTGAAACTATTAATCCAGAGGGCTATAAATTATTGCATTTTCCTGTATCAGCACTTTTTAATGTTTTGTTAGTATTCATGGAATGAAGATGGCAGCCTGTGAGCATGTCTGGTAGAATTTCCTCTCAATGATTCAGAGCAATAAAACACTGGATTAGTCAATTCTCAGCAATCCTGGGCAGATGGTGTTCACTCTTCAAACAGGTGTGGGGATATAAAATGTGCTTCTACCTTTATCCACTGACAGTTCGCTACAACAAATTGCTTAAAATAAAAAAGATAAAGTCTAACTTGGAAGAAGCTAACAGATTATTCTTCATGCATCCAAGACTCAGAGTGATTTAAATGGCATTTCAGCACGTACTAGAAATGGCAGATCAGTCTCTGAGAAATCTTACAATTCCATCTGAAATGCAACTCAGTTTGCTATTTCCTGACAAATCCTTCATGACTGAAACCAAATACTATCCCATCTGAAGTCACTATTTCAATAAAAATTGCATCAGACCACAGAATCACAAATACAAACACACTCCTGATATCTCTACAGTGTATTGTAAAATATACTTTGCCTTTCTTTTCTGCACAAGTCCCATTATCACTGATAACTGCTCTTAGGCAATGTTCTTTCACCACTGATAAGTCTCCTAGACGGACCAGCTATGCCAGACAGATAAAACTGATGCAGATAAATACTTTGAGCATTTCATAGGACTATAAATAAAAAGGTTTTTAGAAACGAATGATAACAAAAGCATGATATGAAATGAATGATAAGACTGCAAGCCTGGTGAAAAAACCTCTGAACACAGTGAGAGGTAGTTACACAGAAAATGGGAAAACTACAAATAAATATGACAGACAGGAAAGACTCCATCTGTAGAAAAACAGCATTCTGCTTTGAATCAGAATGCATTTAAAAATGTAATGTAAGAAAACCCACTCAGGCAAGACATAGGCTCTCTGTCAATACACCCAAGTCAAATCAAATAACTCACCCTGTTTGGCCACAAAACCAGACCCAAAAACCAGGACTATTATGAAGGTCTGAGGAAGTAACAGTCCCCCAACGACTGGGGGGACTGTGTGAGAGGTTCTGTATGACACAGAAATTACTCACCTGCAAACCAGGTGACACAGTACCAGCTTTCATTGACAACTTTCAAGACACCTTAAAGTCAACAGGAGAATTCTCCTGATCATGTTCCTGAAAAAGGAGCAGATTACCTCTTCATCAATTGCCAGCTGTGAAACAAGGAACAGACAACCAGCGAAAAAAGAAGACAGAGATGGTTTTACATATCTCAAAGAAAACAAATTCTGACCTTTCCAGGACCTGGAAAAGCTGCAGGCACTTACATAGACAAAACTACCAACTATTAGGCAACACTACCAACTTGACCCAAAAGCACTATCACGGTCCATTTGAATGACAGATAAGACCTAAGCCTCTGGCAGAACTCCCTTTAGTGTGAAAAACTATTTCAAAATAGTTATTCCTCATTCAAACCTTGAGACCCCAGGGTGACTTGCATTTTCACACGTAATCCAATTAGTAAGATTGAGACTAAGCTAATTGCAGTAGGGAAAAAAAAGCACTAATCATCATGTAAACCTTGTGGCTTCGTGGTTTCACAATTTAACACCTGTCCAACAGATAATATAGGATTTTCATTCTGAGCCAGCTCCCACTGCAGTGGGATAAATAAAAAACTACTCAGGAGTCATATGCCATGCATTCTGCATAGAGTATTAGAAATGAAACTATGCATACTAGTAATCAAAGGAATCAGCTTTGAAAGGGAAGGTAATTCTCTTTTAAATCTAAAAGAGACAAATAAATCCAGCAAAACTACCCCACAAAATCTTTGTCTTTCACTAGCTTATGTTGGAAAGCAATCAACGTGAATTAGCAGCATTCATGGGATTGATATTTTACTGGATAATTGCTTATTACTATGCAATACATAATTTTGAAGTATTTTGCATGTGTGAATTGACTAAACATTGGAAATAACTGTATTAAGGATTAATCAGTGATTTGGATGAAAAGTTATTTAGTAAGCAAAATGTTCTTTTCTCTGTTTCTTTTATTAGCCATGTCTTTGAGCCTAATGTTAGCACTCCTTTGAAAGCCTTCTGTTTATTTGCCTTAATTTTACATCTCACCCTACTGTAAATCATTGTCACTTACCTCAGTGGCTCTTCCTGAGCCTCTCTGTAATGAATTATTTGGAAAAATTAAAATATCATTTCATTCACTGAGGATTTTTTTTTTTTTTTACAGAGCATGCAGCAGCAAAGAACATAGACGTACATTTCTATTTCCTTTTCCTTGGACATCTGGAAGATTTTGATGTTTCAGTTGACCCTCACTATGATAACAAGCTAAACTGACTGTCATCTGACAGCAGAAGGAACTAATGAATAAGAGAACAAAACAACATAAAACCAAAATGAAGGATGTATACACTGCTGACTTTAGAGAGGTCTGTTACAAGACCAGGAATGATATTATAGTATGGGCTCTGCAAATCTACTATCCTAGCTGATAATTCCTATTTTATTATCACACATGTGAGAAAATATTTATGGACTAAAGAGACTTTCATTTTACTTGAAATTACATCTCAACGAGCTCTGATTCTCAAACTTTATTTTATTAATTTCTATGAGCACAATAGCATGCAAATATAATTCCTGTACTCCAAAAATATTCAATCTAACATTTCCAATCCATAGACTAGCATTCAATCCAAAAAAGAAATACTGCTATGCACACAAAATATCTCAATGTTCAGCTGTCTTCTTTTGTCATTCTGTTGTGGGGTATTTATCACTCCTTTCCTAAATGACATGAGTGCTATTCAGCATTGGTGTCAAACTCCCCATTTTGACCTTTCAGCCACCTTCAATTTCTTCCAGCTCTGCTCACTCCTCTTCCTCTCTGTCTTCATCCTTTCTCGTATAGTGCCTTCACACTTTCCTGTTCTTCAACACCTGAAGCTAAGCTTTGTCTCTCCTTTTCCATACTTTTTTCATTATTCTAAAGCTCCTCACATCCAGGGATTTGCTGCTCAGGAGCCTTTTCAATCAGTGGTAATATATTTATGTTTAACAGCCTTCTGAAATATCTTTCTCTGCTTTTGTGCACTTTGGTTTTTAGATCCAGAAAAAAATCACTCAGCATTCCTAACACCCACTGGCACAGTTTTGCTTATCATAACTGTGTCTTCTGAGGAACATCTTCTCTTGCTCATTTTGAGACTACTTTCTGCTAACTTCCCCTCATGTGCCATTGTTCTTGTACAGAAAGAAACTATAAATAATAATTCTCTGCTTATCCTCTGTAAACCTAACAAAGATTTCTTGTTTTCTTCTTTAGTCATGTCTTCTTTTTCTAATCTGAAGAGTCCTTGATTATTCAATTGCTACTCAGCATAAAGTAATTTTCTAATAAAGTTTATCATTCTTCTTTTTCTTAACTTGGCAAATGCTAGTATATCCATCCAATACAGACAATACGTGGGCATAGTGTGAATGTATATAAAGCCATAGGGCTTTTCCACTAATTTTTTAATGGCCTAGAAGTTGTCATTGCAGCCCTTGCATCTCATTCGTTAAAAGTAGTCATTAATTGGTTCACCATCATTGCGTATGACTGCAGTTGGGATTTTTTTCTTCTACCTTCATTTGTACTTCTTCACATTTATGTAGAAATGCTTTTTTGCTGCACTTAGAATTTGTTCCTTCTTTATCTTGCCAAGCTTGGCAATCTCACAAGAATTTCATTATTAGACACTATAAATCCCTTTTTCCAGAAAATTCAGACCCCAGTGCAAAAAACAATGGCTCAACCCTAACTCTGACCCTATTGTTTTGTGTTTTGTTTGTGTGGATTTTTTTATTAATTTATTTTACAGACAGTTCTCCATGTTGAGTACCTCTCAAAATCTCATGGCTAGATAGTTTTTCTTATAGTTTCTTGGTCAGATTTTTTTAAGATACTTTGTGGAAACCTAAGAAGATTCTATTGGCAGGACTACTCTACCTCCTCAAGTGAATTCTTACTGTGAGGAACAACAAAATAAGCCATGTTGAGTCTTCCCCAAGATATCATATGCATTTATCCATCCAGTGACTATTCCCTGCCACAGTTTCTACCAGCTTGGTGAATGCAGGCTCAGTGGTTAGTAGTTCCCTGGATACTCTCAAGAAATCATTCTCTAGCTTGGCATCACATTAATCTTTCTCCAGCTATTTGGTACCAAGGAAGTGTTAGGCAACTCAATAAATATAAATCAATTTAACTATTCAATCTTGATGGTCCTCTAGGACTCTTGGCAAATGCTACTGGGTTCAGATATTTTTAAGTGATATCTACTGTTTATTTTGTCCATTTGCTCTGCTATCTCTTCTGTTGAGTTACATTCTCTAATCAACTTGTGAGAAAAAAAAAATCACTATGTGGGAATCTGCCAACTTTATTTTGCATTTGCATTGTTACTGCAACAAATCTAATTTGTACATGAATACTGTGCTTCATCTTCTTATACTGTGATCTTCCACAGGCCTTATGGAGTTCCTGACAGACACCCCACACTTCAAGAGTCTGAGAAAAGTCTTTAGAAGTTTTTTCTCTACCATGTTTGCTCTGACTTACAGGTTGTTGGTTTTTCTGTTTTTTTTTTTTTTTTCATTTAACCAAGCAGATTCTGCCTTCTTTTTGTATTTTTGAGATTTAAATGGGGATTCAATTTTGTGAAGAACATTTGCATATTTGATAATTTCTCTAATCTCAGTATTTAACAATGATGATCAAACTTGATCTTCCTACAATGCTTTAATGCAATATTATTTTTTGGCTTCCAATACAATGCCTTGAAACAATATCATGTGATCTGTTAAGATGATTTTTTTAGCCGCCTCTATCCGTTTCTTTTTAACAAGCAGCCTTATTTTTCTAAAACTCCCCATTTGTGGAATTAAGCATTTCTGTAGTGGTTCTTCTGGCTTCTGTTGTTTCTGACAGCATGCTGAATTTAAGCACATGGTTACAGAATGCACTTTTGTAATAACTGTCTGTCAATAAGCTGCCCCTCCACTGATTCTCCAATCAACTTCCTCAGTGGAAAGTCATTTATGGTGTCTAAAAGTTTGGTTTGACTTGACAGGTATTACCCAATTGACATGGAAGGTGCAATCATGGTGACCTGAAATAACAAATTTCTCTTCTGTATCTTGACAAGCGTCTCTGACCTATCGTGGTATGTCACATTAATTGATCAAGCACTTATTGTCTTATTACTTATACTAAATTTAGGCCTAGAAATTCAACAGGGATTCTTAATTATTGCCTGACATAGTTACTTTGTTTATCTCCTATAGATGTGCATTTCTTTCATTACACAGCACTATTTCTCCACATGCTCAACCACCTTTTGTTATTACCTTGTTATTATCCCTCTACCGCCTCTTCTTACAAAAACTTCAGAGTTTTCTTTTTATAGCAATAGACTAAATTAAAGCTTGGCTTCCTATAAAATCCAGGTATCATGAAGTTTACAGTCACTCCCCTAAAACTCTTAAAGAATACAATATTTGCAAATTCAATACCTCAGATATTGAAAGATTCCACAAATAAGCTTGTCTAAACAAACTCTCTGTGGCATCCTTGTATGCATATGGCATATTCTCTATTTACATTCAAATGTTGTATTTCTACAGGACAACTCTTCTGTTCAAAGCAGGGCATGGAGAGTACTCAATCATTATTCCTCTCTTGTTCCCACATTCACCACCCAGACTGTAATTCCACAGTGTATTTACTGGACAGAATCCAAACTCTGTGCTGAATACAGAATTATCACTTTCCTCATGGGTCTTCAATAGTTCTCTTATTCTATTATCTTACTGTGCTCCGCTTTTAAACAAACGTAATTAATCTAGCTTCATAACTCTTCTGTAAAACAAGGTGGTTCCATATTATACACAAAGAACAGAGGGGAAGCAATTAAAGGTTAAATTGTCCAAGAGTCAATTAATTTACCTGTCTAACAAGAAAACAATATCTTAGAACCCACTCAATATCTCTGTGAAATTTCCAGTGATATGATTAATGCTACAACCACTCCTCAAGTAAGATACCATGTATATCATGTGGGCATGCCAGAAAAGAACAAGCAGAAATTATTAAATTTTTGTGACCCTGTGCATATTCAGCAATTATTGGTTGTCTACAGAGAACTTCTCTAGTCTACTTCAATTCCTCTTCATTGTCATTTTTCCATGTGCCTTGCATCAAAAGAAAGAACAATCTATGCTAATTTGCTTCATTCCCATAGCACAAGAGGTCATGTATAGAGTCTAAAAAAAAATCAAAAACCACCAAAAAAAAAAAACCAAAAAAAAAAGCACCCAAAAACCCCACCAAAACCTCAACAGAAGGACAAATCTAAAGACACCTGATCATATAATGAGATTAATGCAATAATCTCATGGAATAAATGAAGATCACACTGATCCTCCACACAGATGTTCTAGAAGAGCGTGAGGTGTCTATACCCATGAGATGTTTCCACACAGTGGGAACATCTATTAGGGACAATAAATTTGGTGTGAAAATAGTTCACAGGGACCCCAAAGAAATACAGTAGAGAAATTTTCTTCCAAGTAAGGAGGAGGAGTTTTTCCAACCCTTTAAATCTACCCACCTGTCTGGATAGAATATCTGCCTTTTCAGAATTTCAGATACGCCTCAACAAAGACTACTTAAGAATAAAAGTCTCTCATTTGAGATCTAAGTGATTAGCTAAATAACATGTAGCAGCACTGAAGACAGGCTGAAATAAGCTAGAGAAGATGCAGGATGGTAATCCACAGGTACATAAAAGGCTGCTAACAAAGAAGATGGGAATTGTCTGTTTTCTGTGTTCATTAATGGATTCCACTCACAGCAAGAACAATGCATATTAAACATAATGGAAACTTTCAAACAGGGAAAAGAGTAACAGACTGTGACAAATTGCCTGCTGAGGATGTGGAAAGTCTGTAATTAGAACAGGCAAGACAGATATCTGCTTGGAACCATAGACATAAATTTACTCAGGGCAAGAATATTACCTCTTGAGACCCATTCCACTTTTCTTTATACTCTCTAACATCATTAAAAAATTAAAACTATTTCCCTAAAATTCTCTCTGTATGGGATGTATGTTTAAAAAAATTTTGCCTCTCCCTCTTTTTACCCAGTATCAAATTGCTGTGATTATTCAACAGAAAAGGAATAAAGAACATTTCATGTTTCCTTATTCTGGTTTATATCAACTGAAACACTGAGAACCCACTTGTATGGGTAAGCACAAATGAAAAACTCCCTGTGCACACACAGAATCTGGGTGGCTGCCTATACACAAAACAAGGATATGCCAAGTTGAAGTGCAGTGACACAAAAGCATTCATCTAAAAGTTGATTACCTGATTCAAATATGTCTCATTTCCCTTTAGCTCCTGGGGAGGAGGAAAAAAAAATGGGAGGGGGAAGAGGGGAATCTGTAGGTTATAGTGTCAATTTTTCACTCATATAAAGGTATTCTAATATGACAATTATAAATTCTTACCACTGTTATAACCACCTGAACATTTTTTTTCCTATGTGTATGTGTCTAGGTCTAATTTATCTTTTTGTGTCTAGGTCTAATTTATCTTTTTTAAACAAGGCAATTAAACTAGTGTTGAAGAAGAGACATTGTTCCTCATGTTGCCATTCCAGTACCTCAGTCCCCTCAGGATTCATTTCAGTGATGTGCCACAGTCACCTTCAGAGATCTCTGACACAAGAAAGTTCTTATTTACGCTCACCTCTGATTCACAAAGTCTCTTCTGATCTGAATTCAGTGTCTAGACAGCTCTGTTGAGCTCAAGCCCAAGACTGACCAGGACTATTCCTGAAGATGCAGCTCTAGTCAGCATCAGGCAGGTCAGCCCAGGAATTGGAGCAGAGGGCAGACAGCTCATTCCTCCAGTTATCTTTCCCAGATTTATTGGATGAGGACAAGAGCACAGCAAAGGAGCCTTCACAAGACAAAAGGGAGGCAAGAAAGACATCAGGAGAGAATAAGGGGAAATGGAGGAGGGCATAATTAGTGCCACTCCTAGGTGGTATGAAACGGGACTAAAGAGGGATACTGGCAGCAGGAAGTTGAAGGGCAATGGTGAAGATGCTTGGAAAAGTCATCCAGAATGGCTCTGCAAGGAAACGTCTCTTCAACAGAAGCAGAGTTAGCAGGAATGATAATACAATTTGCATGGGGACTGGGACAGAGAGGAATATGAATGTTAGCATATAAGACAACGTAGAAAATCTGGACAGCAGAAATCTGTATTTATTTTGCATGAAACCTCAGAAGGGGGAGCTATGAGGAAGAAATAAAATTTATATCAAGGAAAAAAAACGAAGTTCTGAACTAAACCTAGGACTGTTGAGAAGCTGGGGTGATGGTGTAATGGGGCAAAGGAATAGGAAGGAGACAATGTCTAGATTTGGATACATAGAACAGCAAGAAGAAAACAGCAAGAAGGGAGGGGGAAAAAAAGGAAGAAAAAGACTGAATCATACAACAGCAGGAGGGAGGGAAAAGCTTGCTTGCAAGAAGTTCAAGAAGCAGAAACAAGGTCTTAGTAAGTAAAGAGAAAGAGCCTGGAACAAGGAAAAGAAAGGAGTGGAATCAAACACAGGATAATTTGGAGTAAATTAAGTATATTCTACACCAGAGCCTGGAATCCAACCAAAGAATCCCCAGTCTTGCCAACACTCTGCTGTCAGCAATCACCTATGAATCCCATCTGAGAAAAAAACACAGTGAGTTTTCACAGATAGTCAACAATTGCCTGCTCTCATTTTCTGGTCGCCTGCCTGGAGACCCTGGGGTCTGACTTGCAGAAGTGCTAAGCACTTGCAGCAGTGAGGGAAGGCAACAGAAGCCACTGTGGTGAGAATAAATTCATTACTACTTGGGATGCACTCATATTCTACAGCAGAGAGTGCCATGGTGAAGCTCATGAGTCACTATGACTTCAAAACATTTAAATGGAGTGCACTAAATAAGATACAGAGACACACATGCAATATCAAAGTAAAAGCAAAGTATCAAAGCTGCTCACAGAGGGAATCCATCTGGTCTATCTAATGCACTCTGAGGTAGAAGATGTGTAAAGCAAAAGAATAAAAACAATATAGACTACTAATAGAGGTATACCAGGAGAAAATTTGTTTAGCACAGTAAATGCCTGACTTTTCAAGCTGTACTACATGACTGGTGTTATGCATGTGGATGTACATTCTGCATATTCCACTCACACAAGATGAGTAAGTGGTGTGATCTCTACATACAAGTTACACCTAAAGTGCAGTTCCTGTCTTGCAGACTTACCAGTGTGGGTCATATACATTTAAAGTCAATAGGAGATCTGGGAACGACTTCCACCAACACGGCCCCAGTTACACTTTTAGTTCTACTTAAAGTAGCAATACAAAATGCTTTCCTCAGATTTGCAAATATCCTGAAAAAGGTTAGTATTCATTGGCCTGGTACAACCTAATACACATTAACAGGAATGTAGTAAACAAAGATTATGGCTCCATCAAACAATGAAGCAATAGTTTTAACAGTGTTGGAGGAGGTTTATTCTGCTTAATACTACCCGATTCCTCTTTCTACTGCTGTCAGTTTGGCTAACTATCACGGCCAGCATCATATTCACTCTTCCTGAGGCAACTCAGTGCAACTTCTGGACTTCGTCAAAATTTTCTGCCCTTTCTTCACAGCAAAATTTATTTTCCTTTTGTATTACAGTCAGTTCACCATATTAATTCTCAAATATTGGTACAATTACTATTTCATGACAATTTGTCAGTAAATAAAAGCTTATCTGGCTTAAGAACTAAGTAGAATATTAAAGTCTGCTTAAAGTCAGATGGAAGGAACTAATTCTGCTCAAACCAAAAAGGCAGAGGTTTAGTGTTCCCAGAAAGCAGAACGTCCTGAGTTGAGCAACCCAAACATGAATCAGCTTAGGAGAAATCTCCATGTGACTACTCAAATACAAAATAAGTTGGAATGTAAGTCAGATGTAAATCCAATTCCCTCACTTTCCAAAATTCAACCCTTTGATTTGGCATGGAGACAAAGATACACAAAATCATTCACTGCTGATTCAACTGAATCATGAACGATTTAGACCCTTATCAGGATCAGCATTTTTTCAAGTTACAGTCAAGGCCTATTAGTTTTTCACATTATTGGATAATTTTTTATCTGTTTGACAGGAGTGCTTACATCAAATATTCCTGTAAAAGCAGTAAGTTGTGCGCTGTTGTATAGCACTGGAATTTTTTACTTATGCATTGAAGTCACCTTAGAAAACAATCTGAACTCTTGCGATCATCTGAATAAATGCAATTTCCCTTAAAGCTTATGCAGCATCTGCTTAGGGGCAAAGCCAGCCCTACAAGAGTGTCTTCCTGCTACTTCTAAGAAGCAACATTTCCTTCTATTAGATAAAAGGTTTTACCACTTTAAAGTGTTCAAGTGCTATTCCCTAACAAAGCAGTCATTACATCCACACTTAATGATTCGGGGTTTTTCCTTAATGTACAACAAAGTGAAGGCTCTCACAGAAATGTTCTATGCAGCAATTTTCACTCCAGATATGTGAGAAAGTTCAAATAACATACAAAAGAAACTCCAGCTGGAAGCTTTTTAAAATTCCATTTTTCAGTGCTACCTGGCTCTCCCCAACAACATTCCTACTCACATTGCAGCAGTGCCCAGAGGCTCCTGATCAGGACTAAGACCCAAATTAACATCAATGTTACTTCAGAACTTTCAAATTTCATTTAATAAAATATACATTAATCGTGGTATCACAGGCATCATCTAGCAATAAATGTCTTAACCATACACACAGGTAAGCAGAGAGATGATTAACCCTGGAAGCCACGAGCAATACCCCTGCACACCAGTTCCCTGACAGCTCTGGCACACATGTACCATGAATGCTCTCATTTTTGAGACCTAAGTCCCATTCTCTGAGATGTTTGGGATTTCCTACTTGTCTAGTCAGAGATAAGAATGGGCAGGAGTGAGGAAAAGGACCACTGTTTTAAAGATATTTAGTAGATTTAAACAGCAATATAAAGTTATCTGCATCTGACCTGCAGCTCTAACCATCTGTTGAGAGCTTGAAAGAACAGCTGAAACACAAAATACATTCTCCTATGCTATGGTGAGCTACGTCCCCAAAGACTCTTAACTGGGCACAAGAAATTCAAAGTTCAAGCAAGCAACAAAGGAATGCTTGAAAAGAAAAGTTCTAATATCGTCTCTCAAATCACATAAGGAACATGACTGAACAGAAAACAAATAATTTTTTTTTTTTTTTTTCCACTCCCGGTAGAGGAAGGAGGCCTGGATGGACAAACAAGATAAAACTTAAAACAAATTAGAATTTCAAAACCAACAAGATTTACCACAATGTGTTTGCTTTCCATTTTAATCTGCTGCATTAAAAGGGATCAGATTTGGAATTTCGCACTTATTTATCACCTGGTTAAACAACATTCCGGAACAGAGCACCAGGGAGCTGCTGTGCCACTGAGCAGAACATAGCCTAATTCTACCCTCATCAAGCAGCAGTCATTGCATCTCCATATCATTAAGCTGGCCTTAGAAAGATATCCCAGTACTGTGGCTACTCTAATTAAGAGTGTTATCAGTGAGTGAAGTGTTGTGCACAGTAATTCAAACATTTCTGCGGCAGAGCTACCGGTACGCAAAAAAAAATATAATTTTTTCAACATGAAAGCTTACTACAGCTCTGGTGTACAGCTGTTGAAGACGAAACATTCCAGATTTACATCTTCAAATCTGCCTTCAGAAAGCCAGGACTGAAGTCAGCTGACAGACCTTAAGGCTCAATTGAAAAGAAAGCCTGTCAGTAGCTTTCAGTCTCATTTTGCTTCTGGGTAACAGACTCAGTTTTAATTTGCTGTGCAAGATGAGCATGAAAAGGTAAGACTCGGTCACCTAGTGAGTCACCACACAAAATAAATGACTAATGGGTCTATCTGCATTTGACAGATTGAGGTTCAGATCCTGCTCCTCCTTTAGGAAAGGCAGATCCTACTGCTTGGAGGAACAGAGGTTCATGGCACATGTTATGCAGACAGCGTTTAAAATAAATTTTAAAAGCCAGCTGCTTCCTACATGATGCCTTTAGGAAGTTCCTGTTAACTTTGTTTATCAAGAAGAAAGCACACTTATTTTGTGCGCAGTCATTTGTCTCCACACAAACTCCTGCACTGACAAGACACCATTTTCTTCATTCTGATGATGTGGCTCTCATATGACCCCTCCATTGTAGAGTGGAAATTAAATTTCTTCATTAAGCTTCCCTGCACTGTTCTGTTCTCCTATGTGCTTTTTTCCTCACACTTAACAGTCTGTACCATCTTTTCATGTTTGCATTTCTCTCAAATTTTTACTTTATCAAAAGAGGTTTACCACACTTCTTTAAATGCCTTCTGAGAAAATTTGGTTATCTTATACATGGACAGCTCTTCGCTAAAACCAAAGTAGTTTCTTGTCTACTTAACCTCCTTGCAGCTTCTTTCTAGTATTGAAACATTACGAAGTACATGCAAAAGAGGAGGGGAAAAAAAGGAGAAAGATAAAAGCAATACACACTCTAAAAAAAAATCAACCCCAAAACCCAACACATCTCAAAACCCACCAAACCAAATGGTTTAGAAAGCCTGTAGCAGCCCAGAGAACCAACAGTCACACCAGTTTCCAGCCCTGGTGTTCAGACTGTTCTATATCTTCTGTGGAATGGAAATATTCTGTATGCATACACATCAGTCA
Organism: Passer domesticus; assembly: GCF_036417665.1. Classification (NCBI taxonomy): domain Eukaryota; kingdom Metazoa; phylum Chordata; class Aves; order Passeriformes; family Passeridae; genus Passer; species Passer domesticus. The sequence continues at coordinate 32,216,261 of NC_087477.1, read as the reverse complement.
GTCCTAAAATACCCCACAATTATCAGTTTATTTCCATTGATCTACAAGAAATAAAAATCTTAGTCATGTTTTTAGAAGTTGCTCATTTTTAAAAGAAGTAACTTGAATATACTGGCTAATTAAGGTCATGGAGTTGTGAGGTTGGGAGACAACCCTCTGCTCTAGCAGAACCACTTTAGAACTGGCTGCTCAGGACGTAAATTAAGCCCTACTACCAGGCAGGACATCTCTCCTGGCACAGATGCTTTTTAAGGCAGATCCTGTCTCTTCCAAGTACCCCACAGAACATGTCTCATGGGCATAGAACCCAAACATTACCCATCAGTATTTTTCTTTAGAGTCAGTGGGAAGACAAAGGCAAGAAAACAATACAAGCACAGGTCCAGTCATCCTGTTCAGACAGCCACTTTGCTCAGACACCTACTAGAAACTTTCAGTTGGATAAAATAAATCAGCAAGAAGGTTAGAGAACCTTCTCTCTTCCTCATACAATTCTTTCAATTAAGGTGTTATGTTTAATTCTGGTTTCTTCAGTGCTCAAGACAGAACCCTCTGGTGTCAGAGTCTACCTTTTATATCAGCCCTGACTGAAAGTACTTTGGTATAGATTGCTTTGAAGTTGGTAATATTTTCTTTTAGATGTCAAACTCGCTGTGGCAGTTGAGGACACTGCTATGACAGGATCAGAGAGTTAAACATTTGAAACCAAGCAGAGCCCTTTGTTTTTTTCTGAGCAGAAGCAGAGCGGTGCTAAGTAACATTTCCAACAGAAATCATCACCCAACTGCACCTGCAGCAGCAGCTTGTGGGGAGGAAGACAACCAGAAGGTAAGGAAGAAAATTATAACTAATAGCTAAGAGGAAGAAACAGACTGACTTACATTTTTGATTCACTGCCCACAAAGGCAGCCTGAGACACTAATTTATTCTAAAACAGAACGTGTTTTTGTTTAATTAGATACTTAGATTCAGATAGTGATTACACAAATTTTTATGACATGATTTTCTTTAATTTTTTGGGGTATTTCAGAGATGTGACCAAAATGCTTCTTTATTCTTCCAAGTGGAGAGAAAGCAGTGAATTCATAACAGAGATAGCTTCTTCATTGGTTTTTTCAACCCTAGTGCTTCAATTAAACAATATCAAAAATTTCAAAAGATTAAAATTTTATTATTTTCTTAGTTATTCAAGTGTTACTTGAATAACATCTTTATGCCAATGATTTGTACTACTTTCAGCGCAAATATGCAACAACAGCCTTTACTCAAAAAACCTATGAAGGATAAAGCTATAGAAACAGCTGAATGTAATTAAAATACAAAAAAACAAAACTGGTATCTCAAAGTTACACAGTCAATCAGTTCCACAGTACATCAAGGTCTGAATTTTTAATTAATTTAAAAAAAGAAATGAAAAAATTAAACAGGAATTCAGACCTTTCTTGTGTATCACAAATCCAAACACAGCAGAAATGTATTGCTGGCAAGGAAAAGTTCATTCTACAGCACCAGAACATGCATAATATAGATCAGCAGGAGCATGCCTAAACTAATATGAATTCCCACCTGAGACATCTGCTGAGCTGAGTAGACACCATAATCCAGACTTTTAAAAGAGGTATGAGCACAGTTTTGCTCATCTTTAAACTTCTCAACTCCTTCAAAGCCAGTAGTAACACTCTCATCCTGCCTTGTAGATTGGTGTTAGGTTACTAGCTGATAATAAAGAGAAGTCAATAAGGTACCAAATGCCACTGGGAGGCAAATTCAGTCTGAGGCGTCAACTTTACAGACTCCAGGGTCTCAATGTGACAAGGTCTGAAAGGCTCATCAGCCTCAGGGAACCGACCAAGGCTAGGGAGATTTGGCCTTGACAAGTACCAGAAATTCTGGCACTGCAGAGGACCAGATGCCTGTGGAAATGTCACTGGCATTAAATCAGGAAAAGGTGTTTCAGCTTGCTCGACAGAAGCAATTGTTCTTCAAGATCCTACTGTATTGCCTTTTTGATTTGCTTGGACATGCAGTCAAATTTGGTCAAGTAGGACAAAATATCCAAATGAATTATTCAGTACTACTTATTGACAGTCTCTGCAGGGATTGTCAAACCAAAAAAAAACATGAAAAAAAACTCCATAATACTCCATTATCTGTAGTTCCCATGGTTGTCCCTTCAATCTTTCTACACAAAGTAATTTTGAATAGAAGGTTAAATTTGCCCTCCTTCTGCCTTGCCAGTGTTTCATTTTAACTCAAGCAGCTCTACTGAAAGGTTATTGACACAGACTGCAGTATTAGCATCCCTTTTTTTTTTTCCAGAAAGAGATGCATTAAGCTAACAGACTCATCAAAGTGTAAAGAACTGCTTAAAATCAGATATTCCATCCAACACAAGTTTATCAAATTAACAAAAAAAAAAAAAAAAAAAAAAAACAACAAAAACCAAACAACCCAGCCTTCCCAGATTTTTTACGAGCAAATGGTTTAAAAACAGAAATAGTAAAATCAGATCTAAAAAAAAAATCATATCTGGATAGTCACACAACCTCTATTTCCTAAATTCCTTCTTTCCCCCTATTTTACTCATTTGTCACACTCAGTTGTAAAGCACTGCACTCTTCTTGACCTGCCTGCAGGAGAACATCAGTTTGAAGGTACAGCTTCCATGGTTTGACTGTGAAGGACATGCCCCTTCCAGTCACAGCCTCCCTGAGCTTCTGTCAAAACAATCTTTCTTTATTATTTGATGCTGACATTCAGGAAAATTTAACTTGAGGGGAAAAAAAGCAAACACACACACACGCACACGTGTACACACGCTTGGGAGATAGATTTGGGAGGGTGGACGTATCTGAGGAGATCCAAAGAGCACAATAACCTCCCACAGCAATTCAGTCGGGGGCACAGCACCACTACAAAACTGCTTCAGTTTCATTTGAGGAGCAGCATGAACATAAGGTTTAAAATTACTTTTGAGAGTTTTAATGGGCAAGTTGTTGGAAAAACTACATCTTTCAAGGTGTCCAGTCCTCCACATGTGAACAACTCTGCTCACACCAGTGGCTGTTCAGAGCACACTGCAGCACTGCCTTTCTTTCGCCTTTGACAATCCAGACAACACAGGGAAGAAGCAATGCCCACATCAGTGGTGCTTAATTGATATTTACAGCACTGATTATAAAGGGTCACAAGGTGTTTTGGAGGTAAACACATGCTTCCATTTCTTCTGTAAGGTTAGAAGACAGTGTTTTGATATCATTTTTCCTACTTACTCATTCTTTGTCACCAATAATTCAGGTGATACTAGCAACTAATCTTAGTTTGGGTTTTGGGTGTTTTTGGGTTTTTTTTGTGCAGAGAGACGCAGGGACCTGCTTATTCTCTCCCTTCTCAGAGTAATGTTTCTGTTGACTGCCTACAAAGCTGACTAATCCAGTCCCACAGTATCTCAGTGTCTGTCCGAATGCAACTGCCTACAACCAGCTGTCGTCTTGTTCTGTACTCAGACTGTAGGGGCCCTAGAATTTCAAGTTAGCTTTCTACTTTATCATGCTTTCTTATTAGTTTAGGTGCAGCAATGTGTCCCTGGTAAAGACAAGAGGTGTCCAAGTGCTACAGTATTGCTAATTCCAGTATCTACAAGTGCTCGCTGGTTTAATAGCGTTATGTAGACTTAGTCCAGATTTGTAACACTAAAAGAGGTAATTATCAGATATATGCTATATAAAAATAATACCTTAAAACTGCTGTCTGGGTTACTCTTAATATACTATAAAATGGCTCTATGATTCAGAAAAACATTTCATTCATAGATTAACTTCTACCTAGATTTACCTCAAACAAGCCAGCAGAAGTAAACTTTTCAAAAAGAGATGTAAAAATTCTCCCATTTTCACTAAACAATATAAGCAACTCACAGAGACTCTAACAAAGACAACTGGTGACTAGAAAGAAACAAGTATTTCTGAGCTTTATTTTATCAAATGTGAATATGTTATTCTTATTTGTAATATGCAACTAAGAATGGTAAAGCTACTGGTAACAGAAATATCGAAACATAATTTAGAATCAAATATGAAAATGTATATCATCCAGGTCTCTTCCCGTTCTACATTATAACTGCAGGAAAGTTCAATGACTAATTTCATTCAGAGCCAAATGAAATCCTTGAAACATCCTGACAACACATGAGGAGAACTGATCTGTCTGGGTTACAAACCAGAACGAACCCAACTTCATATTTGACAGCGCCATAAATGCTACTGTAAATCCAACACTTAGACAAAATCCAAGACAAGGGTGAGCCCTCTCACTTCCTAGAGTACTTCCTTATGACCTCTCCTATGAAGACAGGATGAGAGAGTTGGAGCTGTTTAGCCTGGAGAAAGAGGCCGTGTAACACACCCCCATGTATCACCATTTCTGCTCAGGTTGAGTTGTGCATGCCAGTCTCTGGAGCTGTGCAAACAGCCAGGGAAAGCCTCCCTGACAGCTGCTGATGGCTTGAGGTGCCAGATTCAGTGCTAGCATGTGTGCCATTCAGTTAAAAAAAAAAGAAGGTAAATAAAGCTCATAAAAATTATAAAATTTATAAAGCTTTGGAGGCATTAGACAACACAGTTCTCAAGGTAGCAGCCCCTCTGGTTTCAGTTCAGAGAAACAAACTCAACTAGGTCTCCTCCTTTAAGCTCATAGAAGAGCATTTAGATTGTACCCAGGTTCCTGCCCACAATCATTATACTTCGAATCAATGTTTTGAATACATTCTTCCATAGGGTTGGAAAACTTTCTTCTCTCATGAGATCATATGTTAAACAGATTTTAGTGGTTTAGCAACAAATATTTACTCTATAATACAATAAACTCTAACCTCCATAGCAGTAGAATTATGATTACCCAGTCCCTGAAGTCTTTAAGAAATTACTTTGTAAAAGTGTTAGTGAAAGAAAAGAGACATACCAGTTCTCTGACATGTGTTACAAAAGACAGGCAGGCAGAGTTTGTCCAGAAAGGGGTCATATCCAAACAGGGCAAATGGATTTCATCTGTGCAATGTTCACTTTAACTCAGTGATTGCAGAAGAGGAAGTAGAAAGAAGTTTGTTTTCATTATAGAATGAATCATCAAGCAAGAAACAAAAGTGGATTGGAAGACAATGGTTCTGTTAATTTGTGCATCTTAAACATAAATGTCAAAGGTGCAGCATTCAAAAGGAGGGAATTTTGTACAGACGACAGCTACACAAACGAGATGGAATATAACAAAATTCTGCACTTATAAAGTTTATAAGAGAAATTTCTTGTTAAGATGAAGCTAGAGATTATGCCTTGTTCTTACAAACACTTTTACTAAACACAACTTTATTCATCTTATTGTCCACTGACATGCAAATCACTTCTAATTAAAGCAAAATTTAGAGCTCTAAAATAAAGCTGGATGATATGTTTTTAAGCAGATGCTACAGGAGTACTCACTAGAAAGCATAAGATTCTGACTCTTATAATATGTAACTGATATAATTTCTGCACAAGCCCATATGGCTCCCAGTTTTTAAGTTCAAATATAGACTATTTTACTCCTATCCAACAGAAACAATAAAACTACACATTTACATGAAAGCCTCTCAATATTCCTAAAGCTATTGGTACTAATACTAGAAATATCTGCAACTGTGTCCTCATCCCAAGAGTCCCTCACCAACTCAGAGGACAAAACACGACCTGGTAAAACATCATTACCTTGTGTTTTGCAAACTGCCCTATAGCAAAGTCCTGGGGCACTGCTGCCAGGCTTTGGAGACCAGCTAAATGTGGGCCATTTAATAGTACAAGAAAATCCTACCAAACCAGATGCTAGAGAAGGGACTGTGACACACCAGCAGAGTTGCATATATGAATCAATATGCATTAGTTTGGTTTGATATAAATCAATATGTCATGCAGGAAAGTTATATGCTTTATACTTCCTAATCTATAGAAAACCTTGTTTTAAGCAGCATCAAATAAATTTTACAATAGTGTTTGATTTCCTTAGCTACCAATTGATTACATGTAATTAGCCCTCCACCAGCTCTTCGTTAACACAGAGAATTCTAAGTAGCAGTTTACTATCGTGTTCCAGTGGGAACAAAAAAGCCCTTTATAAAGAGAAAGGATGCTCAGGAAAAATATTTAAGCTTTAATCACACTTGTTTCAAGTTATCACACAGAGAAATACATGCAATAAAATAAAAAACAATGCAAAATTGTACAAGTGTGACATTGCATTCATCCCTGGTTTTGAATCCTGTGAAAGCTTGAGCATGCACCTCTGGCCTTGAATGCTGCCCAAACTCAGCAGTCCTGAAAGATCCTCTCCTTGACAGGACAAGCTGAAACACAGAATCCTGTAAGAAACTGCCACTCATGAGACAAAGAACACCAGCTCATGGTATGACCTGCACTGCCTGCTGAGAATCCAGCTATAAATACACGCTTGTTTGCCAACCCTTCAGGCTGGGAAGAGGCTGCCGGTGGCTGTGCCAGAGGGGATCCCATTGCCCAAACAGGCAGTGTCACCTCCTGCTGCTGGGAACACCTACTTCTTTCTGCAGCACTCAAAGGGCAGCAATCAAGACCAGAGGGTCAAGTGTTTTTTACTGCTCAGTATTATACAGGTCTTCCTTGCTGATTACAGGTTACTGTTAATTCCAAATGAGTGTGTGTGCAAGATGTGGTCCTTTCACTGAAGAACTCATGAACCCAAGTCAAAAATCCTTAAAAGTGATGTCACAGCAACTGGGAGCACTGGGAGCCTTGTCCTTCTTACACTAAGCAGCACTGGTGAGTCCAGCATGGTTTTTTAAGTGGAAGGGTGTGGTTCAGGCACTTTCAAGGCTCTGAGAGATAGTTTCATCCACAGCTTGAGATCACGCTTTGGGAAGTGTCATGTTTGTGGGCTAAGCAACCACTGTGACAACAGCAAATGTGACCACTGAAGCTTCATTTACACCAGCCACTTACAAAAATTCACAGACTGCAGTTTATCACTTCAGACATGCAAGAAGCTCTTATACAAACCTTGACGAGCCAAATTTTCAAAAAGCAATTTAAAGTTGCCTGTCTTGTTCCATACCATTTCCCCACACCTAACGCTTTCCTTTGCCAAGAATTTTAGCTTGCTGGGATTTAGTTTTCACTTTACATCAGCAAACATGGCACAAAATGATAAACAGCTGCATTCTACTTTTCCTCTTCTCAGATGGGGTGTATTTCCCACCAGGAAACAAACAGCACTGTACAGAAACAAAGCAAATCACAGCCTTGCTGACTGAAAAAAGTCAATGGCCTTCATACACTTTATGCTTTTTATACATAGTAAATTTAATTTCCTGTTTAATTCAGCAGAATCTGTCTGCTTTCTTCTCAACCAGTTCACCAATCCAAGCCATTTGCAATGCACCTCAAACTAGAGTCTGCAGTTTAAAGACAAAAGCAGCATGATGCATGTAAAGCACTTTTTAAAATCTACACTTATACATAATTATAGAAAAGGTATTTAATTTGGTTTTGTGTTTAAATTTGTAATCACATTAAATTCAATTTTCATGTCAGCAAATTGAAAATCTTTGAAGTTCTCTGAGAAGTGTTCTGCATAGGTATGCATGCCCCAGTCTCTTCCAAAATCAATACAGCTGAACATTGAGAGACAAGAGAGATCATATTTCTTAAACTGATAAAAATTACACAGAAAGGGACTGTTAAGAAGAGACAATTCATAGCCTTTCTGAAACCCTCTGATAAAACCTCCTGTCTAAAAACATTTTAGAAATATACAGGAAATATACAGGAAATATACAGGAAATATACAGGAAATATACAGAATGAGCTGCATATTTCCTGTAGTGACTATATTGTAGTGACTTTTGGTTGTCTATCTATGTAGGTAGGAGATCTTTCTAAAGAACACTAGAAACGATGCAAAGATACTGTTAGGCGAGGCTTCAGGAAGTGGAATCTATTTTTTTTGTTTTCCCCAGGATGGAGATGTATTACATTTTACTCAAAGACTGATACATGTACAGTATATATTTGCAGTTAAAATTGCAACTCAACAGAAACAAAAACCCTGAAACTTTTGATAACTGAAAATATACATTAATTCACTTTTAATTAACCCACATAAAATAATGTGCATAATGAAAGAAATTTTTTCTCTTTTATCACAAAGAGTCAGCCCCAGCCTTCTGACTTAATTCCTAGGCCATTAGATCAACAGCAACTCCATCAATAAGACACCACTGGAAAAGGACTAACCTAAGAGAAAGTTCCTCACCACCAAGTAAATTCAGATAAGACCTTTCCTGTGTAGTTCCCCTGAATTTCTTGGGTTAGAAAGTAGATTAGGAAAGTTACTATCATTTTTTTTAACAAGAAAGTTAATATTTTTATTTATATTTCAACTGACTTCTTGTCACTTAAATTCGCCAGAGCTGTCTTCTGTCTCTGCTAGACTGAGGGACTCGTCTAGCTGATCATCCGTGCTGAATGAACACATATTCCTTCCCCACCTGCCAGTGGTACCATCACAACTCCTGGCATAAAGGTCAGTGGCTGAGGGTTTCAACGGGAGACAAGATGACAGGGGACACCAGTTTGTCAGATGCTTGGAGGCGAATGGGACAGTGAGCTCTGAGGAGCAGCCAAGACAGGTATCTTCATCCTAAAGCACTGTAACCATTTGGTGACTAATCTGGTAATGACTCACCGCACGTGTACATAGAAAGAGAAAGAGGAGTTTGTAATTTGGCACCTGCTGTGTACACTGAAGCCATTTCTTTACAGAAGCATTCATGAAATATGCATGAGGAGTTTAACTTCATTTTCAAAAAGTTCAAATTTCACTGATTTTCTAGCAAGTTACCTCAAAGCTGTTGTCCTCAAAGGAACTAACTGAGCCAAGAAATTATTCTGAAGAAACCACAGACTTTCTTTAGCTTAAGAACACATTGAGATAACTTGCTCCTTCTGTCCATAGCTACAATTTACTGCAACAGCAAGAATTCTCCTTGGAGAACATCACAAGAGAGTGAAAAGGCAGCAGTACCCTGGCACCTGTGATTAAAAAGAATGTGGTATTTTGCAGAGGGCTGTACATAGAAGGGAGAGAATAACCAGAACCCTTATGGCTTTTCTTTGTTCCTGCTTCAGAAAAATCTTTTGTAGGCCATCACTTGCCAGACAGTAAAAAAGTTTTCCTGATAGAAAACAAAAAGACACAAATTACTTAGGGCAGGACCAGCAGTTGGAAGTCAAGGGAGCATGGAGTCTGAATTAGATGCTGTGAAATTCTATTTTGCTCACATTTGACTGCAAGCAGACCAGAAGCTATCACAAGCAGCAAAGACTGCTGCAGATAAGTACTAGAATGCAATTATATTCATATTTTGACAATACAAAATGAATAAATGTATTACTTGTAATCATCATTCACTTCCCACACTAATCTCACGTATGGTAAAACATACAAATCAAGAAAACAATTCTGCAAATTACATATCTCTTTTCTGTTTTTCATATCCTTAAATTCTTTTGCCTTTCACAGACATGAGATAGCTGCACAGTGGTGTAGGGGATTAGAAAAACTGCAGAGTAGTTCTCTGCAGCATTTTAAGAGATGCTTCTGAGCACAAAACCTAGCACAAAAACAAATGTCCTACTGAAGACAAGTGTCTGCATCATAATCTGAAGTCTCCAACTCCTTAAGTGTTTTTCAATTGCTACAGATGTACACATTGATGGAAATACAGCACCTAATGAGTTTCCAGCTACTTTGACTGGCCCATCAGCCCTGTTAATAGAATTGTGTTTCTTTGTCTTTTTCCCATTGCTAATGTGTTAATGGCTAAAATTTGTCTTCCTCCAGCACAACTCTGACCAGCTAACCTAACAACTCACAATGTAACCCCAGAGTGGCTTGAAATGCTGTAATATATATGCTAGGACAACTCATTTGCTTCCTCTTCATAATTCAGGGAATGTACTTCTCCTACCTTTTACACTGCAAAAACCACACCTTCTCCTCATTTAGAGCAGGGTCAATGGGCAAAGTTGACACAGTGTGTTCTCAAAGTTTTGAGAACTGGTGTGGTTCAGAAACCAAATTACTTGCTCCCTACTGATATTGCTTAGGTCTAGTTCTAGGATATCAGCAAAACATTCTAAGTCAGCAGGGTACATAAAACCAACAATATTCACATACAGGAGGCCAAATTACATACTGACATTACCACCTACCTCCTAATATCACATATGTGTGCTCACATACCCCTTCTAAAAATAAACTCTGTTTAACTGATAAACAGAGTTTATAGCTGAATGGCCCTTTTAATAGGCAGTTATGGATTTAAAGAACAATCAATGTACTGTACTTCTTCCCTCTTGTCTTAATTATTGTTCTGCATAGTTACAAATGATGAATAAGAAAGAGGAAAATTAGAAGGCAAATTAATTCCTTAATCTATTCAGAAAACACTGTAGGATTATACAAACATACACAGAATTACTCATAGAAGAGCTATATATGCATACTGTAACAGAAGGAAAAATAATTGGTATGCAGGAAAAATAAACGTTAGTAACCAAAAGGAATAGTTTATCTTCTACAATAACAGCAGCCTTAACATCACCAATTCAGATAGCAGATATCTATATAATCAATTAACTCAACTGTCAAGCTGATTTGAGGCATCCTTAGTAAATATTACAACATAAAAAGAAATTTTAAAAAGCATACAAAGAAGTTCTTATTAAGCTATAAAAATGACCAATGTCCACCAATTTAATTTCTTTATCTTGAATAAAAAGAAACTAGAACGTTTTGGGATTTTGATTTTAAACATTTAACTTCCCTCATTTTTTATGTTAGTATGTTGATCACTCATGGTTCTATAACCATGAAATTCTTCAATCATTAAAAATAATTAATGATTTGTTGATATAGAAGCCATAGTCCATTTTCAGTAATGGCACAATTAACCTTGCTCTCTGAATATTGTTGGGGGAACAAAATAGTAAAAGTATGTAGTTGCATGTGGCTGCGTAAGTAAATATGTGTATGAACAGTCTAGGAAGAATTCCCACTGCCACACTAAAACATTTTATATATATACTGTCATCGCCTTGTCAAGATCTGGCAATACCACCTAAGTTACATATTACAGATCTTATCATTCAGAGGGAACAGAACATTCTGAGTGTGCCACAGAGTGACATGGAAAAGCTCAAGGCATGGGCTTTTGCTTGTTTGTTTTGAAGCTCTGGACTCTGCTTATCTGCTCAGGATGCCCCAGCTTTTCAGTGTTCCCTTATGAGTCCTAATAATTGCAAAATAATATTCTGAAGATAGTGACAGAGCCAGAAACACTCACTGTTGTTCACACAATGAAACAAGATGAATGACTTGCCCAATGTCCTGCCAGAATTAGTGGAGATGGCAAAAAAACAAAGGAGTCTCCCAATGCAAGTCAAGTGCTTTAACCATAGCAATATTCTTACATCTGAAGTGCACAACTAATCTGACCTTGCTTGCTCAGATAATATTTCTAAAGCTGAAGTTCTACTGTGAGTCTTAACATTTCCTCCTATTAATATTTTAAATAGGACCCGACTAATCCAGCCAGTATAATAAACAATACAAATCTTCCTAAAATGTGAATTCTTAATACTTAACACTTACAATTGCTGGGTAACTTTAAAAAATTCCTGGTTTTATTCAGCTTGGCCTGAATTGAAATACAATAAAAATATTCATTATTTTAAAAAGCTTTGCAGATGAAGACTCTGAATGACTTTAAAATAAGCTGTGAAATGCATGAACTTCTCAGAGCTTATTCAAACTTAATCCCTTTAAATATTTGAAGCATACAATGTTGCAAACCTGCCAATTTCAGTGTAAAAACAAAGGAGTAATATATGATGTGCTTTATACTGTACCCCTCAGCCACCTGTAAAAGGCAAATACAGATCCAATAGGAAAAGAAATTTAAGGAGAGTTTGCTGCCCTTGAGAGACACAACTGGAAATACTGACACATGCCCAATACAACAGCCAGATGAAGAGGATGAATCCCAAATTATAGGAACTCCACACCAAAAAGCAGGGCAGTAGGACATCCTTCAGAACATAGCAGTGGATGTTTTCTGAATCACAGAAAAGTTGAAGTGGTGGCACACAAGTAAGGATATGCAAAGAAAACACTCATCATGGGTGCAGACTGCTCAGTGGAACAATGCAGAATATTTTCATCCATGCTCAAGAAACATGGCTCGCCTCTTTTTTTGATACCTATGTCAACTTTGAGCAGTAGGTGGGAAAACCATCTGATCACTAGGATTGTTACACCGGCTGTACACATTCTGCAGGCTGCACATCAATTTAGTACCTTTCAAAAGATACTAAATTTGGAAGCACTCATTTCAAAACTGCACCATACTTGTAGCAAGCTATTATGTCAACTATTGCAGCATCTTTGATTAATATTCCAATGGGAAAGTTGTTTTCAAAAATACTTCTGTGTTTCAAAACACTGGTAAGAAGAAAAAAAGGTGTGAAATAAAAGAAGTTTTTTAAAAGCCCACCTGAAGTATAGACATTAGTTCAAAAATAGATGCGTACTTCTCTGCCCTAACACTTGCTTTGCCTTGTAGAATAAATGATATTGTTTTAGTTGGTCTGCTGTTTGGTGGATTTACAATGTTGCAGTATTGTATGTCAGAGGAAAAACAAACATATAATCCTCCGGTAATTCAGGAAATCATCTACAATTTTCAGGTTCAGGTTTTCAAACTGGATATTTCAGACTCTAATTGAAAGTAGTGCAGCAAATGCAAAATAAAGAAATTCCTCCAGATAACATGTTTACCTGCAACAGCAGATAAGAATATGTGAAAAAAGAAACTGTTTGTTTCCTATTCATGGGGAGATGCACTTACAGTGCTATTTGAAACACTCTCATGAGTACCTTTACACAAGCTAGAGCTTGACTGCTTTCATAAATACACATTTATATTTTTAACTTACACCCAAAGCTCCAAGTTCTGGCTGTAACAGTATCAATCCACATCAGCACTTTCCACCCTCCAGTAAAACTGAGCAAACACTCCAGCTCCATCACTCACAATCATCTTGGAAGCATATCACAGAATAAGCTCATTGCTTGCATCCAAATTTTGCCTTCCTAAAATAGAATAGCTTGTTCTAGTCATTGATGCAAAAAATACGTTTTTACAACCAACAGTAGTACAGGAAACTTCAAAGCTCTCAGCTGAAATGGTATCACTGGCATTGGCTACGCAGACACAAGGCGGCACAAGGCAGAGCCCGACCCAAAGAGCGCAAATACGGCAGACAAGGCAAAACATGTTCGGTAAGGGATCTCACTCTCCCTGTGGAAGAGAGGTTCAGTGAGTCAAGGAAATGCCTGCACTAGCTCATCAGGAGCCCTGATGATCCCACTTTGATAGTTCAGGTGTGTCAATCACCATAAGTGTTCCGCCAGATCAGGAAAGAGTCCAAAATGGAATTCAACTTTGACAAATTCTAATCTATTTTTTGTGTCCTTTTCTGTTAGCCATAATATGAATAAAGCACGGAATAGAGGATATACAGGGATTGCCCTGAACAGACATCAGTGTAGCCCATCTTGTGTTCTGTCTTTAGTAGCTGACAGTGATCAATGTTTCAGAAACACCGAAAATTAACTTGCTTCTACATAAGGTTTCTCCTCTTCAGACAAAAATACTTAAAGCAATACAAAAGATTATAAGAGCAATACGAACAATGTGCCAGTGGGATTCCCACCTATGTTTAAATCTGAATGTGAAGATATCCCTAGTCAGCCTCCCTCAATTCACACATCCACAAATACTCCACTGCATTACTGAAAGGCTGCTTATGAGTATTGGCAGCTACTAATGCAGTTGCATAAAAAAAGGCAAGGAAGTAGTTGATGGGAGAGAGAAGGAAAGGATAAAAGGACAAGAAGGAATTATATAAATATAGAAGATGTGATCCAGAGTCCAATAAAGTTAATGGCAAGATTCATACTGATTTCAGAAGTCATGAGAGACAGTCTGCAAAGGCAGAAAACAGACTGCAGCCCCAATGGTAGACATATTTCTCCTCTAAAAGTTCTACAACAGAGGCCATAATGTTTTTATCTAAAAGAATCATCTATAACAAGATCATTATAGCCCATTTTGTTTCCTTTTAAATGGCTCTGGAAGCTTTTCCTAATATGTGATATGGGAAATATTTTCTTTTACTTCCTCCACCTTATCTCCTAAAAAATGTTTCTATGCACACACACTCAGGTGTCTCAGACTGTGTTAGTGGCTGCACTACCACAGCCCTTGGGGATGATGAAAATAACGTCAGCTGTGAATTATGTGCCCTGCTTGAAAAAAGGAGCATAAGTGACTACTTTGAAAATCTACTTAGCCTTTCACCATGTTCCAGTTAGAGATGAGAAAAGGAACATAGTCAGCAGTCTTCATCCTGAAGACCATTCTAGTAGAAGTTATTACCAGGGAAATAATTAATGCAGGATTAAAGGTCCATTTGAACCAGCAACATGTTCAAATGCACACTATGTTCAGACAGTAAGATGGGACAATGACACTTTCTTTCACATCTTTACAGAATAAGAAAAACCTAAAGTCTGAGAATATTTCAAGGCTGTAGTCAGTCAGCAAACATATTATTTTGCATGACATAAAAACAAACACATTGAAAATTCTTTGTTGTGTCACTGCAAAAATTTCCTGGCTGCACAATTTATGATTAGCAGTTAGAAAAAAGCCCTGAGCTTCTCTATCTGTTCTTCACTTTTGATTCCATATAAATGCATCTCAATACAGACTATACATTGAACACAACCAAGTACAAGCAAGTTAGCTGCTACTACTAGTTAGCTCTAGTACCCCCAAACCAGTGCCATTTATATCACATAACCAGCAAGAACCTAGAAATCCTTTTTTATAAGGAGCAGACTGATAAATAAGCATTTTAACTAGGATTTTATTATGTATTTTGGCTCCAAATATTGTGTTGTGCTAATAAATATAATCTGTCAGCACAGATGGAGAAAAATAAGAAGTAAAAGAAGCAGAAATATTTCCCAAATAGTTTCAGGCTAAAACTATCATTGAAGCTTTCCTTTGCCTTTCTGATAACATAGATAGAAGAGCATTGTCCTGGAGCCTGACACCAAGTAAATTAAGCTGATGGGAAACAAGACAGCAAGATTACAAAAACTTCATCATGGACTGCTTTTTTACTATGCAATTTTTACAGACAGCACATCAAACTAGTCCATTTTCTCAGGTACTGTCACCACAACATGGGTACTTAGAGATGCTATGGGATGAACAGCACCAGGGAACACAATCTGCCATTTAGCTACAAACTTCAGAGACAGCTCTTGCCCTAAAGCTGCTGCCTCAGGAATTCCTTCAGTTCCTCCCTACCATTATGCCAGATCTCAACACAAATATTCTTGCATGCCAATGCACAAACACATAGTCATTTCATCTCAAAGGTATGGATCTCCATAAATATAGTTTTTTTGCAACATAGATTGTGTGAAGTTAAATGTCTTTGCTGGTATCAAATTCAGTCTGGAGGGAATGGCCCAAGACATAGTGAAGAATGAACAGAAGTTCCTGCCAAGTGGCAGAGAATTTTCCTTTCTTGGCAACTCACGAGCACAAGAAACTGCTGGCATGCAGGTAAAGCCTTCACTGTCCTCTGGAAGTGGTTTCTGTGGCAGCAAAGTAAGTGGAAGCATGGGATGGGATGAGATAAATTTGTTGGGAATGAGATAGACAGGCAGCTACATACACAAAACAGAGTAGTCAGGGGTGGCCAGGAGCACATCCAAGTTGTTTTGGTGAGAAGGTTAAAGAAAGGAGGAGAACCTTACACCTGCCCAGCTATGAACTGCTGCAGCTGCCATGAGTGACTCCTCAGCAAATTGTATCAGGATATTCCTGTGTGAACTCACTCTCAGTTTTGTGCCAGTTAGACCCAAAACACTTTTAGGCTACCCAAAACACAAAAGGCTACTCTGCCTTTTGCTGATCACGCTTTAAAAAAGACACTTGTTTATTTACAAACAGAGGTAGATTACCAAAAAGTTACCATTTGCAGTAACCACTGTGTTTCTGAGCACATCTAAATTTTTATTTTAAATCGCACAAAACACCTCTCTGCACAGTTTTAAGAAAATTCCAATGATTCTAAAAGAAGAAGCAGATAATAAACATGAGCCTTGCACAGCAGTCTACCATTTTTATACTCAGTCATTGAGGAGGCAAGAATTCATGAAGACCTGAACCATATCACCAACCACCTCCTACCTTGCCCCTTACTCTTTGGTGCTAGAAAAAGTGCTTCCCTCACTCCTGGTGAAATCAATCTCATTCTTTGTCAAGATGCTGGGAATAAGAGGGATCAGTAAAAAGATAGCTGCTAGAAATTGCTTTGAGTCCTTTCAAAAAGATTTATGAGGTAGAGTTTGGCCTCCTTAGCCCTATCATGAGTTTCTTCTTAATAAAGTTCAGCTCCTGCTCATATGTGCTTTGAATCTCTTAGTATTGAAACAGTTTTAAGAGGCAAGATAAACATTTACATACAAGGTGATAAGCAGTGAAAATTATGTGGAAATGCATCTGGCCTCGTTTTTATGCAGGTCCCCACATGCCAGATCCGGCAGAGATTACTCAGCCTCCAGTCATGAAAAACAGAGACCCCTTCAAGGGGCAGCTTTATCGACTGACAACTGTGGACTGGCCAGTTCTATTTCATCAGCCCATTATTCACTGTAAATGTGCAAAAAATCCGTCTGGTTTTATTTCTCTGTATGCATGAGGTATGAAAGGAAACAAAAACCTGTCTAAGCAAAAAGCAAGAGCATGACAAGAATATTGTTATGGTAAAACCACATTCTCACAGCTCAAACAGTCTCTGTTCCCTCTGCCTCACACAGATGTTTGCTAACACAATAGAAGGTCCCTCTCTGCACTCCCTCTCTCACATAGATAAACCAAAATACCACTCGTGATAGTACAAGACAACACAGTTGCTTGAATTGAGTAACAGACAGCCAAGAAATCTTTCATTCATCCTGGACTTAAAGTTACTTGTCTCAAACAAGTAACTTGATGGGTAATCAGCCTGTCTACATGAAAAACAAGGAAAGCAGTGTGGGTTTCTGAGCGGCACTTTGGAAGAGGTGAAGATCTTTACAACCAAAATAACAAGTGAAAGACTTGATTTTCTCAAACACAAAGTCAGTATCAGTTGTACTTTCAGCATGGAAAAAGAAAATAATGCAAAATAATAATGCAGGGTAGAACTGGTTTGTAACTGAGGAGAATTTGACTTAGCCTTTCTTAGCTACATAGACCACATGGCCATTGTTCCAATAGGCCTATGGACATATACACAGTACCTGTACCTCAGCAAGAAATGCTGATGAAGATTATTTCATGAGATATGAACAACTTATGTGCAGAGCAAGCTAAGAATATTAGTTATAGTCCATGCAAGACTCTGAGCAGACAAAACTCAGTGAATCCTTTTTAGGAGGGGGAAGAGAAAGACACAAAACAAGCTTCTTCTTGGCCACATTTTCCCTTTTCTTCTCAAATGGAGTGTTTAAAAAATGCATGGATCTCCAAAATCCTAAACTGGACAATCCCACAGCTATGCAGAGTTTGTCATTACTAGATTTCTCTTTGTACTCCCTTCTTTAAATATTGTGCAAGATGTGGCTGTTTGCTAATATTAGTAAAGTAGCTTTATTGCTGATACAAAAACCACTTCCTAACAGACATCAGTAAGTTAAACTGGCTTTTGGAATAGTTTCAAAACTGGTCAGACCCTCTTCTTACTAGAAGC
Organism: Passer domesticus; assembly: GCF_036417665.1. Lineage (NCBI taxonomy): Eukaryota > Metazoa > Chordata > Aves > Passeriformes > Passeridae > Passer > Passer domesticus. The sequence goes on along the minus strand of NC_087477.1, from coordinate 32,198,322 downwards.
TGAATTACTTCTGCATGTTCAGCTGAGAGAAGTCTAGGGATGGAGATGTTCTGGTACCAAGAATATTTCCAGCCACAGATAATACTCTTCAGTGCAGACCAACTTGCACGTTGCAGAATGGGCTGAGTGGTCAGGTGGTATTCAACACCCCATAGGAACACTGAACAAAGAACTGCCTCCCAGTACACAGAAGTTATATCGTAAGGAATGAAGCTTTTTACATATCCATGGGGAGCACACTCCCTTGTTATTTTACCATGCAAACTGTATTTGCAGTTACCACTCAATTTTTGCTGTGATGTGAATGAGAAGTGGTTGTAAATAAAAAGGATTCTGCCTCAAAACTGGGGACCAAGCTGGAAAAAGTAGAAACAGGCACCATTCTAGTCATACACCACAAATATTTACTCCCTTATGTGAGCTGAGAGTGTGACACAAAATCTCTAATAGTCAGTGGTCCCCACAAAGAGTTTGCAACTTCCTGAACTAAAATACTAATTTAGAGTTGGACTTTTCTTCACGCCATGACTCCTCTGTTCTTTCTGGGAATTATGGAGATTTTAAAATATTACTGATTCTCACTAGCAGATGGTAGTAGCACTTTGTCAGAGCATTATTACATTTAAGTTAACACTTCGGAATTTTAATGCAACGGCTCCAAAACTTACTGCTCAAACCCCTCCATAAAAGGGCCATTTCAAAGCTTGCATCTACAATTGCTGCCATCCTCTGGCTTCCATCCATTTTAAGAAGTGGTCTTTGAAATAGCAGTATTAAAAAATGATAAAATACTTTCATATCCAAAATGGTCAGGGGGAATTTGTGAAATGAACCATAACAAGAAACCTCTGTTGTATTACTAAAGCAATGCTGAAAACAACATACATCTCCATGGCCCCTGCTCCTGAACCTCTTTCAAAAAACCCAAATGCTGGTTACTTCTGAGGAGCAGACATTTGTTTACTCATTGCACATGCCTGGAGGTGAGAGCAAAAGAAGTTGGCACACGCTTGTTCTGAAGGGAGGATTAGTCACAATGAAGGGATGAGGGCACCGGGGATGTTTCCAACAGCTTCCAAAGCTCCAACACCAGAAATTTCAATATTCTACTTGTTACTCCAAGTTAGTGGTACAAAATGATGCAAGGACCTTGTTTATAGAAAGTTAGCCCCTCTCTCCCTTTCATGTTGTCTATGGAAGTCTGTAAACCTAGTATTTTCTGAAAACACTCGTACTCCTTACTTGACTCAACACAAAGAGCCAATTAATTCTAGCCTCAGGGGTATTTGGCAGTCTTACAAAAAATGGGGGGGGAAATGCATCCCTTAAAAAGTGCTTAAAAAACTCCAACCCCACAGTACTTTAATGAACAGACTTTTTTTTTCTTTTTTTTTAAAATTACTAAATCCTGAGAAGATGATTTTCAGCAACAGCAGTTTCCAAATGCTATCATTATCTACCTTTCCCTGAGGAGGTATTGACTTTGCCATTCCATACATCATTCCCTGTTATCAGAGATCACTGATTTCAAACAGAAAAACATTCCAAAACACTACTGTCCCAATTCTTAATGTGTCTCATTTATAGGAAACACAAGCCACTGGCTGTGCCTTCACTGCCTTGAATGGGGGTTGGACAAGGGTGATGCTGACAGAAAACCAGACCAAATGAGGACATATGCCACGAGATGAGTGTGAAAGGAGATCCACTCACCACTCTGGAGCTTCACTGAAGAAAGGTGTAACTTTTAAAGCGAGCTATGCAGCTATTTGAGATGAGGAGAAAGCTAGCACTCGCCCCCTCATTCCTGAAAGTCACAGCAGGCTGTGCATCCAGAAGCAGGCTACATAATCTACCCTTTCCTCCCTCCCTAAATTAGGTCAAAAGCCAATGGAGCAGGAGCTGTGGCTGTGTGCATCCCTTCCTCCTACTCACCAGCCACAGAAGCTGAATTTAAAAGGAGGCAAGGTACAGACCAGCCTGTGAATGGAAATGCTAAGATAGTGCCAAGGCACAGGAACGTACAATACACTCAGAGTGACCCTGGGAGGAGAGGAGTGGAAGCTGACACTTCAGTACTCATTGTCTGCATCTGTGTACAAGGGTATTAAACAATACAAAGGTAAAATGGATCTTACGTCTCTGCCAAGTAACCAGGTACAATTATTGGCTGAAAACACCCCAAAAAATTAAGACCTATCACGCAAATCAAATGCTTTATGGTAAAACTATAGAGGCTAGACAGGGAGAAACAATCCTATTTTCTAATCTGTAATTTAGTTTCTGTAAAACTTAATATTATCTTCTAGCTATATTGTTCTCAAAGCACCATTTGCATTATATTATTAAGCTTTTCAGTAATATTTGTGCCATTCCAGTCTCTTGTTCTTCTGGATTTCCCAACTTTTCTCATATGTTTAGACATATACCTCCCCTACAAGGCCTGCCCCAAATATAAAGCCCAGTCTCCAAACCACGTAACATTTCCTGCTATTCCCTGAAGGTATCCTGCACTGCCCATCACTCATGCTAACCCCTCCAGATGTTTCCTGCACCCCTCCACCACCCAGCCAACTCCAACCAATGTTAAACACAACCCTCTAATCATTTTCCAAAGCTCCCACATAGAAGTCATCAACAGAACATTGCCCACAGCAGTCCTGCTCCCACAGCAGCTCTGTGGCAGAGAAATTTTTTTTTTCCCTATCCACTGCCTTCAGCCATTTTATTTAACACAGACCCTATACTCTTTGCAACACTGCCAAAAATGGGAGAACTTTTTCAAGTAAATGAGCATTTCTCATATATCTCTAGGATGCAATCCAATTCCAGAACAGGACAGCTACTTTGAGGAGCTGGATAATAATTTCTCTAGATTGTTTCAATAATATTTCCACAGCAATACAAAAACTTCACGGGATTACCAAAGGAGGCTGCAGATACTTTCAGAATCACTGACTATATTTATGCATCTCTTATAAACAAAGAAGGGATTTTTGCAACATACATTGTTCCACTCTCCAAAAAAGGGGTGTTTTCTTCCTACCTAGTCTTCCAAAACTGTACTATGAAATATTTGTCTAAGTGAGACAAAGAGTGAGAGTGGGCATGGATATTACTTCCCATAACCCAGAGAGTAGCGTAGTGGCAGCTGATGAGGTAATGATTTCTTCTATTGGGCCAATTTTATCAATGTTACTGGCAATAACATATTGTAGGTAATAATTATAAACACATTGCTGCCCTTCATTTCTTGTCAGCTCTTTTACCTCAGCCCCAGATCAGGAACTTTTGATATCAGCCATGCAGCATCTGCCCTGACAGGACATCCCTGTAGACATTTCTACGTGCTTTCATCTCTTTGTATCCAAAATGATCATTCCCAATCATGAATGAGTGAATCTGCCTCTCAAAAGACACACGAGTCTCCAGGTGTACAAACCAAGCTGCAGAGAGATCCAAGCCCTTTCTTTCACTTCAGCTTCAAATCTCCTGACAGCCAACTTTTTGTTTTATATTTGTACAGCTTCCAGCACAGTGGGGTGCCATTTCACGACTTGTATTAATGTTATGGCTTCCTGCCTGCAAGCAAAAAGCCTCCCAAATCTTCATGTTGTTACTTAGGGTGGGAACTAATGCCATCCCAAATTAAAGAAAAATCCAGCCAAGTATTTTCAGTAAGCATAGTCTTCTGATTAATGAAAAAGTGTGTATTTATATATTGTATATACATACATTATTAATACATACCCCAGTGCTTGCTATCAGTCTGTAGCATGGAGCTAGAATACCTCCAGAATAGTAAATTTTTAAAGATATTTATAGCAAATGCATTAGTGGATATACTTCAATACTGCTTCAGCATATTTATTCACAAAGAGAAAAGCCGAAGGAAGACTACCTTTAAGAATTAAAACCAACTTTTCAAGGTGTATTTGACCTCAAAAGAGGTCAAATAAGTGGATTTGCAGAGAAATTTCCAGAGGAAAAAAACAGTTTTTATCCAAATAATAGATATCTCTGTTATGGCGTGTTTAACTTTTTCCTTCCTGGATATTAAAAGCAGATATTTAAGAGCACGGAACACAGTGAACATCACAACTTCTTGCCATAAACCTGGAATATGAGAGAGAAAGAAACTAATAGAAACAGTAGAAGAGAGCAATTAATTTATTTTAAATTTATGACCTAAAATAGCTATCATTTTCACTTGCATTTAACAATGCAAATCCACTGGCCACACACTGCCACCACTCTTGATCAGTGACTTCACTGATCAAGAACTGTGTCTTTTTCACTGTCTTTTTCCCTTTGACAACCCTCTAGTACATGAAATGGTTTTTAAATGTTTCTGAAATATTTAAGTTGAACATTATAAAGACTGCAAGAAAGCAAAGGATAAACAAAAGCAACACCCTTGCTTAGTGATGTTTGGTCTGGAGATACCCCCACTGTGCTTTCAGCCCAGCCAGAGGCGCTTTAATAGTGACTGTAATCAGTGAGATAACTCTGCAGTGGTGTCTTGGCACCTGAGGAATACAGCTGACATCTTCAAAACATCCCAAAGGCTCAGGAGCCTGAGCTTGACTGAGATGAGTTCCTGCATGCTTTAAATCCAAAGCAAGTCTGTCATCAGGTTTGGGTCCCAAACACGGGTCTGGAGTTGGCCTCCCAAGGCAAGGAAGCCCCCCTGTCCAAAGTTACATTTCTCTACTTAAAAATGGGTTTGAATATTTGATATATCTGTGTATGTTAAAACTTGGCACAGCAAATCCATGCCAGGCATTCAGGTCTGCTGTTCTGCCATCCTCTGTTCTCTCCAGAGCTCCTTTCCACAGCACTGGAGCAGTTCTATTTGATTTTGATTTATCACAAGTGAATTATTATAATGAAATCACCAACTCGATTTAAGCCTCTGAGAAAGATATGGTTGGACTAACAAAAAATTGTTCTGCAAAACAAGCAATTATTGTTAGGTTCACTGGATATTGGCCTTAGCAATCCAACTGATTACAGAAAGTTAATGTTTTAAAAAGCAATGAAAAAATAAGGTATTAAATCCTTTAAATCTGCATGAAAGGCTCCAAGAGGAATTTTACAGTTATTTTCACTGCATATTTTATTAGATATGTGATATTTTATTCATGGGTAAAGCAAATATAACAATTAGGAATAATTAGCATTTCAGCACAGAGTGTTATCTGATACATTAAAATACACATATAACTCCTCATTTAAATTCTGTAGCCTGACATTTTTTTCCCTTTCTGGTTCAGGACTTTTCCATTGAGCATAGCATTTACAGGAACATTATACAGCTCCCAAAGAAATAGAAACAGATAGAACTAGTGTCTTTTGCCTTTGATATCTTATTTTCTTCCCCTCCCTGCATTTTTACTAATTTTCTTTTTCAATTTCCTCTTGAGTATATAGAGCTTGTCAGATAAACCCAGCACAACTTCCAAGAAACTTTTTCCCTTTCATCTTTTCTACCCAACTCCATCATCATTCCACAACTAATGTGTATAATGGAAATCTACTTTACATCTAACCCTGCTCTTACAAATCCATCAGTTTACAGTTGACTTAAACTAGAGTAATAGTCTCTGTTCCACCTCTTCGACCATAACTACACAGAAATGCTGTAGTCACTCTATTATCCTTTCTCATTAAGTAAGTGTCACTTTTTATGAGTGCTTCTCTCTTTTTTTTTTTTTTTTCATTTAGTACAGCACTTACAGTTCTCAGAATATCCCTTCCTTGAGCTTTTGTGGTGAGTCCCAGACCAAAGCAGGAAGAAGTCTCTCCAGCTGAAGTGCACTCTGTGGTACAATACAGAACACAAAATACCTCCTTCTCTGAACTAAGTATATTATCACTGAAACTAGGACATAAATTCTGAACCTTACAAAATTACAGCAGTGCACAACATCAAATGTGCTCTCTTGCCAGATTTCAGAACTGTCATCCAAACACCAGCACATTTCATTTACTAACCTTCAATTTCAGCCTGTGTCCTCCCCGTTAGAGAGATCACTTACGACTCTCCAAGTCACATAAGCCTTTATTAATTATAGTGGTTGCAGGCACAGGAGAATCTTTCCCTTACTCCATCAGCTCTCACAACTGCTTGGCCAACAACAACTGGAAACCAAAGCCTGACACTTGTATGGAAGAACAGCAGAGCAAACTGCCCTGACGGTACTCCTGGGAAATCCAGAAAGATACAGCAAGAAAGACACCTTTTCTTCACTCACTCCTCCTCTAAATGCTTCCATTTCAGTCTAGATGTTTAAATTACTATGACAAGAATACAAAATTATATCCTGCTTCTGTAATGGGCGACAACAGCACTTCCTCTCCTCCACGTGCTGCTTCAAATGCACAAGTCAGCTAAAAGCTGCGCCCAGAAGGCTTTGCCCAGGCCTTCCCTGCCTGATTTTGAGGATGAATTAACCAGCACTCCACCAAACTTATCCAACATGCCTTTAGCACACATCCCATGCCACATGTCACACTGCACCCCTTCAGTATTGCACCTTTTCCAATACAGTCTGCTAGCCTAGAGAAGCAAGGAAACCATAGTCAACATTACTATGAAAAAAGCCAACACAGCTCATTTTGGTAACTACTGCAAGCAACAGGACAGCAACTACTCCCTCATGGACATAATACATGGTGTAGGAGAATAATGTCACACCACAGAAGGAGAGGAAGCGCATCCGTGTGCAGGAAACCCTGTAGGAAGCCAGTGGCTACACCGCAAGCCTGGGGTACACAACACATCAAAGAAACATGAGCACAGCACAAGCAGCTCCCAGCCACTCTGTCAGGGTACCAGCAACCTGCCTGTTGTGCTTTGCTTTTGGGCTGTGACAGTCATAGCTGTCTCTTGGCACTTCTAGGTAGCACAAACTGTATTTGGGGTTCTCATAGATGGGTGTGAGTATGAGCACAGCTATGAACTGGACTTTAAGGTTTATGGGATGCACAGGTGTGGAGCTGCTTTGACACACAAGCCAAGCCTGAATCTGAAATAAAAGTTTTCTTCAAAATTACACCAGCTTAGATAACAACAGACTTCTTCTGGAATTCAAATCTAACCGAAAAAAGAAAAAAAAAAGTGACAACTGAATTTGCAGATGCAGAAAGGTATCTGAATTTGCCTCATTACTAATTTATCACCTGAAATCAATCTTTGGCACATACTATATATCATAATATATGGACAAAACATGTGCTGAAAGTTTGATAATTTTCTTATAATTGCTCAAAATATTAGAATACTTTTTTCCTTTTCTTATTGGTCACTTGTAAGTCCAAACATCAATGGTAATTATCTGTTCCTAGTAAGTTTTTAAACACTGAAGATATAAACAAAAATATGTTTGGAGTGTGTGTAGATGGAAAGAATGTTACCATCTTCTCATATATAAACCAGGTAATTAAGAAAATTTATTCAAAACCGATAGTTAAATAGAACTACTCTTTCACATTAACTGTTTTTAAAACCATTTTTTACTGTGCTGAAAAAAAAATCAAGCAGTGGAGTAGCAGTAACAGAGAGTGAAAATAGAAACCTCAACTCAAAAGGCAAAAGCCTCCAATAAATTTCAGCCAAAACCAGGCTGTCATGGTAGATTATAGATAGCTATATATCAAATGGAAGAAAATGATGTAAGTTCAAGTCTATATCTAGGGAGTAACCTAATGGCTTACAGAAGTCATCTCTTGCCAATACCACTTGCTTTCCAGGGCCAGGGAGTGGAAGAGAACCATACTTAATGCCTTTGTTCATTAAGTTAAATGAACCTTAGTTGGTAGGTTTATGTAGTCACAGTCTTGAAAGATTTTTCTCCAGTGTGTTTTTTCCAAGATGGCATTGTGAGAATAAAGGCTCAGTGCATCCATAAGTAGTCATGTGAGAGCACAGAGCAGCAGCAGTGATTGCCATGTCAGACATTTGTTAGGGCACCACTTGAAAACGGATAGTTGGTTTTGTTTTTTTTTTTTCCTCTGCCGTTATCAAGGACAAAGAACCTGCTGTAACACTAAGAGTTATTTAAGAACATGCAAAGGAGCTGCCTGCTGTGGTCAGCAATCCACAGGCTCAGTTTAAAATCTTCTGAAGTCAACTTAGCCACTCACCTGGATTATGACAAACTCTGGATCAGGCCCTCATGATGACTAATAAACACTCCAGAAAGCAGTGACACCTAATGGCAAACATTCCTTTGGATGATGGCAAACCCTAATCTATGGCATGCAAAGTCATCCCTCTTTAGCTACAGAGTAACTAACACACCTCACAGGGACTGAAGTGCTGCCACAAATCCAAGCACCTGGGAAAGTGTTTCGGAAATAAGGCACACAGAAGCATAGAGTTTGAGCATTTAAGTAGAACACAGTTACTAAGAGCGCCTGGCTGCTCAGCCCCAGCACACCGGGTTCCAGGTCCCCACTCAGAGGCGTGTTTAAAATAAGCAAGTAACCTTCTCACATCCTAGAGCAGGGACAACAGGGACCTGAGTGCACCCCTGCAGGCACTACAGGCACACAGAGATTTATTTGTTTTTAATAAATCTCTTTTGCTTGCTTCTCCTGTGCTTTACAAATGTATGTGAGAGTACTGTGATGAACAGTTAGTGGCGTACACTACATACCTCCTAATGAGGCTTCACCAATAGCACAGCAAATTAAATTCCTATTACCAATTCACAACACAACCCCAGCTGCACTGTAGCACATCAGCTTACAAGAAGAAATGAGACAGGCATCCCACCAAAAAACCAGAATCCCTTTCCTTCACAGAAAAAAATTACATTTTAGTCAAAACCAATATCAAGAGAAGAAACAAGCAATAGACCCCATGCTGGAATTGCCTTGATAATATTAACCATGATACCGAAGAGCTTAAAGGTGTGAGCCAAAACTCAGGACCCAGCAATTCTGGGAATTTGTCCAACAAAAGGAATGCAGCAGTCCTGGCCTACAAAGTCTAAAAGCTGAGAGGAGTAAGGTAAGGGCAGAACTGATTTTCTCTTTCAGGAAGAAAAAATGGCATCTATAAATATATTTAAACCAGACATATAATTATATGTAGAAACATATATCATACATAACTATATCCATTAAAAATAAAAAAGCCAAGGGCAGTACACAGTTGACTGTGTATGACTAAAGTTACTGATAAACATAAAAACAAACTTCAGGTAATCAGGGAGGCTGACTTATATTAGCCTTCAAAAATACTGTAGAGTATTTTTTCAGCAAAACTTTTGTACCACACTATGTGCCTGCTGCCCTAGGTGGTTTTGCAGCACCTAATACACATATATCTGCCTATGTGTTTCCATAGGCATAATAGGAAATCCATAAGCATGAACAGATGTATTACTATGTATTTGTCAGGGGAAAATAATGAGCACAAAGTACAAAATATAGAAGCATGAGACTATCAGCAGTAGAAGATACAAAGCATACGCAAATTGTGCGGTTGACAAGGAATGCCACCTAATCCCTGCTTAATTAAAACACTGTTCTAAACTCCTGTTTAGGGAGTGGGGAGTGTGGGACGACTGATGTATGAAGGAAATACCAGGCAGCGTGGCTAATCTCAGAGACTTGGGAGCTTTCGAGCTACATAAATCAGAGCGACTTTTTGAATAGCCTCATAAAACACAGAATCATTACCATTCCACTCACGACTTTCAGATTCTTCCTACAGCATACAGATCATTAGGAAACTTCTAAGCAATCAAGTAATGTGGGACTGATGAAATTACTCAATCAATGCATGGGCTGAGAGAAGCAGCATAATACAGGATTGCACAGTTTTGACATGGTAACCCTGCCCCTTTCTCTTTTACATAAGGGTAAGGAAAATTATAGTGGAGTCGATTCATTTCACCATTTTCACAAGAGTGCTTAATGTAGTCTTTCTGAACTGCCAGTTCCTATTTATAATAGCAGGGCAGCAGAAACGTACAGACTATAAGCAGCTCTACCAATGTTTAAAATATGATACCAGAAAACCTTTCTTTTTAAATGTGCACATGTAAACATGCACAGACCTTCTCTAGAGATCAAAAGCAGAATCTGTACACAGAAAACAGGAATATGAAAAGGCATTATCATAGATACCAGTCACTGTATCCCTCCCACTGACATCACCAAGTCGTTAATGCCTACTCACTAAATTGTAACTCTTTTTGGCATTGTCTAAAAGAGGACTGATAAAATATTTTGAGACAGAAAGCATCCTTTTGCAGGAAACACATAAAATATAGGCAAGCAAGAGAGTCTTTGCATTATATTGAAAAAAGTATGTACTATTAGGAAAATAGTTATGCACTGGTAATATGTTATTTCTTATGACCATCTGCCCCTCTCAAACATGGGAAAATATTTTCCACTTGAATATCTTAGCACTGCAGAACGAAAAAAAGATAATGCATTTATTCTGTCTGTTGCCTAAGGCATCAGAACTACCTCTGGTAGTATTTCTCTTCCCCTGAACTGAGCATTTTGGTTTTTTCTTTGGCTTTGTGAGTTCCTCTGTAGTTAATTTCTTCAAACTACCCTGCTACTGCTTTTTGTCACTCATTTAAATAAATACACTTTATTACTTATGCCTAAATATTTTATACATCAATTTATTTTATACAAGTGGAAGAAAGCAAAAAAGGGTCAGAAGATCAGGTCACAAAATACAGTGGTGTTACCTGGGGCCAAATTTTCATCTGTGAGCTGTGAACTTGGCATATTTAGCTGTGTACTCATTTACTGTTAGTTCTGATTTCAGATAATTTATTTTCAGTATTTTTTATTTTAGTAGATGTAAATCTCTGTGTACCAGTTATATAGTTTGCCATTTTCATGGCAGAATAAACCAGTCTATAAAAAGAGCTAATCCCCTTGTCAACTGTACTAATTGTCTCTCAAGACAAATTGTGAGAAGCAACTGCTTTGGTTCTGCTAGTTGGGGTTGTTGGGGTTTGTTTTTTGTTTGTTTGTTTTCAGTGAGGATTTACTGTGTTGATGTATCTAATCACTGACAGAATTATTTTAAAAAATAATTAAAATGTGCTGCATTTATCATACTAAAGAAGTAAACCAAATAAATTTTCATTAACGCGAGGGGAGAAAAGCTATCGTCTCCCCTGGCGGCAGTGCAAAGGCACACGGCTTGGCCAGCAGCGCTGCCCTAGCCAGGAGGATGCGAAATAGTGGATTGCAAAGAAACTCCTCATAAGCTACACAGTCAAAATTTCCCCCCAAATCCTAGGATGTAACCGTTTGCTACAAGCTCTTAAGAAAGAAACCCTAAGACGTAACTGTCTCCTAGTGTCGCTTTAAGAGTCTGCAACTGGGAAGAATTTAAAAAGTCCTTCTCCCTTTAAAAGGAGGGCACAGAGCGCTACCTCCCCGCGCGGTATTTGCTGCTCCAGTCTCACACAGCCAAAAGGACTGACCCCTGTAAAGTTGCGGTACCTAAGGGGAGCGCTGGCTTCTGGCCTCGGGGACAGCTACACGGAGAGCTGGCGCACCGCTGCCCCAAAATCGGTCCTGCAGGAAAGCTCCTGACGGCCGCGCTTCCAAACGCTCTCCCCGCTTCCCCTTTCACAGAAACCCGCTACGGATCCCCACGACAAGCCCCGGCAGACATATTTATAAAACCAGCCCCGGGGAGAGCGGCAGCTGCCCCACAGCCGGGGCCGGCACGGCCGCAGGAACCTCCCCAGAACCCCGGCGGGACCCTGCCCCGAAATGCCCCTTCCCCGGGGCAGCGCGGCGCCGGCCGCCCGCCCCCGCTCCGCCTGCGTGCGGCGCCTGCAGATGGGCGAGCGGCCGCGGGGGAAGCGCCCTCCTCTCCCCATCTCCGCTCCTCTCCCTCCCCGAGCATCCCCGGCCGGCGCAGGGGGGCCACCCGCTCTCTCCAGCCGCGGGAACCCAGCGCCGCTCGGCAGCGGGGCTCGGCGCTTCCCAGGGATGCGCCCGCCGACAGCGAGGGCATCCGTGCCGGAGATGGCTCGGGATAACGGGGAGCGAGGGCAGCGCCGTGCACCGGCATCAACCCGAGCTGCCCCCTGCCCCCGGGGCGCAGGGGAGGCCGCTGCCTTTGCCGGGAGCGGCGGCTCCGGGAGGCGCAGACGGGCCGGGGGTGGCGGCCGGGATGGGGGTGCCGGACGGCCGGAGCCCCCCGCCCCCGCAGCCGTCCACGGCAGGGGAAGCGCTCACGTTGCCAAACCACCTGTTCCGCCGCGGGAGAGGAAGGCGGGGAGGGGGGTGTGAAGGAGGGAAAAGTGTGGGGGGTGGGGGCTTTGCGTGGCTGTCACCGTGGTGTGAGGAACACCGGGAGGCGTGGGGTGTCCCCCGGCCGAGGGCGAGCCGGGGCAGGCGGAAAGCTGGCTGGAGCTGAGGGGCGGCGGGGAGGAACCGGGGAAGTGCCCGAGCCCTGGGCGCCCCCATCATCAGCCTCATCAAAACCTCAAGGTCTAAAGCACGCACATAGCCCGCCGCCAAGAAACCTTTACACAGCGCGTAGGGGAAAAAGAGGACGCCTGAGGTCCTGGTGGAAAGCAATTATAAGAGAGGACTAAACAACAAAAAAAAGCAAGCGAGCAAGCGATAAAAGACAGTGGGGACTACGAGGGGAGGGGGGAAAGCCTTCCAAGAGAGGGAAGGTTGCAAAGGAGAGCTGGAAAAGTGTCCAGCAGCACCAGCAGGCGCAGCACCCCCTTACCGATATGAATGATTGAATCTGCAATCGCCGCTTTCCAGGTTCGAGTCCAACAGACGGACACGACCAGGATGAGGGAGAAAACTTCCATGTCCTCCGGAGGTCCAGGCTTTATAACAACAGATCTCTTCGCCAAACGGCGCTGCCGCGGAGGACAGTGCAGCGCAGGAAGCCCAAGAGTTTGAGGTGCAGCCGGAGGAGCGTGTAAATCCCGATGGCTGGCGCAGAGCCGCGGCTGGTCAGGGAGCGAGCCCGGGGCTCCGAGCGCTTCTCTCCTCGGCGAAACCCCGCGTCACTTCGCGGGGCTCCTGGGCAGCACCAGAATTGCTGGGAGCGCCGGCAGCAAATCCATCCAGCCCGGGCGCCGCCGCGGGCAGCAGACGCCTCTGCTGGTCAGACAATCCCCATCCTTCCGCCGGGTCCAGGGATCCGCTCGGTCCCGCTGCTGCACAGCAACTTCCAGCCCTCACCACGCACACGCTCGCACACACGGGCACACACGCACACACACGAGCAGACACGCACACACCAGCAGACACCCACAAACCCTCTTGGCCAGAGAAGCCCCAGGAGCCCGCAGCAAATAGCTCGCCTTCAGCGAGGTGGGAGGAGCGGGCGACCGAGGGAGCAGGCGATCCCGCTCCCGGCAGCCAGATTCCTGCAGGAAAAGCCCCCCCGGAGGCCAAAAAACAAAGTGAACTTCAAGGTAATGCAGATAGTAATGCAGAGATTTCCCCCCACCCTTCGCTTAGAAAAATCGCTTCCCACAACTGGAGGAAAAAAAAAAAAAAATCTGCCAATGGAGCCCAGCGTGCTGTCTCTGTCGCGCAAGGTGGTGGTTGGACAGGGCAGAAGCGAGAGGAGGAGTACCCGGAGCGAGGCAGAGGAAAGCAGATGATGGTCTGCAGGTTGCTTTTGGATCTTGCTTTGCTGGTGGGATGCAGAGAGAGCTGGCAGCTCCAGCACCAGCCAGCACGTTGCCTAGAAATGGATCACCTAGGAGAAGGAGAGAGAGCGAGAGATAAGTGCTATCAGCCAGAGAGGGAGAAACGGAGAGAGCGAGCGAGTGAGAGCGCTTCTCTCTAATAACCACCTCCTCCCCCTATCTGCAATACAAGGGAGAAACAATATAGAACCTCGTCTCCCTTGAAATCTTCAGCTGGGACTGAGGAACAGACATAGGCAAGAGTGCATACAGCCTAAAAATACATTGGGGGAGGGGGGAGAGAAAATCTTTTTGAAGTGTTATGCTCAGTTTAAAATAATAAAATAAAATTTAAAAAACCCATCCCATTTATTTAACCTTGTAACTCCACTGTGGGGATCAAGTTCAAAGCTAGACGGGCACTTCTGCTTCTCAGTCTTTGACAACTGAGTCAGGGACATTACTTGAAGGGGAAAAGGGAAAAAAAAAATCAGGGACACCTGGCCTCTAGGGGAAAATGAAGACCTAAAAATCTATTAATATTACTTTAATTATCTATGTTCTTGATGGAATTTTGCACAGCTCTTTAAAGCAGTGAATTAGCTTTTTTCTTCCTCTCTTTAGGTAATGGAGAAATTTCTATGGGAAACAGAGCACACTTTTCATGCTCAGGGTTCTATGAATTCATTAACCGATTAATCCTCAGAATTCTCGTGCTGTAGTTAAATACATTATCCCCATTACACAGACAGAGAATTGTACAGAGAGGTTAAGTATGTTCCTATAAAACACTCTAAATCCCCACTTTGTGTCTTAATACATTTTTTTCTGACTTTGATTTTTCTAGTCCCACTAAAGACAGGAAGGAAAAATCAAAGAATTGCTCATAACATAGTAGTTATATCCTAAACTCACACAAACCATTGATAAGTCCTGGTAGTCAATAGTTCAAAAGGTTGATCAACCCATTTTCTTCAGAAGGAATCTCTTTTGAAGGCATCTTCTTACATATAACACTTCTAAGTTCATCATTCCCAATTTGTATATTTCTGCTCTTTCTTCTGACTTGCATATGTCTTCTTCCAGCTGCGGGACTGGTTGTCAAAAGCAGTTGTATGCCTATAAAATGTAAGGATTTAGTTCAAGAGGGAGAAATAAGCTTTTCAAGAAAAACTAAACTAAACCAATGGCAAGATAATTGACTCTACGAAAAGAAAAATGAAAACAAACCAAAGCAAAGTAACCAACACCACCAAGATTGCTGCACCAGCCGCAATTTTGAGAACTTCTCTACAAATGGTAGCACTCAAATGCTTTAAACCCAATCCAAAGCACAAGTCAGGGCTCACGTTTTCACAGGTTAGAATGGACTCTCTCTCTTCTAAGAGCCGAAACAAATCACAACCAGAATTGCTTTAGAGACAAAAGAAAAGGTATGTAAAGAGAACCATAGATGAGCAGTGTGAAGCTAAAGTGTCACAAATTATGTCACTCATGCTGCATTTGTCCCTATCGTCTGTACAAGTCACAGATGTGTTATCAATAAGGGAAAACAGTAAAAAGGAGTGGGTTTTTTCCTACAAATGACAATTTATGCACAGTATCAGTGAACGTAATGGGCATTAATTTTACAAGTAATAAATTCCAATTCATCTGAGAAACTTTTGGAGCTGCTTGAGTCATTATTACTTCTTCACAAAAGAAGAGAGTTCACAAGAAATGTTAATTCACTTCTTTGGGGGGCATGTCAGAGCAGTATTCTTTAATAATGTACAATGCACACTAGGCAGAATAGGAAATGTAATGGAAACCTTTGGAAAATTATAGCTTTTGAATCCTCAGTTTAGATATTACTAAGAATTTGAGGCCTTATCTAGGAACCAGATATCCTTACTGACTCTTTAAGGCATATAGTACCCTGAACTGGCCACACTAAATGGAATTTTTTGCAAAAGTCTGTAGACACATATAACAGAATACAAGAGACAGCCAGGAGTTTGTACCTCAAAAATACCCTCTAACTAATAAAAAATAATTTTGAGTGGAGTTTGAAATAATTGCAGTGGTAAAGAATACCATGTGAAAATTTGAAAGAGACTGAAGTAAATTTAAAAAATAAATTCAAATAAAATTACTTTAAATGATGAACACATTGTTGACTTAATATACATCCACCACAGAGATAAAGTATTTTTCACTTCCATTCTCTTTAATACTCATTTAAAAACAAAAACTCATGTCACTCATTGAAATATAATGAAAAAATCTCATGCTATGTGGCTGGTTCAAGGTATCATAAAAATACTGAAAAAGAATAGTTGTCTCTTCTATTCAGATACAAAAAATTGCCAAAAGTTAAAGTCAGGAGAAAGAAAGAATTTCAGAACTGAGGAGTTACCAATACTGTGAAAATACCCTAAAAAATAATGGACACATCCAGGCCCCTAAAAAGCCATGAGCACCATGCTCAGGGCTTCAGTGACAGCTGCCCCAGGCACTGTGGAAGCTGAAGTCCCACAGGTTCCAGCCATGCCACCGTTCCTTCACTACAGCTTCCCTCCCAAACACCTTCAGTTCCATCAGCGTCACTCCAGCTGCACCGCTGGCCTCCCTGGGAGGAGTGCCACCAGCAGCCAGCCCTGGTTTCTGCCAGCGGGGAGTGGCTGTCTTCTTTCCAGTAGCCTGACTCCAGTGTGTTTCCAGCTTGTTTCCACTGATCAGCTGTTACAGTGCTGCACATTAATGCAGCCCCTGGAGGAGCAGCAAGGAGAGGATGTGCTTGTAAAGCAGAGGCAGTTTGTTGCCTCACACCCACATATAACACACTGTTACCTCAAACAAGTCAGCCTGGGACTTGAGCTTCTGTCTACAGAGAGAGAGCTAAACCCAAAAGTTGCACCTGCTTTTAGTCATCTAAAGCCTCAATTTGGATAATATAATGCCCCTTTCCCATCTCTTTGGCTATATAAGCATCTCTGACCGTGCAGAGGTCAACTTTTCATTTGTTTAGTTCTAAGTCCCAGGAGATCCTTCAGGTATTTGAAGAAATTCAGATATTGATAAGACAGGCACACTTACAGCCATCAGTTTTGGGAGATAAACAGAACAGATAAGCCTTGCAATTACAGTCCTAAATTCCATAGGAAGTATTACTTTTCTCACGCGTGAACAATGAACACATATTTTGCACATGAGAATTTCATCTTTTCTGTCCAAGTGAATTGCCTAAACTTAAAAAAATGTTTAATGGCATGAAATGAAGTTACACCTTGGGTTAGTCCACCAGCCCATTTGCTCCAACACCTTTTTCCATGAAGACCCAGAAATTATTAATTCAGAGAAAAAAAATCAACCCAGGAATTATACACACTGCTCTGCACTGTTCAGAGCGGGAAAGGGAACAGGAGAAATTCCTTCCTGACCCTGCTAAGCCATCACCTCCTGTCAATTAACATTTTCACCTTAGCTTGCATAGTATGACTCTTAGTGGACACTGAGTTAACCTAAAAATAAAATAAATAATACAGGCAAAAAGATCCCCTAAAAACCAAAAAACAGCACCAACCCAGCAGCATTAAACTTGGTGACCTTCTGTGAATTCCAGCAGTGTCAACTGGCCAAGAGGAATAACATCTCTTTTTCTTACTTCTTATTGATTCCACTATCTTTCATAAAATAGTCCAATATTATTGCAATAAGAGATGAAATTAAAATGAAGTGATCATCTATGTCAGGAGACTATCATTAATCAAAAATACACAACAGTCACATCCAAACTGTTTTTTGATGCCATCTAAACATGGGAGAAAGGCCTCCACCTACTACTGCTAAGACTGGTTTCCATTTATGAATTTTAACGTAATTTGTTGTCATTTTCACTGTATTTGTTGCTTCTTCTTTGAGGTCTTTGTGGGTCATTTTTTAAATGAATACTCCTGATGAGAAAATTAACAGTAATTCTGCCAATCTGCACATTGCTTTGATGGCTTTTTATCTCTCTTCACATGATATTGGAGGTTCAGATTTTTCACCAAATAGTAACATTATAGATGAAATGCAGAACCCTGTAACATCTTCAATACTACAACTCTAGACAGATAACAAGCAGACTCAGCAGCCAGATCAGCACAGGCAGCTCCCTGTAGAGAGCCATTTCAATGGACACAGGATCTTCCTATAAGGACACCATTCCCAGATCATATGCTAATTCACATAAGGGAAAAAAAAAGTTATTAATATTAATTCTCTCTTTGTAATTATTATGATGTAGGCCCTGAGAAGAGCTACCTAGACTAAAACTTGGCATACTCAAGGCTGGACAAATAAATAGTTCATGACTTTAAAACAACCAAGCATGGGCCTCCAACCCATAATTTATGTAGGGCAACGTGTTCCATTTGACAGCAGCATTTCCATCTAAATAACAGTTTCCCCCCATTTTTAAAATGCAAGCTGACAAATATCCCTCACCTTGCAGTGCTGTATTTTTTTTTAAACACTTGCATTCTAAAAGTGCTGATATGAAGCAGCTGAGTGACAGACCTACCAAGAGACCATGTGCCACAAGCAAATGTTCCTGTGCCACCGAGCTGGTGCCCAGACTGTCGGGGAGCGCTGCTCACTCCAAGAGGTTACTGGAGCTGACACATCCACTCAGTCTTTGCTTTACCTGGCATAGCTTCAAACAAGAAGTCATCTGGGAGGGCTTTAGTTAAGTGGACATCTGTCCATTAGGAAATAGACTTGCTTCAGTGACCGCCAAATAACCTTTAAATTAAAGCTTTCTCCTACTGCCAACTTTTGGGTTGTTCTCTGTATTATGAGAGAGGTCCAGGTTAATAAGACCATTCCAATTCTAAGTAGTGGCCCAGACACTGACTCCATCTGTCCTGTCACACTTGAAGTGAAGCATACACTCTTGGGCCTCTGTCATCCCCCTTGAATAAAGGGGATATTCTTGCCTTTACTTAGTGGAATAGTTTGAGGGTTAAATACATTCATTTTTAAAAATGCAAAGTATTATACCCTTTTTCCAATTTCCTTCACTCAGTTTCTGCATAGTTTAAATATGTGAATGTGTGTATAGCTGCAAGAGTGCATGTGTGTGTATGTGCACGTGTAGATAGGTAAATAGATAAAAAGTAATTTCATAATTTCATAAAAAGTAATTTGGCCATTATAGAAATAAACAGAACATTAAATATTTACTGCATTTCAACAGACGGAGCATGATGTGGCCTTGAATATCTTACCACAAAGGAATGCATCACAAAACCAGAGTTAATAGAGTTAAAACAGAATCAAGAGTTATTGTGCTGGGCTAGAGAATTGAGAAAAAAAAAAAGAGTATCAATTCAGTACATAGCAAGGATTTCAAAGCTTTCTGCTTTTTCAAAAACTACAATATGGTTGAGTTTAGTTGAGAGCTTCTGTTTTATCCTTTAGCCTCACTACATAAAACTCAGAGTTGTTATGAAGTAAAGTCAACCCTTAGAGCAACCAGTGTTATCAAGTGATTTATCAGGGTCTGCTGCTGAGGTAGATTTATTTTGTCTCCATTTAAACTCATGTTATAGATCTCCTCTGTTGCCTGAGCCATCCTGTGATGTACCTTTCTTAGAAGCTATTAGGCTGCTGGAGAGAGGAGGACACAGGGCTTAAGAGCCATAAGGTTTATTGGGCATGGTCTGAACAGAAAAAAAAAAAAACACTGTGAAAAAACAAAACAGAAGTGGTGTCAAGTTATTAATTTCATCAGTACCAGAGCAAATGTGATGCTCTTAGATACATGGATATGTAATATCTTTTCAGTCTTATCTTAAAGAGAAACCAGAGAATAATTTCTCCCTTCTCTTGCTGCTTCTGCTTAACAACTATTCAGCCAAATTCTTCTAATGCAAAATCCTTCCTGTCTCTGTAATTTCCCAGCTAGCTGTCCTCAGTCTCTCAGACTCTCACTTAACTCCCTGTTATTTAGCACTTTGCACAGTTATCCTCCAGGTTTTTCCTGGTGCCTCCCAAATATGCTTTACTGTACCTCTACATGGTAAATATACAGTTTCACTTTTCTTTCTTGCTAGCATTCGATCCTTCTAATATTGCTCCTCCTATTATTCCCTACATTTCATGGTCATCACCTTTGTTGCTATCATCCCTGTGGCCCTTCTTTTCTTTCCCTTCAAGAGCTATAGAAGGGTGAAAGACATGCAAGGCACTCTGCCAAAGCCACCTCACATTTATGCTGGGTGAAAATCAAGTCACAAATGGAGGAGAACTCCTGTAATGGAAGCAAGAGAAGCAGAGAATATGCTGGCAGCTGCAGACACAGGTACAGTTTGTACCTGTGGATCCTCTGTTGGCAGCAGGAGTGGAGTGACTTTTAAGCAAGCGCTTGGACAGGTCTGAGAACCTGGGTAGGGCGTGACCGGCAGAGTGCAGAGACAGCACTCCTAGCAATTGGCCAAGTATATGGGAGTGTTTTCTGTTCCATGTATGTGCATCTTACTCCTAGCTCCTCTCCCAAAACCCATTGATGACTTTAGGCTCATTCTAGGCGCAGGCTAGAAGCCACCACAGTGGAAAAGCCAAACACATCAGACTCTGGAGAAGATGTGGACAGAGGAGAAATCAGGTAGGCTGGGAAACTGTCATTGGGAACATGACACGTTATTGTGGAGAGAAATCTGTAGGAAAGCTTTGATGACAGACAGCAGAGCATTGGCAGAGCACAGTGAAGTCACAGTGCAGATCCAGGCAGCTCTTCATTTAGCCTTTTAGTGTCACATGGCTGGAGGACTCCGACTATTCTGGGTACTACATGGAGTGGAAGAGCCAACCAGGAGGGAACCATTTTAACTGGTCTCTTTCCACGCCTTCACTGCTGCTGAGAAGAGAGGAGGCAGTTTCAACTGTGACAGGAAAAGAAAGGCCAGTTGGAAGTCATCACTGAACCAGAAATGCCACATGCTGTTTGCTTTGTATAATGCAAGACCAGAATCAACTCAGTCTTTCCTGCAGCAAGTGGTGGAAGAGATAATGGGAAAAGCATCGTATTGGAGAACAGAATTACTGTTGCTCTGGGAGCCCATGGATGCAGCAGGGGAAAACCTGGCACACTAGATTCTTTTACCTGTTTGGAAAAGGTAGCAGGAAGCCTGTTAAATCTGGTGGTTTAACAAGAATAAGACTGAATTATTTGTGAAAGAGAAAGTGCAGGCATTGCTGGTTGTTTCATGCTGTAGTTAGGCTGACACCTGCAACGCTCGACATGTTTCTGTATTGCATCTCTATTTAGTGATAATCATTAATGTTGTGTTACTGTTATATTGAGAATACTAGCAAGACTAAGATTTCATTGTGGCGGATACTGCAGAAAAAGCATAGCAAAATAGTCCTCAGCACAATACAGTACATTCTAATTGCATGAAAAAAACTAGAGTCGAGAAGAGAAACAAAAAAGGCAAACATATTCCCAAGATCCCATGTAATAAAATCTGAAGCAGCATTTTAATTTCCCAAGCTGCAGTACAGGGAAGTCCTCACCAAAACTATCCATTCTGTCCTGGTGCATTGGAACATTCTCTGGTCTCTAGCAAGAAACAGCAGCAACACAACAAAAAATTACTTTTACCTGTAAAATTATACAGGTTTTAATACCAGGATCCCAGAAACATTTGGTAAATTCTTGTAACACAAGATGTGACCTATGATGTGCAGTCCTTCCTGTCTGCTGACTTTTAAAAAAAGAAAATTATCAGTACAAAATAAATCTCATGTCTTGCCTAAGATTTTCTCTCCAGTACAATTATTGGTGCTGTGTTTTTTCAAAAAACAAAGCACTAACTGAACCAAATGAAAACCCAGGTACAAAAAGATGACTGATAAATTTGAGAACTGAATAAGTCACTACTTTTTATGTGAAGAGTCCAAAAATTCTCCAGGGCAGAAGGCACCAATTGGTCATCACATATTGGATATTATTATGTTGATTAGTCTCTGAAAGAATTCTCCCTTCATAAATGAGAAAAACATCTTTCCATATCTAGGAGTCTCTAACCATTCTTTATGATGCATGTTACTGTTACTTTTGGTACTAATCCCTCACCTTTCCTTCCTTCCCTTCTCCCCAAAAGACATATTAAATCAAGGTAACTGAAATAACCTATTTAAAATTTCTTTCTTTGATGCATTAAACATAATTTCCTTCTCTCTGTGTTTTCATCATAGCAAACAGCATCATTATAGTTGACATTTATCTTATTCCACAGGATTTCTGTCATAAATTAAGAAAGAACCATTAGATCTGATGACATGGCAAGGGAAAAAGTACCTAAATAACATGATGAATTATTTGTGGTGATTTTTAAGATAATTCAGCTTTGTCTGTACAGTACCTAAAATTAAAATAAACAACCTATTTTCCTCAGTTGGACTGGCTTCTGCAAGTGCTTTTCACATAATATTTACCCTTTATAACCATCCCAACAGGGCTGGAAAGGCTACAGAGCTCTGAAGTGCTACTATTTCAATGAAAGCCAGTCAGAAAGACTTAATTTCAAAGAGGCTTTTGAAAACATACAATTCTAATAAAACCCTACAATATATGGGGGAAAAAAAAGGAAACAAAGTAAAATTACCTTCCTATTATGACCTACTTTTCATTGATGCCTACTTCATTTGCTTAGAATTACTAACAGGTGAATTTTGAAAAGCAAAAACTGCATATTCTGTTTTGACTAGGTTAAACATTTTGTTCACATTAGTGAAGTCATGCTGATAAATTGAAACAATTCCTATTAGCATGCCTGCAAAATGTGTTTTGGATGATTCTAGATAGTGAATGTTCATGCATCATCCCCATTACACAGACAAAAATTCTACAGTATCTATTTACATTAGAAGCTTGCCAACTATTACTATTGTCCATGTTCTCCAATGTATTTTGTCTTTTCCTCTTTAAAGTTTACTCTTCTACCTCTTTTTCACTAGTTTAAATCACAAAAAATAAGCAAATTCACCTCTGGGATGATAACCAAGTGCCCTATTCCACTGTCCTTTACCTTTCTGTGGTCTATTTTGAAGTGTCAAGCAGTAACAATCATTTAGGTCTTTTAAGTGCTATTTGTAATTAATACTTTCTTCCTTCCAGGAATTAAGAGTATAACCACACTCCTTCCTCAGAAGTTCCTCTACAAAGCCTCATTTTATTCTTCAGAAAATAAGATGGTGCCAGTAGTGAATGGCTCCATAACATTCAGTACTTCCATTTGCCATTGGGCTGTGGAAAAAGGGGAGGTGTTGAATAAACTGAATGTTTGCCTTTGTTACACTGCAACAAAATAATTCCAACCTCAAGCAAGGTCTGAAAGAAAAGGCTGAGTACTTTATGTACTCGTAAATACTTATAAAAACCACCTGCCTTCTAATTACCTTGTTAGTCAATCCTCCAAGTAGAGTAACTGTGCAAATGCATATAAATTATTCTTGTAGATAAGCAACCAAATGTTTTATGACCCTCCTTACATGCACAAGACTGAATGGACTTCTACTGACACATGAGCTACTTTCTTGAAAAGCTGCAAACCATTTAGCCTGAATATCTGGCCTGATTGCATATTTCTCTTGGGTATCAAAAAGTTATTTAGGTTCAGTAAGCTCCACTTCACTAAAGATCTTCTGTTAATTCTGTGCTTTTCCCCACTTTTATTCTCTTTCATATATATATATATATATATATATATGTATGGATGGATGGATGTGGTGAGGCATTTATGTAAATCCATGGAGTTCTGACCCTTTAATATAAATTGCTCCTCAAGTAATTGCAGGGAAGTGCAGTGGGATTGTGTAAGGAGTGAAGGACAGGTGACAGTGGCCTGCAAAGGAGATTGTGGCCCTTGATCTGTCCAAGCTAATTGATGAGCTGCACTCCCAGACTCTAAACTGTCACTCTTGCAAAGCAAATTCCACACTGAGAGAGGAAGAACCCAGTGAGGGGGAAACAATAATTGCATTAAATCTCATTTAAAACATTTTTGACAGGTGAATCTTGGCACAAAGCGGAAAGCAGTAAATCACCTCAGGGGTTTAAAACTCTGGATGTATCCAGAAACTTGTGTTAGCATCATGACTTGGTTACCCAACTCCCTTTCAAATCTGTTCAAGTCTCAACTAAATTGAGGCTAAACACATCTGCTCCACTCTCTGCTTCAGAGAGTTTCAATCAAATCAGAGACTTTCCCCATATACAGAAAGCTGAACACACAAATACAAGTTTAAAAGACTGGAATTTGAGGGCATGTGATTTGTCTATCAGTTCCCCATGGCATTTTTTTACCTCTGTTCTTAAAAAAATGAAGCAGAAAAATCAATAATCCATAGAAACTGCCATGTCTCCTTTTTGAATGTCCAAGTTCAGTGGAGAAAAAAGAAAGTACTTAAGTAGATGACAGAGCATAAGCAACTTCACTGAACACCTTATCAGAGAGATTCTTCTACCCCCAAACTTTGGGTGAAACTACCAGGCACAATATGAAGCAGAAGAAGTTTTCTTACCAAGAGAAATCAAGCATTCGTCCTTTGTAAATGACAATCATTTTGCAAGAATATATCAAGTTTGGACTTGAGCTTAAATATAGTCATTAAATGTGTTACCAATGTCACAAAAGGTGAACTTTGACAGGCTAAACTGAGTTAAAACAAACCAAGTAATGAGTTAAGCACTTGAGACTAATTAGCTCTGTCTTCTATCAAGCTAGGTATAAAATGAGAACTATTTCTATATTAAAAAATCAGACTTCCAGTAGAATGAAGTGAGAACTGAAATTGTGGGTCTACTCATGGGAGCAGAAATAAGGAAACCATTTCTCCTATTTGTTGGAAAGTCACCTTTAAAGAAAGAAGAAGAACTCTCTAAGGTCTTATCACAAAAGCATCCAGAGAAAGCAAAACCCATTTCCTATCCAGCAGGATGATATCCTTCTAATATTTTTATTAAGGGGGATGTGGAGGACAGATCAGAGCATGCCATTCCTCTGGATGAATTTGTTATCCAAATTCATGTATAAAATAACACCAGGCTGTGGATATGGACGAAAGCAGGAGGGAACTGCCATAAACCCTATGCAGAGTAACACTAAAGTAACAGACGGATGGGAATTTTTAATCCCATGTTTGTTTTCTGTGGTGTACAAGGTAATAGAAAGGGGCTCATCCAAGACTGGGGCAAATTTCAATAGCTGGTTGAAGGTTTGCCAAACAAAAGCAAAACCTCAAGTTAGAGCCAAAACATTCCATGGTACACTGCTGTAAAAAAAAAAAAACAAAAAAAAAGAAAACCCAACAAAAAATATTCAAAAAGCTCAATAGCATCACCTATAAGCTGTAAGGCAGCACAGTGGCTGGGACCTGAATCTCTGTACACCAGATGAGCCCCTGAATTATTATGCTATAAATAAGGTCTGGCTGAATGTTGCTCAAAGCTCTTAGGTCGTGGTTCTCTGTGTGAGGACCTGGCCAGAACAGAAACATTTGCCTTGCCCAGATAACCCAATCTCTGGCAGGACAGAGGCTCTCACACACACTCAGGACTAGAGCCCAACACAACGAGGGTGAAAATGCAGCACGAGGAGCTCAGTACTCCTTGGTGCAGCAATTTAAACAATGCACCTGAGCCTCTCCTGACAGAGCTGTCCCACTTTCTATAAATAATGCTCTAGCTGAGGGAGACTGACTCTGTGCTTAGGCCATTCTCATGTATGATTTAATTTCAATTTTCTTTTCAGTTGTTCACTTTTGTTGTGAATGGTCCTGTCCATAAAAGCACCAGCTATAGTAAGATTTCTTTTTTCATTCCTTTGTTCTTTGTGGTTGAGAATGCACTTAGTAAGGTTTAAGATTAATTACAGAAAGGGATAATATAAAAAATTTAAAATATCTGTGAAATAGATTGCTTGTGTTACATATTAGATCCATGTATATTATAAACATCCCCATTATTTTTTTAAGGTGTTAGACAGAAGTTGCCACAGCAGAGTATACCAGTGGCACTGAAACTATTCTGTGTTTTCAACTTCAGTTTTAAAAGTGCTGACAGACATAAGGTAAAAGACAAAGATGTGCACCATTCTTTGCAACCCAATCAAAACAAGACATAAGAAAAGTAAAAATGAAAGAATATAGATGAAAGCATCAATGGTATTTTCAGTTGGTCTTTATAAGAGTTTGCAGTAAAAGTCAGTACAAGTAGAAGAGCCTATCCCCAACCTGATGCATTCCCAGCAGGTTGCAAGCATTAAAAGGAAAGCCAGTCTATAACACAGAGACTTCTTCCTGAACTCCAGCCTAATATCAAAGTGACTAACCTTTGTTTCAGCTCCTTTTAGTACATCTAGAGGAGGGACGAGAACGCTTTATGTGTGGGAAATTGCCAGGGAGACGGAGAAACAGGGTCAGTATTTAGCAACAAGTAACACTCCCCACTGCTCTTGGCTGTTTGTACAGTTTCCACTCCTTGGTAGAAGTCAGTCTGAAAAATCTTTAGAGAGAAAAACCTGAGAACTATGCCATTGGCAGAGTTAATAATGTGCTATGGGAAAAAAAAAACCAAAAAACCACCAAACAAACCAAAAAAAAAAAAAAAACCCCAAAGTTGAAAACTATTAATGAAAACTAAGTGTTAATGATGCATAATAGTTCTTGGGAAATTTTTGGATGCTTGATTTTTAACCACAATAATATCCTGCATAAGCATGGACGCAACTGAACCTCCACACACATTTCCAAAATATGCAGCTTGGCCTCAAGTAAGGGAAGGAGGCATGCTTCCAAAACATCTCATCTGGTTAGCAACATTTTTGATAGCAAACAATCAGACAGGAGACCTTAAACTCTCTGGTTTTCTGGGGAATACACTGCTTGAGGATTTCTAATGGACAGCTCTAGTCCACACTGGTTTCACATAAGATATGTGAAAACCATCTTGGCAAAATAAGTTTCCTTGCAGTTTATAACAGTGCCATCTTATTATCACAACAGCACACAGCAGGCAGTACAGGACAGGTTAAGTTACTTGGTTGGGTGTTCCCTGTGTAATTACAAAACTTCAAATATGTTCACATATGTACAGATTATTTCCTTTCCAAGTATGTCATGTTGGATAATTAGATTGTGGAGCAGAGTTAAAAAGGAGGGGAAAAAGTGCCCACAGTTGATAAGCAAAAATCCACATAAAGTCATCATTTATATGGACTTCGAGTTTAAATTTATATATCTAGTGATACTGCATATTTGGGAGTGGATTTGAGGTTTTCCTAAAGAGAAATCTATTCCCGAAGTACAAAACTACTTCAGTTTAGAGCACTAGCATTGAACCTTACGACACTGCTGACATTAAGATAACTTTACCTGCATTGCTTTCATATGCAGTATAAAATATAAACATAATTTGCTACTTATTTGGAATTTACCTGTGTCAGTTCAGTATACACTGATGTAGCTTTCAGTTCTTCCTAAAATTGTTTTAAGTATTAATTAATTTCTTTCTATGTATGATTCCTTTAACATTCATATGACAAAATGTTACACTGACTAGGGAGCCAAGCAAAGTCTGTTTTCTTTATAGAGGAAAACCTGCACATTCCTTGAAAGATGCAATAACTTTGAGGCTTCATCAAGACTTCTCAAACAAAGCTAAAAGTCAAATATGTGCTTATGTCAGCTTGACCTAAAGAAGTTACCAAAAAGACAGGAGGGCAAAGCTACAGCCTGTTGTTATACCAGTACTGAAATCCTTCCTTTCAACATTTCAATAACTTCTCTTTACTTTCAGTAAGGCATGTAAATATTAGTTTTATTACATATCTTAACTACTCCCCAAAATAGAAAGTTAAGAAAAGTAAAGAAAAATTTTAGAAAAGCCTCAGATAGAGTGAGAGCTTTAATTTATCAAGAGTCAATAAGCAAATTTTAAATTTTAACTCTTAAACACTTTAAACTTTTTAAATTTCAACACAAAGATATGCATAACACATCTCTCTATATAAAAATATATGTGCACTCATATTTCAGCAATCATATTTACTTTGAAGTCTTTGTTTTCACTGCATGAAATGTATTAAAGTGGTCTGCCATGCAAGAAAAGACAAAAAATTTTACTTTAAACTTTCATTAATTCCTAGAAAAATTAGACTTAAATTATTCCTTAGAACACCTATTAACTATTTTCATTAACCAAAAATAGAATGATGGTAGATAAAAAAGAGAACTTGATCTCCTTATCCTTGAAAGGAACACTGCCTATACTGAAAGGTGATGGGCTACCCCCTGAAGTATTTAATTTTTCTAAAAGAATTATCTTCTCTCAGCTGCTCTTTCATACCATGGAATTTAATGATCATGCTGAAATAAATGTATAATATCAATGAAACAACTTTTAGAAAAAGTATGACTTCTGTTCCTAGTCTGTCTCTCTCAGCCCAGAAATATGCCTGAAGGTTTCTCCTCTCATTAGACTAAAATTTACTGAGTTAATCCTATACTTACCTCAGTGCTTATAATTTTGGCTAAAACACAAATATATTCTGGTCAACAGCAAATTAGCATCAAGAGCATGGAAAAATCATAGGTTTGCAATCGTTGAAATCACTTTAAAGAGACAGCTGGAGAAAGAGCAAACTATTTGATGAAAACAACCAAAAAGATAATTATATATCAATTTATTATTTCCTTACAAATTTAATGATGATAGGTACTCATTGATTATCCCTTATCAAAATTGTGATCTGCTCATATATTAATTTTTAGATATCCTTTATATTCATCTTTTAGACTAGCAATGCTACTTTGATTACCAAGAATACTGATAAGTAGGTTTGGCACCCTGACAATTATAAGGATTCATATTTTGCTAATGTAATACTCTGCTGATATTTTAATAACTCATCTAGATACATCAGACTGTTTCCACATCATTTGTTCTCTTTCAGACATCTGAATATCTTTCAGCTGATGTATTCATTTCACTCAAAGCTGTCAATTTGTGCTGTTCCTTAAGCGCATAAAATTTCTTTAGTAATTCAATCATGTGGTTTTGCCTTTCATTTTCTAATACATATCTTGAAAGTTTACTCCTCCTCATCTGCCATTCACTTAGTCTCAGAAAGGTGTATGCCTAAACTTTGTGGTCTTTCCAAATATTATTTCCACACCTTATTAAAGCGTCTCAAGTTGCCACAGTCAGTCAACATTTAAACATATTCATCAGCAAACAAATTTCTTCCTTAACTTCCCCATACAGAGTTTATAAAACACCTGATATTTTTGACAGAGCTGAATAACCAAAAATATGTTAACATACTAATTAACATAATTAACATATTAATATTTAATGTAGGTTCATTATGTCCTCTGGGTTGTGGGTGTCTTGCTAGGGAAGCAGAGCAGCCTTCTTGCTTTTAAAAGGCAGTACTTCTCGAACATATCCCAAGCCTGTCCAAGCAGTTTTCTTTCCTGTACATAGGGCCCAAGCTCATCTTCGGTTTTTTGTCTGAAATCTTTCTTTGTAGTCTCTCCCAAATGCCCCACAGAGGGTTCAGAAGGCTAAGCAGCATTCACAAGAGGTCAGACAGCTTGACCAACTTAGTACTTCTTTCCTTTCAGTAAAGTTTCCTTTTCCTAATCCTCAGATGTCCCCTATTGGATCTATTTCTGCGTAGATATGTTAATTTTTAAATTGTCCTTCAGTATTCTTCAAGATTAAAAAAGAAATGCTTCTTTTCTTTTTTGATAATTGCAGGACAATGCTAGCTTTGACATATTTGAAGATTACCAAGGCTAAAATGTACTCATGGACAAAATGTGCAAAATTGAATTTCTACAGCCAAATTCTTATGTTACATCAAAGGCTTTTAAAAGTCTATTTGAACATGCATTACAAAAATATGTTTTGTCTTTGTCATTCTAAAATTCACTGGAGATTTCTGGGAAAGATCTGTTAAACCTCCTGATTCTGAACTCAGTTAACATAAGTTCCACTCAATGAGCACAAGCATATATAACGTGGTACTTTTATTATTGCAGCAGTGAGCCCACATCGAGGGAATCTGGATTTCACTTGCACTGATCATGGAATCATAGAACCATTGAATGGTTTGGGTTGGAAGGGACATTAAAGACTCCTAGTTCCAGCTCCCCTGCCAAGGGCAGGGACAGCTTCCACTAGACCAGGCTGCTCAAAACTCATCCAACCTGGCCTTGAGCACTTCCAGGGATGGGGCATTCACAGCTCCTCTGGGCAACCTGCTGCACTGCCTCACCAGGATCACTGTAACAACTTTTTTTTTCTGTTATCCATTCTAAAACTACTCTCAATTTGAAGCGATTCCCTCTTGCCCTGTCACTGCATGGTCTTGTAAAAAGTCTCTCTCCATCTTTCTCACAGGCTCCCTTCAGGTACTGCAAGGCCTCAAATAGGTTACTCTGAAGCCTTTTCTTCTCCAGGCCAAACAATCTGAATTCTCCCAGCCTTTCCTCAAATGAGAGATGCTCTCTCATCATCTTGGCGGCCCTCCTCTGTACCCAATCCATCAGACCATGTCCTTCCCATGCTGGGACCTCAGAGCTGGTGCAGGGCTCCAGGTGGGGTCTCACCAGAGCAGGGCAGAGGGGCAGAATCCCCTCCCTCCCCCTGCTGGGTCATGTCCAGCCTCTTATCCATCAGCACCTCCAAATTATTTTTTTTCTCTAAGATATGAATAGTTTTTCTCCTTCCTCACACTGTATATGTGTATATAATGCTGAACTTTCAGTGTGGACAATGACCATTACAAACAGCTCAAGGTATGGATCACTTTTTAAGGGATGGTCACCCACACTTGATGGTTGTGGAAATAACACAACATTCATCTAGTAGTACAAATTCAAATTATGTTAGAATATGACCAAATATTTTCGAGGTGTCTTCAGCACTCTGAATTTATTTACATCAGAAACAGCAACAACAATTACAGCAAATCCCGAAGCAAAACTACTATTCCTGTGAAACAATAAAACTTTCCAGGGAAAAGGAAAGAAACAGGCACATAAACTAACCTGACCAGATTCATAAAAATGGTAAAAATAAGTACTCCAAAAATTTGCCGCAATTTTTCCACTTTAGAGCAGGGTATATAGGTAGAGCCCATTGAAAGACACCCCCTGCCACGAGGATTAAGTGCACAATCAGCTTTAGGCAGTAGAGACACAATCAGTTCTGCAAGTCACATTACAGGGGTAAGGTTTGCATTTGTAAACAGACAGATCTCAGTGCCTTGAATCTCAGATTTCTGGTATATTTACTTTGTGTTACAAAGTAGTATTTCAGCCTACTACTTAACTCTATCCAAACAGTAAGATCCCTGCTCGTGTGAGGCATAAACAGTTAGGTCTACTGATGTTGTGTTAAACTACTTGGTTCACACCTCAATCAAAAGCCTATCTAGTAAGGCTTTGCTGTAAATGCTAGGACACAAAAGGCGTAGAAAAAAAAAATTCTTTCATTAGTCTTGGTTCCACTTCCTCTGGCAGTGAAATTTCATTTAGGGAGAATTTCTGTTTACATGGAAACTAAAAAATTTCAGATCTCACCAATCTCTTTGTCACAGATCTTCCAGGAACAGCAACCGAGTCTGATCTTAGGTGTGTTTCTTGTGAAAATAGCTTGGTAGAAACAACACTGGGAATTCCATGGGCAGGTTTTTCCACTGACTTCTCTGTAAAATATTTATTCTCTATAAAAAGAAGTTGGCACTGTGAACTTCCTGGGATCAGATACTCCTTTTTATCAGCTTCTTTTATGAAACCTACTAAAGCAGCTAAAAGAGGGACTGCAGACCCACAGGTACATGTGCAGAGCCCTATCTGGCTCCAGGTCATTCACTCAGTTACACACGTACACACCTATTAGTCTTAAGTGGCTTTGGATCCATAGCTCAGGGGAATAATCCAAAAAGATTTGAGTTGCTCAGGAAAAGTTAGGGGAAGCGACAGGCCTGCAGGCTTTCTCTGACTACAGACAATACATGAAAAGGAAAGAAGTCAGTCTGACTGTTAAATCTTAGATCTTCTTGCAGGGCTGCAAGACAGATTTTATGTTACAAACAAGTATACATTCAACAGGGAGAATAATAAAAAAAAAACCAACAAAAACAAAACAACTGGAATATAATGAACACAGAATCCTACAAAAGAAGACTACGAATGGCCCATATTACCTGGAGTGACAATTTAAAAAGAAAGACTTCTGATATCTTTCCCATCTCCTGAGAAGACCTCACTGTATAAACTTAACATTAAAATGCCTGTAAGACTTTATTTACAGTATTCAGAAAATGAGACAAGATCATCTAGCAGTTATATCTTTAAACAATGAAATGACAGGTCAGCAGGTTCAATGGCTTTTATTTATTTTCACGGTTTTTGAAGAGGTATTTGAAGATTGTTTTGCTCTGTGCATTTCACTAACAGATTCTGCTTAATACCAGTGTAGTGGGAAATGATGAGGAAAAAAAATCTGGGCTCTGCTCTTTATGCAAGCTACTGATATTCTCATATCTATAATTTTGTATTTGTAACAGAGTTAAGGGTTTCCACTGGATTTGTGCTCCTAGATCACTGGACCATTAAAAAACCCCTCCTGTAAACTACCTTTTATTATTCCAGGTATGTTCCATGCTTCCAAGTGTGGTCTAGCAACAGACTGTGAACCCAGTGCTTTACTCCAAAGCTGAAGGAGCCTCTTACCGCAAGGTATGCACCATTCATCAACGTGGAATTATAAAATGTCAGGAAAGCACGTGACTTCAATTTCTTGGTGGCTTTCATGATTGATTTTATGTCAGTCTTACAAGATCTGCTGCTAATCCTATACAGCAAATCCCTTCTTGACATTATTCTACTTTTCTTCAGCTGTACCAACAACCCCATGGACTGAGCTGCATCAAGAGAGACACTGGCTGACACTTAGGGCAGACCTTGCTAAAAGGATGTCTCAGTCTTCTCAAATCAAGGCTTTTTGTTTTCTTGTGCATATATCTCAGAAAAACATTGCAACCCTGAAAAATTTTAAGCAGATACTGCTTTCAGTATTATTAATGAGTATTTTTGCATTTGGGGCATTTAACTGACCTGTCAAGACCAGAGACAAAAACCCCTACCTCAATAAATGTGTTAGTGTTTGTACAAAAGAGGATCCTTGCAATGTGAGGAATGCCATTTGTCCTGAAGCTGAAAAGCACATCTCTGGGGTGGTTCATCTTTTATAGAGCTGTGAAATCAAAAGAAGGGATCTGCCAGGGAATTCTAGTCATTTTCATGGTAACATTAGATAGCCCCATGCAAAAAAACCCACCCATTAAATTAAAAAGCTGTTTCACCCAATGAATGACTGCACAGACATTCAGGGAGTAAGATCCTACTTGATATTCATCACCCTGTAACTTATGAAACATTTGAATATTTTACTTTTCAGCCGTATATATAAACTATTTAATAGAGTGAGCTGAATAGCACCTTTCTTCCTCTCTTCTGGAGAGAAAGGAATGCACATATTCAGACTGAGGAACATGAAAAGTACATGGACATGCATGTGTAGTGTCCTGAAAGAAATCCATACAGCAGTGAGCTTTCATCTTTCCCCCTCTCTCTTTCTCACAGGATGTGCACTGGGTTGTCACTGTGCCACCAAGAATATTGGGTGGAATGACCTTTGTAGCCTTCAATTCCCAAAGCACAAGGGAGGCTGCATAGTTGCTAAGGTGGATTTTTGAGGAGCCTGTGAAACACACTTAGGCTGGGTACTTCTGTGAACAGGAATTTTCCAAGATGTGTGATTGTCTGCACACCATATTTTTCCTTTGGAAGCTGATTAACAACAATGCATGGGGAATCTGAACAACCTGACAGAGTTGATGTCCCAGCTCATTACAGGGACTTGCACTCCATGACCTTTGAAGATCCCTTCTGGCCTGAAGTATTCTATGGTTCTACGAAAGCAGTCATGATTGGCAGAAAAGTGTAACCCCAAAACTTTGTGATTATAATCAACTGAACAAAGCCCACAACACCTGTTATGTCCCCTTTGAACTCCCATTCTCATTCAGTTTTCCCTCCTCTCTCTTCTCCACCCTAAGGAGCATCCAGCAATAACTCAATGGCAAAAATGTAGTCTAGAATATGTATGCTGCTCTCCTTCACACAGATTGCATTACAGATAATATAGTCCTGCCCTTCTGGATTTAAGGCTGCAGGCATGGTGTTGGGCTACATTACAGGCATGTTCCTGCCACAACTGCACTTCCCGTTTTCACACCCAGGAATTTTTTTCTACATAGCGCTAGACAACCACAAAATACCAATTTCTTTTTAACAAGTAGGCTCTTAGGTCTCTGTAAGCACTCTCCAGACCTGCCCAGCAGACTTCAGCTGGGCCACTGTATCCTTGTCCCCAGAATCACTGAACATCCATTAGAAAGGCAAAGCTGGCAAACACCTTCCTGACATCCTTAACACCATCATAATGTTAACTAGGTAATATCAGTGAACAATTATTCCAGTATTCAAGATTGTTACTAGATTTTAAAATCTTCCAAACCTTTTCCAATATAAAGATGTAGCAGATCTTCATACAAAGGAATGTCACTTGGCATGACATTCCTATGCACTCAGCAAACCTGCTTCTCACACAACTTTTCTGCACTGCATGTGTTGAGTTCTCTCCATGCTGCAAGCGCTGTGAGACTCCAACAAGACAGATTCTCACTGTTATTTTGATCAATTATATTTTAAATGTAAATTTGGGATGAGGGATGAACTGCAGCATTCTGCATAGCTTGCCTCCAACAGCTTTTGTCAGCCAGGAAGAAATTTCAGTCAAAACACAGCTCTCTCATGCTTTGCTGGAGAGCACTGACCCAGTCTAAAACTTACACTGTGATCATAAGATTTAAATTCATAGCAGAAGGATATAATCACCCAAGCTGAATTTCCAGATGGACCTGAATGTAACCACTGAGCTCAGAAGTAGTGTAAGTGATCTAAAATTTGCACTATATATTGAACAAAAGTTTCATAAACTTCAAATAGCAATACTTGAATTCAATTAACACATATATATTCTGGCAGCCCCAAAATAATGGATCAGCCATCCCTACTGCTGAACATGCTTTACCTCAGTCCTGCGTAGGATGGTCTGAACTGCAGCTTGTGTCTTACTCAGCACAGCTAACAACCATTATCATGAAAAGCCCAAAGTACTCAGAAGTCTGAAATTTTGAGTAAAGTGGAGAGAAAGGATAAGACAATGACTTCCGAGAGAAGAATCAAAAATGCATCTGATATTCCCCATCCAACAATTAAAAGAGAGGAAGTGTTTCTGTCCTCATGTACAACACCCAGACTTGTGCAACTACAAAAATGGCAGGAAAATTCTTTATGCTTCTGGAATAGGTAATTTTCAACTACTCTGTAGAAACAATTTATGAAGAGTCTGGTTATTTCTGGGATCTGCTAGAAGCTTCAACAGGTCTAAACCTGATGAACTTTAAGATGAGAATTCAATAAAGATTTACTAGAGTTCAACTTAGAATAGGTATGAAAAAAAGCCTAAAAAAGTGTTTCTCATAATACACTGTTGGACTTCAGTATAAAAACTGTACTTAAACTGTTGCTTGCTTTGTCTCTTTCTCTAATCAGAATTAGAGAAATTCTGATTTCTCTAATCAGAATAGTTTAGGTTGGAAAGGACCTCTGGAGATCATTTGCCCCAATATGGCTCTCAAAACTAGGCTAATGGCTTACTATTTCCCTAGATTTTAAATGTTACTTAGGCTTTAAATGAGTGAACTAGAGAAGGCAGTCTCAAAACTGTCTTTTCTGAAGAAACACATCCCTCATTTTATCAACTTTAATAGATTAAATATTCTACTGAACTGGAACAACAGACCCTAAAGATGTAGCATTTCTGTTTCAAAGAAATACATATTTTTCTTTACTTGCATTGAAGTTAAAGTCAAAATTCTTATGTCCCTCTTTACATATGAGAACAGATACAGGTCAATGTGAAAGTAAGGTGATCTCTAAACATAAGAAATGTGGTCTCTACTTGTAATCATCCCCATGTGGAATAGGGATTCCAATTTTAGTTTGCAGCCCATTAATAAAAGAGAAGAAACTAACATCTTCTTTAAACAGTGGAATACCTGGATTTATCTTCACTGTGTAGGAAAATGGGGTCTTATATTTGACATATGACATTGTCTTAGAACAGCTCCACTCAAGTCCACTCAAACTGTGATGATGGCCATTAATTAAATGTTTTGGCTTCAGCTGATAGGGCTGAATGAACTTAAAGCTCCAGAACTTCAAGGAGAGAAAAAAGAAAAGTTAAACATTTCCATGCAGTTTGAGAAATTTCCTTTGAGAGTCTATGTGGCTTATTCTTTTTTTAGGTGATGGAGAGAAATTTATTCATATTTTAAGTGCAAATAATTTAAATACTTTCAGCTTTAAGATGTTTTTATAAATACCATTTTTCTAGAAAATAATGTTTACCAACAACTATGTTTCCTGTTTTGTGCCTTTTTAATTGGACTAATGGCACTCTTGATTCTGGCAGATAAAATTCTGCATATCCTTGGGAAAATCTGAGCCCTCTGACTTACAGAAGCAAGGACATGAGAATCTTCCTTTTAACTACACGTCCTAGTTTTCATAGAATGACTTGGGTTGAAAGGGACCTTAAAGACCACCTTGTTACAAACACATCCCTGCACTCCTCCCAGGCAGTTTTGACTGGAATATAATTAATTTTCTTCCTAGTTCCTCACACAGCACTGGGTTTTGGATTTAGCATGAAAAATAAAATTGATAACCCACTGGTGTTTTAGTTATTGCTCAGTATTGTTTATCCTAAAATAAGGATTTTTTAGTTTCCTGTGCTCTGGCAGTGAGCAGGTGCACAAAGAAGCTGTGAGGGAGCATGGCCAGGACAGCTGATCCAAACTGGCTGA
This sequence comes from Passer domesticus, assembly GCF_036417665.1. Lineage (NCBI taxonomy): Eukaryota > Metazoa > Chordata > Aves > Passeriformes > Passeridae > Passer > Passer domesticus. The sequence goes on along the minus strand of NC_087477.1, from coordinate 32,161,613 downwards.
AGGGATATTCCATATCACAGAACACCATACTCAGTGTATAAACCAGGGTGAGTTGGCTGGAATCACTGATCACTGCTGGAGCATGGACTGGGCACGGGTGAGCAGGGAGCAAGAATTGGATTGGGCATTGCTTGTTTCTCTTGGGTTTCATTACTCTATCTCCTTCTCACTAAAATTAACATTAGCACATTTTATTTTGTTTCAATAAATTAACTGTTTTTATCTCAACTGTTGAGTTTTACTTTTTTTTTTGCCTCTTGATTTTCTTGCCCACCAGGAGGGTGGGAGTGAGTGAGCAGCTGCCCACTCACTTGGTTGCCAGCTGGGGTTAAACCACAACCTTACAGAAAGCTTCTTTTCAAACACCTTACATTTTAGACACAGAACTGACATAATTTAAAAGAGATTATTAGCTACCCACTCAATGATACACCACTTTACATGCTGCCTTTCACTGTTTTAAAAACAAAATACTCAAGAAACAGACACCACGCACACAAACATCCACACAAAAAGGAGAAATGAGGACAAAATACACCACACAAATTTGTTCCTGCACTGGTAACTCCAGTATTCCACATAGATGGTGAGAAAAGCTCTCTGCAGGACTTCCGTAGAGGGAATTTTTCTCACAAGGGAATTAAACAAAATGAAGTCACAATGCCACAGGGTTTTGCTGGTCATAATGGAGCAAAGATTACTTCACAGACTTACATAATAGAATAAATAGTCTTTTGAGAAAAAGACTGTCTGCTGACATAAAAGACGGACTGACATAATTGCATAATTAAGATTCCACTGGAATGAGGGGAAAATACACATCAGAATCTACTACCAACTAGAGATTTCTTTTTTCGCTTTGAATAGTAAAATAATTACATAAGTGAAGTTCTTGCCTTAAGGATGATTCTGAGGTGCTTTTCAAATGAGCTTGCAAATGAGAAATGGCCAAAGCAAAATTACTTCAAAAGGTCAAGAATCACCCTGTCTCCCATCAATGTAAATGCTTAAAAGCTTAAACTGAAGAAAGCCTAAGCCAACATTGTGTCTTTGTAATATTCCTCTCTACACAAAGAAAATGGAGTTAGTGCTTCTCTGAAATGCAAAGGGCGAGGACAGTAACCCTCATGTCAAACAGGGCAATTTGTTAATGTTGCATTTTGTGGCCAGTTGTTGTCAGATGTTATCAATGTAAGCCTTTCACAAACAAAATGATTCCTAATTATTTCTTTCATTCGGTATTATTTCAGAAGCAGTACTAAGAAATGGAGGTGGTTAGTTGTTGAGCATACTGGCCTGCTAGCTGAATAAACAATAGCTCTGTGTTTATCTCTACACATCACAGAGTGACTAGAAAGACATTACAAAGCTCTGAAAATCAAACTGAAAGGTTATTCATGTTTTCTAGAAAATTCTGTATATGAAAGGCCTGCATTGTTACTGATGTTGCAGCCTCACATAGGAAATAATTCTACCCACCAAATCAGAATCTGCTTCTCCATCTATACCCTTTTCAAGTTACTGAGTACCTGTCTGTCAGAGAAAGTGCACTACATCTTTCCTTCTACAGGATTTGCTTCCCTTGGAGGACCTTTCCAGATCACTTTACATAGAATTAGAATTGCATGAGATACACTCAAATCACTGTTTTTAAAGGCTGCAATGTGTGCAGTACAGTGAGGGTTGTGGTTTCTAGATTTTCTCATCTATTTCTAGAGTCAGGTCTTTAAACATATGGATCATGTCTACTCATACAATAATATTTTAATTATATTATTAAATAATATTATCATTTGCATTTCATTAATGTTATCATATAATTTCATGCAAAACAATAGTAAATTAGTCTTGTGCAGGTTATAGGTATTAAATTATATTCCATATTAGGTCACTTCATTTACTGTACTTTTCAATTTGCTTTTTCTTTACAAATTATTTTATTCCGTACACGTGCAAGTAGAGAAATCTTATTTTTATTTTTCTCTGTCAGTAACAATACTATTTAAGGTATATTATTAAGCCTCCTCCATAATATTTCAGCTTTTATTTTCATTCTTTTCTGCTTTAGGTGTTTCCTTGTAATTCTTCAGTAAACCTTTATGGACAGTAAAATATGGTAAGAAAACTACTGGCTAGAATATATATTCCAATTTAGTCAGTAATTATTAGGATAACTGGTCTTTTCAGCTTTCAAAATACATGTATTCCCAAATGCCTTTCAAATTGCAAAGCCAGCTGAACTGCAGATTCAGGTATCACGTGTCAGAATTTTCTCTGTCATATTTTACATTGTTATAATAAACTTTTGGCCTGTGGAATAGAAATGCCTCACTGAGCTTTTATACCACAAACAATATGCAGACCCTCTGCTGTCGTGAGCTGCAGTTTATCACATTTGAAGATGAGTGTCTGTATCAGAAATAGCTCTATGGTTCTATAGAATAGAGCTGTATATGGTTCTATGATTTGAGAAAACATTTGCATCCTGACATACACGTGCAAGAGGCAAAGTTAGCATGATGTATGGAATGTTAACTTGATCATTTCCTGCCAGCTAGATACTGTCCCTCACCATATAATTTTTAGCTCAAGAAAACAGCATCAGATTAGCATGATTTTCTTCTGGAAAGAAGATTTTTGGCACATTCCAATTAAATGTATGATCGCTGAAGCATTCACTTGACAGATTATAAACTACTGCTTATTAAAAGTTACATTGTTTCACAGATATAATTGCTGGAAAAGTTTAAAATACTTGCTTTTGTTTAGAAATAAGGAGGCAATACTTCATTATTTTCCTTATATCCTAAAATTACTTCTCTCAAAAGAGATGGTACCAAGTTAACTATTCTAAGTGAAACTATTAAAAAACTTTAGTTCTGATTAGAGGGATATAAAATAAAACCATAGTTATACCAGTTGCACAACTTTCACCATCTCAGTAAAGATAGCTAGAAGCTTTTGAGCTTCTATGTGAGTTTTGATTGCTGACATACCTTCTATATTCTTTAGAATATGGACACAACCGAGCTACTGTGCACAATCTTGTGCAGAACAAACTGACATATTTTTCAGAGGTAAAAATTTTTGGGTTTACTTGTATATGTGTATTAATTTGATGGTTTTTAAGCCAACTGAAAAATAACAAAAAAGAAAGGAGGGAAAACATGTTCAAAATAACTGGGAGGGATCTGCCTGAAATGTGGTCTTCCAGGTTTTTTAAAAGGGTGATGACCTGGGACTCACATGCCATTAGGAATCTCGGTCAGCTGCCAGTCAGAAAGAACCAGATTGTTATGTCTCCAGCTAAATGTATAATGATAACTCTGCAAGTTACAGTCTGCAACTTTGAAATGGAAATGAAACTTTGAAATGTGTTTCTAAGACAAAGGCTGCAATGAATTATCCCTTTTTAACTTGACTAATTAGCTTCGCTTCCCCTGAGACCCTTGTTAGTAGCTTCTTTTAACTTCAATGTCACCCTTTCATGGTGACACCACCGATCCACATACAAGCCCATTATCACAAGTAGGTTCTTGTTTCAATGATTAGTACAAAGAAACAGGGGGAATAAACAAGAAACAGAAGTATTAGCTTGACAGGTATGATAAAAGGAGAAGAGTCTCAAAAAATAAAAATTACATGTGTCAGCAGAGACGAAAGCTAAAACTTTTTAACATTAGGACTTGACATCTTCTCCAGTACTTTCTGATACATGAGAACAACATGCATTTATATGACTATGTAGTTATTATACACTGCACTGAAATCCACAAAAATATTGTTTTGCACTTAACACAGCACCACATGCTTTTGATATCTAGCAACACCTTTTTTTTCTGTTATTGTTTCCAAACGGTCAAAGCTTTTTTCATATACATCTATCATGTTCACTCATCTCTACAGATCTTTTTCTACAAACTATATCTCTAATTTATATTTGGTGGTTTCTCTCTCAAAATGTATTTTGATGAGAACAAGTGTCTCAAAGTTTCAAAAAACTAGCATATGCTTTTGCAAGCACTGGAGCTAACTGTTGCTTTGATTTTTTTTTCCTCTATTTGGGGAAATTAATATATATTATGCATCTAAATGGGCTATAAAAAGACCATAATATACAGTCATTTGTTATTTTAAAATGCACAAACAACATAACTCTGCAAAAATTCTATCAACTTAATCAGCAAGAACTGGTAATTTATTCACATCTTCCTTTGCTCTCCAGCAATAGCTCCTAACCTATTAGATGTGTCAGTCCAATCACACACTAGTCCTGCATTGTGAGAAGATTACCCAGCGTACATAAGATGTTGGGACTAGTTCTTTAATGCCAACTGTCCCATGAACAGCGAAAAATTAGAACTCCTCATTTTCTGCAACTCCATGTGTGCTCAGGAGGGACAGAAGTGAAATAATTTCTTCTCATCCATGGAAAGACCTGCCTACCTCCTGCTGCGAGCAGGGACTGCAGTGAGATTTTCTTCTGCTTTCCATTTCCCCTTCAACCTATTTACTCTCAGTCAGGAAGCTGGAAAATTAGAAGAGGCTTTCAACAATTTAACTGGAATCAAAGAGATGTCTGGAATAAGCCAAATGCCTACTCTTTACACTTCCTTACCTCTGAAAGGAGCAGAGATAGTCTGTCCTTAACCACTGGTGGTATTCTACGCACAGATGCAATTTTCACCTTTAAGAAGGAGTCTCACAGGCAAAACATTTTCCTCACTAAAATTAGTGAAGAGTAAGGGACCATAATGCATGGACAGGAAACAAAATATTTGGAAGTGATTCAAGCATCCAAAAATAATTTTTCTACCTTTCCCATTTCTCACATTCTAGCTAGAAATTTTAATCCAGTGCTGCTCATAGCTCAATACCTGTTCCAAATTTAAAATCAGACTATTTCAGCTGTACTAGGTGTTGAATTGGACCCTAGTAAGTTAATGTGCTAAGCCAGAATTGTTGTGCCTGGTGGTTTTCAGACTTGAGCAGGGTCAAGCTGTGAATCAGATATGGAGGGTTTTAGTTTAGAAAGAATTGACAACTTCCATACAGCACCAAGGAAAAGCAGAGTATTTGAGTTTTCAGAAAGAAACTGAGATACCTTTCTGTAAGTTGGTATGTTTCAAATTAAAAATAATAACTAAATAAATAAATAAATAAATGGGTGTTAAACAATTGCAAGAGGGCAAAATGAGCAAGTGGTTTTAATTTAAGAACTAAAGCCTGATTGCATCTTGTGACTCAAAATCTACTTCATTGCCATTGTGCTGCCAATGTCTTCAGCTCATTTTTCCCATCCTGCTCAGGCTTCCAGTAAGTCTGTTCCACTTTTCAGCTCTGAGCACTGCCTCCTTGTAGGATCACAGAGGACAAGGGGCTAGTGTGCATGTCTCAAACACGATAGCCAGATGGCTGTGCAGCCAGCCAAGGGTGCTGGCAATAAACAGACAAGGACTGGTAGTAGTATCACACCATGGGAAAGAACAAGGTGTGGCTGGAGCAGGGAGCCATGTGGGAGGAGGGCACCACTTCTTTGGGCCAAACATCCTTGTTCTATTTCCTGGAGATAAGCACAATCCAGTAAAACAAAAGCAGGAATGATGCTTACAAGAGGGCACAGAGCACAGGGGAAGATCAAGATCACTCAAGACCCCCAAACCCTTGTGACCAACTTCTAGAAAGGTCTGAAAGAACATTCTGCATGGAACTAATTTGCATAAGAAGTGAGAAATTTGTCTACAGAAAGGTACCCCAAACAAGGCTGGACGGATGCTCTGGAAACTGTGGACATCCATCAGCTGGACCAACACTGGAACCAGGTGACACATGGTGACCTTTCCTTCCTTCTTTCACTTCATCTTCTCCTTTATCCAAAGCCCATGGCAGTGTGCTCATTTAGTAGGTTAGGGACTAACACACCAACTTCCATGCCATCTGTGTAATTTACTGATAAAACTTTGTGAATTTTGATGGACCCTCTGAATTTTGTCATTCCTTTCAACCACAAGCATCTACAAATCTTAGGTGCTCCCTTCCTCTTAAGAGCTGGACATCACACTCCTGTGCTCTCTGCTGGTTCAGGAGTCTGCACAGCTCAAGTCTGAAATATGGGCTCTTGTCTTCAGATGGGAGCCTGCTGCTCCTTAAACAAGTAGCCTGAAGAAGTCACACTGGCATAAAAGTGTTCTTCAGGAAATCAGGTGAGACGAGTAATGGAGGACTGACATAAGCAAGATGTGCTAGCTGATACATGCAAGCAGGACACACGATTGTGTTTCAGCAAGACTGAAAAGCATAGATTGAAAAAAGCAGTATGTGAACATGTGGGAGTAAACATGCTAAAAGCAATAAACAGTGTGGGTTTGTTGAAAATGTGGTAGGTCATGTCAAGAGAATATAATAGGTAGTTTATGCCTGATTTTACTTTAAAATAGAAGTCGTAGGTTCTGGAAACTGAGTTGGATTTGGATTGGACCAAGTATAATAGAGCATAAGATGCTTTAACTATTGTGTACCATGTATTTCAGTGAGAAAAACACCCTTAAAAGAAAACACAGAAAAACAGCAAACCAAATAAAAGTATTATTTTAGAAAATACTAAAAATACCCTAACAAAATACATACTTACTGCATGTTTTGCCTTCTCTTATCTGCACAATCAACTAATTACTGAATGTAAAACACAGAAGTACATTTAGCATGGCTCAGTAGAAATGTCAGAAACTCATGCTGTTTACCATTTAGATAATTTTTCTTTCTGAATTTTTACAAGCTGCCAGGTACAGAAATGGCTTTTGTCACCAGGAAGGTATAATTGCACACAGCTCATTTACATTGAGATGCAGTGATAGGGAATAACAAATCCAACTAAAACTGAAAAAGAAGCTGTAAGCAATTAGACTCCAAAGGCAGCTCTGAAAAACTCCCATGTCTAGAGAATTTAAATGAAAAGTGGTTATTTCCTTCTATTTTTAGAAGTGATGAAAACCTCAAGAATACCTTTCAGTAGTCACTATCAGTAAGATGCATTTTATTTGGAATTTTTTATCCCCCAGCATAAGGTCAGGAAAGCACATCTTTAGCAGCAGGTTTGTCTTTGTGATTTTTACTTTTTATATACAAGCATTACAAAGAACTACTCTGCTTTGCTTAGTTTTGTCAAAGAAAGTACAGGAGCTTAGATTTGTACAAGAGTGCAGTCTCTTACCTTCTAAAACTGCTGTAATGATTCACTGATCCATACCCAAGTAGACTGAAACAAGAAATACTTAATAAATGTAGTGAAGTGTTAATGTAGCACTACAGGAACAAAACCATGCATTTGTGAAATGATAAAGAAATCCTGTATCCAAAGAAACTATTGCAGCTATTGCTTCAAATACTTACTCATTGTACTGATTGTACTTCAAGGTCTTCTACATCTACTTATCTTCTACGTGGTCACCAACAATACATTGGGTTTTGTTTGTGCTTTATGAAGAAGCATGAAAAGTATGGAACAATCTTTTTCAAGATTGCCACCAATTAGAGTTTAACACAGTACACTCTATAGCTAAAAATGTACATTTTAAAGCAAAAATGTTCATTCAAGAGTAGTCAAGCTTGAGAATTCTATTTATCTTTGAAATCAAATCCAAATTCATGAGAAAAAATAAATATGCACACCACATTTGTGTGATGAAAATGCAGAAGAGTGCCCCTGAAACATGTTGGAGGTTTTCCCCCCACATCAAAGACATGCTGTATACAGAATATTTATGAACATATAGGTAGCCCTCTTAAATCTTTTAAAAGGAACAACCCTGAGTAGTATGGATGGAAGAACCCTAAATGACAAGAAACAATCCCATTAAAATCTACCCTAATTGTTTATTAAATAACAGGTATTTGAACTTTCAAGAATAGGGCCTCAGAACTGGTGAATTTTATAGGCACTATAGAGTTCTGCACCCATTTTTTTGAGAAGTGGAATGCTTGACCATGTCAGAGAAAGCATATACTGTACTAAAATGTATATTGTGATTCAGCTGGAACATTCCTTCCTCCTACCACCACCAGCCTTCAGTTCCTGTTTTAACCCTGAGTTGGTAGTTGCACCTAATTAAACAGATACGATCCATTTGTTCTGTCCAAAAAACAAGTTCGACAAAGATTAAATATCAAAGCTGATAGAGCAAACTGAATCCGCAAGAATGTGGGACAGAATAGTGGAATAAACAGTCACCATTACTAGATCATTTCAAGTTAACTGTCTATTTAAAAAAATACAGATGGTAAAAACTGCTAAAAGTACCCAAGACAAAAGTGCTAACCAAGTAACTACACGTCTTAGTTAACATAACACATGAGAAGGTGTGGAGCTAAGCTCTCTAAGTGTTTTTGCTGTATTTACTGTACAATAAGACTAGTGCAGAATAAAAAGAAATTGGACCCTCTCTACCTAAAACATGACAAATAAAATCACCCCTCAAAATTTAGATGCTTGTGAGACACAAGCTTCATACCGTGGAAAAATATTTCCTATTTATCTGTTCCAATAATTCTTAAAATCAGAGAAAAGGGTTTTTTGTCATATCCTGCAGGTTAATTTCTTGTACCAAGTAGAGAACTTTGAGATCTCCACCAGAGAGCACATGGCTGGGCTCCCTGCTCTTCAAACGGAGGGGGCAGCAGTCTCAGCTCCTTATTAACTCTGCTATTGATCCAACGACTTTGCAAGAAAAACAGCCTCTGAAAGAGGGAAATTCAATACCATTTAAGGGTCTGTAAACTCAAAAAAATTTTTTCTAGTAGAACAATGCCTTCTTAGTGCAGTTTCAGGACTACCAGTGTGATTTACACATGGTCTGAAGCAGAACTCTCCAGGTGGAAGTTGGATGAATCACAGTGTGAATGTTCTTGTATGAATAACAGGTGCTCTGGACACAAAAGCATCAACAGCAACAGAAGACAGTCCTTAATGGTAACTAAATGATAACTGAGATAGAAAATAGGACTATGCTACTGACCTGCAATTCCTCATGAACACTTCCAGTCATTCTACAAAAACATGTAAGTAAACTGGGGAAGACAAAAAATTCCTTTAAAAAACCCAGCAACTTTCACAAAGATTTTTTTCCCCATTTTCCCAGATTCTGAAACACAAACACCTTTGATGGTTATTGTTAATTCCTCTTCTTTAACTCTCTGTGATCAACATATCTAAGATTGTACCTTACACATGTATTCCCATAAATATAATCTCTTTTCATTGCATGTAGAATATTACCTAGCAGTTTTTGAAGCAGCCCCAAAGAGTAGTTGTAAAACTAACAACTATTATATCTAAAACTGAGCTGCTGTGAACACATAGCATTGAACCTTTCACTCAAAAGAGAAAAGATGGACTTAAACCAGATAATTTGCCACAGGCACATGGTGCAGCTCTTGACAACATAACCTTCCTAAAGCATTCACTGACATACACTACAAATGACAGTCTTACTTTACTTTTCTCAAAGGAGAATTTGACAAAAAACTGCAGCATTTAATAAAAACACATTATCAGTTGCCAATGTGTAGCACGTAGTACAGTATTCAATCTGTCAACACTCGGAGGCATCACACAAAATTCAAGGGCAAATGCACCAAAGTCTCAGCCAGTTCTTATAGTTCCTTCCACCTTTGTCCCTTTATAATTCTGTCTTGAGGGTGTTTGCTTTATGAGAGCTGGAAAAAATGCTTCGTGATCAGTGCACAAAGATATTCACCTTCTAAGTGGATAGGTATCTTTGAAGGGCGCTTGACAGAAGACACATCAATCTTCATCAACTTTCACTTCAGAAACTGTTTCTACAAACACAGCTCCTTCACTTCTGCGCTTTCATCAACTTTCATAAAAGCTGAGCAGCTGGGGGGTGAATTACCCCAGTGTGTCTTATTTAATCTGACCTTTTAAATGGTTGAGCCTTTTCTAACTGCATTTCGTAATTTGGTGTCTTTATTTGAGTGACCTTTCTTTTTTTCTGTAACAACTTTTCTAGCAACTGCTAAACATTTTATTGGACTACATAAAATGGTGTAGAAATAAGTGGAGGAGGAAGGCAGGTGACAAAAATTCAAATCAACAGCATAAATTTAACCCTTGACATTTGACTAAATATTCAGCTACCTTGTCTTAGTAAAGAACTCTATCTAGACAAAATTTGTAACCCTGAAGTGCAGCAAGCAATCATGGATTCGTGTAAATGTGTATTTTGTATATGCTGTAAAAATATGAGAACAAAAGGTAACATGTGGTATAATATAAAATAGTATTCCTTTTAAAAGAAATATTAGAAACAGAATGGAACCTTTAAATGAAGATAATTAATTTCTATTAAGTGTTAGAAATTGGAAAATATTTGGTTTTATTTCTTTACTTGCTATGCTCAGAACAAAGGTACGATGTATAAATGTTAGTGAACTTTTTGTTAACTAGGGCTTAAACTTTAGAAAAAATACCTAGTGTACTACATCAGCAGCATTTCACATTTAAAAATAGTTTTTACCTATGCACCTAAATAGAAAGATCACGTTAAATTCATAAAACCTGTAAATGAACAGGGAAGAGATCCTGCAGACCATTTCAGTGTCCTATAATACTTCAAGTGTCTCTTATCCCAACAGGTTATTTGTCCATATTGCACAAGGGAAAAAAAGCAGCTATCCCCTGACAAACCCTATCACCAACAGGGAACAGTAGATTTAATTAAAATTCTATGGAAAAGGAAGAGACAAGCTTTTTATCAGATTTTTCAAGAAAAACCAACTTGTCTATACATTCCTTAAGGACAGAACAAGCAGATAAAATCTGTCACCTGGCATATACAGATAAAGCACAGCATTTCACTCTGGGGGAAAACAATATTTGGTTTGCTATAGAAAAGTTTTGCTTTTAGCACTTGAGAAACAATATATTGTGCCTTCATTACAGTCCTTACAAACATATTTAAGAGTTTACATTTTGGATCTCCAGAAAGCACTGCTTCTCCCCAAAAGCCTTATAGCAATAAGTGGTTTCTTTGGAGTACTTCATTTTGCAATGAAGTACAACACAGGGAAGATGTCAAGCCTGCACTTCTAAAACACCAATTTAAACAGAGAAGTGGGAGAGGACAAAATGATGTGACAGGTGAACAGGAAATAGCTTCAGATTTCACCAGATAAAGTTTAGATTGAATATTAGGAAAAAATTCTTCACCAAGAGGGTGGTTAGGCATTGGAACAGGCTGCCCAGAGAAGCAGCTGAGTCCCCATTCCTGGAGGAATTTAAAAGATGTGTAGATGTAGTTTAGTGGTGCACTTGGCAGAGCTGGGTTGATGATTGGACCTGATGACCTCAAAGGTGTTTTCCAGCCTAAACAATTTTGTGATTCTACAATATTGTTCAAATGAAATGTTCTGAAAGAAACCTTTCACAAATTTTAAGTTGCTGTGAGAGAGTTTTCGATCATTGCTTACAAAACTAAAGCTTGGTCTCCTGGACTTCTACTCTTTGGGGATGTCTCAAAGTACATGGAAACCAGGTCGGGTAAACTAAAGAACAGAAGGAGTGCCTTCTCCTTCACTTATAAACAGAGGTGGTTCTCCTCTCCAAATAAATGGGTCAAACAGAAGCAGCAGTATCATTGGAAAGGCACACATGCATCATCCCAATATTTTATACCATGGATAAGAAATCAAGGATTAGGCTCTCCAACTAATTATCCACAGGCACATAGCTATGAGGGAGCGATTTCTGACTACAATATTCACTCACCAATAAAAAAAAAAAAAGAAAAAAAAAGAGGCAAAACCTACAACAAACCAAACCTTTTATAATACAGAAATAGCTTGCTAAAACTTATCTGTGAGTCATAGAATGGCATTTCTGCAGGATTGCAGTTATAGAAACAGGAAAAAAAAAAAGCATTAAGTTATATCTACACATATTACTTAATGTTAAGTTATATCTAGACACCACATTTTGTCCATTCCCCTCCATCCCATTGTGTTTTTTTTCTCATAAGGTCTTCTGCATAAATACTCTGTTCAAACAAAACCCTTCAGAAAACAGACACTTATTCCTTATTCTACAGGTACATTTATTCCAAGGCAGAAAACTCAATTTAAACTTTCTCAGAAAACACATGAGAACTCAAGATGAATAAGAAACACCCATTTAAAAAGTCATTAAAAGTGAGGAAGCACTAACAGATCTATTTGTTTTGCTGGGTAGATGGATACAAACAACATCTAGAAGAATTAAGAATCCCATAAAAAAAGACTTAAAACCTGAAGGAAAACAATTACCTGCATTAGAGTAATTGGTAATTTTGTCAGTTGGTGGCTTGCATTTGGTGGATACAATAAGTGGTAATTTTGGTAACCTGCAATCCATTACCATAAGCATGTAGGAGAAAAACTCAATTCCCAGTCCAGTATAATAGAAATTACAGCAGAGATTTATAACAACCCCAGATTTATAACAGCCCTAGATTGCTAGCCAAGGTCTGAGACAGAGAATAGCCTAAGCCTTGCATAATCTATCTTTGAGATAGATGTGGGCCCACTCCAGCATAATGAGTCCAAACATACGGTAGTTGACGTAATGCCTGAGCGCTTCACAAGTAGATGGGTGTTAGTAAGAAGTGCTGATTAACTCATCCTCTAAATTATTTTAGTTCCTGAGTACAGCCTGCAATTTTGTTATGTCCATGCACCAAAACTCAGAAGCTAGTTGGCTCAGTATTTGGTTTTTGTGTTACGCACAGCAGCGAGGGGAGGGAAAGACACTTATCCAAGATTAAAAAATTGGCTCACACAGAGGTGGAAGCAGAAGCAATGGTTATGCTCACGCTTCACCCATCAGATCAAAGAGGTATGTAAACATCTCTTGAGCTATTAGATGCTTGTACAACTACATAAATCTGGGATTTCTCCCAGTTTTTAGGGGGACAAACAAATACTTCTTGTTTTTAAATGTTGCTGAAGGTTTCTGACATGGTTTTTAGAGCTTATCTTCCTCTGATGTTTTCTCACAGAGGAGAGAAGCACAAATCTTTGTGGAACAGTTTTCTCTGATGCATTTTCCTTTCCTCCTTCCCCATACATCATTCCATAATAAAGAGGTTTTACTTATGCTGACACCATTTCTTAGTGATGGCATCCCAGTTCCAAAATCCAGAATTTCTCAAAATACCTGTCCTGCTCCCTCAGACCTCTATTCTGCACCAAGGTGCAAGCTACCTCTACTTCAGGCACCAAGTCTGAAATGAGGAGGCAAGAAGGACAGAAATCAGGCGTTGCATCCATATGATTCTGAAACACCACTCCAGGAACTGGAAACACAGCTTGGTCAGCCTGTCTTCTCTGCAACCTCCTTCTCCCTGACCCTCATTTTGTATATTATTGGGAATAGAATACTTCAAATTCCTCTCTGAAAGAGCCAGAAAGGAGCAGGCTGCCCAGGGGAGGAGTACAGTCACCTAAAGGAATTTAAATGACACATGGATGTGACACTCAGGGACATGGTTAGTGGGGCTTGACAGCGCTGGCTTAAGTGTTGGATTTAAATGCCTTTTCCAACTTCAATGATTCTATGACTCTATCAAAAGAAGATGGGACAGGGACAGCAAAAAGTGGACAACTGTAGAAATAAATGCAGGGAAAGGATGTGAGGTCTAAGAACCATAGCAGGAGTCTAAGAGCCTGGAAGTTCACTGCCAAGTCAAGCTCCTGACTGCTCCAAGTCCAGTACATTATATATACAAGGGAAGTGTCTGCCTGGGCCAGACAGCTGAATCAATATTAAAAGGGATCAAGTAGGAAATGTTTAACTGCACTTTGAATAGCTAATTTAAGGGAGATGAATCTTATCCTTAGGGCCACATTTTGCATCCTTTCTTCCTTCTGAGTAGTACATTGCTTTATTCAAAATTAGTATTTGCAAAGTATATATCTTTGCAAAATGAGCAAGGGTATTACAAGCTGACACTTAAACTATGTAACTCCAGAGCCAGGGAGTAGCTTTTATTGTATGCTTTGGTTGTGCTGCTAGACACTACTGAATACACAAATATTAAGTAGGGAGTAAATAAGCAGTCTAAGCTAGCAAAGAATCCTATACTAATTATTTGTTGCTGAGTTCCCCTAATAACAAAATGTCAAGTAAGGGAAGATGGATTATTTTCTCCCCCTAATCTTTTTGGTTTCCTTCTTCTGCTAAAATTTTATACTTGAAAAATACTGTTATATTCTTCTGCATACAAAAGGACATAAGAAAACTGAAAAAAGACTGTTCTTATTCTGATACAAACTTTATGGCAGTCAAATGGTTTACAGGAGCCTGGTAATGTTAGCGTATGATCCCATCAGGCTGACTGCAGTGCCCTGGATGCTATAGTTGGGGGGTTAGAGTACTGAATTTAATGTTGGATTTAACACTGATCAATGACACTGCACATAAAATTTATTGTGCAATTTAAAGGTGGATTTTAAGTACAAAATTCAAAATATCATAAAAGAAGAAAAAGACACATTTTATTACTTATATGTTATTTAAGATATTGATTAATAATAGCATCAAGTCAGGCAAGGCACAAATTCCTTCGCAGAAATAAGCCCACCATTACCATCTGCTAGTACTAGTAGTTGTATATCAATTAATGTATTCATAGTCTTTAAGGCCACATCTAACCCATTTTCCCGCATTTCACCAATAAAAATTTTGCCCCTTTTTCCTGTGGCATACAAGTAACCAAGATTTTACTGCAGTAAACAGAATAACAAAGAATTTATTATCTAATTTTGAACCTCCCACATCCAAACTCTGGACTACTGTTTTCTATGACACATTGGTTACAGTGTCTATTTCAAACAGGCACTGATTATTGAAATCCAAAAGGAAGGTCAGGAGGTGATACACTGGTTGTAGCAAGGTGGAAGAAGTAAAAATTTACTATCTTGAAAATAAACCAAAACAAACCAACACCCCAAAGCAAAAAAAATTCATCAATTCCACTTCCGACAAAAAAAAAAATTCGGCTATTTGTGGACTGTTACTAAGCCTAACTGGAGCCTAACTGTCAGAAAGAACATTTGGTATTAATTTCAAATCTTCAGGAAATACACAATTCACAGTTCCCCTTGGCAGTTTTTTTCCAAAGGTTAATCACTCTCAGCATAAGAATCTGTCTTATTTTTAATTTGAGTTTATGCATCTTCTGCTTCCAGTCATTAGTTCTTGTTATGATGCTTCTGTTAGATTAAAGTAGCCCATTAGTACATTTTCTCAAGACTGTCAATCTTCTTCTATAGCTCATTTTCACATTATCTTCAGGTGGTTTTTCCATTAAATACCAACATCAGCTTGTGTAGTGCAGCAGATTCAGTCTCCTCATGACTGAAAAGCAAGGCAGCAGCAGCTCTACTGTTTCTGCAATACTTCTAAACTCTTTCTGCAATCCCTTGCTAAAAACTCGAGCGATATAGATTGCTCAAGCCTTCTTTCCAGGTGCTTCAAGGCTTCTCCCAGCATATGACAGCCCATCTTTGTTATATGCCAATCAGCTTGATGCATAGGAAAATATGGAAAATGCTTAATTCATTCTGTCACTGCAGTTAATTCAAATCTGCTTGAAAATTGTCACCTCACCTCCTCTGCTTTCTTTGCATCCTAGAATCCATTGTCTTCAAGAAGTCTCCAAACCTTATAATGTCCTAAGCTTCCTAACATTTTGTCAGTGAAATTTTCTAGACTTCGTTCCCTTGGCCACAAATTCCATGAAGTAAGACAGAAAGTTAGAAGCAATAATTAAGCTAAGGTTTCACCACCACTGCTAATGCAGTAGGCATTATTTTGCTGGTGATCAGCAGCTGAGCTATCATATCTAAGCACTGCCACCAATGATACCATGTTAGGATTCACAGGGATGTGCGTATGACATTAAAGATAAGCCCAAATGTGGTGCACAAAGTCAGACAGCATTTGACAATATCCAGCAATGACCAATTGAAGACTATTCAGACACACTTCTACAGATTGAAAAGGTATTTTTCGCTCTTTGAGGAAGTGGTGTAAAAGGATGAATGTGTAATGGGCTTTATGCTCTCTGTTGTCACACCTCACCTGACATGAAAGCTTTGCTTGCCCTTAGCCAGGGGAATGTTTAGAATGATGTGATAGTCTGTGAGATGTACTGCCTCAGCTCTACATATTCTTTGATGAAGAATGTGTCTTCATTTAGTTTATTCCCTTTGATAGCATTAAGCTTTGGGTCCTTCTCTGTGCCTGCTTATGAACTGCATCATCAGAGGCTCAAATGAAATGCAGTGTTACCAATATTCCAGATAACAGGGCTGTGTTAGAGATGTACGTCACAGCTTCCTAGGATACAACTTCAGATTTTATCAACTCTGGTTACAAGGTTTACTGTTCACAATACATGCAAGAGGAATCTTGGGTGAATAATGAATTCCACAGTTCAGACAGATGCTGTGCTGTTCACTGCAAAATGCTGCAGTTTCACCCCTTCTCCCAGTTTTAAAAGTAATCAAGAAAGAGTTTTTCTATTATATGTTTCCTCCATCAACTCCTACCTTTAATATCATGGTAAGAATAAGGTCTTGTCTCTTAATGTTGTGTCATTATTATGAATATTAATAGTGAAAAGACAGAACTTTTCTTATGAAGCTCCATTTATACAATGAGCTCTCAACTAAAATATATTGTATTTTCCACATTCAGATTTATAACAAATAGCAGTACTTGAACTGAAAAAAACTTACACATATGACTTCTTTTCACAAACTGAATTTTATAATATATAAAATATTTTCTTACATGTCCTGCAATTTAAAGAGGCTAATTTTTTTTATCCAAAATACAGAGAGGTACACACGTGTAGGGAAAAAAAGAAGAAGAAGATTTCATCATCATATGCTATAAACTCATAGCAAATTTGCATCTCAATGACTGTGTAGTATGATCCTCTGTCCACACAGGCCCTGGCAAAACTGGGTGCATTGTACACAAAGAAGTGGAGTTAGACTTGAAGACTTCCTGAAATTCTTCCAACCTGAATTCTGTGAATGGATAGGTACAGACTCATCAGTCTGGATAAAGAGAAGGATGTGCAGCAACTAACTACTAAGACAAGAATGACATGGAGGGAAAAGGTTTACAGTGATCACTACCTCTTCTAGTACAAGAGCTAAATTGTTCCAAATTACAATTACTATGTGAAAAATTCTGAAAAAACTGAAATTAGTTAGTTCATCTCAAAGCTTGTAACAAAGCTGTAGGATTCCTGGCCACAGAAAGCTGCAAGTTAGTGTAGGTTCAAGAACAGCCTGGGTATCATCATGAAAGAAATACATCGAGGGTTAAAAAAATTGCACAGAAAGCTCTCTAGCCCAGTAATTTTCCAAATTATAAATGGTTTGAGGCTGGGAAAGTAATGAAGTATTACTATGCATTTGCCTCAACAGCCTTACTCTCTTCCTCATGTATTTGCATTTCCCCCCCAGACATTATCAGAGACTAGACAGCAGGAGAGATAAATGTCCTCCCTGTCCCAGTGCAACCTTTCATTACCTTCCATTGTCCTTAAGCTAAACCATTGACTTCCAATGTTTTATTCTGAATTTTGCTCATAAGTCTTTTTGCTTACCTTTTCATTTGCCCACTTGGAGTTAAAACAACTCCACACTAAATCTTGTCTCAACTTTGATCTGCAAATGAAATGTACTTTCTTGAACCAAGTTTTACAAATGCTTAGTAAATTTTAATTACATTCCTGAAATTTCTTAGAAGCCACTTATCTGGGAATATGATGGTCTGACAGGTTTTCACAGTACGCTACTGAAAGAGTATGTCTATCCAACTCCCACAGTTGTCAAGGAACACCACTCTGGCACAGCTCACTCCTGTTCTCAGTGGAGTTCATGTCAACGTGACTGCAACTATGACAAAAGATAGGTGGGATTTGCAGGAGGAACTGTCTGGATGTTCACATAATTAATGCATTCCAAAGATGGGGAGCTGGGGAGATTTCGGTTGACTTCAGTGCACTTTGGCCTGCAAAATGGTGTAAAATGCTGCTGCAGACTGGGCCAGTGGGGCAAACTCTTCTCCTGAGGCTGCAGGCAGCTTCCCTGTGGATCCCTCCCTCTGGCAGGGTTGCCTTCAGTCTATGTCCACCCTGAAGAGACGGGATACTCCCTTCTAGATAAATGAGGAAAAGCACTAAGGTCTGGTCACATACAGAAATAAGATCCTAATGTGTCTCCGTAGGTGCTTTGTTGCATTGTAATTGGGCATTCTGCAAGGCCAAAGGCTGTAAACCAGTACATTTCCAGGCAAACCTGCCTCATACTGTAGCCTTTTAGATCTGATAGTGCCATATTCTGCACTGGCAATGTTTAGGCACTGTATTAGCAATAAATCTAATCACTATGGTCTACGCAATCAGTGACATGCTTCTTGTGCATGACTTGTGTCATACTTGTGTCAGACTCTTCTGACCAAGAGTCTCCACTCTGCTACAGTCAGTCCATTATAGAAGCTGGATCAGGCCCTCAAAGTGAAATGCCACTTACATTAATGCCCAAAAAAATGCAAGTTTTGCCTTCAGTTCTGCCCAGCAGCAGAAGAATGCTGTTGCATGGTACCAGAATACAGTTTTACTTTGTCTTCTGTATTAATGCACACAGCAAGTTTCACTGTCTAGGAATATCTAGTTATACAAACCAAGCACTTCATAATTGGTCTTGACATGAATCCATTAGTCCTGTCCTTATGTGATTAAAATTGAGAGTAAAAGTGTGCAAACAGTTACTAAGATACTATTCAAATCAAAGTCTAAGATGTCTTTAGATTTGATCTCTCCTTTAAATTCAATCGACACATCTGAGCAGTGCAAATAGGTTTTATTTAGTTTGCATTAACTAAAATGTCACGTTCTATACCATTTCACACACTTTATGTTTTGCTTTTAAGTTTTTAAGTCTGCCTGAGTTCTGGGCTTGTTTCCTAGGAAATGAAGGGGAAAAAATAAAGCAACAAACAAAAACCTACATATACAAAAAAGCACCCCATCAAACAGGAAAAGACACAGCCCTGTATTAATAGTTCCAAAGTCTAATTAAGATTTGTTTTTTCTTTGAATCCATTTTTGTAGAGTGCAGCTAGCCCCTTTTTTTTTGGTCACAGACCTGTGCCTTTAAATACCTTTGAAGGAATATGAATAAAAACACACTGTAAACATACAGGGAAGAAAGAAAGTAATTTATCTTTACTTTGCACCACAAATTACAGGTATTTTCTGCAGAAAGGTCTAATCGCATTCTTGGGTCATCTAATTCCGCCACCTTTCAGATATCTCTTGTTGATAATCCTAAGCAGCCCCTGTAACTATCTACAGTTCCCATGATGCTAAACACAGAAAACTAGATAAAACTGAAGCACTATGAAGTGCTGCAAGCAAAGAGACAATATCATCCACGTAGAAGTTCCATACACTCCATTGTGGAAAGGTCATGTTTATATGCCCAGGGTGCAACCATTGAGGTAAAATCCTCACATACAACTGCTAGCAGGTCAGTGGTTATTGTGGGGCTCATTCTTTCAGCAAATTCCAAGGCAAAGAAGCCCAGATATTTAAAAACAAGCACTTCTTCTGAATGCTTTGAAATTTACCACTTAAAGAAAAACAGTCTTTTAAGCAATCTATCTCTTGTTGACAAATGCACCCTGGCACACAACACCAAATGTACGTGGGCATTTTAACATACAGGAAACAAAGGTTTAACCACTGGACAACTAAAACCGCCAAATATCAACTGTCTAACTATGAACCAATAATTTTCTTTGAAACTGTGATCTTGGATAGTAGTTTATCCTGGTAGAAATGCATTTATACTACTGGCATAGTTGATTTCAGCTTAGAGAAATATGCTCCAATGTTGTAATCTCTCTAATGAATACTAAGTCTTTAATAGTCTCTGTTTATTGACTTACATTCCCGCTATCATGAAGGAAAGGTACAACAAAGGCACTTCAAATAGAATGAAATATCTGTTTTGGGAGAAAAAGTGAATAACCAGATAGAAAAAGTATGCAAACTGACATATTTATATTCTATTTTCTACCTCAGAAGACAAAAGTAGTTCAATTTCCCCTCCTCCTTTTCCATGAAGATGCTTTATAATCAAGTTTTTACAGAATAAATACTTTTCCATTCAGACAAATACGTCTTACACAACAAAAGGAAGTACTCCTGATTTGGGGATAGAGCATTATCAACAAGAATTTCTACTAACAGGCAGCTGTCTCTCAATGTCACATTTCAGCAAATACAGGTAAAATCAGTGATGACCAGTTTTTCTGCAGCCTTTTGCAAGGTATTGAAGTGGTCTGAGAAAAACATAGATAAATTAATGCTAAAGAAATAATTCTGTTCCATTTTTATAAAACTACAGGTGCTAGACAGCCATGATTTGCTTTCTTTATTTGCAACATCAGCAAGGCAGCCAAACCTTCTGTGTGAGGAATTGGTGCTTGAAATACAAGAACTTTTTTATAACTGTATCCTTCTCGCATTTTGGGGTCTGGTAAAAGTCACATTTTAACATAGCATATTACCAAAAATCACATTTGGCAGAGAGAGCAAGTTCCAAGTGAACACTGCAGAAAAACTAGAAAAGTTTTCTGAATCTAATATATTCTTGTTTGAAATTATTTTTCCCATTGCAGTCATTGGATTACTTTTGCAATATTACATTAATAAAATGAAGCTGTTTGCAGGTTCTTGGCAGTTCTTTTGTATCATGGGGCTTTAACAACACACATGGATTCAATTTAGACTAGATTGCTATTGTAGTCATTTGGAAGTCCATGGTTTTGAGATTTGAACAAAAGTACATACTGTGAAAGCAGCTCATGACAGATACAAAGATTAAATGAAAAAAATCAAAGCTGATTTATATGAGGGATGGAAAAACTGTTCTGTTGTAAACTGTTTTATCAACGAGTCAAATTATCTTTAATACAACTCTTACATAACCACTAAGAGAAAACTACAGACGGTAAGAAGACTCTAAGAGAGGCAGATAAGGCCTTAGGATATTAATGAAAAAAGTTCATGTTCTAGTCATTTTGACATTATTTAATTTAGGAGCTAGAAGAAGAAAAACCTGAGTTTCACCAACTGAGCAGTGAAGATACAATGGCATTCCAGCTGATCCTTAAACTATCACATTCTGTCTGTTGCCTGAAGATAAAAAAGCAGACCATTGAAAATCCCATTTACCTTTGCAGCATTATTAAACGCTTCAGAGCAGTCAGGTGATGATCACTTTTAGGATCCCAGGGCATGCCTCTAAAGTCAGAAATTAACTAGCTGGACTGACACTTAGTTTCATTCCTATGGTTTTGAGTTACATTGACCAGACTTCACAAGCTTCTGTGAACTTGACCCTCTGTCTCCAGCTGGTGGGAAGGATACTGGTGTGGCTGCCTCCAGCCAACAGTGTCCGAGCTACAGCTTTGTCTAAGAGCACCTGAATAACTGAGGGCAATCAGGACAAGGCTGCTTCCTCCTCCTCCATTGTGGACTGTATAAATTACTATCTTAGAGGAGCAGTCTCAAGCTCACTGATGAGTTGTTGACATGCTACTGCACTACAAATAGTAATATTTGAGTGTTTTCCTGCAGGACATGGCTAACAGTTCAGCAGTGAAAACCAAAAGTTCTTATAACCCACCCTGCCTGAAGTTACAATGACTTGAAATTCTCTTGCATTCAGTAGTTGGAGATTATATTGATGAAAAAAAAAAATCCCTGAATACTTGTGAAGAACCAAAACCTGCCAGTTGTGAAATTAAGTTACTTAAATTAGTAATTAAAAAACCAGACTTTTCTGATGGACATACTCATAAATAATTGCCTGCTTCATTGGAAAGACCCTCCTATTTCTGTTACAGCAGATAGTGACCAGGTTACCATAGACCTCAGCCTTAGTTTCACAAGACATGCATGAGCTTAAATTACCTTGTAATTTGTGTAGGCTGTAAGGCTCCTATTGCACAAGAATCACTAGGATAAAATCGCTATTAGATCTAACAGTAGAGTATATTTCTCCCAATTATTTAATTATTTGAACAGCCATTGACACATACATTTTTCTATAGTCTCTTGTTGTTTTCTATTCTGTAACGTTTACAAATATCCTTTGTGAGTAGGGTGAAGAGGGATAGAGAACTCCATTTACTGAAGAAAGAGCATTACAAAGCAGAGTTATAAGTCCCAGTTAGTGAAGGCTTCACTTGGTAATTTCCTATAATATAGCATGAGATGTTGTATACTATCATAACAAGTTGTGATTAAGGTTGCTCAAGAAGAAGGATGATGTGTCTGCAAGGACAGCTAAGGAACATTTATAGTGCAGAACTCAAGCTCATTTTCAGAGATAGGCAAAATCCTGCCAAAGCATTTGCACATCAAGCTTTTAAAAGCTTGTGCAACTGTTCTGAAAAAATAAATAACTAATCTGTTCAAGCTATTATTTTCACAGCCTTGATAATTATCTCTTTTGCTCAATTATAAAAAAATACACATGGTATACGTAATTTATTATTTTTAATTAAGTCATCAGACTGACATAAGTTGGTTTCTCATACTTCAAACACCAAATTAAGATGTTTTTGATTTATTAATTTGTACATATTAAATTGCAAATGTTTTTGAAGGTAATGCATAGAACAGCACCTCAATATTTTGAATACGTCTTGTTAAAGGGCCAAGGTCTTGCTTATTTCCCATGAGAAAATTGTCACTTCATATTGTGCACTTCAATTTATAGAAGGAATAACTCAAGTGAGCCAATGTTTCAATTACAAGTCTTCATATGAGTATCAAAGTACTTTTTCTCTTCTTACAGTTATCAAGGTTTCAGTCTCAATGGATCTGTGACTCGCTCTACATTGCACTTCCTATTCTCATATTATAAGTTCTATTCTTCAAAGTCAAAGTTCCTTGTGAGCAAAGTATTTCTAGGTCACAGAAAAAACTGGGATGAGACACATGTGGTATAACACAGTTTTACTTGACATAATCGGTCCAAGTCAAGCAAGTCAACAGTATCTGTTCAAAAAGAAATCTCTTCACTTGCGTTCCCAGAACTGATAAAACTGGCCAGGACTTGAATCAATCTTTATGATCTTTCCTTTACATCACATCAAAGAAACAAAATTATAATTTACCATCAGACAGTGTATCTGACACTGACCCCTTGCATCCTGCTCTAGGATCTTAACTCTAATTGTAATAATTTTCCTCCTCATCCTTAAGGCTCCCTGCATTGAAGGACTCACCTAAGTGCCCCTCTCCTTTTGTTTTCTAACAGTGGAGGTCTCAGGGCAATTTGCTCTTCCTTTGGTTGATGCCATGTTTTTGTGTGCCTAGAAAAGGACACTGGAGCTGAGCACATGTCATACCAGGAGTGACTGAGGCAACTGGGCTTATTTAGTCTGGAGAAGAGGATGCTCAGGGGTGACCTTATCACTCTCTAAATCTTCCTGAACAGTGCTGGCTGTAGCCAGGTGAGATCACTTCAGTTGGTCACTTCTCCCACGTATCAGGAGATAGGACAAGAGGAAATGGCCTCAAGTTATGCCAGATGAGGTTCAGATTAGGCATTAGGAAGAATTTCCTTACCAAAGGGGTTTTCAAGCATTGCAGCAGGCTGTCCAAGGAAATGGTCACCATCCCTGGAGGCATGAGTAAGATGTGTACCTGTGACATGTACAGACAGGGCTTTGTGGTGGACTTGGCAGTGCTGGGTCAATGGTTGGACTCCTTGATCTTAGAGAGCTTTTCCTTTGTGCTTGTTTTTCCTCTCTCTTTTTTTCTTTTCTTTTCTTTTCCCCTATCCATTCACATGGGGATAAGAAGATATTTTTCGATTTATCTCTTGATATTTTTGAGCTTTTCCTCTCCTGGAGTTCAGTCTGCATCCTCTATTTTGGAAGCGTAAAAAAAGATTTCTCTATATCCTGGTAATGTGCAGCCCTCAATAATAAAATAGCTTTTTGGAAAGCATTTTCAAGCCTACTGTCAGATAACAACAATTATACACACATGAAAAGAAAATCAATTTTTTGGCCTGTGCATGAAAGGGTTTGTCATTTTGAAGAAATAGCCACAGAGTTTTATATCAGTGTGAGTGTGTCCAGAAAAATAGCACAATAGGATAGAATAGGAAAATAAGTACAGATAACAAATCATGGCAGATCACATGCTACATACTTAATCTTCTCTAATTTTCCATCTCATTTTACTCTGATCTGTTTAACTCTATAATTTTTCTTCAATAAGGATGTGAAGAATTCTTACTTTAAGATTTACTATTATGTATCTAAGTTAAGTATTAATGAATGCGTTTCTTTAAAATTTGGGGACAAAATTTTGGAGTCAAAAATTCAGGAACAAAAAATAAAATTAAAAATCACTGTTGTAGCTTGAATCAAAGTTCAATAGCCCTCAATACAGCAAAACTAATCAGGATCCAAAAAACCCCCACTAACACAATCCCCCTCCAAAAACCTGCATACTGCTCATGCACTGTATTTTTATTACCATCTGATAAACAAGTCACCCTAATATCCTCTGTAGATTATATAAATTTATAATAGGCTATATAAATAATGAATTAAAATGATGACAAAGAGTAACTATGTATTGTGGTTGCTTTCATTCATCTGAACACTACTTTAAACCAACTGTTTCAGATCAAAACATTATGCTCATTCTTTCCATTTTCATTCATGCATTAGGGACAATAGGATATAATTAGAGAGCTGTGACCATTTTTAAACCTTACAATTCTAAGCTACAATTTTGTAACAAAACAGATTTATTTTCTTTAGCAATCCTATCTTTTGCTGCACTGTTAAGCACTTTTCATGCTCAATTTCTATTTTGTTCCCTTAATTTGAGTGTCAGGAAGCCTCTATTCATCTTCTATCACACCATATGAGCTGAAATGGATTTTCTGTAAACAACTGTGTGTCCTATAGGTGTGTGTGCAACTGAGGTTCTGTGACACTTATGAAGTAAATTGACTTAGATACTGTAAAATCACCCAAAAGGCCAACCATAAACCCCCAATTTTGTCCGAGACCTTTTCATACAAGTGTGCTGAATGAAAACCATTCCTTTTAGGTACCAGTGTTCAGTATGTGAATAAGAGAAACAAGGAATATTCTTGGTCAGCCAGCCATTTGACCTTTACCAGGTAGACTGGAGAGCCTCAGTTGCCTTGTCCTTCAGAGCATGACCTTCCATGGATTGCCATTCTCCTTTAGAGTTTTGCCTCCTTAATCTTTTGTTTAGAAATTATTTGCAAGTTTTAAGATTATAATCTATTTTTTTCCAGTGTTTTCCTTAGCTCCAACACATCACTGCCTCCAGTTGAATCTAAACACAATACGTGGAGTGAGACATAAGATATTATTATTGTAATTATTATTAGACATTCTATTAATGCAGGATTGCAATGCTGTGCCTAATATTAAGTTCAGTCACATCATCCTCTTGACATTACAGTAGTTACAGCTTATTTTTGTGGCATAAGGGACGACCCCATTTGGCAATCATTAAAAACGTTCAGTGGTGTAATGAATGTGGAAGAGAGTAAACGTCCATTTAGTATCAAGCAACTTCTCCTGAGTAAACAAGCTTTTCAGGGAAGTGAATAACTCCACATTTCCCCAGAAGTGCCTTTGCTTCTCAAGAAGGCAACTTTATCAGCTGCTCTAGTTGGGGTAGTGAAAGCAGCACAATGCTGTGCACAGCTAAACCATCTCCATATATATTTGCCTAACCTGTGTCACAAAACCTAACATTTTGCCTGAAGATATTTTTTCTTCATAGTCTGAACAGACCATCTGAAACTGTCTGTGGTTCACTGTTCCACCCACCATTGTTTTCTTTTTCTCTCCCTTAAGTTTAAAGGAGGAGAGCATAAGAGCTGCCTTTTAAGTTCAGCAGCAAATCTCTTCTTTTCCTTCAGCCACCTGGGTCCTGGCATTGCTGATTCTCTGGCATTGCAGGCTTTTTGTCTGCTTTGATGCTGTTATGCCCAGAAGCCCATTGTTGTGACTAATAGCAGGTAATCACCTTCACCACCAAATCACTGACATCTAGAGGCACCCAGGGCAGAAATTGCTGTCAGCCCATATTTTGCATACAGATACAACCCCTCATTTCTACTCAACCTAAATATAAATGTGAATTCAATTAGGCACAGCCTGAACTATAAAGGATTGGGGGTGGAGGGGGTGGACCCCAAACCGTCATTGCCATTGTGGATGTTCCAGCTAAGCATCCCAATAAGGACTAGACAAAAACATATTCTACTTGACAATTCAACCATAAAGTCATGAAGCTATGGTATTATTGCAAATATTTTAGTGCAGTAACTCCGGGAAAAAGGATGCACCCTGATTGCATTATGAGAACACTTTAAATCACAGAAGTATAAGTTCAAATTAACTTTAATCCCTTGCACATCTATTACACTACTGAATTTCTGTTGAAGTACAGAGAAGAAATGTCCCTCATGCCTTATAATCTGTACAAAATAAACTACATTGGAGGGGGTTCAGTGTATAAATCTTAATTTATTAATACTATATTTCTAACTCAATTTAAGAGATCAAATTCTCCCCCTTTCCACAAAGCAAGAACTTCAAATACTATTGTATTTGTGCAAGGTTAACAATTTAGGGTAATTCCAATATCTTTAATCATGTTGAACAACACTTTGCTTTTCCAGTAGCCTGAGTTGGTATTTGCTTAGAAAATTACTACCCAAGAGCAGAAAGAACATCAGAATATGATTTTTAATAAACTCTAAATTTAAAAAATGAAAGTGAGAGAGAAGAATGTTATATAGTGTAACTATAATTAGGAATATTAATATAATACAATGGTAGTGTTTCTTATAGGTCTGTTAGATAGATTGCAGCAATTCAACATTCACAAGATTGTTACATTTTCACAGAGCTCTAACAATATGTTTTGAACCATTATTGCTGAGCAATTACAGATGTTTTTTTTTCCTACAAGAAGACTGAGTTGTTAAAAAGCAAAGAAAAATTGTGTCCTGTAAGCCTGGATGAAAAGTTACCACCAGAGGTGAAACAGGATTGTCCCTACAATAAGGAGAGTAGGAATAGGGTCAGTGTAGGAGGCTGAATGAGATTTAAACTCTATCCTTAATTTTTCAGGCTCTGTTAGAAGTTCTTATGAAAGCTTGAACTGTCAAACAAGCTTGGTCTTCTTCCTCAGTTCTTTGCTTTTATTACTTGCAGAATAACCAAATTATAGCTCTCAATTGATAACGTACCTTGCATAACATACCTTAATGAGACTGAAGAATTATTATTAGCTAGGAAGAGAGTTATAACTGGAAACAGGCACACCTTAATTGAAAAAAAAATCACTCACAATCACATTACATAGTACATTCTTTGATAAGGGCATAATGAAATAGCCCATCATTGTCTGAGTGCCTTGCAGTGATTCATAAACCCTGTTGAACAGTATAGACAATTTTCATAGGAAGTGAGATTTGTGAACATAAAGGTGTCATTTTTATCAAAACCGTCCATCAAAAAAAGGGTAGCTAGCTATGCCAAAACAAAAACAATCAAGGTTTAACAATTATTTAGCAAGTTATATTCATTCCTTCAGGCTACTGTTTTTAAAATAGAATAGCCATATGTCAAGTTCTTTATATTTGAAACTATCAGCAAGCCTAAGATTCTAATTATGCGGGAAAACTTTTAAATCCTCTAGTTTTATGCAGGTAACTATACAATAAATGAAAAAAACTTTTACAAAACAGATGTGCCTTGTCACTCTGAAGAAACTGAGCAAAAAAAGTATGTTTTTCCTTTACCAATTAATAACATTTACAAATTAGAAAAACTGCACTTTCCCAAAATTATTTTAAAAGGTAAAAAGAAAGACATTAAATAATTCCTCACACTGCATATTCTCACTGCATTCAGAAAATGAAGGCAATGGGAAAAACTGAAAATTCCACCATGCAAAATATACACATTTCTATTTTAGGAGTTAAAGGAAGTGATAATCTTTACTATCATCTTTCCAAAAGAAATTGAAACTGTGAAAGCTGTAACAAAAGGGCATTAAATGATAAAACTGAGAACTGCAATAAATTCCATTATAATCCTGTCCCTTTAAGTTTGCATTATGATCCAGACAGTCATTAGTCAGTCGTCCTCTTTTTCCCCTTCTTGCAAAAGCTATCCTACCTTTGGGACACAGATGAGAATATCGAGAAAAAGTTAACACCTTGAATTAGTATTCTTGCATTGAGTATTCTTGCATCTTCATATATTCAAATACTTGACTTTTGATATATTATTTTGAAGATGACACAGGACAATAAGCATTTTAATCAAGAAATCCATCAAGGACTTCCTTTAAGAGCTTAGAATTTATTGCATCAGCTTTAAAGAATCACCTTCCCTCCAGAAATCCCGTGGCTAGCAAACCAAAGAAATATCCTTCATATGAGGGCCTTTCTCAAAGAAGATTTTCCAGACCGTCCCGGGGTAGGTGAAAACTAAACTATGTCTTCATGGGTGTTCTTCTAACTATGAAGTTGCAACTAAGTCCTCCAAATGCAACTACCATGCCAGGTACTACATGCATAATAGCAAAAATTTTAGGTACCGTGGCTACTACTTTGCACTGTGCATGTTCTGGGATACACAGAGAAAAATAAACACATATTCCTGCTTGCAATATCTCTTTGCAGACATTGACTGACCAGCCATGCCTCTGGAATAATGCCTCCAGGGTTGGTTTAACACACTTTATGGAATCATTTAGGTGGGAAAAGACTTTTAAGACCAAGCCCTACCATTAACCCAGCACTGCCAAGTCCATCACTAATCTGTGTCTCTACACACCACATCTACACATATTTAGAATGCTTCCAGGGACAGTGGTTCCTTTCTTGGGCAACCTGTTACAGCATTTGATGATCAATTCTGTAAAGAATTTTTTCCAAAATATCCAGTTTAAGCCTCCTCTGGTGGAACTTGCATCTATCTCCTCTCTGTCCTATTACTTCTTACCTGGGAGAAAAGACTGACCCCACCTGCCCACAAC
The DNA here is from genome assembly GCF_036417665.1 of Passer domesticus. Taxonomy (NCBI): domain Eukaryota; kingdom Metazoa; phylum Chordata; class Aves; order Passeriformes; family Passeridae; genus Passer; species Passer domesticus. Next base: position 32,132,400 of record NC_087477.1, on the reverse strand, counting down.
CTACTTGCCCCTGTTTTCTTTGGCTAAAGGAAGCAGCAGAGAACCAAAGGATAGAAGCAGCAAACTGGAGCTGGTGGTGTTATACCAGGCTGCATTGGAAGTCCGTAGAGCCCTAATTAACCAGCATGGATCCAGCAGGTGCAGTGGCAGCTTGCTGGTGCCACACAATTGCAGTGGTATTCTGCAAACTCTTTTCCCATTAATTGCCACTATGAAGAGCATGCTGGGGTGGAGGGGAGTCTCAAACTTTGCATGCAAAAGGAGAAGGAGCAGTTGTGCTGCACTGAACCCCCCAGTATAACTTGAAAATGTTACTTCTTAATTCTGCAAGCATTATTTGGCTGTTTTCACCCTTTAGCAGTGCTGCACTGGCAAGGCCAGGATCCTGCAGAGCTCTGATATGCTCAAGGTTGCTCTGGCTTGTATTCCTCACCGATGGCAATTGTAATACATTACTAAGTTAATTGATGTACTGTCAGAGAGATTCATTTGCCTATCATTCTTCCAAGGATCCCACTTTTTTTGCTGCTGCTGTAGATGATGAAGCTGCACTTGTACCAGAGTCAGGCTGAGTACAAAATACAGTTATATGCTAAGCAGTCAGATGAGGGTGATTGAAAGAGCACTTGAGAGGCTGAAGGCAAGATGGCACTAGCTCCCAGCTTGGAGGCAAAGGCTGCAAACATGATAAATAAGTCTCACTGGCTACCTATGGTCAGCATAGCCAAAAGTCAATCTTTTCATAAAGCATGTACCCTGCACGCTGATTTTCTTTACTGATGTGTCCCACTGGAAATCAATGCTACCAGCAATTTCAGCCCAGCTGCAAGAGAGGCAGTCAGTGCTGGACACCATATGTGCACATATCCAATAACAGGATTTAGATGTTGTGTGTACATCTTGTCTTGTGCTTTACTGTGGTATATACTATAACTGCATGATACTAAAGTATGAGTCCCCACATATTTTAAATTCCTGGGATGCTGTGAAGTGTAGTAATTGCAAAGCACATGCTGTAAAGCTTAATAGGTTTCAGGCAAGAATAGATGAGCTGTTTAGCAAGTGTTTCATCAGAATTCTCATAAAACTAATTTCTACAGGTAATTTAATATTAACCCAAAACTTTACTAAAAGCTTTTGGCTCAACCACATCTTGTGAATTTCCTCATACATATACTAAAGACAGCCAGTAAATAAAAGCAAAGCTAAGCACTTAATATATCAAAGCACCATGGAAAAGGAGGTCCAGGCATACTAGATGATCACTAGCAGTAAAAATGCAGCCTTGTGGTAATCATCATTTAAGATGAACACTCAAACAAAATTTCACATCCTAAGAGCAGCTACAAGCCAAGATGTCTCTGCAGTTCAACTGTGTCTTGCTGGGACCAAGACAAAATCATGCATCCCAAACTCTTCTTGAAATAAACCGAACATTTCCTTTATAAATATAATGACAATACAAATGAGGGAAATGAGGACAAATGGACAGGTAATTTGGCACTGCACTTATGCCATGGAACAACAGCAGAGAGAAAAACATTTGTCAAATTGAAGTTTCACATTTCATTCCTTCTTAAAAAAAAAAAGGTTGTGAAATAGAAATGTAACACTTCTAAAATTTTCTAATTTGGGCAAAATATGAATTTTGATAAATTTCTCTGCTGTGGAGAAAGGCATACCTATAGGGTCATTTGCAACATTTTTAAACAAGATATGCTGAAACAGAACTACTTAAATGCAAAAGCCAATGGAGGATTGGGAGAGAAGTTAGCACCACAGAAAGATAAAGAACAAGTGACAAAAAGAAAAGATATGACATTTTCTTACTATGTTCAATTATAGGTGACCACTAGAGAGTGTCCAGAACTACAGAAGCATTTGACACAAACTGTTGGTTTACAAAGTGACCTTTAAGAAATTTTGATTTTTTTCTTCCTCTAAAGGCAATGCCTGAAAATGTTACTTAGCTAGCCACAGCATATACTTTCTGACAGCAGTGTAGCTATAGAAGTCTGTCTTCATTACAGCAGGTAAAAATGCAAACAGCCCTCAAAAATATACAGAAGTCTGAAGAACACAATCAGTGGTTAATCTGTGGAGCTTTTTTAATGAATCAGCATCAATTCCAAGCGTGAGTTTACAAGGAAAATGGCTTATGCTAACATGCTTCTTCTACATACAGTGAAAGGGGTTAATTTTTATTCTAAATAATAGCATATATAAAGAATTCATACAAATAATTCAGATGTGTTATTTTCCAGTACAAAAAATGAGTGACACAGTCTATTTCCTACCCTGGTACACAGCAGTCTGACATGAATAAGCTGTGGATAATGCCAGGAACCCACATTTACCAGCAGGCTCCACTAAAAACAAACAAACCAAAACACAGATTTTGTTTTTTGTTTGTTTAAGGGAATTATGGAGGGCACTACCCTACACAAAGCTCCTTGTCTTGCACTCCCAAGGTTCCTGTATATGGCAAAGGCAATTACCCAAAAATTCTCTCCAAATATTCTAGCCAAAAGGACAGTGAGACCTGACTTGAAGCAGCTATTTTTTCTCCATGGATATCCCTGACTTCCTGAAGATCTTGGGGAAATAGTTGTGCAGCTCTATAGCTTTGTTACTGAAGAGAGAAAAAAAAAAAAAAAAACCAAAAAAAAACAACAAAAAAAAACCACTTTCATCTTTTCATCTCCTGTTGTGATGGTAAAGTAGAGCTGATTTCCATGGAGGAATCATTCTGTTTAAACACTTCTGAATTTTAGAACTGGAGGAGTCGATCAAAACAAAAGCCTAGTGCAGAAGTACACATGTATTAGACACCACACTTCAGATTTAGCACTTATAGTTTTAACAGGGCGCCAGGATAAAAATAAGGATATCTGCACTTCGTGATACTACATTCTTCCCACACAAACAGCACTCACTAATTAGCATTCTGATAGATATCACACCCCTCTCATGGGGACCCCAGATTGACCCCAACGTATTGGTGTGGCTCTGAACAATAGATAACCTGCCTACAGAAGACCTTCCTTATAGTCCTGCACTAGGGACAGCATCTAGATTATCATTATTTATCCACAAGGGAGGAAAGGCTAAGTGATATGATTGGACAGGTTAGAACAGGGTTCCATGCAACAGATCTGGCTTTAATTTTCCTGACACGGTGTTGAGGGTTATTAACAGATTTACAAAACGAACAGCACCTGCTGAGTAGCTGCTCTGGTTTATTTAAACTGTTATGTAAAGTGGCTTGTATCAGGAGAGATTAGAATACAGAATGTCTGAGTTTTTAGCAGTTCGACTTCTCAAGTGGAATCAAACCCCAAGGCTTCCCACACTATGTATGGGGAACATCAAAAGTCTCTACAGAACGGGGCAAGGACTTCAAAGTAGTCCATGTAAAATGCTATGCTAACAATATCTGTGTACTGCTTCCCTTCCTCCTGGCCACCAAACCCTGAGCTGGTCTAACTGTGCCTAAATTTGACCTGTGCCGGCCGCATATCCTCCCAGGAGTCAAACTGCTTACAAGGACCTGGATCAATTTTTTCCTCTCACACAAGTGCTGGTTCTACTAATGTGGTTGCCTTATGTTAAAGATGAGTTTCTAGTACCCTCAGTTCAAGAAATGGGAGAGCAAGCTCAGTTTCTTTTCTATAGCCAGAAAGAGCATGATGCTGTTATATACTTCTTAATAACTGTTAAGACATGATTTCCAAATCTTGACTATCACTCAATATCTTTTCTGACTGCCAAGAAAGGGCTCTTAAGCAAGAATTTGCCCATAGGTTTTTGTTTCAATACAAGGCCCTGCCTTTCTGCATACTGAATATCTGCAAGTATAGTAAAGATGTGGATAATGAAGACAAACTAGAAAACAAACAGCTTTAGCAGCAAGTAGCAACATACGTAAATAGAGAAAAGGACAGCAAGCTCCCAAAATAGCTGTCAAATTATAAAAGCAAGTAACTGGTCCTTTCTTCTATCATCTGCAGCTTCCCTTGTCCTGAATAAACACACGAGTCTCTTAACATATCTAGGGACTCAGGGCATGCAACCACCCTGCAGTTTCAAGCCAGAATAAAAAGGAAACTAAAACAAAGGAAACAGCCTTCGAAGGTTGCAAGCAGCTTCTAGATGAATCCCTACCCCTGCAAGGAGCCCACAGGTTATACCTGGCTGAAAGTGGGGGAAACACTCACTTTTGGAAGGACAAGTGAAATCATTAAGGTCCTATCAAATAAGGAGAGAAAATCTTTAATAAGCTACTTAGGTGCTTTGTTGTTTTGTAATTGTGCGCTCTGCAAGGTCAAAGACTCCATTTGCACATTTCTAGCCAAGCCTTCTTATATTGGACTCTTTCAACATGAAATGTTGATCAAGTCTGAGACTGAGTGATCCTAATCACAGCTAGACTTCTCTGAGAAATTTAGACAGCAGGGAGGTCTCACCGTTCACATGGAAGTACCTCCTCAACAGAAGGTACCACAACCTAATTATAGTATAATCAACTGAAATAAATGACAGTGCTGTTATTTAAATACTGAATTAGCAATAAAACTAATCTTAATCATCCGTGTCATCATTGTCCTACTTCTCATACCTGGCTGAGAACTTTCTTGTTCTGATAGCTCTGCTACAAATATCAGAACTAGAAGGAATATATGTTAATTCTCACTGAAGGGCATGTACTTAAGTCCAAAGCCAAACGAATAGTTCAAATTTGATTAAGAATACAACTATATAAACTCTACAGCAAGCTACCAGGAAAGGAATTTTCCTTTGAACTGTTAATTTGCAGTCCTCTTCAGAAAAATGACAATGTGAAAATGATAAGTTTCTACTCTCTTCACAAGCAGACAGTCTCACATGATCTGACTTCAGGTCAAATAAAAGATTATATATTTTACTCCGCCTTGTCCTAGAGGATTGGGATAGATTGAATCATCTACATGCCATTTCTATACCTGCCTGACAGAACTGTCACCAAGTACTAATCAATTACACCTTGCAAGTGTGTTCTGAAGAAGGTTTAAATTAGCTCTACTTCCAGTGATCAATTAAATGCTACAAAGATGTAATCATAATTGTACCCATAGCTGTTTACAGAGCTGGCTGTTTGTTTGGAAGATGAATAACTTCTAAATTAACTGTGCTCATTTAATAATTAACTATCAACTGTCTATTTCTAAGTCGGTTTATAGCTAATTAACTTGGTCAATAGACATATATATCTGGAGTATCTTTTTATCAAGGAAGCCAATGGCAATCACCAAGTCTGCTTGCAGAATAAAATTCCCCCCTTACCACCACTGTAAAGATTTGATTGCCAAATGAAACAACAGCCTTAAAATGCAGATCTGTACCCATTGATCCTGAAAGGTACTGCCAAGTCCAAATGCCAGGAATTAAAGGTGTCAGAGTAAAACACAGGAACAGCCAGTGATATATAGGCAGTCATAGTTAATGGTTTGTGGTTCATTCTGCAATCGTAAGATTTCTGAAAAAATTGAGCATCAGATGAGTGCAACAGACATGCAGCAGCCAAAGTTAAATTTGGTAAAATCCCATGCACCTTTCTCTAAACACCTTTTTTCAAGAAAAAGAAACAGTTGATTTATCTCAATATACAACATGTTGGAACCGAGTGAAAGGTGTTTTAAACACACAAGACAACCATAGTGAGGTTTTATCATCTCCTGGGATAGGTCAACCAAACATTATTTTACAAGTGCGTTCTTAGGCTTTACCTTCCTTTACAAGGTCATCTTTTATAACTAGTGATAATTGGAATTTTGCAAGTGCTCCATCTATGGAAGGATTCAGAACTGTACAGGTTTTAATGTTGGCACAGCTCTTGCTATCAAGTTTCTTGCTAAAGAAAAAGACAGACTTTCATATGCTGCCTTCCTCCCAGCTACATTTAACTGTGATCACTGACCTGATTTAAGGATGCAGAGGCTAGACATCCATTTCATACAGAACTATGCCTTCAGCCAGTGAAATGAACATACTGGACACCGCAGGTGTGATAAGCTAAGTACCCACATTATCCATCCATGTCCTGACCCTCGGGTGCTCTCACACTGTGCAGGCACATAACCTTCCAAACCCTTTCTTGGATGCACATGCATCTGAAATCAGCAGATCAGGGGCACATGCTCTCTTGCAGCAGGCCCCACGTGTTCATGTTAAAGTGCCAAGAGTACTTCAAATCTACAGGAGAGGAAGACACAGGATTCAGAGGCAGCTCTGGCTGCCAACAGGACAGGTTGCACTGCAGCAGCATCCAAGAAATCCTGAAGACCACTTGTGATACATAACATGAAAGAGGAAACTGCGGCCTGGAAAAGCTCTGAATGGAAGCACTACCACAATGGCTTGATGGAAACACTTATTTACAAAATTGAGACTCTGCCTCACAGTATATAACTTTATACAACTCACCCTCAAGATCTTCAGACCTGACCATGCCCACGCATTATTCATCCATGTAGTTTCACTTGAGCTACCCTAAGCCTACAAAGTAACATTCAGCCACTTTGCACAGAGCCCAGGAGGAGATAAAAGACTTACCTGGGAAGTGTCTTGCTCTTTTTAATCTCCTTCTGGGACCTGATCTAACCAAGTGGTATTTACTGAAATATATCTACTGACCCACAGTAATTACTTGCCCTGTAATAGTAGCCTAGCCTTGAAGTGCTGCCTTCCTTTATGTTTAGAAAATGTAGAAGGTGTCTGATGCTTGACCACATCAATACCTGCACATAACATCTAAAGAAATTGCTTCAGAGGAACTAGAACAGGAAGCTAGTACATTGACATTTCCAGTTTAAATCAGAGCATTGAGACACTACAGAAGCTGAGGAAGAATATTGGAATACTGAAGCACAGAGATGTTACAGAAGTTGAAGGAAAAAAATACCAGAATAACGTTAGAAAGGTTATAATCAACTCTTGGAAATACTATACAGGGACATAATTCTTATCACACTCAAAATTACCCTATTTTCTTGCTCTGATTTGTAGTACTTCAACCAGCCCCAACCTTCTGCTTCACTAGCACTGTCCTAATCTGGTACTAGGCTTGATCCAGTCTACAAACAGTTACAGGGAAATTATTTAACCATTAGATGGGTTAATCGAGGCTCCCAAGTAATCCACAGCATAGTAAGAAAGCTGAAGTTGTGTTGCTCTCACAATGTGTCTTAAGCCTGTTTAATAATAACATTGACCATAAAAAAAGCAAAGTTGCAGCCTCTTCATTCTAAGGTAACCCCCAAAGGTTGTTTTGACCTCAAAACCATCAGGGGTTAAGAGAATGCTTGAAGGTGCTTAAATACTAAAGCTGAATTTGCCCTCTAAATTCTTCCTCTCTTGGCAAAGATAGGGCAAACCTTTCCTCTATGTTTTTTTTTTTGTTGTTTGTTTTGTTTTGGGGATTTTGTTTGGTTTTATTTTGTTTTTATCCTTTCTTCAATGACTGGGATAAAACTAACATTGTGCAACACAAAGCAGTGTTTCATACCTCTCTAGGAGCCCAAAATTCACCCAGTTTCAAGCAGTGGAATTGCAAAGACAGCACACCAAAATTAAGTAGGGTGTGTAATCTGTGTGTCCGTCAAAACGGACTTGAAAAAGCTTTTCACATCTGCCAATATATCATGGCTCATTGCAGGTGAGCATAAAGAAAAGCTTTTAGATATTATAGCAGCACCTGCAGCAAAAGTTATCCTCCGAGTATGACTCACTCACAGCTCCATTCATAACGTGGCTCACACCTACTGCTCAGTGCAGGGCTCCGAGGAAAGCTCTCCCAGCTACACACGGCTGAGCGGAGCCACATCACTGCACAGCCTGCAGTCAGCAGAGGGCAGTGGAAATTATTTTCTTCCCCGAAACTTGGTGTGATGCTTCTATTATCCTCCGCATTTAAACTTCCCTGATACTGATCTCCCACGGTGTTATAATGAACTGAGTAGAAAAGCTCTTTTTTTTTTTTTACTTTGTCTTATGCCTTCAGGCTCCTGGAAGGCATTAGTCCCTCACACCACCTTGATTTTAAATTTTGCTTCATAATAATTTATATTCTGGAAAATAGATCCACTCAAGTATTTCTTTCACCACATACTAAGCAATCTGATTTTGAAAGATAAAAATCTCTAGATATAAAACAAATCTTGGCTCCTCAGCAATCCATTGCAAGCAATTTCCTCAATTTGATATTGTCACAGTACGTCTACATGCAGCAGCAGAGACAGAAGTAGTTTAGATGGGCCAGGGGCCATCATCATCACAGGCACTTGATTTAGATTTGCTTGAGTTAAATTCTCATCACAGCAACTGCTAATTAAAATAGATCAGTTCATCATACCAGGAAATACTGAGAGAGCCTTCTTTCATGTTATTAGCTGTATGCACTTAGTACCTTCAATTAAAAAAAAAGGGGGGACAAATTAAAAAATAGAGTATTTGTCTTGCTAATTCACAACACACCTCTCTACTGCATGACAGGATATAACCTAGAAGCTAGTTTTCTTTGAGCTTCCTCATCATAATATCATAATATTATTTTTAATAAATTAATAAATAAAAGATAGCAGCTTTTTTAAATTGCTTTTTTTGAATGGAAAAATGGTTAAAGTGTGAGAAAACAACTCACTCTGCAGCATCCAAATACTACAACCCCATTGCTAATAAACATCCTTTTCTTGCTGAAATGTTGTTTGAAAATTTTGAGAAAACCAGGATATTGCTCCAGCAAAAGTAAATTGTAACACATTTTCAGTTAATTCATTCTTTCTATGGTAAAAGCATGCACAACCAGAATGGTCAGAACAACCACAACCAAGTCTACACCTCTGGAAAAAGCTGCAACAGCTAAATGTTTCTTAGAGTTACTGTACAGTAAGGAGACTATCTTAAATGCATGCAGCTACTTCTGATAAGACTTTAGCTTCTTTTATCTGAGGTCCATTAGCCTTCATTTTATTCATAAGATGTAGAGAGGCCAAGGAAGAAAGATAGTGAAGGAAGACAGATGTAGCTTATCAGGAAATAAAGCTAGTGCCAGCAACTTCTTGTGTTACTATTGGGTCCTCAGTTCCTTTACAAACCTTTATCCTGTCTCTAGCTCCCAAATGGCTGCAGACTCACTGAAAAGTGTCTGAGCAGATATTCGCTACCAAGTTCTTGGGTTGGGACCAGCATTTGAATGTCTTTCTGCAAACTTCTCATAAATCAAATGAACAAAACCAAGAAAGCGACTGTGTCTGAAAGCAGATAGCATGTCCTGTTAAAAGGTATTTTATACTAGTTACTAATAAAACCGTCATAATTAAAACAGAAAAGCTATACTAATCATTCCTGATGACAGAGATGTGTCCAGTAGGTTTCAGCCAGGACCATGTGCTCCTAGTTGTCCCCTAGTCCATACTGTTGCCCTTAAAATGTTATATTTTCACCTGCTTGATATAAATCTTAAATGCAAGTTTTATAATATTTTCTTTTTATTCTATTTTCCTAATGTTGAGATAAAAAAATTGTGTCTAACACTTTGTCTCATTTCTCCAAATTTCAAGTGTTACTGATAGAACACGGGATAATTCTATGTAAGTTATCTCAGCATGGTTCAGGGGGCCATCAAAAACTAACAAAGTTTCATCTATAACTATCATCCACTCCTCATACACGAATTTGTGTCAGAGTTATAAAGGAATGTCAAAAGCCTTCCTTCTACTTCGCTGAGGTTTTGTGGGTTGCTTGTTTTGGGTGCATTGATGCATTTTAAAAATATATAAATATCTATATAAAATTGACATTATGTCAAAACAACACAAACAGCATCTTCCAAAGAAATTCTTTAAAGGTATCATCAGTTGCTATAGTTGCTAGACAAGTACAGACAGACTATGAAGTCTAATCTTCACAGCAGTATAATACCTCAGTGGAGCCCACGGTTGTATCCTCAGCAGCACTGCAAAAACCCTAAATTAACTCAGCCTAACCTTTTGAAGTTAAGCAGGTAGAGACAAACAGCTCAAAACTACCCCAATCCTGCCAAATATCAATGCTTCCAGTAGTCACTTCAACATTATGATTTGTTTTCTAGGCATACACACAAATACCTGTGACCTGATTACTCAGCATCTAGTTATGAGATCCTTGAAAGGCTTTTCATTGGGAATAAAAAAAAAGTTTTGACCTCCTAAGAACAAAGTTAAAATTAATGAAATTCATCCAATAACATGAAGGCTGCTTACAGTCAAAAGGCACAGAAAATAAAGGTGAAAGGAGCCCAGCTCCTTCTCCCATTACTCCTCTTCCCATTACTGCTTATGCTCCCTTTGAGCAGTTACCAGCAGTCTGATCAGCATTTAGCTTAACTTTACCCAAATCTGACCTTGATTATTTTATAGCAAGTCTCTATAAAAGTCCTGTTGTTTCTGGAGCAGCTCCTACCAAATAACTAGCTGAGGGCTTCAAAGATATGCAACACATTACCTGAGTTTGTTCTATTCTGAAAAAGAATATTGTGTAGACATAATATGCACAGGAGATTAAAATTTACAACTCTAGAGTTAGAAAGGTCCTCAGCCAATGTTTATTTATCAAAACTTGCTATTTTCCCTGTCTAGAAATGATAGAGATTTTGCCTTACCAATGTTTTGCATCGTATCTTCAATACCAGGGCTTCTGCAGCCACAAAGCAAAATTTCAAATTTATGCGGAGGGGTGGGTGGAGTTGGGGTGTGTATATTGATCCCAAAATCAAGGTCTTAATAAATTCCAGCTGCTGGCAAGGCTACTTAGAGCCACCTGTTGCAACAGTTCATGATGTCTGTGAAACTTAAAGACTGGAAATTTTTCTCTATTGCCTTATAAGTTATATAAGTTGCTCAGGCTGTTTAAAACTGTAGAAAAGTGCACCTGGATGTTTTTCACTATGTTGAACGAACCTGTGCCCAAAATAGTCCCTGATAATTAGCTGCTTTCCAAACTCATGGTGTTTTCAAAACTGCACATAATATTTCTCATCTTGAAAAAAAAAGACACTTTTTCATATAACTGTTGTTCACAGTCTTCAAGTACAAATGTTTCTTTTGCTAGGTGCTGTGTCACATTGCAGGTATCAGATTTTCTCAGTTTCCAAACATTTGTAAGGTCTTCACATTTCTATATAGGCAAAATCACTTATCAGATCTTCTTCATACTTCAGGCAAGGCTGAGAGGACAAAAACTGTTCAGGTTTACCCTTCCCAAATGGTGTGTGGCCTCAGTTTCCATGCCAGCACCATTTGTCATTGCATTTCTTGGGGCATTCTTTGGGGACTCTGCTATGTATAAAACTAGTTTGCTTTCCCTGCAAGTAAAGGATAATCTCCTAATGCACAGCCTCTGCAAAATCATTCTATTTATCCTGAGAACAGTAACAAAATATAAGAGCTTAAATGTGGCAACACGAAAGTGCATCTCTGTAAACTCTGGAGTGTTTCAGTGCACAGCTACACAGCTCTCACTGGGAATATTCTTGCCTTTCAGGCTATGAACTGCCTGCTGTGGCCAAGCTGTACAAATCTGAAAGGCTTTGTATTACAGATTATGACAACCCCAGGATACGATCTGTAGACAGAAATATGAGAATTCACTAGGGCTCAAGTTTAGAGGTTTGAGGTTTTTTTGTACTCTTCAAGTCTCCCTACTTCAATAGGGAGAATATAATGTATAAACCAAATTTGACCCAATCCTTTATCATCTACTGGAAAGTGCCTTTAAAGGAATATATTATAAAATATAATTAATCAGACTAGCTCTTATACTCTTGCCATAAAAATGCTAAAATATTGAGACCATTGTAAAGAAAATTATTTTGTGAGAACTACTTGGCATGGACACTTTCCTTTGTTCTTGACCTGTCTTATCTTTACACTTACCAAGCTAAGCCAACAGCTGTAGCTGTAGCTTTGGCAGGAAACACAACCTGGATTTAGATGCCAAGCATATGAATATTTTGTATTTTACTCCATCTCTCTACCACCTTCAGGAACAGACTCGGGGTTCACACGTGATCTATTCTGATCAGTTACTTGGCAAGGTCTTTGGAAAAAACTGATCATTGACAGCACTGACAATAAAAAGAGCTACAGAAAGACTCAGAAAATTTAATTGGGTTTGACACCAGTTGTTTCGAGTCTGCCCAACGGATGATGTCCTACCACATAGCAAAATTTAACAGTGTCCTCAAGATTTTATTATCAAATGAAAACAGTTTAATGGTAAATCTCTTTTAAATCCTATGCCTGCTTTCAACACAGAAATTTCTCTTCAGTAGAATCAGTTGGGAAGAGTAAATTCCAGCCACAATGTTCAGTCTTTTATCCAGTGGTAGCTGATTCCTTTTTTAAGAATATATCCCTATCAGCAATACTCAGACTTGATGCTGTATGTAGTAGAATCCACTTAATCTTATTTGTTTCCAGCCCAAAAGCCTATGAGAAAGTCTGAATTGAAAATTAATTGCTTTTTTCCTCTCATTTTTTGAATTAGCCTGCCTGACTGGGTCTCTGCACTCTAGAGGAATGTGCAGACTGGGAGAGAAGCAGTCTTTGTATGTGGAAAGGGTTTGGTAGTAGCTGAAGCTAACTGCCTTTTTTTTTTTTTTTTTTTTTTACAGTGACAGACAAGCAATTTGGTGGGAGGCATTTTAAACAGCAGACATTTTAAAGTAGTTACTACCATGTAAGAACTCATTCAGTTGTTAGAAGTAGCAAATGTACAGCAGAAATGGGGTCTGTGCACGTTGTCATGGGAAAGGGATGATACATTCATAAACCCACAGGGAACTGTCTGGCTGCATTGCAGCCACAGTCACTCCACTGCAGCCGTGGAGAGCCAGAGGTGCTTTGGATTCCCAAATAACATTTCATATGCACTCTGCAGTGAAGAAGACAGAGAGAATTCCTCTTATTACAAAAAAATTATGTGATCCATGCCTGCTTAAGGAGTCCATGCATATACGCAGTCCTTTAAACCAAAGATTTGCATCAGCACTGACACAAGTTCTTACTGCACACGGCATTATCACCGCAGTTTTAAATGGAGGAACGTAAAGGCTCTGAAGAAATGGATTTGTACTGAAGTATCTTAATCAGAACCTTTGGAGGGGAGGTTATAAATAAAGCTGGTATTTCATTTCAGCAAGCAATCCATCACCCCTATCATCCCATTGAGCTATAACAGCGTGGAGTTGAGTTGTTATTTACGCACACAAACACTTGGTGCTGAAGCACCTCAGTAACAAAGGAAGAGACAAAGCCACAAGCAGCCTCTAATAAAATAGCAAGTGCTAGGAAGAGGTAAGTAAAGCAGTCTACCATGACATGAAGTTTGTAGCATTGTGTGATGTCCTGCTGAGTAGAAAAAAAAAATTCTGACTGACACAAACTGCTGCATAAAAGGAAGGTAGATTTTTTTTTAAATACTATTCATTTTTATGAACTACATCAAAATAGTTTTCAGGATAATCTGATCATTGCAGTATTCCTAGAGGACATACTAACTGTTACCAGGCAAATGTTTAAAGTTAAAGAATTTTTCATCCCACAAGTCATTTGGTACTTGATACAAGAGCTGTTTTGTCTTAAAGACAAAACAGATACAACTGTTCCTAACATAACACAGGTTAACGCTGCTAATCACCACCCAAAAGCAACTTAACAGTGAAAACCACAGATCCAGAAATCGGCAAGATAAAGCCTGAGATAGTTATTTACAACTTGATATAAGTCATTGCAAGACAATTTGTCCATTTTAGAGTCTTTGCTTGAGTAAAGCTCCCATTAGTTTCTAAAAGGGCTCCACCTTCTCAGTCAGAAAAGATCAGGCACTTCGACAAGGGAGTACTTAGGGAGGGGCTGAGAGAAAGCCACAGAACCTTCAGTAGCACAGGAAGCCTAAAATATATTCAAGCACCTACGTGACCATTTCTAGAGTAATAATAAGAGCAGCTAAAACATATAGACAAGGTTTATACTGTATGTAGAAGGCAAACATACTGACAGGAGTGCTTGAATGAAGTTTAGTCTCTCATAGATAAAAAACAACTCCCAAACTCACAATATTGACTAGAAGATGATCTTGGAAAACAGTTACTTGACCTCTTTCTTGTCATTAGCCTTTCTGGTGTGTAAGTATCTTCCTGTCATCCACAAAGCACAGTGACACAAGCTGCAGCTCACAGAAAAGATACAGAATCAAATGATACCAAGAAATAAGTGTAAATGCAAGAAAACCAAACAAATGAAATCACTGTGGTCAAAACAGAATCTATAAAGCAAGAGGTGAACGACATATTAATATGATATTAATATGATATTAATATGATATTAATATTAAATGATAATAATAAATGATCTATCACAGACTAGGGAAGAATGCCTATTTATAGGAGGGAAATAAACTTTGTTACAAGGGACAAAGAATCTGTGGTGTCTTACATAAGTCTGAAGATGAACTTAACCTGAAGGTTTTCCCAGAAGACCTGTGTGGAGCACCTTGGAAAAATTATGACTGTGAGAGCTTTGGAGAAATCAAGAGAGAATTGCATGCAAGACTAAACCAACACATGGCAGACATCAGCAAAAGCCCAGCCAGCTCCCAGCTAGGAAAACATGCCTTATCCACAGGTTATAGAATAAACACAGATGCAGCAAAATGAGTCACCAGAGGAAAACAAAAATTTAAATTGGAGGCAAATGAAGCTTTTTGCACATGCATGACAAGAAATCCATTGAGCAAAACTAATTTTATGTCTGTGCTGGAGTAGCTGTCTTGCATGTTAAAAAAAATAAGATGACAATGGTAAGAGGGGAAGGGCTCACATAGTAATGGTTTTATCTTCTTTACAATGAATACCAGAATTGATCAACGAGTCAGACCCTTATTCCTGTTGGTTCTCTGCAAACTCTGAGGGAAAAGCCAGGTTCACTTCCAGTGAGTGTAGTTCAAATATTAGTCAGACATTCTGAAATGTGAGTTGAAGATAAATATTTTCATAAAGGCTCATGTATGAGGGTTTCTCCAGAAGAATGCAGTGTGTGAGGCAGGTGCTTCATGCACAGCATATCCTAACCCTGTACTCTATCAAGGGAAGTGAAAAATGTTTCCAGCAATCTGTGAACATTTCCACTATATTGTAAACAGGATTTATAAACTCTTTGAAAATACAGAAAACAACCTACAGCTTCTAAAAATTTTTATACTATTATGATTTTACACCAATTTATCTCCCCATAATAGCTTTCCTAGCTATTCATAGTACGAGAGCCAACTGATGCCTACAAGCCAGCTGTGCAAAATAACTGTTGTCAAGGGCCAAAAGATCTTTATTAAACTCAGGAGTCATAAAGTAGATTTTCCTGTACTATTATGTAGTTTTATGAAGCAGTTCACTGTTCAGATTACCACCTATGTATGCTGATTCTTAATAACCCAACAAGAGAAGGAACTGAATGAATATTTTCAAAGTGATATACTGTTCTCACCTAAATGGGGACACATCAACGACTTTGCAGAAATGTACATGGATATGTGTTTATTTACATTTGTGTGCATTCATCCTTTTTGTTTCATAAGTTCAAATACTGCAGACATTAGAAATCCAAATAGAACGAAAATACTTATTTTGTATAGGAATCAAAGGGAGTGCCTAATTCAAAGACATTGCTTATTTTAGGAGGTGTTAAATCACATCCAGTGAACAAGGAGAACCAGAATTTAGACATAGCATGGATAGCAGGACCTTACAGAAAAATTTATTTATATGGTAGTGCATGAAGGTAATGCAAGATTGTAATCTTGATTTTGGGCACCAGCCCACAGGAATTAAAATGCATTCTGTTACAAGGCATCTCCAAGTCTTGGAGTCATTATCATGTGTCTGTTCGCATTTTAAATGGGTTAAAAAAAAATCCAAACAGACTTGTCTGGAGACATACTTGCAAAAGAAAGAAATAATTGAGAAGAACAGTAAGTGCTAGTTGCTAAGCAATCCACTTCTTCTGGCCTAGATGGAGTGCCAACCTTCATGGGATTCTTACTCTTTCCCTTTAAATACAGTACAATATCATTTGAAAACACTCTCCAAAGGGCATCCTCTGAGTCTGCAGAGTGGAGTGCTTGGTTCAGCCTGGCTGAAGCCATGAGCGCTGCCTGAGGAAAGCCTGGCTGTCAGGCACTTCCCAAGCCTCTGCATTCAGCAGTTGTCCCATTAGGAGCTCATTGCATTTATGGGCACAGACAACTGCATTTGTGACTGCTCTGGGTTTTTTGTCTCTTTGGCAGGTGGGGAGGGAAAAAAATAAAAATGGGAACTCTGCTGGTTCATGCCTATCCCCTGCCAGCTGGAATAGGCTGTCTTGCGATTTTATGTCCACTCAGGATGAAACTACAAAGAAAAAAAGCAAGACCTGCCGCTTCCCCGGCAGGCTGATGACAAGAGAGGGAGGGCGGCAGGTTCCCCCTGGAACTCCGTTGAATCCCAGTTGTCAATTGTTTCAGCGCAATATAAAACACAGGCAGTGCACACGGGTCCCAGGGAAACTTTATTTGATGGTAAACTTCCCCTTTTCCTCTCCTGGGACCCCGATCAAGGGGCAAACAAAGACTTATATGCAGGGGGGAGGTCAGGGGTAGGCACAACTTTCAACAAATCAGGAGAGTTGGGAGTAAAAATCTAGGCGAAGATAATGGCAGTGAACCAATAAGATTCCAAAGGAGGAAAAGCGGTTTCAATAAACGGCTAAAATTTGGAGAAATAGAAACAAGAAACTAGTTGATGAAATAACTGGGAAAAGGTGGAGACAAAAGGAAAACAGCACCAAGGAAAACCACCAAATCACAAATCAAACCATAAAGCTACTAATAAAACAAAAAGCACGATACAACAAAGACCAAACCCTAAACACACATGTGCACACATCCCAGAGCAGACTACGCAAACAGGAAGATAAAAAGTAGAAAAACGGGAGTGGCAAAGCAAGGATTCATTATGGTTCAGCCTTGCTCTGCTCAGGGAAGACCACAGGGGATTGTACCATCACCAGGCTCAGGCAGCTCCCTCAGCTTCTTCCCACATTGGGGCTGCCTCCTAATTTCCTATTACAGATCAACAAGAAGAGAAGAGACCATGCATAGTTACCTGCACAAACACATAGGAAACTGTTTTCCAATCATTCTTCCTAGATTAATTTTCTGAAATACTGGTCACTATTACAAAGTTCCTAAGCAGATGTACCAATAAACAAGTTAAGCCAAACACTCAAATATTTATTTACTAACAACTTTCAACTATATTGAATACCACTTATACAAAAATAACTCTAAGATTTTATTATCACAGTGTGTTATTGCTGTAAGATGATGTGCAACAGCTGGGAATCTGCATTTTCTGGGTATTAAATATTCCCGAAAAATGTTAAAGAACAAACATATTGTTCTCATAGGGCCTGATTCAGCAAGATGAGAAGCTCTGAGTCCCACTTCGTTTGCTGGGAGCCACGAGAATTCATCTCAGAGGAGCACTTAGGAAGGGTGAAGTTCAAATTAGATTATTTTATTATTATTATTATTAAATTATGGATCTTATAATAAGCACAGCTGTTTACTTATGTGCTAACTATATTTAAATAGACATTAGAGGTTTAAATTTGATTTTCTGATTTCAGTAGTATGAGTAAATGTTCTTGCTGCTGCCAAAAAAAGTCATAGCATGCTATAAAAATCCATAACCATCTTCATCTATGTTTTCATACTTCACATATATGCTAGACTGGATAAACATGCTGGGCCATTCAGAAGCAGAAATGGGTTCTTTGGAACATCTGCTCAAAAATGGGTGTTATAGAGCTAGGTGCATATCACAGCCAATTAAGTACATTTGAAAGGATTGTGGATTACTTTGCTTTCTTCTGTGTTTATCAGATATTTTTTCAGGTGAAACTATGCCATACCAAGACCAAACCAGGAAGAGTTTCACCTTCCTTCCAGTTTTCTTCCATTGTTCTGCTCATCCAGGAAAAGAATTGTCACCACTTGTAACCCCTGCAGGGGAATGGAGAACAGTTCTTTACTGAATCACAGCAAAGGCAACCGAACAAGGCTCTTTTACAGAAAGAAGGTATGCTGCACCACAAAACAACAACAACAAAAAAATGTTCCTTAACTTCCTTTTAGCTTTATTGTACTTTCCTAATTCTGCATGTTGTGCCTGAATGTGTAAAACTCTTCTCCTTAAATAAGGTAATTCCATGAATGTGCATTGTTTGCGTTTTTATCATTAGAAGCAATTCAACCAATTGGAGGAATAAGAATTTATTCTGTCTTTTCTGTTGTAATTGCTAGTCTACATCAAGTTATTGATTAAAAAAGATGTTCCTTCATTTATAATTCTATTACAGTCTGAAGTGCCTATATAGAAAGTAGCAATATGAGCTCCTTTTTTTCTGAGTTGCAAGTCTATCTTGGTCAGATTTTTCACCATTTCATAGATTTATGTTTTTTTAATATCACAATATGTGCTTACATTATTATGCACATGGTATGTGCATTTATGTGAAAGTGCATTTATTAGGTAAAGCCCTACATTTCTGTTATAAAAGGGTAAAAAATAACAAACATAAATGACATTATATAGCACTGATATGGACAGCCTTTGAACATTCATTGTTTAACCACACCAATAAGACTTTTGAAAGGATTAATTACGTTATGTGAGCTTCCTTTGTGTTGTAATATTCATCCTCTTTCAGAACTTGCAAAAGCTTTTTATTTTAGTCAAATCAACATCACAGGAAAGTAAAGCAGTATGGAAACAGAGTAAGAGAGAGAAATCTAATGTTAAAACAACCATCATCAGAAAAGGGAGATACAGCAACCCTTCTTCCATGTCAGCTAAGCTGTGACAATGTGCTCACAAATGTGCTCTGTAGGGACAGTGATGGCTTCACAGAGGGGCTGTGCAGTCCCACAAAACAGCAGCCAGTGTGCAGCTGATGGGGAAGTGGAGCATGCAGGGAAATCCCAAAGGGAAGGGCTTTGAGGCAACAAGGAGAGGAGGCTAAAAAGGGTCTTAGTGAGGACATAGTTTCAGAGAGTATCAGCAATCCTTAATGCTATCAGAGTCTTGGTGAAATTGAAGTACATAACTACTTTATAGCCATGGGGAAGAGGGGATGAGCTCAGCCAGTCTTGGAACGCCCTGTTTGGCAATCTGCAGGATCCTTAGTGACCTCATTGGGGGTGTTTGGGGCTCCTAACGCTTCTCTGTATGGTCCCACGTTCATACTCGGAGAAAGAGGCTCAAAAATAGCCAAGTCAAGTGGAAAGATGCAAAGGAAACAGAAAAGGGGAAAGAGACCAAGAGTGAGATGGTCTTTGAGAACATTAGTATTGAGCTCCACAGCTTAAAAACTTACAAAATGCAGAACTCTGAAGCAAAATAGAGCACTAACACATGGCACTTGAAAAATTTAAACATGGGTATTGGAATTGGGAGATAGGAATTAATTCCCTTGCTGCTGAAAGCTGAGTGCCATTCCAAAGTGGCAGAAAAGGAGACACTGCAAACACAACATCAAACATTTTTTAAAACTGATATTATACCATACTCCTACTCAAAAAACATGGTGAATGTCTTAGTGTGACATCAAAGGAAAAAAACAGAGAGTAATGTTATTATAAAGGTTGGTTTGAGGCTATCTTATATTAAAAGTCCTGCAGTGTAACTGAACATAAAAAAAATTCTGGGCCACAGAAAGTATTTCTCAATAACTTATATTTGTCTGTGGAAATCACTGAGAGAAGGTCAAACGAAAACATTTTCATCTGAGCTCTTTAAAGTGGACATCTAGGTGGAAAACATAGGCAGACAGAGTGGATTCCCTAACAGATAAAAAGCACAGTATATGAAACATATGCAGTAAACAACGAAGTCTAACTTTTAGTGCCCTTTCATGCAGAGACAAATACACATTCAGGTGGAAAGTCCTCCTAGTTTCAGACTGACAACCGGGTAAAGTGTACCTGTGTGTTTACAGGAACACATTTATCTGAAAGTTTGTCTGAAAGTTTCAATCACTGCCTTATCCTACTGGAAGAGAAACAGTGTCAGACTAAACCACAGATCCTTCTTAAAAACTTTTACAACATCTTATACTCCTTCAAAGATGCTTTTACAAACTTTAAAATCCTTAAAAGATTGAAGCTCTGTAAGAGACATCTTTCTTCCAAACCAGTCAATATTGTCTTTGTTTGCCTGACTCCCTAAATACTTCTTTGCAGCCCTCTGCTTAATTTTAGATTAGGAGCCATTCAGACAGGAATTCCTTGTTTTGTAAATACTTCTACAGACCCAGTACAATTTAGTCCTAGCACAGAATAAGGGCTTTAGATATAGCTGTAATTAATAATAAGAATGAGAATGGCCAGAATAACAAAGCAGTTCTTCGATAATGTCATGTCACTTGGAGAAGACATTACCAAAGCAGTAATTGGGTTGTCTGAATAACTTTGACTTCATCAACAGAAAGAATACAGAACAAGGCAGTACTTCACATACTGGAGAGAAGGCCATAAAAGGGATGAAGCATCCCATTGTTGGAAAACAGCTATAATTTAAGACTTACTTATGCCAGATAGATATATGAACACTCATTTCCCTACAAATGCAAAAAGATATTAATGATTTAGAGATCTTACTTGCAGGTGTTTTAACAAATTTCCAGTGTCGGAGGAGGAGCTGGTGAGAACGTAATTACAATTGTACTTTATCTAAAAAGAGTAAATTAATATTTATTTCTCCTGATTTATAACTAATCAGATGCTGGACATTAACAAACAATTTTTAAAAGTTCTGAAAACTGGTATAGCTTAAAAAAAGGAAAAAATAGGAAAAAAAGAAAAAAGGAAAATAAGTATTAGAGCTATAAGAATGGGAAAGATCTTGTGGCGAAAGGAGGTGACTAGCAGAGGAAAAAATGAATGCTCACTAGGGTTTTATACCTTCTATCCTCAGATTTTAAAGAGAAAAAAAAGGGGGGGGAAAAACCCCCTAACTCACTACAGATTCAAGTAGCAATAGCTTTCCAAGGGTTTAAACTGTTTGAAAAGCTGTCTGTGGTGAACACTGTTAGAAGGTACAAGGTGCACCAGAGGGGTTTGCAGGAAAGCCAGAAGCAAAGTACTTTTCAAGATCAATCAGAAACTGCTGTTTCAGGAGCTGTACTAGAGTTAATGCCAAATAAAATGCATGCTACTCCACAGAGATTTTAATGAACCTGCTTGGAGGCAACAGAATGAAGGTGCCGTTGGCAGGGAGCAACATTTCAAAATAACCTGGAGCAAGTTACTTAAAGTCCAAACATTTATAATAAAACTGAACAAAGCACAAGCAGAAATAGGGAGGAGGTTAATGAAGTCCTGTAAGCAGCATCAATCACTTCCTAAAGCACACAGAGAAAACAAACTGTGTTCAAAGGTGTTTTTTTAAGCACTGTGTGAGATACATTAAAACCCTTTGAAAAGGAGGGAAGTTCCTTTGAACAACTTTAGGCATTTACATTCAGTAAACAAGACAGCTAGAGAAAAATTCTAGTCAAGCCCTCCTGTCCCTCCAAGCTAAGTTCTTTGGTATTTGTCTCTCCTTTTCTTCTCCATCCACCCCACAGTCCTTTTCATCTGTGTTTCACTTTCAACACATCACTTGGGATCAGTGCACAGCAACAGCCGCGGCGCTCCTGCGTAGCTGTGCTGTGCCAGAGGTAGCGATGAGTTTATTCACCCATCTGCCTAAGCAGCAATTCCAAGGCATTCCTTATTTCATTTTTTCCTTTTTCTGTGTTAGGAGATTTTCTCTCTGCTGCTGGAATCTGAAACATGTTTCACTCCGCTATGTGGTAATTAGAAATTACGCTCTAATAATCAGTGCATTTTCAAGCATCTCACTGCTTGCAAAGGAGTTATTTTTATAGCCAGTACTAAAGCACAAGGGGTGCTTCTGTTATCACCTATAACATATTTGGCTCTTGTTTTTTCCCCTCAGATCTAGTATGCGTCCTGGCCCTAAGAATAAGTGACCACCACCAGCGATTGATACAGGGCTGACCTGCTGTTGCTGAGTACTGCCTGTTTGATCTGTGAAGATTGGACCAGGTTATTGCTCTAGTAGTATTAATTAATGGTGATAAGTTCCAGTTATACCAGGCATAATGAATGCAGGACCCTGGCACAGTCCTCACATCTTTGTAGTGTTTTTTCCCAATGGTATCAGACTGCAGCTGAATTTGTGAAAAAATTCTTAAGGATAAGAAAAGCCAGACCACAAGCTCTAACTTGTTAAGCAACTGTAAACTTTCTGGTGAAAACTAAGTTTCTCCAAAGGAGACACTTTATAAACTGATTTTTACTTTGAGAGGAGTTTTTCTTCCGCATTTTGTTTTGTGGGCATCTTGAGGGGATGACATTAATACATAAGGTATGGTACCTCAGCAAGTATGGCACTGTGCTGGAACAATTTGCCATAAAAGAGGTTGGTAGTTAGATTTTTTTTTTTTCTCCCATTAGTAAATAAGATGCTGACATCAGTTTCAGATGCCAAAAGAGCTTGGAAATCTTTATTAGTACACACATTAGTAGCAGCACTATTGGTGACCATTATGGATGTCCCTCGTATCCAGCTCTTATTGCACTCCTGTACCTGAACCTGGGCTAGCTGGAGCTAACACTCTTCCTGAACAGGAGGAAATTACAATAATTGATTTGTGCAGCTATTCAAGCCTGGCTGAACATGATATGGATGGGTGTAGTTGTAGCAGGTGCTGAGCAGCTCACACAAAACTTTTGTGACCAGTAAAAGGGAACCTGTTTTTTTAGCTGTATGCATTAGGAACTCTTAACTAACAACAAGGAAATGCTCCTAATAATAAATATCTATGGTCTTGTGTATACCCAGCAGATCCTGGAGTGGAGACCTGCTGTTTGTAAGGGGGTTAATTCTTTTCTTTTTCCTACTTTTTCAAGCTTTTAGATGCCTTTCAATGAATTATGGTTTGAAAAGTTTCTGGGGCCCCCAGCAAAGAGGTGAGAAACAGCTATTTCTGGCAAGCAGGTAAAGGTACCAAAGCTATGAGTATCCACAGGGGCTGTTGTGCAAGCTCTACAAAGAAGCATTAAGCACAGCTTAAAATAATTATCTCTGTGTTTAGATTCATATCAAGAAATGTCCTTTTTGTAGGCAAGATAAGGAGGAAAAAGAATTAGCATAATTCAGAAATGTGTGTCATGAAAGGCCAGGTGACCATTCCCGTTTCCCTCTGATTTTGTCTTAGAGGATGTATCCAAACATGAGTCCTGTGGCCCACTGAAAGGTACAAACAGTGATGCTGAAGATGCTCATGGTATAAATAAAATCTTTCAACAGAAACAGTAGGCTGGGTAGAATCAGGTTTAGGATCTCAACAGTCACTCACCACAGACCTCAGGGATTTCAGGACTAGGCTGCAAAGGCCTACTGAGAGAAACATTCATTATTTATGACCTTGGATAAGGATAAATGTAAACAAAACACTGACAAACAAACAGCTCAGCAGAAATTATACCATGTGGTTTTACTACATTAGGAGCTTTGATTAATAAATCGTGGGGGGAGATTTAGCAACAGTGTACCAATTTAAAATAATAAAGCCTAATGAAAAATTAACAATAACATTAAATGTTTCAGTAATGTTCCCTGTAATGGCTGTTGACATGGGAAATAAATCATCAAAAGGATTTCTGAAGAACAAATTTAGCAAAGAAATATGTAATAAGAGTGGCTTAGATAGCCATACTCAGTACATAGATTTTAAATGTAATTCTACATTCTCACACATTAAATATTTAAATTCTCATAAGGAACAAAGAGTGTGGGACTCTCTTTCTTCGGGCATATTACATTTCAAAGCAAGGATGTCCTTAGTATCCAGCTAAAGCCGGGATCTGAGGCTGCATTCCATTGTTTGGCCTCAAACTAATTGTAGCAGAAAATTAATTATGTCCAACATTTCAAACTTAAGTTTTTAAAAAGCAGCTTGATCCTGAAGGGCAGGAGTTGCTCAGCATGTTACATATAGAGCACTAAGTGGCCTGATTTTTCAGAACTGCTTGACTTGTCTAACACATTAGTTTTTGATGGAAGCAGATGGTGTTTTGGTCTCTGTATTCCAAGGCACCTTGACACAGATCCTTAGATGAATTTCTGTGTAACTCAAACTACTTTATCTCTGAGGGTCTTGCCCCTGTGTAAGAAATGGTACCATCCAGAAACTGCAGTCTAAGCATTAAATCAGTGTGCATATTGGTGTAATTTAAGGATTAGAGGAAGAGGAAAAAGCTATTTTTTGTATCAATCTAAACAAGCAAAAGATCATACAGAGTTCTGGCCTTGTATCTGTTTTGTTGGGAGTTTTTTGAGGTTTTTTTTCTACCTTTTTACAGTTTGGAACTTGTAAAAGGACTCCAAGATTAAAAATCTGCTCAGTTTTTCTAGCTGAAGATCTCAAATTGTTTTTCAGGGATATCAGGTTGTGTATCACAAGTCACTTTTCTAACAAATAACTGGACTGGTGAAGGAAAAAATGAAGTGAAAAATCCAGTGATACAATACCTTATACCCTACCACACCAAACCCCTGAATTTGAATTCTTAAATGCAAAATGGCTTGAAATTAGGACTTCTTGACCAGCCACGGTAGAGTGCAAGTCTTCTGGAAGATTTTGCTTCTGAAAGACAGATAAATGTTATTTGGGAAAGCCTCAGTTCTCTCACCAAGCCTCACCACTGCAAGGTGGTTATGCTGGGTACTCTCTAAAAGTGCAATAGAAATGTCCTGACCTTGGCTTGTATTGAAACTCTAACACTTTCTGCATTTATCACAAATTAAATGGTGCTTCTGCCTTTTGGAAACTTTGAGGGGTTTATGAAGATACGTATAAGCTATTTAATAAAAAAAAATAATGTTAGCTACAGCACCAACTCTGTAATTGAACCCCATCATCTTTTACCTAACCAACACAAATATCATATTCTAGACCTCTCTGGTTTAATATTTCCTTATAGCTTGGCCTGCTGTTGTCTAAATTTAATTGAATCTTTCACTAAAGTAACGCTGAGGTATTACCAGAGCAATCTGTGTCATCCACCACCCACCACAAATACCCTATTCACCTTCATTTCCTTTTGTGTGCTATACTAGTCCAAATGCCTTCAACATAATGACTCCCCTTCCTTCACCCTGCTGTGAAATGAGCTGTATGACCTTTACAAACCTACTAGAGACAGCATACAGAAGGGGAAAAGGTAAATAGAATTTAAAAGTTTTTTCTGCATTTTAATTCTTGTATTGGTCTTTTAAATACACCATCTTCAAAAAAAGATCAGTATTTTCATTTAAATACACCATCTTCAAAAAAAAGATCAGTATTAAAGAGTCAAGGATAGCAATATCCCCAAACTGGCTGTACTATTCACAGTGTTTCAGATTGTGTGAGCCACTCCTTTGATTTTGCTCAAAACAGATATTATTAAGTTTTATTTAGTGGTTTTGTTGTAGACATTAAAAAGCAAGGAGGAAATGGGAGGTTGTATTAGAGTGAAGAAACAGCTGCAATGTGTGCAGAACAGCGTAATCCATCACCTGTACCTAAACTTGCAGTGCCACATCCCAGGCAAGACATGGTGTGCAATAAATGTCTCACAGGTGTGCTTGTCAGTAAAATCCTGGTGGCCCTGAGTGGCCAAAGCAAGGAGAGCTCCCTGCCTTGTTGGCTGCCCTGCTAAATCAAATCTAATGCAGAAAGGCTGCTTGGGTCTCTCAAACCACCTCAAGCTGATTTCAAGAATGACACACTGGCAGTATTCAATTTTTTTCCCCCCTCTTAGTCTTGCTGTACCCTTTTGCCTCTCTGAGCATCTAATTTTTCCTAAGAGCTCTGAGAATAATTTCATTTAACCTCATGCATAAGTCTCAGATTACTCTGAAAGTACATTCACATTTAAAACAAACCCCATATCCTCAACTAGTTATCTGCTTAATATCAAAGGAGAAAATCCATTACTTTGTTTTCATGAAGCCAATTTCTCTAACCATCTGTGTATTCATGTGGGTCATCTCCTACCAGATCTGACTTTTTATTGCATATATAGGCAATGCAAAAGCATTTTACAGTGTTTATTTATTTAAACTTACTGTAAAAGAATCAAGACATAAATAGCATTCTTCTGAAACAAAGATTAATATTTATACAGAATGACCTGCAGAGCATGGAGGTTTCAAACTAACACCCACTTTGTTTTGAAGGAAAATTATGGAAGCATTTCGAGCATAACTGTAGAGGAAATGAAGTAGTTGACCTTTTATTATGCTATTCAATGTGATCTTGACTGTGAAATAATAATGATGATGATGGCAACAATGACAACGCTTGCTGATTTTGGCTACTCAGAATAATAAGGAAAAATGTGTCCTGAAACCTGACTAAAAAAGCAAAAACGAACTGTTAATTCTCACAGGATTCCTCTAGTATATAATCAATAAAATTGCAACTGATTTTTTTCTTTAAATCCATCTTCCTCAAAAAAAAAAAAAAACCCAAAAAACCCAAAAAACACCCCCACAAGAGACAAGAGATAAAGAGAAGACCTAAGCACACTATGAAGTACTTGCCTACTGTTGCCACATTTAAACTAGCTTTTGGAATTAATAAATATAACAACATTATTGAATTATATACAGTTTAAATAGTGATGCATTTGCATTGATCTGGCTCTCCTTGCATGAAGATTGATTAAAAAAAACACCTCAAAGAGGGCGTTCACTGTTAAACTAGAGACAGGCCAGAATCAAACCCTTGACACTGTGCACCGCTGCCACACCACTGATGGCATGTTTTAGATTCCACAATATTTTTTCAACAGAGCTCAGAGAGGCAGTGAATCCTGGCCTTTCCAAAGTGCTAAAAATGCAGACAGTAAGAAGGAGCACTGAATGTGCAGAGAGATGAACAATATGAGCTGACAGGTCTTTTCAGGTTTACCTTGTTATCTTCTGGGTTTATCAATAGAGGATGGAGAGAAATCCAATGGCTTTCTCAGCCTGAGGATGTAGTTGAATTAACAGACTTCTTTAAAAAGTTACAAGTCTTTAAGGTGTTACAAGATGGGATTTCACTGTTGCAATCCACGGAGCTAATTAATCTACCAGTTTCCAGTTCTAAATATGTTCTTTTCTGACTAAAGTACCTCCTTCTCTTGCTCAGGAAAGAAAATATATGGGGTAAAACTGTTTGCTGAAGTCCAGTGAGAAATTACTCTCCTCCCACAGAATGAGTTCACAGCAATGATGTCAAAAGGCTTACTTCTGTGTTCCTTTTCAAAAATCTGAAGGGTTTTGAAACTTTTTGTACTTCCTATTTTTATAAGTGAGGTGTATGCCTTCAGTACATCTCTGGAAATGGTACTGAAGTGCCTTGTACACATTAGCATCAATAAGATTATGCTTAAGATGTAAAGGGGGTTTTCATCTCAAAAGAACAAACAGATTACTTAAATGCATTAAAGGTTTCTTTGACATGCTGTTAATACTGGTAGTACTGAGAAGTGAAATTAGGAAGTGAAATGAGGAAAGGGCATGCAGGGAATGAGCTCTGTTCAGTGTGCCAATGCATTTTCTGCTCCCAAAGACTTTGAGACTTTTCTTTCAGAAAAGAGGATCTTGACTGTAACCTAGCCCATTCAGAAACTTTACAAATGAATCAAATTAAACTACTTAACAACAGGAAAGAAAGCATGCAAAATAAATATGATTAAAACAGCCAAGCTTAGGAGTGACCACGATCCTTGGAGATTTTTAAAAGACATGTGAACGTGGCAGTTCAGGACATGGTTTAGTGGTGGACTTGGCAGGGCTGGGTTAATGGTGGGACTCAATGATCTCAAAGAAGTCTTTTCCAACCTAAATTATTTTGTGATTCTGTATTCTACATTCAGGATAATTTACAACCTGTCAGGGAAATTAATGTCATTTATATATAATTAAAAAGCCATGTAGGAAATATTTGACATAACAGACATGAGAGGTTATCTACCAGCAGGGGCAATATATACCTCAACATTTGTATATTTTTTAATTTTTGCTTGTTTAGCCTTTGAAAGACTGAATATCCTGTTACTTACAATACTCATTAATTACCTATTTCCCCGATACTCATTAACATTTTGTTTTTCTTTGGTGATGGATTCCTATGTAGACATAGTCATTTTTGTGCTTTATTATCTTGCCTGGGAGACTAACAGAATAGCATTAGTTACAGAAATAATACTGTGATTTAATGTATGAAAACAGATGGTTATTTAAAATTACTTCGTTCTGGTGTTTAATATTAAGCAACACGCTTAATAAACACAAATGTGATGTTAATTAGGCATAATTTATTCATGTATCCCTCTGAAACATTGATGACAATTTATTTGAGAAAACTAAGCTCATCTGCCTGTTAGTTTATTTACATGCTATAAAACCAAAAAGGCTTTTAAAATGTATCTGTTAGTATAGTTCTATTTTTACCCTTATTCAGAAGGAAAGGATGACACTTCTGTGTTAGCTTGATTTTTTTTTTCTGCTGGCAAATTAATTTCATAAACCGACAAAAGAATTGTTAACTTCAAAAGAAAACCTTCTGCCAAGCCAAATAGTTTTACACAAACTTTGCTTTTACTATGAGGCAACCAAGGGCAAAACCAATTCCTTTGAGGAGAAAAGGCTCCTGCCATTTCCAGGCCAGCAATGCTCTCTGTTGCTAAAGCTGTGTTACTAGTGGAACAAAGTCTTTACTGTATGACTCAAACAGAGCCCCAGAGAACACAGAGGAGTCAGGGATTCCAGCTATGACTCAGGCTTAAAGTGTCAGCGGTGCCTCACAGAGACATAAACTGACAATAGTCGTGAAGTATAAAAACAAAGGATGAAATCCTTAGTGGGTCACAAAACACATGTAAGGCAAAGAGCAGTAGGATTCCGGCCATTTTACCACAAAGTTTCGGAGTTGGTAACTTGCTTTTGGCAAATCTAAAGCATAAGGAAAACAGTTTAAAAAGAAGCTCAAACCAAACCACTTCAAACTTTCTAAAAAGATACAATTGACAAAGTCTAGGAATATATAAAATGGAAAAGGAGAAGAAGGAAAGCTTTTGATGTTACAGTCTGTCATTAGAAAAAAGATATAGTGTGAGGATATCGTCTGCTTCAGGTGAAGCACTGACAAGCCATCAACATCCGAAAACAGAAAGCATTATCATAATTACTCTAGTAGCATTTGGGTACAAACACTATATGAAATACACATGGAAAGAAAAGGTGCAACAAGGCCTCCAAAACCCACATTTTTCATGGTAACAATCAAGTTGGAAAAATAATTCCTTCCAAGGGCTCCCAGCAGGCCAAGGTGGAGACAAACCTGCAGTCGTTCCAAGCTTGTGCAGCCACGAGATGGCATCCACAGGGACAGTGGGCAAAGGCACATCCTTGGGACTCTGGGGTGCCCACCCTCTCACTAATCACAGCTGCCACTGGACCACACACAGTGCCTGCTTCATCCAGGCAGTTGCACCCCCTGACATGTTAATGAAGGAAGACAGGAGTACAGTCTTTAAGTGCTTCTCAGAGGCAGAATACTGAGTACGAGGGGGAAAAGTAAATAACTGCAAGCAGATGGTGAGATGGAGAAGGAGAAACCAACCTGCAGCTTATATTCAACCTCTCACCTCAACAATACCAGTTTAAATCTTGCATATTCTAGACTAGCACTGTATTTGAGAAAATAAAAATAAATATAGGCTTAAGCCTTTGGCTTTATTATCTCTTGTCACAGCACTGACAAAATTATGCCTTTGGGAGTCTCAGCACAGTGATAAAACTATTTCTTAAGAATTTAATAGTAACAAAAATTAGGGGAACAATTGGAATATCACAATACAAATCATAATTCCAAGAGATAACTTATTATTTCAGCCATAGACAAGATTAACACAACATGGAAGATTTTTGTTTGAGAATAGAATGATTTGATTTGCCAGGACATGCATTGCCTTTACAGAGCATGTGGAAATGGAACCTACATTTTTCTATTTGCTAGCATGGCTTTTAACTATTAATATGGTGTATTGCACTAAATAGACTACCTCTGCAGCAAGAGAGTGTTCTCTTGTACTTCTTTATTTCTCTCCAAAGGATCAGCTGATCAACAAAGCATGATGAAAACAGCAAGCACAAACCAGAATAGAGGAATTCAGGTTTCATTGCTAAGCTTGACCATTGATAAGTTTGGAGAAATCCAGGTGCCACAACTAATTTTCATCACCTCACATGAACTCTTCCCTTGCTGACTCTGTCATTCTTTATGTAGCCCTAATTTCCTCTATAAACATCAACAAACCTGGCTAAGAAGACTGTCAAAGATGACACCTGAATATTCCAATTACAGTGGCCTTTCCATCCTCTCTTGCATTTTCATTCCCCTTGCACACTGTTGCAAGACAGCTGGGAGAGTCTAATCCCTGTTTCCTGAAATCATTCCTTACAGGCTGCTTACAAATGGCCTGAAATGTACAAAAGATACAGGTGGCTTAAATAACACTTAACTTCAATCCTATTTTTCCTTTGAGCAGACCTTGGACAGAGGCAAAATCTCATCAGACCCTTTCTTTGTAGTTGGCTACATCAGTTGTTCCAATTAGAAGTGTAGCAACACTTTTCAAGACCAGTTGCTGCGTAATGGACCTAGCATCCACCAATCTCCATCAGGAATGGAAAATAAATTAAAACAGACAAAAAAACCCCCCACAAAACAGGAAAAATAAAAGGAAACCCAAGAAAACCAAAAGGAGGTTAGGGTAAAGAGCTCACTTCCTCAATAGAGTAATTAAAAGCAAATCCATTATCACCCCAAAATCTGCAAGGCTCATACCAAATGAGCCAACTCAAACTCAAGGATGATAGAGGGGCTGGAAATTTCCCAGCACAGTTGCACTACTCTTCTGAAACAAAGGCTGAACCTAACTATCTGAAAATGCTGACTTTATTAGGTTATAGAGGAACATATGTCAGACCTGTTACTGAAAATATATTAAAATGATGACCAAAATAAAACATAATAAAAAAATGGTATCTTCCTAAAGATTCATAAACTAGAGACTTTTTTGGTCCTTGCCTAAAAAAAAAAAAAAGATATCAGATTCAAAACTATGTTCTGTTTCAAACTTACATGAGTAAATCAGAGACCTGAGGGAACAAGGATTTAATACAACATGTGGAACAAGAAAACTCTGAGTTAGGGCTCCATTCACTTCAGAAGATTAAAAGCAAGTAAAAAAAGTTTCCCAGCACAATTAAAATAAATTTCCAACTGGTTTTCATAAAAATTTAACTTTCCTAAACAAGAAACAATACTTATATACCCAACGAGACTGTCACTGATTTTTAGAAGATAATTTTTATAACTGTCTCAAAAGACATTGTCACCTGATACCTATAAAGAAATAGACTGTTCTTTTTGATGGAGCAACCGCTCACATGACTGAGATTATAACTGGATTTCTGTTCACACAGCACTCAGGAAAAATAACATTAAAAACAACTTGTCCAAATTAGCAGAGCAGTACTATAATGGGCAAAAGTAAAGAACTGGAGACCTTCCAAAAATCTTTTCTGGTGAAGCAGTCTGTCCTTCAAATATATCTCTGATTTAGGGGGGCAACACCTTCCTTAGTATTTTATTAAGCTATTCTTTCAAACAAGAAGCTGTTTCCTGGGAAGTACCTATCAATGTGGAAATCAAAGACGTGCTGAGTTCAAAGGCATCCAATGGGATTACCAAGTTCATCTTCTTTCTTTGAGGCAAGATGAAGTGCACACCGAGGACACTCCAAGCAGATGTTTGCGTGACCTGTTCTTAAAAACTCCTGCCTTTCCTCCTTACATAAATCCTCTGTCTACAGATTGTGTCTTATCCCATGTGCAGAAATGACACAAATTCCTGGTAACAGTATTGATGTGCTAGAATATTTTCTGTTTCCCTAACAACACCTCCTCACATTAATAAAGCAAACCCAGCACTTTCAACTTTGTAAATCGAAGTTTACGGCTATTGTTTGAAACTTGTTACTCTTTCTAAACACCAATTCCTTTTTAAAGGGGTGTGTGGGGAACAGGTCCTGATACTTCCAAGCACAATATATCTGCTATTTTGTTCCATGCAAAAGGGAGCAGAAGCAGTCAGTGCCAGCATAGGCAGCGACAGAATCTGTTTGCCTTCCTCCTCTGGGAGCAATCCAACATGTGGAAACATGAGGGCTCTGTCATCTGCAGAAAGTGAGGCCATTTAAATTAGACAGGATCCATCTGCTTCAAGATGAGCAGAAGATTGTTTGCATGATAATAACCTCTTTGGATGTTGCAGAAGATGTCTGCCACGTTAGCAAATGGAGAAGACGTGCAATACTAAACTTACTTATTTAGCTCTAAGTCATAGCTGTCAATATTATAGAGGATTTCTCACACAGTTGACTTTCACTTAAAGAAAAGCTTACAAATTGAGTTGCTTGAGGAGATTTGGGAGTGAAAACAGAGGAATGGAGCTTTTTCTGTTCCAACCTCTGCCTGACAGTGGCAAGTCACCTGCAATGTTTTATCCACTTTTCACAAAATCCAAACTATTAACAAACCTCAACTGACATGACTAACATGTAATTTCAGATATGACGTGAAGGATCTTATCTCACCAAAAGGAGACTGGATCAACTGTGGGTGCAGAAGACATCTTTTATTTATAATATAGAAATAAGAACAAACACCTATTCTCCAGATTTATCTAGCTTACTGCTAACTTCTCTGTTACAATAATCTCCTCTCTTCATTAATTTATGCCCACAATTACCTTGTGCCTCGAAAGTATATGAAATGGTATGGAACACTCCTAATTAAAACTAATCTGGGTGTTTGACCTGTATTAGCAAGTCAAACCTAGAAAAAACAACTAAATGAGCAACTGAAGACTCAAATAAGACACCAGAAACAAGCCACTGACACCAAAAGATTTTATCTGTAGCTAATTTATTTTAAAGTCCTGTGATTTTTCTCCTGAGTAATGCTATTTAAAATAATTAGCACATGCAAAGGATGGATTGTAACTATTTTCCACTGAAGTATTAATGCAAATGCAATGACTATCAATTACTGATTTGGTCCGCAAAATAATGTAACTTTAAGGTTATGTTCTCCCCTTTCCTTTTCTCAGAAGTATTTTGCACATTGGTGCAGATTGCTTCTGAACTGCAGACTTATGATGTAATAGTGAAGCAATATGCTATGACAGAATAAATATTAAGTTGCATTTCTGCTGGTTGGGTTTCTGCTTTTTTTCCCCAATTTTCAGCAACTGCATAGTCTCTTTTAGCTACTGAAGCATGGTTCATAGAGCACAGATTATATTCCTTAATACAGTTTTCATTATTCCTCTGCTGGAATATGGATGAAGAGCACACATACCTATGCCCCACTAGATTACCTGGCACTGTAAATCTAGTATCTAGCACTGTAAATTTAAAATACCTTTGATATACCACAGTATGCTGCCCTGGGGAGAGGCAGGGTAGCAAAAGCTCAGTCTATGTAATGCTAAGCCACAGCCTCCCTGCTCTTTCCTTTTGTTCCACCAGTGGTCTGCCTAGATCAGAGTAGCTCTCACATTACATCACCAGGGACCAGCTCTACAGTTTGCTGTGGTTTCCGTTGTCCTAGGAGAAGGCACAAATATTTTTTAATTAAAAAGACTAGGGAATAGAATCAAAGTCATAGGATCATCAAGGCTGGAAGAGAACTACAAGTCTATGCAGTTCAACAATCCACCCAGCATTACCCCTGTAACCCCTAAGCCACATCACGCAGTGCCAGATCCAGACACACCTCAAACACCCCCAGGGATGGTGACTCCAACACCTCCCTGGGCAGCCTGTTCCAATGGCTGACTGCCCTAACAGTGAAAAGGTTTTCTATGTCTAATCTGAATCTCCCCTGTCTCAGTTTAAAGAGAATTGCCCTGCTCCTGTCAGTACAGGCCCAGCAAAGACCAATCCCCACATCACTACACCCTCCTTTTGGGGAGTTATAGAGAATGATGAAGCCCCCCCACCCCAATCCTCCTCAAGACTAAATAAACTCAGCTCCCTCAGCCACACAACACAAGTCATGTTTATTGGAATCTTCACACGCCACAGATAGCTTAATGACTTCTTTTTCAGCATGTATACATAACTCAGTTCACTTTCCATTACTAACCTATGGATGAGAATTTCATTTCATAGAGAGCAACAGTGAAAGCTTTCCTGCCTGTGGATACCTGAGCACATACACTTGGAATATTAAACACCTGCTAATTGGAGGCAGATTTCCAAAATCAACATGTGTGCCTACTTATGTGGGCAAATTACAAATTCCTCTCCAGCTGGACAAGAGAACTGGTTCAAGGATTTTGTTTCCAGCAGAGATCATAGTCATATTCTTTTGGAATTCTTTTGTATGTAAGGATGCTGTGGACAGCCTGACTGGCCAATGTACATGATTTAGACCAGTTATTTTCTAATGGCTCTGCCATTAGACTAGCCAAGTCTGTGACAGGTTTTCTTCACAGCTTCGTGAGATATCTCTATAAAACTCTTCATTTTCACTGTCAGGCTGTATTTCTTGTATCTTAGTGTTCTTCCCAGAAAGAGACCTAGACTTAACACATAGCATCAAAATGTCAGCTTGCCCTGACAAAGACACCACTCAGGGTGAGGAGATTTTGAGAAACAGCAATAACGATGCTGCCTTTTAATAAACCATGAGATATGTACCAACAGTTGAAAATATTGCCTTTAAATTACTTACTCTTGTCCACTAAATGTGTAAAAAAATTAAGAAAATAACACCTGAAAAGGTGTAATTTAAAAATAAAATTCCAGGACTAATATTGGTACAGGGTGTGTCTAAAGAAAAAGAATTTGCCATGAATCAAAAATCAGAGCACTTTTGAACTAGAAAATATAAAAAAAATTATTCTGTGCTAAAACTAAAATAATTTGGCACATCCTTATTTTGTGTCTCTTTTACTGCTCCTGGTCATAAATTCCTGTGTGCTAATACTAAACTTATAAAAAAAAATCTCTGTGTTTTTTTCTTTGCAAATGTATTCCAGGGGTATAATTTTCTTATAAGTGGTCCTGTTATGAATGTTCTTACTATGCCTTTTTTTCCCCAAGATAAAAAAATACCCAAAGGAATACTAGTGTCTTTTAAAAGTGCTTTGCAGCTTTTTTATAACATACATGTGACAAACTTTCTGTGTATCATAATGAAAAAAATAGAAGAGGATTTCACAGAGGAGGAAAAAAAAATAAAACAACAAAAAGCACCCCAAAAACCAGAACTGCCAAACAAAATACTTTGAATATGTTCTTCAGAATATACCTGATTTTTTTACCGAAAAAATGATTTTAACGATTGTAATGTCAGTGCCAAGAATTTTCATAAGCAAACATTTCCCACCTCTAAAAAGAAATGACAGAGCAAGCAACTCCAGTCCCCTTGCCTGCAATTCCAACATCAAATCCCTAAGGAATGGTCTTCAGAAACAAATTTTTGGTCTTTCCTCCTTGTCTCTCAATATATCTTAATGCTTATTCACTGGTAATTGAGCAAGGATAGCAAAAAAGCCCAACAAAACAAACAGAAGCACCAACCCAAATCAAGAACAGCTACCAAAAGAAAAACCCCACAGGAAAAAAGCAAACAAAAAAAAAAAAACCCAACAAAACCAAACCCCACAATCCTAAACATCAAATTTACCCAAGAAGATCAGGAAAGTTTGAGATGATGCCTTAATGGTTGGGAACAAAGAGGAAATGACACAGACCAACGTGCAAAGATACAAAAAATTTATATAGGTGTATATAAATTGATGGCTGTAGTGCAATGTTCAAATTATAAAAGAGGGAAGAAAGATTGATAATCTGTTCTTTCCATAATACATCAGTATTTGCTCATGCTCAGAGATCTTTTTAAAATCCCTTTTTATCACAAATTTCAGACTTCAGTTTGACTTAGTAACAAAGCATCTGAATAGGGGGAATAGAGCAAAATTAGGCTCAACAGCCTTAAACGGAGCATTGCAATTGGATGTTACTATAATAAAACTGCAACACTGCTCTGAAGAGGAAACAGAAGCTCATGGCTGTTACTCAGTAATTTTCTGAAAGATATGTTCAATAAAAATATATCCAGTTTCTGCACTACTAAATCTCACAAGGCCACAAAAACTTTATATATTTTATTGAATTATGCCTGAAGCGTAGATTTGTAAATAAGAAACTATCTGTTCCTTAAAACTAGCAAGAAGATATTTTATTCTCCAAAACTGATTGTATCACACTGTCTACTCCCCCCCACCCCCCCACGTTTTTTTTCCTGCACTATAAAGAGCAAGCTAAAATAGCAGATTGTGTTGAAGACTTTTTTGTCTGTTTAAAACACTTATCTGCATAACACAAAAATGCAGATGATTTTTTTTTAAAAGTGAGTAGTGCAATGAAATATTGTTACACCATGATAGAACAATTCTTTTCATGCTCTCGTTATGATTTCAAGTAGGTAAGTTTATTGCATACAGCACTTACTCTCTTAGTGAAGCATGAACACAAAGACTGTTGCTGAGATACAACTAAATTTTTTAAAACCAACTAGGAAATGCTTTTTACTTGTTTTGTTTCCAACTCTAATATATCTTTTTGATATATCTATGAGTTTTGTCTATGCAAGTTGGCATACATGCACAATAGAAAGCAGTCAAGGCTCCTCTCCATTTTGAATAAAAATATTCAAATTATTTAATTTTTTTAGTAACTCATTGGCTGGAAGTCCCTACATCTTAGTTGCTAACATAGTAAGACTTTGACATTCAAGAAAACCAGAGGAGGAAGAAAAAAAAATCACCTATGAAATTTTCATGCCTCTTTCCAACAAGTCTAGAGCTTCTAGAATGAGGATTCAATTTTTTTTCCTAAGCCCAGAAACCAGGGCTGCAGCCAGAGATCGCTGCCTGTCCTCTGTAGCATGACCTAGCAGAGAGGCCATATAATGTAGAAAAGCAAACCAGAAGACTGGTGCCTCCCTGTGGAAAAATTACTGTATTTTCACAAATGTCAGACTGATCCAGCCATCAAAGGCAGTGCTGCTGACAGATGTCTGAGTCAGAGACAAACAAACAAATCTAAAGATAACTTTAATGGAGCGAATATAAAAGGATCAAAGACAGAGGAAAAGTAGGTGCATGCTACTGTAGCACACATTCAGAGTTAGCTGGAAAACAAGAAAATTCAAAGGGAGGGACGGAAGGAACATGATTTCCTACTTCTAAAATTCAGACATAAGCATGGCACCTAAAAAAAGACATGGAGACATAAATCTGCTTCACCTCTCCATCGCCAGAGGAAAGC
This sequence comes from Passer domesticus, assembly GCF_036417665.1. Classification (NCBI taxonomy): domain Eukaryota; kingdom Metazoa; phylum Chordata; class Aves; order Passeriformes; family Passeridae; genus Passer; species Passer domesticus. The sequence continues at coordinate 32,094,771 of NC_087477.1, read as the reverse complement.
CAGCAACTGTTACTGGCAGGAAAGCCAGCAACAAGCCCACTGCACACCCTGTCAAGGCACAGCCTGACTGCAGGGCAAATGCTCTGATCTTAAATGCATCCTGAAATCTCAGCTGCTCGCATCTAAATGTTTCACCAGGCAGTCCCGCTGGGAAGCCATTCCCCACGTTTTTCCACAGTCATGGCCCCTTATCAAGGAGTTACAAAGTCGCTCTGTACTTTCCAAGCCAAGAGGTAGAGAGTGGGCATGGACTGATGTTAAATAGATTATAAAGATGGACAGCTGGTGACCAGCTAGGTTTGAAATGTTTGTGGACAGGGACAGAAAAGGACATAAACAGAATCAAAGCACTTTTTAGGTGGCACCAAAGCACGAGTTCTTTAAGGACTGAATTCCTCTCCTGATTCAGGATGTTCCTTGTTTACTTCATTCCTGCACAGTCCCTGCTGATGAGGGCTCAGCTTTTGCTCCAGTTAATGTCATCTGAAGAATAATCTTTTAAGGCCCAAAGCCAGACACTGTAAGAATGTATTAATCCCCTGATCTTTACATACCTTCCAACTAATAGCAATAGAGAACAAAACTTAATATTGTTGTATTAGGTCTATTATTATTTATAACAGAAACCCTTAATCTCTTAACCTCATGCCAATTGCATTTTGCTTAGCTCTGTGGCTTAGATTTTCCTTACCTTACCAGTAGCTATTTACCTTTTTAAATAACACACACAGTTACATTACAATAAAACCAATTTGCAGGTATTGTTATTGCAGTAGGCAATAGGAAATTGCTTCTTCCAGGTTTAGTGCAGTTTTTACAGTAAGAACTGTTTATAACATATCCTAGGACAATATCAGTTTGTCATAATCAGTAAATTGCATCCCTGTCACTGAATTTATATAATGACTTCAGCAGAGGTAACTACAACTATTAACTTTAGTAACTCTTCTACCGTTTAATGAACAGGAAACATCTCATGTTATCTCTAAAAATAAGCTGTTAAAGTTAGCAGCTTTCCAAAGCAATCTACATTGCAATAACTGCAGCTTGCCTTACTGTGAAGATCTGATAAAGGTACTGCTTCCTCAGAAGCACCAACAGGAGAAATCCACCTACTCAAAGAATTTCCTGTTGTTTTCACAACAAACGAGGAAAAAAGATGCATTTTTCCACCCTGAATGTGTTCCTGCTCATTTTTTTCATTAGAAAGAGCACTTCAGCAGGGCAGCTTATCCCTTTGTGACCTCAAGGACACTAATACACCACAAGTCATATGCTGAGTATTGGCCAACTCTCTAATACTCCCATTACCTGAAAGCTTGAAAATTCAGAGAATTGCTGCAAAATTAACATTTAATGAGGATGGGGAAAGATCTTGAGAATTCTTTTCCTCTGAATCCAAACAAAACATTTTAAGTAAGGCCTACTAGGAATATTACATATTGCAGTGAAGTCCAGCTGCCCTAAGATGAGACAGGAATTAGTATGTTTTCTATACCTCCCCTTCTACATGTTTTAAAATTAATTTTAAAAGTTGCAAGGGGCAACAGCAAGGTTTATGGAAAGCCACAAAAGACAAGAGAAAAAGGCAGTCAGAGCCTTGCATACTGAAGATTACTTTTCTTTTAACATGTTTTCAGAAACTTGGTGCACAGAATGATATTTAAGAGAGTCTTTAAAAGAACATTTATTTAAAATTAAACAATTAAGGTGTTAATCAGCAAATAATGAGCAAGCCAGTGAAAACAGTATTGCCTATTACCAGAGAAGTAGGACCCAAGGAGAATATTAGTCACCATTTTAACTTCTCCTTTTCTACAACTGCTACATCCAGTGGTGGTTAATCACTCTAAGGTACCATAAAAGTTCAAATATTAGAAAATATATTTGCACACAATTTTCATTACTTATCTGGGTATATTTCTATATCAACATATAGGTACTACTGTGTCCATGCAGCTAAGCTTTAAGGAGTTTTCAAGGTTCAAAGTTTTAAGCTTTCTTTAGAATACTGAGGTTTGGAAATATATTTAATGAGTTTCTTTACTTTTAACTAGTATCAAGTTGAAATAATCAAGAAAGAAGAGAAATCAAAGCATCTTTTATGAAACTGGAACCAGCTCTAGAGAAAACAAGCACAATAGGATAAAGATTCTAACTGCTTCTTTGCTTAACATTTTCATGAGATAATTTTAGCTAATATTTCTATAGATCCCAAATAACTCGAAAAACAGTGTAGTTCATGCTAGACAATACTTTGGTTAAAATTTATACCATGTAAATAGAAGTAATGGGAGGAAAACAGGGAGGTTATCATTGGTTCATGTGACTTCAGGAGCTATCCATGTTGGTTGACAGCCAGGTGAACATGAGCTGTCACTGTGCTCAGGTGGCCAAGAGGGCCAGTGGCACCCTGGCTCATATCAGAAAAAGTGTGGCAAGAACTAGGAAGTGATTATCCCCCTGGCATTTGTGAGGCTGCACCTTGAGTCCTTGAGATAGTTTTGGGCCCCTCGTGCCAAAAAAAAAAAAAAAAAAAAGACATTCAGGCACTGGAGCAAGACCAGATGAAGGCAACAAAGCTGGTGAAGGATCTGGAGCACAAGTCTTATGAAGAGCAGCTGAGGGACCTGGAGTTATTCATCCTGGAGAAAAGGAGGCTCAGGGGACACCTCATCACTCTCTACAAATGCCTGAAAGGAGATTGCAGCAAGGTGGAAGTCAGTCACTTTTCCCAGGCAACCATTGGCAGGACAAGAGGAAATGGCCTCCAGCTGTACCAGAGGAGATTCGGGTTGGACACGAGGAAGAACTTCATTACTGAAAAGGTGTTTCAGCAATGGAATGGACTGCCCAGGGAAGTGATGGAGTATTCAGGAAAGAACTGAACAGAGAACCTGGTGCTACATTTTACTTGAAAGTGATATGGTTTATTTGACATGTTGATGCTCAGTCAAAAGTTGGAGTGGATGATCTTGGAGGCCCTAATGATTTTATGATTCTATGTGGTAATAACTGCATAGACAACATTAGTTCTGGTCCCTCAGTTTAGTCCCCCATTTCACATTGATTGTCAATAATCTTCAATACTGCCTTGCTTGCTCATATGAAGACACAACAATTACAAGTACAGAAATGTTACCTGTATATGACAAAAGATTAATTAAAGTTGCTGTGGGAACTATAACCTTGTTTAAACAAGTACAGTACGATAATGTTAAGTACTCCCTTTAGGTGTCTGATGCAGAATATTTAACACTGAATCTCCTTCTGCTACTTTGGCTAAAGCATTTCCATTATTCTTTTTCAATTAGATTTTGTAAATTTTGTGATATAAAGAAACAGTGTGAAGTCTTGATAATAGTTTTGCATTTTTTAGTATACCCACAAGAAATTAATATATCTTTCTAATTGCACATAATTACACTGTTGTTGTGAATGCTGTACCACTGACAGTGAATAAAACCTTTTCATACTTAAAAAAAAAATTAAGAAAATTATGCCCTAACATAACCAGAGGCAATCATTAAGATAATGAAAATCTGAAATTATATTCAAACGTGAACTGGGATTACACTTGGTCTGGTCAGTATCAGATCCACCTAGAACAACATTAGCCCTAATGTAGCTGGAAACTTCTCACAGTAAGAACTGCATTTCAGTACACTAAATTAATTATATCTAAGAACATAGAGTTTACAAAAAAAATTTGTGTTTCCCTCTAAATAAAATTTTCATACATAGATTTCATCCTTTGTGGTCTAAATTAGTCTAGAAACAGCAGCAGACAAATTTAAGCTGCTCAGACTGAAATTTCCTATGTTGCATGTCTACCTCGGGCTGATTTCTTTTTCCTTTAAGTTTCATTTAAAATAGTTCAGCCTACTTTTAGGGGACAAAAATACAGTGTTTTACACTGTGCTGGAAAGCTTCTGTGCTTTGAAGTGCAGGCTTGAAATCAGGATGTGAAATGTCTGGGTGTCAGGAAAATGTCTTTTGCAATCCCTATGAAAAATCCAAGGGGGAAAAATATTTAAGAAAAGGTGGCAGTTCAATAATACCTTGCATTCTTCTGCTCTACTGATTGACCTGCTTAATGTGGAACTCAGGGCAGAATGACACGCGTATGTGGGAGTCAAAAAAAAAAAAAATCCCAGTTCTGATCTCTCTGTGGCACAAATATGAGCATGGGAAGGGGGAGAATTGATTTTCACTCAAGTGCTCTAAGTTTCTGTCCTGTTCAGCAGCACCAAAATCAGCAATGAGAAATTCGCGTTGATTGGCAACAGTTCAAGTAAAATTCCCACACTTCCCTGAGATGTGTTGCCCATGACACTGTCTCCTAAAGAGGCAGCCCTGCTCTGCCTCTGAGCAGTAATACTGACATTGATAGTGCTGCACCTACCCAATGAAATGGGTCAGGAAATGATCTGTGCTCAAAGCTCAACTGGCCAGATTTATCTATTTATTTGTTTATTTATTTGTGCAGACCTAACCTCCAAAGAAGAACTTCTCCTTCTAGGCAGACGGGCGTTTCATGCCATTTTAAGTGTAGATGGAATTATGGGATTAGAACTGACTTCTAAGGAAACAAAAAAACATACTTTAAATGTTTAACTGAGCATTAATTATGTGTGAAACTCTCAGCTAGTCTATTAATAATGAAGTTGCCAACTAAAAACTTAAAGAATGAAAGATCAAATAAAGATAAAACAGACTAATCTTTTTTCTGCATCTTCATATAGTGAAGTACTTTATGTAATTTAGTCTTTTCATACTCAGAAGAAAAACGACCTCCTACAATTTTGGGAAAGCTGTTCAACTGGATCAAAACCATCCACTGAGATACTACCAGTTGAGGAGATATTACAGAATTGCATCCACATGTCAGAATAAGGTTTAAATCTCATGTGCATGTAAGTGTTCTTTTCAAGACAAAGACCCAGTTTTCCATAATTTACAAGAAATTTATTCATTAATACAAGCAGAAGAATTTCTGTATAAATCAAGATTCTTCATAGAGTTGCAGTCCCATTGCAAAGGTAGAAGTGAATCCAGAAAAAAACAATATAATTCAAGCTACAAGTGCACTTTCCATTTTAGCTTTCTATTGCTCATATTATGGAAAGGAATATTGTCAGCTTCATAACAAAATAGTTAATGGCAAAGTATGTGCATAAGAACATGGTTTATGGGTTGCTTTGTAAGAGCATGAGCTATCCAGAATTATTCAAATAACTCCCTCCTACCTTTCTTCTCACAGTAAAGATTGCAAGTGATGTTTTGCTTTGTGATTCGCTTTCCTCTCCAGAAAATAATTCTCCTCCATCCTTATTTTCCCTTTCCAGAACTCTTATAAACAAAGAAAGCAAATGCAAAGCTGAAAGAATTATAAACTTAATACAGTATGCATTATATTCAAATGCATTCAATTAAAAAAATATATTCAAAGTACAAAATTTGTTAGTGATTTTTTTTAAACTATTTCAGAGACTACTAATAATTATCTGGTCATTTTTAAATTGACTACAGATTTTTCACACTAAGCATTTATTATTTGCATTTACTTTGCAAATATGCTCTCACAGTCTTGTTGAATGTCTTGGCTTAATCTATTTTGTAACAATGTAGCTGGTTCTAAGAAATATTTTTAAAACATACAGTAGGAGACACAACAGGTCTGTGTTTTCTTAAATTTGTATTCTCCTTCTTCAAATATCTTACACACTGACAGCGACCAATTGCTGTTTAATTGCTTTAGGAAATTATGAAATGTCCTTTACGTGGCTTAGTGTAACAGAGAATAAGGTGCATCCAATTTCATAGAGATGCTTTATATTTCTACTACCAAAACCAAAACTAAAGTCAAGTGCTGGCTCTTGTCAAATCTGACTGCCATTTACACTAAGAGCCCTCCACAGAACTGCTGCTTCCTGAATTACCATTAGTGCAAAAGCAAATTAGATACCTTAAGTCAACAACCTGGTAGTTGATCGAGTTAAACCTGGGGGGCGGAGCAATGTGGGGTGGGTGGGTGGAAAATTGGCTCCTTGTAACTTTTGTATGGTTGTACCTTTGGATGTGTGAACAGCTATTGATTACAAGAAATAAAACTTGTTATACAGTCCTCACAGGGCTCTTTTTGTAGTTTCTTTGTGTTGGTCTGAATAAAATGGAAAATGAATGTTTAAAGCAGACTCCCTTTTAAGACGTTGAGATGGTCTAACCTGTACAAGGTTAGTAGAAATGATTAATACTACTTTTAAAAGTATCCAGTTCTTTAAAATATAATTAGATGCTTGAGTATGTTTCTGAAAGTCAGCACTTGACTCAAGATGATTAAGATCACATGGAATGGCAATCACAGGTTCTAGCACCTGCAAAAACACTGACTTCTGCTCTGGATGATGACTCTCTATGAACAGTGCTCAAACTCTTGGAGGAGAGCAGCTGGCATAGAGATGTCCCAACTGATTATGAATTGTCCTTCCAGAGGGTTTGGTGGGGATAAATTAGAAGCTTATTTTTTCACGTGTGGTGACCAAGAGCTTGAGCAAAACAAGAACAGGCTCATGGGAAACATTACCAGGCAAAGAGCCTGCATCCAGGTTTTTTATCTGCAATTCTCAAAATGTCACTAAAGAAGTGAAGTGTTGCTATCCACTTCTTACAGATTAGAAAACTGGAGAGTTTTGCCTCAGAATAGTAAGATAGCAAGGCCAGCGTTATGTTTCCTTCACTCTTCTATTCAAGAGACAGGGTCCTTGCACTCCTTTAAGCTGGTGCCATATTCCCTCTTTGCAGCAGTAAGCTATGGGCCACCATTATAATTTTTTTTCTGCTCAGAAATTGCCTCATTGAAAAACTGCACAGGAATACTTCAAGATAAATAAAACCTCTTAGCTCTTCCTTTGTCCTTGGCCTACATCAGAGCCTCAGCAGCCTGTCAGGTGTTCTATATGCTCACAGGAGTAATTATGGTACTGTTAAATGAAATTCTAGAGAGTTCATCAAGGGTGTTTAGAAATTAACTAATCCACAAGATTGGCTTGTGAATCTGTTTACCATCCAAACATGAATAAAAATATTAAACAGATACAGCAACTGCTAAATACTATTGTAAACACTGAAAGAAACAAGTCATGACATGAACAGGCCTCAATATTCATAGGGGAAAATATCTTCTACTTACACCCTTTCACTTGAAAGATGATGCCTAAAAGTTACTAGACTAAGAAGCCCTTTCTTCTGCCCCACACTCTCAGACCATTAAAATAAGTAAGATCCTGCTTTCCCTGAGACTCAAAGAAGCAAGAATTAAAGAAATGTCAAATATGCTCTCTCAAAAGCACATCTCTCGTTTCAGCTTTGCCAGGCTCAACTTTTATTGTTAATTTTCCTTCTACTACTTTAACTCATCTCAGTATAGAGACAATAATATTTGAATATGTTTTCTCTCCAGTTCCTCTCTGGTTTAGCTCTTCTTTTTAGGAGAATGGCCATTTCTACTGTAGGGACATCAGTATAAGGGCTACCCAAAGCAGATTCCTCCAAAATATAAATGTTTAAATATTAGCACATTCCTATATGATCGTGGCTGTGTGCGCATCAGTCATCCTACCACCACCCTGGAGCTTTCCCCAAGACACCCCTGAATTTCCAGCACAGTCTGCTAGTTAAGCACTGCCTCTGATCTGCCCTTTTCCCATTAGTGATGGTTCCTGCAAGAAAAGGCCATTATCAGATAATGAAGCACCGAGAGAGAAAAAAAAAAAAAAAAATCACTGAATTGTCTGTGTATGGCAAAGTTGTTTCTTGGCATGAGGAGGGTGGGCTTCAGGGGCAGCTTTTGTGAGAAGAGGATCAGGGGCTGAACTACAAGCAACTTTCCTGCCTAGTGATAGCCTTTAAAAGATGTGTAGAATCAAATTTGGTGTGTTAGGGACCGCTAAGAAGCAAAAGCTTAGTCACAACCAATTCTACAGATTTCCAAATTTTCACAGATACCTACTCAAACTGCCCAAGCTGTAAAACAATGTGTCTCACTGTCAAAATGCTTCAGCTCAGATCTTCCATTAAACCTGAATCACCTTTAAAATCCTTCTACTCCCTTACACTTTCTGTCAGATGGACCACTTTTCCTTTCTTTTTATTTTAAATAGCTAATTACCTTGTCACAGCCTACAGTTTTATTGCTGACCCTTCTCAACCCAAGCAAACCTCTCTGGGCTAGTTCTCACTTTTAGCAGAAAGCAACACTGGCAAAATTCCTGTATTTGGAGAAATGCTGATGTTCACACAGATGACTCAAAATGCCCTTTTCCCTTAAACACAAAATAAGAGTTTAAGCAGTTTCCTATCCCTGGAACTGCATAGCCTGGGGAGACATGAATCGCTCTCACCTCAAACTGGGGATGGCATTTGATGTGCAGCCCAGACTGGGTCACCACTCAGCCCCAGCTCCACCTGCTGCCAGACCCACAGCATTCCCTGATCTCCTGGGCTTTGCTGGGCTAGGGCTTCTTGTTGGGAGATGTAGGACTGCAAAAGTCACTAGAACAGTCATCCAAGTCCTGCTGAACCAACCAACAAGCCTACCAAACAAAAAACCTAAACACTAAACCCAAGCCCTACAATCATGAAGACACTGCTGTGGTGGTGATAGTATTTGGTGCTTGTAAAGAAAGCAAAGAACTGCCCTTTACTTGGGTATGTGTGGTGTTCCTCTTCAGACAAAGGGGATGTAAAGAGCTCTGCTTTCTCAGAGGATTTCTTCCCGAGATGGGTAGTCTGCTTCAGCACAAGGGAAATGGATTTTTTCCTCTGGAACTACTCATTAATTTCAAGTTGGACTAAAAGATGCAAGTCAGAAATTTGCCAGCAATGCTGATAAAAGCATCAACAGAAAATCCATAAGTCATAATTATAAAACAGAGCAGGACCATAAGTTTCATGGTGGGTCTAAAGGCTCATTAAAAAGTGCAGGGTTGGGGGGAGAAAAAGGTGGAAGTGGTGATGATAATAAATCTTTTATAATCTTGGCTGTGTGAAAGGAGAGTTCACATGATGTGTTTTGTGATTGCTTTATTACTAGAGGAAAATAGAAAAATTAACTCAAATTTGTACAAGAGGAGTTTAAAGTTCAGTGGCTTTTTTGACCAAAATTTCTGCGTTAACTTTGGAGTAGTAAATGAAAGACAGGAATCTTCAGTGATGTGCAAAGGACTATGATATCTTAATCTCCCTTTTATCTACTCACAGTTTTCCCCTTTTCTTTTAATATTGAAGAAATGGAAAATTACATGAAAATCACCACAATCAACCCAACAGGGGCATGAGAATGACCTCAGGTAGATAACAAAGGTAAACTGAATTTCTCAGTCATGTCCAAAGACACTAGGCATGGCAACAATCTGAGTTGAGAAAGCAGATATCCCTATTTCCCTCTTAAATGACCTGTATCCTCCAGTAGTGACTACTGTGTCAAGACCCATGAAGCAGAAATGACAAGGGGAGAAAATAACCCTTTTCTGGATAGCGACTCTTTTTAAGCATCAACTAGACTACCCAATCCTCTCAAAGCTGAAGCTCTTTTAGGCATGAAGAGAAGCAGTCTTCCATGTGCTTGTGGAAAATTGAGATAAAAAAAGTGTGACAGCATTAAAAGAGTCAGGTTAAAGCTGTTGGAAAATGTTTAGGGTTGAAATTCGGGATTTATTAATGTTTTTATCTGAAGTTTTAATGGGGTTGAAATATGTGGTGTGTTTTAAAATGTACTGACTCTTGCTTCCAAATGCTTATAGAGAGGTCATTCAAACTTTTAGAGATGAGTGTTTCTATCAAGTTTCTTCGATGCCAAAGTTTGTTACTTGAGCCCTAGATAATATTCTCATAAAGCAACCATAAAAGTATGAACTTCATTCCTACTTTTAAACAGCATATAGCTTAATACTTCTGACAAATGCACATTTAGTCACTGGGAGAGACAGACATTTTAAAATAGGCCCTACACCACCGTATGTGCTGCAACAGGAACTATTTTTTAAATTCCACTTATTAAGATGTTATATCCACATCATACTCTGGACATATTTCCATCATATGCATCTGGAAACAATATCAACTCATGATGTGAAATCTCTCCCCCTGCACCCACACTGCTTCTCAGACCTAGAAGAAGCACAGTTGATACTAAGCTATCTCCAGCCAGAATAGAAACGTCAGTTTAATTATGAAGTATCAGACAAACAGAAATAATTTAATTATTGGGTAAAAATAAATTTCTCTCAAAATTAGGGGAAAGAAAGAAGTGTGGTAATAAACAAGTTCATGTTTCTGCAGTTATACTCAGTGATGCCACTAAGTTATTTTCCCTGACTTCTCTGAGGATTTTTTTCACTCTTATCTACATTGTAGTTCCTGGTTCTGGATGGGGAAGGACACTGGAGGAAATTGAAAGTACCCACATAAGTAAAAAATGTAATTCCTCTTAGGTAAGTGTGAGAATGTTGGAAGTGGGAAAGGCAATTTCACCCATTTTTTCCTTTTGCAAAGCACTTTTTGGAGGTTTGGAAGACACTCCTGAGACTTGCCCTTAGACTTCTTTAGGATATTATAGGGGCTTTGAACAAATGAACAACAAAAAACCTTCCCTCAATGAAATTAAATCAAAAACCAAAACCACACACACACAAAAATTATGCAGCTTTTAGCTATACCATATGATCACAAAAACTCTTTAATTTAAAATTCAAAACCAACTAGACACACTAAACAAACTAAACTATCTTGTCTCTCCCAGAAGAAAGGCTCATTGCAGAGGCATCAGCACTCCAAAGTCAGTTGAGACAATAAAGTTAGTCATTAACATCTTGTATGTAAAAAATTAAAAGACATGTTTCAAACCAACTTTCTCATTTGTTAGTAATGCTCTTCAAGAGAAATCACTATTCCTGGTGTCCCTGTCAAGTACAGTCAATCTCTTCACTTAACAGTTTATTAATAATCTCCAATTTTCTGCCAAGATAAGTAAATTTCTCTTGCATTTTAGGTTTAAATTTGTTTGGTTTTTTTTCTCAAGAGTTCTTTCATAGGCAAGATTTGGAAAGAAGACAGCTGTCAGTTACGTTTCAGACTATGGTTTTGGCAGGGACATGTATTTTCTGAGCATTGAAGTCAAATCTGTCTAAGAACTGATAGGGCAAGGTCAAACCACAGTCATCTTTGGAAAGTGAGTAATGAATATTTTCTCTTATTTTGTCAGGAATCAAACTTTTCCAGCAGAAAGGCCATGGAGATACAGTACACAGAGAGGCATGCATAAAGATAAATATTTATATACACAAGTACCCAAATGTGCGTGTTCATATAATGCATTAAGAACTGGGAAAAAGATGTGGCCTTCACTTCTAACATCATGTAGCAATCTTGATGATTAAACAGGTTTTAATCTATGATATCCTCATTTCTACAGGAAGTAGGGAAAATGTGTTTGGGGTGCAGCCTTCAGGGAAGCACTTATATTTTAAAAACCTCAGGCAACAGTGCATTTCCTTCTAAAAAGACAAGTACCTGTTGGAAATTTTAGAATAAAGAGATCAAGAGATTGACAGTTTAAAGCATTTTATGAAGCAATTGATGAACATAAAGGATTATGGTTAAAATGCAGATAGGAATTAAATATTCAAAACTTAGAGAACGTAAAGATCTGTACTCTAGTTGAACACAAGGCATAGAAATAAATCAATGGATGAGCAGTTCTGTCCCTCCAGTCCCAATTCCTTGGGGAATTACTTTCAAGTATTATTGATAATTCTGCACTCTCCCAGAAGAGCCACGGAAAACAAAGCTTCTTACTAACAAGAGCAGCAAAGGGAAAGGCATGGCAGATGAGCTCCTACCCATCCATTCCTGCCTGGGGCTGCACTTCCATGCAATTTATTAGTCTCCTTGCAAACTGTCATATTGGACTGCTCTCTTCCTGAGGAAAAATATGATGAATAGGGTCCCAGACTTCTGTTATCAGATGTAAAGTTTGAATTTCATTTCTTCCTAACTCTCAAAAGCAAAAGTATCATTTTCCTCAGCACAGGTTTGTTAATTTAAATGTCCAGATGGAGAAAATATTAGCAACTTTTCCGTTTTCCTTTCTAACATACATATAACATATCCCAGCTGGGGGAACGGAGAAAAACAGGAAAATATTCTCGCAGTTAGTCAAGTCTAGAAAGTGACAGAATAGCATTGAGCCAACTTGAGATGAATTATCATTCTTTTCAAGGCACAGGGAGATGTCTTTATTACAAGAAATATGCATTTACAAGGGTAAAATGCAAATAAAGTAACAAATATCTTTTCACGTGAGGAGCGAGCTTTTCACCAATTTTTGCTTCCCTTTTCACCATACCTGTATGTAAAGTATACATGAACCAGTTTTCAACTTTAAGGTTTGCTTCTGAAAACTCATAGAAAATATGCCTTCTATAATTCTAAAAATGTGTTTTAAAACATAGTTTGAGGTAAGTCAATAAGGATATTGAAACCAACAATCTAATTTTGTATTTAGATTTTGAGGATATTTGAGGACTTTGGGTGCAGAAATGTTGTGCACATTCTCAACATGTTCATCTTTCATCACTGTCTGAAGATAGCTACAGTCAAGGACCACACATCTCCATTTGTCCATTTATTGTCTCTGTGGTTCTCAAATTAGCCAGCCCTAGAAACAATGGTCTTTAAAGAGCTCTCCCTACTGGCACGTGCATTCAGTTTCCTTCAGCCTTCTCAACATTGATAAAGGTACTGCTTTTAAAAAATGTACCTTAAAAAAAAAAAACACCCAAAAAACGGCCAGGTTTTGTTTAATGTTTGTCTTAGAGTGATAGAAAATCCCAGTTTGTCCATCAGTGGCAGAAGGAGTAATGAGAATGGTAGAATGCATTCCTCTAAAAAGGAGCACTCTGGTGTAAAAGGAAGCATTTAAGAGCAACACAACCTGAGAGGGGAGACCAAACCACAGTTTGCCACTAATGTCATTATGCTTGCACTTCCTGGGATTATTCTATCTACATGCAAAATGCCAGTCAAGATGGAAAAATGGAAATTTGTGTCTGCAGGTTATTTTAGATCTGCTTAGCACCAATGATGAATGTGGTAACAGCACATGGGGAAGAATATATTGTATAAACTACACTTTTTGAGATCTATGCTAAAATATTTTCTTAGAAGAAGAAAAGGAGTCAGATACTATTACAGAAAATAAAAAAAAAATTGTAGACATCAAAAGGAGTACCCTAATTATTGTGATTAAAAAAATTATGTGGTTCTTGATAGTACTGAATATCGCAAAAGAACATTTGAGAGCATTTGCACTCATGAAAACAAGACAGGGATATTATTTCAAGCTTATTTACATTACAGAATAGAGCAGCACTTTCCTTCCACTAAAGAGGGAAATAGAGAGCCTTAATGTTCTGCTGTTAGTTTATGGAAGTGTACTCCACTTATCCATGCACCAGCCACTCACTTCTGTGTTCAAGCCATTAAGGGTAAGCATCTGCTACATTTCTCAGCCTAAAAGCTAGCCTAATACCTCAAATTAACTCAAGTCGTGTGTATTTCTCTCTAGATTCACACCACGACTACTTCTGGATATCACACTGCAAATAACTTTCATTAGCTATAAAAATATCCTGTAATAAGCATTTTTAACAATAGAAACAGAATTAATTTTCTACTTGGAATTTGTTTTATCCATCCAAAAAAATCTTACTAAAGACTGTTCAAACCTCCAAATTCTACAATTTTTGCATTTCTTATTCAGGCAACTGTTTTCCCTTTGTTATTTGGGCTGTAAAATCAAACAATTCCTATTGCATTATTTCCTAGGAAATACATAATTTGTCCTCCATTTTCAGCCTTTATGCATATTTGGAGACAGATGCAAAGAAAGGTGGTACAGGCCTTGCTTTTAAAAGGGGATAAGGGATAAGGGCCTAAATGTGACTTTAGGCCACAGATTACAGGCAGGTTAGATTCTTTTACCTCTGCAGTCAGAAATGCTAAGGAGGAGATGAAGAAATTTAGATTGTCCTTCTCCCTCCTTTGCTTTTCCATTGAGGCCCAAGCTAGCATATTTCACTATCTGGGGGCTGAAGAGGGGAAATAAACCCATACAACACTATAGAAATAGCAGGAAAGAGAATAACACACTACTTTTAAAGAATTTAATTCCCTCCACCATCTACTGAAAAAAATAGTGGCCCTGCTGCCAAGTTCCCTGGCTCTACTCTAACTTGTATTCCTCTGGTATTAATCATTTATTATCTGACTTAAAACACTAGAACTAAGCAGTACAGAACTCCCATGGAGAAAGCAAGATTTTAAGAAAAACCTTACAGACAACAAGTTCAGCCCAAGAGGAGAGAAAGGGAAAAAGAAAAAAAGAGGAATAATTGAGGGTGAGGCTTTTTCAGATAGTGTAGCCATCAAATATTGGATACAACAAGACATAGTGTGGTGCAGATCAACAGTACGCTATAAAAATTGATCATAGATCAAAGAATCATCAATAATGCAGCTGTATTGCAATTCTCCATATGGAATTCCTTATAAAGCTTTTTATCAATGTCAAAGGGAACACACTAACTTTTGTCTCCTCTCAACTTCTTCCCCTACAGAGGGGTGACACAGATAATTAAAATGTTGGTTTGGGCACAATTAACATCACGTTGCTGGATTCTTCCCTCAGCCTGATCCCCAAAGTCTGCTAATGTTTGTGCTGCACACTGTTCCAACAGCATTTCCACCTCATGTGGGACATCAAATGTCACAGGGTGTCCCAGAATTAGGGGGTGGCTTCTTCTTAACGTGGTGACCACTGCTCCTACAGATTTAATACAGGCTGATGCTCCTGCTGCCAACAAGATCCAGGTGCAGGCAGGGGGGTGGAACTCTCTGGTGAGGTCCTAATTTCTGTGTTGCCACTCCACTGGTTCTTCCTTTTTGTTCATGTATAAATTGAATGGCTTTGAATAACTCAGGAACACAAGAGCGGGCACTGATGCCAAAGTTTCACTCTGATTTTAAAAGCCATTCCCATCCTGGACCTCAAGCCATTTCTTCTACCTCCTAATTTCTTGCTGCTTCTGCCAGAGATTTGATTAATTTTCCCAACCCAGATAATGTATATTATATTACCCTGCTTTCACCAACTGAACAATAAGCAACCTTGAAGAGATTCTCTTTAAGAAAAAAAATTTCTTTTTTTTTTATGTTTCCAAGGTGAGAGGCAAATTGTATAGAGCACATCTAGAGATTTACAATACAGATAACTGAATAACTGTTTTAATACCAGAAGTAATAAAATGGGTCAAAGAAAGTCACAGGTCTTGATCTAGTGCTTTCCAGATCAAAGGAAAATATAGCTACCTGAAAGAGTTTGATACAAGTTCATGGATGCAATCTTCACTGTGGCCATTATCAGCACTTTTTGACCTGCCTTTAGAGATGAAAGGAGAAATACCATGTATAAATACAGTTCTATTATACTGATTATTTACAAATATCTGTCTTATTCACAGTCTCAGAACAGTATCAACTTGCTCTACGTGAAGATGTTGTAAGCTATATGAATATTATTTATTCAGTTTTGCAGCTATAGTTTGTGTGATGTGCTGTCAGATGCCTTCCAGATTTTGAATATATGCTGTCTGCCATGCCAACTGTTAGGTCTGTGACACTTCAAAAGAGCTAAGACTTCTCACAACTGCTTCAGCCTCTAGCCCAGTGATCAAATCTTCATTGCAGATTTGGAATGCCTAGATAACTAAAACCAGAATTATTTTTTTTTTTATGTTGAAACACTGGTCCTTTTAAGTCTCAATGGAAAACATAGGAGACTATTTAAAATCTCCTATATTTCACGCCAAAATCTGACCATGTATTTGAATAGAACTGACCTTATATGAAGGTCCGAATAGCAGGGAGAAGTGCTTGCAGACATCATAGACAATATCTATCAGTAAAGCACTTCACTTGGAATAATTTTGCTTTTTGTGGGTTAAAGCTCCACAATAAAATTATAAGAAAAAAAATTCTGATGTTTAGATTAATTACAAAGCAAACAATTTGATCAACACTGTTGCAAAGATCTGTCATTCATCTCATTACAAACTCAGATTTACACTAGACTAACTGTACTTGGCTTTGCCTTCTTGGTTTTCATGCCAGTAAATTCACTGGTACTACTGTGATTTCAGCAGAAGAAGACTCTGTCTTCTGGATGGGGAGTTACTTGTTTCACAGGAAAAAAAAAAGTGAAGTCCCCCACATTGGATACTTGTCATTTCAGTTCACTTCTAATTTTTGTACCAGAATATTATTTTTTCCCCCACCTCACTCACCCACAGAGCACTGTTGGTACCACATGCATCTTTTTTATTCAGAGAACACGGGACCAAAGTGTTGGTATTTAATGGACA
Source organism: Passer domesticus (assembly GCF_036417665.1). Taxonomy (NCBI): domain Eukaryota; kingdom Metazoa; phylum Chordata; class Aves; order Passeriformes; family Passeridae; genus Passer; species Passer domesticus. The sequence continues at coordinate 32,078,290 of NC_087477.1, read as the reverse complement.
CAGATCTCTCACAGGTGCTAAGCCTGGAAATTTTTACCAAGATTTTACAATTCAACAACACTGTTGCATTCCAAGTTACTTATTTCCTGGAAAGCAGTAAATTACTGCTTACTTTTGAATGCTTCTGTCAATAGTTTTGTTTTCTGAGGCCGGGAGCTCTGCTGCAGCAGTATCACCAGAAGCTTAACAGCTTCTGTAGGGTCACAAATAACTTGGTCTTTTTTTTGCTCTTGAGCACAGATTTTATGCAGAGACATTTGGACATGTTGGAGCAAGTGATTTCTGGTAGACAGAAAGCAAAAAAGCCATCCTGCCTGTCACTGCTCTGGTAGGCTTCTGAAAAAAGACAAAAGCTACCTAGGATATATAATTACAGGAGCCCACTACCTGTAATTATTTAACCCCTATCATTCTCTGGTGTTGCATAAGGGGAAGAGAAATCAGGGACAAACTGCACCAATCATGCAAAAAGAAATCTCCTGAGCTTTATCTATTTGTTGTGAATCAAACCTGCATCATGAAATCAAAGCACAGTGATTTTCTTTGTCACACTGGCACCTTTCTCCCAAGCACCAGTGGACACCTCGTTAGCACCCCAGAGGAATCCCTGTGGGTAGACACCTGAGGTCAACAACTTCACACCACTCTGGATGGCAATAACACCCCTGCCAGCACCTCTTTTGCTGTGGGAAAACTCAGTTTGGAAACTGGGCTGACCTGGGCAGTGACAGCACAGCAAATGGCTCACTGAGCCACAGGGATTTCAGCATCAGGTACTTACACATGTGCCCTGCCAAAACTCCAACTCTGTGTTCCGGAGTAACAGCCGTAAAAGAACCTTATTTGGATGTTCTTTATTTTGGATGAGACAGTCTCCTCTGTCTCTAAGATGAGGAGATAATTGTTTAAAGGCATGCCATGAGCAGCATGTTTGAATAGTGCCCAGGAGAATGACAGCAATACAGTATTTCAGAGAGATGAATGGTGTCCACCCCCCCCCCCCCACCCCCAAAAGCTCTTTAAGAACACAAAAGTGGTTACTTTCATAAAGCTGCATATTATAAATGCTAAATTGTGCTGCCAATATAGTTTCAGCTCACCATGAGACTAATAAGGTAAAATTTATGTTACTCAATAATATATTTATTAAAACAAGTCCCATGTGAAGGACTAGGTGGCTTTTTTATTACACTGCAACGTGAGCTGACCAGGGTATTATATACTGACAAATAGTCTAAAATTACTTATATTTCATGTTGCACTGTACATTAGCCTATCAATAGTAATATGGGGATTCAGCTGGAAAATAAAAGGCTTTCAAAAAGAAAAAAGATCATTTATCAGGCTTCTACTAACTCTGAGATACCTTTTGTAGACTGGGAAAAAAGGTTATTTTCTGCACATACCTTTTGGCAAAATACAGGTGTATAATCAATCCCTCATCCCCTTGTTAAACCATTTGAATACAGGGAGGTTACACATGCACAACAGCCATCCAGCTCTTTGACTCACACAAGGATAAGCAGTATGTTGCCTTTCTGTTGTGATTTTTGCAAAGTCCTACTTTGCCAGCTAAGAAGGTAAAAGAGAAAGGGCAATTCCAAACAAGATTATGGCATGAAATTGGTCATTTGGGACCTGACCTGAGCAGAAAAACATGTGGTCAAGTTAAGGGAACTTCTCCTTGAACTGAGGAAATCCGATTTCAAGAGGGATGCTAAGATGAATATTTCGCAACACCACATTTTCTATTAAAATACTTTTCCCCTCCATTTTTACCTTTACTGTTAGACTATTTTTTGAGCTACTCATATTAACTAGAGCCGTATCATGGTTCAAAATTTATTGCTACTTTGAATTGTTAAGACCATGACCTTTACTATTCCATCACAATCTCCAATACATCTCCAAGGAATTGTTGCAATTTGCTCCAGAAATTCCAGATCCCATGACCGCCAATTTGGTCATATTTTTCATCTGTATTCTAATTAATTTCTCTTGATAAGAGGATACATTTGCAAACTTAAAACACCTTTTTTTTTTGAGGATAGAAATGTCTTGCTGTGTGAAGCTATCTGCTATTCCAAATTAGGCAATTTCTGGCCAAAAATGTGTGTGTGTTATCAGCTGAGTGCAATATTTTGTATAGGCTATTTTTGTATAATTTTACTGATATAATCATCTTTTGAGTGTATTTTCTTCTCACTCTTTGGGCCTCTATTTAAGATTATTCTGGAAAAGGTGATGAACATTTAGCACAAAGTCTTGACTTATTTTACATCCTTCTCTACTTTTTTAATCTCTCATGGTTCATGCATACAAACTTTCATGCTATTACTGAATCAGTGGACACTTCACATTTCTGGAGGACATGAGATTTATATATGTATATCTATTTCCAGGACTTGGGGAGAAAAAACCCTCAAAACCCATTCAAAGGACAACTCTAACAACTACAAATGGTATGAAGTCAGCTATGAAGTGGCACTGACTTCAATGGTCCACATGATGTTTTTCTGCATGAATGCACATAGTAACAAATATTTGTTATCCCCTCCAAGATTTAAGAGTAAGCACCTGTGTAAGCATGCATATCCACAAGATTATGATGAGAGAGCAAGCTTTGAATCATATAACCTCAGCTGAAAAATTAATATGAGCTAATAAAATAAACTGGATTAATATATATGTATATATATGGGGGAGATGAAGGGGGGGAAGAGAGAAGTAGGTGGATGACCTGAGATTTTTACCAAATGGAGAATAGGTCAGTTCAGATTTATTGTAGGTCTACTGCTGGTGTCAGAATGAGTTCAGTTCAGGAATTTGTTCTGTAAGTATAATTTCTTCATTGCACAGATAGCAGAAAGCGAAAGGGAAGCAATCAATCATCTTCCTACAGTATGTCACATCATCTTGGTCTGAATTTAATCCACACAAATGGATAAATTCTTACTTGAATCAGAATTCATATACAGAGAATAACTGAAATTACAAACTAAACGTACCATAGAAAAATGCAAAAAAATTACACATGGGAAGGCAAAAAAAGCTAACTTTTTGTGATCAGTGACTACTGATGAGGGGCTGTAACTTAAGAGTCTCATTACTCATTCCTGTTGCTAATCTCTTGCATTGTTGGTTTGTTATGGTTCCTACCATTAAAGTCCTCACACAGGTTAAAATGCTTGGTCTTTACATCTGTAACACTGCCTGGCATTTGTTTAATAGATGGATTTATTTTAGATGCTACTTCATACCAAACAAAAAGGTTTTATTTCCTCCTTTTAGGGAACTTCTTGCTCAAATTCTTTTAACTGACATGCTAACACATTGAGACAAACTAGCAAGTCAGTGCTCTCCTCAACACTCCATGATTATTACAGGCCAGCAGAGCAGAAAAGGATCTGTTCTGTCACTTTTCAGGATTTGGATTGATGGACAAATCATCACAGGTTTCTGCGAAATGTCTTTTAAAATTAAGTAATTTAAAAGTAAAATGTTTCATCTTTAGTAAAATTAACACACTTCAGAGAACACCATTCGACTCTGCTCCTTGCAAATATTCAAAGCCAAGCATATATTTTTGAGAATGATTGATTAATGGGGGTTTAATTTAAGAAAAATCTCATTTCATACAAATCATCTAGAACTATTTTCCAGACAGATATTCTACAAATGTATGATGCTAGTCAATTAAAGAAATTGTATTTGTGTTAGGCTGACAATGTCTTTATATATCTCAAGTTCTAGTAGAACAGAGGCTCACATTCCCAATAATTCTTTGCAATAAAAAGTTATTTTGACTACATTCAATACTTCATGGACTCTAGAGTATTTCCTTAGTGATTAAGTTATACTAATAAATTTTAAATACCTTAAATCATACATTTTTATCCAGCATTACAATGTCACACTTTAAAAATTTACAAGCTTGCATGCAAAACAACTCAGGAGGATTTGGGAGTAGCTTAGCTAATACCTTACTAGTGAAATTGTCTGGGCTTATGTCTTTAATTCCCTCTCATTTAACTTTGCAGCCAATTTAGACTAAGCAAAATCTTTGATTTTACAATGAATACTTAAAATCCAATTTTTTAAAGAATTCAGTCTTCTGATTTGGTTCAGAAGAAACTAGAATGTTTTCTCCAGAAGACTACAGACAAATATTTGAGCAGTACTCTTTAATTTGTGGTTAAGTGCATACATAGGCATCTCCATCCACAGTCATATTGTCACACTGAGTGCAGACCAGATCATAAAGTTGAAGTAATTCATCCTTTGAAACACCTGTAATTGATCTATCTATAAGTACTAAAGAGAGTGCACATGGACTCAAAAGACCTGCTCAGATTATCTGATACAAGTTACTCCAAGTCAATTGAACTGCACCAATAGAAAAGAGGTAAATATTTAAATTTTATAGAAGGCACTTCTAAAGATATCTTAAAATGGGTGAAATATATATGAGTGTGTGTTTGATTTGAGGGAGTGCTCAGTGTAAAATAAACATTTATTTTTGTTAAAATCTGCCTTGTTGATCTCAGACTTTTAAAGTGTAATAGCCAGATCCACAGAGAACTTAAGCAATTAACAATTCTAATTTTAAAATAATACATTGAAAAGCACTAGAAATCTTTTTTCCACAAGCATATATAGACAGCCAAGTAACAGAGAAAAAGTACACAAGGAATAAAGATAATTTTAATCTATTCATAAATTTTCTTTTTTACTGATCATGAGGAAGGATTGTCTACAAAGATTATAAAGAAAGAAAATCAAGGAAATTAAATGCATATGAAGAGAATTGCATCTCATCAGATAATGAACTTGTTTTCAAGTGACAAAAATGACAACAAGCCCATTAGTAATGCTATTTCCACGATTATTAATGAAGATAGTGATTGTGAATGCAGTTTATAAGAAATATTTCCATTCTAGATGGAAGAAAGAACAGTGTAAACACTAGATAAATGAAAATGATTTTTAAAAAGGAAATATACATGCTCATTACAAAAAAAAAAGAAATAGAAGATTTACTCCAAAGTTAAAAATTTTAGAACACAATGTGGTATTATTAGAACTTAAAATGGAAACTACAGAAATCAAATCAGATAAACCATGAAAGATATGAACCTATCTTTTCTTATCTAAATTTGAATATTTTAATGACATTGCAAGTCATTTATGTGCTTTTAGATAAGTCATGACCTTGTGGTTTTCACCTTGCAGTATACCAACATTATTCCCTACACGCTAAGTTTTGCAATGTTTTTTTACTGTTGAGCTTCAGGACTTTTGCGAAGTTGTTCTGAATAAAGAGATGTATGAAATACAATTTTTAATTCAATAGTGATAAATATTATCTCAAATAGACAGTTGATGTTTCCTGATGAGCTCAAAACTGCACTCACACTAAAGTCTATTTGACATATTTATTCTCATTGGCAACTGCTCATTGCACGTGGAATTTAGATCTCAGTCTCAAGGCATTTGATGGAAAATTTGAATTGAATAAAAGTACTGAAGAGTTCCTTTCTTAAAGCTGCTAGGCATTAAATAGTCTTAACAGCATTTGATGCCTTATAATTCAAACAACTAAGTTCCTCACCAGAACTCACCAGTAAAGCATGTTTCAAGTCCAATTTCAATCAGCTACTCTACTTGCTGCTTTAAGTGAAAAAAAAAAAAGTAAAAAACATTATTTATTTGAATATTTGTTAAATCAAAATGCTATTGATGTCAGAGTTACATTCCAACCAGCAACATGCATCTGCTGCGCTAAAACACGTGTTTGACATTGACTGGTCTACTAATAAAAACTTGATATGGCAATCTGCCACAGGAGTTAAAGAAAGGGAAGCCATCATTATGCTGATTTTATGCTCAATATTCAAAAATAGCATTGTTTTTTCAGAGGTAGCATAACAGAGCAAAAACATTCACAGAAGAAAACATTTCTTGAATGGGGCTTTCTCTTCTCCTTGAAGAAGGCACAAAGGAGCTATCCAAGTGCATTCCATACTGGGAATAGTGGGAAGGAAATGCTGTCTAGGAGCAATAAATTGCAAAGCATATTGGGACTACAAAGGTTCAAGGCCAGAAGAACACAGACTGCAGTATTAGATAAATTCAGTCAGCATTTTTTTTTGAAGTGACCTTAGGAAAGAGAGATTCAGGTGCTGCTGTCAATGTCTCTAGCAGCAGTGAGTGTACACTGCAACAGACCCAGAGAAGATGTTCAATCTGGTTTTGGTTTTTAGCATTTAAAAAAACCTAGAAAATGCCTTATCTTTTGTTCTCATCCTACTTTTAACAGAGCAGACAGTTTGTCCCTGCTGTAGTTGACATGGAAGCTAGAAGCTATCTACTCACATACAGCCAAAAGCTGTTTGCCAGTTTGGACACAGGTCTCCACATCTTCATGCTGGAACACTCAGTGCATCCTGCAAAGTGTATTTGCTTGCAAGAAGTACTTCAGATGATCATGCCTTTATTCATCTGGCAGGACTATTCCGTTCAAACACTTGCTATTTTGTACTAAGCTCCTGTCTCTTGTCCTCCTAACTGGTAAAACATACAACAGAGCTGTTGCAGTGAGACTCAACCCTTTCCTCCCAAAGCACTGCGGATTTTTCATTAATAGGTTTCACTGTAGTTAAAGTCTACCTGGCTAGTTCATGTCATTTTGTTAAGATGTACAAGAGCTCAAGGTCTAGAATACGAAATTTTAGATTTTTTTAAAAGGCTTATTAGAACAGTAGGAAACAGCAGATTAATGTTATTGTGTGTACATCCATTTCAGTGAAGGGATATATAATCCAATTTAATCACTTGAGAAAAATCATAATATTTACTAGTTAAAAAGGACTATGTGTACAAAATATGCATATACTGATCTAAAATGCAGACTGATACATGATGACTGCAAGAATTGATAACTTGTTTGATTCAGACTGAATCTGGCAGCTGGATCTTACTCTGCCTGAACACATTCACAAGAGACAACTCATGGGGTTCCTGCTCTTTCATGAAAAACAAACACTACTTCATAAATAAGTGAAAGTGAGTAAAGTTAGCTGGTGTTCTCAATCTATAAACACCTTCAGCAATGCATTATTCATTGAAATATGTACTGAATTTATTGGAATAACCTTTATTACAGTTCATTTAAATTGATTTTCTGTTTCTTATACAAATCACATGATACAATAAAGCACTTGGAATGAACACTGTGAGATACCTTATGCGCTGCATTCTGCACAGAAGAGTAATTGACAGAGTGAATCCACCTCAACACATACTGGAGTGCTATAGTCCAAATAACTGTAATGAAACTGTCTCAAATCAACAACAGGATGTTAAAGCAGATTCAATTAAAATTCAATATGAGGCTGCAAGTGTCAGATTCATCATGGAAAACCACTGCTTATAAGCCTTTTTATTTTTTTATGAAATAGGTATAAGACTCAAGATAACTTTATCCACAGGAACATCAAATAAAGTGGCCTTGTGTCAAGGAAAGAGCAATTTTTACTTTAACTGCATCTTAGTACCCTTCACAGGACACGGTTTCTGAAATATTATACTAGGTGTTAGATTTTGTTTCCATTTGTTAGTTGGAAGGGTACCATTACTGCATTGCCTTGAATTCTGCATCATTTTCTTCTTGTGCGTCTCCACCAGCAATAAAGAGCCAATAGGCCCCTGGGTAACCCTCAAGGACACACTTGTGCCATCCTTTTAGCCATTAAGGCTTTTTCCAGAACAGAGAGTAGAAATTGAAAAGCCATTGCATCTCCAGTGGCTAACGAGAAATAAAAGCTTCCAAGACTTATAAGAGAGGTAGAAGAAAAAAAAAAAAGTATTGGCTATCCTAGTTACAGTAGCTGCCTTAAACTTCCAGGTTCAAAAGTGCAAGTGGGTAACAGATGAAAAGAATTTATTCGTTTAAGGGGCCAGAAAGTGTTCTATTTCTAAAATATATGAATTCTTTGATTCTTCCATTTCTCACTTCCAAACTGTGGCAAAAAACTGTTTTAAATTAATCCAGTCTCTTCCATATAAACTGCAACATGTAGTTTCCTTCTCTTCCCCCACACCTCGCATTCACTTAGCACTTACTCCTTTTACATGAAATTTGAATATTTCAATTCATGTGATAGCACTCTTTGGTGAAGGGCCCATAATCTCATGAGTGGGTGTCCAAAAGTAATTCCATGTCCAATTCAATTTAGTCACTTGGCTTTTGAAGCAAGTCAACATCCTTTCTAAAACAGCCACAAGTTTTTGAAGGATTTGAGTGTGATTCAGATGCACAATATGGAGACATCATTATTTAAAGGCATTTAGACATTTTAAATTATGTGCACATTTGAGATGAGATTATTGTGTATTAGTCATGTAAAAAATTCATTATTACAAAATAATCTAAAACCACAAGTCCTACTGTTCCTCTGTTCTCAGCCTTCCTTCTCACAAAAACAATGATTGAGTTTATTTCTTTGTATTTCCATGTCTGCTATCTGTGAATATTCAGTTGTTAATTTGTACATATTTTCTTTCGCTTCCTAGTAAATAATTGATATTTCTAGAAATAATTGAGCACATTTATAATTATTTCAAATTATTCCTAGTTAAGCAAACTGTACTGTTAATTTGAAGTGTTCCATACTAGTTGGCAAAACACACAGTAATAAATATTCACTTTCAAATATTTACATTTAAAACATTGTGTGATTGAACTTGATTATCAAGTGTCAACTGAGATGTATTTTCTTTTCCTCTTCACTAAGGTCATTTTTTAATGAAGTTCAATTGTTTGCATGTTTTGGTTTCTTCAGGATGTCTTTTCTCTGTAGTGGTACAAATCAATGTAAAGCTATACCAAACAAAAGTCAGACACAATGAGTTCATATGTCACATCAATACCTGTCCTCTTTATCCCTTAGAAATTCACACCTTTGTGTGATGAATTCTGTCTTGTTAGTAAAGACATGAAACAAACATTAAGAAAGAAAATAACTCAAAAACATATACATGCCAAAAAAACATAGCATGATGCAAAATGTAAGGTTCTTAAAAAGATCATAACATTTCTTACAACAGAAAACTCCCAGCAATGTTTTAAACACTCAAAACTAACCTACTGCTAGAACAAGGAATGCTGTAAAGACTACTTAAGTACAGAGAATACACTGAATTAGGCAAGATAGAAGCAAAGTAGAATGATCCAGTATCTCCATAATCCTCACAAAATGAGGAATGCTTCAGATACTTAATAAAGAGATTCAGAGCACTGATCTTCAGCAGATTGCTTTATTCTAAACAGAGTCCTGTTATCCAAGAACAGCAGAGGTAAGAAGCAAACATTTCCTGAAATCTCAGCATCAGAAACTGGGTACTTACACATTAAGTGCTAGTGCATGATTGTACATGAGCCAATTTAAGATGTGTCCACATACAGTGCCTCAGATATAAACAGTGGAACTGATCTTTTCACATTAGGATACTCACATTGATAACACACCCATTAACAAATATTCTCAATGCTTTACACACAAATTGTACCATCAGAAATCAACTTTCTTGCATTGTTGAAGAAATGCAAATTACTGGAAATAATATTTTCCAGAACAACACAGTGGGATGCATTAAAGGGTTTGTTAATGGTGCATTTCATGCTGGAAAATTTTACTACATTTCAACCACTGAGAGAGTGCATAGTGTGATGTCATGTCTTTATTCTGCTGCTCTGTAGGAATCAGATCCTCAAACAGCTTGGGAGACTGTAGCTTATGAGCTACACAGCAACTAGAATGTGCAAGAGTTAAAAACATCACTGTAACCGTTGTCATATCTACTGTGGCACAAGCAATATATGAATTACTTCAAATGACAAAGCCCCTGTTAAAGGGAAATTTGTAACCTTTTGCTTTCTTTGAAATAAAAGACTTAAAGATACTCACTACTTTCCATGTCGCACATGGCCTATGCTAATAAATGTCAGCCCACTCCCTGGGTCTGTACTTTTAGTCAATTACTCTAATTTTTCCCAAGTTGTTAAAAATGAAGTATCAAAGCCAAGTAGAATAGCGTATGATGCCACCCTGTTCTGAAATTTCCTCTTAACCACTGTCAGCTTCTGCAAAATGTTGTCCCAATTAGAGATTTTGAAAAGTTTTTCTTTTGGCAAATAATTTTCTGATTACAAATTTACAAGAGCTAAAAGAACACTGATGCACTGTAAGGGGCAATAAGTGAACTAATCCATTTTTTCTCAAGACGAATCCATTTCAGGAATTTAGAATTCAAAATAGTTAATGTCTCTATACAGTCAGGAACACATTTTCAGTTTGAAAAAAAAAAGTCTTCTGCAGACTTAACACAGGATTATTTTATCACCTTAAGTCTCTGCATAAACAACTTTTCTCTTACTTAATTTGTTTCAGTTCTAGTGTGTTATTTTGCTTCACTGTCCTCAAGCCAGCCCTCCTACCAAGTTTTTCAAGTGTCTTTTCCCATCAGAAATGTTCTAAGGGGTTTTGCCTTGCCTGGTAGTTGTCATTTAGGAGGGTTTTTCATTTGCTTCTTTCCCCCCTCCCCTCTCATTTTCTGTATTGTCTTTTCAGGTTTATCTTCAGAGATTGAAGCATTCAAAGGAACAACAGAGCAGCAAATAGAGAAGTAACATAAATTCTGCCAGAGTTTGATCAGAGTGAGAAGGAGAGCAAGGGCAGGCAGGAGGTGAGTGACAGAGGAGGAATAAAAACCACCAGAGAAGGTGGTCAGAAGGTGGCTCACAGAAACAGGGACACATTTTGTATTTCATGTGGTGAATGACTGGGGGAGAGCTGGTTTAGCAAACAGAGTCTTTATAGGTGGTGAAAGATGGGTTAAGCCAGCTTTGTTGAGCAGCTTTGCGTAGGTACAAAGTCCCACTGTAATTATAATTTGTGGGAGGACAGAGCAATGGGAACCTTGGCACTGAAGTTCATCCACCTAGAGATTGTAACCTGAGGGAAAAGGGAGCAACAATCCTTACGGAGGGCACACCAGAAGGGAAGAGAACATTATTAGCAGATAATCAGTTCACAAGAAGACTACAGAACTGGTGTCAGAGTTCAACATTTTTATATTTTGTGTGAAGACTCGCAGAGCAACAGGCAATAATGCAAACTCTTAAGTTTGAGAAGAAACAGTGGAAAAATTTACAACATCTGCCACTGTCTGTTCAAAAAACCCAGTAAAACTAACTGGACACATAACCAAAGGCCAATCCTTGTGTTCCTACAGGGCAAGAAAATGAAAACAGCAAAACAAGAGACCCATACTTCAACATTGTTTCTTAAAAAGATAAGGTTTCCTTTTATGGCAAGTTGAAACATGACGATGAACAGAAAGTCACCTGAAATAGTAAGATACGAGTGCATCTACAGTTGACATGAAAAGAACAGGAGAACATTATCTCCTTGTTTTCAACCTCAAAAACACCAACAAACCAACTACAAGCAGGATAGAGTGAACTGATTGCCCCCTTTTGCATGAATGGTTGATCTCTACCAAGGATAAACCACTACAAAGGGAAGAAAATGCAATGAAAATCAGAATGAATATTAGTAAGATGATTAGACTGATTAACGTTGATTCTCCTTCAACCATAAACAAAGTATATGATTCTCTCTGGCATAGGAATTGGAGCTTATATTCTGATAAATATTGAGGGGGATCCAAAGTGGGGTTGGAGGAAGAAGAAAGCATAAAACAAATTTTCTGGACTAAAATCTGAATCCAAATTTGTTGATTTGAATTGTCAGATATCACTCATCTTCACCTTGATCAATATGATTCTACTACTTTTTATAATTAGTCCAGAGTGTCTTTATGGAACCCCTGGTACCTTCAGATGCTATTTTTTTTTTTTTTGCTATCAGGATGATCTACTATTCTCTTCTTTATATTTGTATATATGCCAGATCCTAGATCACCCCTTTGTACAATGCTGAGTTTGGCTCTCATCTCAAACATATCTCAGGATAAATCTGAAGATTTGTTCTCTATCTCCAGCCAGCTGGCCTGCTGTTGATAATGTCAGGAAATTCTCAGAATCTGTCTCTTTCATAATGGGAACCTGTTGTTTGGTTGCATTCATTAGAAAAATCTCCACCTATCACAACCTATTATTTCAATGCTTTTCTGCATTTCTGAGTGCCTCCAGGGGCTAAAAATTGACTTATCAAATGTCATCATTCCTCTTCATTGGAAAATTGTTTGCCTTTACCTTACAAGAATCCTTCAAATTGTCAGGTTTTTAAACTGATGTTTTCACACTTCCAAGGTAGACAATTCTGTTTTTGTTAGGCAGTCTCACATGCTTGGCTGCTCAGTCAACAATTTTCCCCTTCTACCTCCTAACTGATAAGTCACCCTGAGGTAATAGTTCAATAAAAAATGAAGCAACTCCACTACTCAACTTTCTGTGAATCTAAACGTTAACAAACATACTTGGGACCAATATCCATGGGAATTGTGCTGTTCATTATGTAAACTTCACTGAAACAATAAATTATGCTAAGGGAGCGCAGGAAAGAGAGTAGATTAACAACTCACACTCAGATACTGACTAAAAATATCAGAGAAAAGACATTTCATAAGAAGTCAGTTATGAGTTACTTCTCCAATCAAGTTTCTTGCCTCTGTATTAAAGCTTGTCTGCAAGAAGAAAATTACTCAACATGGAACATCTGGATGATAGAACATCTGCATTCTGCCTTTTACCGTTTGCTCAAATACACACTGAGAACACCAGTAAGGGTTATATGGTCAGTGGAGCAGAAACATGCTGGTAGAGCCTCCCAGCTCTGGCTGCCCTTTAACAGCCTTATAAGCCATTTTCACCAGGGTAAGCACCTCCCAATTACAGTGATCAGCAAAAGGAGCTCAAGTGCCTGGCAAAGCAATAGCCACCGCCAGTGACTGCTGAATGTAGGCTCATTCTTGCACAACAAGGCAGAACACAAATTCACATTAGTATTATTAGACCATCCATGGAGTCTTTCTGGTGAGAGCTTCCCCTGTGGCTTCCCCTGTGAACAAAGTATTTTAGAGGAAAAGAAGTAGGACAAAACCCTCATCTCCTTGAGGGAACACAAAATTGTCCAGTTCTTGTTTCCCATAGAGCTGTTTGCAGTCTGTTTATAGACAGAAGTTCTTTTGTTAGAAGAAAAGCATAAATGCCATTTCATGTTAGAAGAACATGAAAACTACATGGATTAACATTATAAAATCTGAGCTTTCCAAACCAAATCTTTTTCAAACAGCATTTGTACCATAGTAATACATACATGGTAGGTATGTATGTCAGTTCTTTCAATAAAATCAAGGCTCAACAAAAACTTTCCTGCTTTGGCCTCTGCTTGGAATGCACACACAAAACCACATGCCTTTAAAAGAGACCTTCAGGAGAACAAGTTCAGAATAAACTTGATACAGCACTGCTTGAGAAGTAGAACTTCCTTAGATATATTTGCATGAATTTTAATTTACGTAAACCAAGAAATTTTCCAAGCTTATGTTGGAACATGCTCCTTCTTAAATTAGCTCTGGCTGAATACCTGGGGAGTAAAGGGCTCATCTGTGAATTCAGGTGTGATGACAGTATCACATACTGCTGCTGCTACTCTTTCCATGTCCTATCTCCAGAGTATAAGAACAAGCCATGGAAGTGGCACTAATGATGTTCTTACAAAATATTTTCTGAAATGGCACCAGGTAGATGAGTGAGGTATTAGTCTCCTGCAACCAGTAGCAAATGCCTTCACCAAAATATCATAAAAAAAATAAAAGGTACTTCAACTATTTATCTTTTTGTTCAAAAGACAAGTTAGACATTAATAGGTTTACTGTTTATAGACCCTCCGGGAAAAAAAAAAAAAAACCCAACACAAAAAAAAACCCCCAAAAACAATTGTCCATAGAACATTTGCGGGTAATTTAGAGTTATTGTTGATTTAACTAATTTACAGATCTTTTTAATGCAGTGAAGATGATTTTTCCTCTCTTTCCCCTGAGACTTACATGGGTGGTAAAATAAGCTTTACAATGACAAATGAAATAGTATAATTTTTGTTGGCACAGTAGCAGAAAAACACTGCTGGACCCCTGCTGCTGCTGAGTTTTCCTGTCATTGTTTGGCAGGTTAAAGTCAGTAAAAACACTTAACCATTTGGGGTCACAGATTTGTACCCCAACTTTAGCATTCTAATCGTCAAAGTATATTGTGGGTAACTGAAGCCATGTCACATGTAATCAGAATTTTACCCTTGGCTCCTGCACGCACCACACTTGTCTAAGTGAACAGCAACTTCTGGCATTGAAAATGGATGTACATTTAACATCTCATTAAAAACAATGCAACATCTTCTACCTCTACTCATATAAAAACCCATAGGAAGGTGCACTTCAATTATCACCTTGCTCAGGGGCTAACACTGTGCCTGTAGGATACCTCCTGGCTGCCCCTGAAACACGGTGCTGACTGAAGAAGCCTGTTAAAGATGATCAGTTTAAGCATCGTGTGAAATGCAGTCTTTGTTGAAGCCAGGGACAGCCTCATCCAGGGGCTGTGTCCGAGTCCTAGCCCGAGACAAAATAAGTTCAGCCCTGGAGGCGTGGAAGCTCATCAGAAAGCAGTTTGCTCTCCAGATCCCTCTGCAGTGCCACGGCACTGTTGGAGTACTTCTGATTTCCCAGATGGCAAGATTTATGTACAGATTGCACGCTGGAATTTGGGTCTTTGGGGTAGGGTTTTTTTCATGGTAAAAAAAAAAAGGTAATAACGACCTTAAATTCCTTATTTTAACTGTCCTACTAAAGACAATGTTACCTCTCTAACATTTAGATTACTTCCTGATATTAAACTTTCTTTGAAATTAAACCCATGAATTTAAGTTAAAAAAAACAACCAAACAAAAAACCCACCAAAACAAACAAACAAAAAAAAAAAACACCCAAAAAAACCAAAAAACACACACACCACAGTTGAGGTTTGAGTGCATAGTTGAGTACCTTTTCCTGTGCTAATCTGAGCACGTTTCAGGAAATACATTATTTACATTTATACCATTAAAACCTGCAGGACTTATCTTGTATATTTTAAGCTTCCTGTGCCTCCATTAACACTTCACCTTCATCACAGGACAATCAATGTTCACAACTACATTACAATTTATATATATTTTTAGACAGGACTCAGTTTTTAGACAAGGTCTAAAAGTAACACTCAGCTCTTGAAGACTTGTAGTCAGTGATGTATACCAGTAAAAAAGACCCACCCCACAAACGCAAATAATGTCTGTAAGGGATGCACAAATTGGTTGCCAAGAGGTGCTAAGCTTGTTTTGGAGTTGAATTACTCTAAGTCAGACAACTGTCCTCCCTGGACATGAGATATGGAATTGATTTAAACTGCTTGGCATGGTACTGCATTTATTCTCTTGATAGGTTTGACCTAAATAACTAACTTATTTTAAATTTTTATTATATGTGTGGCTGCCCTACTCTGTCATTGTAACCTTGACAAATTAGTAGTTTTTTAGACTATCATCATCTCTGAACTACACGTTTTACAGTTCAGGCTTCTTGGTAATCCATACTAGGTTTTGTTTAGCTTTTAACTGGCATCATCCTCTCCTACGTATCACAATGTCATGATAAAAATTTGGCAATTACTTTTGCTTAAAACTGTCAAAGATATCAAAATATGCCTTTCCAATTTCACTATTTGCTTTCCCCCATTTTGCCTGAATTACTCTTTTTCACCTGAGATTAGAAACTAAAGTTTCATCAAAATCAAATCATTTTCAACAAGTCTAAGCACGGGGAAAGACTCATGTCTCGTTATCAGTGAAATAAGACTGGTGATGTATAAACAGTGAAGTGTCCAGCATTCAGCTGTGCTTCTGCAAATCAGGCCTACCCTCTGCATGCATTGAGCTTGCTGGGAAATCTGTGCTCAAGATCTGCTGACTTACCAAGAGGGGATGTTTATTTGATCTGGGAACAAATAGCTGAAAATGAAGAAGTTCTGAAATACAAGTCAAATTTATCCTCCTAGAATGGTTTAAGAGCAATTGGCTGTGAGAAAAACTTAATCCCTAGAATGGTCTTGGAAAATAAATTAACTAAAAAGCAAATTTTTCTTTCAACCTAAAACAAGTCAGTCAGGATTTATAAGCTGGATTCTCTTCACTTTTTTCTTGGTTTGCAAAATTACTGTGTGTGCAGAAGATAAAAGTAGGATATTCTTGCCTTTCTGAAGCAAGAGGTAGCCAGATACAGAAACAATACACCTTACCTAATTAATCAGAATGTGTATCAGAATCAAGCAGTTGTATTTGAAAGAGCCAATTAAAGAAAAAAACCAAACTCCTAAATACAATCACTATCAAAAGTAACCCTGCAAAATAAAAACAAATGAAAACAAATAGGGATCCTTCTTACCAGACTACTTTGGCCATGGCATGCCTATTAACGGGTGGAGGCCATACAATTTATCACTGGGACCATTGATGAAGCCCTGTATAAAATTTAAAGCCTCCATAGGATCAAATATTTTTTTCCTCTCAATAAAAGTTAGCACTTAGTTAACTGAATGGGCAGGAGTCCTACAACTATTTTTGGGATTTAAAGTGTCAACAAAAATTTCCGAGCGCTCTATCATGGAAATGACTTTTTTCCAGGGTTGTCTTACTGACAAAAAGAAACCTTTGATCTTGGACAATTTTTTTCTGAAAACATGTAGCTTTCCCTTTTAAAATTTCTAACAGCAAAGAAAAACAGGGCAAAACTGGGTCAGAAATCAAAAACATATTAACTAACAGGTGAAGATTTTCTTAAATACAAGAAATGCAAACCTGAGTATTGAAATTGGCTTTCATGGCTTTGGTCACTCAAATCAGAAATACGCTCTCATTAACCTAAGCAGAACTAGATTGCACTTTACTCATGACAAAAATAATTTTAAAAGGATCAACTCAACATCCTTGCCTACAACAGCAATACAGACACTTCAAAGTTTCAGGCATTATACAGACTGGGAAAGTTGCAAAAACTTGTTATGAGATAGTTCAAATATCAATTTAGGGGAAAAAAGCAATCTCAAAATATTTGAGAGGTTAGCCCAAATTGAGCTTGTAGCATTGCTCACACAGCTCAGTATCCAAACTGTGATGCATCACTTTGGATGCATTTAAAACTTCAAAGACCTCTTATTCCTGCATAATGTAGTTTTGTTCCCTGAGACAGAAGGATGTGCTATTATAGTGACTTATCCCCATGCTTGGAGCAGGAAAAACTCCATTCCAGATGACCCTTGCATTTGTAACCACACAGAACACACACAGGCAGCTTGGCAGAGGTAACAGGGTCCTGTGCTGCCATCTCACACAGAAAGGGTTACTTTTGACAGCAATACATATAATTTTCAGCAATCTATTACTCCTTGGCCTGTCATGCAGGCTGACATGCTGTCACAATAATCACATATACAGTGGCAGAGAGAAGAAAGTATTTTAATGGTATTTATCAGTACCTAGGAAAAAGAAAAGCATAATAATGCTCCTGACACAGACAGAAAGCACTTGTCAACACCTCTGATAGCCTAGAAGGGTCAAAGATACATTATCTTCTCAGCATCTGAAAGCATCCATCCTTTTTCCCCTCTCAAAACCTTGCCTGATATCTGGATGCCTAGTACTTAGCCCTTGTTCCCATCCACTCCTTTTCTCAATTTTCTTCACTAAAGCTGGAAATTCAGCAGATGTCCTTGCAAATTAAGAAGGAAGCTTAGATATTTCTCCTTCCTGATTGGGCTCTCTGCCGGCTGTTGGGAAGAAATAACCTTCAAAAAGTGACTGTCAGCCAGATTATTGGCAAGCAACATCCTTGTAATTCCAAACAGCAAAGCTTAAAAGACAAGGGCATGTACAACTCTGTCTCTTTTACCTCCCAATATAGCAACCTGCTTTTATTTTTACACAGTGACCATTACTTCCATTAGGGACACAATTTGAAAAGTTCTTCACCATCAAAGATTAAAACTGACAGGGCAGGATCAAGAATTGCTCCAGCCTAATATTTGGAAATCACAAGCCAAACTCTGTCATTAGATATTGATTATATTTTACAATAACACTGATAACAGGAGCGGTGGTGGCCACCCACATTGATACAAAAGCAGCCCCTCCAGAGTGGAGCAAGCAGGAGATCCATCCTCAGCTCCCACTGGGAAGGATGCAGCAAAGCTCCCATGAAAACATGCAGCTGCAGCCAGGGCCAGAGCCTGTCACTGGTATCAGAGGTCAGCAGAGACAGCAGCTGTCCCGGAGTGACCAGGGGACAATCTGCCCAGCCTGGTGGCAGAGCTGAGGGAGGATGGAAAGGCTGAGGAGCCTCAGGGACTCTGAGGAAGTAGAATATGCCTCTCCCAGTTCATTATCCCCGAGACAAATGCACCAGCCAGGGGTGCCCTCTCACCACCAGGCAGGACCAAGGGGAATGCAAACAGGTTTCTGCTGGGGAGGGGGTTTGGCAATCACCTCCCAGCTTACCCCACCCAAGTGCACACAATAGGGCACTTGGGGACCAGGCAAACAACAGTAGGCATGAAGATCTGTCATGAAGGCTGCAGGAATTGCCAAGGGTGAGTCCTTTGTACCTCCTAAATCATGAGCACCTCACTAATAGAATGAGAAGAGCAGTTGTTATTGGTGACTTCTGAGAGAGACAGAGGGCCCAACAGAGCTACTAGACAGCAAAACCTGCTCCAGATGCCTCAACTAGTCATCCCAAGGTCCGGAGATGGCTCCTAACTGTCCTTATTGCTCTTGTTGGGAGGAGCTCAAGTTGTGTTTTCCTCTATCCTGGCAGTTGATGTGAATTATGGGAGTAGAAAGAGGGAAAATCATACAGATCAATACCTGGCTCCAAGCCTGGTGTACTTAAACTAAACTTCACCATTTTCTCCCAGCCCACATTGTAACTTAGCTTATCCAGCCTGTTTTCTGGGTGAGCCTAAAAACCTAGCCAAAACCTGGGAAGGAGGCTGATGAGAAAAAGATGAGAAAAGTACCACAGCAACATTTTTGTGCTAGAGGTTGTACTTAGTCAAAAATTAAGCATAAACACATAGTAATTTTGACTAAAAGTGTTGTTTTAGTCAAAACTGCTTGTTTTGTTTTAGATGCAAATAACTTGTTTACTTATTGAACCCAAGCTTCCTTTTTTCTCCCTAGTTTAGCAAAACATGGTCACGTTGTTACACAAAAACTTCATTCTTAGCTTTGAGGATTAGTAGTTTGACTGGGCTGTGGTGCCTCAAAAAACTTATTGTACTGTAAAAATGGTACTGTTGCTGGAAGTACCATTATACAGGATTTTTCCCAGTCAAATTCTCAGTTGCTTAAAACAATCCTCATATTTTTATTAATAACAGTAGGACCTTCACCACGTTAGTCCTCAATATCACGCAATAATACAGTGTTAAATTCTTAAATCTGCCATCACACTGAATAAAGTCCCCTAGACAGCCCAGAAAAGGCAACCATCTTTGCTAAAAGTACAAGAACAGCATACCAGAAAAGCAATGCATACAGTTTTAAGACTATAGAATCCACTTCAATGATACTAACTTATCAAGGAAACCACGATTTTTTTTTTTTTTTTTAGAAGAGCAATGTGGGGCTCCACAGAAATGTGAAGAGCCCGAGGTATATGCAGAGATTACAGAAGTCAATGCCAGGGACTTGCTCTGAAGGATATGACCATTTTTTGCTATTAGCACCAAAAGCAGAACAATTCCTTAGCTCAAGTAAATCCAAGCACAGTTATATTTGCCAGTCCTTCAGGATGCATTTACAGCTGAGCAACACAGCCCCTGAAAGAATGGCTGTAATTGGAACCCTCAGCAACTTGTCCAGGGATTGCTGAGGTCCACTGCTCATCTGATGCACCAGAAACTGCTCAGAGACTCCCAGGCTGCCCCACACCACTGATAACAGGGGAGTTGATTCAATGTGTGACAAGAAGCGGTGTTGATAAAGCATTTCCGTGACAGCAGCTTTACACCATAGGGCACTGTTTCCAAATTGAAAAAATACTCTTGAAGCCATTTCTCTAAACACATCACATCCCTTCCCCAGAAGATTAGGCATTAATAGACTCACCCACGTTGTCTTGCATACTGATTATTTTGACTCTACATTATGAAAATAAAAGAGACGTGTCTGAAAGACTTATTGAGCTTAAGGTAGGATTTGTCTTTTTTGCTAAAAGAAGCTTGCTTTCCTAAGTTAATGACACTACTTCCCATTTGTTACATGTATGCAATTGTATGCACAATTCTCTTTACCTACATAGGAAAGAAACAAATGGCTTCTCTCCCTGCCCTTTTCAGGGTGCCAGTTTCAAGTATTGCAGATCTTGAATAATCATCAGCACCATTTTTAGGGTGACAGATGGAAATTGTCATTATTTGTATAAATACTTAAAGGACCTTAAACAATTCTTATGAATATATTTCTGCTTTGAAAACACGTTAAATAATTCACTTTCTTAGTTGATTGTAATGACAACAGAAAACAAAACACAGACTTGGTACCCTTCTTGATATTCCTTCCAAAGAGGGAGCTGCTGTGGCTCATGTTTTCCTATGTGCCAGATTTTAATTGTACACATGTAAACTCCACACCATGACGTATTTACCACCAGCACGTTTTGCATTGGGGAGCACACCTCAGTTTCTGTGACACAGCACAAAGGAAGTTGAACCTTTTATGGGCTAAAGGCTTTGTGTCTGTGAAGTTATGACCCATGTACAGGTGGACTTTGGGAGCTGCAAGAATCTCTCATTATGTCAGAAGACAGGAGGCTAAAACCACCTGGATAACAGATTGCCATATGGCAGGTCCAAATAATAGGATGTGACCCAGTGGCCACATGCCCGTGCTGCTGTGGAACAAGCTGCAGCTATTGCAGAAGGCAGCATTTGACATGACCTGATACCACAGCACCAAGGTCAGAGCATGCATTCCAGGAGGGTCAAGGCATATGTTCCCTCTGTGTTCCTGTGGGTTTACTACCTATTTGTTCAGCAACACTTGTACAGCAACTATTTAAGTTAGACTGGAATGACATGTATTTCAAAGAGGCCCTTAAACAAAGGGGGAGGGCAATTTTTAAACCTGGGATGGTTTTTGGTCTCGTTTAAAGAACAGTCCTGTTTTATGGAGGCAACCTCTTGGAAAGGCTTTAGAACCACATCAATGCATAGCTGAAGTATGAGTGAAAGAAATAATAAGTTTCTCCTGAAGTAGCCTGCCTAAAACACTGAAATTTTTATTTCTTAGAAGTAGAAAAATATTCCTCACTGGACAATTAACATTAAGGGCCAGCTGATTGTGTCCCCATACAAAGTTTAGCTCTAAATTACAGATAAAGAAAATAAGATTCAGCTTGCATTGCTAAGAGAAAAGCCACTTCTTGAGTCTCCTAGTGGTCAGCCTCCACTGTCCAAGTTTTTGGCTGATTTTGTAAACTAGCTACTGTAGAAGGCAACCCAAGTCCAGCCTTGGCAGAGTTTCCTGATATGTAGAAAGATTACATGACAAGGATTGTCAGTAGTGTAACTTCTGGAAAACAGGCTACAGAAGCAGTCTCTTGAGGGATTTCATATGGAAAGTACAAAGCAGTTAACACAGGCAGAAAACTTTCACTGAAAACCAGCAAGATATATAACTCCTCCTTAAGTGAAACATTTACTGGTTAATTGAACCTATCCTTCCCCAAGCCAGCACAGGAAGGCCATTTTAGTGCAAACCATCCAAAAGCTGATGGGAGCAGAGCCAGAAGCTCTCCAATTTCTGATTTCCAATTGACCACTGGATTAGCTGAACCATGACATCAGCCCTACTGTGGCTCACATTCTCCAGCAGATTAGAACACAATGCTTGGAATAGATTAATCTCTTAAAAAACCCATAAATACATCAGCTGTTGCCAGCAACCACGAGCATATAAAAAAGTGGAGAACTGAACAGACCAGAGTGCGCCACTGCTCCCAGAGTAACAGACAAGCCAAGCACTCCCTGCACCTTCCTTGGAAATGCCATAGCTAACAGCTTCCTTTCAACATTTATCTTACCAGCTCTACCAATACCAATTTATACAATCACACCTAAATGTGAGAATGCAGCATTCAGGGGGGGAAAGGATACTTGTTAGGGTGTTTTTTTTCTTTCAAGCATCAGTGTCCTGAAGGCACTATTTTTTTAAGCATTTCTGAACCATACACTGCAAATGTCTGCATTTTCTCAAGCCTTTAGTGCCTGTCATACACATGAGTCACAGAATGCTTTTTCAAGTACCCTTTACAGCAAAGGTTGCTGACAGGAGTGATGATTCCCCAATTATTAATCAGATAGCTACACCAAGGCCTCATGCAGCAAATTTAGGGATCTCACTAGCACTCAGTTCCCAGAGTTTTGATATGCCACTCCATTGCTTATCATTCACAAGCCTGGTTGTGTCTCTTTCCCTCTTTCAAACTAGTTTAAAAGGCCCTGCTAGCTCCTGTGGTAAAATCTTTTTCCCCTATAGAAAAAGTGCATCCCATCAGGTGTCAGCAGATCTTCACAAAGGAGTATGCCACAGAAGAGACCTAAGAAAATGTTATACCAATATATATGCACATTCTCTGAGGCTTTTTTCTGTTCTTCTAATCAAAACAGAAATAACAGTCAACAGAATATACCCCCAGGAATTGCCAAAGGAAAAAAATATCAGGAAGTTGCTGGGTCTGAGATTGCCTTTACTAAGTTGATATAAATGCTTATTAATATCAGCCTTAAATTTCCACATTATTGTACAATTAGAAGGTTAATTATATTTGAAAGGGTAGGACAAGAATGTTGAGTTTGAAAATGAATTTCTAATTAACTTATAATCACTTTTGAAATTGAGTATAACAGTCATTTACTCAAAGCTGTCCACTGTTAATTTAGACGTCCTAACGTATCACATCCAGCTTTTGGATGTTGCTCTGAAGGAGTTTAATCTTGATTTTGACTTTTATTGTTTCATGTCCTTATCTTGTATAGATCCATGGGCAGAGCTGTTAGGGCCAGCCAGACATTTGGCACAAGCAAACAAAGCAAACAGTCCAAGTGGGGAGTGGAGCAGGAAGAGAGTTGGGATTCCATGAAACAGTGGGGCAATTCAGCAAAACTGTCACTGAAACAAGATACCAGGCTTTTGAGTAGGAAATAGAGGTAGGATATCAGCAATGTAAGCAGCTGAAGTTAATATATAAAAACACCTATATCATTGGCAGAAAGCAACAAGGCGAGTAATCTCTGAGCAGCCAGTTCAGCCTTAATGGCAGTATCGAGTGTCACCTGGTCACTGAGGCAGCACTGCCTGTTGGAACTACTGGATGAAGTTCCTTATCAAGGCATAACCCGGGAGGGTTTTAGGGTTTGCCAGATTGTTGCAATGAGGTACACCAGACTTTAGTTCTGAATTTTTTTCTTTCTAGTCTGCCTTTTAGTTCAGGAACCTGAGAGCAATATCAGAGCTGCCCAAGTCCCATTGAACTTAATTTGGATGTGTGAAAACCTTTAAAAAGGACCCCAGTTACTCTGCATGGTGCCCTGCCTTTTCCATTCTAGCAGCTTTTCCACAGGTTATGAGTTAAAGACCTTCCTTTCACAGCAAAAGAAGATTTTCATTTTGCTTTCATTAATCCTGTTACGGGGTATAAGCCTTTTGAGAAATGATGTGGGTCAATATGTAGCAGTGCCACCTCCCAGTCCATACAAATTGCTTTATCACAGCAATATATTACAGTGCTATGGTTCCAAGACTCAGGCTCTTAATTTAACAGTTAGATTGCTCCCACTACATGTTACAGTTTTCTTATGCCTTTGCACATCAGACAAACAGTGACACTATTCACATGGGTGAATTAATACTGCATTTTGTGGACTTCTTCTTTAGCTTTATGGAGTGGTGTGTTACCATAGAAACTAATAAAATTGCTTGCTTCATATGCACTTCATCTGATGTTTCTCTAGTTCATACTTTTTTAAGTGTTGGTGCAGCTAAGACACTGAGGTGCCTTAGCTCCCCTTATTGTTAATGAAGTGGAATGCATAGAAAATCCCCCAGGTAAGTTCCTCTGTTGGAGTCAACACTTTCCTGTTTGCTCATAAGAGCTACTTTTCACTCCCTTTCCTCCTACTACAGGATCCCATCACACTATTTTTTCTTCCTATCTTCTTATCTAGTTTGGTCTGCTTAAAAACCTTAGAATCAAAGAGACATGGGAAGAATTGTACCTCTGCAGCAAGAAAGCAAAAAGGCTTCAAGAAGAGAAAATTTACAGTAGATTCACCTATAAAATTTTACATTAAATTTCATGTGTGTGTATGCCCTTAGGTTAGAAAGGGCCACAAATCTGGATGTTTTTCACACTTGGGTCTTAAAGATCAAGAGTCTTGGGCCTTAAGCTATTATAGTCTGAAAAAAAAAATGGCCAACACTAAATGCAGTAAGACAAAAGAAATAACTACCCCAAGATTACACACCAAGCTATCACACACACCTAGCAGAATTAGGAACACAGGTTCACACAACTTTAATTTCTAATCAGAGCTCTCTCCACTAAGCCATATTAACAAAAAAAAAAATTCACATTCACTTTAGTAGGCACCATTCAAGTTTCAAAATGAAAGTCAATTTAATAGAAGGAGAAATATAACAGGTGAGTAATGATAGATTGGCATGACTAATCAGCATAACAAAATAAGGGATTGAACAAAACCCAATATGATTTAACAGGTGCAAAACCACTGGAGTCCACAGCACAACCAACTCTGCTTAAATATTTTGGAACAGTAAACCATAGGAATGCATGGACTTACCAAAGCACTTCTTCAGATAGTTGCTTGTAGTATCTTTTGTACAGACAAGTCTTGAATTTGTGTATTTGAACAAAACAAAGAGCCTAAAGTAATATAATCTTAAGCCAACCTAAACATACAACAAAATATCCACATAAATAAGACTATCCTGCTCACAGGCCTTGACACTATCCTATCCCAAAATACACTGCCACTACCTTCTCCTGGGTGCTCCCACCCTAAACACCTGCTACTGTTGAGAGCAATAAACAGCTTTCCCCCCCACCCTTACCTTTTAAGGCCTGGTAATTATCTCATCACCTGATAATTAAATCAAGCACAGATGGAACTCAGTTCCTAATGTTCCCAGAGTCTTAAAGGGGTCAGGATAGTTAAGAGTAGAGATAGAAATTTATAAAAAAAGGGATACATGAAAAGAGGAAAAAAGTGAAGGGTAGAAGGAGGAATGGATTAAAATAACTGATGTAATTTGGAGCAGCATCTGCATCTAGCCAGTGCTGCAAGCAGGGCTGGAAAGCAGCAGCTTAGGGGTAGCTACTGGCTCCTTTGACACTGCTCTGTACTACATCATGGTGCTTACAACAACTTATTCACTATATGCAATATTTTTCTGGAAGATATTTAATGCTTAAAAGAAGTATTTCACATTTGTCATCAAGTGAAATCGAGCTCTGCTGATTATTTGTGTTCTTCCAACACTTGAAAAACCAGAGATCAATCTCCTTTAATTTCATATTAGTATTTTTTCAATCTGAAACTGTGTTTAAGGCTTAGCTCATTCTCTGATACACAGGTTTTCTAAAGCAACAACATTATTTTTTGAGATATTGCAACATAAAATATTATTAATTATAACACATACAAGCTAATTGAGGAATTACTTTGCTGTCTGATGAATATTGTTTCACTCTCAGTAATCAGTAGCTTTTGAGGTATTTTTGTGATAGGGAATAAATTCCTGTCCTGTCGTTTCATAAAAGAAGAGAACGTTTTAAAAGGAAGTAAGAAAGCATATATAATGTAACTATGAAAACATTTTCAGGCTCTTTAAAGCCCATCAAAGCAGAAAGACTAAGGTGTTTGTTATTTTGGACACACTCAAATTTCATAGAAGTGATGTTATGTAGAAAAGCTTCCTTAGCTCCCAAGCACTTTGCATAACCTGTGCTAATTTCAAAGAATCTTCCACTTTGCAGCTCTTGCATCTAAT
Organism: Passer domesticus; assembly: GCF_036417665.1. Classification (NCBI taxonomy): domain Eukaryota; kingdom Metazoa; phylum Chordata; class Aves; order Passeriformes; family Passeridae; genus Passer; species Passer domesticus. The sequence continues at coordinate 32,052,104 of NC_087477.1, read as the reverse complement.
TTGACGTTTCTTTATCTTCATTTAGTAGAAGGCTGATAATACAATAATTTAAATTCACCGAAAAATATGAGATTAAAAACTTTTTTACTATTTCAGCTTTATTTTTCCTTAGAAGATTATGTATAAAGTCATAAAGTTAAATAACCTATTAAGCTTCATATTCCTGCCAGGGACCCAAACGCTACAAAGAATTCCTATAAACAGCACTGAAATGGAGCAGCTATTCAAGAGTGGATAGCAACAGGAAGAAACAGCTTAGAGTGGGACATATATTTTAAACAGTATTACTGAGAGTGTAGTAGGCACCTAAGTACTGTGAAATGAGCTGCAGCCATTTCTAGATGAAGAACTGGGAGCTGAGCTGAGGCTTTCAAAGCAGGCACTGAAAATTGTGCACTGGTAGTGATGCAAAAAAAACCCCAGACAAACCAAAACCAATAACCAGAATCCCCCCAAACAAATAAACCTCCTGGTCTGAGAATGCAGCCCGTTAGAATTATGAACATGCAGGGAAAAGCTGAAATGGAATTATGACACAATGAGCAATCACTTTGGTCTTCATGCTTCTTTTATTTATATACTACTGCTAGCGATGACAAATACTTCATAGCCTTACAAATGTGAAAGTCTGCTTGTTTCTTCTGTATTTGAATTAAAGTAATATTAATGACTTTGGCCTTTGAAGGTGAAGACATGTCATTTAGATATGCTATGGGGAAAATGAAGCAAAGTGGACAGGTGCTTTATAGCATCCTTAGTTGAAACCTAGGATGGACAACACAAAAATACACACAAATACAGTAAAAGCAAAAGAATATAGTGGAAGACATAGATGTCAAAGAGAAGAAAACCAAAAGTAAAGCCTAATTTAATTTATGGAAATTACTATTTTCACACTAAGGACAACTGAGAAGTGGAGTAGGGAATTGAGAAATGTTGTGTACGCAAAATTATTTGGACACTCAGGAAATAGTGTAATAAGGAATTTGCAAAATATCAAGACAGATTTTCTTTTTTTCCCTGCAAGACAGTAGAATTTTTGTATAGAATCTTTAGAATTTATAAAATGTTCTGCACAGGTGTTTGTACTTTATTATTAGCACAGTATCAAATATCTTCAACCTAGAGTTCTCATTATGCGATTAAAGAACCTCAAGGAAAAATTATACATCTCTTGATTGTGATAGATTGCTAACAGCATTAAGCTATAAAATAATTAGTATTTATTACAGTGCAATATGTATTTCCCAGAAAAAAGTATGAAGAAATGTCAAAGAAATATGAACTATTTCAAAGAAAAAACCAACACAGGCTCATCTTAGAACACAGGAGTTTTATTAACAAATAAAATTTCAGCAGCATGAAAAGAAAAAAAACCTGTAAGAGCCCTTTATGTTAATTTCAAATATGGAAATATATGAATGTGAACCTCTACAATAAGGTTTAAAGTTAAAAGTCTGTACAAATATTCAAAAGTCCATAAAACACAGAAGGAAAAATAATGTCAACCAAAATCAAGAACAAACAAATGACCATTAAATAATACCAACAGAATCCCACAGAACTGTTCTACAAACTTCCATAACCTTTCAGAGTAATCCGCAAGAATTATTTACCCAACAATCTGGTTTAAAAAAAAAAACCAACAGAATGCTGCTTAATATTCTTCAGACACAACAGTGTTCTCACCTAAAGGCTACATATCTGTTTTCAGTCACTGAATGAATGAATGACTGAATTTGAAACACTCAGATTCTTATTGCACAGGAGTTACAAAAACTCAAAACAATTTTAAAAAGAGCAGAAAATTTTTAAAAAATCAAAGGATGTGTGGTACTAAATAACAGTTAGGCTTATGACTTGGCAATTCTCAAATATTAGAAAGTATTTGCCTGTTAAATAAGAACGACTTTAACCAATTCATGGCTTTGTAGAGTAAAACCATTAAAATCACTAATGAACTTGTTTAATCAGAATTTAGATACATTTGACAGCTTTCTTTTCAGCCCATACCTTGAGGCAAATACCTTCACTATAGCAAATTCTGCTCCAAGTTGATTTTTAAGTGTGTTGTCTCTTAGCAAAAATATTCTCATTCATTTCCTTTTAAATCTATGTTGCCATCTAGATCAGCAAAGTGATCCTGCACTGACTGGAGTGTGTTCAGTGAAAAAGCTTTACCTTATCTGCCACACAACTTTAGTGCTCAACTCTCTTCAACAGTGCATTACATATACCTTACCTTCAAGTTCATACTTTCCCCCTTTTCTCATCTGTGTTATTCTTTTAAAGCCTCTAATTCAAGTAATCTCTATAGTATTGCCAATTCTATTTTAAAAATTAATTTCAATAGTGTATAATAAATAGCCTTGCCGTGTACTGTTATTAAAATTAAATGGGTGTTCAGTAGCACAGAATAGAAAATTCAATCTCTTATTAGTTATTAACTTTTTATAGTGGTCAGTAGTTTTAAAAAATATCATCCTGGACAGCAGGATACTCACAGACAAGTTCACAATGAGGAAATGATCAGATAAAATTTCCAATTTTAATACATGAAACAAAACACTTTTTTTCACAGAAAAATGCCCAAAGCTCTTTAATTGCCCTCAGCAGTACTAAAGAACATATTTTAAAAAATAGTCAGAGTTTTAATCAATTTTTTAAATTAAAATTTTAATTTTCCCCTAACCAGTTTAAAATTCACGTACACCAAGCTGTTTGTGGGGATGTTTGAATAAAGGTTTTCTCACAATATCCCTGTTCCTTTACTGGAAAGGAAAACCAAAACTGTGACCCTGTTAACCAAGTGCAGCTCTTGATGTAGGGTCAGGGTCATGACTCTCTTCAATGTTTTCTCCTTGTTACCCAACATAAGGGCATCACCACAGCTGCATGAAATAAAATTGCATAAAACTGCTTCAGATGGTTAGAGAAGACTGTACAAAGTGCAAGGCTTTAGAGACAGAATATTTTCATTTATTCTTTTTGTCTGAATTGTTTCTATGTTACAATGCAAATTGCACTGTTCCACTTATCCTTCAGATAAAGATAATACCCTGGTAATAAAAGGATGTAAATTCACTCAGATGCTGTATGATCAAATTATGGAAGTACCCTTAACCATACTTTGGAATGTTACGCAACCATTTTATCTCATTTCTTGTTATTCCAATAGATTTACTTCATAAATATACTGCTTCAGTGTTATTTCACAGCAAATGGCTCTGCACCACCAGCCCTGGAACGGAAAAAGAGCTATTAATCTGTCAGCCTTCACCCTTCCATTAGACTTTTCTGAGCAACAAAACATCTGTTCTCCTCCTACACAGATTTTTTTATATCCTGTTGATCCTCTTGCTTAAAACACATCAGACGAATCACTGATTAAAGATTTTGATTGCTTATATTCTCCTTGCGCTGTTGATCATCTCTCCACACATTCTGTAGAGCACGTACTAAAACATTTTATTTTTTTCACGCTCTTAACCATGGAAAACAAATAGATTTTCTTTAAAAAGAAATTAATGATTTGGCAAACAAAGCCTAATAGTATAGCTGGACAAGCAACTTTAGTATAAGTCTTTTCTACTTATGTGGAGTGTTTGAAAAGTAGTTATATTTAAATATAACTATATATAAAAATATATATATAGTTATATTTAATATATATATTTAATATATAAAAGTAAAAATACTTTTTATACATCATACCTTTCAAACAATAAACATGAATGACATTGTTTATGTCGGAAAAAATTATTTATTTGCATTAGCTTTTTAAAGAAGAGGGATTTGACTGTTTTATGGGACTGCTTACATGCTTAAATTTAAGTAGAGAATTCTGAAGCCTGTTGAAACCAAGTTTAGGATAGAAAAAAAATAAAAGTCCCTGTATAATTAATATGAAACCATTCTATAAAGTGCATTGACATAAAATGTAAAATTCAAAATAAATTAAAATTCTATTACTACTGTTGATACCCATATGCATTTTAAAACTACATTATTAGGGGCTTTTCAATGTGACAAAAAGCAGGGTCAAACCTGGAAATGTGTTTGTCTATGCAGGTGCGTAAGTCTGACAGTTTTTGGGTAGATGTAAAGCAGCTGTGACCTCAATTCACCAAGAGCCTACCCAGATGGGAAAGGGGCATTTTCTGTGAATGCACTGCTTGCTACCCCAACAGCACAGCAGTTCTAGGGGAAATTTTAAATTATGAGATATTTTAAATTTAAAAAAAAAAAAAATCCAGTGGAGCCTTCTCATAGCAGGAGCTACACTGTGGTACATCCTGTCTCACAGAGTCATTGCAATTCCATACCTAAGGGAAATGTTCCTGAAATCCAGAGAGACAGAAGGGGTCATGATGCAGAATATAAGGAGACGGTATTTGCCCACTAGAAAAATCTTCTCAGTGGCATGTTTTCTGTTCTACAACCTCTACGTGGATGCAGAAATAGATCTGATATTTGCCACCTCCATCAGATTCTCACAAATCCTTCATAGTTAAGATCACTCGGAGTAGGTTTTCCATCCCCAGGAAACACACAAACCTCCAGGTATTTTCTTGTTGCACTGTTTTCAGAGTAACAGAAATCTTCTGCAGAAATCCTCAACAGCCCTCCCTGTGTGTTTCAAGTACTGGATTGATGGCAAAAAACTCCCAGAACTATAGGTAATGATGAAGGCAACAAAACCAACAAATCCAAAAACACTTCACAGCTGTATAGAATGCAAGTGACAACTGTGGCTAGTGAGAATCACAGATTTATGGGAAACATATGCTGAAATTTTTTTTTCTTTTCCTTTTTTATTTTCTTTTCTTTAGATACAGGGAGATAAATTTTATTTTAAAATCAAAATTAACCACAAAATCTTCCCAAAATACCTCAATAAATAAGTTTCTTTTCTACTGTTTCAAATGACTTTGCAACAACTGAAGATCCTTGAAGAAGAAGATAATTAAATACAGATAGTTCTAGACTGAAAATACATTGCAAATCTCAAGCTCCTCAGGGAGGTTATTCAGTGTCTTTATACCGTGTGGAGTTAGGAGTTGAGTAAGCAAGCTCCAAACAGAGTTTACATGGTTAAAACCAGCACATGGCATTTTTATCTCAAAATAAAAACCCCAACAACCCAGCAAGGTATGTTCTGCAGCTGCTGAAGTTTCCATATTATTTTAAAAAGTGCCTTACATGGGAAATGTTAAAGTCAAGTCCATTTAAAGACATGGTGGTGGTCTGCACAATTTGAGGCTGTTCTCCTGAGGAATCTCTGTCAACTTCTTGCTGGCTGAAGAACACTAAGATACATTCTGGAAAGGATGCTGTCTGTTACTCCCAGGTGGGAGAAGACCTCCATAGATACTTTCAATGTACCTTCTCAGGCACTACAGGTACTGTAGTGCCTGCTTTGTCTCGAGCAAGCTTCAAAGAGCAAATTCTCCCTCCAAAAAAATTCATCAGAGTGAGAGTGGTAGAGGCCATAGAACATATTCAATTACTGCACTCAGATACATAAGTTCCCAATATCTTGACAAACTTAGCAACTTTACAAACATATGTGAGAAGACTCCCCTGTATTTTTTTCTCCAGGTATTTATTTAAAGATTTTGCATTTTGTTAGATGCTACTCTAGTTGATTTGTGAACTGTGTAGACGTACAAAGGAATTTGCAGGGTTTTTTTGCTTTTGAATGTGAAGGGGGAAAAGAAGTGCATTCACCATAGAGCATGATCTGATGTTTTTGTTAGGTCAAGTATTTTCATGTTTTTGTGACTCAGGAAAGATTTCCAGATTTAGAAAACTCCTGTGCATAAACTGAACCTAGCTGGATTAAAGGCCACAATCCCAATCATCAGGTGACTTAACTTGGTACAACCTAGTTGAAGTCAGTGTCATACTAGTCAAACCAGTGGAGATATGGCACAACTCTTAGGGTATGTAAAGTACACTACTGATTTGTAAACACTTTATTTTTATTAGGCTGAAGAGTGTACTGTGTATTTAACAGTATAAAGCGAATCAGCACAGACAGAAATCATTACTTCCAAACTGGCTTTCTGGAAAGGGAAAACCACTGATTTTTATTGGTAATGAACCTGTAATGACTAGAATGAACGTGTAGGACAAACATGAACGTTTTGGTAAGCTTTCAAATGCTTATCTAAACATCATTTGAGCATCTGAATCTGGATATACATCCTTTCACAATTTCCAGGATAAAAGCCACATAAGGAAAGTTCCTCTAACATTTGTGTGGAGGTGTGTGGAATAAAAACCAGTAAGAGTCTGGATTGAAGTAAAGGCATCTATTCTGGCTGTTTCATTTTACATAGAAGGGGCTGGAATGCCTGGAAAGGTGGCAGAAATTTCTGTTGCTGGATGCCTTCATATACTGCTAAATAGCCTAAATAGAGGAGAGCTTTGTAGCAAGGTTTGTTTTTCCAGTATGCACAAGCACACAGCTTGAGCTTTATCTACATGCACAAGTTATACAAAAACACTTTCCACTGCTCTGAAAGCCAAACATAAAACCAGTATTGGACAAATGTTTTCCTTCCATCTCAAGAATTTATCACCAGGGCTGGCCCTAGCATGTTATTGTATCTTATGAATATGCTCTAGTCAGGGTTGATAAGCACATTTCAGGTGTGGCTCTGGTAAATTATTAAAAAGATATTTAGGGGACAGATCTAAGGTTTCTTTTGCCAAGTGATTGCTCTAAAAAAGTGGGATGGACACTGCTTCAAGTGGAAACAGTTTTTCTTTGGGGACTTCCTCCTCCTTAAAATGCCCTCTATCACACTGAAAGACATCGCTTTGTTGTACAGAAAGAGAAAAAAAAAGAAGGGAAGAAAGGTACATCCATGGAAAAAATAATAAATGCCTTTCCCCCTGGTGTCATGTCTTTGGATATGTACAGACTTGGAGAAATGTATAAATCATTTTGTACATGGAACTCTTAAAAAACTAGATTTTTAGTACAAAGGAATCAATTCACTGCAAGAATGTCCACATGCTGTTGCTTTATGATTTCCTATATACACAAGAGGACCAAAGAAAGGACCTCTTTTACAGTTACTGCTGTACTGTACATTAACATGTGGCTAATACCCTTCTCTGGGTGAGATTTACACTTAGTATTACAAATAACATAACAATGCTGAAAATACTGATACAAAACAGCTTCAAGATGACATTTTAAAAATATTCCTCATATTTATTGAACTGTTTTTTTCCAGTTTTTTTTAAGTTTCAGCTCTATAAAAGATTCTCCAAGAAAATAGTAGCATTTGAAATGCTATTTTTGAAGTTCATAGATGGATTTTTTTAATAAAGTGTAATCCAAAAGTCCATTTTCCCAGGAAAAAAACAACTATAGATACAGTAATACAGTACATGACCTAAAACTGAAGAGGGTATTGTTTTGTTTGTTTGGTTTTTTTTTTTAATGTAGTACAGTACATTTGTATCCTGGAAAAATTCCTTGATTACAGTGTCTGTTTAATTTATTTACAGATCTGTAATTGAATTGCATACATGAGCTCTTGAGATGAGCAACACTGAAATGAATTGATAGCAAGAATTAATTGTTCTTTCAATCTCCCATGACTTTAAGATATTGCTAAGAAGAAGTGATTCTGAGTAGTGAAATTATCTTATTAGTATTTTTAACTTGTTTGGTAGACTTTAAATTATGAGTTTCAATGCAGGACTGGGAGACTTGAATACCCAGAGTTAATTCAGTAAAGCTGTGTTTGCAATTTTTGCACATTCTGTTTTGGCAGCAGCAATGCACACATGAACATGAAGAATTTTGGCAAATGTTTGTCTTGGTTCTTATCTATCCATCTCTGGATACTCAAAATTATCACTACAGAATATTTAGACAAAACCTGCTCTCTTCAATATTGGATAATGTAATAAATTCTGCTCGAATAAAAATAAAATCCTCAATAAACAGAAGACTGAAATTTCAGGTTGAAATTACTTTACAGAATATCTGCCAAGATAATTGTCTATTTGTTTCTTAGTTTAAGCAAGACTTGTTAATATAATTTCCTTGTAATAATCCAAATATTAAGTAGTGAAGCAGACATATTTAACACTAGGTAAAATTTTGTCTTAATTTCATAAACTCTATGTGACTAAACTTTTACAAGTTGCAGATTTTTAGTAGCTAACAGAAGCTTTATTTTTCATTATATGCTATCTGTTAAGTCACAATGGCTTGTTTCTGTGTGTGAGAATGTGCTGCACCCTTGTCTTTCCTTATTGATCACTGGTTAAAGAGAGAAGTGACTTGTCTCAGATCTGCCTCAATCATACTTAAAGGTGCCAAATTATTTTTAAACTGCTAACTGCACGTGCCATTACAACTCAGACTACCCTGCATCAGAGAGGTTGTAAACCAAGCGTCATGTTTCACATATGCCACATGTTTGGAGTAACTGGACCAAAAGGTTCCCAAGCCTCTGAGAGGGGACAACCAGGTATTTTGCAACTGCCAGGTCTCCAGGTTCTGTGGTGTGGTCAGATGATTTCATACTCCCCTGAGACCAGGCAATAAATTAATCTCACTTGCCTGTCACATGTCAAGACTAACAAACTCACTGAGCTGGTTTAACCCAACAAATCCTTAAGTGCAGATGATACAGCCCACAGGAATGATGACTGATGCAGGTTGCTCGGCCTGGGTAATAAGATGATTTCTCTTACTTTAGGCTTTCACGCACTTTTGGTTTGGGAAGTGGAATGGAATTATAGGATGGATTACACAGCAGAATGTCACAGTGCATCATGAGTGCCTTACAGTGCCTGTAAAGCACAAAGATCACCACAACTTGACATGTCCTCATAGAACAGAAACACTTAAAGAGATGTAGTTAAACAGAAGTATGAAGAAGGAAGGGAAGGTTGAGGAAACAAGCTGACATCCTCAGTCTGGGACCCAATTTACTGACTCAAATACCTGGCAACTCTCTATGAACCTGTTAGAGGAAAATCAATCACTTCCTCCACTTGTAGCATGAGGCACTCATGAAACACATACAGGAAGTGGTAACACTCTGTAAGTTACCAAATTTCACTGTATTAAAAAAAATGTGTAAAAAGAGGGTTCTTAAAGATTTCTGACTCCTTATTTCCCTAATCTCTATGAAATTCAAGAGGTTTTACTAATTATTTATCTATTTATTCCTCACATCTACTTTAACAGTAACATTATTAAACATACAGGTTTTATTTAAGATAATCTTCTAGAACTTCAGGAAATCATAGTGACTTATAGAGGGGTAAAATATATTTAGCCAGCAGTGCCAGCTGGATGGCCCCATTTATTAAACTCATGGTGACTTCTGCATGACAAATCAGCCCAGTTATTTAACAATCTCGTTCATCCTTTTGCCTCAGTCCAAGGTGGGAAAATATGGAACCTACAGACAAAGATAAATTTTTATTTTATTTTTTTTTCACATGAAAGTAGCAGCAGATGAGAACTGAAGACAGAGCTCTAGGGGAGCTTAGATCCCTCTTTAATCAAGAGGGACGTACATCTCCTTCCATGGCAAGAAAATAAGCACCTTGTTAGCCATCTTGTTGACCTAAAGTCTGTAGCTCTGCCGTGTGTAAATTGTGGTGGAGGAAAACGTTCTTTCTGCTGTACATGTGCAGAGAGATGGGTCCCCTGGGGGGCTGTCCCAGTCTCCCTGTGAAGGTGGTGTGCTGCCGAGGCACAGCACTTGGGTCTTTTGGAGCTCCTGAGAACACGGGGAAGCCGTCGGCCTTGGGTGCTGGCTTTGCTGTGCTGGGGGCCGTGACAGCCAAACCGTTCTGGGCGGCCTCTGAGGCCAGCGTTTCGTACGTGCCTCGAGTGTGTTTGATGGCTTCCACGATCTCCTTCTCCTTCAGGAGGCTGCTCAGACACAAATTAGACAGCTGACAGCTCTTGCTTTCATACGCTGCTGCTTGGCTGCCCTGTCTAAAAGGGTCCTCGGTGGGAGTAAGTGCTGACTTTCTGTCCCTTGTGCTGGGATTTTGGCTCACCATTCTGGTTGGATATGTAGTCTGGGGAAACAAAAGAAGACAAAACAAAAAGTATTAGTAACAGAACACAGTAGAGAAATGGTGTGGAGTATAGATAAACCACTCCTCACTACACATGATCAGCATATGGGTCTGGCAGGTTAAAATGAAAGATGACTCCAATTGATGGTAAAACTTCCAAAACTTCATTCACATTTAATAGCACAAGGATTGAAAAATGCTTGTTACAAGTAATGATTTGGGCATTTTCCTTAAAAAAAATAGTTTAAATCAAAGGAAGATTTTTTTTCAGAACATAATAAATGGATAAGAAGTTTTCATGAATTGTAAGCAGATTTTCAAAAGCATTTCACATAAAAGAAACAGAATTTTGATCTCATAGAGTTCAACACTTTATACTCTCAAATCCTTACAAAACATAAAGAACATATTTTGTAAATATCTTCATGCCTCAGTTAAGCTCAGAACATGTTCAATTTTCACTGTCCTTTGAATCCAGGTGTTTTGTTGTGTATTTACAAGTCAAATACATGCTAGAGAAGAGCACAAATTTTATTTCAGCTGCCTGGAAAAAAATACAATGTAGGAAGGATTCCAGCACGTTACCAACTTCTGATGCTGTGCAAGCATGCATGCATCTGATTTTGTTGAAATGATGGTAATTTATTCTTGCATGGCAAATCAGATCACTGCAGACTTTCAGTGTGTACCTGGTGTGATGCTTCATACTGTCCCTAGAACACCTGACTGGGGAGGAGATGATGGCACCCTTTCCCAGGGAATGATTAAAGCAACTGGTTGATCTGAAACACAAGTCCAATTTGACTCCTTACAGGTTTTTTGCAGCAGAACTCTGAAAGGACACAGGAGCAGCTTCTTGACATTGACATATGGGTTCTGATGTTGCAGAACAAAGCTGAGAGAATAAAAATATTACCAAGCCTTCCAACAATATTTGGCTAAAAATATTTCATGGTGTTTCCATGATTCCACAGGAAACTCATATATATTGTTTCAGAATTAATTGTATCACTTCACATCCATTTCCATTTTAAGCAGCACAGAAGAATGATATTGTCAACATTCATAGCTTAAATCCTTTTTTTACTGCAGGCTAATGGTCACGATTCCACGCAGAGTCATATGCAGGTTTGGGTATAAAGACTGCAGTGCATTTTAGGCATCAGAGATGATACTTAAAAAAAATTATTAGGGCTGGAACATCATTTTTTTCCCACTTTATTCAGTGCTGATTGCACACAGATTTATAAATGGGAGTAGAACTCTTCTGGAAAAAATTACTTCAGTTTTTATATCTGCAGCACATAGGTGTTGAAATGAAATTCCATTTAATTCCTAGGGTATCATTCTTGGGAGCACCTATCTGTAAATTCCATCACTTTTCATCTATCTATCTATCTATCTATCTATCTATCTATCTATCCATCCATCTATGAATTATTTATTTCCATGTTAGTAAATATAATCTTCCTACTGGGACAAGAGTAAAATTTAATGCCCTGTCAAAAATCCAAGCATTTGTTGTAAGGGAATGATTCAGGAGTTACAATATGTCACCCTGTATCTTCAAAAAGCTAAAGATTTATATAGAACCTTAGACGAACTTTATTGTGGAACCTCCAGTCTATCCTGAACTTCTGGACATTTATGGTTCTTAATCATCTGTTAAGGACCTTAATCGATGTAACCTGTACAGCCTTCTCCTCTAAGATTTTTTCACTACATTACTTTTACTTTTGGAAAAGATCTCCCTAATGTCTAAACTCTATCTTTCTGGCTTCAAGACCACTCCTTCTCTCTCTGTCATGAAAATGAAGAAAGAATTGCTGTTTGATCTTGAATACCTGTTTATGTCTTCAAAGAATGCTGTCAAGCAACCCTTTAATCCTCTCAGCTCTAGAATAAAAAAAAACAACGCTGACTTTTTCTCATAGGACTCATCTGCTAGACTCTGAGTCATTCACACTTCTCTTCTGTACAGATCCCCTTCAGTAATTCCACAATTTTTTCCTTGAAGTAAGAAGGTTAGAAAGTACAGTAATCAAGGTAATCCCCCACCATTATGAAGCAGAACAAACGCTATTAATCCTAAGAGGGACTTCTTCATCTGCTTCTTATTAATTACTCCAGTAGGAGGCTAGTGATTTTATTCGGCCACAGCATGAAATTGCTCATTCGTATTCATCTAGTTGCCCACAATATTTTCATTATTTTTAATGCAAAATTATATCTAAATTCAGTTGATTATTGTTACCTATTGTCATCTATTGCTTTTTAACTTGATGAAAAACTGTTAAGACTATCTAGCACTGGAGTGTTTATTTTCTCTTCCTTATCAAGGTTATATTCCACTTGAAATATTTTCAATTTAGAAAATAAATGCTTGGTTTGTAGGTCTATGAAATATTGGCTTCTGGTTGCTGGCTGATGGGGGAGACAATGTGTGTGTATGTATCAATAGATGATTAATAATATACATGTGGTTAGGGAAGGTCTTAGTTCTCTGAAACTCTAACTTGCTGAAATTCCCCTCCTATTGAATAATTAAACAAATACAGGTGGTGACAAATTAAGAGCTAATCCACCTACATATAAACACCAACAGATATTCAGAATATGCCATCATAATTTTAAGAAATTGGTTTGGCCCTGTCCCCAGCAATAAGACAATAAGATAGTTAATAAGGAAAGACAAACTCATTCTATCAGATGCATAGTTACATATCAAATGAGCAGAGACTTTAATGAAACACTGCCAAAACCCAATACTATTGTTGGTATCTATGATAAATTACTGAAGAACAGCTTCCAATCAGGAAGAGAGAGGACAGTTGTCAGATAGGAGTCAAAATCAAGAAGAAATCCTTTCCTCTCTCCTCATCCTAATAACATTATTCTCCCTCGAAAATATAGTCAATAGAAAGTCCAGTCCTGCCTTGATTTTAATGCAAGTTATTTTTTGGTATGATTCTAACATTTTTATAAAAATTGAAACACACAGGATTGAAAGAAATTAATTTTTCTTTTGATTAATTCAGGTAATTTAGTTTGAAAGAATGTAGTGCAACCACATTTTCTTGCTGGTCCATTTTGCAGCTATTTTGGATCCTCATGAACTGGGGAAAATAAGAAAAATGTCCCAGAATGAGATGCACAAAAGTAAAATCCACACATGCCATATGAAAAAACTCCCAAACCAAACCAACTTTGGAGAAAGTTAAACATTTATTTTTAAGCTATTTCTCCTTATCTTCCTGTACGCGATTAACACGAATTTCCCAGCGCTGAACTTTCAGGTACCAACTGCACTCTCTGAGCATCAGACGTGAGCGAGCAAAGCCACAATCCCAGCACATCTGTCGGCCAATTCCAAGGCTGAGTCCTTGTCCAAAGCTGAAGGTGGCTTGGTGCCAGTCGTGCTCCAGCCCAGCCTAGAGCAGCTGCAGGGCTGCTGTAAACTGCTGCTTGGCAGAGCTCCAAGGAGCCGATCTGCCAGCTGGTGGCTGCTGAAGCAAGAAATCCATTCATCTTTTTCCCTTTTATTTTCCAGTAGCTCAGCTAGAACCAACAATTTCTCTGCCCCAGAAATCCCCAATGCCACTCTATAGTCTGCCTAACTGTGGACTCAGGAAATGGGCTGCAATTAGGATGCAAATGGGGTTCTGAAATTTCTTTCAAGAGTAGCCCGTTTTAAATATATGCAGCAGAAAGAAAAGACCTCCTTTGTTGTTTCAAATATGTCTTAACCTTTGAGCAAACATCTGGATTTGAATGTCCTGATGATATTAAACACACTCACAAGAAGCGCATGCCTTCATGCTTGAGTCTATTTCTAAAAAAGGAAAAAAAATATTAAAATCTGATTGGCTGTAGAATTTTAGTCAGTTTGTATCATGATCACTTCTGTTTTAAGGTACATAAGTGTAAGAAAGTTCAAAATAATTTAGGTTTGATTATTCCAAACTAACACTAAATAAATATTGAACCAAAATGGGAACTTAATATTCTTAAAATATTCTTTCCGTAATTTTTTCAGGGCTCATTTTTGTGATTCTAAGTCTAGAAAAAAGTTATCCCTAATATATCCCTAAATATCTTGAAAAAGTTATCCCCAATAACTTTTTCTTATATTAAGAAAAAAACCCCAAGCCCCTTCAACATCCCAGTGGCAAGTAATGAAAATGTACTACTTTTATAGAAAGCTTCAGAATGAGACGTTATAAACAAAACACTGCAGCCATTCATCACTTTCCATTTTCAAAGCCAATGAGTGAAATATGACAAGAGTTAACAACAAGACAACACTGCTGCAGGACATTTGAAAATGAATATTGTTTCTGACTGTCTGGTGATAAAGTAGTAATAAAAAATGATGGGAAAGACATGAATTACAAAAACACCCCAAAAAGGGTACAGATTTTTAAGATGTCTGTGCCCAGAGGCATTTGCAAGTCTTAGATGACTATAATGTAATTCTTCCAAGTACAGCAACTTTCTTAAATACATCATTGTGACAACAGACATAGAGAATAAAACCAAACAAAACATGCTCTCATCGGTGTACCTGCTGCACCCTGACAACCAAACAATGCTGTAGCTCAAGAACATGGTTTTACCATCCCAAAGGATTTTACACTTTCAGAAGTGTTAATGGAAGCACACTACAGAGAGCAATTATTCTGACAGGAACCTGAAGACTTTTTGGATTCCATCATGTTTTCTACTGCTTAATTATTTTGCGTTTGCTGATACACAAGGAAGGTAAAATGTGTTCTCCAATGTAGTATTTACTGCATGGCCCAGCATGGCTTCCTTGGTCCTTGTCAGGTCTCAGCTGGATTGCAGCACCTGCTGCAGAGCCATCCCAATTCGCAGCCTGGCCCAGAACTCTTAAAATATAAAGCAACATAAAAGAGTACAGACACAAAACAAGGTGCTATAGCTCTATATTTCTTTTAAGGATGGAAAGGATGAAGCCCTTCATGATGCTTTTGAATTTATACACCTTCAGATGCCTTTTGCAGTTCCGACAGTTTATAAAAGTGCAGATCTAATTTACCAAAACACAGGTTAACTCAGTGCTTTGATATGCCACATCTGTCACTATGTCACCTTCCTAATTTCTACACCTCCTCACTTTTGTGCTTACCAGCTTCCAGCCTAGAGATGAATCAACACAAAATGTAATTTAGCTGCAGCAGGTAATTGTTCTTCATTCAAGACTCTTAAAAATCACTCACTCTTATTGATTTCAGTAGCACCTGGACTGAGAGTGTAGCTTTTACAATCCAGACCCGCATCTATTGTACATCAGATGCTGCCTTCTGGCAACACAGGACAAATGAAAGAAATAAAGTCCAGTGTGGCAAAATAAGGCATGGACTTGTATCAACATGTTATGGGTAAGAACCAGCTGCTGATCAATTTGTCAGCTCTACTGTTGTCCTTTATAAAATGAATGCATTCAACATAAATCACAAACATTTTTCTTTCTGCCTTTCAAACACGTAAATTTCTTTACTGAAAGCAAAAATTATGAGATACTAAAATGCTGCCTCTTTGCCATAAGGCCATTTAAACAAACAGGCAAATGGAAAAGAAGTTAACTATAGTGGTGAGTTAATATCCTAAAAGAATTTTATGGTAGTGAGGATACAGTGTGATAGGTAACAGACTGAGTGCTTAAAAAAGATCATCATCTTCTCACAACATGGAATTCTCCTTGACAAATTGTATTTATCTGAGTACTAATGCACAGTTAAGACATCAAGGTGTAAAAGATGTAGTGCTGTTTTATAAATCAGGAAGAAAACAGCAAAGGACTTCCCATTAATTTCTAGTAACAGGAAATCACTGCTCTGCATTCTCAATACTGCATTGCAAGGGTTAAGTGGAAGTAAAGCTAAAGAGAAGATTGTGCATTTTACAGCTGTTTACCACACCTTCCAAATAAAACAATTGGAACTTTGGAGCTGTTAATCACGTCCTTGACAAATACTACGAAATTAATTCAGATGATACTAAGTACACCATGTTACACACTATGGTTTAAAATTTTAATATCTCCAAAAATACTTATGAAAATAAAAGCTAGTAAATAGTGTGGATCCTTCAATGACAGAACTACCAAAGAGCAGGACATTCTGTGTGAAATAACAAATCTTATGTTTCTCAGACTGCATCTAAAATCTTCCCCAAGATCAGAAAGTCAAAATGAAAAACAACAAACTTTTCTTTTGTTGTAGATCCAATGGACTTTTATATACATTTAAAAAATCTATTAAATCCCTAATCTCGGAAACATCCTATCTTTAGCAAATACTAGCTCCCCTATCTCCAGCAATTCTCATAACACTTCTGCTTCTACAGAAGCCTTTAGCATCTTTTTTACTGATCTTGTACCCCCCCTCAGGTTCTCTGGGCAGCCACAGCTATTGCAGCCAACAATGAGGAGAATCTCTTCCTTTAGCTCTTTTCATACACAGGCTCCACCTTTGGTTACAGGCAGCAGACTCTAGAACAAGATGTCCAAGTCAAACTTGCCCTTGAACCTCCCAGGCTGCATTCCAGGGGATTGGATAAGCCCCATGTTCACCCAGCACATCAGGTCTCACTGACTCTGTGCAACCCAAGAGAAATTAGGGCCACTTATGCCATGCTTTTAGCTACAGTCATATAAAAATGCACAGGTGTGTACAGCCAAGGTCCTCTGTGGCATAACTAGTGCAAAATGAACTGATGGGAAAGGAGAAGTGGGTCCATGGGAACACAAGGGTCACTTCAAAAGACCACAGTTTGTGCAGTGTGGGCAGTGAAGTAAGACACAAAGGTCTTGAGGAAACACTAAAGGAATTTGCTCTGGAATTACTAGCAGGAAAACTGCACAAGTGCTAATCAGCCCTTCTGAAAGCGTGTGCTACTCAGCTGACATTTATTGCTATGCAAGCCAGTATTCCGGTACAGCATTTGATGTGCCATGTAGACATAATCAGTTCTTTGAGCATCTCTGCCTTGTGCCTTGCCCATTTTACTGCTGACCAGCTCTCTGAAGGATGTGAAGTCCATTTTTAGCCTCAGGCCTGACATGTGATCACCAAAACCTGATTACTGTACCTGTAGATCACCTGAGTTAAAACTGACTTGTAGGTGGCAAGTACCTTTGACAACTACTAATACATACATGCTTAGTCTTTACTGAGTTTCCAATTATACACTTATGATTTCTTAGTCTAATATTACCTAGCATGATTTCCCAGAGTATTAGAAATTTCATATATAAAACTAAATTCATACAAAGATGTATTCTGTTAGATAATATACCAGGAGACAGCAGCCTTAGAAGTGGTAGTCTCAGGAAGATTTTAGTATGCATTGTACAGGTGTTTATTTCCTATATTGCTCTGTATCTGAATAATACTTCTAGGAGAATAAAGTAAAACTATAGCTATTTTGCTTACAGATGTTATGTTTAGGATAAGAATTCTAATACTTTGGCATGTGAGGCTTTTGCTTTAATAGCTTGGGCATATTATAGGGTCTCAAATTGTGTCTCTGTATATTTTTTACACCTTAAACTTCTGTGAAGAAAATAATCATATATATTTATCTTTCAGTTCAGGACTTTCTTGTCTAGCTTTCAATTAGTGAATTCCACAAATCAGATTTCTAATGAATGTCTGCCTTCTGAAATAAACACTGCTTGCTTTTTCATAAAAGAACACACTAACTCCAGATGGATTGTACTTGGCCAACACTCTTTTTTTTTTTCATTACCTTATTTAACAACAGTAAAAATTCCTTCTATTAAATTTTCATAAATGAGTTCCATAAATTAGCATCCTTACTGTTGAAAGCCATAAGGGCTGAACTTATAACTACAGCAAGGGAAATTGCATACATTGGCAAATGATGATCAGCTACTGTCATATTAATCGGCGACACTGCCCCTCAGGTCAATAAACAGTCTGCAAAGGAAAAATCAGCAGACTAATACAAAGGGCAAATTTTATCCCGATGACAAGAAAAGAGATCCTAATTAGCCTTAAATTGGCATGACTTTTTAATTTTTATGATAAGATTACTGAGACCAAGACAGTGTTGAAGGGAAAGGGAATTTTTTTTTTTACTTTAATATCTATATATGAGGGCACCTGTTTTAGGAATGAAATATCACAAAGTAGTCAGATTTTTTTTTTTAATCCCAAAAGTAAATTTCTGTAATTAAGCTTTTCCTTGTGGCTGGACAAAAAAATTATAACATAACTATAATCAATCCCTAGCCCTAACTTGTTTGGTTTATTGTGTTGAACAAGATGAAGAAATAGACTCCTATGACTGGATGAAGCATTACTATTCCAGAAAGATATTGACTCCCTGCTGTAGGATTCAGTCAGGGAAAAAATCTGTATGAACTTTGCACCATAGGACAATAATCAGTGAATCAGACTTCATTCATAATAGAGAAATTTACCTTAAAATATTTTCTTCAAAGATTTTTCTAACTATGATGGTTATAAATTTACACTGAGTGAATCATTCCATGCCTAGGCTTTTTTTTTAAGTCATTGGCAATCTTAGAAATAGCAAAAGAATAAATAGGATTCTCTAGGAATGGGGAATATCTCTACTTTTTTTTTTCCTTTTTCTGTTAAACCAATGACCTGAGAATGTTTGGTCTTATTGGTACATATAAATTCTGTTCTCTAATCTCCATCTGTCAGCATCAAATATATTTACAGCAAGAAAATCTTGTCAGAGAGAAGAAAGGGACTCCCAGACAAGAGGTAGAAGTAGTTGTAAAGGAAATGTGACCACCATAAGGATTCCTCACAACTGATTTACGTGAAAGAGAAGCTGCTTTAACAAAACAGTGTTTGCAGTTGAATGATGTAATCACAGAACCACAGAATGATTTGGGTTGGAAGGGACCCCCCTGCCATGGCCAGAGACATCTTCCAGTAGACCAGGTTGCTCAAAGCCCTATCCAACCTGGTCCTCAATATTTCCAGGGACAGGACATCCACAGCTTCTCTGGACCATCTGTTTCAGTGCCTCACTACCCTCTGAAAGATTTTCTTCCCAATACCTAGTCTAAATATCTTCTCTTTTTGTTTAAAACCATTCTCCCTTTCCCTGTCACTACCTCTCTGTGTAAAAAGTCACTCTTCCTCTTTTTTCTAAGCCCCCTTTAAGTGTCCCCAGAGTGCTCCCTTCTCCAGTCTGAACAGTCACAACTGTCTCAACCTGTTTTCATGGCAGAGGTGCTCCAGCCCTCTGATCATCTGTGTGGCCCTCCTCTGGACATGCTCCAAGAGGTCCATGTCTTTCCTGTGCTGGGGATCCCAGAGCTGATGCAGCCCTGCAGGTGGGGTCTCCCCAGAGCAGAGCAGAGGGGCAGAATCCCCTCCCTCCCTCCCCTGCTGCCCACACTGCTTTGGATGCAGGACATGATCCGGGACACGTTTGGCTTTCTGGGCTGTGAGTGCACATTACCAGATCATGTCCAGCCTCTCACCCATCAGCACAGCACCCCCAAGTCCTTCTGGGCAGGGCTGCTCCCAATCCATCCTCTGCCCAGCCTGTGTTTGTGCTTGGGATTGCCCTGACCCACACACAGCACCCTGCACTTGGCCTTGTTGAACTTCCTGATGTTCCTGTGGGCTCCCCTCTCCAGCCTGTCCAGGTCTCTCTGGATGCCATCCCTCTCCTCAGTGTGGCAGCCACACCACACAGCTTGGTGTCATCACCAACCTGCTGAGGGTGCTCCCAATCCCACTGTCCCAGTCACTGACAGTGGTGTTCCACAGGGCTGGTCCCAGCACCCACCCCTGAGGTCACCACTCTCACTGAGCTCCACCTGGACACTGAGCCACTGACCACAGCTCTGAGTGGGACCACCCAGACAACTCCTCCACTGAGGGTCCATCCATCACATCCATGTGTCTCGAGACAAGTATGTCATGTGGGACAAATATGAGATGCTTTGCACAAGCTCAGGTAGATTTTTGTCACTTGCTCTTCCCTAAACCAATAGCAATGCTGTCATAGAAGGCCACCAGATTTGTCAGGCACAATTTGCCCTTAGCAAAGCCATGCTGGCTGTCACCAATCCATTATGTTCTAAAAATATCCAAAACCTTATCTTCTTAACATTTCTAAATTGCCAATAGCTGGCGGTGATAGAAAATTTCCCTTACTGTGTCATTTCAGACAAACCAAGTTTCACATAGGTAAAATAACCCATCAGATAAGTACATGAAATAACCTCTTTCTGCCTACACTAGTGGCTTACACAAAAGAAGAAAAATATTTGACAGCATTTTTACTATACCTCTCTAAGGATCCATTCAGTTCAGCCCTCTTTAACCCAGCTAGTGCAGGACAGCATTCATTGTGAGACACACTGCTCAGTGTTCAGGAAAATGAACTCTAACAAGGTAAAACAATTTCATTTATTTCATGTATTTTAAGGCCAGAAAATGCGCTTATAATCATCTTGTTTGCCCTTCTCTTTAGTGGGAGCCATAGATTTCTCTTGGTGAAATCAGGTAATCCAGAATAGGGAGTGGAATTATAGCATAATTTAGAAGACTAGAAGTTATGGAGAATGTATCTTATTTCTTCTTAATTCACTAAAACATTTTTAGAATGATGCTATCCAGGTCCTTACTGGAAATGTTGCTATATTTTGGTGACAAATTCTACATTAGTATTTGAATAAGAAAAAGTAGGCATGTTGCTGCTGACAAAGGTGCTGCTAGGAGATAGTGTCCCTACAGAGCAGAGGGGACTAGTGTCTAAACATTTGGGAATATGCAATTCTTGGAGAAAGTGCTGGTTGGATTTGGAGCTAAGCCAGTCTGGAGAAAGTTCTAGTTATTTAAGCAGTCAGATGTATGATTTGAAGGCCTTATTCCTTAGACAAATGATTATACAGGATGCATGACCATGAGGAACCCAGTAGAGCCTTCAAATGAGAAAGAGCCCAAAACTTCAAAGAACTCCAAACCTACAGTGCCAAGATCATGTTACTTAGAAAAGTAACTTTCCTTTCTATCTTACTTTCCTGGAAATATGAGGGAAATAACAAAAAACCCCCAGTTATTTAAAAATATTCTGCATGAAACTATATTACAAAAACTCAGCAAGGGAAAATGAACAAAAGAGAACAAAATCAAACAAAAACATCCACTGAAATTTTATTTTTTACCTTTTCTTCTAGGAGAACTGACATAAAAAAATTTGGCAAAAATACTGGAACACTTCCGTTGATTTCTGCTCCTCTATTCCAATGCCTAGCCTAGGGAAAGTTAGCAAGATTATATTTCATATTATACCTCCAACTTTCTGTAATGAAGCACATAGGAAGGCACTGCCTGTTACAGTATACTCTTTCTTTGTAAAAGTTTACAATTTCTTTTCTTTACAGCCCATTATGTTAGTTCTTCACTTGAAAAAAAGATCACAGACTATTTGCTCACCACTGGCACCAGTGCTGAACCGCAGAAGTAGTGCTTTGTTGTAAATAAGACCAGAAGAATTTACAGCTAAATCTAGCAAGGAATACAAACTTTTCCAAGGGGCGAGTGCTTTCACCAGCTTAAGTGGCACGACCTGCATGGTTTGCAGTCAAACCATTCAAGCAACAAATAGCTCTCAAAGCACTCTCCAGAGGAGAGATCTCTGACCTGACTATCAGATTTTCTGCTGCAAACTGAAATCCCTTTGAAGATTAATTCCTCAATTTCACAGTGTTATTATTGTTGCAGATGCTCTCAGTGTTTTCCCTCACAGCCAAAACAGCATATTTTTAAATGGCTGCTTACCTGCAAAGGATCAGTTTAATGTAATCGACAGGCAATGAATCTGCCTTCTGGTTGAGAGGTACCAACAACACTTAAACTGGCTAAAAATTTAGCCAATACAGCTAAAATTTGAGTCAATATAGACAAAACTGTGCTTCAACTCAGGAAAGCTACAAGCTGGATAAGAAAACTGTAACCAAACAGCACAGTTGTCTAAGGCAACATCCCAGACACTCCAATTAACTGTACAGGGAGAGATAAAAGATGAGCAATGCTTGAAATTCATGGAGGAGGACAATGTGAGTGCACACACTCAACCACACACCTTGAGGATTGATAAAAGACAGTCTCACATTTGACTGACATCCACCAACTCCTAAAAACCTGTAAGGCACACACAAACAACTCCCAGAATATTCCAGCCCGAAGCAGGCTCTGTAGGCTATGCTTACCACGCACAGGTGATGATTATTTGGGAGGGGATATCTTACAAGCTGCCTATCTCCCCTCTGGATTTCTGCCTCTTAGCCACTGGCAAATTGCTCCCCTTAATTTGTAATCATGGCAGGAAACAGGGAATACTGTCTAATTCAGGGCACACACCCACTCTTCTGCCTCCACGTATTCAGCTAGTGCATGTCATCTACATTTTGGTCTCTTCAACACAATCTCTGTTGTGACGTGGAAGATGCTTAGGCACTAGTTTGACAGTTCTTTGCTCGGGTCCCAAAGTAAAACCTTCCTCAGCTGTAGAAAGAGAGCTTGATTAAGCAGGGTGTCCTGGAGTAAAAGCAAGTATGCTGATGACTATACAACTAGGTGTGCTGAAAAAGCACCCTTGTCTTATTAGGGATCTCAAGGAGAAATTTTGGAAAGTGCAATTTGCAAACATTTTCCTCTCAACCAGAATATAATGAATCAACTTTTGGGGCACTGGAGCACATTGGAACCCAACTCAGCCTATTTGTACTAACACATATCTATCTTACAGCTGCCAGGATAGTCCCAAGATTACATTTCCCTCCAACTGGCTGAGCAATTGCATGGAGAGCCAGGAGTAAGCTCAGGAGGTTTGGCAAGCAGTAGGACACCCACCAACTGGTACCTGCCACATGCAAGAAACAGCTCCCAGGCACCCTGTCAGAGCAGGCTCACAGCTCACCTCCACGGGCCAAACAGGTTAACAGCCGACTCCTGGCTCTTCATGGAGAGAGAAATAATTACACACTTCTCAGCAGACAAACTGCCATGCTGACATCTGTCTGCATAGTGCTAGGAAAGGAAATGAAATGCAGAAGCTCTACACCAAGCTCTACCCCAAACCTCCAACACAGCCCTGCAACACAGCCCAGCCACCCCAATCAGTTATCCCTTAATGCACAGTACATTGCTGCTTTGGGAAAACTCAGGTTCAAGAAGTATCCCTGTTTCATCTTTCTCTACCTTGCCCTTCTCTTTTTCCCTATCCTCATTTTTCGGGAGGCACAGCTACAAGGAAGAACTTCCAGCCTGCAGTTGCTTCTATGCCAAAAATCAATCTGTCCAACAGTCACAGTGACAATATGTCGAGTAATGACAACAGAAAATGTTGAATGCGCCTGACTGCCAGGCTGCAGTGCAGAGAGCTGCTCCTGCCTTGAGCTCCAAAGAACTGGAACAACCCTGCCAGAAGAGGAGCAAACTACCAAAGCTGAAGTCCTGCCCTTTCTGCAACCTTGACCAGGGACATGACACCATGATTCCCTTTCCATGAACTATCTGCTCTTGAAATTCTAGAAACACACAGACACTCAAAATCTTTCCATGAGATGCAGTGATCTATGGAGTAAATTGGGTTGCCAAAAAACCCTCAGACTGACTCCTTTGCAGAACAGGTTTGAATTAAAAATGGGGATCTTACCTTTTAAAACTGCTTCCCTTTAAATTCAGAAAAGCATATAGGAAAACAAGTAATAAGCAGCAGCTGTGAAGGAATAAAACTGCTTTTAAAACACTCCTTTTAGTACCTGAAGAGCAATGCTGAAGGTGTATGTGAATACAAATGTTTAAAGGTGAAGAAAAATACATCCCATGCCAATGCAAAAATGAAACTGCTACTAAATAGCAGAAACATAGATTCTTCCTTCGCACCAGAAATTATTTATTTGGAAAATAGTCTGCAGTCAACAAATATGAGTTCAAGATAAGAGCACCATTGCTTTGAAATCATAATGGTGGATTTAGCTAAATTTATGCTTTAAGTTCAACAACAAACCCTTATGAGAATCTATAACTAAAATGACCAACTGTAAGTTTTCATTAATATTAAAACACAAGCTCCTGAAAGTTCTAATAAAGACATATAATATTTATTTTCTTTTTTAAACCTGGTAACAGTCACTAAGCTTTAATCTAATAAAATTCAAATATCATGATATCACCTTAAAATAAGATCAAGCAGACTTGTATGTTAACATGAAGAAAAAAAATTATACCTACAGTTCAAACTTCCCTCTCTAGGTTTAGTATTTACACAGAAAAAATATTATTGATTGTTATTTAAGATTCTGCTTAATAAAAATATTTTACTTCCTCCTTGGAGCTTTTAATATTAAATGGTGTTCAAACAATGTTGCCTAGAACCTCATAAAGGTACACAGGGAAAAAACTCACATAGATATCAAGGTGCAGAAAGGAAAAAATCCTTTACCCTAGTGAAAAAAATGATGAATTCCTTACCCACAAGAAGTGTAAGAACAGGTCAGGTCACATTGCACAGGTAATATTTTTCTATAATGTTGCTAGAAATGCTGAAATGATGTACTGGCTGAATTTGACCAGTGTAGATGTGAAATATATATATATGTGTATAGCCAGTGTAGATGTGAAATAAAAAGCACACTAAATCTAACTAGTCTACAGTGCCATAAACAATACCTATTATATGTTATTTCTTTCTCTTGGGAAAGAAATATATGGTAATTTGCTAAGCTATTTTCACTTTATTCTTAACATTTATGGCTATTACTGGTAGAAAGCAACAACAGCTTGACTTTTTAGCATGCAAAATGCTTGATCTGAAAAAGACACATAAAAGAAAAATATATGCAGCTTCCCATTTGTACCGTGTCAGCAAAGTCCTTAACTAGGCATTCTTAGTACAGTATGCTAATCAGAGGTGAATCCTGGTTCTTACAAATTATCAGGGGAAGACAAGGAAATGAGGTATGAGAATGAAATAATTTATAGGGGTGAGGTATTAAAAAAAAGCCCTTTAAAAAAGCCCTTAATGTCCCTATCTTGCCAAGCTTTGTGTGTGTATTCCGATAGATGCAGCGCATTCCAAAGCCTGTTTCAGAAATGCCTGTGTTTAGCAGCTGTGTCTCTGCTCAGGCTGTATTTGCTGTGTTTAACTGTGGTCCTTATTGCTTTGTTCTCAAGCATGAGGCTCCAACAGAGTATCTACCAAGTAGGGAATTACCTCAAGCAAGGTATAGTATCCACACAGCATTATTTAAATGTCTACCCTTGGGACTTGGGGCTCTCTACAGGATATTTCTCTTGGGAACCACACCTTTTAAAATTTAGCAACTAAACCAGTCACTGCTATGCTAGCCAATATGGGGCAGAACTCTGTGTGCAAAACTCACCCCACTCTATTAAGCTTTGTACCTTTACTGTTTAACTTTCTGCAGCCATTTCTCCTAATTCCCTTGTGCCAGTGTCAGGGTTTGAGTGGCTATGCAGTGAATTAAGTAAGGAAGCTGGCGTGGATGAAAACTACATCTTTCCAACATCTCTCTATGTGGAAAGTTATTTTTCAACCAAACCAGTTCACTGACCAGATGCTTTTTAGTCACACAAGAAAAGCCAGAACAATCAGCTGAAGAGAAAGAGTGAGACCAAGATTTTTTTTATTTCTTTTTTTTTTGTAATGAGAGGGCAGGGATGTGGAAACTGAAAGCAGGTTATTCAAGAAAGTTTGGTGGAGATCCATCTCCTCCTCTGCCTGAGTTCTGCTGCCAGATGCAGAGCACTTGTGCTTCTCT
The DNA here is from genome assembly GCF_036417665.1 of Passer domesticus. NCBI lineage: Eukaryota > Metazoa > Chordata > Aves > Passeriformes > Passeridae > Passer > Passer domesticus. The sequence continues at coordinate 32,026,198 of NC_087477.1, read as the reverse complement.
TGTGCTGTGATGCACCAGTGGCATTTGATCCTGAAGGGAAGCAAGACTCCTGTAGACACAGGGCATTATAAAGGACCTCAGACATCTGCAGAGCTGGGATGGTCCCAGCCATCTGCAGTTTTCCCTGTTCATCACTACAACCTTCCTACTCCTACACCCCTGCCACTTCCATCCAGCCTCCATGGCTATTGGATCTGCCACATTCCTCTCTGAGACTTGTTTCTGTTTTGTTCAGACATGGAAACAGTTGCAAGTGCTGAACTTTCTCTAGATTATTTCATTCTCATACCTCATTTCCTTGTCTTCCTCTGATACTTTGTAAGAACCAGAATTCACCTATTAGTAGCATACTCTACTAAGAATGCCTGAACTTTTCTCTATGTGACTTCAGTGGGAGTCACCAACTCTGGAATTTCCCAAGGGTACCACCTAACATGACTTTGCTGTTAAGGAACTTCATATTCACTGCTTCAGTAGGAAAAAGCCATAAACATTCAACTATGCTTGTTCCTATTAGGCTGTTAAATTAAAGCTATCATCATGGTAAATGTCATGTCTTCAACTAAATGATCACAAAACCCAAATCAAAACCTAAAATACATACAGAGCCTTCCATAATTCCTTCTAGGATGCAAATTATTTATAAAAATTGTATTGGAATAAATATATTTACAAGGGATTTGCATGGGCTCTACATCATCCTAAAGCACTAGCTGTCAATTGACTTCCACCGAGATCAGATTTGTTTAAAACCAGACATAATATATTGTTCTCTAAGATGACATTTTTAAAAAACTATCTGCAAAAGTGTAATGTATGTATATTTCCCAGGTTTTGAAAAGAAGCCGTAAAGACAAACTTTATTACTAATTTTGGGAGATAAAATGATTCGGTAAATGCTGCTGTGAAAACGTACTGGTCACAGGAGGATGTAAAACATTGCTGTCCATATCATAGAAGTGCCAGTTGAAGGATGATGCGAGGTAGAGAGTACTTGAGTGTTTCATCTTTCAGAAGTTCAGCTAAAATAATTCCTTTTCATTTACACTTCCCTCATTTTAATGTGTCCACTCATACAGACACTGTCCTCCACTACATGATCACTTCACAAGTATTAATACAATTATTCTGATTACAGTCAAGGGAGAAAAGGATGAAATATCAGCTAATAGGCACATGACAGAGAGGAGGATTTTCTCATTTTACTCGACAATGTTTCAGCCCCAGGACTGGCTCAGGCATTCTGGATTCCAGTCCAGAAGAACGTGGTTCTAACACCTTCACTGCTGTAAAAGATACCTGCTTTTACACAGAGCAAATAAAAGGTTCATAGTTTGTTCTGACACAAGAGATAATGAAATTCTCAATGCACTCTTATCCTGCAACACCCAAAGTCCATCTGTTCTGGTCTGGCAGGCATTTGCTTATTTTTAAAATGTGACAGACTCTTTATCAGATTATTATTTATCACCATTACTGCTATTCTCAAACACACTATGCAGTATAGGATAAATAAATCAGAATCACTTTTATGCCCTGTTAGATATATTGAAAAAGATGTTTCCAAAAATTTTGCAACTTTGAATTACTGTGATATTTCTGTATTGAGAGCGAAGGTAATAGGTTTTTTGCTTATCCACACTGCTCATAACTAAGTGATTTAATGACCCAGACAAAGCCTTTTTCATAATTAAACCTTTCTTTTCTTTACAGATTTCTGGGAGGAGATCTTGAATTTAGACAAATGACTGCAGATGGTGATATAAAGCTGTACACAAGACAAATGGCAGCTGTGGCTTCTAGGTGAAACTCTGTTTTATACAGAGCCCTTGTAAGGTCTCCAGAACATTTTGCTGCTGAAAATAGAACTTTGCTATGATTTAAGTCTTTTGTGTGCAGTTGTACCAGCTGCTTACAAAGAGCACTTGCTCAGTGGATCTGACCATACACCAACACGACTCTTACTGAAGGTTTGGGGCTTTAAGGAACACACTTAAAAGGCTCTTTTGTTTGGTTGTTTGGTTCCCCCCACTTCTGATATCTTCTCAGTAACTGCAAATATGAGAGATACTAACTCCCACAAGTATCAAGTGTGAACTTATTGTCCCTGGCTTTACAGATAGCATACAGATAACTGAAAAGGAAGAAATTGCTTTTCTTCTTTGTAATGTATATAGTGAAATGTGCATGATCAGATTTTAGAGGCAGATACTGCTATCAGAGTATGTTTTAAGGATGTATTTTAAGTATATTTTTAAGACCATTAAGGATACAATCCTAGATTTGGAGCTTTTAGAGCAAGGATGCAAAGGGGAAATCTACTTTTACCTCCCATTTTCTCCATTATAATGGAAGCTCAGACACTGCAATTGAGTATTTGCTGCAATATAAGAATCCTTTCCTCCTCATTTTTATGTCAAGTCTCTGAACTCTGCACAAAAGGTAGTGGAAAGGTTTCCTGAGGCCAAGAACAACTATATAAGGTGCATGTATTTCATGCATACATCCTTCCATTCATTGCACATAGTGTTTTCAAAACAATCCAACAGATTTATTTTAATGCCACAAGTTTAGGCTATGAGTTTTGTAAAAACCTTGCTTGAAGTTTAAATTAAAGCTCTCTGAAGCCAGTGTGTACCTCCCTCAGTTGTATGAACATATTTGTTGGAAACATCTTTAATCCTACCTCAAATTTCTGGTCTTCTTTATACTCTTTTTAAATTTTTAAGTTTTTTTTTTTTTTATTTCCTCCCCCTGTCTTTCTTTTAATGATTCATATAAATTCACTGCTACTTTTACTGTCACCTCACTCATTCAGGATTGCTTTCCTGTCTGAAACAGGTAACTTCTGACTTACCTCCCCAGGACTGCTAATTACATCATATATATTAACTGTAGAAATTATGTAGAAAGAGTCTAATTTGTATTCCCAGGTGCACTTCTATAAAATTCTTAAGGGCTTCAGTTCAGCCCTTAAATTATATAACTCAGTGTTTCTTACCAAGGAATTTACAAATTAACCCACTAACTTTAGCAAGGTCCAAATTAGGCCCTTAATAATTGGAATTTACTTCTAAATGTTTCAATGTGCAGGCATAGAACATTAGGACCCTGCTGGAAAGAAAGATCCCTAATAATATTATATTAATATATTAGACATCTTAAAAGAGGAGCTCAAAATGCTACTCTGATCATGAGCGATATAGCCCAAGTAAGACTGAGTGCTTAAATGGAAATAACCTAAACATCATTCCTCCTCTCAAATTAATCCAGTAGTCTGGCCAAACTGTACCATTATCATGAAGCAGAACTGGAGGTTCAATTTCAATAAAATTCCCACTAAAACTAATTACAGAAAAGGAGAAAAGCCTCAAAAGATTTGCCTAATAATTGAGGTTTGAGCTTTGTTAAAGTTTTGTACTAATCCTTAAAAAATGTCTGGAGGAAATATATAGGACCTTTTGCAATTTCAGTTAAGTCTGACCTTGTTTGGAAGATAGAACATGGTATCTAATTTTCTGAAAAGTCACAACAAAATGTAATGATGTAATATTTACATTCAGTCCAAAGACTAGATGCTAGGGAGTATTTCAGCAAAGAGAGTATTCTACATTATTTTCCCTGTTGTTTTGATAAAGAAAAAGGAAAAGGAAGCTAATTATTTTTTAACAGAAAACTATTTCATTTTTGTTACTTTATTCCTGAAGCTGCTTCCTCAGAATCAAGCTAATTCAGTCCTCACTGAAATAAATGGCAAAAACTTCATTTTATTTCACTGCTCTTTGGGTGAGAACATCAGTGGGTTGTTGTAATTCTGTGGTCTTTGTTTTTTCCTTCTCCTTCATCATAGGAAAATGACTGTATAGAACTCAGAAGAAAATCGTCTATTGTACTCTCAATATAAAATTGGGATTGTCAGTTCACTGAAAATTGGCACAGTTCTCTAGTTTTACCACACACAGCAGTCAGTTCACCATGTTTTATATGGAAAAACAGTTCCATAGAGAACACATTCAATCTTTAGGATGCAATGCGGGGGAGTTGGGATATCATTATGTCTTTAAAATTAGACATGTCTGGGTATCTCAGATGCTAAAACCCTTGTTTGTGCTCTCAAGGAAGGGACACCTACCTCAGAGTTTCTGTTAAAGCTAAAAAGAGCTGCTTGTCCTAGGACTGTAATTTTGCAATGTCTGGATAATGCCAGTCTTAGCCACTGGGATTCTTTGTCACCCACATCACATGGGATGGGGAGTTGTTTGGATTCCTGTGCTTTATGACCAGTTCCCTGTGTTCAACAGGCTCTCTTACAGACAAGAACCCAAATTCAGCCTTCTCCCTCTTGAAGAAGGAAAATTTATTGGAATTAAAACTGTCAAGTGATTTAAAGTAAGAAATTTCACTCTGAAACTGCTCAGACAACAAAATGCTGGTAATAGTAACAAAAAATTGGAAAAAGGAAAAAGGAAAAAATAGATGTGGTAACACTCCTATAACAAAGTGCAAAACCATGCAACATCTTTTTTTTAAATATAATTAAAAAGTCATTAAGCTGCTTTATGAAATACTAATTTAGTTAGCATTACACTATACATTGAATTGCAGGTAATACTTTAAGATTTGTTTCTGAAACCAGCACAGAATATTTTCAGCCCATTTCTTTCTCAGCAAGCACACAAAGTGTCTCATTCTGTTGAAAATGCTATTGTAGAGTAGTACAGTCAACAGTCCTCAAAAGAAAACAACATGGATTCTAATGAGAGAGTTTGTATATAATTTTACTCAACTTTAAACAGTAAAGCTGCAAACCTATCATCTTGTGGAAGCCAAAATCAGATCTGGATACAAACTTGTTTAAAACTCACAGCTTGGAGTTCATAGAGCTCTGTGAAAAGCAACATTCAAATTTTCACTTTAACACTGTGGTTCAAATTTGCCAGGGGAAAGACTGAAAGACAACCTCTGTATTTTCAATGGAACAACAAGACAGATTATAACCTACAGGAATTAATTTTGTTATTTTCTTAATTTTGCACAGTCAGATAGTAATGAGAAACACTGTAATTCTTGTGACTAATCAATATTCTGTAATGATCTTGTTCAGAACAATTCTCAAGAAGAAACAGAAGCCCCAGTTATCTTATGCTGTGTGATAAAATGGTCACTTTACACAATGCACACTCTTCTCCATCTTCAGTCTTATCATAATGCCTTACTAGCAAAACAACAGTAAAGCTCACACTGCATTCTGGAATTTAATTAGGGAATATTTGTCTATGAGTCAGCAATCCCCAGGTTTTGTGCTGCTTTTCACCAGATAACAAATTTTATTCTAGCTAAGAAGGCTCCACCACTGTGAAGTGCAAACGGCTTGTTGGACCCCTACTTGCTGGGCTTGAACTAACTTTATTTTCAGATTAATAATAAAGTGAAACTTCCCTGGGGGGAAGCAAAGGAGAAGGCAGTGAAGCTCCAACCAATATACCACAGGGCACATCTGAGCACCTCAGTCAGAATGGCAGTGCCTGGGTCAAAGTGTGTTTGGGAAAGGGCAGAAAAGGCTGGGCAGAGGGAGGATGAGAGGGAAAAAACATATATATGGCCTGTGATACAAACTCAGTAACCTTGAGGGAGGGAAGGGAGAAAGGGCAGAAGGGAAGAATGGGAAAAAGAAGAAAGGGAGGGAAGCACCTAATGTGTACATCAAGAATTAAAATTCAACAGAACTTTTTTTCCATTTCTATGTTTGTTAATGAAGCCGTCAATTAATGTGCTTAGCATAGCTCTGCTGTTACATGGTGCACAAAAATATGCTGAAAGCTGATCAACTGGGCAGGTTGAGCACTTGTCATGAATAATGAGATGTAGTTTTTGGTGTGTCTCTAAATTCCATTTCTTTTACTTGGACACAACAATAACATTCAAAGAATCATATACTCCTTGAAATTAAGGAAGTTAGCAAAGTATTAGCATGAAATAATTCCTTCAGAGCTATTTTCAAACTGTATTTCACTGATGTATATTACCTTCAGATTTATTACCATTCAGTACAACCTGAATTGTATTTTAGCACCTCAACAAACTGGTATCTTTTAGGATAGCAGCATTTCAAACCTCACAGTTGCTTTATCATTGTGAATAACAAAAGAACAAATAAACTTCTCATAAGCCTCCTATTCCTGACTTGGGGTGGGGTTTTTCCTTGCAGTTGTGGAAAAAGAAAGTCTTGCAGCAATGTAAGTACTGTGCACAGGATTTTGTTTTCCAGATTTGTTGCCTTAAAAATGTATTTTTATTATTAATCTGAAAAGCACTTTCAGTGTTCAGTGGATATGAAAATGATTCACAATGGAGTGGAAAAGGCTCTTGGGATATGAAGTGCTTCAGGGAAGAGATGCAATATACATACAAAAAGTAAATAAATTCCCTCTCACTGGCCTCTTATGTGTTTTTTTTCATAAATATCTATAACGCATTCTGTCAATACTAATGTTCAGAACACGTTTCAAACATGTGACATGGGAAAGTGAACACAAGTAAAATTAATTTTAAAGTCTCTTTTTTTTTAGCCTAGACCAGGAAAATCAAGCAATGGCTTTCTCAGTAACAGATAAGGTAATTCACATGTTTCTCTGGCAGCTTCACATTCCAAAAGGGGATTTTCTGATCCTCTACAAAAACAAAAACAAAACAAAACAAAAAAACAAAACAAAACAAAAAAAAAAAACAAAAAAAAAAACAAAAAAAAACAAAACACACACACACAAAAAAAATTGCTAAGTAGAGTTACATTATAGATTATTTTCAATTTTGTTTTGAAGACAAAGAAATTACAGGAGCAGCACTGCACATTATCATTGCAGGTTCTAATATTATCACGATAAGTCCCATCACAAAATCTGATAATCTAATGCTCATGGAAAATCAAGCTAAAATTAACACAAATGTTATAAAAATAATTCACATTATTTTGTCACATTTGTGTGTTTTTATATTAGTTTTTATATGATTCTATGGGGCTTCACATTCACTTCAACAGTACATCCCCAAGGAGTTTTATAAAATGGTGACAGATTCCTACTAGACTAGACAGATTCTTAAGGCACTTCTGCTAACTTAATTCAGTACAGCAGGACCATATGCAAATAGATGATTTGTGATGTTATGAGGGTCTGATACACAGTGATGTGACAGGACTTGACACTGAAAATCCTCTGTGTGACTCTCAGGGCTTTCTCAAAGCTTCTAACTCCATGTTTATTATTAGGAAAGCATCCCAGAATTCACTAACATGATAACTTTACATGTGTCCTACATATATGTAGATATGTACTGCACACTGAAAATCAGTACATAACTAAATTTGATGGTTTCTTTATTGCCCTCTCTAGTTCCTTTTTATTTCACAGTGCTCTTCATGTCTTCTAATGAAAAATACTAAGGGATAAACAGTTGATAAGGTGATATAAAATCTCTTGTTTATTGCCTGTAGGAGACCCACGACAGAATCCATGTGCATGGATCTGCCCATGTCCATGGATATGCCACTTTGGTGTTTAACACACAAAACCACTAAACTACTGGCTACAAAACTCCAGAGGTACAGAAGTGTAATTTAAAATTCCACCAGTACTAATCTCAGCAATTCCCACAATTTAAGAATTGAGCAGAAAAGATGTCTTACCTTACCATGTAATGTCATTTGCTGAAAGCAGGGGTCCTGCTTTGTCATGGTATATGCCCACTTTAATGCCAAACTTTAATGAAAGCTATACCACAGAGCAATATTAGTCAATTGTAGTCAATATTCAGGCACCTTCTACAAACACAAACAATTCTTGAAGTGATAAGGAGAGTTCTTTGAGTCTTTACTTTCTATAATAAATTAGTTTGTTCATAAAGGTCTTGGTCATTAAACTGAGAAAATCAAACTATGAAATTTTGTAGAGCTGAATAATAGCAGACAAAAATAATATCAAAGTAATGAAACAGTAACATGCAACAGTTTCTAGTGGAAGAGTTTGTCTAGTTCCTGGCTTTTTAAAAACACTTCTGACTTTTTGAATATACAGCTTTGACAATAGCAATCTCCTTATAGAAGTGAGATCTGTCATTTTTGCTGAAAGACTTCTGCTTAGCAAAACTGAATTTTCACCTTCAAGGGCACTGTGAAATATTGCCATAGAGACCACCTATTTTTAGAAAGAACTATCTAATGTGCATCTAGAGCTCGGCACTTGCTTTTTCTTGATCTGCATAATGTAGAGAATACTCCTTTGGAAGTCAGAGGGGAAGTATTGTTGATACTGAACAGTGAAAGAAAAAAAAAATAAAAGTGGGAAGGGAGGAGGTTATAGAAAGCAGGAAAGGGTAGAAGGGAAGAGAGACTCGAGTTTCACTGGGTTTTAATTTTAGTGGTAAACTTTTGTCTTCTCACCAGTCTGGAAAATGTGACTTTTCCTCATGTGCAGAATCCTGACTTACATAAATGTAGTTCTCCAATTCTAACTGCATAACTTGCAATCATTGCCTTGAAGGAGCTGAACACCAATACTACCCCTTGTATGCTTGAATAGTACATCAGTGAAAGCTCTGCCATAATTTTCGGCTTTTGTTTACTTATTTATTTCGGGTTTAGCATGTGATTCCTTGACTAGTGACTTTTCCTCTCAGCTTTTCCGGCACCTGTTCCACTGGAGGTTGGTGGAGGAAAGCCACAAAAGACTTAGCAAGTGTTGATAAGCAAACCTGTAGTGCTTGCAGCCCCTGCAGTACAAAATTAGCATAGCATGATTAATTGAACACTAGGGCAGAGCCCCTGTCTGCATTGTCCTGGCTGGGTTAGCTCACTGATAGGGGGATTTTCTGCAGCTGAAAATCTCCTCTAGGCTGATTTGTGCAACTCTAGATTTCTTTTAGAAGAAAAGTGATTTTCCACCATCTATGCCATGAAAGTTTAACTTCATACACTTCCCCTTCTCCTTTAAACCAAGGACATGAACAAGGCCAAAAATAAAAAGTGCACATGATAGAAAGGTGAGGAAAAACCTGAGAAGTTTCTTTTCACATTTTGCTAACCTCACAGAACTATGACTTGCACTAGATGCTAGCTATGCCTTATGATTGGTTTGAAGACTAAAAGCTTTCGAAACATTCATGGAATAATGAATCAAATCCAGCTGTTCTATCATAAATGTCTATTCAAGAATAGTCAAACCTTCTCCTTTCAAATTTTAGATTTTTATCACTTACATATGTGGCATATTAACATATATTTCCTACTGGAGATAAATACATAAAAAGATAAGACAGTTTTAGTGACCCATAACAGCACAGACATGAATTACTACTGTTGTGACTTATTATTCATGGTCCTAAATAAATTCTAAAGTATTATATTCAAAGCTGTCTTCACTTATTTTGGTTTTTAACCACCATCATCTGAATGGGCTTTTATGGTGTGACATCATTCAGAGATCAATAACTCTTTTATAATACCTATTCTTCCTTATGTAACAATCCTTTTTATAGGAATTTTAAACTTCTTTCCTGTTTCAGTGAGTTTTATTTAATTCAACGAGACCACATATTCAGTAAGGTTTTATTTTGTGCAAACAGAATAGAAGGCTACAGCTTGAGATTTTTCTCATTTCTCTCTATACTGTGTTCAACAAGATCTGATTTTTATCTGTTTTATTCTTCTTTCCTCCTTGCCTGTTCCCTGGACTCCAAGGGAAACTGTACTAAAACCAAGAAAAACTATAGTGCATGTTTACAGCAGTAAGTAATCTCATGGAACAAACAGTTTTTAAACTGATGGGTTAAGAACAGTAAGACTCATTTTGTTTCAGATGACATTTCATTTGCCACAATTAGTAAGCATTTATGGTTTTTCCCCTTTTCTTTTCAACAGGATTTGTTGTGCTGTGCTAGGGACCCCTGTGGAGCAGGCAGTGAACATCACACCAGGTGCTGATTCTACCCAGCTGGGCACATACAGAGGGAGCAAGAGGGACTCTGCCTTGGCATGGCAAACAGCTCTTGTGGGCAAAGCTGGATGCAGCCACACCAGGAGGAAAGCCAGCTCAAAGGAAGCCTCAAACACACACCAAAGCTCAAAGGTGACACTCAGACACACCAGGCAGAGCTGTCACTGCAGGATGAAACTCTTGGGAACAAGACCTGGGGTTACCTTAGCTTAGTGCCAGAGGTGTTACATAATCTTCTTTAAAAACTGTTAGAATGCTGCTTTTTAAATGTCACAAAGGGAGATGGGGCACCTGGAACAGCTTTTCCGGTGTTTCTCAGAATTTTCTCTCCAAGTTTCTAATACTGAATTGATTCTTCCCATTCAATTGTCAATGTGTGTGAGCTACAGTATTTTCTTAACAAAAATTAAACTGCACATAGACATTTCTTCACTGTCTATTTCTAGAGAAAAAAAACATAAGTCTAACATTCAATAATAGTCACAGGGACATAGGGGGAAAAAATTTCTCATTCTTTTTTCTTTCTTTTCCTTTAAAAAAAATTATAATAGACTTATATAAGAAATTACCCTGGAAAAGGTATAATACATCAAAAGCAGTGGCAACAGCATTTATAAACCAAAACTCTAGCAGAGAAAATAGTATTGCATTACTATGCAGTACAGCATTTATATATTGATATACAAAAAAGCTCATTAATAAGAAATCATGAAATATGTTATTTGGAAATACAGCTGATGACATTTGCATTGCAGAATGTGCAGTACAAGAAGTCATACTACCAAAAGAGAAAGCAGCAACTTAACAAGTTGACAAATTATTTTTTGATCTATGGATAAGTCTGCTGATTCAAACTTTTGGAAGGGTGAAAGAGAGGAGCATCTATGCTATATAAAATTCTTCAGCTTTTCATCTGAAACATCACATTACCCTCCCAAAAAAAACCCCAAAAACAAACCAACCCCAAAAAACACACACACACACACACAAAAACCAAACCAAAAAATAAAACAAACCAACCAACCAAAAACCCTGAAAACCTGTATTCTGCAAAGGCTGATTGCAACGACTTGCACAAATGTCAGTGGTTTTTCTGCTCCATGCTGCTCTGACTCTCAACCATGTGAGAAAGTTCCAATGGCAGAGAGCTGTAAAATCTCAAACACTTGTTGTGAGTGCAAAGATAAAAAACTCGCAGGGTTTTCTGCAGGGTGACAGCAAGGTACAAATTCAGAACCTGCTGAAAGGGCTGCTCAAGTGATAACAGATCATAACACAGTAATAATGGTACAGATAAGAAAACCTGAAAGAAAGAGCTCTTTTCTATATAACACAAAGCTGCTGAGCAAGAAGCATTTTGTGCACTAAAAACAATAACCTGTAAGGTCAGGGTGGTGGAGAGTCTTCACATTCCATGGAATTAGAAATATTTCATATATTTGAGTTGTAGTTTTAACATCCTAAATTCAAAACAATGTCTTGAATACAAGCACACTTTTTTATTGGAGAGATTATTAAAATTCTGCATTTTCTGTGCAATGTAATGTTTATTTTGGGAGATTAAACCATAAGGTTATTTGGGACTAGACTGAAATATATGGGGCTGAACTTGGTAGGTTGAAAACACTTTCAAATACTAAATTTTATGGGGAAAATGAGATAAATGCAGCAGACTGGGGTCTTGCCTATAGCAAATAATCATTTATAATGAAGGATTTTAATGAAAATTTTGCATTAGTGCACATGGGGTACTTCATGCTTTCCAAATGCACTCTGTTTAGTGGTAAGGTTACATGAAAATGATCGCTTCTGAACTTTCAGCATAATTTCTACCTGCATTCACTGTCCTCTGACTAGATATAGGAACAAATCCAATGTAAATAAATCATATACATTCCACTTCATGATGAGTAGTGTACATTAATAATAGAATCAAAAGACAGCAGAGGAAAGAGAAATAGTGAGACTTTGAGAAACCATTTGACCTATGTGCCTAGGAATGTGCACTGGCACTTATGTCATACTCAATACTTCTAATTTTTGTTCATGAAAGCTCTCAGTGAACCTTCACACAGCTTGAGTGTCTCCTCCCATATCCTAGTAGGAATTAAACAGTGTAGTGAACATGTATTCTTGTTGCTGGGAGTATTCAGCATTTGAACTACTTTTTTTTTTTTTTTACTGAAAGCTTGTCTGGATAAAGACTTTCTCTCTTACTTCCCAGCATATCCACAAAGTTTTCTCTTTAAACATTTTATATTAATAAGAAGAGACTGCCACTACTGCTTCCCACCACCAACAGCTCTTTTGCCTTTCGTAACCTACTGGTAATAGTAACAATTTAATTTTCCAGTCTTTGGAAGTAATGTAAGAGGAAGCCATTACCCTTTTTCTGTACTCTTCTTCCTCAAAACTGTTTGCTTAGGCTTATCACACAAGGACTAGCTACTTCTCTCTTTAAATACAAAACCTGAACAACTGATTTCTTTCATGACTGGGATCAATTACAAAGGCATCAGAAAGCAAAATAGATATGCTTAGGCATCAGATTTAAACACATCAAAGCAATTTAACCATTTCATATTTCAAAACAAAGAGCACTCAACTGTTTGATTCTGCCTTCAAGAGTAATCTCTGGACTAGAGGTGCTTTCTGATGAAATCTTTCTTTTTATTTCCCAATCCTTTTAAAAGTCTCACAAGAAATAGTCTCACAAAGCTCCAGTAATTTCATGATGCTCCATCAAAGTTGCACAGAGGAGAATCTATCTGGGCCACATTTTTTTTGCCAACATTGCTTACACTTCAAAGACAAAATCATATGAAAATTTCTAATTATTCAAAAATTTTATCAGGCTTCCAAAAGCACATCAGGTTAGCATATTGCCTGACTTTTGACAATGTAGACATTATGAGGAAGGAGTTTATTCATGTATCCTAACTGTCACATCTGAGGGTCTTCAATCAAGGCCCTTCTTAGTAGCTAATAATGAGCACTATGGATATAGACACATTTGTATTTTGCAGAAAAAAACTATGCTCAGTCTTGTCTTACACCTGCTGATGACCACATGCTCAAATTCTGGGATTCACGTCCACAGACTTTCTTTCCTTTACTTTAATGGAATAAGTAAGTGGCCTCCAAGAAGAAATAAAGACAGTAATATTCAAGGAAAATTCTGAAGACAAAGGATTCCCCAGAAGGAGGTAGAATTTTGTCTCAATTTAGTAATTAATTCTGTAATGCAGACCTTAAACAGGAACCCCTTGCAGTGAAGTTTTCTGCAGGAGATTTTCCTTTCAGGTACATGGGACAAATGCAGGACATGTGACCCCACAAAAACACATGCTAACCAGCAGAAAGAGGTGAAAAAATTATAAAGCCACACTTTCCTGACAATTGAAACACGAGTCTCTAGCAATACTTTTTCACTTCCTATCTATGGAAGACCCCTTGAATTGCTACCCCATACTTCATTCCCAGCCATCTGTACAGCTACAACTAAATATGCCACCTTAACAACTCACATAAGAAATGTGATGATCAAAGCCATTAATACTCTCCATTAATATTCTCCATGTAGACCACCATGCTACATATGAATTAGTTTCTCTCACTGAATCTATTACTCTAAATGTTGCTGTAGCTCTCTTGATTTGTATTAAATTGTTTTTCCTTTAATATCCTACCTAATACTATTGACAAACAAGTCAGTCACTGACATGGCGATTTGTATTGCATTATATAAATGAAGGTTTCCTCTTTATTTTTCTCTTTTCTGTTTTGGTTTTCTTTTAGCGTTCTAATATGGATGTTCACACAGAGGAATGTGTGTGCACTCCTGTAATACACAGGGAGGCAGACAACCGTACCAGCAGCTGACAAAGACACAAAGCAGAAGATTCATTACAAAACAAGGCTCTACAGATGGGGATGTCACCTATGATCTGATACATTTCATGGGATGAACACTGACAATGATATAGTCAAGCTATATCATTGTCAAACTATGATTTCTTTAAATGTTGTGAATATTTCTGTACTCCTGAGGATATGATCATTAACCATTCTCAGATAACTTTTTTGTTCCAGTAACAACTAGCACTTTTTCTCCCCCCACTATTCTATGTTCAGTTGTTTATTTATTATTATTACTCAACAAACCCCAAAAAGAGTGCCAACTGAAAAAGGAATATAATCTTTGATGTTAAGTACTGCAAATAGGGAATTATCCCAGTAGGGTGGCATTGAAACAGCGCATTTCAGATGCAAGCCTGAGAACAAGCTGACAAACTGCAGGAGTCCTACACATGGGAACACAAATACACTCGTCAAAATGTTATTTTTGTATTGCATGCATGCGTGCATATATATATATGTATCTAGACATGAAAGGGACCTTATTGTGTATGCATTCACAGTAATTATCTCAGATTTGGAAATAACCATTCTATGATGTTACAGCACTTGCCGAGAAAAGTGCTAGACTACTCCTTGTTTATTCTTAAAAGGAAAATTTTGTCTTAAAAAATCCTAGAGTTCTTCCAGGCAGACTGCACAAGAGACCCTCATACCTACAGGTACATCTCAGCTTCCTATGCTAGAAACTTTTGGTAAAAATCCTTTCTGTAGGCATTTCCATAAGAACACTCAACAGCAAGAGCCTTCTGGCAACTGAGGTCTGTCACCTCTGACCACCAAGCATCTTCAGTGACACTGCCATGACCAGGGCTCTGCCCCACAGCAACTTCCAGCATGCTACTCACAGGCAGTTTGATGCTAAAGCTGTCTGTGAATTTTTTTTCTTCTTTCCCTTGAAACTTAAACAAGGTTTTTTCACTTTCACCTCCTCCAAAACTGGATGATGCACATTTGGATAACCACCTTGTAAAAACTTAAAATAGTAGATTATATATATATCACAAAACCCAAACTGGAGACAAGATAGTTTAATTTTGAATTCATTTTCAGAAGGGTGGCATAAATGGGAAGACTCAAGTGAGGAAGTGATTTCATATATTGTATGTGATGAGTGCAAATTAAAAGCAACAGGAATGTAATTAAGAAATGTAATGAGATGCAGAAAGTAAGGGATTGGTCAGGAGAGTGAAAAACTCGTGGGTGTTTTAGATTGGCATTGTATAGTGGATATATCATGCAGGAAATTGTATGAGTGCTGCAAAGGCAGCACTCGTGGAGGGTAAGACAAGGAAAACTCATGAATAAACAATTGGGGACATCATAATGGACTTAAGCCAGGTGAAGGTGATCTTGTATTGCCAATCAGGAAAAAGTGAATGAATGGGAAACAGGAACAACAGCAAGACAAGACAATCACAGCTTCAAGATAGAGAGATGGGCTTTAACAATGATAAAAGTTCATTTTGGGGGAAACTTGAAAATTGGATCATTTCCCAGGTATTACCTAGCTAGAATCGAGTTCTAGGAATAATGCATTGGTGCAGATAAGCTGTTGAGGGACTGGATGTGATTTTAGATTAAAATCTTTTGTACTGTAAGAAAAGGATTGCATCTGCATTGTGTGCCAGAAGCTGCAACTATGCAGACAGCACAGTTCAACCCATTATCCTTCAAGCTCTTCACACACAGTCTGGAATAGAGAGCTGCTCTGTGAAGATCACTGTGACAGCAAGTGATCAGCAGATACACTGCATGGTACATCGAATTGTGCAGTACAGATACTGTGTTCTTCACACAGCAAAAGCTGCATTTTGTTCTTAACATACCCTGGCAAATGTCCACTGTTGTTGAAAAGCGCTGCTTAGAAATCCACAGATAGGTTTTTGCTTGGACTGTCCTGTAAAATGTGTAAACCTGGGGCAAACATCAACAGATGCTGAGCCTCCTGTACAGCTAACCCACATGATTTTCAGATGTTGCTTATTTTAAAGAGACTCTGTGACTCAGAGAAGACCCCAGCAGAATGCTAGGTAAATTACTTATTAAACAGATTCTAAAATGAAGGAAATGAATGCAGGGAAAAAACCCTCTACAAAACTTTTTTAGAGGGGTAACTTCAAATTTGCAGTGCAACTGGGATTAAAGATGAGACTGAGTTAATAAGAGATTTTTAGTGAAAATTGCATTCTGTGTTAGAGGTTTTACATATAAATCCTCATCCTAACTCAAAAAACGGAGCTCTAAACTTCCAACTCAAACCTATATTTGCTCTGCAAACAGGTTGTGTTAAAAAACAGCAGCTGGATTCATGAGTTCAAAGGCAGCACTTTGTTGCAGAGGCATCACTGTTGGGGAATGGGTTTTCAGAAGAAAAGCAGTGGACTGTAATGAAGGCCTATCACGCTGCCTTGGCAGCTTGATTAGCCATGAGATCAAGAGCAATAATCAATTGCTGCCTTGCACTGGTTCCTATTAATATCCTGTCCAGGTTCCAGCCTCACTAAAAACTAACAGGATGAAAATTTGCCTGTTACTTTGCCTTTGTAAATATAATTGCACACAACACTGTTTTCCTTTACCTTGTTTCATTATAACAGAGGATTAAAGTTAGGTGCTATTTTCAATTCCATGTAGCTTTATGTATGGGCAGAAATGCATCCATCTTGGAATTAAGCAAATGCCTGAAGAGCTGACTGAGTAATCTAGAGGGGAAAAGGGCCAAGACAGAGAAAGAGGGGCTCTCTTGTCAGCAGGGTTCTCAGAGAATTGGTATCCTTCAACTGATTCTTCTAACTGGTTCTTCCAACCAGCGCAGTCTTGCTTCCAAATAAAAGAGGTAAAATGACTAGAAAAACAAGACCAGGAGTACTGTAGCTTGAGATTGGCAAATTGAAGTAAACGTCCCCTGAGCTGGTGGTCAAAAGAAGTGCTTCATTTTCAAATCTGATTTATTCTGCAAATTAGGAGGAAGACATTTGTTGAACACTAGAAACAGCCAAAAGTGGTTTGGGGAAAATGAAGACTGACTACTGCCTAGAAAGATGGAAGCCTTTGGTGCAGAGGAAAAATTTCAAGTCAAACCACTGTCTGCTTGCAACCTTTGCTAATGTACCTTTCCTGTTAGAACTTAGCAAAACTAGAGTTGATACAGAGAAAGGAAAACACACATTTATGATTTTAAAACACCAGGTCACTGCAGCTTCTGAGTGTAATATAGAAAATGCTGCGCTAGGGACACGTTGTTGGACAAAGATTACTGCAAACAGGTGAGGGAGAGAAAAAAACCAGACAACTTAGTTGGACAATGTGATAGGTGTGATAGCATCTGCTAACCTCGTAATGCTAGGGAATCAACAGATTATTGCTGAAGAAAAATAACATGGCATAATAAACCATCTGCTTAATGGGAAGACTAAATGGAGTCTTCCACCATTTGGAACAAAAACATTACGAGCAAGGTGAAAGAGCTGGCAAGCTCCTGGCAGCAAATCTAAATCTGCAAGGTGTGCAAATAAGATAAATTTATAACAAGATAGAATAAAGCCAATGAATTCCACAGATTTTATGGAGATATCCATATACATAACTGTAACGTTCATATTTACAATTATCTCAGGCATCTGCTAAATAATTATCTCCTTAAAGGTAATGAACACTGAAAATGTGGAAAAGGGATCTTTTAAGAAATAAACAGGTCATTAAGTAACTAAATACAGACACCAGTTTGTCTGAGTGGCTTTATAAATGATTCTATATATTCCAATTCTGGAACTAAAAGCAGCATTTGGAAAACAGAAGAAAAAACCACATCTGCACCCTACTTAACAGAGAAGGCCGCAACACTTATAAACAGAATCCACCTCCTTAGCTAGGATAAAAAAGGGGAAAAAACCTGAAAAAAAGCCAAAACCCCCAACTCTCTCCCCCCTCAAAAATGAGAAGGACAACAGCAACAACAAAAGGCCAAAATACTGAGCACGTAGGACAATATGTTGGGTACAGCAAGGCCAGGGTTTCACAGGGACACCACACACACGTGATGTACAGTTCTGTGGTTCAACCTACATCTTTTTACAAAAACAAGGGGGACTGGCAGGGCAGGATGGAGTTAAAAGTGTGATATAATTTTATTCCAGTTTTCAATAGCTGAGATTTAATGGTAAGATAATCAGCTTCAGAGAATATTTCTGAATCTCTGATAAAAAAAGCTTTGTGCTTCCCTTTAATTTATGATTTATTACTGTCTTTTACAACACATTCATTAGATCTGTCCTAAGCCATTTATTTATTGTGTGCAGAGGGCAGGAAAAGACAGAAAAAAATTGCAAACTTAGTTGTTTTTTGTTTTGTTTTGTTTTTTTTTTCTTTTAAATAATAACAAAAAAGTTGCCTTCCACTTAATTTTCTAATAAAATATCTAGTAGAATAATATTATTTGCATCCGACAATGGCCCTTCTCCTTGGCCTTACTGTATTCATTCAATGTGATCTAACTTCATGAACTGAACATTTGCTGAACTTGTTCACTGAAATTTTATTAAGTTCTAATTCTTACAGGTTTTTTATGTTAAGTTAGATCATTTGCTGAGAAAATAGCACACTTCTTGTAGCCTCTTTTGGTTCCATTCTTTTGAAAACACACTTGTTTAACCAGTTCCTTCCTGATACATGACAAATTATTAAAATTAAATACACATATAAATATTTGTCCACAAGTAGCTAATACTGCAAATGAGGAACTTTTCAACCAAAGGCAAATCAAAATGTAGGTTGACTATTGTTGCCATCCCATCTCTAGCTGCTAAAAGTATACAAAAGTATAGCAGTTATCAACTGCTTGTTACTTTTTACTGTTAGTAAGGGTGGTTTATTTCAGGTGTCCCATTGCATGGGAAGATGCAATGAAGATTTACTGTTTGTTCGATGGATATAATGTGATGCAATTTAGTAATGACTTGTTCTCATCTAGAAAAGCACTTAAACAACAGTCTGAAACTGAAGCCTCTAGGAACTGTCATTGACTTCAGCCAGATTTATGTGCTCAGTATTACAGTGGTACAAAGAATGGATGAACTGCAAACTTTTGGGGATTTTTTTCTTTGCAGAAAACACAATAAAAAGGTATTTTCTTTCTAAAACTCATATCAAAATTGGAAACTCCTGTTATTGCTTCTAATTGACAGAGGAAAAAAAAGGCAGAAATGGATAGAGAAAATCTACAGCTTGCCTAGGAGTTATCCCTTTGCTAAACCACTGTTATTGCCCTTCAATAGAGTTCAGCTTTTCCTAAATTAAACTTCTGTCAGTGACAGCTCATAAAGCAGGCAAAATCCTTTGATTCCTCTGTAATACAGGAAATGAAACCTGAAATATACTGTCCTTCATATTACTAATTCTTTAAGTTGTTTGTATGAATTAACTGAATTTTCCACACCGGAAAAATCAGCTGAAAAACAGGCATGAATCAAAAGGACTAAAACTCCTTGTTAACATTTACTTATATAATAAAACACTTACCATGCCAGAACAGTGCACCTATGGCTTTTACCATTCCCTGTATATTTATTGGTCTACATGTACATTTCATAGGAGCATTTTCCTGTCCTATTCACCAGAGAAGAATACCCTGTAGCAATTTTGGTATCTAATGATTGCAGTAGCTGTACCATTATTATGCCCTTGGTACTACAGCCTCCCTCTGGCATTCTTAAAAGCCGCTGTTGCTAGCAAGCACAACTCTCTAATGCATTACTGGAAAGGAGCTATGAGAAGTCAAGGTAGAGAGTTTTGGTTTTTTTTAATATTGCTACAAAGTGAAATAAATCTCAAAGGAAAACAACAAACTATAAGAACACAAGCCCCATTAATAGCCAAATACTTTTCAGTGCAAAGAGAGTGGAAGTATGCAAAAACAATAGGGTCTCTTGCTCAAAGAGTTATTTCTAATGGAGTTTAATTAAAAACTGTCTGATGTTGTCTCCTTTGAATACAGCTGTGACTTGTTTCAACTACAGTGGCACAGCATTCATTTATGGCACAACATTTTAGAGCAAAATAGCTCTGAATGACATAGCAAATTCCATTATTCTGGTGCTATTGCAGAGAGACACAGGAATTTTGGAGCAAAGCTCCTTCCCTGGTGATCCTTTTACCCTTTCAAAGTCTAGGAGCCCAAGCTCAAGCACATAGCTAAGCAACCTCTTTAAAACAGACAGGGGAACTGACAACTTTTCTCTGAAATTGAAAATCTCATAATCACACATGAAATCTAGCCATATCTAACTTTTTGTTCAGTATCCCCACTACCACCTGCTTACACATTTATGTATTACAAAGCTCTTGCCAGTCTCCCTTGTCTCTTTGTTAAACAGAACCCTCACGATTATTTAAAGAGGAGAGACATAAATAAATAATAATAAATAAATATTAGAACAGTAGAAGAATAATTCTCAGTGAATGATATTTGGGAAAAGATAGAATGTATCTGCAGTGAAATAAAATTATTATTTATTAATAATATTGTATTAATTGCCATATATATTGGACTTGATTTGTTTCACTGATGGCAACCAAAACTGCTTCCAAAACACCAAATAAAAAGCGAAGATACTACTTGTTACTGCACAGCTTGAGACACTCAGAGTAACATAGCACAATACACCATCCTCCTTACAGCACTGTATTTTCTCCTTCCTCATGCATTAAAAATGGATTTGTTAGAGTTGCCCATGGCTTCATGAAAATATAGTTTCACTTTTCCCTACCATTTTGTAACAAAGAAGCAAACAAAAAAAGGGACACATTTATTAGTTACTATGCAGAAATATTTAAACTATAAACCTGTCATGATTCAGGTATGTAAATTGACTCCTTCTAATAGTCTCCCATTTCCTCCACAATCCATAGCTTTTCTGAGCCTGTCAAATCATCCTTTTGTCCTCTGAAGTATTCCAGAACAACATCTTCTGATGACAGTGACATTTAGTGATGACAGTAGAGCTGATAAACTGATTATTGGGTTGCTATAATTTCCTATTCTCCTCCCCCATTTCTATAAAACTGGAGTATACAAAAATAATCCTCTACCTGCACTGCATTAACTGGTTCTTTTACCCTTCCCTGTGAAGCTGAGCCACCTGCAGACTGAAGACAAATGATGCTAATGTGAACTGCTGTTTCTTGTCCTTAGAAAAGTACACTCATGTCTACATTACATCAAGGAAAACATTGTGCTGCTAATATTATATTTATGAGCAAGAGATTTGTAGCTGATTCTGCTATTTAACACGTACATGTTGGTTATCCTGGTTGTCAAGGAAGAGACCCTCTTAATGCTGCAACTTCATTCAAATGGAATGGAACAGAGGGGAACAGGGCACTGGGGAGAAGAGCTCAGCACCTCCCTCTCCAGGTCCCCTCTTCAGGAAGCTCTGGAGAGCAATGAGGTCTCCCCCAAGCCCCCTTCCCTTCACACTCAACCAGAGGACCAGTCCTCAGCCACTGCTCACAGGGCTCCCAGCCCTTTCACCACCTCACCTGCCTTCCTCTGGACACACTTAAGTGCCCTTCACACGCTTTTAAAATTGTGGGGCCCAGAGCTGCACACAGTGCTTGAGATCAGGCTACACCAACACTGAATGCAACAGAAAAAATCTCCTCGTTTGACCAGCTGGTGTTTGATGCACCCCAGGATGCAGCTGAGCCATACTGACCCTGCTGTCAACCTGAGCATCACCATTCCTTTCTGCAGGGCTGCTCTCCAGTCACTCCTCTCCCTTTTTATGCCCGTGTCCAGAATACCTTCCACTAACTAGTCTTTCCTTCAAAATACTTCTGTGTACCCAGTGAAAACTGAAAGTTCTTGTACCTTTTTGCAACTGCTTATCTTCGTATCTTTGACAAGTATCCTCAAAACAGACAAAGAAATATGCAAGCCAACTACAATTGATTTCTGCCTCAAGACTGTTTAGCTTCATATTTGCAAATGTTCTTTTTTTCACTAAGCTTAAGTTTAATTTTCTTCATAGTCAATTAAGTATAGTAGGCTGCCATCTAAGATTTAAAGTCATGTTAAAATCTGGCAGAAAGAATTAGAGAGCATATCTTACCATGCTTTTAATAATTGGGTAAACATTGTTACTCATCATTAGGGAAATGCAGACAGAAGGAGAATCCAACTCAAGAGTAGCCTGCAAGTCTCTAGATCATCTAGAAACAGAACAAATTAATCCTAACTCCCTGTTGTTTCCAGTCTACTACATAATGCACCCACTACCTGTACTTTCAAAGCATTTGATTAATGAGTGCATATGCAGGAGGAGACTTAATCAAATCTTCCCCTTGCTCCATGTGGGGGAAGGCACTCGAGCTTTGGCTAAGTGAACCTTCCTGCTGCTGGGCACTGTTTTGTGTCTCATCAGAAGACAGTGATTCTCATGAGCAGCTCTAGCAGCCTGACTCCACATACCTGTGCTTGCTAATGAAAACGCATCCATTTCTATCAGCTTCTAGTCCAGTCCTGGAGCTTAAACAGAAAAAAAAAAAAAAGACTTCTGTGTCTGCTCATGGCAAGAATCCTAATCAGGATGAGATATCTGTTTATGCAAATGGATGTCAGTTGTGACTTCATGGAAGTTAAGACTCCATGTCTTGCCTTCTGTGGAGGGAGATCAAGACCTCCTTTAGAAAAGAATACAGTATTTTTCTCTTTGACACCATCAACTCTTGTTTCTGTATCATTATTAACTTCAGCAGAATAAGATAAAGCTAAATATAAGTCAGGATATTAAATCTGCTTCATATTTAATACCTCTCAGAGACATTGTAGCTATCCACTTTAGCAGCTTCTCCATTTCCAAAATGCTGTAAAATTTTATAATGTAATTTTGATCAATTTTGCTCTTAGGAAATGACAGC
Organism: Passer domesticus; assembly: GCF_036417665.1. Taxonomy (NCBI): domain Eukaryota; kingdom Metazoa; phylum Chordata; class Aves; order Passeriformes; family Passeridae; genus Passer; species Passer domesticus. The sequence continues at coordinate 32,003,372 of NC_087477.1, read as the reverse complement.
AGATGTTCTACTTCTTTCTTGGTAGAACAAAACCAGTAAAGTAACACGTGCTTCCCCTGTCAAAGGTAAACCATTAGAATGTGTCCATCTGAGTGAGCACAGAATAATCAAAACTGCAAATAGCTTTCAACATACACTCCAGGCTTTCCAAAAAAATGGAGGCAGCATTCCATTCCTGTGTGTACTGTGTCCTGCCATCTCATTTCAGCCTTCTGGAAATTGTCTCAAACATGTAAATTTCCTTTTTTTCTAATAAAGGAATCAATGCTGATAACCTTTTGCCCGAGACTCTCTTTTCTCTTGACAGATAATAGAACATAGTCTCTTTCTCAAAACTTCAGTCTGTGTGTCAGTGAAGCCCCTACATCTTTAAGCTCTACCCCCCTTTTTATACAAAACATGAAAGATGATGCAAACACCCAAGCATGAATGAAACCCTATATGACTTTTTACCTCTGCTTTTACACATCCATGAAAATGCAAAAATCTTCCCCCTATTTTTGTGTTATGCTTCATTTCTCCTACATTCCCTTCTTACCTCCTCCTCCTTCCACACAATTTTTCAGCAGTTTTTAGCATTCCACGTTTCATAACCAATATACAGAGAATTTTGCTTTCTGAGAATTGTACTGTTCTTTGAGTGAATTGGACTACTATTCTAATGACTAGAAGATCCTCCATTAATTTTTATAAACTTGATGTTTTCCACCTACTTTACATCCTCCAACCAAGCAAACTGACTCTGAATGAGAATTGTTCTTTTTCCTTCCTTCTCTCTGTCCAATAGATTGAGACATATAAATGACAAGTGGCGTGATGCCTAAAACTGTGCAAAATAAAATTCACAGATGCACTGCCAGACATATTACTTTATTACAAAAAAAAAAAAAGAAACAAACCCACAAAACAAAAAAGACCAAAAAAAAAAAAAAAGACAAAAAAGCAACAATCTTGCAACTACTTTGTGAAAAGTGACTAGAATCAAAACAGAGCTGATCTGCAAGTATCTACAGCCTTTTTAAATTTAATTCTTTACAGCATTCATTGACAACATCAGATACTAGATTAAGACTTCAAAATTTTCCTCTAGATATTCCAACCCATTTTAACAGCACTTCAATAAAATCAAAATAAGATCTGCCACAGCACAGAGACTAAGGAGGTATAAGAATACCAGTAGACTACAATCCAATAACATTATTTTACCACAACCCATACCCAACCAGTCAAAAATGTTTGAAGAAGGGAAAGCATCCTGAAAAGGGTAGATTTGTCATTCCTGTTTAGAGACCAGAGAAAGAAGCACATAAAAGAGAATCAGATTCCTCATCAAGCTGTTGTTTACTGTGTGACCTTGCCAACTGAATGCTCTACAAAGTGCACAGTGACTCAATACACAGACTTTCTGAAGCTGAAGTACCAGAAGTTGAGATGGGAACGGGTTGGGGGAACAAAAGGGCCTTGAATCTCGTTTTCACACAGGTGCCTTTTTACCAATGATCACAGCAAATGAGTCACTGTTCTGGTAGTCTGAGATGACTGAGTTCACTGCTAGGGGAGCAAGATGCCCATCTCAAACCACTATTACTCAGCACCACTCATTCTGAAGTGCTTCTACTAACTCTTGTAGAAAAGGCTTTATATGGCAGCTCAAATGATGAATAATCATGCTTCCACAGAAAAGGTGAAGGCATTAATCTAAATGAAGAAAAAAGCCAAGAAGCAGCAAAAAAAAAAAAAAAGAAAAATTACGAAGTATTGCAAGTAAAAGATTAATTTGTATAGAGAGGGCTGTGTACTGGGCATGTTTTGTGGATATTCAATCAGCACCTTTCTCAAGCACACAGGACTTGGGGGAGCAGGTGCTTCAGAAGGCCTAGGGTAGGTTTCTCTTACTACAGGTAAATTTGCAGGTCAGAAAGACCAGCAATTAACATTAAAAGTAAATATTTTAACTAAGTAAATATTGCCCTAAAACCAGCAGTTTTACTTTTGAACTGCAAATTTTACTCCTATCTCAAAGTATATCTGGAGCTGCCACAAAGACTGGCAAACAAACTGACAAAGGCATCTTAGGAGCCCTGAGACATCCCTGATAAGCTCTGCTGAAACCCTGATAGGGAGCACTGGCAGGACAAAGAAACCTTCCTAGGTGGAAGGCAGAGATCTTGATGGGCCCAGGACAAAGAAAGAAAACCTGATGGGTGTAGGACAAAAACCATGAAGGGTACAGGACAAAGAAACCATGATAAGGAACTGACCTTTCAGAAAAACACAAAGCAGCAACAGTAATCCTGGGGACAGATGTCTGACACGAAGTTACACAGAAAGTGATAAAAAGTGAACTGCTAGTACCCGAAATGAACTTTGCACAAGATCTTCTGGGCAGTCTGGGATCCTGGCTAGTGACACCTGACTGACTCTGGACTCCATGGTGTGGGTCAACTTCGAAGTGAGATTTTTCTGCCACTGATTTGGTCACTGCTGGGAGTGGTTTGCTGAACATCACAGTGGTAACACTTCACATAATACATTTATAGGCAAACACAGGTAAAGGCTTGCAATGATATACTTGTTTCTCTAGTTAGAATTCTGTAATGAGTTTTAGTACATGTATTTGCCTCTCCAGTGGTAATTTTGTAGTGCCCTGTAGGGTGTTTGGGAATATTAGTATGTTTATACTTTTACTGATGGTAGTTTTGTAGTAATTTGTAATAATTACTACAAACCTGGATCCCCATGTCTTTGTGCATTGCAGAATCCTGGGACTCCCACCCTCACATTCTTTACACACCTGTGGGTCAGGCAACCTTCACAAGCTATGTCACTACAGACATAAGAAACTTTCATCAAAAATTTGGCATCCATTTATCTCTTCATAGGGCCAACATCTGATGTTTATACTGACTTTTCAGTGTTCTCTCCTGAACACATTGTCAGCAGATCTGAATTAAGCATTAAAGTTCCAAGGGACTGGGGGGTGGGGAGAAGATTTTTTTGTTCACTGTCAATCCTTTAGCAGATATGTCACTGTATCTTTGAAAACCTGTGGCAACATAGCCCAACAATAGGTTCAATTTAACAATTTGCCTCAAGATATACTGTGAAAAACCCTGAGGTTAAAAATACACAAGTTGATAAAGACAAAAGTTGTCAAAATATTATGAAAATTATCTAAGTGAATAAATACAGCTTCTTAAAAAGCAGAATTCCTAAATACATACAGACTTTACTGTAAATCCTGAAAAAGTACTTGTGTGAAGATGTTTATAAAATATGCTAGTCTTTTATTACACAGTATTAAACCATGGCACAATAATTACCATTACTGCTGACTGTTTTGAACTGCTTTTATGCTAAGCAGACTGTATTTAAAATAATCCTATCTCTAAGAATTTCCTTCCTCAGAAGTAAAAATAAATGTTGCTTCTGTTTGCATTACTTATTCTCTCAAATCTTTCCATTAGTTTACAGCCTTGTCTTCAGCAAGGAGCTGAGCAGCTTTCCAGGAGCTTCTGTATTCCTTCCATCTCCAACACAATGATGGCTCCCTCCTTCAGGCCAGTTCCCTCTCTTTTAAAAAACTCTTTATCCATGTTACCTTTTAGGCCTGGAGCTCCCTGGTATATTTTAACACTTCCTTAACTGTCTCCTTTTTGAGGCTTCTCTCACAGTGTCTCTTTTCTAAGAGGTGGCAGCAGCAGATCCATGAGAGCTCCCCTCCTGCCCGAGCACCCTGAGCTGCTGTCCTTGGCAGGTTTGTGCTGGAAGCGCTGTGGAGGCTCCGTCCACTGAGCACACCTTTGGGAAGGCTCCTGCCACGAACACCTGCTGAGTGTTTGGGTGCTGTGTTTGACTCTGCAGTGCCTCACCTGCTAACCTCAGTCTGCAATGAGGATCTGCAGGACACAGCCCAGAGACTGAGCGTAGGATTGACACGTGTTCCAATTTTTCACCATGTTTGTTATGCTGGCAATTTTGGTACAGGGCATGAATGGAAGCCATTATGAAATTACAGGTAAGAGAGCATAGAAAATTTTTATTTCCTGTACCACTCTAAATGCTTCATGTCTGTTAGTAAAAAATGTTAGAAAACATTTATATATATTTTCTAATATGAAGAAGCTCTCTTAGGCTTGTTGCTGTTACCTGGGCAAGGCAGAGAACTTGCCACAAGATCTCTGAACACATTAGCCTGCTCCACCAAGATGCAAGCCTAGACTTTTCTCACTGGTATCTCCCAATTCACCTAATTTCAGGTGGATTCAGGACATTGCTTTCATCATTTTTATCAGTGGCTAGCAGATTAGCTCTCACTCATTTTCCCTCCAACCTTAGAATATATTATTCCTCCTTACCAAGCCAGAGCATGCCTTCTGCATTTCAGGGATACAAATCTGATATAAAGCCCCAAACCAATCATGCTGTATACATTTAAACCCCAACTAAGAGAAACAAAGCATCTCTAGTAGCAGTGAAAAAGAGATATACCAGGAAAAGAAACCCCACAAAGAAAAAATAAATACTTCTGCATTATTTTATGAAGAGCAGCATGCAAATAAAAAATATCCCACTATCTATCCCAGAATTTCTACTATTAAATCAAACCGCTTGAAATTTGGGAGCTTTGTTCTCCCTTGAAAATAACGTAAGAATCCCTGGTAAGTGACCTTACATCCCATCACAGCGCATGATAGGTCCTATGAGACATACTCACCATTTAACTCTACCTGTTCTTTTATTTTCCCAAACACCGAGGAAAAAAATTATCTATGTGCCAGTGGGAAGTCAGTATATGGGTGTGTCCTGGGGTGACTTTATGATGTTTGTATCCCCAGTCATCTGTTCTGTTTATGCTGAGTATTATGTTCTACACCTTTAAGGCTGGTTCCAAGAGAGAAGGGTGGCAGAAGAAGTGTGCAGCTTGTTATCAGAAGTGGCACTGGCTCCCTTGCATCCTGCTCCTGGACTGTGTTTTCTGCAGACGGACAGAGAGCAGAAAAGAGCTCTCCTTGGCTTTTACTTAGCTTTAGCTAGCTGTGGCAGAGAAGTTCCCTGGACTGTGGTTTTTCTTTTTCTTGGACCTGTTCAAACCTGCTCTAGACTGAACACCCAGAAGAGCACTGGCAGCTCACACCTGTGGCCACTGAGCTGGGCCTGGGCCACAGCATTTCCAGCACTGGAGGGACCGATAAGAGACCATGAGCCGAGCTGCAGCCTGCGGAGAGGACTTTCTGAATTTGTCATCTCTTCAGAGAGGCAAGAGGTTTTATTGTTTAATATTGTTGGTTTTTTGGGGGGTTGTTTCTTTTTTTTTTTTTTGGTTTTTTTTTTTTTTTTTTTTTTTTTTTGTGCTGGTGAATGCTTTGCCTGTTAAATAAACAGTTATTTTCCACTTTTCTCCAAGGAAAACTTCTCCCGAACCAGCTGGTGTAGTTGTTTGAATTTGCTTTCCAGAGGAAGCCCTTCAAAGGTTTTCTCCCAAATTTGCCCTACATCAGGACAGAGTAATTTCTTGGGAAGTGCTTACAGGAATAATGACAATTACAGTAACTGACTACAGATTTTTGTTCTCTGGAAAGGCAAGGGAAAATTCAGTTGGATGAAGTGCCATAATGTTATGCTTCAGGTGTATTAGGAAAGTCTTTCTATTCATGCAAATTATATTTTTTCCACAAAGCTCATAAGAACACATACAGAAACAGTTCTGTAGCACAAAATGATCTCCAGAGTTTAACAATGGTGACTGGGAGTGTGGGGAGGGGTAGAGAAGAAACAATTTATACAGTGCTGATTCAGGAAAAAAAGAATTTGCATCTTGTCTAAAGACACTCTAAGTTGAGGAAAAGACCTCAATCAACTTTCACAAATCAGCCTCTACAGTGGTGTCCAGAAAGGGGAAAAGTTGCTGTAAGATAAGCAGTGCTGCAGAGTATAGAAAAGAAAGATTTTCTACACAGATATTGACAAGGAAAGCATGTTTGCACCAACATCTGTCTGAAGCCATTGTCTTTTTTTAGCTATACACAGCTATTTCTGTAGTTGCTTCTGTATTCATGCCAGTTGAATGCAATTTCTCTCAATGCTGATAACATGCCAAAGACTTTTAAAGTTAATGAGTCTTGCTGCTAAAAAAACGTAATTTCTCTAATTTCTTGCAAGTATTAGTAGTAATTGCCTTTATGTTGATTTGAAGATTTATATCTGACACGGTTTCAAAGGTAAACTTGAATTAAAATTTCACAAAATTAGAGATAATATGAAAAAGAGGGTTTTTCTAATCTAAGCGTCAGAAATATTTTATTATATTTCCAATAAGGGCTTCAAAGGAAAAAGAACTGTCAACAACCCATTAAGTAATTTATCAAATTAGCAATAATTTCTTTCTTTATTTTGAAAATAATTGAATGCTTGGTATATTTTGATGTGCAAAGATTTTTCTCAAACATGACAATCATAAATACTATTTTTGAATTATTTTTCTGCAGTCTTATTAGTCACAAGTAAGCTTGGGCCAGAAATTATGGAAAAAATTGTTTAAGTTGTACACATGAAGAAAAAGCAATTTTAAAAACAATTATATATAATACTTTTTTTAGTGTCAGGCTTGTCAAATGAGAAAAAAAAATCCTATTCATTATCTCCAATCCAATACTGCCACATAGAAAATGAAGCTGTTGATAAAAAAGAATTGATGCTGGAATATCATAATTCTTGCAAGAGACTTGCAAAAACAAAACAAATGCATATTAAATCAGTTGGAATAATACACTCACAGAAAGGTAGTCTATTTTAATAATGCTGATGTAAAGTATGTGTAAAATTAACTCTGAGCTGCTAGGTTTTCTTAAAAATGAGCTTTCTTGCAGGTAGCTTTCTCTAAATGAATAATATATAAAATGTTAAGTAATTTGTAGGATAAAGCAAACCAGAAAAATAACTTCAGACTCTTTACCATCTTGTATGGTTAGTGGAACCAATGATACAGCTACCACCCCTAATCAGAGGCACCAGAATGTGATTCTTAACCCTTTTTATTCCAGATATTATCTGACACACACACACAAAACTTGTGTTTATTCCTACCAATATCAGTTGAAACATTAAAAAAAATATTGATTTTCTCAGTAAGAGCTTCCTTAAGATTTTATTTTACCCAACCAGATGTGAGACATAAACAAATGTTCAATTTTGCGTTTGAGCTGCAAGTAAATCCCCACTGAGTCAGGTTTTTTGTTATAAAATATGAGGCAGGTAAGTGTTAAGTACAAAGAATAGCTCAGATGAACAATTTCCTTCTGTGGAACATTAAATTAATTGCAATTCAGCAAATTTATTATGCCTATAACAAAGGCAGGGCTATTTAAGCTGACTGGGAAATCTTGTATATGGAACATAATTTCCTGCCGCTATTGCTTTAAAGCTATATAAAATATACATGCCAAATTAATTTATTCTAAATGATGACTTGCTGCAAGCTGACAATTCTTCTGACCTGTCATTTAGGCAGTATCCTTCTTTTCTCTCAGCAATCTCTCAAAGGCATGCTGTGCAATGGCCCACATGCAATAACACTTCATCTTAAACATATATTGAATTTCAATGTGTTTTACTTCTTTGCTACAAAGTAAGCTGAACATTTTATTTACATATGCAGCACTATTTTCACTGTACAGAGAGAGGAAGATGACATCTACTTCTCATGCTACCACAACACAAAGCTGAGAATTACCCCTCTCTCCCTCAAAAAAGATTTGTCTTCAACGCACTGTGCTAGTCTGACCCACAACTTTAAAACATAACTTTTCTGGCTTTTTCTGTCTAGCCTAAGATCCTCTGGAAAGAAAAGGTATGTTGAGGTTGGGCAGATTGATTCAGACTCAGATTAATCTAGCCAATGGATAGATTTAATGCTGCTCATGCAAAAAGTAGTTGCGTGCGTCAGTACTGAGTTTATTTTAGTCCATGTTCCCTGCAACAAAATGAAAAAAAAAACTCCTAGGAGCCTACATACCACTTCCATGGAAGGACAGAATAGGCAAACAATTAGAAAGCTATGTTTCTGCAACTCAGAGTAATTGTGATACAAAAAAATTAAGCATCATTACGATAAACTCATTCCCTATTTTTTTTTCCCATCCCCAAGATTAATGTGTCCCACCAACTGGATGGAAAGTGGACCCATTTTCAATTTTTGTTAAAAAATGAATAAAGAATATCCATGTGCTGAGCTTTATAAATCAAAACAACTATACTAAAACATCGCACTTAGCTTCCCAGAAAGGAATAGAAATTGCAACTTGAAGAGAGAGGTGAAAATAAGGAGAGAGCAGGGGTGACACTGCATTGCAGATACACCAAACTGGAAACATTATAAACCATTTCTGACTCTAGAAATAAATTCAATCACTGTTTCCAAGAGTTACATCCCTTGCTGCCACCAAACTAAGGGTAGACCCTGATGAGCTCTCTGATAGTGCTAAACACAACACATCATCTTAAGCACAGGGAAATGAACACAGGTAAATACAACACAATCAAGTATTGTGTGTGGTTGCAGAGGAATAGATAGAATGAAGCAGATTTGCAAATTAAAAAAAATAAAACATAAAAAAAACCCTAAAACATGCCATGTTTGGTTCTTTAAACCTTCTGTCTGGGTTATAAGAAAGAAAAGGCTATTATAAAATCACAAGGAAACCTATTTAGACAGAAGTGCTCACATTCTGTTTGTACACAAGCATATCCTTGGGTCAGCATGAAACATTTATGAAATACAGCCTTACTAACAATAAGCCCATTCCGAGTCTTGTCAAGCACAAATTTTCCTCATAGGGCTTCACATTATGCCTGCTGGTGCAACCATACTTAGAAGTGTTAATATGCAGCAAATATCAAGTGTCAATTCTACTTAAAATTATGCTTTATAAGTAAATCAATCAAAAGTAATTTCAAACTTGACAGTATGTAATTATACTTATTTTTTAATGGAAGTATCAGATGCTACAGCTTTGCTACACAAGATGCTTGTCTCTGAGCTCCAGAAATCTGTGTGCCCAATTTTTCTATTCCATTGTCCCTTTGGAGATTACAGCATGCAACTTGCACATAATAGTTGGGCCACAGCTCTGGACCTTATAAAAGCACTATAAATATTTACCCAACTTCTACTGGTTTTGTCTAGGACAGAGTTTTACTTCTTCACAGTTGCTTGTATTGTGCTGAGCTTTGGATTTGTGACCAAAGCAGTGCCGGCAAGACTCAGAGGGATGTTTTAACTCTTCCTGAGCAGCGCTTGCAGAGCATCAAGACCTTTTCCAGCCTTGGAGCTGGGAGGGGACACATCTGGGACAACTGAAGGTTCAATGAAGTCCCAACACTGAGATGCCTGGAAGGTGTCCTAAAGAAGTATCACAGATGGTAACATCTGAATGGGGGACTCTTCTTTACGTAATATTTCCTATATGGAAAAAGGCTGTTGGACAGTGATTTGAGGGTTACACTAGTACACCATAGAATGCAAGATGATCGGTGTTTCCACTCATTCCACTCATCACCATTAGTCTAGGTCTTCTGAAGAACAGCTGACACTTGAATTCCTACTCCTGTTGACTTCCCAAGGAAAAATGGCAGAGAATTCTCTTTATCATATGACGACAAAAACCATCTGGAAGATATTCAGTATTACATTCCAGAAAATGAGAATATGGGTCTATGCTACAATGCTCACAACAAAGAAAAAGACAGAGTCTGATTTATCAAAGAGGACTTAGAATTGCTTAAGAAATGATCAGGAGAGAAATGTGGACGGAAAAAAGTTAGTATGGATGGTGTCTGAAACAGCTTCAGATGGCAAGTTAGTTATAGGGCTAGATTGTTAGCACTGTTCTCAGAAGCAAGAACAACTGGCCTATAAAATGATAAAGAAGCATTTTAAAAGGTTGAAATGATAGCAGTGTAAAATTTGAATTAACCAGAGACAGAGAGACTAGACTGCATCTATTTGAAGTAACAAGACCAGTGGGCAGAATAGCTGGAAAGTGGCTAAATTCAACATGTACATCGAATTTCAAGGGAATAGAATGAAAATGACAGTTTTAAGGCAGAGAGGAATCTCAGCAACAAAAATTTTATTAAAGTAATAGTTAGGACAGGAAGAAGACATACTGTCAAGGCTAGGTACAGCTAAAACCATGTGGAAGCAAACAGATTGAGGCACAAAAGTAAGAATAAGTGAAAAGAGGAATTGAGAAAGATTAACTGAACATACAAGACAGTATTGACACTGGCTATAGGAGTTAGAAAGTAAAGAATACCTTGCTGCAATGCCACAGCTCTGTGATATTTGCCTGGAAAGGCAGATTGACAAAAGGACTGAGAAAACACCTTACTGGAATGTATGAATATTAGTGAAGGAGGCTGAGTGAAAGACATACAAACAGTTATTAAATTAGAATCTCAGCATGGATGAGCAGATCTGTGTAATAGCAGCCAGTGTAACAAAAATAGCACAGAAAATAAAGATGAATTGCAAGCAAGTCTTTAAAAATCTGGGATATGAGCAGCATGATGAAGAGACAGTAGGACCATTAAGGGACAAGAGTGACATTGTGGTGACAGATGAAATCAAATTGCAGAGAGGTTGAAGTCTCTGCCAATTTTTCAAACAGTGAAAGCTGAAGGTGATCCCCTGAGAGAGCCATCTTTCTGATGGAGAAGTGCTTTACTTACTATTTTGATTACCACAAGGAAAAAGAACACTTGATAATGGGGCATGACTTTAGGCATGGACTAAATATTTAATATCCTGGAATCAATTAAAGAGTTCATTGTGCTGGTAGCCAAGATGTGAAAGATGCACTGAAACAATTAGAAGGTCACAGGCCCAGAAATTAATGAGCAAAAGAGGTAAAACTTTGGCAAGTGGATTCGTCATATATACCATCCTGAACAAACTCCAGGAGATATCCAATATGTGCAGATATCCCCAGAGGTAAAAAAATAAGATGAAGAAATGGTTTTGTCTTCAGCTATGAGAACACATTAGTAAGAGAGAAAGATTATATGCAGCAAAGGGCCAGCCAGCCCACATCCATGAAAAGAGGATTGCACCTGTCAGACATGCCTGAGATCCTCCAAGCACACGACTGAACTGGGAAGCAAAATTGTGAAGTAATGGATATGATTTGTCTAAAGTGAGAAACTGTCTCACAGTGTAAGATTCATGCCGGCAGTGAGGTTTGATTGCTTGTGTCAGAGTGCCACAGGAGAAAAGAATTACTGAAATGAATTAAAGCCCGCTTACAGACAAAAGAAAAGGTCTTACAAGAATTAATTATCAAAAATGGAGAAAGATAAAAGGTGAACTTACCTGTGCCACAAAGTTTAGTCTTGGGCTCATGTTTTTAATCTTTTAAGTATGAGTATCCAGGGCCATGAATATTTTCCATGTACAATGGAACAGAGGAAATTCTTTCAAGATGGAGATGAAGTATCTTCATATCAAGGCATGGTTAAGAGGGGAACTGAAAGTCTCTTCTTAACTACCCTAACAGGCAGGGGATAGGTCTCACAGGAAAGTGTGCAGTGAAGTGAAAATTCTAACTACTGTGAGAAAAGAGTGTGGCCGTGTGTCACCCCAGCCTGTTCTGCTTTAGCAGTAGCCAGCCATGGCAGTCAGGATGGTCACATCTGGCTTCAGCTGAGTGCTGTAAATCTTACTCAACAGCTCAAACTGGTTGATCATGCACCAGCCAAACTACAATTGTTGTTGCAAGTATAATTCAATCATCTCACTCTGTGAATAGTGGACAGCTCAGAGACTGCTGGACTCTCCCGCATGCCAATGGGCACTACACTAGGATCTCCCCTGGAGGAGAGACACACCTCCAGGTTGGTCCTTGAGGCTGAGAATCCTTATTTGTGCCAGGTACTTGCTAAGTGAATTGGGAACAAGTTTGCTGAGACTTTGAAATCTCAGCTAAGTGAGATGAAGGATTAACTGTGCACAAACAATCCTTTAGACATAAACCACTGACCAAATGTGGATCCAGACACACCTAAAATCTCCCCAGAAAAGAAATAAGAATGCAAGGAGCTCTTTTCTGAACTCCATGTCTCAACAGGAGGGTCTCCCTGAGAGTTTTGAGTGACTGTCTCCCATGAAGCTATCCAATCTTGTTAAACCACAGCCACATTTTACTACCAAATCATGTTTAATCACTGATTTGTATCAATAAACATATTGCTACTTCTCTCTTAAGAGTGAAGTGTGTAACTGCATCCATGACAAAGTGACTTATGGAGAAACAACCAAAGTCCTCTTCAAAAAAACCCCTAAAATGTACCACAAATGAGATTATGTTATTTCTGCCCATTACTAACCAGCAAAGAACCGCACACACAGACACCTCCAACTTCCACACTCTGATAATTATTTCCAACTGACTCAAGTATTACAGAGTGTACACCTTCCTATGGAATTATTATGGAATGCTCAACTGAAACATTATGCTGTGTGCAGCTTGCTTTAATATATTCAATATATCTTTAATTGGACTGAGTATCAGTAGTTGCCTAGCCATTATTCCTGAAGCACAATTTGAGCTGCTCCCATCGCACTGATCCATACCATGGTTATGAACATGGCAATTAAAGCAGTGTTCATATCTCACAGACATGCACAGCCAAGGGCTATTGAGACTCTCCAGTCTATTTTTTAATCTTGTCCACAAGTTTTAAATCACACTGTAATTCAACTTCATTTCAAGCACAGCAAAAATGTCAGTGCACAGACAGGAGAAGGAAAAAAAAGTATAAAGCAACAAAAGAAAAAAAGCGTCAGAAGGTTCATGATTTTCACTCATCATCTTCTAATGTTCTGTGAGAAAGACTGACTAAACTGTCTGCAACTAACTCTTGCTGTAGGAAAGTAAGATCAATTTTAAGAACAGTCTAAATCCTCAGATCAAATAGTAAAGTAAGTAATGTTGCCATGGTATCTGATAATTTAAATTATCATTCAGGTATCTTTACAGCTATCAAAAAACGGTATTTATGTATAAGACTATGCCGATTTTAGCAAAATATAAATGTGGAATAACATTTTTAAATGTTTTTGTTAAGAAAATAACCCCCCCTAAAATTTTAATATTTTTTTGCATCATATTAAAATATGCAGAAGTTTTACTCTGCAGAAAATTTAATCTTATTAATCAAGTTTGGAATGGAAAGTTTTCTGCATCTGATATTCCAAGCATATAGAAAGTACCACTTTCTTCTTGCAAAGAACGCAAATGGTCACATAAATAGGTACAAGGAAAGTAAAAAGTATAGGCAAAAGGAGTGAGTGCAAATAAATAAAAAAGGGTGAACTGAAGCCAGGTATCTGTGAGAAAGGAATAAAGGAAAAAGGGAAAAGGGAAAAAGAAAGGGCAGGGTAAGATCACTCACATATGAGCTGAGACAAAAGCAAGTTAAAACATGGATATGCCAGTAATGACAGAGAATTTTCCTATCCTCATCACTCATTAAAAATCTGAGGTCTAGTCATTTATCAGAAACTCTGCATCTGCTTTTTGTGATACTGAGGCAACCACTTTTGTTTCTCTTGATTTATGTTAGCCTAAGCAAGACAAGAATTTTAAATGCCAGGCTATGTAGTGAGATTACCTTACTGAAATCTCAGTGCAGAATTGTAAAAATATAACTCTGCATTTATGAATAGAAAGTTAAACTACATTTCTCCGGATTACTGCTCCACCTTTATTTTAAAACCTGTATGTGAAGTTTGACATATTTTTGCTCTCACAACCCCAGTGAACACAAATGTGCTGATTTTAAATAGATAAATAGGTAGAAGTGACCTGATTTGACACATTTATGCATATCCCTCAAGGCAAAAGACACTGCAGAACTTGGATGCAATGCTCACAAAGTGCCTATTTTCTGAAAAGAAATGAAATCCTTGCAGCACTTTTACATTAAGTAGCTACTTTTGAGCAGGATTTCTGTTTGAGCTGTATTCCTTTAGAAGGTCAAAAGAAGCTGACCCTCCCTTAAGTGTAGCCTACCTCTCATTTAGAAAATAATAGGCATTCTGAACCTGGGCTGTTCAGCTGGGCATGAGATACCAGAGACTTAACTTTGGCTTGTAAATGACAGTATCCAACCTATCTGAGCCACCACAGATTGTTAAGTACTGATGCTCCTGTACACTGACAACAAAATCTTGCTTCCCAAAACTAGGTCAGACTGAAAAAGGGTATTAACCCCAAATTCTTATGAATACTCCAGTGTTGGTGAGACCATTAATTCAGCAAAATATGGCCTTACACTTGTATGAAAGTATCATTTACACCGTTGAGCTTTGACTAAATAGACTCAAGCTGTCGAGAATTAAACTATAAATCTACACCTACTACGTTCAGCAGGGAACCTACATCACTGGCTTTTGTGAAACCATTTTAACACTGAATCAGTGGAGGTGCCTTCTCATGTCATCATGCTGGAAAACATGTGAAGTTCAGAGCAACATGAGTGCTAAAATTCTACTGCTGAAAACATGCGGCATAACAAATCAGGAACACTCTAGTGTTCTACTAGTCTAGTCTTCTACTTCATGGGGAATAATGGAATAATTAAATATAATAAGCCTTTGTATACTATTTCCTTTTCACTTTGGGCCATCTTACTTGAAGAATTCAATTTCATCAAGAATATCATCAGCTTGAGAGCAAGTAAAGCTGCATTGATGGCTGACATTACTGTTAAGAAAAAAACAGTTTGTGTCTATATTGTTCATCACTCCTTGTCGGCACAAGCCTGAAGACAAGCATCATTTTACAGATTATCACCCTGTTAGCACAAGGAAGGAGAAAGAATAATGTAGCATAGATTATAAAATATAATTAAAGCTTGCACAGAAGAAACATCATTAAAATTATGTCAGCCTGCTATAAAAAAAGAAAAAAAAGCTGATTAATTATAATGGGGCAGAGAGATGAGAAGAAAGTGGCAAGTAACAAACTTATCTCTAGATGCTCTGATTAATTTCTCCCATAAAACTGTCAGTACACCATGGTACATATAAATTCCATAAATACAATTTGGATGACTTTGCAATGATGGTAGACATGAATGATGTGAACACTAAGTATGCGAGGGCTGCATACAAAGATTAAAGCCTAAGGTCACAAGTTATGATTGCAGAGAAAGTACTGAATATGGTATTTGCATAAATGCTAGAATCAATTTTGATCCACTGGAGAAGAGATGGAAATGACAAAGGAACACTGCAATAGCTAAAAATACACTTTCTGGAATAAAAGGTGCTTATGCATGTATTTTATTACATTATATACACAATATATTACATATAATCTATTCCTGTATGCAGCTTAAGGCATTTGAACTTGCAGCAGAGCACTACAAATGTACACAAGTATATTATGTATGGATGGATCAATGCACAAAGCCAAGCCTCCTTTCTTCCAGGAAGTAGAAGATTTAATATAGTGAAATAATTTGTTTTGCACTAGCTATGAAAATATGCTGCACAAATATCAAATAGCTGTAATAGGCAAAAGAAATAGTAAGGTTTCAGAAAATGCAACATTCTCTAATAACCTAAAGAACTTCTGAAAGGATATAATTCAAATATTTATTACCACAGAATCTGTCAAAACCTTGTCACCCACTCTTCACTTTGATTTCATTTTTTCTACCTAGTTAAACTTATGTTAGGAGCTCTCAACTTCTCCCATTCTCCATTAGAATTTCAAAACACACAACAAATTTAGCCATACACTGGTGAAAAGAGACAAATGCCACAAAAAATGCTGAACACCCTATAAAGTATGTATTTTTATGGTTGCCTTTTTTATTTGAGAAACTGCAGTCATGAGGGTCCCTATCAGAGACAATATTCATCCTTCAACCTTGGAGAAAGGGAAGGAAGTGGTTTAAAGTTAAAACCAAATAAAACAACCCTACATATCCCTTTAGGAGAAGGTAACTTTCACACATTTCCTTTTGTTCAGCACAAAGTATTCGTTCAGAGAATGGTGGAGAGCATCAAATATCTCCAGCTGAAGACAAAGAAGATTTGAATCTTTATGTTAAAAAGAATGAATGTGAAGTCCCTTATCTGAGCAAGGGTCATAACCACAGGGCTACACAACATTCTGAGATAAGACCCAACACTTTTGTTGTTCATATTTCTTTATGAAAAGCTTGAAAATGTACTGAACTAGAGACTACAATACAGGCATTACCTTCCCAAATGTTCACAGCCAGCTATATACACTCTTTTTAATTCCTCCACTACAAAAAGCCCATAACATGTTTGAAATATAGCACAGAAAAGAATCAACAGGAAAGCCTGAAAGTAAGTTACCTCTTAATATATGATAACTCTATGTCTAGGACAGGAGATGGAAACTGGGATTGCAAATTCTTCAGTCAAGAGAAAAATTCAATCCAGGTTTTCTCCCAGAGGAGGAAAAAAGAGTTCACATTAGGCTACAAAGGCAACTGAGAAGGCATTGGAACAATTTCTGAAGTAACTACAAGGACATGCTTTTATAACATAAAAAGACAGATCACTACAGAGATGTATTGGACAAAACAATTACACACACAAAAACATATATAGAAATATGAGATTTTAAGTAAACCTTAAGAGTAAGAAAAATACAGCAAAGCTAAAAATGCAATCTCTATTTTGTAAAGGAGTGAACAATGTAGTATCTAACTTTCGAGTCCTAAACCAACAATCTCTCCCATACAAACTTCAATCTCAAACTAAAATATTATTTATCAAACTTGTTTCTATAGCTTAAATGGAACTTGAATTGTGACACACAGAGGACTCTTTGGTTCATAGTTTCTTACTCCCCAAACCTTAAAATAATCTTCAAACAATCTGCTATTTATCTATTTTTAATGAGGACTATGAAAGTGCTAAGGTATGCTCCTTTAAAAGAATTCAGTCACTTAGGTGCAGAGAGGGAATGAAAATTCTCTCCTCTGGGGTAATACTCAAGATAATATAATCGCTGCTAACATAATACAATACTTTGTGTTAATACAATCAATAGATAATAATTACTCCTAGAACAGCCTGCCGCATAGTTTTATGCTGCGTTAACCCAAAAAAGAAAAAAATAATCAAAAGCTGAAGTCTGTCCTTTTTACCAGGTTTTAAACAACATATTCCAGTCTTCCCTGCAGAAGTAGCCCTTCATTGTGTCATACATACTTTTATAAAGCTCTCATCACAGCAGCATCCATCCATATTTACATTCTGTTTCAGCAACACCTGCTCTTCTGGAAAAAAAATAGAAGCCATCTCTCTATTCTTTCCAGTGCTTCATAAGAGTTAGGTTTCAAGTAGCTTAGTCAGGGACAGAAGAGAAGCTCTCACTACTTGAAGACTTCTGCAAGCACTGATAAAAACTGGAAATAGCACAGAAACTGAAGTTCAGTTCCAGGGTATCAGTGCAGGGATGTAGGCATGGTAAGTTCCTTTGCTTCAACAGAAGGAAACTGCAATACTTCATTTTCTGGCAGCGCCTTTTTTTCTTAAAGCTTTTATGTGGTCTTCATGGCACTAAGATTTGAGTGGCTAACATATGCTGCACAACTGTGCCTGTCAAAGGATAAATTTTGGCTCGAGAATAATGTATTTATTCTCATATTAAAAAAAAAATAAAAAATTGGGCTATAGAAACAGCATCCTTTCATGGAGCCATGAACTGAGAATAGATGGCTGTCCCACCTGGTGTCTGCAGAAAGAGGAACTTCACTAAGCAGAAAAGTGAAGTTCCCCAGCATGTACCTGGATTTCTGACATTATCAGGTCATGGTAGCAATGCCACACACAGATGTCCCTTCAAAGGACAATGCATCCATCAAGGACTTCTCAGTACCTGCCTGCTTGTCACTTGAGATAAGAGCTTTGGCTGCATCTCACAGACTGCAGTGATACACAGTTTTCTGCGCACTACTCGAAGACTTCTGCAAGAGCTAATTTAAAAAATTCAAAGCAAATCGGTGTTGTGTTCATACACCTCTTTCTAATCACATCATAAAACTGAAATGTTGGAGAAAACCAACTCCATTTAGGATGTGAGCAATGATTTTGCAGCTAGTGATCACATCTTAGACTTGAGATCATCTTATAGTCTAACATCTAATAAATCATCTTCTGCTACTATCACCTCTGACTTCTCAAATAATACCCAAAAATTTAAAGGGTTTTCTAGCAGACTTCTGCCTAACTAAAACACTTTTCCTTAAAGCTCAAATTTCCATGGTGGATTCTGACAGTATGTACTTCCTAATAATGCTATAAACTGAACTTTTCCTTAATTGCTGTGCTTGTCCAGCTTTGTAGCTGGACTATAGTTAAAACCCTTGGTTATAATCAATTCTTGAAAAAGTTTTCTATTTTCCACTACATTAAAAATGCATGTTAAAAATGTGGTTTAGCAAAGTGGTGTTTTGCTTAATTTCTCTTTGTCACACAGAGAATTGTCCCTTTGTCTGGTCCTGTTTCTGCTTATGCTATGACCTATCATAGTCATCCTCTTCCAACATTGTGAGTCTGAATCTTCTTCATTAACACTAATTGACCTAACAAAATAAAAAGTACTAGCTTATTGTTCCTATTATAAATCCTCAGTGTTGAGCACCATAGTCTCACAACCCCCCACATTTCCTTCTTTAAGGTCAAGAAGTACTGCTTACTTCAAATACTTGATTTATCCTTATCATGTGTTTACGACATTATTTTGTATCAAGAACAACGGGAAGCATTAAATGAAATAAAATATCTTGAAGTTGAAAAGAGTTTGTCACTTTTTCTGGTGTTTTCTGGAAGACAATAAGAAGATCACCTAAGGGGCTGGTCAGGCTGGGTTTTTGCTGGCTTTCTTACCCAGCAGATGGAATGGCAAATGTGTGACATACGGAGAGAGCTATCTTATATGCCAGTTTGTTAAACAGATTGTCTTCATCATCTGACCACTGTTAGAAAGGCAATTGAAAACCACAGGCTTCTAGCTTCTCCATAATGAATGTTAAAAATGCAAATATGCAGCCATTTCTCACCCTTCAAAATGACTGTCAAAACCACAGATAGAGCTAAAAATTCTACGCAAGACAAGGTGAGCCAGTATCAGCAACAATACTGGTCCTGAAGTCTTTCCATGTGACTCAGTGAGAATTTAAATCTTTAGAAACCAGTCCTTGGTTCCCTTTTCATGGATATTAACAGGGAAAGATTTCAAAAGCCTGTCTGTGCACACCCACAATAAACACCAGCTCCAACTTAAAGATCTATAACCCCGCCCAAAAAAAAAATCGCCAAAACCAAATGGAGGGAAAAAAGTGCTCTTCATTCTTGGTCTGCACACAATATCTTGGTGTTGGAAAATCAGGGAGATATTTTCTGTTGTATTGCATGTGCTGATAGTGCTGTAACTGTGCAACTGCTGCAATTGCAAGTAGGATGTAAAGCAAGGTAAACTAGTGTAAGCAAGTGGTACCAACATTTCTGAGGTACTTGGTGTGTATCAGCTCTCACACCTGAGCAAACCAATGTTTTGGGCACAGCAGGGACTCCCTTGCTCTCAGTAGTTAATTAAAATCACTGGGGTTTGATGTGTGCTGTGGGGTTATATAAGGGAATTTTACTTAATGCTGACACCAATGTTGCAGAGACCAGGGACATCAGCAGCTTTGCTGTCCTCTCACCTAGGGGCATATTAAAGGTTCTGCCTCAAGTCTTTTCCAACAGATTTTGAGACTGCCAGAGACAGCTGCACCTGCTCTGTGTTTGGGCTTAGGACTTTGTGGGTATCACCAGCCTTCTCCCACCTTCAATTACACATAGATCAAATTTTCTGTCCTATGTTCCTACATAAGGTAATTATGTGTACGCTGCTGCTGAATGTTTATATTCTTTTTTGAAAAGGACATTTGAAATAGAAATCCTTATCCACATTATCAAATTTAATCTTTAAAGCTTTCTTCTTCCCATTAAGCCAAGCCCAGTTACAAAAGAAGTCCTGCAAGGAGGACAAAATGCCCAGGCATGCTCAGAAAGGCACTTGGAAGTATTATCATGTAAGACATGCAAACTTTTCTGCAAGCCTACAGCAATCTCTCTAATGCATATGTTGCTTAGCATGTGAACAGTTGTAATACATTTTAAATCAAGAGAATAACACTCTCTTTCCCTCAGGGAATCTCAAAGGTTACCATTGCTTCAAACACTTGCAAAGAAGCTACATGCAGCTCACAGTCACTTGGTTCAGTGCTGAACATAATGCTGGCTTAAGTGTCAGTGAGATGTATTTTACTGAGAAATGCACCATTTCCTTCGAGCATCATTAAGCCATGAACACAAACAATTAGCAGCACTACAACTGCTAGAATCATGCTGTCATACAATTTACATTAATACTGCCCAATGCCATGACACAGTTTCAGGCTGCGCCACTGGAAGGCATTAATTAATTTCCCCCTCTATGCATTCACTCTGCTCATGTGCCTTATTATTTAATTTTTTTATTTCCATACCATTCCTACACTGCTTTCTTTGGTACATGACTTACCTGAGCCTATGCCTGCAGAAAAAAAAAACAAAAAAACAAACAAACAATAAATGTAATTTTGAAACTTGAGCTGATCACTTCATGAAGACATTTAAGACCAATTTATACTATTTACTACTTTTTAAGATCCTTCCTTTCAGCTGTTTTCTAATTCTTCACAATGCTTTTATGCAATTAAATCTCATTACTCTGCCTTTAAAGAAGGAGAAGAAAGACAAAATTAAGTGAGTATCTTAAGGCACTGTCAATGGTAATGAATTCATAAAAATGAAGATGAATATTTTGGAAGCTTTTTTTAAAGGAAAACGTAGCCCTACCTTTTTAAAAAGAAAAGTATTTCCTTTCAGTTTTTCTTAAGAGATTGAAATAAAGTGGTTTCTTCTGAAAACATTATATACTTTCAATTTTCAGCTCAATTTTTTTTAATGAGGTGGCACACAAATTTTCATGAGACCCAATTTTCTGCTGTGTCATGAATATGGAGATATTTTCTGCCCAGCCATCCTTAGACTTGCAGTTCCACACTCCAGCTGCAGCTTCAAACGTTCACAAAGTTTGAATTAGAGATGCTTCAGTAAAATGTATAAATACACCCAACACCCAAATACCTGTTCTTTTGAAAACTGACCACTTCTGTATTTTCCCCTATTTCCATGTTTAAAAAATCCCTAAGCTTGAGAGCTCAGCAAATGTGGCATGTGAATGAAAAAACCTGCTCAACCCAAGAGGAGACTGCTAGGCTTGATGAACACAAGATGCAGATCTTTTTGCAAATCACAATATAGAATCATCACACATGACCTGAAATCAAAGAAAGGCAGACATCCTTCTTGTCATACAAAACAGAAAGAAAAGTACATTTTGAAAATTTTTTTTAAATAACAGCCTTATCTGGAGAACTGTGCAGAACTAGGCCATCTAATGCCATTTCTTTTCTTGACTCCTTGGGTTGAACAGCTTTTGAATGCTTCTACAATGTTTAAAGCTGCTATAGTCTTGTATCAGACTTAAGTCAGAAATTCTTAATGGAGTTACAGCAGATTATTTCTCAGGTTGGTTTCTACTGAGTTTATTAGGATTATTTTCAAGAAAGATAATATGCACCATAAATAAATATATAATTCAAACCACTAAACTTCATGAAGAACTACTCATTCCATTCCATCCTCACTAATGTACATTCACAAGCTACAGGGAGCAGTAGAAATCCTCAGGATTTACTTGAACAGTCCAAAGCAATTCAAAGACAGAAGAAACCCAGAAGACGACTATCAGATCAGTCTAATCTTTGATCCTAAATATAGGGGAATTTTCAAAGTCACTCAAATGTCTAAATGCTTATCTTTTTCCCCCTTCACTTGTATTCTGTTGTCCAGGAATTGTAAGAGAAATACTGCTTCCAGGTCACTTAAGAGCTTCTGTAAATCCTTTCTAAAGGCTAGATTTTCAAAGCAGCCAGGTGATCAACACATCCTAATCTGAATGAAATGAGCAGCAACTATACCAAACTTCCATGGCATCCTTCAAAAACCCTGTCAGAAAACTGAAACAGTGAGTGTCAGAAGACACAGAAGATTTTTTTCTAGTGCACTTCAGTGACCCATTACAACGAATTTCCCTCAAGAGTTGATTGCAGTACAGATCACTATCACATAGAAAAACAAAAGTTGACTCAACAGCTATTTGCAGTCAGAGATCAGGCTAGGCATGAGGAGGGAAATAAATAACTTTTCTTCTAGTACACTAATTTAGTAGAGGTCTCAACAGGGAATATTAATTATTCTGAATGCATATAATTTTTCTAGAAGGAAATTAGGTCATGTTGTGTAATGCAGAGGGCAGACAGCGAAACACATGAATATCTGCCTAAGGTAAGTGGGCTTTAATATCTCCAACACTTGCTTTTACAGTATTACCTGTATTTTTAAGTGAAATGTTTCCATCGTAAGCGATCATCTCTGACAATTAATGCAGCTTCAAACAATCAACTCTTACCCCTTTAATGCTATTAACATGGGAGGATTTATCCTAGGATGCTGCTAAGAACACACACACTTCTTTCTAATTGGAATTTAATTTTCTTTTGTCTCTTTAAAATTATATTCTGAATATTTTTCAATGGTTTAAATTAACTTGAGGAAGTAAAAAAACTAATAAAGATCACTCAATTCATTCATTGACACACCCCCTCCATCTCCATCCCAAACTACACATACAAGATTCAGAAGAGCCACCTTTGTCTCAAAACATGGTTAGAATTCCCAGTGAGTTCAGTAGGAGCTGATTTAGGTCAACGCTGAAATTTGGATATTCATCATCAGATTAAGTACAAATTGTAACAGCTAAGAAAAAGCAAGAAAAAAGTTCTCCCCAACTTTTTTTATTTTTTTTTTTTAAATCCCATTACACCTACCAATGAATCTTCCTAATTAATAAACATTCATTTCTTTGAATACTGTATCTTCATCAAAGCTTTCATCAAAACAGCATGCAGAAGGTGTTAACCTTTAAAATCTGCCCTTCAGTGGAGCTTAAATTACTCTGTTCATTGTTAACCCAAGGAGCTAAATATCACAAGTGCTTTAATCACTTTAAATTAAAATTGGTAGTTGTGAGAAAATAAGAAAAAAAAATCTTTTCTGACTTTATATGCTGAGGTTCTCTTACATGTAGAGTTCAACATATCATGAGAAGTTTCCTTCACTGCAACTTTCTATTGCTGCAGTAGTTGCCCACAGATTTTACTGTACATAGTTTTAAGTAAAGGCATCAACTCAGACAGCACAGCACCTCTTACTGAAAATGCAGCCAATTTGTGAGTACCTAGCAGAATTTTTTTAACTCAGAAGATTGTTGTTAGACTTGCACAGTTTACACAGGAAAACAGATGCAATAAATTTTGGACTTCTTCAATGACTTATTGCAAGAAGCAAGCAGCTTGTGAGTGGGATGGAGAATGTAAGTCTGATAAATTAACAAGAAATCTTTTTGTCAGAGTACAGGAACCAAGTAAGACTTCGACCATTTATTTGTGCCTTGCTTTATATTAAACAAGTCCTTCTAGAAGGAAAGACACAGAAAAATCTGTGGGAGTGTGCAAATCCCAGCTTATTACAGGCAGATGCTATCAGGAAACTGATAAACACACTCAAGATCAAATCTGTACACCTTACTGGTGTGGAGTGAAATCCTTCACATTATGAGATGACAAGTGTAAGAACCTGGTCCAGCAGGAGCAGCTATCCTGTATCCCAGAGCAGGCAATGAGGACCAGAATTTGAACTCTTTTGCCTGAGTGTAAATGCAATCCTTCCAACTACTTTTGCATGAAAATTATTTGCAGCAGAGTATCTGAATGAGCACTTGGTAAGGCTAGAAACATCCCTTCCTGTAACTAAGAGAACCAACACATTCTGAAAAGCTATGAAAAAGAGAAGTAAATTCCAATACTTCTACGCGTTAAAAAATAGTATGCACTGCTCACCATCTTCTTCCTATAGCTGAGAAACTATTTCAGATTCTTCAATTTGGAAGAAGATAATAAAATCAAGGTTTGTTTGCATATGAAAAACATTTGAAAATACATGAAAAGCAATTTTAGCTTCCAAGAGTGATCATGCCACAGGCTTCCTGGCTACTACACCTGCATGTGATCTTGGGATGGCAGAGGATGCAACAATACATTTGGTAATTTGTGGATGTGTGCCCACTGCTGCAGGGATGCCAAATCTACCCATGATACCTTGGGGTTTAGCTATCTATTTTTTTCATTTTTTGATTTTGTGCTGCTTTGGTTTGTGGGTCTGGATTTCATATAAGGGGATAGTAAGGTGTGGGTTTTCAAATATGGGGATAGTAAGCTCTCTTCACAGAGTAGGTAGGCACAACAATTCCTTCTCTAGCTGGGGACCCAAGGACAGCCAATCTGGATCTCAGGCCCAAGACTATAAACAATGGGGACTGAAGAGAGAAAAACCAAGAAGGATGGGACTTCACGGGCTGGGGCTGTAATTGGACAATTAGCTCCAATATGCTTATGGACCAAAACTTATAAAATGTGACATCTTGTGACCAAGCCCTCTTTTGCTTCCATCTTGGAGCCATCCAGGCAGAGCCAAAGCCGTGGCTCTGGTACTGCCAGAGTGTGGCCTTTGAAGGCCCGTCAATAAATATCCTTTTATTCCCCTGAACTCTGTCTAGCCTCTGTTCCAGCTGTTTAAGGCAGCAGTTTTGGCACCCCAGATGGGGTTGTGAGGCATCTGGAAAACCCTTGGACCCGGCATTCCAGGGGAGGCCCAGCTGAGTTCCAGAAGTATCAGAGCCAAGAGCCCTTGGAGCCGAGTAGTGTTTTGCAATCAGCAGGAGTGAAACTCTGCCAAAAGTTACACTTAAGACATGTATACAAAATTTTGGAGAGAAAAAAACCTCAGAGAAGGTTAAAGGCATGAGCACAAATGGAATTCATGCACTCACAGCAGTGAATCACTTTTGACTGTTGCCACATCCACATGTTTGCATTTTTCATTGCAGGCACGTGTTTCCCATGGACCCACGTGCAGGGCGGGCACTAAGGTCAGTAACATGACACAAACTGTGAGAGGCCAAGTAATATTGTGATAATGTCATTCTTCAAAAAGATGGTATTATTTGGAGGATAATAATTTTAAACAACTGTAACAGAAATTGCATTATGCTCCCACTGCTGTCATTAAGCAACAAAACATCTAAAAAGATCAATCACACAAAGCCAGTAGTAAAAGCCAGTGTAAAAACCTTACAAATGTCTTTTTATTACTCTAACAACTGACTTCCTTTTTCTCCTCTACCTCTGGAGGAATAAAGAATGGCAGTAAATTAACTATTTATAGTTATAAAAATAGTTACTTACTTCCATCTGCTATAACTTGGAACTGCTGTCCCAACAACTTGCATGCTTGATGACATATGAAAAGCAGAATATAATTAGTTTATGTGAGTGATAATATGGTCATCACTCACTAAATTTTTGCTAAAATACTCTTTGAAAAAAGGAATACTAATATTTCAACCTGACATTATGTGCTAGGTATGCCCAGAAAATGAAAAGACTTTAAAAATTTTTGGAATATTATCTGGAGTATTTTTCCCCTTTGGAGAGCTCTAGAGGACTAACATCTTAGCACTGCCATCCACAAATGAGTACATTACTAAGACAAGCAGCAAGCAAGTTTCATAATAGATAATATTTAGACAATGATATGAAGAGTCTGGGGAAAAAGATACAAGATGAGAGTACAGCTATTCTCATTTCTAGCCTGAAGTATCTGAGCAACAATTAAAACTTTTTAAAGTGTTTATGTGTACCTCATAGAACCACTTATTTTTCATGTAACCCTGTTTTTTTAAAACCTAAATAACAATTCAATTATCCATTGTAATAGCCAGTAGAGAGACTGCTGTCAAATGAAGATCTCACTGAAAATAACACCTGTCAAACCAAAGCATTCCATCATTTTCAGAAATATTAAATACACTTTACTCCCAAACAAGAACATCTAAACTTTGTGAAAAAACACACTAAATAAATGAGTTTCTCACATTATCTTACCCTGCGTGAGTCTTTCCATTTAGCAAATTCCTAAAGACTTGTCCCTTGGGGCATATTGGGAGAAGTTGCACTGCTCACTTTTGAATTATAAATGTTCTTCAGAAAAGGTTTTTCCAAGCAACTTTTGTTAATATTCATTTTTTTAATGTGGAAGATAAAAAACAAAATTATATTTAAATATGCCTTGAGGTCTAGCAAATAATTTAGCAGCCAAGGTCTTCTACTGCTACTCAGAATAAAAACAGAACTTCTCACAAATTTGCAGACATTATGGACAGCTCATCTGCAGACAGAGGTTTTGTTTCTTTAGGAGAATCAAATCCCTTTGCTTCATCACAGAGAAAAATATTACTTTCAATTATACTTTGAGTACTTTATATCATATTCTCTCTTCCATTTTTGTTACAATTTATATTTCACAGATAATCAGCTCTTTTGAAATGGACATTCTCTTCTTCCCTTGAACAATTCAAACTCTAAGATATTTGTCTCATAAGTTGGTGACTGAGCAAAAGCAGAAATTCTAATTTAAATGCCAACAGATTTTCATTTTCCAGAAGAGTCCACATGATTACTCCACTGAAACAAATTCATAGGAAGGAAGCTCTCAAGAAGTAAGTTTTAAATAATCTCGTCCAGCATAGGAGTACATTTAATTTTTTATTTAATCATTGCAGGTATTAACTCCTAATAAACACTCATGCTTAAGGCAAGGTTAAGTAGCATGATGATGAACACCGTCGAGTTGTTGAGGACAACAAAACCCTCCACTGGGATTTGTTTCAAATGACTGTAGTTAATCCTATCATTCAACTTTCTAAAAAAACTAAATGTGGGGTCATAACAGATCCCTAAATCCCACTGACTGCAAGGGTACTCAGATTCCCAAATGTTTCTGGCATGTGAGGAAAAACCTCTGCCTTCTGTTGTAAGACAGGCTCTCATTATCTTGACTACACTAAGGAATTAATCAATTTTCATGTTATGGCTATTGAAGAAGTCCTCATTTTTCCAATACAGGCAATACCTCTACAATGAAGGTTAAAAACCATTGTTTCCCCTGCTGACCCATCAGCACATAATTAGCTTTTTTTTTTTTTTTTGCACATAAAGAATATATGAATGAACAAATTGAAAAGACTGTTGGCTATTAAAGCTAAGGTAGGGCGAGTTTGTTTGTATTTTGTCACAATGGCAAAGCTAGAAGCACATGCAGATGATCTACCTACCTGCAACCACCCTGAAGCGCACCCATGCAGACGTGAAGCTTCCTAAATGCAGGATTCAACTATTGTATTATATCCTTTATTTATGCACATGCACACTGATGTGCTCATGGCCTTTCAAGTCTGCACCCACAGTGCTCTTCAACTTCCTTGTAGTTCTAAACTCCCACCCTCACACTGGTGGACAGAGTTGTAATACAACAGTGTTTGCCTGGTCAAAGGATTGCAAATTCATTTTAACAATCCATTTCAATTCAGGAGAGATGGGCTTATTGCATTCATATGGGATTTCATCAAATGATTTGTACAGATGTTTTCTTTCTTTTATTTTTGATTGTATGTATCTTAGGAAAGGCCAGGCATGAAATTGGAGCTGTAAAATAAGCCAGAATTTATTGATACAGCTCTGCTCTAGGAGCTCAATAGGTGTGCAACAAAGCAAGAAGGGTAAGGGGGCTGAATTATTCATTGAACCTTTAAGCATCAACAAATAACACAGTGAAGAATGCCTGTTTTGCAACAGTAGGTATGAAGTGTACACATAAAAGAAAATGAATGTTACAAAACTTGTCCTTTCAGAATTCAACCATTGAGTATTTTTCTTATTAGTAATTTGGAGAGGAAATAAGACTGACAAGTTATTCAGAGGAGGTACATGGCATAATTTTTTTTAAATATTACTTAGAATAACATCTTGAATACTGTACCTACTGTATCAGCTTCAAGGAAAACGAAAAAACTGATGAAAACTGACAGAAGAAAAAGCCTTTCTTATCAAGCCATTACAGTGTTGGCATAACCCAGCTGTTATTAGCCTAAACTTAGTATAAGAAATGAAAATGTGTCAACAACACCTAATAAACCAGATATATAACAATATATAACAGATTACTGTTATTAAGCAAATTACTACTTTTAGGTTCCAGCTTCCATACCTAACTCCATGACTCTGATAACATTCCCAAACAAATCCTTTCAGTCAAAAATTATCTTTGAGCTAAATAATTGTTTTCTTATTTTTTCAGGTATTTAAATTTTAATTTTTTTTTTCTCTATGCTCACATCGGTAGTCAGACCCATTTTATGGTAAGACCTATTGACTTAATTGATAAATCTGAAAGACTCTGTTGATAAAGTCAGGTGGCTGCAAAACTTTGTAACAATGCAAATGGAAAGCTGATATTACACAAAAAGATGCAATATTGTTTTGAATTGAGTGTTATTAATTGAATTAACATTTGACCAATGGTATTTTTGTTGCCATTATACCATTTGGCATTTTTGATAGATCCAGTAACATTAGCATTTCTCATCCTCAACTAGCTTTTAGTGTTCATGATGTTTTAGTGTTTCTGATGCTTTGATATTTTTTTAATTCCATCTGCTGCAGGCCTAATCCTAACAGATCACTGGGATACTTTCTAAAGGACCACTTGCAGGGAAAAAAGGAAAATAAATTTATAAAATCTATTCTATTTTAATGTTGTACCTCAGTAAGTTAAAATTTTATCCTTTTTCTGTTCATTTTGATTGTCATTTGCTTCATCATAACACGTTTCCAAGTCTCCTGCTTGCTGCTTATGAAACAGAACACAGAAGGAAATAGGTAAAATTGTGGCAACCCAGCATCCTACCTCTGACTGCAGCCAAGAACTAATGCCCAGGGCAGGGTTAAAGACTCTGGGCAATCACACGTTCACAGTTCCCAAATTTGCTCCACCAGCCTTCAGAAGGAAGCACACAGATTTCTACCTTGGATTTTCTTTGTGATTCTTCAACAACATCATATATGAATGAGTTAGGAATTCTGCTCTTAACAAAAGCAAGACAGGAAGGCATGGGAATTTTCTTCCCAGTCGACCACATCCAAATACCACAAAGATGCTCGAGTACACTGGCCCTGCTTGCTGCTGCTGAGAAAAACCAATGCACCTGCAGCAGAAACAAAAGCGTGTCCCAGGCCCAGCGAATGCAGCTCAGTGTTGGGAGTACAGAACTGGCACAGCTGTCCAGACACGCATTTCTATTCACTGCTCCTGCTGCGGCTTTACTAATCCTTCCACAGAGGGTGGGAAACACATGTTGGTAATCTTTCATAGTCACAGCAAGAAAGAATAATGGTGACATTTGACATGGCAGTAAGACTATTGCATCACTTCATAAAATACATTTCCAAAACCATCACCTGTATTCCAGCATAGCACAGCTTCCCTCATGTGACAAAAATAATTTCCTTGGTGAGCTATCATTTGTAAACATCCACGTGTGCTTTACCTATGCCAGGACATTTTATGCCATCATATAATAAAATTTAGAGTTTGAAGCTCTCAAAGAGTAAAACTAGATTGTGATGAATTCTCCTCTTATTTCCTAATAATATAACCTTTACCTAAAAAGAAATTATCTCTCTTGTCTTGATGTCTGTACAAAACACTGTTTCCAGAAAGCGGAATAATTAAATTGCGCTTCCACTTTTAATTATGTGCAGCAACAATTTATTATTTTGCTGTACTACAAGGAATGAGAGCTATGTATGAAATTAAATGAAAACAAAAGAAAGCTTTTCATTTAATTCAATGTTACGCCTTTGGCACAAGTTTTGTGAATGCCTTGATACCACTGTGAAAACAAACAGCTGAATGATTCTGTAAATGGGCATAGTACATAGACATCACAAGCAAGAGCAGGATCCTGTTATTGTAGGACTTGTGTAAGTCATGGCAAGGACCATGATTATCTGAAAAACTGCTTTGGTATCCAAGATGATAGAGATACAAAAGTGTAAAGCAAAGTCAAAAAGCAAATCGGGGCAAAATATTCACAAACAGCTGATTTACCATTGCATCCACTGGAATGGTGGATGTGCTGCCCTCCTGCTGCTAGTCCTCACTAGTAAGCCCAAGCTGCTTTGAGAAGGACCAACTCTCACTAGACATTTGCCTGCTGCTCAAGAAGATGGTTCAGGATTGTATTGTCTTAAGAATATTTATTATAACAACTAAGAGAACTGGAGCAGAAACTCCCAGGGACCAACTCTGTTTTTGCAGAAGGTTGTGAATGACCTACCACCACAGCACACATGCAGACCCTACTTTGCCTCAGGAACACTTCCACAATAAACTAAACTGGAACTAAACTGTAGGAAAAGGTCAAAATCTATCAAGCATAGATCTGCTCTGCCAAAGTGGAACGATAATCTGCATAATGTTTGTTTTCATATCTGTTACCATTACATATTTTGAGTCAGCAGCTAGACCCCACAAGGAGAATGCAGTCTCATTACTCTGCTCTCTGTCACAGGGATTTTACAATTCCGCCTAGTCCTGTCTCCAAACTGAAATCCTGTACAATATTAACTAACTTCTGGCTAGTGTGCGCGTGTTCCCTTTTATGTCCTTTATCCTGTGTTACTGTTATTTCTCTATGTGTAACTGGGAATCCATCTATCCAGCTTTGAAGCCAAGCTTGTCTAAATCACTCCCTACTTCATTGCTTTCTTCAGCAGTTCCAGCTCAACAGAGGATTTCATCATGTTTCCAGTTCTTTCTCTTAAATCTTTAATCACATACCAATCAAAATGGTACTTAATAGATTCCTGTCAGGAACACAGTCATTTAAACCCTTCCTGTTTGAAACTGCATTCACTCACATACTTTCTGGCTGCTGCTCTCTTACATGACCCTCAGTCCCCTGCCACACTTTCTAACTATGAACTGTAGTTAAGCTGAATCCCAAGCAATTATTCAGTTAACTTTCCCCACTGTCAACCCAGAGAGAAGAGAAATGTTTTAACATATCTCCACAAAGTTTACTGTATGAAATCCTCCTAAACTTTGGGGGGGGGGGGGGGGGGGAAGAGGAAAAAATGCATGTGGCAAACCATCCACTGCCAGAGATGTCTATCAAAGAGATCACTCTCTAAGCTCCAGATGGCAGGTCTCCTACAGGAAGCAGCTGGTCCTTTGGCAGCATGTCCTCAAGAAGTGCCAATGGCTAAGTCTGTCTGTGGTAATTCAAGGCCACCACAGGAATTTCATGCTGAAATTATTTCAGCTGTACAAGC
Source organism: Passer domesticus (assembly GCF_036417665.1). Lineage (NCBI taxonomy): Eukaryota > Metazoa > Chordata > Aves > Passeriformes > Passeridae > Passer > Passer domesticus. The sequence goes on along the minus strand of NC_087477.1, from coordinate 31,971,875 downwards.
CAAGCTTTTGCTCTTCAGCAGACCAGAGCCAAAAGCCAGACCCATTGCTCTATCACATACCCTGTCCACCGCTTCTCTGTGAGGGGAGCACATGGGGTTGTTGTGTGCTTTGAACCAATTTCAACAAAACCACAAAAGCTGGTGAACTTGATCTATTAGTCAAGCCACTGTCTGTGTAAAACAGCCACCAAACCTATGGAAATAAGGTGTATAAGAAAATGAACACTAGGTCATCTCTCACATGGCAGGGAACAAGACCCCAATTTTCTTGATGGTTTCATTCAGCCCTTTAACAGAGGAATTCTTATAATTTAGGTTCAATATTACTTGTTTTATTAACATTTCTAAACTTAATATATTCCACAGATAAAAAACTAACCATAAAAAGACTTTGTTTTCAAATTTCTCCTATTTCTGATCAGCATTTTTGGGGCATTACTTCTATCTTATTTCGTCCTTTCTTGCACTGTACCAGTCCTCTGGAATCACCTTGGTACAGGAGATGGGTAGTTTGCTTTCCATCACACTTTTAAAGCCATAAAATGTGTAGTTCCTCTCTCTTTTTTTTTTTTTTTTTAATAGAGCTCTCCTCAGCAATTGAAAGACATAAGATGACCACCTAACTTCTGCAAACAGCAGCCCAGTGCTGTGGGTGTCCAGCAGACTTGTCCTGCCCTAGTGCGCAACGCACTCACAATTCACAGCATCGATCTTCCTAAACCAACTGCACCAGTCCACAGAGAATGCAATTCCCTAAAAATTAGAACACCTTCTATCTTTCCTGAGCACAGGAATAGCTTAGGAGCCAGACAATGACACACAATGTCAAGATTTCCAGTTGGGCTGCAAAGCCCTGCTCACGCCACACATCAGTGGCACCAGCTGTAGCCCAATTAAACTCAACAGTGCACAGGTGCTCCCAGAAATGAGTAACAAAGCAAAGCAATCTCCCCTTTAGGGTTCTGAAAAAAAAATTAGAGCTCTTTAGCTTCTTTAAGTGTCTAAACACCAAATGGAATGGAAATCAGAGAGACAAAATGACATACAGAGGAATAAAAATAATATGAATTACAATTTAATGTAATTCCATATATATTTATACTAGAAAATACATGTGTTCATAGTTGATCTATACAAACCTCATTAAACATTTTAGGCCCACTTTCCTTTTAAAGGAGTTAATATAACCTGGGGAAGTTGGATGTATCATCCAAAGGACAAAAAGCAGTATTTCTAAATAATATTCCAAACCTTCTTTTATCAACATTCAAAAGATACCTGCAGGAAAGATGTTTTGATGTAAAGGTAACTCAACTACATAGCTAAAATTCTGGGCAACATTTCAGTGTGTCTGTGAACATAATGGAATCAATCCACAAAAAAAGAGAAAATAGAAAATGTGATCATCTCATTTTAAAAATGCAAAAAAAAGTTTCTAACTGCAATACTCTAAAGAGCTACTTGAAAGACAAAATGAAGAAAAATTCTATGGAAATATATTAATGGGGGAAAAAACCCAGCTATATTAAATGCATGTTGGTATAACCTTTTTAAGAAATACAGTTCATTCTCATGGTAAGAAATTAATCAAGCTGAAGATTTGGAGAGTTTCATTCACCAGTAAAACATTATTACATTATATCAATAAACTTGCTTCAACAAAATGAGCAAATGTATGTTTATTAATTAAACTACTGGAGAGCCAAGATATTAGAGTTGTCAGTGTTATAGGATTCATAGATTCACATTCTCTTAATAAAAATAAAAGCACTTATACCAAGTAATTGATCTTATTTTCTTAATAGAAGTTATAAAAGCAGCTGTGGGCCTGTACAGAGAGCATGAACAACAAAAATTTAATAATACTGTGAACAACAGCCTTTTCAATTTAAGGCAGTATTTACCTCTATTGATAGAGCAAGCCAATATCACAGAATGTAACTAGCAGATGGTCAATTGTATTATAAATTTTTCTTATATACTAACTGGCAACACAGAATATTTTCAGTTCATAAAAAGATATTAATAAATAATACTGTTAATATTCATGGAACAGAATTTTTTTCCAATTTTATAAACAATGGTTCTACAAAAGGAACAGGTCAATAAACAAGAAGTGGGTGTTCAGAAACTCAAGAGAGTTTGGTAGACCATGAAACAACATTAACTCAAAGCACAGTCATTTCAACTGCAGCATGATAATGTGGGATATTTTTGGTCCTGCTTCGGGTAGATATAATGAACTCATTACAAGATGACATTTTTTATAGTTTTGCTTATCTGACAGGCTATCAGTTAAGAAAGATAAAGAGCGCACAAACACATTGGTCTTTACTAATGAACACAGAAGTGGGAAAAGAGAGTTGGCCCAAACAGAGATTTTGCAAGCCCTCAGAAGTAGTTGGGAAAAATAGCAATTCTGGCTACTAGATCTCATGTATTCAGCCAAATTCTGTGATGTTTCAAGTTGAAATTTACAAATGAAATCAGGCAGGAGAAACAATATATTGTGAACTAAAGATGGCAAATGAATGACTGATTCTCTGGGACCAGAAGCCAGAATTTTATACTTTTTATGTCAATGTGTATGAGTGCTTACTGACTCAGGCTTACTGCATGAAAACAAAGCACTTCCAAAGAGACAAAGTCCTACAGACCTCCTGACAAATCTATTCACATAAATTATTTTTATTTATTCTGGAGGAAAAGGCTCACAGACAGGATTGGATCTTTCTTGCTGAGCTCAGATCATACCCCTCCTTTGTAAACAGCTGATGAAAATCACAAAACTTAGAAAAAAAAGTTTTCCAAAGCAATACTAATTTTTTTTTTTTTTTCAAATTGCATGCAAAAACAATGATGCCTCTCTCTAATTCTTAATAGGATTGCAGACTATACTTGATGATAATTGCACTTGTGATTTTTTTTCCCCTATTTGTTGCATGGAGATGGAAACCTGAGTGTGAAAATCTGCAGTTTGTCAGCAGGTTTCACAAGACTTAGTTCACTGTATCAGTTATACACCGTGAAGGTCAGTGAGGAAATTGGCCTTTCAAAAAGCTTTTCACACACTTGGCCCAGTTCCCTGCCAAGTGCCAAATGGGAACTTTACAAACTCTGGAAAACCAGTGCTGTAGACGCCTCAAAAGTTCTGCCTAGGTCCAGTTTGAAAAACAGACTCTCATTTTGTTCTGAGTAAAATTTCTGCTTTGCCAGGACTACTGTGCTTTGACAAAGACTCAGATGGTCAAAGGCATCATAACTCAGCCACGAAGGTGAAAGCCAAATGAAGGTGATATGACATCACAATTTGCATATGCAGTAACAGTTTCCTTGTTCATGGCTTGGAAAAGAATGGTACGCTACTAATGGGACACAGTGGTTTACATGTGCTTTCAGAAGCTGCTTGGAGTCAAACAGGGGTGGAACAGGTCTCTTCTAAAAACTCTTAATATTGGAGAATAACTGGATGAAAACAATTGAAAAAGGAAAATATTTTTTTTTCAACATTTGAATTCATTACTTCTGTTCTGGGTAGCTTTTAAACCCAATTAATGTGCTCTGGACAGTGCGTGTAGCTGACATTTTCTTAAAGGAAAATAGAGAGGCTTTGTTTTCCCTCTTTGCCAGTTCATCAGATTGTTGGTAAAATGGCTGCAATCAGGCCTAGACTCGGAAGACACCAGATTACAAAGGCTGGGTGCAGATGTGCCCTTTAGCATTTTCCTCAAAAATATTTTCAGTAACACTAGGGAAAATATACTAGAGAGATTACATTAGGGTGAGAAAATATTTTCCAAACCAGCTCTAGGCAAACAAACATTAAAGAAAAGCAATAGGTACCCTCAAATATGTCACACTTGTTGTCAGGTCAGTATTATACTTGTGATACACAATTTATTTAAAAGGTAGATTATACTGGCAGCAACTGTCACATAAACACAGATTTGTTTGTGATTGCTGGGCTGGGGTTTTTGTCACAATCCCTGAGCTAAGGGTTGAGGGGAGATAAAAAAAAAATATGGCTCAAAACAGTTCAGCTATGACCCTCCCAGGAATGAGACTAAAGTGATTACATCACTCTAGCCAAGCTACAACAACTTATCAATAAGAAAAGAAACAGAAGCAGTTCCACCATTAAATGTAAATCTGAGGGAACAAGGGAGCCTTAACAGACACTTGGCTCCTTTTAGAGGAAGCATGACAATTTGGTCCTTAATTTCAGCAATAAACCACTATTTTATCCCAGTTTAATTCCACTGGTCTGGAGGGCTTTTCTATAAAGCTTGAAGATGAAACAGAAATAAAATAAAAATATAAAAATCCTTTTGATTGCAAGTACAACCAAGGGAGAACTTAATTTGAAAAAGCCTTAAAAAGGCTTTAAAATGTTATCTTTTTTCCCCTCCCCTCATTATACAACAGTAGATAATCCTCTGAATTACAAGTCACGTTTTACATATAGTCTTAAATTACGTTGCTAAAATATTGATACAGCCAGACCTGGTTAATTCAAGCCAGTTTTCTTCTCATTAAGATTTAACAGAGGCTGAAGCATTTATGGTATAATGTCATGCACACTTAGGGATAAAGGGAATACAGCAAGTGTGAATTAGGTGGGAATCCAACAGCAAGTGAATCACATTAGAAATAAAGAGAGTATTTGATGTGGAGAAAACAATGTTCTCTTGGGCTAATGGCAAGGGGTGGAGACAAGGCCAGCCACCCTCCTCAGAGAGGTTCTATGTGAGCCCCTTGTCATCTGCCACCATCTCTGCCCAGTGGGTGCCACTGGTGTGCATCAAACACCTCCCTAAATGTCACACGAGCCTTGCAACCTCCCAGGTGACTCTGTTTCAACTCCAGCCCCCCACCACTGCTGTGCGGTGGGCCCTGGGCTGCACAAACAGATGTGGTAAATCTAAATGCACTTTTAAATCTATGGGGAAATAAAGGAGTAGTTAAGGAACTGCATTAAAAAACACTTTACAAAGTCATTACTTTGCAGAATGGCAGTACATGCACTGTAGCTTTAGATCAATATAAGATACAACTTCATTTAATCCAGAAGAAACACCAACATGTAGTAATTGTGACAACAATAACAAATGTATACCTGACAAGTGTTGCAAAGATGTGACAAAGATATTCAGGTGAATGTAAGTTGCCTGTTCTATCACAGGCTGCAGATCAGTCAAGAGCAGCAAAATATCTTTATAGCAAGAACTTTCATGAGGCAAAAATAACCAAAAACTGTCACAAGCTCAGATCTAGTCCCAAGATATTCAGATGAAGCATGATTGATGTTGTGGCTGTTATTTCCCATCAGAAAGTTGCCTAATCTGAAGACTACACGGCACAATACAAACTTGGGCAAAAATATACCAAGATTTTCGTTTTCATTCTTATAGAATCCAAGTACCCAGTGATGAATAAAGTTGCTCATGAGAAAATTTGTTACAAAATACAGAAACTGGAAAATTCACATAATTGCAGATTTAAAAAAAAGCACACTCCAAGCACATTCCTATAACATTACATCACTCAACAACTACAAAATCTATAAATATAAATGAGATATTGAACCCAGCAGATAAGAGAACTTGCTGGTCTACATTGTGGCCAAGGACTACTCCCTCAAAGTAGTTGCAAAAGCATGGGAATATCAAGAAGTGGAAAAGAAACATTCTTACTAATGAACAGTAAAATTATTATTAAATTCCAGAAGGAAATAGCAAATATTATCTTTACAAGTATGCAACTGCAATCTACAGAAATGCTGATTTGGAATTAACTTATTTATTTAGGAAAAAAAAAACAAAACAGATAACTTTTTTTAGTATTTCTGAGTTGGAAAAAGACATCCTTTTCAGGGTTCCAGCAACAGGAATAAATGTGCAGTAAATCAACATACAAAGTTTCAAAACTAGAAAATCTGTAATCACACCCAAATTTGCCTGTTATGGCCACTTACAGATGGATGGTACAGAGCAAATTTAAAATTTAGGAGTTTCAGGAGCTTGTTTAAGTGAAATTACACAGCTCCAGGAAGACAGAGGCTTTCTCTCAGCAGAAAAGAAGTCCACTCCCTGTATGCAGTGACAAAACCACAATTTCCCTGACTGAACAACTATATAATATCAGACTACACCAATCATCTCACTAATTATTAAAGAGCAGATAAATGATTCCTTTTTTCTTACTGCACATCAGAACCAGAGTCCTTAAAAATGTAAAAATCAACAACTATAACTCATACTGGGCATATTAATTCACATTGCACTTGAAGGCACTTCCAGGCCTTACAGCAGAACTAAAACACAACTCTCCAAGCTGTTTCACAAAAGGAGCTTGATATCCTCTCTCCTTCATTTTCAAGTGTGACAGCTCTGCACAGCTCTACAGAGGTTAAGTGAACTCGAGACTAAAATTCTGCAAACCCTTCTTGAGCAAAAAGCTGTGCTGCAGCTACAGCTTAAGTGTGATGAGGTAAGGAAAATTTTTTGGTGACACAGGACTTTTCACTTGCGCTCTTCTGACAAACGCTGAGAGTATAAATAGTAAATAAATCACAGTCTCTATTATTTATCATGCAGCAACCTGGAACTTCCTTCTGACGTCTACAGAAAAGTAACTAAAATATTCACAAGTGTCCTAGTTTTCAATATCCACTACAATTGTAGTGAATAACTACAACTGCAGCCAAGCTCTGCTGGTTTCACATAGAAGTCTTAGGAAGGCAGGATCAGAGCCAGGGTGCTCTCCACAAAGGCACCACTGCCCAGCTGTTTTCCAGTTCCTCTGGTTTCACCAGGTAGCATGACATTGTCATTAGGATAAGCAAAACCAGGAAGCACTATCAATTTTTTGCTACTTCTGCATAGAGCAGAAAACCACCTAACCTTCCCAATCGGTGTGTGAGAGATGGGAAACAGAACTCTGCAAAACAGGAAAGAGACTCTAATGTTGTCATCATATTGCAAAAGTTCCATGCTGTTGTCTCCTTAGCACAAAAGTTTCATACCTTCTTGGGGCAGCTCTTCAGAGCACTGACTCTTTCTTCCTCACAAAGTAAAACAGCCAACTGACTCCACTTCCTCACAAAGTAGTCAACTCACTCCAGTTGCTTCTCAACCAGCCAACCCACTCTTTTAGAGCACTCTTCTTCTTGGTTACAGCTGTGGCCTGTTAAACTCAGGCCTGATCCTTCTCTTTGGTGATTGGCCCAGCTGCAACTCCTGAGGGGTGAGATTACTTTCTGCACTACCCTTATTTTCTTATATTCTATCCCTGCACACTCTAATACTGAAATACAAAATAATATAGAAGGGTGAAGACATTAAAGTTAAGGCTACAGATGTGCCTACCAGGACAATGTTGAACGGTTCAGTAAATGCCTACAAGATATGCTAGTGAAATTAGTATGAAAAAATGACGTTATCACTGTCAAAATAGATTGCTACTTAGATGCCATTAAGTGAAAAATTCAGAGAACATATTCTTCAGATTTATGGGAAAAAGACTCATTAAAAAGTTGCGAACAACATGTCAAATTTATTGACAAATTACATTAAAATACTGAAAATACAACGTTAGTGGGTTTTAAGAAAGGCAACTATCACTGGGTTAGTACTGAGAACTGCACGTTCCTTTTACAGCTCCTTTGAGTAGTGGCTCAGACTCCTGTTTCTTAGGTGGGAGGACAGATCCTACATGCAGTTATTATTATTAGTACTATTACCATTGTTATTAAATCAAACCTCGCTTTTACAGATTTTCCAGTGGTAGCAGAAGAGGCAACGCCTCATATATCTGAATAAAAAAATGTCTTTATGCTGGCCTTATGGTACTTAAGGCCAAGCTATGCCTGAACTGACCTAAGTCCTTCCAGACAAAACTGACCTGTCAAGATTTTTTGAGCCAAAGAGTGAGTTTATACTGGACTGGCACTTCATTTGCTATGACTGTGACATTTCTGATTTGTTTACTAAGAGGTCTGCACACATTGTTACAGTTTGTCTATTCAGAAGTCCACGGTTTGGGTTCTGCTTGGGCAGGAACATTTAGGTTCAGGCATCATTCACTTTACAAAAAGTACTTTTTCTTCACTGGTCACTGCTGCCCCCAAAATGACAGAGTTGCTAAACTGTCTTCCATAGACGAGGAACTGCAAATGAGGAATGATTCATCATTCAGCTCCCCCCAAAGGATTTAGTGTGATGAGACATGTAGAGGCACTAATAGACTGTGAAAGGAGTGTGGGCTGAACTAATTGAGTAGTATCGATCCACCAGTGCCAGTGAGATTATCATGAACGCCTAAAGTCCCCACAATATGGAAGATTTGAGAATAAGTGAGTGAACTGGGAAAAAATTCATCCCTCCAACTAACTCTCAACCATGCATTTAGCAACCCTGTTACAGTAGTACTTAACACACACACTGCATAGCCTGATTTATCTTCAGAGCTTCACAAATATTAGCTAATTAATCTTTCACCATTGTAGTTTCACTCCACAGCACATCTTAATTTTTCTTTATAATTGAAGCTAAAGATTTAAACTGGCACAGAACTGTGCACTATTTTGAAGGAAAATGCTCAGTGACCTCATCCTACTTAATTTGTCACAGCTAAAAACTTTAGAAAACCAGATAGAAAAAATATGCATATTTATAGAATGAACTACAATAATTTCTCTGATTAGTATTTAAAATAAAATGCATGTTGACAGTCATAGCAGTCAGTAATTCTGTTTTACTGGAAGTTTAATGAGGGATTTGTAGTTGAAGTTAGTACTTTTGCATTGGCTGAAGTGCTAAAATGTCAAGTACTGACTGATTACTGTTTAATTACAGACCCATAAACAACTTTATATGGCTACAGCATTATTCCCCTAGGTCCTCACAGTGTTACCATCAAGACTAATTTTGAATAGGTACTTAACTTGTGCACTATATTTGACATAAAATTTTCTTGTTGGACATTTTGACATTAGCACAGTTTAAAATCTGGATGAGACTTTCCAACTTTATCTTTGCAACAAAAAGCTTTGTCTCTTGCTTCTGGAAATCATTTATTAGTTTATTCTTACTTCTAAAGCTTACTTGCTACTGAAGCTGCAAATTGCATTAAGAGTTATGGCAGTTTTGTTAAAAACATAAATGTTGGCTCTAGACAAGAAAAAAACCCAATTCCCTGCAACTCAGTAGTGAAGGGGTAGGAAATTTACTGTGTGTGCTCAGTGTGTCACTTCTTACTCAGAGCATTCAGAAATATAGCACAGAGTATGTAATTATTTACAAATTTTTTTATTCTTGTGAGGGTGAGAAACCCTTCTGAGCTCTTCTGCAAGCATACATGACCTCCATCCCTTTTACAATACAGCAAATGGGCAGAGTGAAGTTTGAACTGTGCACAATTGACTCTTCCCTCCAGCTGATTTAACAGAGGAAAGAAACAAGTAGAAAGGGTCAGAAGTGAGAGCAGGGCATGAGGAACGTGTCTTTAACCAAAGACAGGGAAAAAGGGAGATGGGTAGCTTTCAATGGATTGATTTTGGAACTATGTTATGAAACCTTTGCCTTCAGCTTTAGATTATCTGACTTCATGAAATATCTAAACAACAACGCAGACAAGCACAAGTTCATTTGGATCAGAATTCATAGAGGATTAGTGTGCCATCAAGCTCTGTGAATCCAAACTGCCCCCAAGAACACAAAAACCAGATTATAATAATAAAACATTTTATTACTCACACATGTTTTAATAAAATTTTAAGTTAGCAATACAATTGATATGACTTCTACTAGTATATTAGCATTTTTCTTAAATTGCATCATTAATTTAAGTATAAAATGACATGCTGCAGTGCATCAGTCATTAAGGACACTTCTTCACCTGTTTAACACTGATTCTGTTTATTACCACATCTGCTTTTTATTTCTTCATGTCTTATTAAACAGCCTATCTCAATACCTAACCATAGCACACCCTTTTTACACCACCACATTGTGAGGTCAATTAAAGTTTTTGTTAAAATTACACAAGAATAGAGTATATTATTTTCTTGGTGAGTATTTTAAAAGCCAGCCTCAGGTTTGTTTGATTATTTTGTAGTTTATGCAAATAAGCCATTAAGCTCCCAAGGAAAATTTCACATTTCCCAACACATTTTCAACTCATTTTTCTAATCTACAAGTGTAAACCTAATTTGAGAAGCATACAGCTTCAGCACCACTGCTGTGTATAATGCATTTTCTTCACAGCAATAGCAATTCTTAACCATTTTTCTAATAAATAGCCTATTGTAGTTATTGTGTATTGCATTTTTGTTTGTATCTCAGTGTATTTTGCTTCACATAAAAATAATAAAATAATATTTTCACTGCTGTTTTAAGAGCTCAGTAGATTTTCTTAAGAACTTGGCCGACTGGGCAGCCTAAAAAATGCTATTTGAAACAGCTAGCCATTTCCATTGCATTCTCGGCTGCTGACTGTCCTGTAAACCTACAGTTTTTACGACAAAACTGCATGAATCCATGAATCTTTATATCATTATGTTTGCTGCTCTTTTCTGCTTTTTTCCAAAAGCTGCATTAGAACTCTGATAAGAGGAAACAAACCCACAACTAGTCTTGACTACCTAGCCCAGCAAGACAGATTTGCACGGGGTGGTAGCACTGGCACCTGCAGTGCTGTCACGACACTCTTATTTCCATCTTATTTAGCATGTTTTCATCTTGGCACTGTGGCTGAACTCTCACTTAGACCTAAATCACATACCTCCATGGTCCTTTGTACAAACCTATTCTAAGTTGATATAAACATACCATAGGAATGCTTTTTCTTCCCTTCTCAGAAGATGTAAAATCACATTGGTTTTGTGACTGACAATAAAGCTGCTTAAACAAGTTTCCCATCTGTCTGTCCCTTGACTGCTCATTCCTGTCTTTAGGAGTGTCAAAAATCTCTCTCTACCTGAGCTGTGCTGCTATAATTTATGCACAGCTGCTCAGTAAACTAAATCCTTAATTTGCTATTGATTAAAAATAAACTTGAAATTTATTTAAAAGTTAACCCATTCATTCTGTGCTGTTTCTGCGAAATGGAAAACAGACATGAAAAATGATCCAGAAAGCATTGCTTTGGCATGTTTGACAGTGTGACAGCGTTTTTGTAAGATCAAAATGAATAAGCTTCTGGCTGCCACATTCTACTATGATAAATGATAAAGTGATAAATGAATGAGTATCATTTACCTTTACTTACATCTTCTCTAGAAAGGATTCATACAGATAATAACTCATATTTAAAATTTTCTACATTGGTCAGACAATGCAGAGGAGCATTACTGTCAAGAATTACATATTCAGCTGAAGGCTTTTCAAAGCTAACTTGTACAGCTATTTAAATGCCATACTTCTCCTTTTTCTACGGGTAGAAATGTGAATTTCTTGGTTTTGTTCATTTGACACTGGAAATATATAAAAACAACCTGAAAGCATACCATTTTCATAGATGATACTATTATCACAAGTTTAGATTACATTCTGAGTTTCACTCTCTTATGTGAATGCTTTAATTTATCCTGACCATAATTTCTGTGCCTCCAGCACTTGGAGTAAAATATGCACTTGTGAGATTGAGTGCTTTCTTTCTCTCCTCTATTGCCTTATCTACTTCACAACTTCTGCAATTTTTCCATCCTGCTTATAGAGATTTTCCTGACAGTGGCTAATAAATCATTGTCCCTTAAACATACTATGAAGTTTCCGTAAATTAGTATTTCCTATAATAAATATATTTCCTAAATTAGTATATAAATACACATATTAGCTTTATGCTGCTGAATCAGGACTCCAACATTTGCACCTATTAGGGCACCCCAGGGCATGGCACCCTCCCTGGCAAGGAGGCTGCATCAGATCTCAGAGAGAAAGGCAAAAGTCTCTCACTTGGTGCAAAACAGAAGCAGAAGGGGAAGGCAGGCACTTAGGGGGTAATTTTTTAAACAATATTGTTTTCATCCCCTCCTCAGCTTCAAGGCCAAAGTAATTCACCTCTAAGGTCCTTCTAAGTGGCCCCTGCAGTGGCAGAGGATCATGGAGAGCAGAGTACTCACTGCTCATCCTGATGATGCTGTGCCACTGTAAAAGGGGAGATTTATGGGCTCAGAAAGAACACAAGTAGTATAGAGCATAACTAAAGATCTTTGAGGTGAGGGCACTCAGTAGATATTACTCCTAAACTGACATCACGAAGAACAGCAACTGACTAAAACAAGAAACCACATTTAAGGTGAGGCTGCCATCAGAGCTACATGCAAAAAAGGAGAGATGAACTGGAAGGGGAAAGGGAGCAAAAGTTCAATAACAGGTTGAAATCTTGATTCTGTATAAAATAATCATTAAATTACCTATAACTGATTTAATGACAACCTTCTTGTTGCTCCTCATGCTTTCAGTTTCCTTGCATCCTATGCAAGTCATCTTGATTACAACTTCTCCATCATGGCTGCTGTCCTATTATTGAGTTAGCATTTTTCCCCAGTTATGGCTGACTGCATTGTACTGTTACATCTCTCACCCATTTCTCACCAACCTTCTATTTATTTGAAACAAGTGCTATACCTGTGAGCAGAGATATGTCTCAGATACATTATTTCTATATGGGGTGTTTATGTGTAAGTGGTGAAAATGAGAAGGCTTGGCTAGAAAAGATAGCAGAAGTACACGTTTTCCTGGGTGAAGTATCTGAAACAAAAAATAAATAAATTTTGCTTAAGAAATGAAACAAAAGAAACAAAAGTAAGAGTGAATTGCTATTTTGGAAAACCTTAAATATAGACAGTTTCAAAGGCTCCTCAGCAGTATGAGAAAGTTGTGAGTGATGAAAAAGGGAGAAGGCAGTACATTTTCCTGGACTTTTATTCATATTGATCCTCCCTTAAGTCCCTCATGCCCTTCTTCAGGTAAGGTCTGAAATTACAAGCCACAAACACCTGTGGCAGTATTTTATCTTAAAATGTAAATTATTACTGAAAGTCAGAATGTCCTGCTGAGAAGCAGGAGGCCTGGGGCCTTGGACACAGATATCCTTGCCATACTTTAAGGGTTCCTGCGGTGCCATGCATGCGGATCCGTTCTCCTCCAGTGAACAAAAATCTCAGTGGCTAATTAGCAGTGTGCATAAATAACTTCTGTGGCAGAGACACGTTTTGGAAGTAGTAATTGGCACACTGTCTAGCTCTGATTTGCAGTTCTATTGCATGACCGACATACGGCTGGAAAGAAGAAATCATTCATTGCCTCAGCCCACTGTACTATCTACTTAAGTAGCTTAGATGAGTGCAAGTGGAAATAAAGTGATTATTCCAATTATCAAAGGCTCACAGGAATACATTGAGCCATGAGAAATTCATCCCCACTTAATAAACTGCTTAAAATTAGCATTGAAAAACAGCAGGAGTCAAAAGCTGTGTGAAGTTCAGCTGACCTAACTGCAGCAGCACAGGACAGCAGCAGGTACCAAGCAAACTGGGACATATTCATCTTCCCAGTCTGTGCTGAAAAAAACACCAACTAACATCTCCAAAGGACTCTGGCTAGATTTGAAAACAACAAGAATGACATTAAAATTGAGTTTGAATATCATTAATCTATTTAGATTTACTGAAACACGCTGCCCTTTGCTTCCATCCTCTGGCATTTGTCCATTACAGCTCTGTGCCAAAATTGAATTGTTTCATTAAAATCTGAAACAAAAGGGACTGATGTTTTGAGTTACAAAAGTCAGTCTTTTGAAAAGATAATATTTGTTAATAGAGAATATCTGATCACCATGATTCATTGTCTGCACTTAATTCCATCAAGCATTCATATTCCCAGTGCATTTCAAATATACCCACAAGCACATTTTCAGAGAAACTGTAATAGTATTTTCCTTATAAAATAAAATTACAGATAGATTTGATTTCTTGCTTTTTCACAAAATTATAACAGTGTAGAATTTCAGCTGCTTCATGAGTGAAACTACAGAGATTGCCTTTAATTTGAGTCTTTGGGGGCTTGGATTTTTTTTCAGCTTTTAATATGTTCTGCATTAAACCAAAACAGACTCAGAAGAAAATCCTCCAGCAGATTTTTAATGATCTGGGGGAAAGAATACTTTTACATCTCACAATTCTATCTCAGAATAGCACCTGGATATAACCTGAAATATCAATTATTAATTGTCTAATGCAAGAGCACAGTACTAATTACATGGCAATTCCATATTACATTTATTATGTGTCTTAGAAACTAAATTAAAAATGATAAAAACCATAAAGTATTTAAATGCCAATAGTCATAGACATACAATCTCATTGAAGTAGTTCAGGTTGCCAAGATGTGCCAAAAAAAAAAAGCTTTACCAGTGATAATACACAGAATAGAAAGTTCTGGCCAAGAGGCCAGATAGAAGTAGTACTCATTGCTTAGCTTCATATAATACTGATTACATCTGAAAAGTGCTAGCCCAACCTGTGCAACCATTTAAGGGATATTTGTGATTAATAATATAATACAAACAGTGTAATCACAGAAGGCTTAGATTACCAGGACTGCAATTTAAATAGCAGTAGCTAAATACATATGTTCTTTTTCTCAACTTACTGCTATAATAACACTTTTGTGTGAACTGCCCTACTTTCTTACCAGCAACACACAATGCAGAAAATAGGCAGAATTATTTGGTAGATTTTACTAGCACTGTTATGAGCAGTGCTACAAAATGAGGCTTTCCTGTTTCTTCTCAGACTGCTTCCAGAAGCAAAATACAGACTTTTGTCTTTTATTCGGGTCCTGTTCTCCTCCCTTATTATAGACATTAACTTTAAAAATTATTTTCAATTACTACAGTTTACTGAAGTTTGATCATCAGACTAAGATGATGCTAAATGTAAAATGTAAGGAAAAAGCTGCTGGAATTGTATGGTCTTCAAATACCAAAAGAGGTATTTGAACTTCAGGAGTGATCTTGAGATTGCAAAACCTTAGTAGAAGTGGAATATTTAAATTTGCAAACATTTAAGTCTTATTTTAAGCATGACAGGTATACTTTGTGCTTCTTTGACCCAAAAGTACTGTTTATAATGTGGAATAGTCTCCACTAATCTGAGTCCAAAAATGCTGCAAAATGACTGAGCCCACCAGTGGGATTAGACACAGTTATACAAGTATTCATCCATCCATTACATATATCTCTCGTTTTCTCAATGTTTCCAGCTATTCCTTCTCTAGGAAGCTCACTGTTAAAACAAATCAATTTTTAATTATTTTAAGTTAAATTTGTCCTTCTTCATTTAGTGATTCTACAGCAGGTACCATAACAAAGCCATTACCTCACACGATTAGAACAACTGAACCATGACCCTCATCCCTTGGCTGAATCATGCCAATTAACAGATAATTTTGCATCCCACATATTTTGCCTTACTAATAAGTAAGGAAAATCCATTAAAGTAATGTAATTATGCAACGTTGGAACACAACAAGGGAGCAAGAATAGTTCATTTAGATTTGACCTCGCAACAATGCACCTTGCAGTTTGCATGCTACAAAGCTGCAGCTTGCAGCTGTTTAGAACTTCATCCTATTTATGCCAAAAAACATCCTGAATACCTCCAGCGTGTGAATGAGGTACTGGGATGGGTCTTAGCAGCTCTAAGTGCTGCTATCATTCAATACCAGAAAAAGTTGTACACCTAAATCCAGCTAGTTCAGAGTATTACTTTAAAAAGGAGTACTTGTCACTTCCCTTTCCCTAATTTATTACCATTTACCTAATTTATTACCATTTTACAGTCTGAAGTTGAAGAGAAAGATGAAACAACTAGTCTCCTAGCAAAAGAGGAACTGATACACTAAGTTAAATATATTCAAATAGGGAAATTATTATGCTGTTGAAGTTCTTGCAGAGACACTGGATATCAGAACGAAAAAGCTAAAATATAACTAAAAAGCCTAAAAATAGTTACTGTATAATTTTCAAAACTTTTTTTTCCCTCATTCAGAAAAAGTTATACCTCTTGGTACATTCCAGCTTAGAGAGCCATAAGGACTGTAAGTTGATCCAAAATAAATATTAAATTGTAAGGACTGGCATTAGAAATGGTGTATGAGAAGTGCCACATCAGATGCAATTGGGTTGCAATCATTTTTACCACCTTTGAATTTGGTCATTTGCATTTAGAAAGAACACTTGTTCCTTTGTATTTCTTGTAAGAAGAATGCTTCAAAAGACATGATTCATGTTCCACATGTCTAGGTATAATAAATGTGAATAAGCTCATGAACTCACAATAATTACATAAATTTTAATCCCTGAAAAATGGGTTGTAAGACATGGTTTTCCACTATTACTAAAAACAGTTTCTTGAAGCTCTTTAATGAAATTTTCTTCTGCCAAGTACAAAAGTAATCAAGCTACAAGCCAGTGATGTTCAGAAACATCATTAAAAGTTATAAAAATTTGCATGTAAATGAGCACCCTCAGGATCTTACTACTTTCTCAAAAAAATCATCTATCCATGTAGCAACCTGCAAATAGCATGTTTCTAAAGGCCACATAAACACTGAAGAATGACAGTTTAGATACAAAACCAGAACAATAAGCATTGACAAAAGCACTAATTTATCCATCTGTATTTACCATTACAGGAATGAAAACTGCAGCTGAGTATCAGACTTTTAACATAAACCAATCACAATCAGAATAAAACACAACTGAACAATGCAGCTCAAGGATTTTACAAAAACAGAACTTAAGACTACAGGTTCCAGAACATAACCTGTGGACAACCAAAAATCTGTATAGTACTGCTTTTTAGCCCTTAAGAAAGACAGTACCTCTTTGATCCAGAAAATGAAACTTTTTTTTAAGACATTAATTTTAAAAATCACTTTCCTGCAGCAATGTTATTCATACTGAATGGGAAAGGAAGAGAAGAAGAAAAGAGGCTAACATAGGAGAAATTTGCTATCACAACACTGACTAGATTTGAGGACACACAAACATGTTTTTGACGTGTGACACTGTACCTGGTGACGTGGGAAATTGCCTTCATACGGTGGTAACGATTACACAGACTGTAATCAAGAATGCAAAGCATGACAATGGATGGATGGAAGGTAAAAGAAAGAAAAAAAAGAGAGAAGGAATGAGAATGGTATTCAAACACATAACAAAAAATGAACAACTAGAAATGAACATACTGAAGCACCCCTTTCAATTCACTTCAGATCTCTAAATTAAATTGATCATCTTTACAGACTTCACCTTGATTTTTGCTTACTTTCTGCTTGTAGCTGCAGTAAAGAAAGACTGATCCTCTCTGAGTGCAACATTTCCTCCATTATTAGAGTATTACAGACTGGAAACAAGTCCCACCCCTGTCACCAGAGTGAAACTGTGTTTTTGTTGCTGAGCACCTTGACCTTATGTGTAGGTTATGAACACATGGAGTGATGTGTTTAACATCTTTTCAACCGCAGGGAAAAAAACTTGGTTAAATTAACAAAAGAAGAAGCATTTAAAATTTATCTTGATATATTCCAAAAAGTGTTAGATGATTTTAAAGAAGGTTATAAAATATACACATAAAAATATATAACAACCACCTCCACTAAAACTTCACCCTGTGACTGTTTCTTCTGGGTTTTACATATCCACAAGAAAAAACAAATGGAGGGTTAGAGAAGTACAGCCCACACCAAGCTCTGACTCTCTCGTTCAGCAGGGTACCCAAGGGCAGCTAAACAACGTGGTGTGATCCACCTGCTTTCAGAAAGCCCAGTCCGGGAACTA
The DNA here is from genome assembly GCF_036417665.1 of Passer domesticus. NCBI lineage: Eukaryota > Metazoa > Chordata > Aves > Passeriformes > Passeridae > Passer > Passer domesticus. Next base: position 31,954,028 of record NC_087477.1, on the reverse strand, counting down.
TTTGACCTTTTTCAAATTTGGTTGCCCATAATTTTTGTAGGTGCTGAACCACCACTTAGAAGGTTCCTGTTGTCTGTTCCTCCACTGATGTGCTCAGGCTCCCCCCTCCTGAACAAGGCCATCATGGAACAGAAGGGAAGGGATGTGCTGTGGTTTGAGGGAGTGTGGATGGATGGCAGCAAAGGGAGGGGACCTTTTTAACCTCTGTTGGCAACAAAGCAAGGCAACACCAAGCAGCAGCAACTGCTCACAACTCCTATTTCAGCCTTTCAAGTGGTACATGACCAGAAAAATAAAACTACAGATAACCTTAGACTCACCTGTCATTTATATCTAGTGTTTTAATTACCTTGTTACACTAAAATCGGAATTACAAATTTTCTCATATGTTGGTCCATTAATGGAATAGATTCTATTGCAAGATGCAATCACTGCTGAAAGCCATTTACAGAAAGAGATACGAAAGAAATTACTGCAGAAAAATCTGCTGTTGTCACTTCTTGTATTTTTTCTTTCTGCAACAGTAAATAGCCAGATTACTGACTATGGGAGAAGGAAAGGGCTGCAGATTTAACTGCAGTGCCCTCTTATGCATAGACAGTGCTCCATACGGAAGGAGCTGAGGGACTGCATTTCTGGATTCACAATTAGAAATAAGAAATACTGCTATAAGGACTGGGCTAACATTATGGGTTTTTTTGGTTTTTTTTGGTTTTTTTTCCAATTAGGATACAGGTTCATGAGAAATTAAAGATTTTAGTATTACTTGGATTGCTGAAACTCGGAATCTTTTGAATAATCTCTCATTCTGACAATATTAATTTATTAGAGGAAAATGGTAATTATATTTAATAAGCATTTGCTCATAGTTTTACAAAGGTGAAAATTTAATGAATTGGCACTTATTTTTTACCAATATTATCTGTATGTCCTCTGCTAATATACATTATTGTAAGAGTACACTAAACACATTGTATATATGTTGTTTTTGTGTGTGTACGCAGATTATGTTCATTTTCTGAAGACTACTTAACCATGACAATTTGGAAATAAATGCAAAACCTAGGACGTGAGTCTTCTAAGATGACAAGCAAAAGAACAATTAATTAATTATAAACATGTAAACAATTCTATTTACTAAGAACCGAGTTTGCATTCACCTTATGCATTCTTTTTTTTTTTTCCTTTGGAAACTTCTTAGGGTTTTTGGTTTATATATTTGACTAGTGTAATTTGAAAAGCATGACAAATTAATAAAACTGAGAAATCAAATATAACTAAAGCAACTATATAATGATGAAAAATAGCACAATTTTTTTTCTGTTATTCACTTGATTTAACTGAGAAATCATTAATATTATATTTAAATTAATTTAAATTACCTTATAAATCAGCAATAATTAGATTATGGACTGAAATCCCATGTTTCAAAGCAAAATTGCTACATATCATGGAGCCAACTGATGGTTCAAAGTGAAATGTTGGAATCACAGCAGGCTGATTCTTTTATGCTACCATTCTCCTTAGCGCACCATCACAGCTTTCAATTACTGAGAAAATACATCTAAAAATAAGCCACAGAACTAAAACGCAAAAAGTTATGTTCTAAAGTCACATATAAATCAAAGAAGTGAAAACCATTGTAATAACATACAAAGTTCAAGGCACCAGGATGAAACAGCAGTTGAATCCACTGATGCAGGCAGCAAAGTCACCATGTTATCCCACCTCTTCCCAATATTTTCATTAAAACTGGGAAACTTTTCAGTAGTTTCAAATAGAGACTTTGCTAAAATTTTGATGGTAGGTCAGCAAAGCCATGGTTGACAGATATAGGTTAAACATCTTCTACTACTAATTGGATACCACTAAGATCTGAAGGCAGACCCAAAACAAATGGTGTTTAATGAAGTTACCATTAATTGAAACTAAAAATTATTGTCAAGAAATCTGCTGAGGATTGTTAACAGAGGTGATCCCATGTCATGAGTAAAAATAATCCTAAATGCAAAAGATTACCAGAATCAAGGTTGAAATTCAAACTGCTGAATGCAAGTGGTCCTGCTGAAGGCACCCAAAACTCTGCTACAGCTCACTTAGCTACCTCAACCACTGGGCTTCATTCCTGGAATTCTACATGCAAACCCACTGTCATTTAAATACTCATCTCAGGCTTTTGTTCTCATCTTACATTTTAATGTTATTCAGTAAAAAGATTAGACTGGGGTATAATACAGAGAAATGCCCACTAATTCCCCTACTCTTCCATTCTTTGCATGGAGATCTATCTCATCTTCCCACATGGATATATCAGTACTTTAGAGGGGGTGGGTTTTGTCTGCTGTTGAAATTCACTCAAAGAGATGTTTACCACTTATCGCTGAGTGTGGTAGTCTAGAAGAAGACATAGAAGGCATTTTTTCCTCTTTCCCCACAGTATTATTCAGCCTTGAGACACCTGTTCTCACTGCTGATGCAACCAGTTCTAAAATTTCAAAAAAACCACTGATATTAAAAGGTTAAAAATCCACCCCCTATAACGAAAATAAAAATAGACCAAATCAACCAACCAAATAAACTAAAAACAAACAAAACCCCCAATACCCAAAGGATCATGGCAGAGCTCCCCAGCAGCAGCATCAACTCCAGGTGCAACTGTGGGACATCTCCCCATGCAACTGGCCAACAGGACTGAAAACAGTATGAGACTGGTTTCTCTGAGGGCTGGTTTTTAGGTTTTGATTGGTTGGTTGGGTTTTTTGGGGTTTTTGTGACATCCTTTCAGCTTATTCAGTACATCAAGTGGCAATTTCTTTCATTAATTTCTTCTGGGTAAACTCTATTCTTCCGAATGTTAGTGCCCCTTGCCTTGCACAGATTCCCATGGGTTTGCCTATGGACTTTATTCAGAATCCTTGTTACTACTGTCTCACACTGTGAACTACTCCCAGCAGAAAAAAATCTGGTTGCCTAAAAGGTTTTGTTTGCTATTTTAGAAAGAAAATTTGTTTTTTCTCTGTATTTTTTTTCATTAAATTCCCTTCATGAATATCATCAGTATTATATTTCTTAGTATGTCTTTATTTGAAGGGTTCACAATTGTCTTGTCTGTGTCTCTTTACTGGGGAAGAAAAATGCTTCTGTCTGGAACCATTCAATAACCACTTGGAAACTTTCCAAAAGAATTGTTGCAAAATGAATGTTCATAAATACTTCCTTGATACAAATAGATTTCCTGACGCTTTATAATAAAACCAAGACATAGCCCTAAGTAAATATCTAACATTTGGTAAAGCATTTTGCATTATCTCTCCAGTGGAGCATGCCTAATAAGTCTTTTGGCATGAAAGGGAATAGTTACAATTAATTATTCCTATGATGGTTAACCAGCATGCAAGTATTGCACATTTAATCTTTCATCAACAAATTTTATATGGCACTGTAAGAGACACAGAGAGAGATTTACGGGAAGACTGGGAAAAAACCTCACTTCAGTAAATTTTCATGGGAGTTAACTCCACGTGTAGCAACAGCAAAGAAAGTGGAGGTTAAGGAAGGAATTTGTGAATTTGGCCTCGATGGAAGTTTTGAATGCCTGAGAGTGACAGGACACAATTTAACATGGGCTGGCTCACAAGCATTTGTATTCAACCTTGAAACTGAGAATAAGACTTTTACATTTAATTCTCAAAGCAAGGGATCAAAGAGTCCAGCGCAATAACTCCTCACATAAATCATGCTACAGTACCTCACTCTGTAAGTAGATATACTGATTTTAATTAATCAACCCATTTATTTCCAGTCATTCTACTGACTAGAAAAAAATCCTCCTTTCCAAGCTCACTGACTTCCTACTTTAATTAGCTTTTTTTTCATAGAAGTAGGAGCACTTTCGCTGTTGAGATTCATGATACCCTTCAGCTATGCACCGTCTTGTCCTTGGCAAAACACAACAGCAAACCAACTCTCATACAAAACAAGAGTTGGGTGCCAGGGATTGTCAATAAATGGCAAGAGGAGAATACAAATATTGTCCTCTACACACTATTTTGGCCAGTGCCTGGATCTCCCATTATCTGCAAGGCCCTGTTGGAAGCCACAGAGTATTCTGACATTGATGTGCTAAAAATGTATCTGAAACTTAGTTTGTTTAACTGCTTTAGCAATATTACTCTGGGGTTTTTCTGGGCAGAGAACATTTCCTTTCATTTCCTCTTGAAACATCAAGGCTGCTACCCAAATTCATTGGTACATGGCTGCAGCTATTCACAAGGATGAATTAGTTTTAAACAGACTTTTATAGGGATTTCATTTCATCAGAATTATCCCCTGCACTCACTTAGCAGTAGTAGATACTTTCAAATTGAAATATTGTATCACTTCTCACCATATAAAACCTAAATTCGACAGCAACATAATTGCAAAATGGTATCTAATACTTCATCTTCCACCAACCCAGAGGACAGACATGTAGAATCATATCTATCACTGGCCCATTCCAAACTGTTACTGCTACAATTTAAAAGAAAAAAAAAATAAGTTGTACCATCAAAAATAAGACTGACTGAAGAACAAAAGGCTAAGAAAACTGCCATTATGATTCCACAAGGAGCACAGCATATGCCCTTATATTGAAAGGGATTCATATACCATTTCCAGCACAAGCTCAGAATTTACAATGTGGCTAGAGACTCACCAGTGTTAATTAAAGCAAATTCTTTACAATTTTCAGCAATACAAACATGTAGAAGATAATTAAAGAAGCAGTTAGGTACCCTCAATATCCTAAGCCAGCGCAGCAGTTATAAAATAAATATACTTTGTGCCTTATACTAAGCTGCTCAGAAGGGAAAGAGGAAGCCAGAGGACAATAGACATCTTCCAGCTTCTAAACTGGTGTGGACCTACTGCTGATCTACTTATGAGAAGCTTGAACTTTTTAAATAGACTCCAAAACTTCATCAGAGGTTGTAGACTATCAGTTGACCACGTGTAATATATAAAAAGAAAACAACTCAGTGCCATACAGAAATGGTCTCATGTAATGGAAACACATTAAAAAAAATGAAATGGTGGAGATGAGAATGGGGAGAGCAGAAAATAATATCAAAATTTTAAAACTCCTCAATGATTACAGTGGGTATAGGATACTCCAGCACATCAGCCTGAATAAAGGTGTGAACTTCTGAGAGATGACTTCACTTCAAGCAAGGGACATTGCCTTCTCTGTACACTCAACGCCTTGAAGAATTGGTCCTTGAGGGATTTTTGTTTGTTTGCTCTACAGAAAAATCCTAATTGGGAGTGAATGACAAAGTGGGGGCATGAGGAATCCCAACGGGCAAATTTTGTACATTTAACTTGTACAACGTGTCTAAACATGCAGCTTGCAGCAATTATTTCATCAGCTCTAGTACAAGATTTTTGCTTTTTTTATTTTCCAGTGCTAATGAGTTGAGTAGATGTAAATAAAAAGATAAAAAGATATTGCCTAGAAATAAGCTGCGTCTCATGTTTCTCTCTGAGAGTACCAAGCAGACAAAAAAAAAAAAAAAAAAAAAAAAAAAAAAAAAAAAAAAAAAAAATCATCTTGCTCAGAACATTTAGCTTAATTTATGTAATTCCGTCTGGAAAGCTTTCCCCTTCCCAGACTTAATCATCTTTGCTATAGATTAAAATCCTATGTATGATTTTTAATTTCTGAAAATTTGTCAGGGTTTTCTGATATTGTATTGGTCATTGATCTTACATTAATCATTTAGAATAAGGATGGTTATGCATAACTTACATAGTTCTGTAACTGCATATTAAAAAAACCCCAATAATATCAGAAAGAAAAGCAAGAGTAATTTACTGGCAAAGGTAAAAAGATTTCTTTTTGCAGATATCTTCCAGAAGATCATAAAACAGTATAAGACTAAATACTATTATTCAACTGCAAGATGGAAGTGTCATGCATAAATATTTTAAATAATTCCATAATTGCAATGACATTTCAATTTACATGCATACACCCCATGTCCTCCTCAGAGGAAGTCAGAACATGACAATCAGTTAAATCTGCCAAACTGCATGGTCTTCTGTACAACAGCATGCCCTGCTATTAGCTCAGTTATTTCACTGACCCAGGTGTCATATTGGACACATTAATTTTTATTTTTTTTTAATAGAGATATATGCACATACGCATTCTTACACTTTATCTTCCATGTCTGACCTTCAAAGGAGGTTATCTGGGTTTGCAAAGTCTTTTGAAGGCTAACTAGGATTTCACTTGCTGAATAATAGGTGGCAAATAACTGCAAAAATGCATGTGCAAACACTTCGAAAGATAGTCCAGTTTTTACTTCTAGTTTTCCTACTGAAAATCATCCAAGAATTATGGCAATATGTATACTGTGATTTGTACCATCTTGCTAATTCTTCTGTTCAGCCTCATGTCTAGGCAGAAGAGTTTTCAAAACGAAAGTTTCAGAAATTGGCAATGTCCAAGAGTTTGAACTGAATGCCATTTCAATCCTCCATGATGCTGTCAGTTTTATGAGCTGTGGCACACACAGACTATATTGCACACTTGGAGTATGCTCAGCAGTGTTATTTTAAAACCATCACAGATGTACAGCCCCAGCAGGATCTCACATTACAGAAGCCACAGCAACCCTGCCATACAGCTGATCCCTTTGTCCAAGCAGGCAGAGCATCACCCAGGAAAACCAACTGTCCAAATCCATAACATTGTTCCATCCATTAAAGTTCTTAACGTATGCCAGCTCCATGTCTAAATTTCAATCTGAAACTTGTAAGATTTTACAAGACTGAGACAATTACTGGATATGCTTTTCATTTCCTGAGTGCTCATCCTTAACAAGAGAAAAGCACAGAGGAACACTGCCCCCAACACAGAAGATGGGTCACTTCACTTGGCGTAATGAGACTAATTTGCAGAACAGGTCAGGAGAGCTCTGAAATTCACCACCTTCAGACCAATCTGCACACAAGCTTCTTTTTTCAAGCGCATCCACATAAATAAAAAAGCCAGCAAAAAAAGAAAGTGAGTGGGAATCCACTCTTTGTATTTCCAATGAGAATTTGATGTAATCGAGTGCCAAGGGTGACAAATGAATAAAAGATGAACTGCTATAATTGAGAGAGCATTATGGTAGGATCTTTAGTTAGCATCTTTCACATACATTTTCTTTTTTTTTTTAAACTCATGCCATCTTTAAAACAAGTTTTTTATATATACTCAATTATACATCAAACAATAATCTTTCTATCTCCTGGTGAGAAAAATAAAATTGTGCATCTATACCAAGCAATAATCCATATGAGAAGCATTCAAACTATCTGAAATGACAATTCTGTTGTGACAAAGTATCTATTTGATGAGAAGGAATAATTCTTTTCGAGCATTTTTCCAGTTTTTCTAACCCAAGCAGACTTTCTGGTTTGAACTGGTTTTTTACTTGTGGTCAAAAAATATCAACTGTCTTTGCAAGGTTATGAGGTAATTTTTTATATTACAGTTGTTTTTTATTTTTTTGCCTTCCACTGCTGGTATATCGTATATCAGATAGCCCCAGGCATGCCTGCTTACTTTTAAGAACTCATAAGAGCAAGAAGTTTTGAATTTCCTATGGAAACAGCAGGACTGGATAGGTATTTAAAATTTTTTGCAGGTAGAAAGATAAAATACGCTTCTCCTTGTGTCCCTCTTTCACGAGAGAGACACAAATATCTCTTATCACACCTGAGAGCCAGTGCAAATATGAGCATCACTGACCTATCAAGAGTATCAGTGTCTAATGAAAAAATCCAAAGAAAGCAGCTGTACTTGGAGCCTCTTAGAACTAGTGTGGATTCCAGGATCAGGATATTTGGTTCTGCAGTCCATAGCCACAAATACCATTTTAAACCTGCTACAAAGCTCTTCCTCTAAGAAGGCAGCGAATTTGGCTAAGAATAACTTCAGTCAGAAGCTGTTTTAGAGCCATGTTAGCATGTAATACACACAAAGAAAATTTCACCAGAAGCAAAAGAAAAGTCAAACAATTACTCTTGCAAATAGGAAAAAAAACCAAAGATTAATGTTTCTCTAAATAACTGATTCATGAAGTTGTGACTAATGAATAAACATCTTTATTTTCCAAGATAAAAGTAATGGGTAATTTTCAAACCCTCAGTATTCTACGCTATTAATATTTAATTGTGATTTCAGCCTGTTTTTCTTGCCTAGCATCGAAAGAGAAACATAACAGTGCAAAGCTCTAAGGATGTGTGGGCACATTATTCCTAGCACAGGAAAAGTAATAAAAGAAGAAGGATCTGTGAATTGGCTCATGCATTAACCATAGAGAATGCTGGCAATGCAAGTAAGCAATGCTCAGTACAAAAAATGGGTGAGACCACGAGTCTGACTTGAGACATCACACTACAAGGCTGTGCCACATGCTTTAATCTGTGCTTTTCTGTGGAATGCTAACTACACTGAAAGCAACCTTGGACAACAAAATATTTCTCTTGTGTTCTTTTGAATGTTGATGATAAAAAAGAGACTGTCTTCACTGGCCTCATATTTGAGGTGGCACAAGAAGCAACACAGAGAATTAAATGAATAAAAAGATGGACTGCATATCTAAAGTATGATGAATTTCTGTGGGCTGGTTTTGATGCTTTGTTGCTATAACATAGCTACATTTTAGCAGGAGGTCAAGCAGCATGGCCCAGCCCAGCCCCTCAGAGTTAATGTGGTAGTGCATCCTAGCAAGCTTAGTTTTAAATATACTTGGAGTATAGTTTATTCCTCAGAAAATGAGCCGTGTCTTCCAAGTGTACAGTAAACCAAAAGCAGCAGTAGCTCTTGAACCCATCCCTATAGCCTCACTTCTGGTTGGTTTTTTTTAGTGCTATTCTGGCTAGACTACATCTATTTTCATTCAGATCATTAGGAAATAATTACTCTTAGGGCCTGAGAAAAAGGGATTGGCCATCATGGGCCAGTCAATAGCTTGGTGAATAAGCTTTCATTTTCATCCTCAAGACACAGAAACATGGCACATACAAAATGTTTGTGAGTAAAGTCATGGCTTCACTATGTGATGACCTACAGAACATCTGAAAAATCTTCTCTAAAGAGGTTATGCCTCATAATGCTATAAAGGAGCTGGCAGGATAGAAAGAAATAATCTGGTGGATCAAAGGGACATAAAGAGTACTTGATCACTGGTATGTCACTGAAATGAAACCAGGTTTCAGCAAATGAAGCTACTCTAAGTACTTGCACAGTAAGAGCAATGACTCACCAAGACAACTGGCAGGTAAACTTTGGATGTGTCTCTGCAAGCTGCCCTAAACACTCTGTACTGGTAGTTTCCATTTTGAACAAACAGTTGATCTACTTGATGTTGTTTCTCTTTTCACCAAACTCACTGACATATATTGCTGCCTCTTCTATTTAAATTACTGAAAAGTGAATTGTATAAACAAAATATTATTTATATATAAGGAGGTTTTCATTAAGTATCAAATGCTTATAAAGGCCAAATTCTATTAGGAAAACAGTGGGGAAGTTCTGGAACCAAAACTAAATGCTAAACATACTTGAACAGTGTTTAAGTGTCTTAATATTTGAAATCGAAACTGTAATTTTTTAAGTATCTTCCATTGCTAGTAAAGATAAAGATGGAAATGTTGAAACCTGAAATAATTGTTAGATTTTACCAGCTGTATGAGAAGAAGCCTCCAAAGAGTAAGCTTCTGGAGTTATTGCCTCTTCGTTCCTCTGTATTTCACTTACATGATAGGTGCTCAGAACTGTAATTACTAATATCTTCTTTTCCTCAGGTGTTTTCAAAATATCAATCTGCTGTGTGGCACCAGAGATAAGAAAAACCAAAAATGCCCACTTCTGCATCTAGAGGGAACCACACCAGACACAGGTTTGGATTTTTGCTGACCCATAATAAATCAGCCACACACTGATAATATATGTGGGAACAGCATGACTATGACCAGCCCCCCTCCTCTGTCCTGTGGTTACCCTAGCTGGTTCTTAAAAGTGATGGGGGAAAATTAAGAACCCTGTTGAACAGACACATACTTGGAAAACACACTCCAGTGTGTCTGGGATAATACAGATCTGACAAACTATTCAGCAGTGGGTTCATTCGATTTGGTCAATGCAGCACAGAGCTTAGTAGCACCTGCTTTATGCTCTCCCACGGCGTTGCTCCAGACAGGTGTGGAACTGCAGAGTGCTGACATTAAGAACCATCAGTGATAGGTTTGATTATCTGCAATCCATAGTGCCAGCACTGAGTGACCACGGGCAGGAACTGGCTGGGGGGATCCACCTCTCAAAGAGGTGCAGTGTGCTGGTGGTTGGTGTGCACGCTGGGCCAGCACGGAAACAAAATGTTCTTCAGTAATTTGGATATTGTGGGTGCAACTTAGATTACTTCAGCTGATGGCTTTTAGAGACCCTGTAATTATTCACATGAAAACAGGAACCAAAAATAAAAAAAGTGTGATAGAACTACAGGAATCCAAAAAAAAAAAAAGGTCACTAAGCCCCTTACAAAAAGTAGCCAAGACAAAGAAATACAGAAATCTTGTACAAATGCTTTTGCACTCCTGACTTCTTTGTATAAGAATATATAAGCTTCTTTTAAGGTATTCAATCAAAAAGGTTATCTTTGTGGGCTTTTTTCATCCTGTATAGAAGGATTATTTATAGTTCAAGATGCAAAACTCATTACAATAACTGCTTCTATCAGTAAGTTTGATAGTAATTTATTACAATAACTAATTAATATTTTCAATATTTTATAAGAAATTTATTATACCCATCTTGAAAATAATGGATTTTTTAACAAATCAAAGAAATACTGTCACTGAAAAATATTGGTTTGTAAATATAACCATTACTTTATCATATTACTTTTTGCATTTATGATGAAGTTATTATGAGGTTTTGAAATTGAATCTTTACCTAAAAAGTTCTCAACTTTCAGGCAAAAAAGCTAAGCTGTTAGTATTTCTCCAAGGCTTGAATATTCAGCAAAATTGAAATACACACTGCATATTAGTATTTAGTTCATATTCACATCCAGAAGTTGATTAGGGAGCCAGCAGTTTATTTTTTTTTCATAGAAAGATACTATCAGGTACTTCCACGCCTGTGCACTTATTTTAAACCAATAAAGTAATGGATTTATGGAGAATTGGACCAAAAAAATTAAATTATTCCTAGGGATTGATTAATTAATTGCATCACAAATAACAGAAGGCAAAATTTCCCAGCTGTGTTCTTATGAAGAACTAAACAACAACATTCAGAAGCAATGTTTATTTGAGTCTCAAACACACCAGGTGTTTCCAGACACATAGCTCCACTCGTGGAGAGAAAAAAAAAACAAGAAAGACTTAGTGTTTGATGACCACGAAGTAAAAGAAATGGTAGTACTCCTAATTCTCCCAGAACAAGCAGTGAGGGAAGCAGCACCCCCTGAAACCAACTTGTGCCAGGAGACACAAGCACAGGCTCTGTATCCATCTCTGAGATCACTATGTGGGGAGCACAAACCAGCTCATGTCCCTCTCCTGGAATCAGGCAGCCCATCAGCTCATCTCCCTCACCTTTCCTCTGTCTTGACTGACTCTCAGGACTGACTTCAGCAAATATTAACTCGTGTTTCCTTGTGCTACCTCTGAGAAACATCGTACTAACATTCTCCAATCAATGTAAAAATTTAAGAGGTCTCTACTTTTTCACAAAAATACTGCAGCATCTTTCTTTTGTTTGATAAGGTACTACAGTTTGAATTATTTTAAAAGATAGCTGAGAATTTTGTTGTTCATTATAATACAGTATCTCTTCCCCAAATTTTGTATTTCCTTTTTGTAGTCAAAACTTTTTCATCTCTTACCACTACCACCACCTATAGTAAATTTGCTGCAATATAATAACCTTCTTCCAAAGGGCCACAACATTCTGAAAGTGAGAGACTACAAAATTATCATTGCTTTATAATTGTACCGGACTGGACTGACTCCTCTGTGAGTCAGACACAATCCTGCACATGCACAAAGGCAGAGCCTCAAAGTGAGCTGAGTGAACTGAGCTCTGGGCCCTGGCTATGCCACTTGTTTCTCCTGTTCTCCTCCTTCAAGTTCAGGCAGTGTCTGGCACCGTGCATGTTCAGGTGCCCCTTACTTTAACTTAACACTTTAATGCTCAGTTGAACAAGCTGTTGTGTTGTATTATTTCTGCACAAGAACTGACTCAGCTGCTGGCTCCCATGGTACCTTATCCCTCATCCTCCTCACATGCTTTGCTTTATTCACCAGATGTGATCAAATGATGAGGCTACAGCCTGTCTGAGAATAACTCTCTCCTCAAATTCTAGTCACTAAGATGACAAATTTTCATAATGGGGTTAGGAAAACCATGAACCAAAGGAAACAATATTAGGGATGCTTTATAGACACACACAGAGTCTACATATGAAGCTGCAGAACTGCATCCTACAGCACAGCAGGACCAGGACACACAGCTATTCGTTTGTCTCTCTCTGCTACGGATAGACTAACTGGATTAATACTGAAGGGTAAGGAATATCCTGAACTCTTCAGGCTTAACAACTCAGTAGAGATGCTTAATCCTTCACAGGAATTCCTCTGTGAAAGGAGAGAAGTACAAATCACATTATCCTGATCAGCCTAGAACAAAACATCCTTTGCCAATTAAGAGCACTTGCTGCATTCACCAGCTGAGCACTAATAAATGCTACAAAAAAATGGAAATTAAAGTCCATATTTTACCCCCAGCTGTTCAAACGAAAATTTGGTGGTGGCAAAAAATACATGAAACTTCAGGTGCCGTTTACATTTTGCCACCCTACAGCTCAATCTAAAACCTGCAAATTAGGTATTCTCATGTAAATAAACACACAGTATTAAGTACTTCTGTTACTGGAAGATCTACCTTCACCTGTAGTGCAACACACTTTTTAGGAACTACCTGAATAACACACAGGAATTTACTGTAATAGACTGTTGGTGACTGTACATCCTGGATGTCATTTAATGTCACTTACTACCCTATTGTGGCACCTATATCAAAAGTCACCAAAGAGGTACACCTAGCTCCAGAAGACGATCAGCATTCAAAGAAATCTTCCCAGAGACATAACTTGTATAATTCAGCAGCTCAATATCCTCATAAGCTCGCTATCAAAAATATCTTCTGTGAGAACCAATGCCTCAGGAATAGTTTCATCATGAGAGCTGCCTGTGTGTAAGACAGTATGTGCCTAATTTGTTGACCCTTTTAATCAATTACTGCAGTAAGTACTTCCCAGATATTCTTATTTACTTTTCTCCTAGAAGCATCTCGATTATATATAGTAACATGCAATTATAAAGTAATTATTTGCTTCTTGTCTCCATAGTGAATGAAACATATTATTTTCTTGTCTCTTTCCTCCTCACACACCATTTTACTGTACCCTCTTGCTGCTATATTTTCTACTGCTAAGTATCAGTTAGTGTTCCACTCCCGTAAATACATGGATACACGTTCTAAAACTCTGTAGCTGTTGGTTTTGATTTGAAATTTGCTTTGTCTGTGGAGCCTTTGATGGACTTATAAAACTCTTGTTGAATATGATTCCACCTATGACACAGTACCTTGATTCAAACAGTGAATAAATGCTACTTCTCTTCTGAAGTTTCCCTTCAAGACTAATATTAAATAAAGGTGTAATTTTAATGCTCATATTGCTATTCAAAAGGGCAAGCTCCCCTGAGAGATCATCTTCCTGTTTTCCAGCATTAAAATCAATAATGCCAGTGATCTCCACTGCTCTGCACAGATGAAGAACACAGCAGTTTATCAAGTGAGTTCACTCCAGGATCCAATGATTGGCATTGACTTGGAAGCCTTTGAGCACTTAAGCAATGTTATCTGAATATAACTTAATGGCTGTATTATATCTGAACCCACAATTTTCTTGTATTAAAGTTCATATATCATGTATAATGATGTTCCACAGACACTGAGGTTTTCTAAATATAAAACAGAGATGTTTCTTAGGAAGCAGCTTTAAAAAAAAAACAATAATATATGCCACTTCAACATTTTTCCCTCCTTTTATCCTATATTCTGCTCGCATTATAGCTCTTACAAGAAATAATGCAAACAATATCTTTTTAAATAAGCAAATTATTCCAAAATCACCTCCTGAGAGATATAACCTCATGTGTGCTTCACTCAAAGGGAATGCTGTGAGTGATTTGGTTATTTATTATAAATAAATGGAACCCAAACCATTATGGATTTAACACAGCGGTATACCCTAGATATTTTAGTTTTTCATAGGACTTGAACCTTGAGAAGTATTTGGTTTAAACCATAAATAAATGAAATAAAATTCAAAACAGCAAACCAGAGCAAATGGAAGAAAATAGATGAATTATCAAAATAATACTGTGTTTATGAGGTCTGTTACATTTGAATAAATACGCATGTACTCCCTTTCTTGGGTTTTTCAGGGAGTAGGTGAAAAACAGTGCATACCTGAAAGTGAGGATAAGACCTGAAAGAGGAAGATAAGTACAAGTTGGAGGCTGACTCAGCAGACAAACTATTTTTGATTTTGCTGGATTTGCCTTATGCTCTGACATAAAAAAATGACTTAAGAAAGGAAGTGAAGTGTTTAGTAGTTCTTTATTGCTACAAAAATATGAATACTCAGGTAATTTCCAGCCTGCAACTGCTGGAATTAACCAGATGACTTGAAGGCAGTCAGCAAATAGTTACTGCTGGTCTCAATGAGCCAGACTACATCTGCACACAGGAATTAACACCCATTCAGACAAGTCCAAACAGAATTAGCTGAGCATAAATAATTGCTTAAGGTTTTGATATTTGCCTGGTGTCTCAGTCTCAGAATGCAGTCCTCCAAGCAATGCTCTGTTCTAATAATAATAGTGGTAACAAAGGTACTGATAGGGTTGAAGAGGTTAAAATTATAGGTGAATGCCTATTTCAAAATATTTATGTAGTGCAATTTAGAATGCAATAAAGAAATCCAATTAATTTGTATATGTATTATCATTCTGCATTCTTTAATACATTGCTGTGTACAGCAGAAATCTTGTCTTGAAATAAGTCACAGCAAGAAGCAGAACTTTCACTAGACTATAATGTCTCTGGCTTGACAATTATGATGGATTACCAAGAAAACTAAAAACACAGAGTCCTCAGGTCAATTATTTAAGCTTCACTGACAAACAGAAATTTTTCTTCCACCAAAGGCTTAAGTAGATTTTACGGAATTACTTTAATTGGAACATTCAATGTAAGATTTCATTTCATTTGATGTGACACCACTACTGCTAACACAAAAATTCTAAGTGGGCTCTTACCTCAGACAGATCTGCACTGAGGGTATGAGACATGGTCTTTCATCTTTTTTTGCCTTTTCATCTCATTAAAAAACTACAGGTTAATGTATGCTTAATGGCATCTGATTATACAGAGTGATTTAAAAGGGAGTGGGAAACTACCAAAATAATTTCTGATATCAACAGAAATGTCAAACAAATAGTCTCACTTTTTGGCCAGACATAGGGATGGCCACAACCTAGTAACATTTATTAAAAATGTTAAGCTTCAAATATAATTATATCTGTTATACTATTTAAAATACATTACTCTTCATACCTCAAAAGAATTATTTACAACCCTACTTTGTGTAGGATTTGGTGAAGCTCTTCACCTAAATCAGAAGGACAAGAACACCTGTATCTCCCCTTCAATTTAGCAATTCACTGATCTGGGTAGAGAACTGTCCTTGTCCAGTGCTGTCATTACATAAAATACATATTAATAGCAATCCTATACACCAAAATTTAATTAAAATCATAAGCTATCCCAAATTGTAAGAAGATAACAATGTCTAATCAAACTGCCTATTATGAGTTTCAGGTTTTAAGAAGGTAGGTAACTTGAAACCTGTGAAATATATATTTATAAATGTCAAGACTTGCAAAATTACTCCCACAAATGCAAACAACCAAGGAAAAAAATTAACTGCCAAAGAAAAAGCAAATATAAAAAAAGTCCCAAATTTAAAATGCTGGTAGAGCTAAAATCATCAATGTCAATGGACCAAATACTAAAAAATCATTGACATCAGTGAATCAGCACATCAGTATTACTGTCGAGGTAAAGCAACAAAGACAAGCTCTTAAATTTTCTCATTGAGAAATTTACAGTTTATCATTAAATTTACAATGAACAGACAAAATTCAAAGCAGAATTAAAATCTCCAAGGCTACCTGACAAAAAAAAACCCAAAATAACAAAAAAAAAAACCTAAAAAAAAAAACAAAAAAAAACCCAAAAAAAACCCCAAAAACCCCAAAAAAACAAACAAAAAACTCACGAAGAAAAATTGAAGCCAAGTCTGAAAGTCTGAAGAGATCTCTTAATGTTTGCTTGAAGCACAAATAAGCATTTAATACCTTTGACGTCAGGATCTCAAGGTGAAACCAGCATGCAAAATTTTGTAATGTGAATCACCCTGAAGCCTTTGCAAAGTATGTGCTGGAAACAGGATTGTAACAACTCTGTCTGGTTTTACAGATTTGCATTCTTATCACTGATTTCAACCGGAAGTGTAAAACTACATGACGCATTTTGTGTTTTACTTCAGAGGTCTGATTTTGAGGTATTCTGTTTACCTGAGAGGACCTGCATTGTCTCCTTGGCAGCAGCTGATTCCGGGGGAGCCAAAAGGCCATTCTGCACCACAAACTTGTACTACAGCTGTACTGTCCTCAAGGAAATCATTTAAGGAATCAGAAGAGTCCCTCTGCTGCCATTGATGCTCCTCCATCAAGCGTTAATAAAGCAGAGTAGGGAAACCACAAAGTACCTGTGGGGGGACTCCACATTAACAATGAGAAGGATTTACATAAATCATGGTTTAGATAATACTCAGTTCATATTATTTAGACTAAGCAAGGACAGGGCTTGACAGGTCACTGAGTCGTGACTCCTTTCATGCCTTCCCGAAGGCTTGTGGAAGTTTTTCGCAGCACAAGACTTGGCCACCTTGATCTGGATGGAATTTGTAGATTCATTTGGCATCTCATTTCAAATCAGCACAGCAAAGTGCAACAACATCCCTTTGAAACTGAAACTAGCACTAGACCTCATACCTGCTAGGAGCCACATTAGGATGGTGAGGGTCAGCACATGCAGCTCCCTTAGCGGGATCAGAATGTTAATTGCTACATGCTCCAATTACTTGCTTCCAGCTACTTTAAATACATCATCCATCAAAGATAAATTACACTATTTAAATTACCTTCTGCCTGTTGTTTTTCAAAGGGAAAAAAAAATCCAAATCAGTCTTCTAGCAGTTACTAAATAAGCAATATGAAGAATTACTTCATATTTGTCTTGCTTTATTTTCCACCTAATTCAGAAGCAGGGCAACTGGTTGAACAGTACACCTGAAAACTGTAACAATATAGCACCTCATCCTGTAATTATTTTGTTAGGTATTTTTAGGGAATGTTTGTTCCATGTCATTATAAATCCATTAAGAAAAACCATCTTCCTGCAGTGGTTGCTTTTGTACTTAATGGCTCTGAGTAAAAGTAAATGCTGAATCTGGAGTGAGGCGTCCTGTGCTTACGGCCATGAAACACACGTTCGGCACACAGAAGTACTCAGTAATTTTCCTTCAAATTAATTTGCAGACAAATTAATACTGCAGGGTATTTTCCACATTATTGTTTTATTCTATATGACTTATTGCACAAATTGCATTTAAATTTTAGCACTGAAGTAAAAGTGAACTGTAAAATGTCCAGATGTGACTCCTGTTTTAGTCTGTGGCTTTATTTGACAGTGAATTTAAAAATATTTGAAGTATTTATAGTACTATAAACATAATCTTTAATGAATAATAAAAGATATTGTCTTTGTATCCAAAGTCAGATTCTGCTTCACAAAGATGAGTAGAGAAATAATTTTTCAAATCATGAGACCCATACTCATATTTGATCTGGACAGCTAAATGAAATTATTGCATCCTCAAAGCTTCCAGTAACGCAACAGCTCTGTTGCTCCTAACAGAAAATCTGGATCTCCAACTTGCTGGCATGTTTCACAGCTTGATGTGATATCATCCTGATTTTCTAAGTGTTTTATAAATTAACAAAATGCCCTCACTCAGTCACATGAAACCCGCCTAAACATCCTGATCCTCTTGCTGTGTGTTTAGCGCTGAGGCAAGAGAACTCAAAATCAGCCATGGGTGGAAACATGTCCAGCCTGGTCCAAGAACAGAGAAACATTTATTCCTATAGGAACTGTCTCACTTTCTCCTATCACACCCTTGAAGTTAAGCACAAACAACTGCCTCTCCAGCTGAAAGGCACATTAGGGGGAAAAAAAAAGTCTTGTATGTAGAAGGTGAGAAGTGGGACACACAGCCCTCCAGGTGAGCATCCTGCCTCCCATGTCTCAGTGTCCTACTCTCTTAGGATGCCTGAGGTCAAGCCAAGGGGTGCCAATAGAGGAAAATAAACATATGACTGCTATTGTCACCCAGTTACGGCACCTCTGTCACTAACTCCTGCCACATGAGACAAAAGAAGACAAAAAATAGAAAGGGGGGGGGGAATTTATACACTGTCTTTCATGCTATGATAAAGAACAGCCGTACTGCTCCCAACCTACAGTAGCAGTTGCTTTAACTTACATAACTTAGAGAAGTGATTCTAAGCTTGTTCATTAGGTTAGATAAAATTTTCAGCTTACAAACAATCACTGTTGCTGAAAGACAAAACTACAGGGGTTTACAGCTAGGTGACAGTAGGCCAGCTTTACCATCTTTTGTGTGGTCCAAATAAATGTCATTCTTTCAAATTTCCCAGCCAAGGAACATGAACAGACCAGCAGAAATCTTTAGCTGAATCCAGTATATGCTCAGATGCCATTGCCCGAGAAAAGGTTCACATAGTCAATGAAGCTAAAATAACAACTAGACTGCAAGCAAAACTAAGTTATAGTCATAAAGTGGTAGGCAAGATCATCATCCATGTGCAACCACTACACATGCTATAGCTGACACCAAACAAGGTGAGGTGACAGGAGATCTCCTAGCAAGCTAAAAACTAAAGGAAAAAAAAAAGGCCTGTTTGGCCTCAGCTGCTGGGTTCTTCATGGAAGGACTTCTTAACCCTTCTAATGAATATTAGAAATAGCTTATACTGATTATAATTCATTCAGGTGAGTAGGCAAAACTGACAGTAGCAGATACACTGCACATGGCCAAGATAGCCAAAATCCAAATTAATTTGGACTTCAAAAGCTTTCTCCAAGCCCTAGTGAGAAGAATGACAACACACTGATCATCTCCATCGAAGTTTTATCTACAAAAACAGTAGCTCAGAGTGGAAATTCAGACAGAAACTGTAAGCAAGTGAGGATTACAAGACAGTAACTAGTGACAAGTACAGACCAAGCTGATCCCACAGCAGTATTTTCTCTTTTCTCAACCTCCACAGATTTTTATTTCTTTTTGAAAAAAAAAACCAAAACCCACTATGAATAAATAGAATAATAAGGCTTTTCATATCAGGAGCAATTTTGATGTTCTAGGAGATAAAACACAGTCAGCAAGAGCTGGTTGTGTTGAAAGGACAGCCCAGAAGCAGGCAGGGACACACAACGCTGGAACAGAAGGGATTGTTCTGTACATAAACCCATGACTATTGCAGGATGATCCAGCCTCAGTCTTCCTGGGAGAAACACACAAGGACATGAATTTGTGCTTCTGGACTGTTTCTGTGTCGAGCTCGTGAATCACACCTTTTTACCACTGCCTGTGCTCTCTCCCAAACACCTCTGTCTGCGTGCATGATGGCATTTTGCTTGTTTGGAGTCATGCTTCAGTTCCTTTAAGTGTCTGATTCCTCAATTTCAGTGTCTGAGCCTACACATAACAACTAAATATAAGCAGGGGTAATGGTGATAATCTGATGAGTAAACAGTAAATTCTAGCATGAGGCCAACTTTAAGCATATACTCACTATCCTAACAAAAACTGGTCTCTGTTAGCTCTTACAGTTTTTACCTGTAAAAAAATACTGCATCCTTTTGCTAGAGAGGAAAGGGAAATTTACACAATACAAGCCATAGAGCATTTCTGCTTTCTGGTTTGCTAGTCTAGGTCTAGAGTCACTCCCAGAGAGATGGCAGGAGACTGTGGTAGAAGTATGACAGACCCCACAGGAGAAATGGAACAATTTTTTCCACTTGGAAATTACCAGTGGGTTTCTTCAGCTACACTGTTAGAACAGAGGATAAGATTTTTCACTGCCAAAACATGTGATTTAAAAATAAGTAAGAAACCCCCCACATATCTTTGTTATCTGTGGTAGAGTGAACATTTTTACTATGTTCAATTTTACATTTCTTTTCTTTGGTCTTCTAAAATCCCAAAGAGCAGATACACAGACAAATGTCAACAACATTACTTATCTTTTAAAAAAAGTTCTGAAAGAAGCAAAGTTCATATAATATGCTATTTTAACAACCAAACGGAGGCAATTATTAGCATTTTAAAGAGAAGGGATCTAAAAATGATTGTTACTTTATAGAAAAGCTTAACAAGGTTTCCACTTTTATTGTATTTTCTTATAACAAATGCTTGAAATAGCTTTCAGAAAACATTCAGCAGATATTTATTTCTCAACAATAGATGACTCTAACAAAGCATATAAAAGCTTCTCATTCTTTCCCTGAGTGTTTGAACTTCAACAGTATGACCAAATGACAATAATGAATTGACTTTTCTATAAAAGCAAAGCAGCAGATACTTCACAGATGTTAGAAATGAATGGATAAAAAGGAAAAAAAAATCTTAGAAAATAACTGGATGAGGAATAAATTGAGGTGATATTAAAAAGTATTATATATAATGTTGCTTAAAACTGTATGATGCCAAATATTCATTTTTAGCAATCCATATCACATTATTTGTATTTATAGTTCCTATGGATGAGCTTGACAAATACCCGTAGATAATTCAAGCATTAGCAACATCTTAAAAACATTAAAAACAAGTAATTCTAATTAGTGGTCTAAGAAGCATATAAAATCCATGGTGTTTATGGGAAAACAGCAGAGTGGATGATTTGTGTAGATTCTCTCTAGAAAGGTACAGACTGTCTCTTGTCTGTGAGGGAGACAACAGCAAAGGGGTCATTCACATACATGCTTCTTTGACACAGAGAAATGGCGAATATTTTTACTCAAACATTTAACTATTTTCAACCATCTGAAGCAAAATGTCTCTCAGTTTGCTTTTTCAACTACTGATAAAATGCAAAAGAGATTGCAATAATAATACTTGCAAAATTTCAGAAGGGAAATCTGGGACAAAAAGTTATGCCATGTTGATTAAAGGCAGTGTTTTTTTAATCTATTCAATGGATTTAAATACAATACAGAAAACAAATGGTTCACAATGATATCAGAAGAGTAAAAAATGCCATATTTCATTACTCAGCCTATATACATCTTTAGCATTGCCAAAAAAACCCATATTCTTGCCATCTCTGGTCACATATGTAACAACGAGCAGTGTGGCAGGAAGTGCAGTCCTACAAAATGTATCCACTGCTAATGGGAATGTCTTGGAAACTTTTGAACACTGACTTCCCTATTAACCCTTCCAGTAATTTAAGAAACCATCTTTAGCACTCCCAAATTTCATTAATCCTCCGAAGACAGAACTACTGACCAAAACAAAGAATACAACAGGTTTTCTCTTAAGTACATGAGAGAAAAGCACTATTCATTGTAATGATTAAGCAAAAAGCAAAAGCAGTCCCCATAACAGTAAATGCTGAATGTCACTCAAGGTAACTAAAATACAAGTGTCTAGGCTGTAAGTCATCATAAAATGAATTTGTAACTCCTCACATCTTGGAATATGTTTTTTTTCATGACTGCACATATAAATTAGAAAAACATGGGAAAGTATGTTCCTTAGTTTAAATTCTGCCTGAGCCTGCTTTGCTCAAGTCTGCTCCAACATCAATGAGAAGACTGGTATCTGAAGCCATGAAGTCTCTGACACTCAAAGGTCCTAAGAAAGAGTCTTTTAGTCTCAGGTTTCATATTTTCTGAGCAGAAATGTTCACTCTTCTTCACTTTCCTTCTATCATATCCTTTCTCTACCAGTTTCTTTCACTGGAAGCCTTATTTTGATTTTTTATGATTCTATTTCTTCTACCCTGCTATTTTCATTAATGACATAAAGCAAGTAATGTTTCTTCATCTTCCTGGTGCTTTTCTTATAGAAACATCTGCTAACTATGTGATCAACAGAATATTTATAAAAAATAAACAGCTAAGCTGGTAGTAGGACAAGTTTTTCACAGCAAAATTTATCAGTAGGCAATCTGAAAGTACGTATCACTATTATTACAGCACAGTAGATGGTCAATGGAGAAAGAGAAAGATTTTTTTTGTGTGTGGAAAAGTCCAGGAACAGCAGTAATATTACAGTGGGCTAAGGGGAAGCAATGAATGAGGGAAATTACTCCAGTGACAAAGCATAAGTTAACATATGGCTACACTGACAAGTCATTACAATTCAAATATAGCTCTCAAAAATAAAATCACTGTCAGATTTTAGTTAACTGACTAATCAGAAATAGGATTACTTTGAGGTGTAATTTATTCAGAATAAATGAAACTCTGAGTTTACTCCTAAAGGAGATCTATCAGAGATTCAATTTCTTTACTCAAAATTGAGTTAGGTGAATAAGGGACTCTTCAGTTTGATGCCTAAATTAAAGTGATCAGATCAATCAGAAATATTTTGTTAGGCCTAGAATTAAATATTACTTTAATTGAAGAATTATTTACTGTGTTAACCTTATTTTTAGAATTAAAAAAGTATCACCACTTGGAAAAGTCAATCTCGTTTGGAAAACCTGAAAGCAATCATTAGCCACTTAAAAAGATAAATTACCAGGTTTAGTAGCTAAAGTTTCTTAGATTAGCTGCACATGAATTGAAAAACAGAAAATAAACTTGAAAGAAAAATGCAGCTTCAGAGGGTGTGAATTTTTTCGCTTCTTTCCCTCAATGGAAGTGCTTCCCAAATTACAGACTCAGAAGCCTTGGCTAGAAGGGGTTTCTAGAGGTTTTCTTTCACTGCCTTCTGTTTGTGACAGACAGAAATTCCAGCATTAGAGCCATGGAATTGTCAACTCCCTGTTCATGGAAAAGTTTAATGATTTCTGTGGAAAATATAGAGCTCAGTCTTTTTAGGAAAGGAGTTATTAATAATTTTAATTATATATTTTTTCTAAGATTCTAAAGGGAAAGAGATCCTACAGACTTTCTTCCATTTTGTACTGACCAAAGACATAGTCACCACAGAACGTACTAATAAAAATTGAAACAAAACCTCCAACAACTTAAGAGTGTAAATGACATCTGTTAGAAGCCGCCATTTCTGCTTCTTTTCATAGGAACAAAGAGTTTACAAACCCCCAAAATATTAAAGGGTTTCATACAGAGATTACTTCAAAATAAGTCTTTACTAACGAAATTTTACTTATTTTATGGAGGTTTTGAAGAGAAAATTTTCAGAACCATTCAATTACAGGAACTTGAGGCAGCTCAAGAAGCCCAGAAAAAGCTTTCTTTTGAAAATCTCATAGTGGCTTCAAATTTACTTAGCAAGAGTCTCCTTAATTTCAATAGATTATGTCAATTTTCATCTTTTAACTTTCAAAATAGGTGCAAAACAATGTATCTCATTTTTACACATAAATGGCAACAAAAGCAAGGACAACAAACGGAAAAAAAAGCAATTCTTCAAGCTCATGGCTTCCATACTCTACTTTCTCTTGACTGAGGTGCAATCAAGTCTAAGAATTCAGAGCAGGATAGGAAGAAGTGATTATGCCTGAATTTAGTCAATCTCGCCCTGATAGACTATTTCTTCCAAAGATGAAAGATTAAGTTTTTGAAGGGCTATTGTACTTAAACTGGACACAGAATCTGGTTTTTAATCAAATTACAGCCACAGCCTTTTTTCCATGCTCAGTGATAAGTCACCCAGGATGGTCAATGCCACAGTAAGACAGCAAAGACAGCAACAACACATTTGTTTTCTTCTTCCATATTCAGATGAAGTCTGCAAATGAAACTGGCTTTCAACGCACCACTGTACACAGCAGTCCAATAAATACTACTCTCCCTCACCAAGCACAAATCGATAAATAACAAAATTATCCTTCATTTCAATGATGGAATGAAGAAAAAAAGGCAAATAAAACCCACATGGTTAAGCTGTCACATAGAAACTTTTTATTTCTATTTTATATCTAAGTTCTATGGTTTTTATTAGTGGGTTCCAAATTTGCTAAATGAAATCTCCAGTCTCCAATGTTTTAAAATAATCACTTTAAAAAAATTTTCATTGTGCTAATGTTGTTTCCATGGAAACAGGAATGAAAGCAGAAGCTGGTGTTAGAAGAATTAGAATTCTCTCCCACAAATGAGACTTAAAAATATTAATAAAACAATTGTCAGAATATACATTTTCTCATTTTGCAAAAGCAGAGCATGATCTTACATTCACTGGAATTAATAGGGCTATAACTTTTGATTACATTACAATAAGCCTAAATCACTAAGAACATATTACTGAGGTAAAAAACCTGATCAAAAGATTATTCAATTAAATAGATAATTTTCAGATGAAATTTTAAATTGAATTTAGCAGGTGACAAGGCCTTTTTTGGAAATAGTACAATGAAGAAATATGAGCCAAAAATGTAAACCAATATATACTAAGGATTATTACTATTTACATAATTTATTTCTAATACTGTTGTTTAAT
This sequence comes from Passer domesticus, assembly GCF_036417665.1. NCBI lineage: Eukaryota > Metazoa > Chordata > Aves > Passeriformes > Passeridae > Passer > Passer domesticus. The sequence goes on along the minus strand of NC_087477.1, from coordinate 31,929,075 downwards.
TTTCTTGAAAGTGAATGAAAACCTGATTGGAAGTTTTTCACAATTAGTCAGATACAGCTCTATCCAAACAGTAATGGAATATTACCTGAGCTTAATATTCTGTAGCATTTTTTATAAGTCAGATGTTCACTCTGGAAAACTCACTGGCCTATGACTGGGAGGTGAGTTTTGCATCCTTCTGTGAGGATAAAATTTCCTCATAAAGCTCAAAATACACTGATCTATTTTCCCATGCTTATGATTTTTATCCTATGTAGAAGAGAATGCTGATAGATAAACCTTTATTACCATGGTATAACTCTACCAACATGGAGGTATTTTTAATAAGCTTTTATATAGCATTGCTTTAACTAAAATAATTTTGATCAACTCTACAAGAAAATGACTGCCAGTACTTTTTCCCAAGAGTCTCTCTTTTCCCTAGTATGCAAGCCTATTCATTATGGATTTCATTAAAACTCTGAAATGAAACATTTCAAATCTTTTCATTCACAACTTATTCATTCCACAAACATCTTGAATTTTTCTCTTTATCAGAAAACCACTCAATTGAAAAAGGATTCTTCCTCTGCAATAAACCATGAATCAAAAATGTAGTTAACTTCTCAGCATTTTCTCATTTCCTTGTTTTCTCCTTCTGGTTGACCAATGAAGCTGTCTAGTGCTTTGAAATAACTCGACAGTGGACAAGTACAACTGACTACATTAGGAACTTAACTCTCCTAATTTCAATTCCACATATTTTCTGCTGTCATTAAAATCACCACAATTTAAAACTCTGATGTATTTGTCCTAATCAATTAAACTTATTGAGACTGTAACAGTAAAATACCATTTATAAACCAATTAATAATCCCTTAATTTTGATGCTAGGTTGGTTTATTTTATTATTGGATGAAATTCCAAGCTTAGAAGATTAGTTTAGCTACACTCAGTTCTGGCACTTTTCTTATCATTAGATGGTATGAAATTCTTTGGATATTATACGGCTATTTCAAGCACCTGATCCATTTTTTTTTCTGTCTGTGAAGTAGCTTGTCAGGTACCGCATAACTGTATTGATTTTTGATGCCTTCCTGCTCTGTTTCAGGAACATCTATTATAGCAAGGTTCTTTCTATGTTATTTCTTCCAATTGTTTTCTTCTAAATAGTGCTAATCAAAATAGGCAAGCATTTTGCACTTCCCAAATTACCTGTAAACAATATTATGCATTTTTAAAAAATATTACCACCGTCACATTCAGTTTGGAATCTTTGGAATAAAGTCTTTGTTTGGAATAAAGTCTTTACAAAAAGCACCACAGATATAAAAAACATTAAAGCTTTGTCATCTGGTGCAAGATCCACAATGCTTTAACACTTGATATAAACCTACAATCCTGACTCTAACATATACTTTTGCAGGACAAGGGTGCAGTTTGAAGGAAATCTTGCAACAAACACATGTGTTTTCAGAATTGTGGGGTCTGCTCTACTCCATGTATTTCACTGGCCTATTTGTGCTTCCGCTCCATGTGATGAACAAGCAACAGGAGAAAACATGAGAGGTTTTTTATCCCTAAGGCAATTATAGCGCAATTCTGCCAAAAAATCTGCAGCCACATTTTGTTTTAATACTACATTTTATTTAGTCATAACTGTATTTTCCAAATCTGTGTTTGCCTTTAGGTCAGCAGCACTCCAATGACCAAAGCTCTGTCAGACAGCTATCATTAGACTTTTGAGGACATCTGTACTGACCTTGGACTCCCCTTTCAGTTTATCCTTGCTCCTTGCATCTTATTTTGTTGCTAATTACAGATGCTCTCATATTTTCTGTTACTTTGAATTGTACCTTCCTTTTCCCCCCACTCCTGGCTTTATTGTAAAATAGAAACTGAGTTGCAAACTATTCAAATTCAGAAGACAAGTTTTTATCTTGTGGAAAGAAGCCTTAACTCCCATATTGTAATTTATTTGCTATCGTTATACTCAGTGTCTCAGAGTTTACAGCCAGAGTGTTAAAATGTCCTACGAGTAGAAATTTATTTCAAAATGACTTGTAAACAGCAACTCAGTCTCAACCAGTTGTTGCTTTTCCACATTTTACCAGCAGCTCCTCTGGACCCTGAGCTCCCAGAGCAAATGTCACAACACAGCATTGGCACAGAAGGCACTCATGTCCACGACAGCTTTGGATGCCCTGAGGTGACTTCCCAGTGACTTCCAAAACCACCACTGAGCTCCCCTGGTCACTCTGGAGGTGAAGCAGCCACAAGTGCCCTCTAGTCTAAAACATCTCAGCATGAACTGAGATCAGATTATTCTGGCCTTTTCCACTGCAATAGACTTACTGTAGAATCACTGGTCACAGCACCTGGAAGAAAACATTCCTGCTGCCTTTCAGTTTCAGTGTAATAGGACACGACACTCACTCAGTAGCACTGCTGCTCTGGATTCCGACACATCCCCATTTCCTCATTTTGGCACATTAACAGTAACATCCAATGCTTTGCAAGAACCAGAAAAGTTATTCCCAATGACTGGAAGACAAACTTAGGATGTCCAAACTCTAATTTTATCTTCCTGTTAGAACTTTATCACAACATATTCATGGTTCCATATAATCCTTGCCTACCAGAACACATTAAAGAAGGAAACAGCTGGCTGAAATAATTCACTTGGATATGATGAGTTCCCTTATTTGCAGGGTGTTTTTTGTTTCCTTTTGCTTCACAGTTAAGCCATTGACACTTTCTATATATGCTGATTTAAACTTACTTTTCACATCTCACCATTTCAGCAATGTTAGGTTTTTTCATCAAGAAAGAGTGGAAATTCTGACCACTTCTTCCAACCTACCCATCCACATATTTAACCCAAACATTATCCATTCCTCTGTGTATTTTAGAGCTCTTCATCTTAATTTTGTTACACATCTTTTCCAGATAAAACATGTTCTCTGCTTTCCACACCTTCTCTTATGTTCAAATCCATCACACTTCATTCTGTGACACTTCATCATTCACCTCAAACAGGGCTCCATACAAGGAAGGAAGTGGACATGTTGATTATTTATAACTAAACATGTTAAAGCATGTTGTTTCACCGTGTTCCTAAAGTCTTCACTGAGGTTAAACATATAAATCAGTACCAGGATGAATTTAAATGACAGTAAATCAGCCAGAAATTAAAATTTTCATTTTAGGAAATTGCTGAGTGACATACATAGTGGATGAAAAATAACTTCAGCATTGTTTTTCTGAAGGACACAGTGATAATATTTATTCTTTCCACCATATCTTAAATAACTGTAATAGGAGCACAATTATATTTCATGAAGAGTGCTAAATCTTGGTATTTTATTCTTCCCTTAGATATACTCAGTTGGATAGGAACATCATTGATAATTGCACAAAAGAAAGGACAGTCATATACAGATCATATTTTTTGTTACTTTTGCAAGACCCACACTCATAGACAAATGCTGTATGTTTTCCTAGGAATACACAAGAGCAGCACCAGTGAATTTATGCAAGCAACATGTTTCAAGACTGCCAACAACGGAGCATCAGTCAAACTGCACTGTACTCATGAATAAGCCTGTAATGTTATAGTATAATGAGTCTGTTTCACATTCAGCAGTGTGATGCAGTGCACAGTAATTATAATAATGCAGTGCATGGTTGTAGCTTACTATATGCATATGGAAGACATCAATGTCTTTAGGATGGAAATTAACTCAAGGTAGGAGGAGAAAGACAGAAATAAGTAATGTAAGAAACTCCTCATCTCAAAGTCTGATGGTATTCTGAGGATCTATATATTCAATATGCACACTCACACACAAACATTGTTAATGCAGCAGAGAGATCATCTGGAATTAGAATGCAAGTCTTTCTATTTTATTTTTTAATTCTGTTTTAAAAATATATATAGCACATTTTGTTTGTGATTTCTTGGGGTTTTGGTGAATGACAGGGGAATTTATTTTAATTTAAAATAAAGATTATTTACTATCAATAATTGAAATGGATTAAAAAAAATGAATAAAATCCCTTTCTAAAAGTTCCCTTTTCTCCTCAACTCAGCAGATGGACTTGTTCTTCAAATTAATTAGAAGGAAAGTCCTATAAGGAATACAGCTGGTCTCAGTAATATCTGCCTTACACCACATTGATTTTCCATTTCTTTGTCTTTTGAGGTCCAGATTCTTTTTGTTTGTGCAATGCAGAAATTAATTTGAAGAATAGGAAAAAGAGATTCTTTAGTTTTTACAATACTACTCATTACAATGTTACACATATGATCTGGTAACATTATGTTTATTCCCCTCCAGACTTTGAGTCATTATGATGTTTTCTTCCCTGCTTGCAAGTCTATAGTGCGCAGCGCAGCCCCATTTCATGATGTGTTGAACAAAACACAACGAAGAAATAAAGAAGGGGTCAATAGAAGCTGTTAGCTACAAACACATTACAGGCAATATACAACACCAGTGGTTGAATATTGGCCTCAGGGCATTAACTCTAGATTGGCATGCCATGCTACAGCACATGAACACATAGTCATCTTTACAACACAGAGCGGAATTTAAGAGACTCACATAATTGCCTGCGAGAAGGTACAGGAGCACTTCCCAATGCTGTGCCCTGTAAATAAAACACATTTTTTTTTTTTTTTGGAGCAAAGGATGTCAGATTAACAGCAGCAGCAAATGAAAAAAATGACAGGACATGAAGAAAATGAAGGCAGTGAATAGGAATAGAGACTGTTTAGATAGAGGAGTTTGTTATTACTGAAGAATGCAGTTCCTATTTTCAGATAAACATAAATTATAGTGGAGAATGTTCTATGAGTAATCCACCCATCAGTGAACACAATGAACCAAAAAGAGAGAAAAGGGAGAGAGAGAAAGAAGACAGGAAAAAACTATCAGCATAAGACAGGCATGCTCACACTTGTCAAAAGTTAAATTTGATGGAAAGGACAATGTATAGAGTATATATTAATTTGAATTCCTTTACAGTAATAAGAAGGCTCAATGACACCAATGTCTTAGCTGATACTGTCACTGCTTGAAGGTACATTTCAAACAGGTAGGAAGGAGAGTGTGCACAGTACTGTTTGGTTCCTGCCACTTCCTCCTCATCCTGTCTCCATAATTCTTTAACATGTCTTCACTGGGTCAGTTCTATGCCAGCTGACAGGAAACAGCTCTATTAAACCCCTGGTCAATACACACAATATGCTCTTCCAATAGATAGAGTGCTTCATCTTTTGTGTATTATGCCATCAATTACCACACATCTCTGAAATACCAGCTGTGCATGTAAACAAAACATGAACCAAATACCAAGCAAGTCACACCAATTAAGATCTGTAGGCAAATCTCTTCCCAGTGTGATCCCTTATTCCCACAATCTCCTTCAGCCCACTCCCTCCCAAACCAACAAATCAATCCCAGAAAAATGAACTAATAACAGAAAGAAAGCAGATGACTTGGTAAAGAGAAACTATTGTATATAAACTTTGAAAAGCACTGTTAAAACAATGTTATCTCATTGTGAATCTAGATCATGAATCAGAGCTTTGAGTTGATGTCCAAGACTGCATCCTCCTTCCCAATGTAAAAGGACCAACTGATCAATTGGACTGGGTAGCCAAGGAGGACTAATGACAGTAATAATAATATTGGAAGTGTTGCCTTAAAAACTAACTGATCAAACACTCGAAGTTTATGAGTCTTGAGTGGATCTTGGCTTTCATTTTGACTTTCATCATCTTTTTGCAGTCAGGGCTGGGAACTGATTTACCAGACATTTAGACAGGACTAGGCATTGGTTCTTGGAGATAATTTTCCTTTCCAGGTCTTGTGTAATTCTATTTTCCTTTGCCTAGGATGAGTGAAGCACATATACGCATATCTAGAGAGCCCTGTAGAGGAGCCACTTTACATTACTGATTCCCATGCCACATTTTAAGGAAAACCAGAGTAATTAGGGTTATTCTTCACTTGGGTATCACAGTTGTGCCACTGAGACCACAGCTTGCCACGCTGTGGCCACATGCAGGGCAGGGTAGCTCAGCAGAAACCATTTGTCTCACTACACCCCAAGCTCATCACTCCAAGACTCCTGAAACTGCAGTAAGAGGTCACAGCAACAAGGGGGCCAAGGGGCAGGCTGGGGTTAACTTGGGCTGGGACAGCAAAAAACCCACTAGCTTCACCCTTGTTTTGAAGGTTGCCAGGAAAAGGCAGTACGCTCTCCTATTTGTCAGGAAAACATGCAAACAGGCAGTGTGTCCAAAAGCCCTTTCCTCCAGGTCAGAGAGTGCCCTACAAGTGCACTGTCCCACAGTCCCACAGGTTTTTTTTATGGGATTATTTCAGCATTGTCAAAGCCCACCTTTATTTCCAGTTAACTTCTCACAGTAGCCAAAGGACAAACTGGTTAAGGTACCAAATTCAGTTGTACATGTTGCACTTAAGACGAATTCTTCGGTGGCTGCTCTTTCCAGTACTTTATTTTTTTTGAAAACAAAATACAGTTATTTGAGATCCTAAGTATATTTATCTAAACCAAAGGAATAAATACTGAGGAAAACTGCATGAGGTCAGGACCACTGACTCTCCATTCTCCAAAGTCTAAGTTATTCTGGGATACTTAAAGGTAGCTTTCTAGAAAAGCTGAGGTACACCATGATATCTTATGTTAAGGTACCTCCTAAAAGTAAGTTTCCAGATGATCATTTAAGGACATGCATATGATTTATGGAATCATATACAAAAACAAAAAGCACAAAGTAAATTGGTCTGATAATGGTTAAAAGACCAGTTGCTTATTTAGTCAAAAGGGATTTTTTTCTATAATTTGAATGTGCAGCATGGTATTGTACCCTCCATGAATCAAAAAGAAAACCTTAACACAGCCTCAACTTACACAAATCCACCAACCAAAGATTTGGGAACTTAATTATTCATTTCTGGTTACTATCATCACTCCTGACACAAATTCTGTGTTTTTAATTACATAATGCTCCTTTGAAAAGCAAGATGCCAATGAATTTGACTGCATTACTTTCTCACATTTTGTGAGAAAGTATTTTGTATTTTCAGCATAATTGGCCTCCTCAGGGGAAAAGATATATACCTTTATCTTTTAACCAGGCCTTCCTTTCCTATTGTCTGTGCATACTCAAGACATTTATGTTTTCATTCAGTATCTGGCCTAATAATAGTGGTTTTTTAAAATTGAGCCAGTTTTCAGATATTCTCCATAAGAAATTCAGGCTCTGCTAGAATCTATCACAGTTCAACAGTTTCAGTCATATATAACTTCTCCTCTGTCCTTTCTATATGGTATAATGTTTAATCCTAAAATTTTATAAGCGTGTCAATGGTCAATACTGTACTAAGTTTTCCAAGTCTTGTGATTCATAGAAATGCAGAGACTTACACAAAGACAATGCTATCAATAATGTAGATGCATTGTAGATGACTAGTTACCTTGTAGTTACAAAGTTAATGGTTTACAAAAGTCAGCACACTCATCTGGAGGTTAAAGGGGTGAACCCCTCCCCACCTTTTTGCTTTGCAATTTTAACTAAGAGATCAAATACACAACAGCATCTCTGAAATAACAATTATTTTTATACACTTTAAAGGTATTTTTGAGTATATATGTGAGGAGAAAATAGACATCAGTACCTGACAAGCTGAAGCTCATGTACCCATCAAGATCTGGAAGCCTCTAAAAGTGTCAGGATGCTTCATTTATAACACCTGCCCTATTCAGAAGGCCAAGGAGGGCAGTTTTTAGGACTGCTTTGCACATGAACACAGTATGAAAAGAAAACACACCTGCTCAGGTCTTGATTCCTGCCTACATCTTATAGCCTTTCTCATAAAATATATTGAGATTTCAGTCTGAAGTGCTTGCTGGCCTGGGAGGGTGATGGTGGCTTAAGGCTAAAGTACTCTATGTAGTCAGATTAATTTATTTAATTTACCATATCATCAGATGCTGAACTAAGCACTAACCAGCTAATTAACTCATGCTTAGCATACATTCCCATGTTCCCAGTGAGAGAAGGGCATAGACTCATTTTTCTATACATTCCTGTGCCATGCAATTCAGTGCTATAGTCTTTGTTCCTCAAAAGGGAAAAGTACACGAGCCTTTTATCTTTTCTACCTTCATATAACATATCTGCAGCATCCCCTCATTGTTAATGCAGGAATGTTTGATTACCCAAGACGGCTCTAAAGTGGATGTGGATTTTATGCACCAGACAAGCAGATATACAGTTGTTCCGTTTACATTGCTTCAGTCAGTCATTCCTAATTTCTTTTCACTTAGCTTTCAGAAATGCAATCAGAACATTACAAAACTCAGTTCTTTTTGAAAACACTATCAATTTTTAATCTTGTCAAGGTGAGAGTATGACACAGTTTCTGTCAGAAGTCACAGTTAAGTATTCGCTGAAAACTCCAATGAACTCTGTAAGGGAATATGGCATCTAGTTCCCACTGCTGTTTTGTTTCTCACATCCTCAAGTTGAACAAAAGTTACTGTCAGCTTTTCAAAGTAATGACTGAAAACACCAACCAGTCTAAATATTTATGAGTGTAGCTATTCTGGGACAACAGTAGCAAGGAAGTCCAAGTGAAAAGGGTTCATAATTCCACCTCTTCAACAATGCAAAACATCCAAGTATGTATTAGTTTGCAGTTCAAAGGAAGCTTTTCACTAAAAATACTTAACCAATTTTATGTTTCCTACATCTGCCTGAATTGTGAAGTTATGATTTCACCTGATATTAACTGATTATAGTGACTGAAGTCCTCTGGGTTCACCTTGAGCAACTTGAAAATCTGTGTATTGCAATATAGAAAACAATCAAATCATGACAGCTAAATACCTCTCTGCTGCATAACTACACAAATATTGCTGGGTTTTTTGTTGCTTTCTATGAGGAATCTCCACAAAGATGTGTATTGACAACAGACCAATCAATGCCAGAAATAAATAGAAGAGACTGCTACCCATCAAATGAATGTTTTTCCAACAAATGCCCTGTCTTCCCTTAGAGCACAAATCCACCTACCACATGGTCAAAAGATTAAAAAAAATAAAACAGAAATCCCCCCAAACAACCTAAAACCTCTAAACCATCCCAACCTCATGTAATGATTTTAAAAGAGGCTAACTCATGATATACAACATTTTCCCTAGAAGTTTCCCTAGCACATAGTAGTTTGGCATGAACTTTGAATATGAACATATCCCTTTCTTCTCATCACAGAAATCAGACCAATACCACAGAACATTTCAGAACACTGCTACAAACTAAAAGGCACAATCTTAGAAGACAGGCTGTACTGAAGTCTTAGTTATTACCACATTAAAAAAAAATGAACTCACAACTGTTAAGAAAGATAATTTCACGTCAGTACATGATGGCAAAATACCACTGAAAGATTTCCTGGAGACAGAAAGACTTGCTACATCACTCCCACATTCTGCTGTAAGAGTAGAATATATTTCTTTCATAAAGAGAGTAAGTACTGGAGTGGTAAGATGTGCTTTGATGCAATGGCTTTCACTTGCATTACACAGCACTTCACCTGAGCAGTGTGTCAATGAAGTGACACACAAAGTACTCTGCTGCTGCTCTGAGCTCAGCACTGAGCTCAGTCAAACCTGCCCAAAGAAGGATCTACTACACTTCCAATGCAATATCTCTGATAAGGTTTCATATATGTAAGTTAATTCAATATAATGACATGAGCAGGTCTTCAGATATGGTGCCAGCAGATTCTAAGAGATGCAGACTTCTGTCAAACTTCAGGTTCTCTCTTCAAAGTTTCAATTTTGGTGCAACAAACTTATTCATGAACACCTTCCTAATCGTTGGATTTCACTGTACACACTCAACCTGCACACATTCGGGTGTCAAGATTTTTTATCATCTTGATAGAAAAATCTGCTTTTTGTCACATGGCCTATTTTTTGTATGAGCTCATTCAATATCAGTTACAATAGCTTTGCCCTGTTTTCAACCTGAAATTCATACGCTGTCTTTTAGTCTTAACTCCATTTCTAATTAAAAAAAATAAAAATCCCACATAAAAATTTATTTTTAAAAATTTCCATTTAAAATTTTAAGTGCTGAGACCACTTCTACTTATGTAGAAACCATCCATCCCTTAAGCTTATTTTGACAAGTTGAATACAGAGAGGGGGAGATCTTGAGACTTTGGAAAATAAATCATCTGCATAAATAGAAATGAAAAATCAGAGTCAAAGCAACAGTATTATAGAGGAACATCAGCATTTTAAAGCCAAGCTCAACTTTTTAGAAATACAGGATTAGAAATAGCTAAAAAAACCTCAATCAACCCCCCATTATTTTTCACAGAGAATTGTTTACAACTTAATCTCTTCTATAGCATTATCCAACTTTAATAATGGCCAACATTCAGTCTTAACATTCCCTCTGATGAAAAACTGATTATCAGTTGTGTCTTTTTCCCTTATTAGATTTCAGACTGCAATGTGCTTTACCTTTAACAAAGAAAGAAGAAAAAAATGTTTTGTTCCTGTGGTGTCATAAAATAATGTAAGGCCTTCATACAATTCCAAAATATTTAAATGTATATGCAATTGAAGATGATAGCACATAATCACATACATTTATTTTCATTTTTTTGAAAGCTATGCCAGAGATGAAAATTACTAAAAGAATATCCCCAAGAGCAAATGTGGCTACTCAGACTACAGATATATTAATATAAATATGTTCCACCTCAAAACATATTCCAAGCTGAACTTATAGCTCAATAAGGAAGACGTATTTCCATCTTAAAGTTATCAGTAAATATTTTACTAGCAGTCTCTTGGCACATTTTCAACTCTGAATCAACATTTACATGCACTTTTCAGCAATCTGCTTCCACATATAAGTGAAGGATCCTAAAATACACTTTCACTCCAGAGTTTGGATTGCAATCTCATAAAGGCCAAGCCACAATACTACCTTAGATCGAGACACAATCAGGCAAAGCAGTAACAGTCTTTCTGGGTACTTATAATCCCTTACCTGATAGTGACAGGATGATAGCTGTTTCAAAAGGATAACCCAAGGAATGTCTGTGCACAGCTAGCTTCCCTCCTACTTGAATGTTTCCTTGTACTACCTCATGAGAAACAAAAACCTGCTCAAATTGCTTAGGTAAAAATTTCTAATAAATTATGGATGATTGCTGCATGTCCCAACATCTGCTAAAATACTGTTCTTACACTTAAAGAAAAATTTTGTAAACATAATACAAAAAGTAAATAGGAAAATATTAATGCATTTGCAGACATCTCATTCACACTATATATGTTATGTTACATTAATTGCTCATTCACTTGCTCTCCTGATTCTTTCTCCCTTTGAGAGATTTGACTTAAGGGAACTTGAATTTTGCTATCCCTGCCTTCAGTTTTACAAAAGTTGTTTTAAAGCCACCTGCATTTGCTCATTTAAGTCTTTTGTGAACTGGGTTTCTTAGGTGTCTTAGGCACTAATGCCTATGACATCTTTCATTTAAAGCATATCCTCTTGTACACACCTCAGTAAAAGTATTCCTATTTTAGGGCTGTGCATTGGAAATTCAGACTGAATTTCCAATGGGCAGCTTCAGTACTTAGTCACCTCTTCTCCCATTCTTCTAAGCCCCTAGCTCCTGCCAAAAGCCACCCTTCTGCTGACAGTCAGATCCAGGTTGATGCCATGTATTTAAGTCCTCTTAGGTGAACCAAGTTTACCACTGATTTTACCACAAGAATTTTTGTCTTGTACCGGGTTCATAATTGTGACATCCGACTCTGCAAAGTGAAGTTCAGCCATTGTTTGGCAAAAACAACAAAGCAATTCATTGCATTACATAGCAAGTCAATTTGGTGTCTATTTTAAGGACAATTAGAGACCTTCAATGCTATAAATTGCTTACATGCATTAGACAGTGTGTCACAGAAGAATAAAACTCCCTCCATTTAAATTTAATTCATGTCAAAAAAATACTTTTTGCTGATCTATGTTTAGTACAGGGCTCTAGATGGCTTAAGGAGTCCTGGGTACCTCAGTGCCTCTCAGTTCACATTACCTTTCCAGGTAGAGTGGATGTCATTCCTTACATGAACAGTGTATCTGGAAGCAACCCCTGTGGGTGAATCTGATATTCCCCAGGAGCAGACACAGTGATTCTGAGACATGGCTACACTGGGCTGGGTTGTTGGGTCTTTTTGAAGACTGCTCTTATTTAGCACTAAGTTACTCACTGCATCAACCATGGTAAACTTTCTTCACTAGATTCCAAGGGAGGCAAAAAGACAAACAATTCTGTTTGTGAAGTGAATTATTTTCACATCCCATTTTTAGCTATTGTTTTTCCCTACACAACTATCTTCAGATACATATGCATTAGAGGTGCATACAGAACATTCAAAAACCACTTCAAAAATACATATGGTATAGATATATGCACATCCTATTGATTCACTGTTACACAACCCACACCATTCTTCTAGTTGAAAGAGACCTTTGCTGGTCACACAGTTCCCCCTCAAAGCCCCTTGTCAACAATGAATTTTGACTTAACCACCCCTAAATTAAAATTTCAATAGAGTAAGGGCAGAGACCATTGGATGATTATATCTAGATCAGAAAATAATGCTGCAGTTAATGTTTGTACAAAGCTTAACTAAATGCCTAGGGATTCATATTCCAATTTTAATTTAATCAGAACATAATGCTGAAGCACACATTTACAGCTACCTTTTCAGCTCAGCTCATATTTTGACTAGAGATCATTTATTTAGGAAAAAAAAACCCCTCCATGGTTTCATAAAAAACAATGTTAATGCTAAAAAGAAATATATGGCAATGAACAGTATTGGTTTTGACTGGAGTAGAATTAATTTTCTTCACGGTGGCTGGTATGGGGCTACTTTTTGGATTTGTGCTGAACACAGATTCAGTAATATAGAGATGTTTCTGCTGAGCAGGGCTTAAACAGACCTTTTGTGGTTCTCATACTGCCATGCTGGAAGGACATTTCAGAGTGCACAGGAAGTTGGAAGGAGACCCAGACAGGACAGGTGACCCAAAGTGATCAAAGGGTTATTCTATGTCATCTGAAATCATGCTCAGTCTATAAAGAGGGAGGAAGAAGGAGAAAGGGAAGGACATTTGGAGGGATGGTGTCTGTCTTCACAGGCCACCGTTACTCGCGCTGAGGCCCTGCTCTCCTGGGATGGCTGAACACCTGCCTGCCCATGGGAGGCACAGAGTTATTCCTTGGTTTGCTTCGCTTGCATGTGTAGCTTTTGCTTTATCTGTTAAACTGTCTGTATCTCAAACCATGACCTTTCTGTCTTTGCCGTTCTGACTCTCACCAGTCCCACTGGTGAGGGATGTGTGAGTGACTGTATGGCTGCTGGCTGGGGTTAAAACAAGATAAAAACATTTCAACTTTGGACTTTTCTCCCTCTTGCAAGCTGCAAATCTATTCACATGCCTAGAAAGTGCAGATCTGCAATGTTTGCTTTGCCACATTACATAAATCCTTCCACATACATAAATACTTCCACAGTTCTGTATATTATTTCCTGTAATTGTCACTGTCAGAAACATCCCAGCAAGTCAAACTCACTTTTCTATTTTTAAGGGGTGAATATGAAGCTTGTACAAATCACCATAAATGTGCTTATCAGTGCCAGTTTTGATGTGATGACATTACAGGTCTGACCAAAAGTCACTGGAAGTTTTTCTCATCCCAAAGTATATTCTTCTTGTGTAAGCACAAGCACAGTATAGAGCCTTCTCTGTATCTGTCCACATGAAGGCAGGTATTCACAGTCCACAAGGTAGGAGAATAATTGTAAAAGCTCCTGTTTAATTTAATTAATTTCAATGTTATTTGTAACAAATTATATATGTAGCTAACACCAATACCTCATTAATATAAATAACAGGAGTTATTAAACTAACTGAATGGCTCTATTAAGAATGTGGATTATTGTTAAAAATAATTATCTACAAATAAAAGAAATAATGTGATTATACACAAAGATGAATGGCTGGCAAGAAAGAAAAGGAATGGTTAAGAGAAGATGAATTATCTCAGTCATTTTGAAAGTAATTGCCATTGATCAATGTTTGATGGCCCCCATGTCAGCACTCCTGGACCTAACTAGTAAATGCTCACATTACAACAAAGAACTGCTGCAGGGGTGTGGGGATGAGATAGAAGGAGGTAGAAAACATCATCATCCTTATCCAGTGCGGGGAAAAAAAAAAAAAAAATGGATACAAGTTCTTCTCTTATGCCCAAAGCTGAAGCAAACTGTTATTTGACAAAGATTTTGTTGCTGAGTGTTTGTTAATTTGTATTACCTTCAAACACAAGACTTTTTTTTTTTCAGTCTGTTGATTCAGCTTCGTTTCAAAAGCAAATTAAAATATAAATAAAACACATCCTACACAAAAAAGGGGACATGATTCTGGATACATTTCATTTTGATTTTTCTTTTACAGGCAGTATGACAAGCTCTCAGAATTTAATTTCCAATTGCCTGGTAGTAAACATCTTAATTTCTCAGCTCCCAAAGACAGTTATCTTTTCTGACTGTTCTTTTCTCTTAAAAAGAAAATCTTTCTTTTTTTTGTTTCCAAATTGTGTAGATGGGAGTATCTTGCCAGTTAAATCTCACAAATAATAATTATTATAAAAATCCTATTAGGAAAATTAAAACCACTATTTTTTTTTATGATTCCTGTATCTAAACCACAATCTGATTAATGTGCTCATGCTTTGATTCACTTTTTTCAACATCTGAGCTTTTAAATTGATACAATAAAAAATGACTCTTTGTTGAACAGATGGTCAATCACAAAAGTTTGCTTTAGATTTAGCTTTGCTAACTGTTTCTTGGTTTTTTTTGTTTTTTTTTTTTTTTCCCCATGTAATTGTATATACATATTTTGAGCTATGTTCACCTGAGTAATACAGTATTTCACCTTTTCTGGCATGTCCAGATGCAGGTCAGTGATAAGTGGAACCCTCAGGGGTCTACTGGGACCAATACTGTTTAATATCTTCATTAAAGGTGGGGCTGAGTACACCCTCAGCAGGTTTGCAGAGGACACCAAGCTGAGTGGTGTGTTTGACAAGTCTGAAGAACAGGATATCATCCAGAGGGACCTGGACAAGCCTGAGAAGTGGGCCCATGGGAATCTCACTTTAACAAGACCACGTATCAGGTCCTGCCCCTGGGTCAAGTCAATCCCCAGTACCACCCTGGAGGATGAACAGATCAGAACAGCCCTGCCCACAAGGACTTGGGGTTGCTGGGGGATGAGGGACTGGACATGACCCAGCCATGCATGCCAGCAAAGCTCAGAAAGCCAAACATGTCCTGGGCTGCATCCAGAGCAGTGTGGGCAGAAGGGAGAGGAAGGAAATTCTGCCCCTCTGCTCTGCTCAGACCCCACCTGCAGGGCTGCACCAGCTCTGGGGTCCCAGCACAGGAAGGACATGGACAGGGATCGGGTCCAGAGGAGGGTCACCAAGATAATCAGTGGGATGGAGCACCTACCCTATGAGGAAAGGCTGAGAGAGTTTGGTTATTCAATATGGAGGAGAGAAGGCTGCAGAAAGACCTTCTAGCAACCTTCAAGTACCTAAGGAGAGCCTGCAAGAAAGATGTGAACAGATCACAGTAGGACCTGTTGCAATAGGACAAGGGGTAGTGCTTTTAAACTGAAGGAGGGTCACAATTAGGGTTAGGTTAGACACATGGAAGAATCTTTTTTACAATGACGGTGGCAAAACACTGGCACAAGCTGCCCAAGGAAGTTGTGGATGTCTCACACCTGGAAACATTCTTGACCAGACTGGATGGTGTTCTGGGCAACCTGTTGAAACTTCAGATCCTGGTGAAGATGCTCCTGCTCATTGTAGGGGAATTGGACTAGATGGCCTTTAAAGGTCCCTTCCAACCCAAATCATTCTATGATTATATGTAATATAGGGCTACCCATCAGCTTTTTACAGAGGCATTTTAGGACAGTGCTTCAACAGCACCTTATCTGTTTAAAGGAATTTTTTGAAAAAAAAACCCCCACAAACGCACAACACAGCTGCAGGGAATTACTCTGTTACCAACCTCGTGGTGCTATTACGATTTTTCTGTTCCTATTTGATTTTATATTTTTTTCAGTGTGAGGGCTGGCACACCTTTCAGACACACTCTCTATTCCATTTGAGTCTGTCCCTTCCCCAACATTTATCTAAAAATAATCAGCTGAATACTGTTTTTTCAAACCTCATACAAAAGCATTTTCAAAACAAGTGAATGCCTTGTAGCTATATTAAAACATTTTGAACACAACTCAATCTCTTGCCTCTGTTGCTTGTCATGATGCCCTGATATCTCATTAATGCATATTTTCCTAAGAATACCATGCTGCATGCTTCACACAAAGCATGTGTGTTACAACAAAACAAAACTTAATATGGCACAAATAATTTCTTCCTTCCCACACTCTGTAATTGAACTAATATTTTTATGCAGTCCCAAAATGGAAAAGTCTTTTTAGCACTTAATATATTAAAATTCACTACTCTCATTAGATTTGCTGCTAGTGTATATGCAATAATAAATCCCAAGTTTTTACTGAATGGACAGTAGGCTATGAAGAGAAAAAGAGTACCTATGTTACTAAGATTTATCAACAAAGCATGAAACAAGAGAAAACTACAGGTGTGGATAAAAATGAAGGAACAGAAGAAATGGACAAACCTGGGAGGAGGTGATGGCCTAGGAGTCTGCGTCTCTTATTAGAATCAATAACAATGCCAAGTTAAGAGCTCAGCTGCAGTTTATGGATGATGACGTGTGGAAATTACTCCTAATAAATGTAGGTTGAAACATGACTGAAAATAACGGGAGATGACATTTCTGCTTGGAACTCCAAACTGCTGCAGACATTTTGGGTTTAGGTTTGGGGATCTTTGCGATTCTCATTTGATTAGAAGTCAGTGCAGCCAGAGACATATTCAAGCTGTGTTGAGCCTTCTAACTGAAATTTCATAACTTCCCAAATCACAGGGATAACCACTACAAAACAGAGGAGATTAGATATGGAAAAAAAAAAAAGAGCAACTATTGAAAAGGAGGTTATTAAACACTGTAGAATTCAAACCTGAATGACAAGGCAAGAAGTTACAAGGGTTTTGTTTTGTTTTTTTTTTTTTAGCCTTGAGACTACTGTCAAGGAAAGTTCACCAGGTATTAAGTACAGAATATCAGCTATGATGAACAAAACTGTCATAGAGTGAGTGTTATAATAAAAAAAACCATGGGTTTTCAAAATGCTTTCCCTCTCCTTTTAGAGAATGTCTGCTATGATGAGAAGAAGGTATTACTAAGAACACAAAGAAGAAACACAGCCATTTGTCCAGGGGTTCAGGGCATATTTTTCTTTCTCCCAAATTAACAAACATATAAATTAATAAAAAGAAATCAAAGGAAAAAACCCCTACTCATCCTTTAACTTTCAATATGATCTATGCCTTAGAATTCAAAAGTTATTTGTGTAAAATGTATTTGTAATCCCATCCAAGAACGTGTACCTGAGTACTTCTTATCAGTATGCATCTTATCAAAACAAGCCATTTACTATTATAAACAAAAAAATTATCACTGCAAGAACTATTTAAAAGCTGCCAAGACTTGATTACCAGTAACTAATGTTACATTTAGAAATCAAATCCTCATTTACATATTATCCAGTCCTAATGATGCACCTTCGCTTAGAGACACCTTTTTAACGGAATTGCTTATTTTGAAGTTGAAGTCTCATGATTAAAATTGTTTATTTCACTACCCACTAAGAAACATATTTGAGAATGAAAAAATATTGGCAATTTTATGGCACACAATACTTCAATATTTTGGCACATAACCCCATCATTAGCTTGCAGGGAAAAGAGGTGCAGCTCTAACTGTACTTTAAATAACTTTAAATATTTGTATACACATACACACAAGACTTCTCAATACACAATGCCTCCCAAACAGGAAGCTTCTTTTTCTCCAACAGAACACATAACACCTGCTCACACTGCCACTATGCCTTCCTGAGTCAGACATGCAGCAGCAAAAATTTTACACTATCCTTGCCTTGAAAAGCTCTTCAACTTCTTTTTCACTAACTCAAAAAGACTCTGACACAGAAAAGGCAGACAATGAATGCTGAAGAGGTAACACTTGCCAAGAAACCAGAGTTATTATTAAGTAACCCTTCTCTGCCCTCCACATGGTACCTAGAGTCACAGAAGGAAGGGTGGATGGGAAGATCATCTACAGTGTATGGACAGGGCAGGGGAAAGCAAGTAGATTTGGAAGTGCTGTTGACTTCCAAATTCTACTAACCTCCAAGACTTTAAAATCTTCACAAAATCAAGGAGAGGTAGAGAAGAAAATCAAAAGAAAAAAAAAAAAAACATTTTGCATAGCAAGCTGTACATCTGAAAGCCCAAGAGGTAATTAAGGTGATTTAAGTATGAAAATCCTCCACTTTGCAGCATGTCAGTGGAGCTCCCTCCTACTGTGAAGCACATGCAAAGATAAACTCAAACAGAAACCAGAACTGCTCAGAAAATAAATGTTACATGGTACATGGAGGTAACTTCAGTGACAAAAACCCCAAAGCTCCAGTAAATATTCAATGCAGGAACCAAAGGAAAAAAAGCACAAGATGGGTCAAGAAAAGATGAGTTCAAAGGTTTTGGAGATCAGCAGAGAAACACATCACCCACTCAAATATAAGCAAGAAAACCAGCAGAAAAGCACTCTGAAAAGGAGAATCACATGAGTTTGTTGACCCTGCAGAAATTGATACAGACAAAATAGACATGAAGAATGGAAACTGAAGAGCTGTAGCTCAGAATGTCACTAATTTCCTGTTTTTTTGTGCTTCACAAATAGAGATGAGGCCATCTAGGTCTTGCTTGTGTTCTCACAGAGAACCTGGGCTGTGCCTAGGATCAAGAGGTGGAAGGCTAATGTACTGACTTGCACCACTGGTTCACCACTTCCATGCAAATGTCTCATTCCATACACAGGTCTCATTTGAATAACTGCGTCTAGCTGAGCTAGTGCTAGTTAAAATGTGCCAAAACCAATTAGTGAATAAAGATGCTGCTATAGCAACAGGATCTAATTTTCCAATTAGTAATAATTGCTGAAACACCTGCCATAAAACATAAATACATTTGGATTGGGGGTCTTTGAAATAAACTTTGCTTTTAAGTTTCTTTCCTCTCTCTTTTTTTAAATTGACCTTTAGCATGATAATAAAAGAGAAGAAAGTGCTCTTTTTGCTGTAACATAATACAGATAGATGAAGTATTATTTATTTTTAAGGGAGCCCCAAGAACGTGTCCTAAAGTCTTAAACTAATTATCTACGCTGTGCTTAGATACTCCCAGGCAAGAAAAAAAAAATCCAGATGGCACTCAGTTTACAAAGCAGAGCAGTGAAATGAATGCAATATTGAAATACCACCTGTAGGATGGAAATGCTCTGATTCACAGAGGTAAAGGCAAAGCAGTAGCAGCAGTGCCACAGTACATTTAGTCCCATGGTATGCAGCAGTGCTACAGTAAACAATTGTGGGAACAGGCAATGGAAATGGGATTCACATTTGCTCTGTGTTACATCTCAGAGAGTTTTAGCACCCTTTTGTATCAGTCACCACCCACTCACACATTGGACTGAAGTCAGAAATCTAATGCTGATTTCCACTCTTAGCACCTCATGAGAGTGCACATGATCTTCCAGTATTTCCATTTTCTGTATTTCAAACATTTACCCTTGCTCTCCACCTGTGGAGACACTAAACCCCAGGGCAAATACACAATCAAGTCCTTACAGGTTTCAGTGAGGTAGAACAAAATGTGCCACTTTTTCCTCTGCACTGAAATGACTGATCATACAACAGCAGAGCAATTCAGCAATTCAGACTGTAAAAGACCAGCCACATACTAATTCCCTGCTTGTAAGAGCCTAAAATCACCCATAAGGATTCCCACTTAAGCCTCTTCAGAGACCCTAATCAGAGTGAACATAAGCAGTTAATCAGAAAGGCAAGTTTCCCAACAAATGTAAGAAATTCCCAAATGGCCAAGCCCAGCAGTGCTTCTTGAAACAGCAGCAGCAGTAACTGCAGCAAACAGATGTTGTTGTTTCACACAGATAAGTTTTAACAAACACTTAAAGACATGGCTCAAAAACATTATTTCTGTACCACAACAGAGTTTTAACTTTTTTTTTTTTTTAATTATTATTGGAACAGGAAAGGAGAACAACAGTCATAAATGATGAATTTATACTTTAAGCAATGTACACTGCTCATTACATTTACATTTGTAAACTGGTTATGCCATCTGTTGGGACCAACAGAAACAATTTGTAGACTTTTTTTTTCCTGGGGGCTTTTTAGCTTATCAAAAATAAGCTGGATTTTTTTGTTTAATAAAATGATCTAAGTAAATTTACAGAAGTGCCTTCTCAGTTACATGCTACTGTAGCATGCTTCAGAGTTTCAAATAATGTGTTAGCTTCAATAGTTTACACAAAATCATGCTGCTTGCCCAGTTATTATTCCTGAACTCCAAAGGGGCATCTTTGGATAGAGGGGCTTACATAAAAATGGCTACTTAATTAAGCAAGTCACTTTCACATCACCTTTGAAAGACGCTGTCACAACAATACATTTTGAGATAACAATTTCTGATAAAGGCTCTTCCAGCATGATGAATTATGCTCACACTGAATGCTTAGAAATAAGATGTGATCCTGCTATGTGTTTAAATCATACTAAGGCCCATAAGGTGCCATGGAAACTACTGGAAATCTTACCATTGAAATGAATGCAAAATTGTGTCAAGATTGAAGAAAAGCCTTAGCGGTTCCATTAAACAGCATAAGGGGCTGTTTTTTTTCCTTTATTTATTTTAACAACTGGCTTTTCATCCTGATAGCACCTTCTAGGACTTCTATAAGCCAAAAGAACACGTATACTAAAGAACAAACCAACCAACCCTCTGAACAGCCAACTAACCCAAACCATCCTATTTGTTACTACACAGCAACAGAATACACTGTAATTTCAGTTTATGACCAGATTATCATAGAAGGCCTTCTTCCTGTATTTCTAAATCAGGCAGGAAATTCAGTGTGCTTGAAAATGCAGGAAGAACTCCTTGAACCCAACTTTTTTTGGGTAGGTTCTAATATAATTGTATTTATGAGACTATTTTTTGGCTGTAAAAGAACAGAAATGTTTTCTCAACCTTCACACTGGTGCAGGACATAAGGCCACCTGCTTTAAGCATTGGTAATCTCATTGACACCGATAAATTATTCATGCTTTGAAAATTAAGCGATTAAGTTTGTTCTTACATTTTTTTCCTGGACTGGACCTCTAGGTAAGAGGCTTAACACACTGAACAGGCTGTGCACGGCTTTTACACGATGGACTCAGTTCTAGAACAGCTCAGGAAGTCAAGCATACTGTTTATCTCTGGTATTATTTAGCATGTTATTCTTTCAGGGGGACAAGTATGAATGGTGCTCCCTGAAAATGCCCAGGCAAGCATGAGAATTGAAGGGGCTAGAAGATAGGCAATTACTTCACAAAAGGACAGATCTACAAAGAATTGACAACAGGCTACACTGCAGGGAATGAGCTGAGTTAAGGTTTGTACTGTGAATTAAGATTTAATGAGTCCCTGGGCAAGCTTTATCAAAGAAACTAAAGGGGGAAAAAAAAGACTGCTTGATCATGGATTAGCTAAATGAAAATGCTACGTATGTTAAAAATAAAATCTATCCAAGACAGAGTGACCTTGAACATTTAGCTATAGCCCCAGCCATCAGGAGGTAAAGTATTCTCTTATTTCAATGTAATGATGAATTGGCTGCAACAAAAATAAATCTACATTGTAAGAGCATTGCCAAATCAGAGGGGTATATTTGTAATATATGTTTTCTGATAATATGAGATTTTAAATATGCTTTTTTTCTTTATGGAAAGATTAAAAAAAGGATCAGTTTTGTAAAACAAGTATAATAATCAATGAAATGTACAAAAGTTTTAATAGACTCTCCCTTTTATTTCCTTATACCCTCACAGAGACAGTAATCTTAAATCAGATGGGCACCATATCACATCCAACACACAAATACAACTACCAAGGATAATTATCGAAATGATGATAAGAGTTCAGCGCACAAAGTGATTCTTTTCCTTTGATAACTACACTGAGGAACTGGTTTTCAGGACAGAGCAAATAGAGTTTATTGACTGATGCAGATTTATCATAGGCATAAAGCAGGCATTTGAACAAAACATTTCAGTTTGTCACAAAAGTAATTCCATTTCCTATTTCCAACTGATGATAATTTTAAATGTAACTGATGGTAAATTATTTGTGTAGCTAGGAACTAGAGGTCTCAAAATCATAAATTTGAGAACATTTTTCAACGGTTTTTCTTCTATATTAGACATAAATTGACACAGAGAATAGTGGGGAACATTCTGTTCCCAACAAACTGAACTCATCCATGTAAGACATAATCACAGCCCAGATTTCAAGTGCCATAATTGCTGACTAAGAACCCAGCTACTAAGGAGAAAAAGCATGATCCAATGTCTTCTGAAAAAGCTCATTGAATATTGCACATTTCACAAAATAACAGCAAAAATGGTAATTTTATTCTGTTTAAGAGATGCAATGTTCTTCTCAATGTAAAATTGTGGGACAGAAACTTCTCTTTGGGAAAGCAAGAAATTAAAAACACTTTTGTTTTTGTAACAAGGGTCATAGTCAAAAGCAAGACCAGATGCATAAACCTGATGAGAAGCATTAGAGCTTTTCCCCATGACTTGATGGAAGCCATAGGAATATTTGACCATGCTCAGGTCCAGATTACACAGATCAGACTCTATCCACTCTTCCTTTGCCCAGAAAGAATCGGTAATTTGCAATCATGTCCTAGCACCGTCACGAATTTAAGGCTGTAGAAACATTTTCAGAAGCAAAGGATTTAATAATTTTAAGGGAAGATGTCTCACAAATTATTACAGAAAAGCGGATTTATAAAATGTACAATATAAGTAACAAAGATGTCAGAATCTTTAGTTTTTCCACCCTCAGAGATTAGTTTTTCTATAGAAATGAGACCCTAAGAGATTAGCTCCCTTCTGCATTGAACCAATATAAAATTTCAACATTATTGAAACTACTTGTTGTATAAACATGGTATTTAATAGGTGGTAATAGAACTACTTGCCATAACTAAAGAGCAAGGCACTGAAAACACCTACCTATAAACTCCATAAAAAGGAAGCTGTAAAGAAAGCAGACATCTTCATAATTTAATGTAAAACAGTACCATCAGACTACAACTCTTAAATGCTGTAAGTTTTTTTTCCCTCTTCCCCATGCACTTACTTGAAATAGCTGAAAAAATGCTCATTTTTATTTGCTATGAGAACCATGGCCAGTAAGTTAAGATTTCAAGATCCCCATTAGACATGGGCTACTAACAATAGTAAACATAGAGTCCTTCCCTAATATGATACCATCTCAAAAACAAGAATGTATTTACAGCTCTCTATTAAGGAGACAAATTATCAAGTGAATAATCCCCACCCCCAATTCTACTCATTCAATGCTAGAAAAAATTTTTCATTGGATACAGTCTTCAAAAATCACAAAATACTTCTACATCAATAAAGGCAGTAAATCGTGGCTCTGATCAAAGCAATTTGGCTTTTGGCTTCACCTTTTGCTTTCTCCTTCTTTTCACAATGCAGCTGCTAGCAGCTGCCCTTTGTTTCAATGAACTTTCAGGGAGATTTTCCCTATCAATAAACACAAAGACTCATTAAAGACAAACAAGGTGGAAGAAAATCCAAGCAACATGAGAAAAATTCTGATCCAATGATGCCAGCGGCAAAACTTCTATTTCTGTGTGATCAGCAGCATCGTCTCCAGGCAATTCCCCAGAGCAAGGTAAAGTGGTCTAATGGTTTCAACTCAAGTCAGGAAATGTGCAGAACTGCCAGATTTCAGGTACAACCCCAAGCAAGTCACAGAGCTGCTCTCAGTTTTCTCATTTGTAACACACAGATAAGGAATCTGGCAAATGTACACTGCCATAAAATAGCTAAGCATGATTATTGATTTTTGCCTTATGAAAGGCAACAGTACAGAAATCAACTGAAGAACACTGTATCCCACAGCTAGTAAGCAGGAGAATCTGGGAAGAAGGTGATTGTCTACTTTTATAATTATTGATTTTTATAGGGTACATATCACTTTATTACCTTGACACTCTTTAAATATGTAGCTTCTTAAGGAATTAACAAACCAAATACAAGAAGAAATGGACCTTACACAAAGGTAAGGTCACATATCTGCCAGTAGGAGAAGTGCTTTAAATTACAAAAATGAAAGAAATGATATTAAGTAGGCTAAATGTCAGAGACTCCTGAGTGTTTAAACTTAATTAGAGGAAGACTTTGTTTTAGTAACATTCTGAGGAAGAGATAGAGTTCATAGTTGAATACCTACGAAGAAAAATCACCACAGATTTCTAAATTCTAAAAATGTGAAAAACTGAAAGAGGCTTTTTTGTGTACATCCTGTTGGGGAGATCTGTAAAGTACAGCTAAGCACCCTTATATACATATAAAACACAGAAACTACTTCTGGAGTTTCTCCTCAAAATTAATACAGTTTGGTTCTTAGCTGTTTGCCACCAGGACTAAAATCCTGCAAGCTTCAATCTGATGGCCCAGGAGCCCTGTCCATGCAGGAGGAAAAAATTAACTGATCAAGAGATAAACTTTTTCCCCACGGAAACTAAGGTATAAATCCACAGAAGAATTTCCTTTACAACAGAGGGTTTTTTTTAAAGTCTGCTGAAAAGTGCTCCTAGCTCCACCCTTGTTCCAGTTCCTTCCTGCTCCCTGCACTGCATCATTTAAATCACGGGCAGTAATTGCCACTGTAGCTGAGCCAGAACCTGGCAAGGAGCAGAGAAAAAAAGGAAAGGGATCATAACCTTTTAGACCAGCTTTTTCAGAAGAGGAATCATGATCCTGGTAGGTACTGGCAAATATAAAACACTTCTATTGCAAAACATCAGAAAGGTTGCTGCAACTACCACGTTGATCATAAAAAACATCAGCAACACTGACATGTTATATCTCTCTGTGGCAAGCCAAGGATCAACAGTGTTTGCCACCTCATGGACAAACAGTAAAATACAGACTGTGGGCATATTGATGGCTGGTAGCAACTACAAGTGGGATTAGAGGCTTCCAGATGAAAATTTGTTCTCTTCAGATGAACAGGATTTGTAGTCTTCCACAACAGTACTGAATATTGATTACAGCTACATGTACTTGGATCTAGCATTTTCAAATCCCTTGTAAATAGGAGAAAAATTCTGTTTTCCTGAACACACTTGTTAATTTCAAAAGAAGAGATAGAGTTAATAAGAAATAAGAAAAAAGGA
Organism: Passer domesticus; assembly: GCF_036417665.1. Classification (NCBI taxonomy): domain Eukaryota; kingdom Metazoa; phylum Chordata; class Aves; order Passeriformes; family Passeridae; genus Passer; species Passer domesticus. Next base: position 31,903,443 of record NC_087477.1, on the reverse strand, counting down.
GAGGGACCATTACCTAGATTTCTAGATCAGTGATGAGTCTAATTTAAAGAGCAAGTTCACTTGCATACAGCTCAAAAGATATACCAATGCAAAAACTCATTTCAAATACTCAACACCACAGCTCATCACAAACTACATTTTTCAGAGAAATTAACATGCATGATTATTGAACATCAGGACAGAGAATATGCTGCAAGTTCCTCTCCCTCCTAGCACACCAATGCCTAGGGGCACCTTTTCTCTTTCAATCTAATAGTATTTGTGAGGTGCCAATCAACTGGCCCCAGATTCCTTACCCTTGTTCTAGAAAGTTCCAGAACTTGACCTGCTCCTCATTCCAGCCAGAGATTGCATAGAAAACATATGTTCAATCTCTTGCTTTTCTTTCCAGTCTGTGAAAAATCCCTCACTAAACAGGGAATCTCTACCATTTGTCTTAGAAGGGGTATTAGCATTAACTAGTTGCTAGTGCAATTAACTAGCATGCTAGTTAAACTCCTAGATGAATCACAAAGGCTCAACCTGACTCTTTAAATTGCCATTATTCAGAAAAGGATTAATTTGGAATAATTGGAAAGGGATTAGATTAACTTCAAATCCGAGTACCGTTGTAGAATAAGAATCCACAACACATTCAAACACCTACCAATAAAGCAAACATTTAGGAGACACACGTGTCTAGGAGACAAAATAGATCACTTCATTAGTCTCTGCCTTACCCAGGGTTCTGCCTGCAAAACTGTGCAAATGTGTAATTTGGTATAATATTTGAGTAGTATTTTGATTTGTATAAAAACTGGAGTAAGAGAATTGAGAGCAAATGAATGTAAACTGACAACTGTACTCTATGACATAAATTAGCTGGAGTTACTAATTTGTTCCTGCTTCTAAAACTTCTTACTGGGTACAGTATTTTTATTTCCCATAATTCATGTTTCGGTTTGTTCACTGTTTAAAAGGTGCAGTCTGGCTTGATACTGCCCCAGGCAGAGTAATTGTACTTACCAAAGCTGAAATAAAAATGTCCAATTTAGAGTGCAAACTGTCTGTCTATAATGCATGTTAAAAACTTAAACGAATCTCAGATCAATAAAACTTAAACCAATTCTTAAATCAAAACTCTGCAGATCTTTCAAACTTACATTTATATTTTGGTGGTTCAATGCACTTGGTTGCACAATTTTCTTTAGCAAGTTTCAGCACTTTAGAGATGGTTAGTGTGACAAATGTTGAGTAGTCAAGAGATTGTGTTTTCAGCTCTTGCTCAAATTTAGGTATGTGGAAGGTGGCACTTTTTTTTAAAAAAAACGACCCCTAGTTAAGAAGCTCCCCCCTTCCTGCTGAAGGAATTACATTTACATTTTACATTTCATGGAATCTAGAATTACATTTATAGCTTTCCTGCAGTATTTTTCATAGAGCACAAGCTATCATACTCAGTGATCTGTCCTCCAATTTAAAAGCAAAAACAAGGACAAAACCATAGTAGGACCTGGATCTTGCATTTTAATGATAAAGAACCAAAACAAAACATAAAACAAACCTACAAACAAAACACTTCATGGGGAAACCCATCAAAAAGAAAGGCAGAACAAATCTAGAGATCTCTTGATAAATTGAATAAAACACCTGCAAGCAAACGAGTCTGCAGACTTCTAATGGAAACAATATCTAGACAATTGCTCTCTTTCCCTTTATTTTACTCATTTAAGGCCACCTTAATGATGTGGATACATTAACTGAAATAGAAACTCAGGTTCTGAGCACAGCCAAACTACTGGTTATTAATCTCAGTTTCCTCTGTATTTCTCCACTTTCTTTATATATCCTGAGAACCATCTCATTAAAAGACAAAATGAAGCCAGACTAGACTTATGTGAATTAGTTCAGTTTCTGAGTACTTTTTCCTCTGAGAACAGAATCCAACAGACTAGCTGGATTTTGTGCCAATTGTATTTACATTATTTACATTTTCACTATAGCTCCTGTCAATTCTACAAATCACTTACTACTCAAATACTAAAACATTTAAAAGTAATGAAACACACCAAGGAAATTACAATGGCTAGTGGTAATACCTCAAATTCCATATTCATATCATAATGGAAAAAACAAGTCTCCTTATCTAAGCTCTGGACACATTTCCTAAAGCTGACTCTAGACCAATATTTCTCATAAACTGCCCGACTCTCCTTCTATCCCTCCTTTCCATGGTTTTCTGCAACTTTCATGTCACCAGTATTAAGAGGGACTTGGAGAAGTATTAATGTTTTGTCCTCAAATCTACATCTCAGATCTTGGCAATGCTGAGAATTCGCCTTTTTTCAGGTTTCACATATCTTACCCAGACTTAATGTCACTTTACCAGAAGGCCTGGGATAGCAAGCCTCTCCTCACTCCCCAGTGAAAGGTTTCTGAGATACTGCTCTTAGATTCTCTCTGGTGCAAAACCTATAACTGATCTGATTTAGATTCTAACCTCCAATTTATTCAATTTTTCTATCAGCTTCCTTGCTAAATGTTTTGGCTTCCCTTCAGCTTCTTCCAGCACATAGCTGCATCTTCCTGCAGCACTAATGTCTGCAGGGTTTTTTGCTACTCTATTAGAACTACTGATTAAACTTAACGTTTTTTTTTTTCTTTTTCTCTCAACTGAACATGACAAGTAGGAAAAAATACCTTAATAAAAATAAGCATAACCATAACAAATTAATCTGAACAGCATTTTTTCCAAGTGAGTTGCCAGCAAAAGAGGAAAAAAGAAGATCATAGTCACAAGCCATCAGCCTGTACTGGAAGCAGAAATAACTGTCCCCCAATCCCATTTTGCAAAGAAACCCACATTGAGTGCTTTCTCAAGCACTGAAAAACAGAATACCAGGACTGGAGTATATGCTTCCTTTCTGTTTCTAAAACTCTCTGACACACTCTGCAGGTCAAAAGGCGTCATGTCATGGTGTTACAGTCTAAATGGAACAGAGGAAAGCAGATCAGGACCTAAGGAAGGGAAAGCAGACTGTAAAGACTCTCTGAGTGGGGAAGAAAAATTAGTAATAATTTTAAAAAGTAAAATACAGGTACAGCTGCTACAATTCAAGAGCTTGTTCTTCAAAGAACAAACATCCTGCTTGCACAGGAATTTAAAGAGTTTAAAACGTTTTCCCAAATATGTTATTTTACTGCTAGGTTAGGATACTGACTTTCTTGTCCATGTCATGTCTCCATTTCTTGGAGAGGCACTAGGATGGCAAATGAGCCATAGGTGAGGCAAAAGGGATCAGTGTAGTATGGACACAGAGGGACTTGGAGGAGTATGAGAATGCTTGCCAGAGGAAAGAAGAGGGGAAAGGACATTTTCCAACTGTGAAGGACAGTGACTACATTGTGGTGGCTCCTGCCAAAATGCTGACACCAGCTACTGCAACCAACAACCCTTGCAACTCACTGGTCTGCATAAAGACCAATTCCTTTAATCCCAGCAGAGCTTCCTGGTGCTCCTCCACCCCTTTAGCTGCCTGTACAGCACCAGAATTGAACAGAGATGCTGTAACTGAAATGAGAAATTCTCTCATTTTGCCAAGTATGCCACTATCCCAAGATCACACTGGCTGGAAAGGGAGGAAACCCAAAGATGTGCAGTACAACGCCACTCACATGATTTAAAGGTTTACATTACTGCAGAGTGAGCAAAGATGGTGAATCAAATTCCAGCACAGATTGAAGCTTACACTGAACTGAAGAAAATAGTGAGTTTAACTAAGCGCAGAGGAGGAGGGTAAGTAAACCTCATGAAGCAGCCACAACACTCAAATTAATTTTAAACATTTCTGTGGAATAACTTCTGCATGTTATTTCCAAAGCTGGTTAGCACATTGTAGGTGCTGCTAGAGTAAATATGTACTCTCACATGTAGGTGTGAATTTTATGACTACAGGCTATACCTCTGAACCTGCCACTGCTGCTTTCTTGAGAGGAACTTTCAACTGTGACACCTGCCTCCCTGTCTATAAATTTCTCTTCATATAAATGATGTTTGCTCTACATCTCAACAGGAGAGACTTGCCAGAAACAGGGAGCAAAGAAGTAAAAATATTCTCCCTTTCTTTAGTAGTAGAGGAAAAACATTTCTATCGTTTTGCTTTACACTTCTAGTTCACCCTGAAAAGCAAATTCTGCCAGAAGTTACTTAAAATACAGGAGATTTTAAACTGGACAATCAAGCTGCACACACATGAGTGGCCCCATGGATTCACCTCTACTGATTCTAATTTCAGAAGTAGAAATTTCCAAATGACAAGTTTATATACACAATTTATAAACATTCATTTTGGCAGGACATTTTCTAGATATGAGAATTGCTTTTTGCATCAAAAAGATCTTGATATCTGCTAAACAGTGTGATTAGCCAAGATATCAGGTAAGAAAAGTGGTATAAAAAAGGCAGGTACAAGATACCCTTGTGCTTCAGGACTCCTTGTTAAAACCATTTTCCATAAATATACTTTGTCCAGAAAGGAAACTTTGGCCATGATGTATCATTTACAATTTCAGAAGTAATTTTATTGCAGGAGAATCTTGGATTAAAAAAAAAATAAAAAGTGATACAGTGCAAAGTTTGATTCAAGCTTCAGTATTGGAATAGTTACTGCTGCATTATAATCTAGAGATGGATGGTGGATAAAGAATTACAAAAAATACAAAAGGGCCTTATAGGAAGCCAGCCAAACACTTATTCTGAAATAAAAAGATCTAAATCTTGCTGAATTACTTGAAAGGACAGAAAGCTTAACATTATAGAAGGAAGATAAATCTAAATAACAAAGATATATTAAAATACTGTCAAGTTATTTTGGTTTAATTATTTTTCCAACACTGACAGTTTTGTGAGGTATTTATAATGAAATCACTTTAAAAAAAAAGTTATTTAATTTGAAACAACAGATCACATTTAAATCTTGTCATAATATTTCTTCTTCCCTCCAAGTCCATCATATCTATATTTTATGAATATTTATGCAACAAAAATGCCATCTTTTTCTGAAGAAGAGAAAGGAGCTTTTAGCAATTAAATGGTATAACAACTAAAACAAGTACTTCCACAGAAGCTTTTCAGAGTATCATATTTATTATATATTATGCTGCTAGCCTAATTAGACTAATTTGTTAAGCTGACAATCATTTAAGCTGGGATGAGCTAAACAATTTGGTCATTACATTCTTTAATAAAGATGCTTTTTTGTTTTGTTCTCTTGCAGACAAATCCTTACAAAAACAAGCAAGCAGCTGGTAGCCAAAAACTACCTTGTACTACACAATTGTTTACACCAAACAGCTAGGAAATATAATGCAAACAGTATTTCAAGCATTTACACTCCTATACAGAGTTACACACAAAACCCTGAATAATTTTTACATGAAAACTATTGTTTCTAACCATAGAGTTTTTTAATCATTAACCTATGCAGCAATAAAGTTGCCAAGGCAGTACAACCCCACTTTTGGAAGCACTTTCTCGACATTTAGTCATGCTGTCCTATCCCAAAACTCACAGATGCTGCGGAAATTTCATGCTTACCTGACTAAGATGGGTTGACAAATACCATAGTTCCACCCTTTCCTATCCATAAAGAACTTTGCAAACATTACCCTGTCTCCAAACACATTAACCTCTAGGCATAGAAAAATTACAACTATAATGTTGGTCACGACTTGTATAAAATTTTCAAATTTAGCAGGGAAAACAAGAATAAAATTCGGGAGCAATGTCTTCTTTAGATTATTTAATAGTCAAGCATGAAGGGGTGTGTAATTTAGCAGTGCCATAGTTACATAAGCATACATTTGAACACACATCCAATTCAAAACCCCCACCCTCTGGGAATCTGTGCCCTAGTTTCCCAGTAGCCTACAGCACATGCCAAATTTGAAATGGAAATATTTCCCTAATCAGCTAAATCTGGGTCAAAATGTCAACTCAGCTTAGGTCCAAGTCATTGCCACTCATGATCTCTGGGACAGCCATAATGAATATTTGTGCAGCATGAGGGAGTCCAGACGCTGACTGTGGGGCACAGCCTCCTAACAACTGCCACAAAGGGAAAAGTACACACACACTTTGGTACACTTCCTCAGGAAACTGAGCATCAGGAAAGACACATGGCACCTGTCTCCACTTGCCCTTGTGCCCTCTGCACAATAGCTCCTGTTCTGTAAAAAGGCACTTTGCAATCATGACTCCTGTTGGGATGCAGCGAATCCGCATGGAAGCACTTTTGCATTGGAACCACAGCAAAGTGAAGGCACTCATTTTTTAGCCAGTCAAATAAGCTACCTTAACTAAGATACACAATGTTTTCAGGTAAAAGACCACTTGAAAGGAAGAGTCAGACACACAACACTTAAAAAGAATTGCTCAACTGTACTGAAGAGGAGGATGGTTATGCCAGTTAAACTCAGGGGTTAAGTAGGTGAGTCTCTCACTGGCATATCCAGAGTTCCAAACCATCCATAGTCAGTAGATATTTGTATTTTGCAGAATAAGATAGCAAAGACACTATTAGCTCTCCATGTTCACTTACATAGTTTTATAAAAAAATCCAAACCAACAGCATTGCACAAGAAAGCAAGGCTTTCACTCTGCAAACTGCCAAAATAGACGGTGATTTATTAATTAGTAAGAAAAACTTTGCCATGCAACTACTGTCTTCAGCGAGTTATACAAAGCAAGAGAACAAAACTAAAGCCGACTGTGACTTGACCAGGTTTGATCAATTTACATCATCAGCATGCCTAGGTCTTTGCTGGGACACTTCCCTTCCTTTAAATCACTAATGCATAATCTCAACACAACTTTTAGGTAATTTTTCTACTCTGTGAAAAAGCTACATACATTTGATGCGTATGCATACAAGCACATCCATGTAAAGACATGTTAGAGAAACTTAATTTTTAATCTGTTCAAAATTGCCCTCCCTCAGCTGCAAACAGTTCTGTTTTTGATGCAATTGGCCAATTGCATCAAAAACAGAAAACAACAATTGGCAATTGGCCAATTGCATCAAAAACAACAAAATGCAGATCTATTATTGTAAAACTGCATTACTTGATTGTCTTGGACTGCACCATTACATAGTCTGGAAGTAAGACACTTTAACCTACAGAAAGCTATGCCCTTCACCAAAACCTGATGTTTTTGCAGGTGATACATTTTGTGGGAAGTTCTCTTTTGTGAGGGCAATATCTTTTACACCTGAGGCAATGCCTAACCTGGTGCTGAGAGCAGCAAGCAGCTCTCCTCAGCTACAAAGAGTATCGCTTCAGGGGTTAACCACCGGGGATTGTTTGAACAGAGGGACATCTGGCACACCTCCCCACAGAGACCAAACAAATCATTTCTAATCTTCCTTTACTGTATCAGGGTCTGGGTCTCATCCAGTGCTAATTTGCAATTTTACCGTGCATTCCATCATTTTTACAATAACACGTAGTTAAAATACACAGCTTTATATTCATTCCATCAGAGCTTTAAACTGACAAAGGAAAGTTTATTTTTCTAAAGAACACTCACCTAGTACTGTTATTGTTTTTAGGAATACATCTGTGCTATTTTTCAGAGCTACTGAATTGTACAAAACCAAGAGTGTGAAGAATAAACAGAGCAAAATGTGGTAACACAAAATGTATGTTATTTGAGATAATAGAAAGGGTGAAATGAAAAATGATACTCTTAGAAGTACCAGTTCTATAAAAATTTCAAACCATCAATTTTACATAGCAAAATGAACAAAGGAGCTTTACAAGCAAGGCAATTACTTCTTTCTCTTTGTACTAAATGCACAAGAAACGGAATTAAAGAGAAACATTGTTTTTTCACTGTGAACATAAAAGCTTGAAGTTTCATATACGAAAAGACTTCAAGCCTTTTTTCCCTCCTTTAATTATTTTTAATCGTTCTACTCTTGCTTTTCATCTGAACCCCACCAAGGGGCCACTGTGGTAGAGATAAACAGGTGAAGCTTTGACTAGGATAAAATCCATTAAATTTCATTTGAGAGATGAAGAGGTAGAAAGAAAATAAAATCCTCTGAGAAGTGTATCACAAGGCATCTATGTCAAGCAGGGTAGGAAATATGACTGTATCACCCAGCTGTGCTAAGCAGAGTACCATAAACCAATTTGAGATTCCATCTCTTGGTTTCATCTGTTAGCATATGTCCTGTTTTCAGGGAATAACCTAATACAATATAATTTACAGGTAATAAACTGTAAAAGTCTTTGAACAGATTATCACCTCAACAAAGAAATCAAGTCATTAACTATATTCAGATACATTCAGGGACTCTTTTATCATGGAGCAATATTGCTGCTATGTATCTTGGGAGGTACACCATTTTAAAACACTGCTGTTCTACAATTGGACTTAGGAGTCGATGGAGAAGCAGGCTGAGGGCCTTCATTACTGAACTGCTAAGCTGTGGCAATGCAATCCCTCAGTAATGCTAACTCCCCAGCCTTTCTGACATTTTCATATTTTTACTCCCTAATCAAACAAGAATCAGCCTAGACACTTGAAATATGAAGTATAGTTTACATAAAACCTCTAAACTAATTTTGTCTGCTGGCACCACAGTCCATTTTTGTAGAAGAAGTGATGATGGTGACAAATACCATGATACTGAAAATTTTATGTCTGGAAAAAAAAATTTTCCATAGACTGCAATATTCAGTAATTCTTAATTAATTTTCAGGAGAAAGTGTAACTGGCCTTTGTATCACCACAGTAACTATATAAAAGTGAGCTGATCCATGGATAGCCCGATGTTCACCTTGAAGGGCCCTAAGCATTAAGAGTTAGTTATGGAATTGTTACTGAATACAATTCAAACCATTATTTATTCATACTTTAAGCTGAGGAGACTGAAGAGAAGCTATAATAATGTGATACTGAGATTCCAAAGGGGAAAAGACAAATGACATTTCCAGAGCAGCATCACGGCTTCTGTATATTTAATGATACACACACTACAGAATCTGCTAACACTTGCCAAGAAAGTGATATATTAAGCAGAAAATTGGTCAAGTTAATAAAAATAGTAAGAGTTTGTAATTTAACCTTTGAAACTTGACTATTACAGAAAGGCATTTTTATATGAATAAATACACACACATGTATATCTGAATGGGCCCATACATAATGCTAAGCCATACTAGCACTCGTCAGGGAAGCTAAAACACACATTATCATTTCTGTGTAATTGCCTGCAAGGAGAAACAATTTACAACAGAATATTTACATTTCTATGGCTTTAAATATACAGCTTACTTAAATATTAACATAGGGATGTATGCAGGCTTTTTTTTTTAACCTAAGCAATTATTTTTACATTATTTCATATTATTTTTAAATGTGTACATACTCTAGACTAGAAATATATACATATGTAGGCATTAAAATATATAAACAAAGACAATGTGTATTTGTATTTTATAGCTGTATTTAAGTGGGATGGATTTCAGACAGTGTAAAATACTTCTCACAAAAGAAATTGCATTTGCAAATTTTGGCACACTTAAACAAGTGACAGTTTATATTCAAATTTTTAACTGTTATTAATATGATTTCTAAAAATGTATAAGCTAACTGAACATCATTATGACCTGAAAGTTTTTGAGCAGAATCATTTCAGTTTCTAGAACCAGTAACATCTTGGTTAATAAGCTTCAGTAATGTGGAGTCACTTAAATTTGTATTGGAGTAGGTTGTGGAAGAAAACGTCAGTCTGTGGCACAGAGAAGTTTTATTCATCCTGCCTTACAAATGTAAAGATTCAGCCATTTCAGATACATTTCAAATTGTCTTATGTATCAGATTTATAAATATTTAAATACTTTACACTACTGAAAGATATATTAACATTTATATTGACTATTGAAATACCTATATAGACTTGGGAGAAATAAATGTTAATTAACTGCATTTCTAAGACTGTACAACCTCATACTGAAAACAAAAAATCCATTTCCTGGAGTTTCCTAAGCACCTTCAAAGAATATGAAAATATATGTCTGCATTCCCTCTAATACAACCAGCCTACTAGCTAAGTCACAGCAGGCATGGCTTTGACCCATTTAACAGCTCATCTTTACAATTTCTGCTGGATATATAAAAGCCCTGGAAAAGACAGAGTTAAAAGGCTTTTAACTACAAGCAGAATTTTGTTTCCTAAGAAGATGCAGATTTTTATCACCTGGAAAAGAGCCCTACACATAATAGACAGCAACTTTGTTCTGGGCACCACATGCTGGCCATCAAGCTTGGCATTTCATTTGCAGTAAATGTTACATGGACTGGAAAAGACCAGTTCACAACCTCCAAAAGTGGTGTGTGATGTTGCCAGAGAGGTTGAGATATAAGTACAACTGAACCAACTTGTTTTTTAATAGAACCAATTTATGTTTAGACAACTCAAATTGTGCTACTGGAAACACAGTGCTGTAGATGTTATAATCAAAGCAAACAGGCACTTACTCTGAAGGTATATAAAATAATCCCTGATCAGACCCCCTCACATCTTAACAATATCAAGCAAAAGAACTTGAAAGTGTAAATATTCCTTGACACTGTTTGCTAAAGAACAGAATAATGATAGTACATAAACCCAATGTTATTTTCAAAGCAACACTAAGATGAACTTTATATAATCAATGGACCTTATGGTATGACACAGATCATGTAAATAGATTCACTAACACCTGGAGAGACTAATGTTTTGAAAGAAATGATCACTCAGTGCTTTATGGTTTTGGAAGTGAAGTATTTCCTTTTTTATTTCTGAAAGACAGTGTGTTTCAAATATGCCATTTTTAACATCAAGTTTTAAAAATTTGGTAAAAGCCTAAACACACGTCATATATAAAATAAGGAAATACTTGCAACGTCTTTTTTCAAACTTTAATACATACTATAAAAATAGTTTTTCAGTGTGATTACTTCCAATGTTCAAATTCTTAACTTTGTGAATTTCCCATCTTTCTTTAGAACCAGCTGATAATGTCACCTCTGTGACCTCCATTCTTCAGTCATCTTTTTTATGCTTTATCTGTAAGCATCACTGCTAGAGTATCCCAAGTAAGACCATGATAATGATTTACAGGTTCAATAGAATTTTCTGTATTTGTCCTTTACCCTGATCTCTTCTGAAAGAGGGTGGGAGGGGTTTATACACTACTTCGGATCTTTGTTGTCAGTGTCTCAATTCTATCCCTGTACAGGTAGCAGAAAGTGCTAAATTCCGAATTCATGTGATGGGGACAGAAGCCAAAGGAATCTTAATAATATTCAGAATTATCATAGGAAATGCAGGCAAACAAATGTTATTTCTCCTAACACTCTGAATGACAAGTGTAAACTTAATGGCAACACAAAACTTTAAATTTAGTAGAGAAAATGAAAGAATTAGCTCGTGAAATATTACTTGCTTCCTGGTCTTCAAAAATTACACTGTAAATCATCAGAGAGTGTTTGCACTATAAATACACTAATTATGCCAAGACACAACAATGGTACGAGCTGTATGCAGTAATGGGTTGTGAGAAAAGTATAAAATGCATTTATTAATAAACTATTGAAGCTGCTTCTGCAGCAGAAAGGCACTTGCCAAATCTACAAATGCTATACAGGAACAATTTTCTAATTTCTAGATGCCTTCTGAAACCACAGAGAAGGTACATCACACATCTGTGTGATGTACCAGATGTAGCAGATACATCAACTACATCTGACCAGTTCCAGGAGATTGCCAGTGCTGGCATAACATGCAAATAAGTAGCACAGAATAACCACTAAAAAGGTATCAAACCAGTCTGAAAAATCCTAAAGAAGTTTAATACTTACTCCAGGACCATACTTTGAAAGGGTAAAATTTCTGGGGAGACCAAAGTTTTATATCACTCTTGAGAAAAGCACACTTTCTAAGTGAAACTCAGCATTCTGACTTCTGAGGCAAACCACATCACCAAAACAACAATAAACAGGCTAACAAACCAGCTGTTCTTTCCAGAAAGGTTACTCCGGCTGAAGCTTATTTTGATATGAGGTGTTCTCTGATATAACCCCATGAATTGTACTTTTTATTAGAAACTAAGAAGACTTATTATTCATTTCTTCCTTCAAGCTTTGATATACCTGTAAAAATTTCATATGTCTCTCCATCCAAAACTATAGCCCTGTCTTTGGCTGAACTTTATCTATTCTAACAGAAAATGGGCTTTTCAGGCTAAGCATGTTTAACTATTACTTGAAATGCTGGCTTTTCCTTTTATTTTCTGTGGCACATCTGTGTGGACTGAAATGGGATTTAGATTGCTTAATCAATAACAGGTTATGAAGCACATCATTGGGAATGCAGTCTACTTGAAGGGAAGAGCCCCTCAAAAGCTGCAAGTGCAACAGCGTGATCAGCAGCTCACCCTTGTTGCCCAAATAATAAATTACTTCAAGGAAGAGGCACAAGAGAGAAACCACAGTACCTAGATCTACTATCAAAATGCTGCATTACTACATATTTGCATTCATGAATGCTGGACTTTTTAATTATTATTAGGGAAAAAAAATAAGACAAGAGAATTTCTCAAGTTACAGTGCAAGAGACAACAGCAAAGACCTTCGTTTCCAAAACGGAACTCAAATCTTAAAATAAGATTAAATCATAAATTAATGTATGCAGCTGCATAGTTTACCATTTATGGTACATTTTGTTAGCAGATTTTATTAACAATAAGGAATGGCTACTAAAGCTAGGAAAATACCTTAATTTTTGAGTCAAAATTCTGAGGGTGTGGAGCAATATCTGAGACCAGCTACTCTAGTATAGCCTACAAAAATACTTCCACATCAGTGAGTACCACATTTTATAGGACAAATCTTGAACTAGCTCTTCAGGACACCGCAGCATTAGCAACACTGTAATGGCAGCCACACAAAGTAAATTATCTCTCCTACGGCTTTCAAAAGCAAGATTTTACCACTTGTGACACTGCAAGCCTTCTGGAGAAGCAAAGTGCGTGTTTTTGTTTGCATGCACTGAAAAATGTTGGGTGTCACCGTGATAATGCCAGCAGCAAAGACTTTTGGATTCAATCCAAGTGACAGGTTGAACTATCTTCTGGGAGAACTGAAATCTAAGCTTTTAAAGCTTAACATTTGCTTGGACAGTGACAACGTTAATAGGATGTGAACTTTCCTGCCGAAAATAGTTTGCAACTGCTTCAAAAATAAGCATCTCAGCTTTGTCTCAGAATTCATCTGTCATTGCTGGATAATACTAAGAGAAACACACACTTGCATTCTATTATCTTTTAATTATATTCATTTGGGTTTGGGTTTTTTTTTTCACTGTCAGAAGGCAACACGTCCATGAGGTTTTTGGTCTCTCCTAGAGCAGGACAGTTTGGTGTACCTTTGACAGCTGCAGGGGGATGCTACTACTACACCTTTTCACCCCTTCCTGTCCCTTTCATAGGTAAACAAAGAACAAGGTGGGGAAATAAACTAATTTTAGACAAAGTACATAGGCAGCTTGCAGAATACAGGACTAACCAATTAAATGTGGAAGAAGGCTTGAGAATTTGCATCCTGGCAGCTCTTCCATTAATGTTACAATTTGATTCTTCTCCTGTCCCAAGCCTGTTTGCACCTGGTGAATTCTCAGGTGATTTAATATTTTTAAAGTAATTTCCTGTTTTGATTTTTTGCAAATATCTTTCACTGCTCTCTGTTTATGGTTTCTGTCTTACTTATTCACAAAGCCTCCTATCCAACTATTTTACTAATATACAATGCTAAACTGTAATGGGACTGCCTAAACTCATTTCTTCAGGACAAATTACATTAGCACAAGGCAGTTTTAAAGGTAACAGAAAATATTACAGCATGTCTTAATGACATGCAGCACACTGCTTTGATGTCCAAAAAGGCATTTCGGCCCTGTGACTCTTATAACATAAAGCATGTTTACTGAAAGTGCTACCAAAAATTGCAAAGGATCAGTTAGTAAATTATCTTCATTGTTTAAGTGACAGTTTCTACTCAGCTTCTTTTTTGCATTTGCCTCCTTAACTAGGACATTCAATAATGTAATGAAAATATGTATTCTGGAACTGGGAAAACCACAAGGGTTATTTATGAAACAAAGATTTAAAATTCCATATAAAAAGTTCTAAAAAGAACTGAAAAATTCCTAAATCATAATTCTCCTACCATTCCCAAATTCTAGCTCTCAGAGGCAGTCACTTGGATTTAAAGTTGTCTGTAGTATAAACTGATAATTTAAATTGCCTCAGCACTGGCTTATTCTCTTAAGTAATTACAGAAAACTGAAGTACCCTTCAGTGTTTCTCAAATAAGAAAACAGTTTGTAGACTTGGCAATTCTGTTCATCTTTATACAAAAGTAAATGAGACTTGAATTAGAAGTAATTTCTGAATATGTGATTAATTTTATGTACATTTTACATATAAATGTCTTCTATCATTCCTCCTCAAAGAACACAGGTCTAAAATACATTAGAAGGGTATCAAGAGATAATGTTGCTGCCTGCCAGCATTTTGAAACCAAGAGAAGCAAATTTATGAGCACTCTAGAATATGCAGAATACTTATTACATTTTTGGTTTACATGCACACACTTCAGGATCAATACTTTAGTCTGAAAAACAGTAAAGGATTCTACAGTCATGACATAAAGAGAATAAAGAGGGCTTAAATAGTCTTTTTCAGTACAGCTTTATGTATTTATTAAATGTAACTCACGAAAACATCCTTTCTTAGCAGAGCATACTGTTTAGCTTGAAGTGTTTTACTTCATCTAAATAATTTATTAACATATTGCTCTTTCTTTACTTTTGCCTCATGAAATACTCAATCTTTGTTCATGAATGGCATTGAATTTTCAAGCCATCTAACTTATAATATTTCACAATAATTTCCTTCTAAAATAAGTAGTAGAAAATCAAGCTGACTGTCCTCAGGAGAAAGGTGGAATGGAAAGAAAGGATGTAACTGAGGTTACAAGCAAAGCTGGCTGCAATCCAAGAATTCTACCAGCTGAACTACTGAATTAATTGTTGGCTTGAATTCTCATTATATACTGCTTCAAAATTATACTGCCCAATTAAGCTGGCAATCTAATATTCTAACTACACCTTAGATTTTCTATATAGTACCCAGCAGTGAACTCCAAGAACTAATTAGATAGTCAATTTGAATCCTTGTTCATTGTTTTAATAACTTTTAATGCAAGACTTTGTTATTTGCTGCTGTGTTAACCTAAAATCCCTTTAAATTCCACTCTTCCTTCCAATTTGAAGAAACATGGTGGGAGCATGTCATGTGAGTGATATAATATTTCTACATATGAATGATTCACTAATTCTTGGTCAATAATTCAAAATTAGGGCACACCTTTCCAACCCCCTCCAAGAGCTGCCTGTTAAGTAATGGTTTAGTTCAGCACTTGGGCAGACGTTAGACTCAATGCATTCATCTGCCAGGGCCAACGCAGTTACAAATGTGTTTCCAAATGCTTGCTGACAACATGGCAAATGCCTCAAGTCTGTTAGGCAGCTTTATCACAGAACACAGAGGTTCTCAACAGCACTGGGAATAAAAGGTAAATGAAAACTGTCAATTCAAAACAACTTTTCCTCATATAAATTAGACTTTGTATGAACAAATGGATTGGTACTTGTTTTCTTCCACACTTGGTCAACAACTATACATCTCAGTTCTGAGCTCGGGTGTCAAAGCTCAAAGGATTAGCAGCAGGGGAGAAAGAAAAAGGGAGGGTAGGAACTAAGGAAAGAATACTTGAGGTGTTTTCTCCTCTTGCCTTGCTGCAAGAGACCGGTATTTCAAACACACTGCAAGCAATCCTTTGCCCGCTAAGGTACCTACTGTGCAATGCTCCTCATAAAGGGTAACATATACCAGAATAAAACCTTAGTCCAACACAATTTAACCTAAAAATCTAAAGACAATGGTGTTAGAAAATGCACAGAATAAAGAAAAAATATATACTGTAGATACAAGATTCCTGGCCAAGTTGAATTTTTTTTTTCCCCACCAATGGTTTTACACTCATGCTATGAAAACCGTAAACTTTCATAGTCCTACTAATAATTAAACACCACATGTACAGGAAATAAAGTCACATAACTTGCTCTCTGCTTTGATTAAAGTAATATGAGAATATACTCCACTTCCTAACATAAACATAGAAGCAGTAGCATGTACGAGACCACTGACCAAATCACTGTTCTGCTCAATCCATACTGAGCAAACACAATGAAATCTGAAAGAATTTAAGTGGGAAGAGATACTAAACAGGACATGTAAGGGTAAAAGGATCTGGTTTGCAGTGATTTCTGCATAGTTAAATAGACTCCACTCATGCTGTTTCCCAGGTATGAAAAGCACAGTGCCTAAGAATACACATAAAAACTACTCCTTTGTACACACTGTTCTCTAAGAGGTCAACAGATTTCACTGATAAAGGCAGCTTTTTCTGGGAGCTGGAATCAGGAACTCTATTGTCACTTGATGGTCAGTTGTTGGGGTTTTTTCTGAGGGAGGAAAGAAAGAAAGAGAGCAGTTTCATTGCCAAGCTAACAATATAAACCCCTCAGCACACAGTGCTTTAATGAAAGTTCATTTCCACTCAACCTAGTTCGAAATAAACAGCACAGGTACCTCGGCAGTGTTCTAAGTCCCACACAGGCTACCCAAGTCCATTCAAGTGCCTGTATACTTAGGCAATGCTGTGTAGATAAGCCCTAAAATGTGACATGGTATGACCCCTTGCAGTCCCCAGGCAGTGCCTAGTAATTGACAATACACATTTAGCACAGCAGATCCTGTACGCTTGTTAGGAGTAAAAATCCAAAGATGCATAGCTAAGAAAAAGCAGCTCCCTGCCTCACTTCGATGCTCTGATACCACTACAGGGAGATTGTAGATGTGACTTTCCCTGGAGCCACCTGCAGCTCTGTCTTCAGCCCTGCTGCTGACAGGGAGCCACAGTTTGATGACCCTGCTCACCTCTGCTTCCCTTTCTGCACTTATGCCTCTCCCTGAGGCAGCCTGACACAGCCCCAGCCACTGAGGTCAAGCCCAAGGCCGTGTTTGGTTAAATGATGCACTCCCTGGGGCTGCTCCTCAGGGCTGCTGAACACTCTGCACTCGGAAAACGAGGCAGGATATGCAACTCTGTGTGTCTGTGTGTATGTCTGTGTCTGTGTGTACTTCTGCACAAGCAACGTGCAGGAACATCTATGACATAGCTGGTCATGCTCCATGAGACAGTTACACTGTCACCTGTGGAATCTGTGCTTTCCAAGCAATCTCTGCTATGAATTTTATATTTCTTTTAATCCATGGACTAGATGAAACAAGAAACTTATCCCAGACTACACAGTCCCTCTACTCCTATGAATGTGAGCACAAGTGAGACACACAGACCTGACATTTGGGGCAAAGGATGTCTCCATCCTTAGATGAGAGACAGAATTCTGAAATGTTAATTTACCTTTTTTTCAGTCAGGGCCTTGTACAAAAATTAATCGACTCTGCCACTAAGTCCTTATTTTGACCAATACTTTGAGAATTTGCTCTTTAACATCCTACTGAATTTGTCTAGCACACGAATTCAGTGAATTTATTTTAAGTTTACATTCCTCTACTGAAAGTCTGAAAGCAGGAGATTATTATTCTATGTGTATCCTGTTTATTTATTTCCCTGAGAATACAGAAAGTAAGTATTGAAGTTTATCTGGAATAAAGAAACAAGGTAAAAATATGCTTTCTTAATTTGCCTTAAAAATATATATTATCCTAAATTATTCCTGATTTTTTAAGAATGTAGCTGAAATCTATCTTATATAAAGACATAACTGTAAAGTTTCAACAGAATCAGGATTTTTTCTGCAGTTTTGCTTTACAATTTACTATACCAATATATTTATGCATATAACATTTACAATGAATTGGTATCACCTATTGAAAATTAGTGCTGATTGCATCATATTAGGGAAATGCCTGTGGAAAACGTAATTAATAATCAGCTCTTTTTCCATACATTTATTTCATTATTTCTGAATATTTAACCACGGTATGATTACCTGTCTCACTCTTGTATCAGGAAATTTTGATTTCTTGGTGGGTTCCAAACTTATTTATTTCAAGGTATTTACTCGTTTCCTTCTGAAAAAAACCCCATTGAATGGTGGCAGAAACGATTATTGGGGTAAGCATATTTCTCCTTTACAAGAGAACTGGAATTGAAGTATATTGACTTTTTCCAGCACCAAGACAATTTTGATGGCATGTTTCTATCACTACACACAAACTGCATTACACAGAAGCCAGCCATTGCATATTTTGCTGTCCAAAAACCCCAACAACCAACACAAATGTGATAGCCACAGTCTTCTATTTAAGTTAAGAAATAAAAGGACCTCATGATGGAGGTATGAATACCTTGCATTCCATGGACCATAAATATAAAAATATTTTGACTTCAAATGAAGCAAAATGTTTTTTCTGGATTAACCTCTGAAAATGTTTTATAATCCAATGACAGAGTAAGAATAGCTACCACCTCATCCGCCGGTTTATTCTGGATGTCAGAAAGAATATCCAAATATGAGGTAGAATTTTCCATTATGGAAAATAATGGAAATTTTTTTATGACTCAAAACTATTGTCTCCTCTGAAGACAGTCACCATATCAGATGATTACTTTCTGTTAACTCAGCAAAAGAGAAAAATAGATTTTAAATTTCTGTGCTACTTTTAAATCTAATTTTCTTAACATGAGGTATATAAATCATTGAACTAAACTGTATAATAGCCTATTTTTGAAAAAAAAAAAAAAATAACACACCAGATAACACAATCCATAAAAATTAATTATTTTATGCAATATAGAGTGCAACAAACACTAAAAACGAATCATTTTATACTGAGCTGGAATATTCTGGATTGAGATGAGTCTCTTATTAAACAGATAAAGCAAAAATGTACTGATGTGGACACTTAATCCTCCATATTCATCTACAGAGACTAATACATGATTGTCAAGTCAAACATATTTATTTTACACTTAGTAATTTCAGTCTTTGTCAGATCCTAGTCAAACTGATGCATGAGATTGAGGAAGCATGTCAGTACATTTGTTGATATTTTTTACAATTAAATTATACAATGTACATGAAGGATACACTACTAAAAAGATGCCAATTTGAGTGCCAGCTCCGCTTTAAAAGTCAAAGTATTGACTGTTTTACAAAGCTTCAAAGACATAGAAATTAATTAAATTATCTTCTGAGGCTTTCATCTGGTAGTTTCCACAGTTAGCTAGAGGTGTCCCCTACTGTGAGACAACTATTGTGTGCAGAATTAAGTTCATATCAATTAGATGTCAATGTTCTTAAAAATGACAACAGCCACAGCACAGAGAAATGTGACCATTGTTTTTGGTGAGAAATTCTACTCCTTCCAGAGAAATAACTGGTTTCTCTAACAATAAATAGGCATTTGCTTTGGTAGCAGCAGTTGTTGGAGTAATTTTGGCAGCGTAACATAGACATGAACAAATGTCTATGTTATGTAAACTGCTGCTCATGTATGCCATTCCCTCGTGCTTTCAAGTAGGAGTCTGAACCAGAAACAAGGGTTAAGAACCCAATCTCTACCCACAAATGTGGAATATTATCTCTTATATTGGTGCTTCAGAGTATAACCAGTGCAGCTTGGAAATGGCTATGTTGGTTTGGTTATGGAGAAAGAGAGCCAGAGTAACACCACAGGAGTTCAAGGATTATTACAACAATATCACAATGCCATGTTCAACATAAAGACTATGCTTGCTTTCATCACAGAGCTACTGGGATCTGATGCTACCAAGAACAAGAGATTCCAAGAAATTTAAGATATTAGCATCGTAACCCATGAGTGAACAATTTGTTACCAGTGGAAAGACACAACAAAAACTTGCTAAAAAAATAGTGGAAGAAGTAAAGGAAAAAACATGGCAGCAAGACCTCAGAATTAGTGAAGGGGTTCTTAAGGCATTTAGAGCTCTTCAAGGAGAAGGGGTGGTTTATCCTTTACCCTATGAAACAGAAGAAAGCCATTGCCAGCCTACAGTCATGCCAAACCACGACAAGTCATCTGTGAGTCTGTAGGATACAACAGTATAACTGTGGAAAAGCAACTCCTCTGTTAACCACCATTTCTTGCTGGTTTGAAGAATACAATCAAAAAATTCAGTATTGATAACAAGAGAGGAAGGACATAAAGGATGCAGGTTTAGAGCTTAGGTTGAAAGCCTTGACATTTCCAGGAGGCACAGTTTAGTCAATCAGCACACACAGATGATATGAAGACACAGAAACTTCTCCCTCCCAAAAATTTTAAAATTACTTTTCTTAAATAGCTGAAGAACACATTGCTTAAGACTGTAATCCAGCACAATTCTTAGGATGACATCTAAGGCAGCTATTTGGAGACATACATACATGTATATAATTTTCTAGACCAAGACAATACATTAGAATGAAAAACTGAGTCAGTGAAAATGCCAGAATTATATGGTTCACTTTTGGTAGTCTTGTTTGTTTTTTCTGTATCATAACAAATGCTAAGACAACATCTATACTTGCTGAAAAACAAACTGACCAAAAAGCAACAGGCATATAACAATACAGCCCCTAATTCATTGCTAAAGGCAAAGTCTCAGCCAAGAGGGAGATAAACTGGCTGAAGACCCCCACAAGAGACATGAGATGGTAAAACACCCATTTAAAAACAGCTGTGAGTGATACTGTTGGCTAGACTTTCCTTTTTGCCGTGCAATGCCTTCTCCCATAATGTTACTGATACAATCATTGCTGGAAAACTGTCTGGGAAAGTCAGCTAATGACTAATTAAAGGTATTGCTTGTCAAAGATGGCATGATGACAGTCAGATCTACCTCCCCCATTTTTATACTTCCTCCAAACACATTGCTGTTTTTCTGATTTGTGTTATAACCATTATATCATTTAAGTATAATTATATATGTGAGAGAAAGCAATCTTTCCAAAGCATGCATAAAGAAAGCATGAATATTAAAACAAAAGCCGATGATTGCAAATGACTTGAAAGAGCAAGTGATTAAGCTTAAATGCTTGTAATTTAAAAAGCACAGGCAAAGCACGTTCACCTACACACTTGCAGAGCTCTCTCAAGCAAACACAAGCTAAATCAGCTCACTAAGTATTTTTAGTGTTATTTATTCTATACAGAGCACTACAGAGGAAAAAACCCCAAAACAACGCAACACAATAATCCTTGTTTTCTCTGGTGGCCAAATTCTGATAGCGTACGTTCACGAGTTCTACATGAATACTACAAAACAACAGAAACCAACTTTGAACTGAGTATGTGATACACATTCCTTTCAGGTTAAGCTGCTACTTGAATACATTTAAGCACTGAATTCTGTATGCTGTTGTTATGCAGTAAAATATATTCAAAGCCACACATACCCCTGAGAGTAAGAACAACAGCCTTCTCCTTCCTTCTAGCACAGAATATGATTTCACACTTCACTATGCATATTCAGTGTTGAATATGGTTTTCTGGCAGCATTTTTATTTACGTTTCTTTTTTTCTTTCTTGCAATTTCTCCAGGTGTATTACAGGAATCCGGTTTGCACACTGTACAGCAACACATAAACTGTTTGCTAACTTGCTCTGCCCTAATTACAGACTGCAGCTGGATCATACTTTTCACTTGGTCCCAGCAGAATACTGTGGCAAAAGAGCTGGAAGTCACAGTAATTAGTCACATTCCAACAAGAGCAAAAGATGCATTTGTTTGAAACTATTATTTTTTTTTTTCCTTGAGGGAACACAAATTCCCAAACACAAACTGCAACAACATCCTCTGCATATGGGATTTAGTTGATTATCTCTGTGGAGACACTGAAAACAATATTCACAGCACACTTTTGGAAAGAAGCTCCGAGTTGGTGACAAAAAAAGAACAGGAGAATTTCAGTGGCAGACTAGGGCAAGGATCTGAAGATGACATTTACTACTTCACCACCACAGCTTGTCAATTCTCTTTGAAATAAGAGATGATAGTTCAGACTATAGCCTGATTACAGTGAGTATTCAATATACAGAGAATTCAGCCTAAATAAATGCATGTGTTTGATCGACCATTTAGAACTCTAAGAAAGCATTTTTCTCAGCTTCTTCCTATGAATAAACACTGTGAACTCAGAGAGTCTTGTCTCTAAGTGCAAAGAATTTGAATCAAAATAAGTTGCACTTTAATGATTAAACTGGAGGCTTAGACACATGAAATTCAACAGGTTTGATTCAAAGTGCTTTGATTCAGCTTTTACATCCACATCACTAGATTAATAATGAGCTGTTTTCTTTACTACTGATGCAACTCTAGGTGTCTATGCAGAGGAACTGAAGCGCCCTAATTAGCAGATAAAGAAGCCAATGTACCATGACAGAAAGTACTCCTCAGAACTACAAATTACATACACATTTGAAATTAGCTTGAACAGTTGCACATTTTTTTCCTTTGAACACCATGGCTCCAACTCCAAGTGAAGGTGTAATTTGCTATGGATCTTCTTGACATGCATTGGATAGATTCTTGACCTTGCTTGGCCAAGATGATCTTACTGCTCTACCAGAGAAAGATTCATTTTTTTTTCTTTTTGAAGGTGATGGTGTTCAAGACTCTTATTGCATATACGAAATAAAAAGTGGCCCCACTCAACCTTCACTGGCTGGCTTTTACTTGGTAACTTCTCTCTCTCTCATGCTTGATATTCTTTTACTGAATTCTTGAAAGTATTGCTGATACACAAAGGTGTCAAAGTAAGGGTCAAAGAAAGTCGTTAAATTGCCAAAAACATTGTCATTGATATCAACATGCCCACAGAGATGCCCAATGTCATGCACCAAACCCAAACAGCCTTCAGGCTTAAAGAATTGATTTTTCTTTTATTAAATAATCCCTGCTTTTCCTAGTTACTCTTATCTTTCTTAAACATCTGTCAGACTGAGAATATCCATGCACAGTAACAGCATTATGGAAGTGTGAAATATTGAAGTATTCTTCCATACAGACTGGCATCAATTATGCCCTGAGTGGGGGCCATTGTAAGCATCCTCAACTTCAGTTACTTAGTGAACTTACTGAGTTCACTAGAGTTTTATAATGCTGAGTGTGAGTCAAAACAAAGGGGTAGATTCAGATGCCAACAGACTTCACAGGAATGCCTGCGATCTCAAACCATTCTCCACCTGTCCGTGAAACAGAGAAAGACACCTCTGAGATCATGATGTACCTATAGAAGAATTTGAGAAAGGGCAGAGCCCAGCTAAAATTACAAACAAAATGCCAATCAGTGAACAAGACTGTTAGTCAAAACCACTTATCTTGCATAGGAAGATCTCAACAGTATTAGGAGGGGGAAATAAAAGAAAAAGACAAAAAAAAGAAGTCTTTTCTAACATTTTCCTTCAGGAATTACTGCAACTATACAGTTATTTGTAGTCAATACAGGCTTTTTATTTTCTAATTTTTTGGTAATGCACAGGATAAAAAAGATTATAGGCTGAGCTGATAATTCAGTTGTATGTATTATTATGGTTGCTGAATTCTTCCCTAGATAGATTTTAGAAGTGCTTCTCACTTGCTGATTTTTTTATGAGTCTGGGCTGGTAATTCCTGTAACTCAAATGCAAATCTTTAAAAAATGGACTCTTAAAAATTTGAACTTGAAATAAGTTGGTTAAATTTGAGAAGAGCGCCAAAGTGGAACACTGTAAGGTAGATTTCACAAATTGACACCATTCACCTCACAATTTTAATTCCTCAGAGTAATGAGGTTAGAGAATCTTTTTATCTCTTTCTTGGCTACATCCTTTGTCTCTTACGGAAAGGAATCTAAACTTGGGAAAATAAAACAAGCCACTGAAAAGCCTTCTTCACAGAGCTTCATGGAAGACATGTTGGCATTTGGCATCTACATTTTCTTTTCTTTTTTTTCCTGTGTGCAAAAAAACCCCTACTTCCTCAAGTCCCAAATGTGCCTGCAATGCTGCAGGCAGCTGAGCAGGACTTCACTGGCACTTGCTCCTCCAACCACATGTCCAGGTTTTTGTCTGCAGTTCCTAATTGGGCTTTCAAACCCTTTCTTAACTCCCAATTAACCATTTACTTGGCAGATGCTCAAGCTGTGTGGAAAATGAAAAAGTGATCATTTTAAAGACAAAAAATTGAGAAGAAAGTCAAAAGAAAGGCCACAGGACTCAGAGTGAAAGGAGAAAAAAGAGAGGGAGAAGGCAAGAATAAAAGCAGAGAAATACGCATGCAGATACAGTAAGTGAGGACATGAAGAAATCAGTGACAGGCTAAAGCTGCAAAGTTTTACAGAACATGAAAAAGAAAAGCCTACAACTACTAGACTCCCTCTTCTGGGACAAAACCAACTTTCCTTAGTCTCAGCAACCACCTATGGAACTTGTTCAACACAAGCAAATCTCAATCTTGTTCCTTGGTGAAAAAAAAATAAATTATCAGAATTCACTGAACAAACACATTCAAGCACTGTCAGGAGAGATCAGAACCCGATAACCACACATTTTCCCCTAGAGTGCCTCTTTGATTCAGTGCCCATGGTAAGTACTGCCCAGTGACTGATCCTGCTAGCTATGCACACCCTTTATGAATAGAAATTAGAAGATGTTAAATAACTGAGATTAATGAAGTTACTGAACAGTACCTATGAAATCAGATCCTTGCTTTC
This sequence comes from Passer domesticus, assembly GCF_036417665.1. Taxonomy (NCBI): domain Eukaryota; kingdom Metazoa; phylum Chordata; class Aves; order Passeriformes; family Passeridae; genus Passer; species Passer domesticus. Next base: position 31,878,562 of record NC_087477.1, on the reverse strand, counting down.
ACCATTAAGCTTCTAAATGCAGCAAAGGCAACAATGCCCAAGTTTTCACAGCTATCCACAAGCCTGTTTATTCTATATTTGCAGGGTTATGTGAGGCATTTAGGGTTTGATTTGATGAAGTACAGAAAGGCCAGGATTGCAAATTAACTCATCTGGATCCATGTTTTGAAAATTACAATAATAAAACCAAAGCATAGTAAAAAAACAGTACACATTAAAAAAAAAAAATCAAACAACTGTGCATTTTTGACCACTTGAAGACTTAGCACCCCTTTGTCTCTGTTTTCCACACATGAAATAAGCATACAACATTGTTCTGACATAGCTATTCTGTTTGTGTGCATTTATTACAGAATAGAACCATGGGACTCAGTTGAGGCTGCAAGAATTTTCATTCTGATGTCTAGCTCTAATCAAATTTCAAGCTGTGATAATCTTTTAGTATAGCTGTTGAAATGCAGTTTCTGAACACATCAGCACACAAAACACAATAATGTGCCATTAACCTTCGCAATCCAGGCACATCAGATGTACGCGCAAGTTCTAATAATGTCCCCTCATATGACCATCATTATATATTCCTTGAATCTGCAGACAAGAATTTAAGACAGTACCTAAAAACAACATGCCCTTGCCAACGTTTTACCACCATAAAGATAAAAAACCCATTCCTTTTTGCAACAGGTTTCCACGTGCATATGGGATATCTCCACCTAACATTTTCGAAACACTGCACGGCTTCTTCTGAGGCCTCAGAATGGAAACAAAGTGATTGTTTATCTCTTGGCAAACTGAATTTTATACAAATCAACATGCTTTCAGGACTGCTTAGGAGCAGAAAAAGGCTGATATAATCTGATTAGAAACTTAATGAGATTATGCATGCACAAATGCATATGATTTCTACTTAACTGATAAAAAAGCAAAAAATATCCATCTTGCCACTAAATCCTATAAAGGAAAAATAATAAAAATTATTTTTTCATGTGTTTTTCAAAAAGCTGATAAGGAATGAGATCATTTATCTAACTGCAACTTCTGCTAAAGTAAAAAATGGCAATACAATTAATAGCTCCTTTAACTGTCATAAACTGCATATACAAATTGCCTTTATAGCGGCAGCATCTAGCACCGCCTGCATTCCACAAGAGCTGTGTGGAAGGACAAATAACCCAAGAGCTCCAAACTTAGCACTGCATAAATGACAAAATGTCAGAGGTTGCAAGAAAAAATTTCTGGCCCTGCCTTTACAGAGTATCACCTGTGTATGAGCAGGAAATTAATGAATTTTCTCGCTGTACTAATGAAGGGAGATGAAGGTGGAATATGCCTGCCCTTTGCTAATCTCTTAGCCAGGGAGCACTGTTTCAAGTAACAGAAAAATGACTAAATGAGAAAGAGCCCCAGAAAATCACTAGTCTTTTTTAGAGCAGTAATCAAGTGCCAAAATACGATGTAAAAATCCTAGGGCTGGAGGGGAAGGGGAAACAATTAGCCACATTTTTAAGTCACCTTATGGTTTTTGTTAATGATAAAATAGGAAGATCAAAGATTTGATTTTCATTTAAATGTGAGACAAACAAATGGAGATCTAAACAATCCAAATTCAAGACTTGAAATAAATACCAAAATAAAACTAGGATTTCCTCAATATTCAACTTCCTCAGCTTGCTCAACATCCACCTCCTTCTGCATTAATGTCATGGTCATAGCATTTCCTTTATTAATGGTGGTCCTGAACACACATTTTGACTCTGGATTTATTTTTCCTCCAAGTTTCATTTTGTCTGCTTTTTAGATTAAGTTTGACTTCAACCCTATATAAAAATAAAGGTTAGTCATTCATCTGAGATTGCATTAAGATTATTTATAGAAGGTGGATTTTTTGGTTGTTTTATCTAAGATATGTTTGCTCTACTACAAATAGAAAACAGCCCCTTCAGAGGATACTGTTTCAAGCCCAAAAATACAATCTTTGAAAATTTAACTTTGCTTTTTTTCTTGCAGATGGGCAAGGGAGGTAAAAAACTACAAGAAACAACAGTTAATGAAGCAGCAGAGAAACCAGTCAGAAAACTGCCAATTCAGAACATTGTGATCAATCAAGATAAAGTTGTGGGTTTTTTTTCTCCTTAGAGACATATCAAGCTCTAAGTTAAAATCAGAGAAATCAAATCACTTTAAAATGGACATTTTAAATACAATTTTTAAAATTAATCTGCAAATTCAGCTGGAGCATCAGGTATGCCCTACCTAAGGTGATGAGAAAGAAAACTGCAATCACACATAGAACGTTCACATTCAGACCAGTATGGTGACAAAATCATTCAACATAGCTATAAAGTTAATTATTACTCAGTTATAAAATTAATGTTACAACCACAGGCCACTAAAACATCAGACTGTTTTCAAGTTTGAACTGAGGCAGTAATCCCCTTCTCTGGAAACACTTGCCTTGAAGAGCAAGCAAACTTTGCATGATCCAGCAGCCTCTTTAAAGGCTGTGGATAGACATTTGCTTTAGCTGACCACAGCTCATCAAAGTTTGTGTTCCCTATAACAGAAAGTAGTTTTTGAGAGAAAGAGACAGGTGAAGTCTGAAATCTTCCTCATACAACTCCCCAAGCACAGGCAGCTAAGAAGCTTCCTCAGTTATGAAAAAGCAAATGTTTCCCACACTACTGCTGCTAGACAGAGCTGTGCAGTACAGCCTAAGTCTTGGAACATTCCTGGATGGTACATGAAGATATTTTGTACTTCTGACAAGAACTCCAGGAAAGATTTTCATTCATGCTTTTTTAACTGAAAAAAATCAGCATACTAATTAAAATACAAAGAGACTTTTGGATGAGCTAATATTTCTCATTAAACTCAGAAAATTAAAAAAATTGTAAAATTTAAAAAAACACCAACGAGACCACTATAATCACAATCTTGGTGTTTATGGGAAGCACTATAGATTGTGGAAGTCTGTGGCTTTTACATATGAAAACTGTTTGCATAATCCCCTTCCTAAATACACAATTAATAATTCCATTCAGCTGCTACCAAAAAACTGCTAAACTGCTGACACTTCCACTAACTATGGACACGATGTTATTACCTTTCAAAGTGTCTTTGAGATGGCAGATCACTTAGAATGTCAATACAGTATAATTAGGTATTGATATCCTGAACTGGATAATGACACAATAACTAAAGATGGGCAAAGACAGATGGCCACAAGAAGTACCAGTTGTGGCACAAAATTTTATTGCATATTCAATGTTTTAATCTCCCAGGAATCTGCCAAACTTCTGAAATCACCAAAGTACTTTAAACATGGCAGACATGACATTAGGCAAAGAATACACGCAGATACCTTGCACTTTTACTACTGCTGTCCTCTTATTTAATATAAAATATGAACATTGCACCTTTCCTTCAGTTTGAAATATTACACTGTTCAAAGCTGTTCAGTTTCTATTTCCAAATGATATCATTGTGCATTTACAGTGTAGAAGGTCAGCTTTTCAGAACCTGAACATTATTTTACATCAGCTTTATTTCTAAAATTTCTTTTAGTTTGAGTTGATATAGAAAAAAGTAATTGTTATAACAATGGACAGTCCCAACCCAAAATATATCTTAAGTTTGGCTCCTCTTTGCGGAAGGGCACCAGATGTTCTGCAAATATTCAATTTTCTGAACATTTCTAAAAGCTCTATCAAAAATTGCACTTTTACTTGACTACAAATCATATAATACAAATATAAAACAGTGTCCCAAAAAATTGCATTTTGGATTAAAAAACTTCCTCTATTAAAATGAATTCTTTTCCGCTTTGTGTTACTTGCTTATGTTAAAATCTAGTGAAAGTCTAGGTAATTTTCTGATGTCCTTTTTAATGTCCTGCTTCCTCAGCTCATTCTTCTAATACAAGTCTCAGTGCTAGGAAAACAATTAACTCATTTTCCCTCTAGTTTGTTCCTCTTCTCCTGACGCTCCTGCCTTCTCCTCTCCTTGTGAAGTATTTGTCAAACTGCATGTACTTTGCTAAATGACTTGAGCTCTGAATATCTTCTGAGATTTATCACAAGAGCTGATACTTGAACTTAAAACTTTAATGGCACTCTTACAACCTCATAATTCGGAGATAATTTCATTGAGGGTAATTCAGTAACACCAATCAGATCTAAAAAAAGGGGGGGAAAAGAAAAAAATTAAACTAGTGAGTAATGTACGAATGAGATACTCTAACAGAACACCTTTCATTAATTCAAATTTCTAATTAACTACGGAATGCTTGCAAATCACAGAGAATGAACATCTACAAATCAAGTAAAAAGAAAAAAGCCACTGAGCTTGCCATGGAGACTACCATTAGGCTGCGTAATCTGACTTAATAAACTATATGCAAATGTTTCTGTGTGCATAGGAGCTCAAACTGGAAGGTCAAATACAACCAAAGCATTAAGATTTTCATTTATCATTTTTCATGTGTGCATTAATTTTCATCTCTGAATTATGCCTTTGTGTTTACAGTAAGTTATGCAGAATGACTTCCAAGTTGAGACAAGCTCAGCAGCATCCCTGCTGGTTTTGCCAGAGGCAGGCTTTGTTCTGGCTCACCTGGCAGAGCTGTACCCATTCCTGCGCCTCAGGAAAACTGCGGTTCTCACCTCCACTGTGGCAATGGGAATATGGAACGCTGAGGAGTTTGTGAAGGATACTGTAACCCAAATTAGTAAATGGTCAATCACTCCTTATTAATCATCAACAAAGGACTTTGAATAAAATTTTCTATTATTACTTTGTTTTATTTTGATAACTGTGGCTTAAATTTTACCTAGTGTTTTCTTCCCCTCTTGCGCTGCGTAAAAGCAAAGCTACTAACATGTAGTCCTGACTTATTTAAAATTCAAAATACGAAAGGTAAAATACTCAGAAACACAAAGTGGCCTAAGGAGATAATAGAACTGCATTGCCTGAGCACAGAAAACATACCCACAGCCACTACAAAAGCAACACATCTCATTACACACAACAAACATACAGTAGAGGATCCTCTTCCTACATCCACCTGGGAATGACAGTGGACAATAACATTCCTGCTCATCTCTTAGAGAATCCTCTGCATGGATGCATTCTTCTTCCTTCCTTTCTGGAGGGACTATGGCAAAAGGCACAGCAGCTGGCCCTAGGACCTAAAACTAGAAGCATCTATGTAGTTTTACAGTACCCCTATTAATTTCTGATACCACAGGAACAGGTGCACAGTCCCACCCTGGGATGTTCCTGTTCGCATAATGGCATAGGGATACTAGTAAATAGTGATTTTTTCATAAATTAATTAATGTTTTATTTAGAGAACTGAAATCATATACTCTTAGGAACGTCAAACTCTGCATGATAAGAAGTGAACAGCTGTATTTTCCCAAGGGAACAGAAAGTTGATGTGTCCTATAACGAATAAAGCATCCAGCTGTTAAGACTACGGATGATTTACTCCCATCTTGGTTATTTTTTTAAACCTCAAGAGAGAATGTGCGGCAGACTGATTTGCAATGAGGTTAACTTCACAAATGCATGTGATCCCTTTTCTCTGTAACTCTGCTGGAAATGCCTTCCACCCACACACACACACCAGTGGCCTCACTGCCTGTGTAACAAGGACCCTGGCTCTGCCATCACCCAGCCCTGACTCAGATGGCTAAAAAATACCTTTAAGAACCATAGAATGGCCTGGATTGGGAGGAACCTTTAAGACCATCTAGTTCTAACCTTCTGCCATGGGCAGGGACACCTTCCACTAGACCAGGATGCTCAGAGCTTCATCCAACCTGCCCTTGAATACTTACTGGGATGGGTCATCCACAACCTTTATGAGCAACCTGTTCAGTGCATCACCACCTTCACAGTAAGGAATTATTTTATTAACACCTAATTGAAACCTATTTTCTTCTGGTTTGAAAACATTCCCCCTTGTCCTGTCACTCTATGGCCTTGTAAAATGACCCTCTCCATCTTTCTTGTAGGCTCCTCTCTGGTACTGGAAGGCTACAATTAAGTCAAACTGAAGCCTCCTCTTTTCCAGGCTGAACAATCCAAATTCTCTCAGCCTTCCCTCATAGGAAATGTGCCCCATCCCTCTGTTCATCTTGGTGACCCTCCTCTGGATGCAATCCATCAGACCATGTCCTTCCTGTGCTGGGACCCCAGAGCTGATGCAGGGCTCCAGGTGGGTTCTCACCAGAGCAGAGCAGAGCAGAGCAGAGCAGAGCAGAGCAGAGCAAAGCAGAGCAGAGCAGAGCAGAATCCCCTCCCTCCCATGCTGCCCACACTGCTTTGGATGAGCCTAGGACATGTTTGGCTTTCTGGGCTCTGAGTGCACATTGCCAGATCAGATCCAGCCTTTCATCTCCCAGCAGGACCCAAAATAGCTTAATCTGGAATGGTAAGAGGTGAAGGTCTACTACATCCTTAGTAAATACAGCACAGTTCCAGACCTACTTTCTTGACAGGGATCCTGGCTTTTCTGCTGCCCACATTACACAGAAGCCCCCTGGGAGGCAGCTACAGATACTACAAGGTGAGTACTCATTCCTCCTGAGATCTTGTTGAATATGTAAATGAGCATTCATAAGAACAGATACCTGAATCTTGATCTCCCACATAATGAGTGACTACTGTAAACAGCCAAAGAGAATCATGTCTCTCTCCACAGCTTTAGCTGTTCCTTTATATATAAATAGTTAGAAAGGAATTTTAAAAAGCATTATCAGAATATTGCTATGAATTTCAAGTCAGTGCCTCTACTCTCCTCTGCAGGACCAGAGTTCATAACTGCTTCTGTCTCTTTGGTTTACTCACTTGTAACAGATTCATTTAGTGTCCAGAGCCCATGGAAAGTTTTTGAGGTGAAGAAAGGAAGAAGAAAGAAGGTTGATGTAGGCAATGGTCAAAGAGAATTATCTCGCAGCTCAGATTTTAAAAGCTTTGTATGGATTTGGATGTTCAAACCACTGTTAATTCTCACTGCATCTTAAGGAAAATATTCATGCAAACCCTTTGGAAAAGCATATTCTAATGCTCTAGACATGCAGTTTGTACCACTTAATAAAGTTCAAATGAGAAACAGTGCTGAGACAAGCAAGGAAATGGACTAGAAGTTACTTTCTGATTTATCCCTATGTTTTCTGTGCAAGCTACTTGCATTTTAAGTCTGGACATAAATTTGCATTTTCCCTTTTATAGGCTGCAAATTTAAGCACAGGATATATTATGACATTTTCTGTAGCCTATATATTAGCCCTGCAAAAGGACAACATATCTCATAAAGATGAGGAAAACAACAGCATTCAGCAGTATAATATCACTCAGTTTTATGGTGATGAAAAGTTAAGTTACATCACAATATAAATGATGTGATTGAAACAAATAACATTTGAAGGTGCAATAATGGACTAACAACAGAATTCCTCTCAGATCCTTAGGACATTATTGGTAATACTTATTAGGAAAAGGCATTGGCAATATGTGGTTACATCTTTATACTTAGGAGCTTAAGACAACTGACATGGAAAGCACTATTTAAGGTTATTAAGATCAATACCCTAATTAATCAATGTACTGTTATCTGCTTTTAAAGTAAATGAAATTGCATTTTAATCTTTTCTTCTTCATATATGTTTGCACTCAGCATGCAGCATTTGATTTGCTGTCTAGCAATTGGTTCTGTAGGAGTATTTATTACCTGTTTAGCTGATAGTAAACTACTGCCTGCTTTTATTTCCCAAGGACACCTCAGCTGTTGTCATTCCCTCCAATAAGCACATGGAACCTCTTCAACTGACACAGCCAGTGCTCACCTCCTGGTAAAGGATGCTTTGGAACATATCCAGTGCTACCCCTCGGGAAATAGTTAAACTGGAGTAGTTTAACTGCAGGTTAAACTGGAGTACATCAGTGACAGTAAGAGGCAATTATTGCTGCCAAGTTCTGAGTTTGAAACACACAGTTCTACAGGGCGAGAGCCGGCCCAGGTGTCAGGCCAGAGTCATGCACTGTTCAGCTCAGGGTGCCTCCAGCAGGCTTTCTTCATCCAGATGGCAAGCTATAAACCAACCTACCCTATGGTCAGTCAGGGTCCTCAAAGGAAATTCTCAGACAGATTTCCCTCAGAGCTGGCCATGGGCAACCAAGGCTCTTCCTGGAAAGACTTTGGCCATGGGCAACCAAGGCTCTTCCTGGAAAGACTTTGGCCACTGAGTCTTTTGGGTGTCACGATGCTACTCACATTGTGAGCCACACTGTCAGCTACCAAGGCTACAAATCACAGCTGGTTTATGCGATCACTAAGGTACACCTGACTAATGGCTATTCCTTGATGAGGTTCAGGACTGACGGGAATTCTCAGGATCCTACAAGATGAGCAACAGAATAATTTGCTTTTCTGACTCCTTTCAACAGATCTATCCAGTCACTATACAACTTCTTCATGTTACATATCTGAGTAATTACTGCTAATTTCCCATAATTGAGTCCTGTATCTTCATCAGAGTTGCTGTTCCATTAATGTCTTTTCCCAATCAAACTCAAAAATCAGTCTATGAAATAACTACCAGTCATGAGGATGCTACAGTTAATATAGAACGAAATTTTAGAATGGAAATACTCATTTGTGCTGTCATTCGAAACACAGTTTCATGCTGAAAAATCATATCCATACTACAAAAGACTTTTACGTGCTACAAAACACCAACTAAACAAAACATTTATTTTTCTTCTTATCCTTTGCCCTGACCTATTTTTGGCCTGTTTTTCCATAAAGTTACAGCTACTTGTATAGCTACACATAATCCATTACCAAGATATGTATCACAGGCATTTGTACACTTTATCAGTGGCACAAAAAGGATGCTTAGCCTAGGGAGAAGCAGCACCTGCAGGACCCTGCTGTGCCTACACAGGTTTTTAACTAACCTGACCTGCAATACTGTGACACTTTGAACAAAAGTGTAACTTGTAAACCTCTATCTCCTGTAAGTAAACACCTTTCAGCAGAACAATGACAGTCCATATTTCAATCACATTTTAGCTGTAAAAAATGAATCCAGAAAATGTCAAAAGCCTGAATACATTTGAATGCATCTCTTTATGATGGCATCAACATCACCACATGTAATTCTCCTGTACATGGATTCCATATGTCATTTGAATAATCTTTTGTGAAAGCCACATGACAAACTAGGTCTTACCTAAATATTAAAGTTATTTCATTAAAACAATGTCATCTCACCTCAAGACATTTGGGTAAACTTAACAGAAAAAATAAATAGACAAGAAGTACGTGCACAGTTGAACAATAAGGAATGCTATAATGTCAGTTCCTCTGTTCTCCCTACTCCAAATCTGTCAATCAGAGATGTCTGGTCTGTCACATAAAATGGAACAGAACTCAGTTGGTCTCTGTTTACAAGACACAGACTGTGACATTATCCAGTGTCATATTTTAAAGCCTATGTAAGAAAAAATATTTGAAAACCTTAAGATTTTTTTAAGGCTTTTGTGACAACACCTAGAAATGAAAAGACAAAGGGAGCATACAATTTTTCACAGCATATTTTTAGGTGAACAAGGACAATTTTAAACAATCTAACCTTGAGAAGCACCAAGTTAACAAAAAATTAATTATTTGTGTGGCCTTTTGGGGAAGTTATATTCTGCTAAGGATTACCTAAGAAAAGTTTGTGCGACTCTGCATATTAAAATACAGCATCTTGATACCATGTATGTGGTAGTGCTCATGTAATTTGAAAAGCAGAGTGTTTTCTTAATGAAAGAAAAAAACCTTAATGTCCAAAATAACTGTTTCACTGTTCCATGCAGACTGTGGTACTTCCATACAATTTCATAAACTGCACTCAGTTCACAGAAAAAAGCACATCTCAGCAACATAGAGAGTACTGACAATAAATGAGACACGCAAAGAAGAAAAGAAAAAAATCATTCATATTTCATTTTTATAAACACATTTATATAGTGAGGTCCCAAACCCTAAATTACATGACAAGGCCACATGGAAAGCCTTTAGCAAACCTGAGATGTTAACACAGGCACACCAAATCCCAGTTTGGTACTCTACCATGTGTAACTTCCCTATCTCTTAGTTTACACCTGTGCAGACCTTGAGAAAAGTAGTTTAACAGGAAATGCAAAAACCATATACTAAGCTGTTCAGCCTGGAAAGAGTATTAGATACAGCTTATCCTGCTTTGCTTGAATACTCCTTCTATTTTCCTTTAAAACACCTGTTTTAACACTCAAGGAGAGTCTATTTCCACTGTAACCAATAAGATCAGGAAGGGGTATTATTAAATAACTCTAAGCATGGAAAAAAATAAAATCATACATTACTCAGCCTGCCTGAGCTGATACTGTTAGCTCCTTGTTTAAATAGGCAGACAGAAAGAACTTCTCATACTTGTAATTCGGTGGGAAAAAGAGAAGAATACTAACTTGTGCCAGATCTTTTTAAGTGTTATGAATTTACATCAGCTCAGAAATACATGCTTCTGAACACTGAATTTTAAAGTGGGTTAGATTTTTCTTCTGTTCCTTAAAATGCTTTTTCTTCACTATAAAAATATGTCACAGAGGGAAAATGAAAATACAACAGACTGATTTTTGTAATCCAGTATGCGTGACAGTTAAATCTTCATGATGAAAGCTGCAAACTGGTGTTTGCTTATTTTTAAATGACTTATAGGTCTTGTCTATGAACAACACCAGTTCTGATAATTCTGAGACAGAAAAGTTACCTAGATAAAATGACAGATACTGAGATGTTTCTTGTCTCTCCTCCCATATCTTGAAAATAAAGTACATTTTATCTTTTTCCACTGTCACAAAATAAAAGTTTGTCTATTATTTATTCTGCAGTTCCTTCTGTAATCAATATCAAAGATGCAGTGTGTCAGTCATGTGAAGAGATCCAGCCACTTTGAGAATGACAGTCTTTAAAACCTTATGTATATGTACAAAATAAACCTGGTTTTTAGCTGGCATATTCACTGTGAACATTAAAAAGGTAAACACTAGTGTGGATAATGGATAGTCTAAAAAAAGCACATACTTTGTTCCAAAAACACCTACAGAGCTAAAAAGAAAACTGGGAGCTGAAACCAATGAAAGAACTAAGATATGCACTCAAAAATGTTAATCAAACACTGAATGCAATATGTGATAAGGTTAAAACAAGTTTTGGTTCTAAAGAAACATAGTAGCATGACTGGATTTTTTTCATTTGGGTTTATTTTTGACTGGTATATGAAGAATTTCTATGTGAAAAAAAATTATTTTCTAGGTAATATAGAGAATACAGCTGCCAAAGAAAAGCACTGTTGTGTAGCTGAGAGCTTTTGTAGTTTTAGTATTTTAGTTTCACCTATTAAAAAAGCAGTTCATAATGAAAAACAAAGTGCAGGCATACATAATAGAAGCCTTCCATGTTTTTCAATAGCCTGAATAGTACCAGGCTTCAGCTCACTTTCTTGGGAAAAAGGGGATGGCAGGTAGGAATCCTTTCTGCACATTGCTTGCAAAACAGAAGATGGGAACTGCATTATGCCAGCTGTTTCACTCAGGCATGAATCAATATTGGCAGAAGGGTCAGACCAATATACTGAGCTGATATTTACGCTCCTGTCATTCTCCTCTCTCCCCTCATGCAGCCAGACCACAGAAAAGCCAGTGAATCACAGTGAACATATCCGTGAGGCTGATGTCACCAGATGACAACTCAAAGCCAAAAATTCAGGTGCTAAAGTAGCACTGCTCACCCTGGAAGGTGCCTTCAGCTGCATCCCTCTCCCTCCCATCCCCACACCTACCCAGTCTAAAGGAGCCTCCATCTGTTTCATTTCCAGATGATCTAATTTCTGAGATCATAAGTTAGGGCAAATGAGGCTGACAGGTGATATAAAAGCAGAGATTTTTTTTTTAATTGCCTTTTTTACAAATTACTATGGTGTGGGAGTTACACATTTTGTTGATCTATTATGTTTCTATTTAGAATATTTTTATGTATTTATTTCATGGCGTGAGGCCAACAACAGATAAGACTGTAAGTAAACATAATGCCCACAAACAAAAATACGCAACCTGCATTGCAAAAGCCTAGTAACCCTTTCAGAAGCATTTCGGTGTCAGGTAATATTTTATGGCCATTTTATAAAATATGATAGCACCCTGATGCTGCAGGGTGCCAGAGGCAGCAACCCCACATGCTTGCTTACTTGCAGTGTTGAAAGTTTGTTAAGTTGTTTCCACAGCTCCTCAGTAAACACGTTCAGCAGATAATCTCCCTGCAGAAGCTTGTTGCTGTAGCAACCCGTTGGAGCACCTGGAATGCTGAAGTGACCACAGGTGTGTGTGCACACAATACACAAAGGCTCATGAATTGCTAAGGTTAGAAATGACCTCTTGGATCATTGAGTCCAACCATTCTTCACTTCCAGGAGAGCCAACGTCACACAGGGATAATTAGTGGATGTATTCATAACATGGACATTTGTACAGATCAGAAACCAAACCACAGGCTGCAAAGATGCCTAAACCTTACAACAAAACCAAACCAAAACCAGAAGTGGTGTTTTAACCCAAAAAAATTAGTCCCAACCTTCTACTGCTATTCTGTTCTTTAAGGTAGTTCCTTTCAGGCAGCAGAACAGACTTCAATCTGGAATTCAGCAGCATGGCTCCTTTCTTGCTCACATTTTTGTTCTGCGTTTATTTAATCAATAGATTCATTTTACACAATCTGGATTTTTAATCAAGCTGATTTAAGCCTCCAATTTAAATTATAAGCAGATAAACCATCATAACCAGTGAAAATTAGAGGAAGTATAAAAGCTCAGTCTGACTAATTTTCTTCCTGAAACAAAAATGTTATCTTTTCTATTTTATCTTGCATTGTACCAGCCTCAACATCTGTACACCCAGGAAATATTTTCACGTCAATATTTTAACAACATTAAAATCTTGCCTAGTTATAGCAGCAAAGATCAGTTTTTCCCTGAATTGTATTACCAAAAATGTTTCTGAAACATCACTACCAAATGGCTTGTTCAAAACTCTACAGAAAGGGCACTTGCTCATTGAGAAACAGTGTCAGATCCTTGCTGTCAGAATTATCCACAGGGGACACATTCTGCCATCTCATAATGTTTCTAAACCTTTTGAATCACTTCTGTGGTCTCATAAAGATTTCCCTTGATACCCTGTAAACAAAAGGTCAGATCTGCATTTACCCAGGTTCCACAGTTATGGGAGATTTATCACTGCATTATCTGAAGATATGGCATGGGCAAGCAAGCTGGAGTACTGTATTTCATTTCAAGCAAATGAAGCCTCCAGTTCTTATTTTGCCTTTTTTGATGTTTTTCTCTCTCTTAGCAGAACCAAAACCAAAGCTCAACAGAACATTTTGGTTTGTCTTCCAGGTCATTTAAACTACTCAATTAAATAATTAATAGATAAAATAAGCTATTAATGTAAAAGAAGCACCAACAAGAAATTTTGATTCTTTTGCTAGGTAAGGCTGATAAGCAGTCTTGAAGTAAACAAGATATCTGGAGATACATTTTTGGCACAGAAATCAGTCCTGATTATCAGGCACTGAAGGAACAGTAACAGTTTAAACACCGTAAGTGAGCCTAGAGAAGCTTTACATAATACAGTACATTTATTATAAATCAAATAGCAAAGAAACAACATTTGCTTCCCATTTGTTTACTTTGGGCATTTGACAGAACTTTCTGTGCAGATTTTTTTCTCTGCAGTGTCAATTCTCTCTGCTGTCTCTCCAATCAGACAGCACCAGGCACAAGCAGAGAACTAGAAGCTATTTTAAAGTTTTTGCTTCCATCCCTCTCTTTGCTTCCCTTAATTAGCTAGGTTCATGTCCACGTTTTCCCTTTAAGCTAGAAATTGCCTAAGCTCTTAGTGTGAGGTTTTAGCAACAGATGGTACACTTCCCTCTGAGTTAATTCTGAACCAGTATCTCAGGGTTGAGATTGCTAGAGGTGTTATCTTTCAGCAGAGATCCTGATTTTATAATCATTACCCATCCAAGGCCTGCTTAAAAAAAAAGTTGTCAAGCTCTGCTGTGGCATTATTCTGTGTCAAACAGCTGCTTCAATGCATCTAAGAGAAATATGCCACCAGAATGCTGAGTGAAATAGGGTATTAAATGCAGAGTTGTTCACTATTTGCTATTGAGTAAAATACTCTGTCTCTCAAGCTCTCACACAAATGACACTCACGTTTCTGCATGTTCTTGCCAACACAACAGCTTTCCCCTACCTGGGGTGAAGGCAAAAATAATAAAATAAAACTAGAATAAAGCTGGAGAGAATGTTAGGACAATTTGATAAATTTAAAAGGGGAACAGGAGATACTTCTTGGCCAATAAAGATAGGGAGTGCAGTTTAAGGAATCCATGGAAGTCTGAGAAGATGAGTAAAACTGTGAAAGAAAGAGAATAGCAGTGGGAAGGGCAGAGAAGACAAAATCAGCAGTCAGGAAAATGCCACTAGACCAAACAGTGAAACTGAGATCTGATGACAGGAAATTCAATAAACTGTAGAAAGATGTTGAGCAGATGGACACAACAAATACATATTTTTAATTTAACATGTTTTTACAATAGCTAGAGTATTAGCATCATGGGTCATGAATCTATTAAAAATATGGAAATAAAGGGAAAATGAAAGGAAATTAGTTCAGCTCCCGGTATTCTTGATTCCTTTCATGAAGAGCAAAATTCAATTGAAATATTTCCTGAGGCAGAGAAAGATTAAAAGAAAATTAATGGTACTGTATGGGCACAAATAACATTTCATAGGGTATGTCTGTGGTTATCATAGCTGAAGGCTAAATGAAATATTTAGTCCGAGTAAAAGTTTGAACATATGATATGCAGTTGTTTTTACTCCTTGTTGCCTAAATAAAATCCATTGCATCAATGAGCAAAGAGCTGAAACTCTTCAGACTTCTATTTCAGCCACTGACCAAAACCTCTACATTTAGGTATCAAAAGGTTAGATAACATGTTTGGTTAGAGGGGTTTTTTCCCCCCTAAAGGATGCTGAGGATAAGTAATTTACACAGATCTCTGATGCAGCAGCCTCTGAATTCTCCCAAAGGTAATCTCACTTGCCCTTCATCCACTGTCTTTTGAGCACATTGACCTTTATTCTTATTTATGCCCAATCCTTTCAAACTAGCATAAAGTTGTGCAGAATTTATTTTATAAGGGATCCTTAAATTTGTCTGCAAGTAGGATATCTGTCTATTAATTCAGTAATTCAAAGACAAAATTCAACCACTTATTCACATTAATTATATCTGTGGAACAACTGGGAACTATTAAAACATGTATGGCATAATAAGTAACTTCTGTGCTAAAATATATTCTTTGGTCTGCTCTACTCCTTTCAATCCAAAATTCACCATGTCATCACTACTTACTTCAGGAGGAGTTCTCTTCATCTCCCTTCCTCCCCTGTTCATAAATTCAGTAATTTATGTCCTATATAGAATTCTGCTAATTTTCTACATGACATATAAGTCAGAAGAAATTCCCCCCAAAATACACAGAAGAAAATAAATATATTGTTGCTTGTAATTAACATGGACCTGCCTGTTAGCTTGCTTCTTATCTTGCAGAGCCTAACAGTTTTTTGAGGGCAACAAATCTCTGAAGTCATTGAGATTTTGTGATATAAATTGTTAAAATAACTATATTATTCTTGGCAGAAAATGAACAATCAAACCATGGTTAAAAATACAGACTATAAACTAAGATTACAGCTACTCTACAAAACCAGGAGGGATTCACACATGCTTTTGCTCAGCCACATAAGCTCTGGCACCCTTTCTCTCTAGCTAATATGAAAAACGGGGAGGGGTTTTTGGTTTGTGGGGTTTTTTTGGGTTTTTTTTTTGTGCCTGAAGCATATATAAGCTCCTGGCCTTGGAGGACAGGATTAGGAACACACCATCTGTCTGACAGCTCATTCCCATGGGAGACAAGCAGGGCACACAGGTTGGAAGAGAGCTACAAATCACTGTAAGAGGTTCTCCACTCAGGCAGATGGGGACAAGGGTGGCACAGCAGCAGGCATCTGTCCTGCAGGGTAGACACAGCCTCAGAGCACCAAATTATCTGCTGGTGTTCAGCAGTGATGTTCCATCACCAAGTAATTCTGTCCAGAATGAGTTCATTCGTTTTTCTCCGAAGAAGTTTACAAGATGAATAGGCTAATGGCTTATGAAATCAGCATTTACAGTTTACATACATGCTTTTAAATTCAGTCTGTACTTCAGCCTGAACATTTTTCATTGAAAATGCAAATCCTTTGGAGAATAAATTAAAAAAAAACAAAAAAAAAGAACAGGAACAAAAAACAACAACAATGAAAAAAAAGAGAAAAACAAACAAACCCCCCCCCCCCCGAATACCAGAAAAAGATTGACACAAAATACTTAGAGACACCTTTCCCAAATTCAGCTTTGATCCCCCTGTTTATCCCTCTACTTTATTTCCTAGTTATGTACAAATTGCATTATGATATACTTCAAACACAGAACTGCATTTGTGGAGCACCAGACAACACCCCAGTCCCATTCCCCAGAAGCACTTAAGGGCCATCACAGTATGAAATTTTAAAATTAAAGTGTTTTCAATGCTTTTCTGCACATCTTATCATAGCACTGCTGAAGAAGGCTGTGATCCTCTTCAGCAGATCTCCCTAGAAAGCAGATGTGTGTTGAGGTTTTAAATTGTTACTTATTGTATCATACTAAAGATTTCACGCTGTGAGAAACGTATAATGCACTTGATGTGTGTTCTTGTCCCCTGGCATCTGCTGGCTGAACCAGAATCCCTAAGTGCCTTCTAAATAGCATTTACTTTGAAAACAGCAGCAAGAAATAAAAAAAATATACCTCTTAACTCAGCATTTGGGATTAAACAGATTAAGGAATATTTCAGTTTAGATCTGACTTCCTTTAAAGACATCTGGGTCAATTTCCGTTGCCTGTCTAGAGCTAGCAGATAATCAGGAGGATTAGAACTTTTCACTGAGCAAGATCATAGACAGGAATTTATCATTCAAGAAACCTTTTAGCTTGCAATTTTTGGCCCCTTCTGTACTGAGGGTTTGAATTAAGAGTGTCTGGCCTGCAGTCAATACAACACACCATGCTCTACAGAAGTGAGCAGCTTTCTGGAATTGTGACCAAGTAACACTGCCCAATGAACTATGCACGATGCAATAAAGAGGAACATTAGACTTCAAATCTCCTTTTTTTTAGAGGCAGCAAACAGGGTGTGCATCAGTAGTGGCCACTATGGATAGCAACAGTTTGAAAGTAACATTTTTCTTTTGAATTGGAGATGCAGGAATGGAGCAATGCAGGTGCACAGACAAACATCAGCCAAGATTACTTTGGTCAGGTAGAAAACATCTCTCGAAGCTATGAAGTTAAAACCTCATATTGGTGGAACTGATAATACTTGTTCACTTTAAAATAAGGTTTACTTATTTAATGGCAGATAATCACAGCATTCTGGAAACATCAGTTTATAGCTCATATAATTTTCCCTTGCATATGGAATACTACTTAAGAATTAGCCCAGCTTCACACCCTTCTCCACCAAAATCTTAAAAGTAGATTTCTCACTTTGGAAAATTGACTACTTAAGAGCCAGGTTAGATCATGAAAACCTTCATGGCTTCTTATGGCAGGTCTCTCAAGGTTAGCTATCTCTCCTCCCTGTATGTTGACCTTTTATGTCTAAATGCTTTAGAAAAATTTCTGAATATTTAAACAGAGCAGAAGATCCAAGTGGATGATATGCAGTACTTAACAACAATTCTGGTCTCAGTAGTATGTGCAACAACCTTATTCACCCGACATTTAGGACTGAGTCAGCACATAGTGCTGCCTCAACCCTAAATGTCTCCGATCCTGAAATGAACATCTCATCCAATTGCTGTTTCCACAACATACGAAGAAATAAATAAGAAAATACATTAGATTAAACTATTTCTTAAACATCATGTGCTTTGAATCCAATCTGGACTTAAATTTCATTATACTCAAAACAGATTATTTCACCCTTCCATAGGCTGACAAACAATGTGCGATCTGGAGTCTTAAAAAGTAGAGCAAAGCAAGTGTAAAGAAAAGAAGAATGTCACGTCCTATGCCAAGGAGAACAGGGACAATGTCAACAGACTGTTTGGACAGACTGCAAGCTGCATTTAAGCTGCACAGGACAGACAAGCTTAGCTCTTTGAAATCAATCTCACCTTTCATGTAACAAGGCCTTGCTTCTGAAAATGTTCAAGTGCTTTGCTCCCAGTAAAATCAGAGATCACAGCAGGGCTCAAAAGGCCTTTGAGGTGTGTGGTTGCCAGCAATCTAACAGAGTAAGCCTTTAGGTTTTTTGCTGAGGATGTGAAATAGGACAAATATTGGGATGGAATGCACAAAAGGCAGGGTGCTGAATAAAATGTTTCTTCCAACGGAAACTGGGAGGCATTAGCCTGAGCCGTAAGAACTCATAACCAAAATTTAAGTTGCTAGAACATGCACCCAGAATGTGAGAAAAGAGTTTGATACCCCTATTCAGACTCAGGAGATACAATTCTCCCATCAGGGTGCTCTAATTAGCAAGCTGTCCCCTACCGTGGAGTGGGAAGATTTAATCCTTCCCACTGAAACTATTTGACTTTTCAGAGTACAGGAACACGGCAGCTGCACTGTAGAGAGACACAAGAGTCCCTGACCCTGCCCCAGTGGCTGCTCAATGCAGCTGAAATGTATGAAAGCATAAACCACATCTCTCATTTCCTCCCCCAGGCATGTGTCTCAGTGGCTGTAGTGACAGAATCACAGAAAAGTTTGGGTTGAAAGGGACCTTTTACAGCCATCTCTGCAGCAAGCAGGAAAATCTTCAAGTAGATCAAGTTGCTCAGAGCCCCAACAAACAAAACCTTGAATGTTTCCAGGAATTAGGAACTTACCACCTCTCTGGGCAACCTGTTCCAGGGTTTCAAAACCATTATTGTAGAAAAATATCTTCCTTCTATCTAGTCTGAAAATCCACAAATTCACTACAAGTATTTCAACAGAGGGTCTGGGTGGGAGCATTGGGGACACCCCATAGGCTGGTGAGTGGGTCACCTTCTGGAAGGTAAGAGGTGGGAAGTCTCAGCTCCTTAAGCAGAAAGGCACACAGATATTTGGTTTCCTGAATCTTTGATATCTTAGGATATGAACGTTTGAATTTTTCAGTTAGGGACTGCATAGCCAAGGATATAAGAATAGTTTGACACCTTTTGATCGAAGATAATAATAAGAGACACTTGAATTCATTACACTGATGCATAAATGCCAATGACCCTTTGTGTTTGTAAGGCAACCTGCATACTATATGTTTACAAAGGCAAAAGCTAGGTTCTCATTTTGGAGCCCTTCTGACAGGTATGGATTATGCAGACACATACACATGACTGTATGATCATGGCCCTAGGGGAATTATAACAAACAAGTATTAGCTACCAACATTTCTTAAATAATAAGCAAACATGGTGCATATAGTGATAAAACTTTTAAACATGTACTAATTTTGTACCCCATGTACTAATATTTTTGTTCTGCTTTTCCTGTTTTGTGTTATTTTCTTTTCCTATGCCAAGAAAGTGAAACTTCCTTTGTAGTTTGACATCTGAAGAGTCACTTTCATACTTGAACTCCTTTAATTGTTATTCAACACTGTAGGAACCAACCTGGCTTGCAAAGGAGGCCAGGTGAATCCCCAAGGTTCAGTGCTCTGTTTCATTTCTACATCCGGTCACTAACTGTGAGACCATTTGGCAGCAGCAGTCTTTAAACCTTCAAATAATTAGTTCTTGCAAAGGTAGGTAGAGACTGCAGAAGGAATATGATATGGAAGACTATAACAAAAAAAAACCAAAAGAAAACAAACAACAAAAAACCAAAACAAACCCCCCAAACTCAACAGCCCACACTTCTGCAGTGTGCCTGACTTGGAATCACTTGAAGAAAAGTTTTTCAGCTAAGCTTTTACCTTTATATATGCTTATATTCCAAATAAAAGCACTGCAAGTGAAAGAAAAACCTTTCAGAACTGATTTGGGGTGAGAACAAAGTAAAAAACCAAT
This sequence comes from Passer domesticus, assembly GCF_036417665.1. Lineage (NCBI taxonomy): Eukaryota > Metazoa > Chordata > Aves > Passeriformes > Passeridae > Passer > Passer domesticus. Next base: position 31,858,322 of record NC_087477.1, on the reverse strand, counting down.
TAATCTCTGCAATTAAAATTGGCTGTAAACAAAGAAGTATTGGGGGTGTGTGTGTAATTTTCGCATTAAATATTCTGTAGAGGTCCACAATAGTATTTTCAAAGATCACTTTGAAGAAATGCTACCATAAAGAGACATATTTTAAAAGCATCTTTAAAAACTTTTACTTGCCTAAAAAATGGAAGAGTGGTAAGATTCTCCCATCATCAGATCTGTGGTGTGTTTGTTCACTTGTTTGTGGTTTTTGAACATTATTCTCAGTAGTCCTTTATAGGCAACAAGAAACACAGCTTTTCTGAAATCATAGCTCAGCTGGAAGTGAGATCTCATCCCTGTATCTCAGACCCCGAGTTCTGAAGTAAGTGTCTTTAGTAACACTAGCCCTGAATTGAGTATATTTCAATGATAAACAAAAAAGTTGGAAGATTGGTGATAACAAGAAGAAACAATTCACCAGCTGATCTTTACATTTTTGAAATAACCTGTGGGACCTGGGAACAGTGGCTAGATTTTATCAGCCACTAAAGGACTGCATATGGGAAGAAGGGTCTTTAAAAATCATACATTTGCCTACAAATGGTGCCAGAAGCTGGAGGATGTTCTTTGGAACTGACTCTTTGCTGGTTTGCCTGCTAGCATTTATTTCAGATGTAAAGCTGGACCCAGCGTCCTGGTGATTTGAAAAAACTCTTGCAAAATATTCTTCTCCCATACAACTGACACTCAGTATGTGAACACCCTGCATGTCTCCAAACTTTTTTTTTTTAATTAATTCAAAATTGCTTTCCTCTGTTCTCAACTTCTACTCTATTCAAATCAAGAAAGTATCATAATATCTATCAAGTTACTCCTTTCTTATTTTATTTTTATTTATTTCTGTGGTGTTAATATTTGTCTTTTTAAAATATTGTTAAAATATTTGCTTGTGAAAACCCAGAGATAGTGAACTAGAACTGCTTTGATGTATCACCAAGCTGGGACCTGCTAACTGGGGATTCTCAGAGTGACCAGATGTCCTAATTTATTTTTTTTTTCTTTTAATGTGGAAGATAATGAAAAAGGCAAAAGGACAAATAGTCAAAAAAATTATTTTCCTGCTATTATTATGATATTGATATGATTACAATCTTTCTCTTATACTTAATACAACAAATTTTAAGTCTTTGTATACAAAACAATGCCCTCTAAAAGAAAACTCCAGCACTCCCTCCTTTCATGTGCTCCTTCTGAACCCAGAAGCTTAATGAAATTTGATAATGCGAACTTCTTGTAAATTATTTATGCAATAAAAAGCAAACTGCCTTAGGGGAAGGAGGAAAAGAGTGCAACACACAAAAATAATGATGCAGTGATAAAAAAGTTCTTCACTATAAAGTATTGACTATTGCATTATCAACAGATGGCATTCTACCCAGGACAAATTCATCCTGCTTAAGTATATTTCTCATTGCCTTTATGCTTCCAATTATGTCTTTCAGAAGTGCAGAAAAGGTATTCCAGATATTAAAAATTTGAATTTTAATTCATGTTTAGGTAAGTTTAGGAAATAAAAAGTATTTTTTTCTGATGTTTGGAGATGGGAAGTAGTGAACGGCCGAATTATGAAAAGTATACGACTTAACCCTTCCCATATATTTCACAGCAGCTAATAGCCAACTATACAATTAAACATCCTATGGGTGAGATAATAAAAATTAATGCACATTATTCAATTACTAACTAATTAGAAGCATTTACTGTGTTTAAGTACCACACTGTGCGATAGCAGAGCGGGGATTTCAATGAATGCACTAACATTTTATTAATCACATGGCAATTATTGTAATACATTTAAAGAAAAGTGGTATTAGGGGACCATAATTCCAATCACAATCCTTTATTAAAATCCTTGTTAAAGTCAGACAATTATCAGCAATCAAATGGAGATACTCTGCCTATTGCTCATGGTGGAAACATGGTACAATTCCACAAAAATCACAATACAGGGATTTGGTGGGAGCATTGCCTGCCTCTCTTCAGAAGTTTCTGAGGGGGAGGCAGCTCCAGGTGGGGATAGTGGCTCTTGCTCCTCAACAAGGACAGGGAGCTCATCTGAGCAGCAATGAGACTCCTAACAATTTCATGTTGCCATTGGTATCTTGCCAGACCCACAATACTAAAAGCCCCAGCAGAACTACACAACAGCTTTATTTGCTTTGTCCTCCTTTAGCTCATCGGTGCTAAAGGACAAAACAGGTCCTAGAAGGTCTAGGTAAGTAACACTTCAGGCCCATGTCAGCAAAAAACCTGCAATAACCAAAAATTAGGCCTTGAAGCAACACTTATTTTGATAGCAAGCCTTTCATCTCCATGAGATTTTGCTACTTTAGGGTGAATGGAACAACAGATCTGGCCACTGAGCTGTGATTTAATCTTGCTTTAGAGATGGCAGAAAAACTATTGTGCTTTTAATCTTCATGAGATTGTGCCACAGCTCCACACAAAGCTTTCACACAAAATTATGTTTATGCAGCCATTCCCATGGTCCTAAAATCAAGCTCTTTGCAAAGACCATTCTTTCTCTGCTAAAGAATCTGATGGGACAGGGTCAGATTTTGCCAGGTTGATGGCCCTTGCTTAGAGCAAGTACTCAGCAGAGTTTGGTTTGGGTGGATTCTGCAACACACAGGAGCGAGCTAAAAATGAAAGAGATATTCAAAGGGACAGGAGCAGAGCTCAGCAGGTGTGTGCCATGTTCTCCCAGAGATCAGTAGTAAGTGCACACGGGGACAATTTGCACATGCAATTTTTATCATGCATCCCAGTCTCATAACCCAGCAATTAACTGAAATTTCCAGCATTTCTGCATCATAAACTATCAGAATACCATACTGTGTACTGAAAAACCTCACAGCAGTAACAGCTACGGATGGGTCCATAGGTCTTCAACAAAGCTGAATTAATCACAACAGCATTGAACTGGTGTAAGCTACAGCGAGTGATGCTCCCTTTTAAAATACAATAATTCAAGAAAATAAATGAAAAATAAAATACAATATTGCTAGGAATATGCATGCATAATTGCCATTGTACTATAATGATGCATTCAATAACTACTTATGCTTCAGTATTAATTTTGTGGTAAGACTTTAAAAAAATAGAACAAATGACATGGCTTCTCTCTGTACAAAGCTTACTTAAAAGTAAGATGGTAGATTCACAGCAAAATTAGGGGAGAAAAGAAATACTCAATTACTTGTTGTAAGGAACAACAGTTGACTCAGGAAAAAAATACACATCTTACGTAGTTAATGTATTAAGTATCTATTTTAAGAAGATACAGATATTTATCTTAAGTTTACTCTAAGTTTCTCATTTTTAAATTAACTGATCTGTTCACATTCACAAACTTAGATACATTTCTCTGTTGTATGTGAGCAGATGCAACATACCTGTAATAGAAAAGAGCCAAACATTCTCAACCTGCGGTATATATTCTCGGTAGTGAAGCAAATTACCTAACCCATAGTTGCACAGCAGCTGGGATTTACTTTTCTAAACAGAAATTTTATGCTGGCACCATCAGTTCTGCTTCATTTGTGATAGACCCACAGGTTTTATTTTTCTCCTATGAAAACAACGAAAATGGAACACCTGGCAGCATGTCATTGTCAAAACAATGTATTGCACTGCATGGCAACCTCCATACCTAGGGATTTCTTGCATAATGACATGGGAACTCTTCAGTTCTAGCCTTCTCCTCCTCCTGTAAGAGGACTGCAACAGTCCATTGCCCATAATTTTATATATTACTGCCCTACTATTAAGCCATTCTGGATTTTCATCCATTAACAAACACAGGAGAAAAACTGTTATATTGAATCAGATGCTTGCAACTCCCAAAAAAATGTTGTCTCCTATACCCCTCAATTTTTGTGTTTCAAAGTTGATAAAAACTGCTTAAAACATACCCCTACATACAGCTTCTTGGTTCCAGAAAAACCCAACCCACCACTTTGGGGTGCAAAAAAGCTCCTCATAAGAAATCAGGAAGCTAATGCTAGAGCAACTGTGACTCAAACAACATTGCTTTTTCAGTCAGGCCAGGCTTTGGTGACACGCTGTCTCTTACACTGCACATCAAAGTCACTCCCCTCCGGCCTCCTCGGCTTGGTCCCACATGTCCCCCACAGGTCCCAGCCCGTGCCCCTGGTCCTGTACTCTTGTACCTGGTCTTGGCACTCCTCACCTGAGAGAAACCCCCGTCAGTCTGAGTAGCAGGTGGACAAACCCAAATTCTCTGCCGTGTCTCCATAATGGCCCAGGGAGGGCTGGGGTTTTAGGAGCAATATCTCCCTGTTTGGGCTCTCTTGGAAGCCAAGAATACATAGGTCTTGCAGTTGGCCCTGTATTAGACTGCAGATTTTGAAGATAAGGTAAAGAACTACCCAGCCTTCACTGTTCTTTCCTTATCACACAGCCTCCTGCTGCTATTTGCCTTAAATATCTCCCCTTTGAACAATCCATTCCCAAACCAGCACCATATTGCCCCCTCCAGGCATGGGTTCAGAGACCCTTTCTTGGTGACTCTTATTGCCCCCTCTGGGCATCCATGTCCTTAACTACCTCTAGGAGAACATGCAAACCATCTCAACATTCTCCCAAAAGACTCTTCAGAAACTGTCCACTGAGAAGCCATAAGAACACCAAGAAAAAATTAATAATATGGACCTTAACATCAAAAACTACTTAGATGACTCTAGAATGCTGCAAGACAAATTCCTCCACCAGACTTTTAGGGATAACTGCAAACACACCTGAAAGGTACCCCTCTGTGAACTTTTGAAAGACAAGTGCAATTGAAAAGTAACCAATTGATATTCCTTTGTTCAATACTCGGACAATAGAGTCTGTCATTAATTTGAAGTGTGCCATGAAATCCTGAGCCACATTAATGGATCCTTCAGGAAGAATTTGAATTCCTAGCTCTTGTTTTATACATTGTCTCTCTGATATTTCCCTCACGTGCAAAAAAATAATATCTTAAAATGTGTTTGCACAGAGCAAAGAAGAAAACACAGTACAGAAAACAAAGAAGCAGCCTCAAAAATCAGAACTATCATCTAAATTCATTCTTACATTTAGAGGCATCAGCAACATAAGTCATGATCACTTCAGCATGACACCATACTAATGTTCCCTCCAATGTTCTTCTTGCTCTGATGGCAATGCAATTAGCATCTCACACAATAAATGTTTCACCATTGCTGAATTTCAAACTCCTCTCTCCCCTGCCTTTGGCGTGTATGAATCCCTTTAATCCAAAATGCAATAGATAAAACAGAGGAAATACTGCTTCTAATCCACTGCTGAGTTCCTTGATGAAGTACCTGGAACAATGGTCTCTCTTGAGAACACCTCTGTCAGGCAACATTCATTTGACTGATTCTCTGACAACAAAAAAAAAACCCAGACAATTTAACCTATCTTATTATCCCATGATTTTGCCAGAACTGATTAAAAAAATCCTCAATCAATCCATAAGTGAACTACCGTACTTTATTTTACTTTATAAACCATTAAATGAAATACCTTCCACTCAGGAGATTAGGCTTTCAGGAATACTTGTGTATTCCTGACTCACTGTGGGCATTTGTAATACACGTGTGCTTTAGCCTCATGACCTTACTGGGGCAAATTTCCCAACAAAAACCCACAGGAAAATCCAACACCATCATCACCTTCATAAGAGAACACAATGCAACTGTAAACACAAAAAGCAATTGACTGATATGGGATCCCATGACAGTGCCTCGGCTATGCACTCCTTCGCTATAACAAATATCCATTGATAGAAAAAATACTTAAAGAATTCTTATCAGATGCATTCATTACAGATTTTTTCCCCCAGTAACTGAAGACATCATCAAAGACATCTATGTAAAGTACTGCATATTCCCAACAAGTGAGATCTCATTCAGTTGAGAGGAAAAGGGAGATTTCTTAAAATTGACGACTGCACCAAAAAGAAAGTTTAATGAAATTCACTAACACAGCCTTTCTTTAGCAGGTGGCTCTGACTAAGTAACATTTAGAAGTCTTTAAAGTAACATTTCAAAGTTAAGCTAGTTTTTCTCTCATTTGCTTCACACCACTGTTATTTTAAAGTGGCAGAATTTCTCATGGGACAGTGGTTTGAGAGATGAGATGGCATTTTGTTATGTTATAGCAGTATTTTCATTTCAAAGTAGAGAGAGAGTAGAAAATATATAAAGAGGGCAGAATTCTACACTAAAAATATCTATGGTTCATGAATAGATATACGATCTGACAAGAGATTTATCTGCACTTATGAAGATTGAGTAACACTGCTGGGGTTACCCTCTTCTGCACAGTTAGGTTCTGGAAAAAAAGGATAAAAAATGTTTTATTTTTTATTTCAAATCGTTTCTGTCTTATATCACAATTGATTATTAAGCTTGGCACAATATAAATTGCATTTTTAATTACTCAAAAAAAGTTGGAAAACATTTAGTTATGCTATATACAACCATTCATGAAAAGGTTAAATCTATGTTATCAAAAAAAATCAAAGTAAATGTTGAAGCTACTTGAATTATAGTAACATTGCTAAATATTTCTTTTTCATGCTCTTCTTGTAGAGCTCTCAGTATGGATTTTTTTCTCAAAGTAGTAATCTGATTCACTGCCAACCTCATTAGTAATTTATTACAGATCTACTTTTTCTAAAGAATCCTGATTTCTCGATCAGATTAAATGAAATGTTTATAACTTTGATTAAGCTTTCATTACATGCTTATGAATGACTATTCTGATTACAAGATGAGAATTAGAGAATGTCACAAGATCCATAGGCTAAAAATAAGTATTTATTAGAAATGAAGAGCTCTCTTCATCTGTCATTGATCTAGGATAAGTAATTTATGTTATCTCTACCACTATTTAAACAACTGTAATAATGTTTGTCTGTACGTATTCACAAATTTCCTTTCATCTAACCCTTAGTTTTGGAAATCCTTTCAATGTTTTCCTTGACATAATGTGGAGATACTTCTAACAACTGATTCCCTCCCCATATATAAGAACTGACAAAATATCTTTAAAATACTGGGAAAAAAAATCAACTTGTACTTGAATGGAACATGCAAAACTTCAGATAAATGCATTAATTTTCCCATGTTAAATACTTCTTCAACCTTGCCTTGTTTAAGAACAGGACAAGCAAAGGATTCATCAAGTCACTAAAACTAATACTTCAGTGCTTCCCTAAACTGTAGAAGCTGGGCTACAAACCTTCCTTTACTTAGATGTGGCAACAGTCAACTCAATCCAATGACAGGCCATGGAATCCATCAGTTTCAAAAACCATTATTCAATAAAAACATTAAGTTAATGGTATCACGCTATTGTGTACAGACTTTATGTTCAACCCTCAGATGGGGATAAATAAAATGCAGAAGCGCAGTGTGTTTTGCAAAATGATGTTTATGCAAGTGTTTATGCTGCCATCTTCAAGCAGAACACGGCTGACAAGTACCAGCCTGTGAAACGCTCCCTTTTAGAGACTGAGGTTTATTTTTATTTCTATGTTGTAATCCATCTTGTAGAATAAAAATAATGTTTGCTAAGCTCACGACTATTCTGTGCCAATTTATTTTGAAACAGGTCCGAAATGAAATTACTACCTAATTTATCTTCTAAACTGTAATTTTCAGCTTTGGGGGATACAGTCCTTTACAAACACATGGAATTTGTGATAGAGGGAATTTTTAGATGCACATGTGTGCACATATACACCCACACACACCCTTCAAAGAAACAAGACGGCACTAGGGGACAGACAGACCAAATCTGAACAAGAATGACAGGGTAAAAAAATCTCATCTTGGAAAGTCTAACGTAATTTTAAAAAATTAGAAACCTCCTTCACCTCCCTTCAAGTGAAGGACAGTTTTATGGTTCCTCATACTCTTCTGTCCTTGTCCCCACCCTGCAGATAGGAATGGAGGCTGTCAGAGGCTGGCACCGCATTGCTGCCTACAACACAGTCACACAGATTTATTTGTGACCTCCTGCTCTTCAGTTCTTTCCCTGTTCAGGGTTTTAATTATCACTCCTGTGCTCACGATTGGAAAATTCAGTCCTTCTCCATCGTCACTGCTTGTGCATTATTTCTCCATGTTTATGGCTCGAACATAAATTTTATAAACATCCTGCCACCCAACAACCACATTAAACTATAGCAACACTGCAGTATGTATAGTGAGGTAAAAAGGAGCACTAGATAGAGTGTTTATCTGCTAGCATTATCTGACCTGGGCCGGGGGGGGGGGGAAGCTGCAGAAATCAAATAGAAAGAATAAATAACTCTGTTAATCTCACTCATCAATAAATTTCAAATTAAATTGAGTCATGCAAAAAAAAAAAAAAAAAAAGGTTTTGCTACTGTTTTTCCTCCTGCAAAACATATTAATCATCTGATCATTCCTTTCGTTCCAAGGTCTACTATTCAGGTAATTAAATCTCCCTGCTTTTAAAAATACTGCATTTCAATGTTTTCTATTCCAGACTAACTGTAAAGAAAGCCTTGCCCTGAGTTACTATTACCTGCATCTTGGTCTTCCTATTGCTTAAACTAAAAATTGTTTCTAACACATTAAAATGTGTATTAAAGATGATTAAATGATTGGCAGTGCTACTTTAAATGCATTCCTCCTAGACCAAACTCTTATTTTTCCAAAGTTCGTAATTCAAATACCAGATCTTTTGGGAGGCAATCCCTATTACGTTCACCAGAACTGGTGGTTTCTGTGCCCATTTATTATGCAAGCATAAATAATCAGAGAGCTATTACATGCATGAGGAATATGAAAAAAAGAAAAAGGATTTTATATAATTGTATACCAATATATGGTTTCTGCAGTGCAAATAAAATAAATAAATAAATAGATAAATAATATTTACAAGCCATGCCTGTGTGTGGTAATTTTTTTACAAACTATTGGTAGCTGCTAAAAAATTTGTAGCTCAAATGCAAATAGAAAAAGAAACACCACTTTTTTTCCTCCCATCAAAACAAAAAACCTTTCTGTTCATTTCAAATCCTTCTCTAGAGGTTAGCTTGTATTCTATTCTACCTTTTTCTTTGAAATGTATTCATGAAATGAGACAAAACACAATGAAATAGAAACCCTTTCCTAAAACCGTGCTGAAGGAATGTTATTTTCATCAGTTCTTATGCTTGATGCATCACTGCCAGCACATTTCACAGCCGGTTAAAAGGACACATGTGAAAATACAATTATAGGGATTTCTATTATAAAAGAGTGCATCCACTGTTTGGATGCAGTGCACTAAAAGACTGCAGTGCAACCCTGTAGCACTGGATACTTACCAGTTCACTAAAGGTGATGTCAAGAACTGCACTAAGTCCTACAGCTATGTAGGGGGGGTTTGTAGGACATATCGTGGTGACAAACCCACCCATGGAAGAGGTGTGACAAGGAAATTGTAGGAGCATCGAGAGCACAGGGAATGGATGCTGATCTGAGATCAAGTTCACATGTGCTGTGCTCCAGGTACAAGCCAAACTCATGCTTGAACATTTCCTCCAGGAAACTAAAATAAATATCTTTGACTTTCATCATTATTGCGCAATAAACTATTCTTTTTATTACACATACCTTCCAGCTAATGGTGTGCAAAAACATGGCTTCTCACTTCAAACAGGAGAGTTTAAATCTGTTTAATAGCCTTTAGAACTTTATGATAGGTATTAACTCAGGAAGTACTTACAAAGTTTTAAGTTCTTACAAAGTTGGGTAGAACCCAGGCAAAATAAAAAAAAATTTGACCAGTCAGTATATTTGTTGCTGGTTTTTCTCAGTCTTCTTTTCACAACTACTTAATTTTTTTAAAGGCCACCTATAGAATCTGAAGCCCTGTAATGTCAGGCTATCATGCTAGCAATGCTTTAGGGTTATGGACTGTGAGGTCAGAAGGACATAGTGGTTTTACTGTGGTTGTTTAAGAACTACCAGCATTTCAGTATGTTGAAGAGAATATGTGCAGTATGGAAAGTATATATAAGTCATGAAATTTCTTCACTGGCAAATCCCAAATAATCTGGTGCAGATATTTAAGTATGATATAGTCAAAGCTAGACAGTTCAAAATCAAACTGTTTTGGGGAGGGAAGTTCACCGTATGCAAGTGGAAGATAAAAACACACAGTGACAGAAAAAAAAATTAAGAAGTGCATCTTTTCTCTTCTTTGGATAGTACATCTTGGTTAACCATAAATAAAGTAAATGGGAGGGATGATGGTTATCTCTTAAGAGCCAAGATAACATTCTCAAGTATTATGGCTCCATTTCTACCTCTGCTATAAATTTCCATTCCTGCCTGAGGATGGATAGTTTAATGCTTCTATTTCAACTCAACAAAATCCAGAGTGTGTGCACTTCTGCCTAGATTAGGTTTCAACAAAATGAAAACAGGTTATAAATATATTAAGTATGTTACTGAATTACAGACTGTTTCTCAGAGACCTCTACCACCTCTCTGGGCATTTTAAAGGCATTATGAGTAAGGACACATCAACATCCTCAACCTTTCTAAGAGTTTATACACACATAACTAAATAATCATTTTCTTAGCGAAAAAGCAAGCATTTAACATACCTGCAAGACAGAGAAAAACTGCAGTTTCAAATTTAGAAAGCTGCAGCTGTTAAAAAAAAAAAAAGGAGAAGAAAAAATATAGATGTGGAATCAACTGTCCTTATTTGTTTGAATCACGTTTCTTTCACTCAGAGGAGAAAGAAGGTGCTATGAATTCTGGAAACCGGCTTAGGCTGCACCAGTGCACTTGACTTAAGAAAAGAAAGAAAAGAAGCATTTCAGTGAGATTCTCAATTTTCTTGTATTTTCCTAGGTACATACTTGGATTATCAGTATTAAGACAGCAACTGCCTGGAAAACTTTGCACTTCAAATACTCCTAAGGCAATGATCAGGGTCACTGGACCTTAGACTTTGTTGGAAGACTTCTATCTACAAAACCTGGCTTTTTTATTTGCTTTCTGTCTAAGCTGATGTTCACAAAATGTTTATTTTTCACAAGTCACTTAAACCAATCCAAAAATCTCTGGAACTACTCATGTTCTTGATCTGAGACATTTTATTACATTTAATAAAGCAATGCAATGTGACTGGTAAATCATGTCAGGAAGTTTAACAACAAGATTGAACTAATTTGGCTTTAATGTATCAGTAGATGAACCACAACCAGTGCCAACTAATAATTAAAACTGATGGTAACAGAATTTCACCAAGTGTAGATGGAACACGGCCTACTCCATGAGTGGCTAGATCAGTGTTAAAGCTTCACCAGACTTCTACTAATAGTCATTAAAAGAATAAGCCATTAATTAAACCTGCAGATGATGCAATATGTGGGAAGCTGGTTAAGTGCTAGACATATGAAAAGAAAAAATGGGCCTATGTTAATAAGAATTACCAAATTGAGAATAAAAAAATGCTACTTAGCACCTCTAAGGGAGATAAGCTAAACTTTATGTATATAAAAGGCATTAGATTTATGTTTCTGTATATATAGAAACATATGTATTCTGTATTTATATATACAATAGAACGAACAATGCACTGAAAAAGCTAAGATTGAAAACAGGACCAACAGCTACACCCACTCCTCTCCTAAATATTAAAAACTGCAAAATCTGCAACAGCAATTCCAAAAACTAAAAAGTAGATTGAAGCTCTCTAGCAGACTGCTCCTCTGTTTGCAATTTGGAATATATTGACAAGCTTCCCTACAAAATTTGATTGTATTTTACAGGCTGCCTAAAGCAAAAAAGTTTAGAAAAACATTGGCTGCCCTCCTCTAACAAATTCAGACAGACTGACTTTTGATTATCAGTCTCTGGGGGGATCTTAAGACACATAAGGTATAGTCAGACACAAACAGAAATGGTGAAGAGCAGTAGTTGGGCCCTCAGATTTCTGTCTTCACCAAAATCTTTGTACTGTTATCATCAGCTAACGAGGCTTTATGAAACCCCTGCTGCTGCTTACACTGTGTTTCTGATACAACTGCAGCGGCATTGTTTTCTGAGGATAAAGTGAACCATTCTGATATATGGACAGGCTCTCTATAAATCTCCATACAATCTACAGATCTAATATAAACAACCATGAATCAAAATTGCTGTCTTTTCACATGGGAAATCAGTTAAGTGTTTGGTTTTGTCTTTTATGGAATACAAGCTACTGGATCTAAGTAACCAAAGTATCGTAGCACCGAAAATAATGCTAAATTTTCTGTTTCTAGCGCGTTTTTCATCGTACCTTTTTGTGTGTGTGTGTCTTAAAGCAAAGTCAAGATTTCTTTCCTTTTATTTTATATTGATATTGCTGTCTCTTTTATGGCCTAACTCTGATTTTATAGTGTTTTTATACATAAACACTACTATGCTGTGACTCAGGAATAGCATCCAGATCTTCAGCAATCCCCCACAGTGCCTTACATAAAGTTGCATATTTTATCTCATCTTCCTTGCCATTGATGCCCACCCACATGAGACACATTACTCAGATCCAAAGATTATAGCATTGTTATGCTGATGATACCTTGATTTATTTCTCTATTAAACATTAATGATGCAGTATCCTGGCATAAATTCAGAGTGCATTTTCAGATGTACAAACTTGAACATACCCATGAAATATATCAGTTTTTCTGCAAAATAAATTTTATACTGTTATTTTACTGCTACCATTTTACCTTGTTGCTTTCAAATAATTAACCAAGAAACCACATTTATATCTATATTTTCAGCCAGTCCTGGTTACACTGTAAATCAAATGAGAAAAGTAACTTTATAGAAATTAATACTTCTGTAAGGATGGTACAGAAATTACTTATGTACCATTTACAGTTGTACAGAAGTTGAAGCTTATTCTCCTGTTGGCATATTTTCTCATATCCTTTCAAAACAGAATGAAATTTTTAAGACACATGCTTGCAATGCTTTAAAAAAAAAAAAAAAAAAAAAAACAACAAAAAACCAAAAAAAACCACCAAAGCACCTATTTTTTTTCATAGTAAAATACTTTTTTTTTAATAATTCATTTCAAAATGAAACCTCCAACTTGATCAGGCACCCCATGGACAAATGTTAGTATTTCTCGATTTTCCACTACTGAGGAGAGAGACAGAAGCAATATAAGACAACCCAAGCTGGTTTTGGAAATACCCATGTTATCTATCATTCAGCACACCTCCCACAATTTAAACAAACTGCTGCCTCGGCACATGGTTTGCTCACAGCTTGCAGGCTGGACTTGACAAAGCAGCTCCTGATCTCCACCGTGGGATCTGGATCCTACTGGAAAAGCAGAGATCCTTGAAGAGGCAACAGAAAACTATGGGGCCAAGTGAAGAAAGATAATTAGGAGATTGCTGCCTCCCACAGCATTTTACATTTTATTTATCTCTATAAATTCTATTGCAGAGGTCAATTTTGGAATCACCACTTGCTTGAATGAAACTCTTTGAGGGACAATATTTCAAGCAAACAGTACAATTCTCACTAAATTTGATGTAACATTAAGACATGTGTTACTAGAAATTATTTTTCAATACACAGTATAAATAATTTTCTTTGTCATAATAGAGCATATTTTCCTTGGGACCAAATCCTCAACAGTTCTCTTGAAACTGTCTTCTTGAAAGCACGTGGGCAATAAGACATAAGTGCAAGCATTAGGGTTTAAAATGGGTCAGTGTAAATTAGGGTTTACGTTTTACTGAAGTAATGGTATTCACAGCATAGCCAAAGAAGGTGCAGTCTGAGTTGGATGTGTTTTGAGACACCAAAAAAATTTCTTCTACACTTCAAGAGGAATAAAAGAAATCCAAAATAGCACCACAGAATGGCTTGCAAAACTGAACTTGGTCTGAAGTCCTTACCAAGTAACCCACAGACATGTCTACCCACAATCAGAAAGTATTTAATTAACATGCCAGTTTATTTTGCTGGTATGTTACCAAAAGGAAATAGCACATCCTTACATCCAATCCATCAGAAGAGCAAAATATAAAATTGCAAGTCAATTGACTGGTCATCCATAACAAAAGACAGTAGGACTCACAGGTTACAAGAAAATTCTGAATTCTTGAATTGTATTTCACTTTTTCATCTGATGTGTGATAATTTAGAAGCTAAACTTTGCTGAGGAATAGGCGGCTATGGCAGCCCACAGGGAAAATGAGAGACATCAAGAATGATGGATTTGGGAACATCACAAGGCTTGTGGGATAGGTTGCTGTCCAGCTGGCCCATATTTTGTGATTCATTAATCAAAAGAGCATTGACTACAGTAGAAGTTAATCCCATCATGGCACAGTAAAGCAGAACAGGGCTCCATGTCATGCTCCCGCACACCTTCAGTAAAATAACACCACACACACCACTGGAGAATTCTTCATGTGTGCCTTAACTGCGATTTGTGCTGAATCAAGAGACAGGTGTCACAGATACCAAGGGAGCTTTTGGGGAAAGCATGCACAACTTACTTCTGCACATGCACTTACAGCAGACAAATTTGCAGGAATTTTTTGTTTGTTTTATTCAGTTACCTTATTTAGTAATCAAAAGTTTCAAAATAAGTACCCAAACCCACACATGCAATAATCTTCACCAGACTAAGTTCTATTTTTAGAAACCTTCTGTCATTTTTCTGAATTAACAGATGAATTATGTCTTAGAAATCAGTATTAATCTCAGCACCATAGAATCTATTTTCAGATTAAATTCCTCCAGAATTATTAAAAAGTATTTTACCTCTGAGACAGTAAATAACAAACTATATTGCAAAGTATCCAAACTGTAGTCCCTCTTCCCCTGAAAAACAAACAACAAACAGCAGAAAAATTACCCAGCAAAAACTTCTTGTATTCAAGCATACAAGTCTCTGGTAAGTACTCCAGTTCAAAGGAGGAAAAAATAGAATAATCTAGATCCATCCATTCCTGGATTGTTGAAAATTTTTGATTCACTATGAATCTCACTGCACTACTTTCCAAGTTAGGTAAAGACAGAAAAGGGTTTTAAAACTGCCTATTTTAACTGCTAATAACAAGCTGAATAAATTTTGCATCAGGAATAATCATTTTTACTTTGAAATGCTGACACAAAGCCATCACTGTTGTTACCCATACTAAACTGGTAGGATTGCAGTAAGGCAAATATAAATATTTAATGCAAATATCCACCAAAAAAACCCAGTACCTTTTCCTAGTAAAGAGTAATTTTGAACATTGAGAGAACTCAAAGTACTTCAATAAATGACAAATAAGGAAACCAAGGTAAAGAATGTAAAAATGACCCAGGTGAGATCACACCCAACTTCAGTAGAAGAATGTGGTCAGAAAACAGATTTTCTGACAATTAAATTCAAGAGCCTCAGTGCTCAATCATGTAGCAAAAAGAAAATAGAAAAAAGAAAAGGTGTAGGGACAGCAAGGTAAAACAGAAATTCCAGAACAATCCTTAAAACACTGAGTGACATTACAATTACATATATAATGTAAGATAGCAATGAAGATAAAGCGAAAATACCAATATTAATATAACAACAATTCATCACTCCTTTCAGAGGTCTAAAAGATATTAAGGCATTTTATTTTCAACAAATACCAGATTGCCTAGAACTACTACTGTAATTTTTCCAAATGCCATGAATTGGTTTAAGTGGCGAATGTGTAGAAAGTAAAATTTTTGTGTACAGCATGCTTTAGTCTCAGCACTTACAACTCAAGCATGAACTATTTCTGTTTGAATAGACTGATTTACACTTGTGTACCATTTTAAGATGAAAAGAAATGCTCTCAACTTCAACTGCAGCATCCTATGAATATCAGAATCCCTCATTCTGATATTTTATATTTTTAAAATAGTTCTGTCCATGTTTGTTTGGGTTTTTTTTCTTTGCCTGGTGGTGTGTAAATGTTGGGTTTTTTAAGCACCACTTTTGAGTGCCATATGTAAATGCTTCCATTTCTCAGAAAGAATCACCATGTCACCATCCCATACCTTCACTAGTTGCCCATACAAGATGACACCAGCAATAAGCACCTGTGTGTGCTTCCAGTGACACTCACAGCCCACAGACAGTGGGGGAAGAAGAGTCCCAGCTTGTCTCACTCACAGTTTTGCCTCTCACAACTACAAGGTGGTGCACACTGCCACAACCAACTGGCTGCCGCAGGGGCAAGCTGCACTGAGAGGGAAGTCAGTGGGTTCTCACATGCCTCCACTCATTTATGCCAACTCTAAAGATCAGAATGCTGCAGGACAAGCTGCTGCAGGTGGAGCCCTCTGACCATGCCCACTGTCTTGCACAGTGGCTCCACGATGACCAAATCCAACGCTACACAGAAAGATGAAACCAGCCCAGTTAGCCCCTTGCTGTTGGAGTGCCATAAGTAGTGCAGAACTACATTATTAGTGATGGCTTCTCTTCCTTCCTCTAGCTTAGAAGAAAAATATTCATCTTGTCCCAGAAGATCTAGTAACAGTTGACTGAACAGCTGTCAAAAAAATAAAGAAATCAACATTTGGAGCTAATATACTATGTAAACATCTTCTCACTCCTATACTCCAGGGGTTGCAGGATGCTAGATTAAGGATAGAGCACAAAGACACTTCAGCTGAGTTTGGGGAATATATTTAAGGATGGGTGCTTCTGGAAACATTATGATAAATTTGTCTAGATGAAATATTGATGAACAGATATTTATCTCTTGCCAGCCTTACATTAATAGCATTGAGTTTTCCTAGCAAACATAAAACTACATTTTTCAGGCTTCCTTTTCAATAGCTTCAGGGTTTCAGCACTATGGTGCATATGGTAACTGAACTACTTTTAATGACCCAATTGAGAACAGTTAACAAAATTAGTATTTTCACTTCCATTTATTCAAAAAAGCAAGTCCATCAACTTACTGCATTATGTGGAAATTTGAGATTGATTATTCAGGATTTAAAACATTTATGAAGACTGGCAAGAATCTATACACCAAGCACAAACCTGAACATGCCCATACCCATGCAATGGCTTGAACTCCAGCTATTTCTACCCCATTTAAACTTTACTCTGATTTTCACCTATCCCTGTGAATTCTCAAGCCAGAGCCATGACTTCTCTGACCCCACATTGAAAAACCTGTCAGATCAACAGAGTATCAGGTTAACTTTTAGTTCAATTCTTTCCACCAGTGGGATATCACTCCTCCAGAGCACAAGAATTCAAAGTTTGGACTCCATATCTTGGCCTGCAGCCCTGCCCAGCCCAATGCAAGCAGCAGCAATTGCATCACAGATTACTGTCATAGTGAGCTCTCCAAGACAAGGGACCACTCAAACACCTGAAAATCACTGTCCACTATGAGGAGAAAGGGAAAAGGCATGCCAGGCTCTCTGCTTTCATGGAAACCTTAAGTGCTACACCAGCTGGCTGCAGCCTGCAGCAATAGTATTGTTGGGTTTCCTGCTGCTCCTTTCTTAAAAGCACTGGCTGGTCGCACACCCCAGGGAGCCTGGGCAGGACCTCAGGCAGTGGCACTAAAATCAGACAAAGAAGTGAATGACATCCTGGATTGGCTCTCCAGGTTGTCTTGCGAGAACTAGTGCAAATTCAGTGGCAAATTATCAATGACAGGTTTAGCAGGAGTGAATCACATCTTCAAGGAGGTTTTAGTCTTCCCCATAACCACCTACTCTTCCCAACTTCACGCTACTGCTCTTTAAACTGCCAGACCTGGATTTAAACATCTCTCAAACTGAGGCAGCCAGTAGAAAACTGTTCACTTTTTGAAGAGAAGATGTAAATTCATAAGATGAGTGAGCAGTTCAGCATGACTGGAAGAGGCAGCAGGAAGTCGGATTTCCACTCTATGATGGAACTGAATCCCAGAGTGATCCTTCTCAGGTAACCTCAGATCTGTATCATTGAAGGCTATTTTGGTAATAAATAGTTTCTGCTTCCCAGGATCCTATTAATAAAAAATTATTGACATTTTCCTCTTTCCCACTTAGCTCTAAGTGTCTCAACTTCACTATTGTTTATATAGTTTATATACAACAAGAAAGCTGCAAAAGAACTGATACACAAACAGCTTTTGCAGAAACTCTGAGAGATCCATGTCAGTCTCTAGCATGGTTCTCCTTAAGCTATTCAGATTCCAGCAAATTCTCTGAATAAGAGATGGTTTCTTGTCTTCTGCTCATCTCCTTCTAGTTTCTTTGGACTTTCACAAATTTATTAATTTCCAGTCTTGAAATGCAGCCCCAAAACACAGCAGCAATCTCAGGAAACTTTACCAGCTCCCAGCTGACAAAAAGGATTATTTTGGGTGTCTTGGGGCTAAATTTCTGATCCACTTGTGTGTACACACATATATCCAAAATGTAGCACTCCCTCCCTGCAGGTAACTGGTGGTGCCACCGTAATCACTCGGCTCTCTTAAAGCATTGAAAAAGATGAAATGTTTAAACGTGGCATTTAAGTAATTATGACAGCATAAGTGAATACCTAAATGAGGACACATGTGGAGACTCAAACTGCCTTAGCAGTGATTACTTGCAGCTCTTGCAAGTCCCTGGCAAACATTATTACATAAATTACCGTTGGATCACAACTTGTGGACAGCTCTTGAAGTTCAATAGAGACATTATTTTAAGAACAACAGCACATAAATGATGCAGTTTAAGGTTTAAAAATAATTGTGAAACAGGGACCTACTGAATAACTGCAAATTATCTAAATTGAATCCCAGTGAAGGGAAAGTTGTTCTATTTATATTACACGGTGTCTTGATTTTTAAGACTTTTGTCACAAAAATCTTTAAACAGACAAAAGTAGACAAATTTTAGAGTAATAACTGTCAGAACTTAAAGATCAAATTTGTGCTTGTGAATAAGATCCATCTCTTTTAAAGGTAAAAAAATTGAGGAAATTATTTGAGGTAAATTGAGGTAAAATTTGAGGAAATTACACACTTAATGTGAGGCAGGCAAATGTACAGAAAATGACTGAAATTTCGGTGACACAGCAGTGTCACAACATGTGAATATGAATTAACTGCTTTTTGTAGACCTGGAGAATTAATAGGAGGTTAAGAGCACAGAGCTTGATTTCAGAGCTTAAAAGAAGGGAAACCACAGGCTGCAGAAGGGTAAATAGATGCAACTAGCAATGAAAACTTGCATAATGAGGATTGAGTTCAAATTTTCTGAAGTAAATGAAAATGTCTGATTAAAACATTTGAGAGGACCTTGTCTTCCTACTTTGATTCTAATAATGCTTCATTGTTGAATACAGAATCTTTGCCTTTTTCTGGCCAAAAAAACCCCAAGCAACAAATGACAATTTTTTTTAAAAAATAAGGTGCATTAAGAAGTGTAGTTGCATCTCCATAGTCACAGATGTATCGAGCACTACTAAGAAACCAGACCTTCAAATACGACTAAGCCTCAGGAAGTTGAACCTTTGTTATTCTCAGCTCAGTTTATTTTCTGCCCTGTTTGACAGGTCATGAATCTCCCTCCAATGGAAGCATGTCAGAATCTTTCCCTGAAGTCTTGTTTTGAGCGATTAATAAAAACCCAAAAGCATATGCATGTAAAGAGTTACAACATTCATGAAAAAACCACAAATCTGTTCCTTAAAACTAATGTCCATTTTTGACTCAGAAGAATGAGTAAGACACACTATAACCTGAAAAAAATAACAATAAATTTGGTAGTTTTAAAAATACTACCAGGTGTAATTACAAACCCAAAAGGTGAAATTTGTGGACTGATTGACAGATAGAAAAATGGTCCAAGGAGAAATGACACTGGACAGTCTAACTAAAGCTATCACTAGCTTATTTGAATAACCTCTAAGTTGGCTTACTGAGGTATTTCAGAAAGTTTTTATAAATGTAACTTTTCATCATTCTGTACTGCAGCTTTCCACATACTGAATGCAGGTAATTTATCCACCACCACACCACTGAATTATGTGACCAGAGGTAAAAAAGAGGCTACATCTCTGACCTGCATTACATCTCACATTATGAAGCCCGGTGTTAAAACTGGCAGCAATGTCAAGACCTGCCCTGGCATACTCCATTTATTTGAATTAGAAACTCACACTAGTAGTGTGGAAAATATAACAACTAAAATAATAAAATGTCTGAGATCAAATGTATTTGAAGTCTTTACCAATCATTTTAGGTTTATTTATTTATACTGTAGCTGGCATATCCAATACCCAAACAACAAATATTTCACTAAGCAGCATATAATCACCAATTACTGTTAATAGCTATGATTTTATGAGATGACGTATTTTTTACCTACTGATAGTAAATGTTTATAAAAAACCTTTTTTTGACTCATGGTAGGGAACTAAAAAAACTTAAAATTCTTTGAAAGCAGTGAATGGATTTAAATACAAGATAATGATTGGTTTTCAGCTATGGGGTTTACTTTAGTAGTTTGTAGAAGACCAGCTGCAAAAATAAGATCTGCTAGCTTTTATTTTTAGCCTATCATAGTTGAAAATTAGCACTTTGCTTTAACTACCACATTGTACAAATTACCCATTTCATCACAATGTGCATACAAACTTTTCAATCTGCCTCTGGAAACAGAACCAAAAATTAAGGCCTCTGAGAAATTTTCTTTTCCTTCAGAATTTTAGACTGTCCAGATCTCAAAATTTTGTATTTAAGAATGGACAAAAAATGTAGATTAAAAAAATCCCTAAAATATTAATTTTTACTAAGATATTTATTATCACAAGAAATTTGTTATATTGCATAAAGACCCATGTATTTTTAGCATGCTGTGATCAAGCTTATTATTACCTAAGGGTTTACCTTTCCAAGAATAAAATTGATCAATACAATGAAAAAAGAAAAGTTCCGAATTTCCCTCCTTTTTAAGTATAGGCAAATTCAATTAAATCTATAGCAATATTGCCACTATTTTAATTAAACAAAAGATGAAGCTAGACACAAAGTCAGATGTGAAATGTTTATGTTATTTTCCTCTGTTCACAGAGCACTAAGTTGAGTAATTAGAAAAAAACTGTTTGCAAATGTAAATACAATGAAGCAGCCATTAATTAGTACATGCAAATGTAAGTTCAGAAAATTGCTTATTATCTACAATGTTCAAAATGTTAAGTTCTATTTATACAAATGTAAAGATTATATTCTGACTAATTAGGTGTAAATTTTAAGGATATGCATTAATCAGAATTTGTCTTAGCAAAAAGGATTAATTAGTGTTTGCAATAAGCATATGCAAGAGAAGATTAACCATGAATCACACTTGCTCAAGTAATAGACTAAGCAAAGTCAGCACCACTTTTCAAAAAAAAAAACTTAAACAAGGAGAACTACATACTTCAGTGTCAGTTCAGAAATTTTCCTAGCAAAAATATTCAAAAGGCAGTGCAATGCATGTGGGCTTATGATGGATCAAAATTCCCTGGTGGAGTGCTCTCGTTTTGCACAGACCCCAGAGTCAGTGTGACAGCTGAGAAAAGGTGACAGAATATTCACTTCTCTCCATCTCAGAAAGCTGAATACCCACACTGTGTCCCTCTACGTAAGGCACGGTTTCATTACAAAATGAGGTCTGACCAGAACCTTCAGTAAGGCATAAAAACCATACAAAGCCAGAGCAAGGCATAGATTTTAAATAATTTTTGAATTTTTAGAATTTTTTAATTTTTTTTTTTAAATTTTGGAGCTAAACAAAGGAAGCAACAAGCAATTTCTGTCCCCCATTTCTTCAAATCTGCAAATAGCTTTTACTTCCATCTTGGCATTTGCATTCACAGGAACTGTACAAAAAAAAAATCATACTATTCTATTTATGGTCACACAAATAAATGAACAGCATATTCAAGTTTAGATCCCATTACAAGAAAAAAATAAAAAAGGATAGTTTCCATCTCTGACACCCTTCACAGCAGCCTTTAAAGACAAAGAGGCAAAACAGATTTTTATTCTAGCAATGGTGAACCCTCTTTCAGGCAAATACAGTGAAAAGTCCCTATGTCTAGAACATGACAGTTACATGTGTTCATACAAAGTGACACAACCAATAGTACTCATCAATTCAAGATGAAGATTTTAGAACCTTTCATGCATAAAAGGTTCACGCTGGAAAACCTCCACTGAGAATACAATGATGGATAAAAAGAATTGCACTAATGAAAAAGTGCCCTGTCAGGTGAAAAAAAGGAAAAAGGCAACACTAAATCCCATTCTCCAGACTTACAAATAATTATTATTTCCTCTGCAAACCTACCAGCTCCTCATATTTTTATATAAGACTGCACCTGGGTCCTTTACAAAGATATTTAAAATTTCAACAGCTGTCTTGATACAAATCCAAAATCAGCATTAAAGTTTTTGGAGGATGCCAACTAAAGCTGGTACTTAAGAACAGTTTTGTACTTGGGCTGATGTGCAAAACAATTCAGTATATAAAGACATCTCCTTTTAAGTTCCAGGTAAGGATCTGTGTGCTGATCTGACCTAGCTCACTGGCAATAATACTGTTAAAAGATGGAAGTTTATATTTTGCTAAAAGAAGGCCCTGGATCTTAAATACAATTTAAAACCACCTTAGAGCCTAGTGGCGTATTACACTGCTAAAACAAATTGTTTTTCTGAAACGAGAAAACTATGGGAAGATGTTGAGGTATCAAAGTTAATATTTATTGCAGCAAGCAACTTTACCCTTCTCAAAATATGTTACTAAAAGAGACCCAAGAAAAAAGCCCTTTGGATACCTTACATTATATAGATAAAGAGATACTTTGACACTTTATGCTGTGATTTGGATTTTGTTTCCATTTAGGGCTAGAGATGAAACTGTGGTCCATGTGTAGGTAGTATAATCATGTACAATCATAAATTGGTTTGCCAACTTTGCCTAACCTCAGGCCTCATAAATAATTTAGACAACAGAAAAAGAACAGTTTTCAAGCATGGCTATTCATCAACCTGTAAAATCCAGAGTTGCTACTGGCCAATTCCTTCCTTGGTAAATTGAAATTAAGAGGGTGTCAACACCAGCACACTCCTTCTTATAATCATGTATCATTTGATCAACTGCTTTGGAAAGGCTGCATTGAATTCAAAAGCAGTTCCAATGAGGAGGAAGCTTTTATGTATTATGTTATGTCTAGTGCCTGTGTGCCATTTTTTACATGGAAAAATAGCAATTATCTATTTGGTGATTATATAAAGCAAGCTAGAGACACATTCTGGCTCCCTTATGGCCTTTTTCTAACCAATCCAGGAAACAGTTTGAACCTAAAGCATGAGAATCTAAACTGCCCTGTGGATTAAATACTCTCTCTCCTAAAACATGCCTTATCCTCACAGAGCTCAGCAAAATAATTTTAAAGGAACATTTGAAAAGAAACCCTACATGTGGTTTTCTTGGTTACTTTCATTCTGACTAAAGTTAAGCAAAGTAATAGAAATTAGTAGGCAAGGAAGCAGTAAAAGCTCCTGCACTTCCAAGGGTCACTGCAATTCTATGACAGCTCTGCAGTTATCAAAACCAGGCCTAACTGGCAGAGCTTTCTGCCCATAGTGCAAGGACCAAAGCAACACTCATTTAAACACAGAAACATCTCCAGTAAAGATTATGATCAAAGTGCAGAGTCCATCATGTAGGTCCTCCAGTTGTCAGCTACAGCTGAAACTTGCCACAGATGTTGACTCTGTAGTCAGTACTGACTTCTGAAGACAAAGCAGGTGAAAATGACAGCCAACAGTAAGAGAAAGTGTCAGATTATTTAAATATCCTCATTATTATTTCTGGAGTGCCTGTGCACCAGCCAAAGTTTATTTGCCCTAGTAACAGCAATGTGCTAATTCAATATGCATTCAGGAAATCCACACCAGATACAGTAACTCAATACTAACCAAGAGCTTGGAGAATTCCAGGGGGGAAAAATAAAATTAAAAAAAAAATATATAAGGACTTTGTGACAATCTCTGATGTAACTTAATTTCTTAACCTGAGTATACAACTTATTTTACAATAACTGATAGAGATGCTGAGTAAGGCAAAAAAAGTGTTAGTAAAAATTACGCAGCAAGTTTTTCCAACTGGAAATTTTATTCTACAGTAAAAAAAAAATACCTCTTGGCTTTATTGATACCTCCATATAAACTTGCATTTCAAGACTTTAAGTTATCGGTTCTGCACTATCAATATGACTCCAAAGAAAATAAAAAAGACATATTTCAAGGAAAGATGCCGAGCAAGAATGAGAACTGCAGATGGGGAAGATGACTGTTCACAAAAGAGCACAGGAGTAGCATGGAAACCAAAGTGCTAACAAAGAAAAAGTCTTGAAGGAAAAGGAAAAATACAGGAAGGAACAGAAACCAGGGAATTAGAGAATGGCAATGGGTCGAGGAGGCAAGCTTAAAAGACTAGGAAGTCAAAACACTGGAAATTTCCAGATAACATTCCAGAGAAAGACAGAAAAAAAATTTAAAAATTGAACACTCTATTAAATATACCATAGAGTTTTCATCCTTGATTCCCTCCCTGGTGCCTCCCACACTTGCACCTTCCAAAAGAAAATAGTTTCCTGCAGGCAGCAGACCTTTCACAGAAATAATCCATTTGTTAACCTGTGAGACGTGACCTGGACTTCAGTCTTGGGAGAGGTGTAAGAGGGGAAAAATGCCATGCGCTGTGGGAGGTTTCCCTGCTATTTATTTGAAATATTAACATCAGCTCTTACACACATACACACACAGAGTGGAACAAATGTATGCAAATAAGGGTTAGAGAATAATATTTCACATTACTGTTGGGGTTCTATTTAATAAGTTTTATTAAAAAGAAGAAAAAAAAGCTTACCATGTGCAAAAGAAACCTCAAATAACTAAGAAAATGTGCAGAAGACATTTTGAAAGACTCACCCTAAAGCTTCAGGGTAGTTCAATGTAATGTTCTGGCATCCCAAATTGAACAAGGAAGTTGAGTCAGGCTGCTTACATTTCCTTTTCTTTCAATCAAAACAGAGCTTCCTCTGGCTACAGGTATTGAGCTGTACACTGTAAATATTTCTGTAGTTCTTGAAGTCTGATGGCTAAGAAAGTCTGAAGCAGCAGCAGGCTTCCCCTGGGCAAGAATGACCTAGACAACAGGACAGTTCTATAGCCTGGCCTTTAAAAGGGCTCCTGTGAAAAGGAGGTGAAATCTTGCCATGCAAAATCTTTAGTGGGTATGATTTGCCAGGTGGATTTAATGAGATTTTTATTTGGTCTTGCAATAATCAGCTCAAATTAATACAAGAACAAGATGAATATTTTATGAACACATGGCCCCAAGTCTTTAAGCATGTTTTTTAATGCTTATGAAGAAATACTTGTATTAATCACAGATTAATTAATGTTATCAGAAATAAAGGAGCGTATTATATTCACTATTTACAACCAAAGGGCAAGAGGAGTAACAGCTGGAACAGTGCAGGATAGAAATGAAGCAGAAATTAGTGTCTTTGGAAGGAAAGTTGTAATGTTGTAAATGTTGTAAAGATATTAAATTTGCCTATCTTTACACTATAACATTAATTAACTCATCCACACTTTTAAAGAGCTTCAAGAATTGAAGCAATCCTCAAGTTGTGCAACAAGAACTGTGAGATCATTTCTGAAGTCCAGGCCAGCAATACGGTTGGGGAATATCTCACATTAGTTCCTTCTTTGTATCACCCGATTTCCTGTCCTAGGACCTTCCACAAATGTGTGACATGACCAACATGAAGAAATCATTCTGCGTTCAGCCAGAACAGTGGCATGACCTGCTGAAAATCCAATACATGGCTACTAACATAAAATAAGCCTTTTGGGAGTCTAAAAAGCCTTCTGTAGATCCCAAAAAGAATCTAAAAGCATTTAATGAATTTGTACATCTGCATGGTCAGCTAAAAATAGTCAGCAATCCAAACTGGCAGCACACAGTACAACCGCCTTGATAATCCTTTCAGAATATGTTACAAATAGTTCAAGAAAACCAAATGGTGGATAAACAATTTTTACAGGAATTTCTTTTTTGGTACAAGATAGAATAAACCAATATAACTTTCTAGGCACTTAAAAAGACAAATAAAAATTACCTTCACCTGCCAAGAATTGAAAATGGCATTATTTTCTTTTCATAGATTTTGAACATATCAACTAGCATTAAGAACTACAGAAAAGGTATCACTTTCTAGCCCCTGAGAATTATCCTGTATGGGTAATTTTACCTTAAATGTCTTCCTCTCTCTTTTCTTCTGCCTAAAAATAAGAAAAAGACTGAGGCAAAACAGCATTTACAAGAAAAAGTGTGACTTTCCGGTTTTTAGTATTGTTGAAGTTTTAGAAGCATGCTTTATGGGTGATAAAAATCATGTTTTATAGAAAAGAAAGGAGAGGATGAGCCAAATGGGACTGTAATGTGGAGAGAGAATAAAAACAATACAGCAAGATAAAAGGAAATGAGCAAAGGAGCAACAGCAGGGGAAAATAATGAGCCAGAACAAAAGCCCCACCACTAACAGGGTTTGCAAATATTTCCAACAGCAAGAGAAATTTGCAGACATGGAAACAAGAGAAAGGAAAACAGAAAAACCTGGTGTTTAGGAAAGGAAACAAGCAACTAATTTCTTCCCTTCCTCCTAAAGTGATGCAATGCCCAGCTCCTGCAGCAAAAAAGAGGTCCCTTGGCCTGGAGCACCAATGGAAGTCAATGGATGTATGCACAGAAGTCATCACCAACACCACCAGTCTCAGTGGATCCAGATATTTTGGAATACAAGTTATGCAGTTCCACTTGTTCCTGAATTTGTTATAGACCTAAACTCACACCTCTAATCAGCCACTTTAAAATACTCATCTCTGACATGCTACCAGATCTGTAATTCCATGCACAAACATGCTGCAAGGCAGCTCCACAAGTAACCCACACGCAGGGCACAGTGAGCATCACTAAAGCTGGTGTCACCTCTCTCAAAACATTGAAGAGCAAGAAAAAAACACCAGGATGCAGAGAAGTGAAGGAAAAAAAGTGAGGAAAAAGCACTGTGAACCTCCAAATCAGTGAAGAAGGAAGAGAAAGTGTTCCAGGGACTAAAGAAGACATATACACTGTGGCCTCTGAAGAGAACTGCACTGGAGCGGATGAACATGCCCAGAAGGAACTGCAGCCCATGGAGAGCCCACACTGGAGCATCTCCTGAAGCACAGTAAGACATACAGTCCCAGATCCCAATTAAAAGCAGGAAAGAACAAATGACACAACCTTTTAGCCCTGCCTCGTGTTCATTCTCATCATTTGAATTGATGAAATGCTCTCATCATTTTCAGAGTCCCATAAGTAACATTACCTATGGCTTCAGCTCATTTTATATTTAGATTTGCAATTAAGCAAGCTTCTGACACAGACAAAAATGGGCCCATTTCTGTCCAGGTATCAGAATGACTAAAAATTCCTGCATTTATTTTGGTATACATATATGTGTGCATGTATGTATGCTGTATGTATATATAGATATATATGAGCCAATGTTCCACAAGCCTTCAAAGAAACTTAAGATGGTGGAAGTATGAGCAGATGCATGAAAACGTCTGAAAAGCTAACTGTTCATCATTAGTCTCACAATTTTAGTTCATGTTAAATTTCTGTTCAATTACTCGAGTGTTTTTTGGGCTATTTGGTACTTTGCAAAACATACAGGATCTCAAAGGCTGACTTCATTGAAGCCTGATAGAATCACTGACCTGGTCCTTGTGCAAATTTTACATCTAACCAGTGAAACTTTGCTTTTTCTATGTTGTCTTTGTTTATGTAATATCTGAAATTTGGTATTTCTTAGGGGTTCTCTTGGCAGAATTTATTCATAACACAACAGGACTCCTGTAGTAGATTTGACTCTGCATTAATTTTTTCTTCTGAATAATTTCACAGACCAAAAAATGAAATAACAGACATACACACATACATAAAGTTATATTCACATGGATGTTTTTTAATACCTGCCCACTGGGAAGCTCATGTCTTTGATGTGTGCACTTAACATTGTTTTATGTGTTTGAGACATGAAGATCTTACGGTCCCCATCACCTGTTTCATGCAGTCATGCTTTCCCCATTCTTTGCTGAAAATGTAATATGTCAGTGCAGGTGTTGGCACTTCTCTCCAAATATTCGACAGTATGCATGCACCATTACACAAAGTATCAAATACAAAACTACCACTTAATTTCATCATTAAACTTATCATTAACAGCACCACCAAGCTTTTCCTTGGTGTCTTCAGACAAATTAAATCCTCCCTGAAAGTAATGAAGCTGGTTCTGAATATAAAGTTGTAATATGGTGTCTAATTCATGCACTTTCAACTCCAGCATGATTTAATAGGTGCACACACAAAAATATATCTTCGCAACAGTTTTTTTTGTATCGCATTTGCTAGCAACCAAACAGAACTTTCTTTTCCTCTTATTGTTGGTATCCAGTAGATTCTACTTTCATTTTAATACTTTTTTGCACAATACAAAAGAAACATTACTACTTCCCAAATCTAATTTATAATCCTTTCCCTTCATGCTCCTTCTTGCTGTTTTATCATTAATGTTAATATTCTGTTGACTCTTAAGAAGTTTCTATTACTGAAAATGAATAAATGAATACTAAGAGAGCACTGTTTTGAAATGGAGGCCAAGTACACAGCCTGGATATAGTTCTCACTGCACTTCTATTGAGGAAGAAATAGCAACAGGTAAACAATAGAAGTTGACTTTCTGTTTCTTTAGTAAAATGTATTATATACTGGCTATATCCCCCTCAGTTTTAATACTTACCTAAAATTCTAGAGCATACTGAGCAGTTTAAACTAGTGAAGTGACCCAATAGCATAAACGTACCTAAAAACCACTGGTTAAACTGAGTAAACTCAGTTTCAGAAGATAAGCTACTGAGTAGATCTCCTATCTATTCAAAACGAATGAAATGTTCAGCTGTTTCACCACGCACACAGTACCTATGACCACAAAAAGTCTTAATGATCATGCTACAAAATATTGAAAATGCCTTTCATAAACATGGTAAGCTACAGGAATTCTTTATCGACCCAAATGCATATTGAGTTACAACAGAATAATTCCTATGCTGGTATTCACAATATTCTGTGTGTTTTCAGATTGAAATAACTTCAGAAGATTAAAACAAACAAAACCAAAAAGCACTACCTGATAAAAATAACTGCCTTCAATTCAAGCAGGACCTAACCTTTCTGTTTCTCTACAGTACCCTGGGTTTTTTGAGACTTGTCTGCCTTTGACTGCTCATGACTGTTAAAATCACTCTTGCTCCTTCTCAGCCTTTATCACAGAATATTTGCTCTAGGTGTAACATTTTTGCACCTTTGTTACTTTTAAGTCCACTCAGTCAACTTCTACTTTTCCCCCTCCTGTGCTGTACAAAACAGCCTTGCTCTAGCACATTCAGAAGTCCCTGGAGGAAAGCACAGAAAGCAAACTCAGGTTAGCTGGTACCACTTGAAAGGCATCAAATGGAGACAAACACCGTGTGCTGGTTAAAGTAACAAACCTCTGCATCTGTTAAATGCCAATGCTCAGAATGAGGACAAAGTATTTTGTCAATAGTGTTTTAGCATTCTGTCTCTGTTAACACGGTGTTACCATTCCTTGGAACAAGACACAGCCTTTGGATCAAGCTAATGACATGGGCATCATTTGTTTTTGCCTGTCTTACTCTGATATTTATAGAATACTTTATTTTTGAATATTTACAGGATAACTTACTTAAGCTCCAAAGGGCAGTTACCAAATGACCAGGTTATTATCACCATTTTTGCACCAGCTGTTCAGTTTTTTATAGCTACGTGGTGTAGCACCTTTTATAGGATTTACCTGGCAAGGTTTTGGTGCTGGGGAGGAGAGCAGGGGCAGCTTTGTCAGCAACAAGTTTGTATCTTACAGATACCAGTAACAAGCACTTTGTGAATGATCTTCCAATAACAAGCAGTCCAACTAATTACAGGCATTGCATGACACCAGAGGTTCCATGGCTACGAAGTAACTCACCATCAAAGGAAAGAAATCTTCGCAGTGTGGTAAAACCAGTCAAAAGGGTAACAGAGACATCACATGCACTTGGAATCAATGGTAACAGCAATGTGTACAACATGTTAGCAAACATCTAAGACAGATCCCAACTGGATTTCGGAGAGGAGAAAGAAATAAATGTTACTATTGGACTCCTACAAGCAGCTGTAATAGCAGATTTACTGCAATGCTCCCACAACTGACCAGAAGCCACTGACCTTCAGATCACAAAAGGCTGTGCAAGAGGGAGCAATAAAATACATCACAGAAAGAGACAGGTATGAAGAACAGTATACATTTTTAATTTTGGATTGTTAGAACTAGATGTGCTGTATCACTCTCTACTGCAATAATAATAATAAAAAAAATATTTCAGTAGACTGTTCAGACTTTAATTAAACTAGCATTAAGTTCTTGCCTATGCATACAAAGCATTGATTGTGTATTCTTGAAGACTGAATAGGACTTGGTTTTTTTCCAGATCATTCCAATGCTAGGTGAGCAAAATAACAAACTGAGTAATTTTTATTGGTTCATACGACTTTGTAAAGTTATAGAAAAAGTAAATCAACCAAAGAAATTACAAAAAAACCCAGGTATTGGAAGTTATGGGTAGTTTCATGGGAAAGTTAAAAACCCAACTCTTAAACACCAACCCAAAAGCCAAAGGCCTGGTTGAGTTTTGCACTGAAATGATGGTTGCTTGCAACATCTCGATGATGCAACAGAGACAGAAATAAACTAGCTCTTTGATTATTTTGAAGCATCCTTTCACTGACTTTGGAGGAACACGCAAAAAGCTTCTTTATTCAGAAAGGGAAACTTATTTCCTTCTCATTGGAATCCTGAAAACATGTTTTTAATTCCACTATTCTTCTTTCATTAACTTACACAATTTTTCATAACCTTCTCCATTATCTATATATATATTTCTTTAAGTGAAATAAAGATCTCTGTGCCAAAAAATCACAATGAAAAATGTTATCTCTATCCTCTTCCAAAGAGCAGTGTCTGACAAAGACTGAAAATATTATCATAATAAAGAGAGTGATAAAAGACAGAAGCAAGAGGGAGGCATTTCTATGCTCATCAATGATAACAAAAAGGATTTTTGTTTAAGGAAAAAAGGAAGAGTTTAACAGGCGAAGTTCAACAAGGAAGGTGAAGTTCAAAAGGATAATACGCACGTTTCCTTCTGTAGTTTCTTTAAATTATGTATTTGCTACTTAATTGCTTTTACAAGATAATTCCAACAAATACATTATGAACTATGCAATTATACACACAAAGAAATTCCAGGCAGCCTGACCAAAAGGGCAAGCGAGAATGCTGAAGGATGAGTGTTAGGATCAAAGAAAAGACAATGTGAGACTGAGAAACAGTAACATCATGTTAATTGGTACAGAATCAGCCAACATGATGCAACATCCCCTGTGAAGAAGGTTCACTCACTTTCAAGACTGTCATGAATATTTAGCTGAATGCTTTTGTTTTCAGTTCTGCTCCATTTAGGAATAACTGGTAAAATGTTATTTTTGAATGAATGCAGTATGTCCTCTGTTTGAAATTAAAGCTACAGGGTGATAAATGTTGCTCCAGTTGAGGAGCTCTTGGTATTACATACTATGAGGCCTGACTGAAATGGTGCAGCAAGATTCAAGCATTGTTTCTTGTTAGTAAGAAAATTTATTAGGAGAAAAGGGTAAAGAATACTGCTGGCACAGCCACCTTCTTATCTTACCTGGTAAGGCTGGGTGTAGGGCACATCCTGGTGAATCAAGTTCTTCTTGGATAAGGTCACACAGAAGCAACTGACAGCAGCAAATTTCACTGGTTTCTTCCTCAATAAAGCCCTAAACCTTCAACTGCCCTTCCCCACCCACCCCAACCCTCTGGACAACAGCCACGATCCACTCAAGCAGCACAGTCACACCCGGCAACACAATGTATACATTTCCCCCATTGATTGGTCTCTTAGCAATGTCTCTTAGAAGCCACAGGAAAATCAGATAGAAATTACAGTAAAGCTATGACTCTTAATACATTTAAAAATCAGTGTATGTTTTTAGAATCAGCTCTTCTGTTTCCTGGGATAAAGCTGGGTAAATTCTGGCCTTCTAAAAGCTTACCAAATATCCTACAGAAATTGTTCTTGAATCCCATGTAAGACTTATGTACATCATTATGAACATTTATCAGATAGACCACATACTGAAAGGTCCTGACCCTGTATTCAAGTCAGTGCAATAGTGTTACTTCTGGAAAAGGAAAAATACAGGTTTTAGAAAATAATGGATTCCTCAGGTTTCCAGGTCTTGAAGACAGTTTTTCAATCTCAAGAAACAAACATGACTGAAGGATTTTGTTACTCACAGTGAATCACCAATGGATGACTAAAGTGCACAAAATGGTAATAATAATTTTTATTTCAAATAATAACTTTGTCATAGCTTACTAATAATTTATTCATAGATACACTTAATAATGAAGATACTGCCAAAAAAATTATGTTTGACCATAATAATACAAATATTATCTTAAGTAGTAGAATTTTGCCAGCAATGGTAACTTGCAGCTCATTTCACATACAGCAGTATTTAATTATATCCGTAAGTGCAGAGCGTCCAGATGTTGCTTTTTAATTTAATAATGATGGAACCAATGAGATGCTGATAGGTTTGTAAACTAAGCCTTCAGAACATGGAGAGTTCCACAGGGCCTTTAAAAACAAACAAAACAAACATACAAAAAAAGAAAGAAAAGAAAAAAGAAATGAAATTAAATGAAATCTTAGTGATGCACGGTTTGATGGCAACACAAAGTAAATGAAGAACTACTGTTTCTGCTGTATGCAGTATTGCAGGCAGCACACAATAAAGCTTATTTCACACTAATGATTAACACAACAATGATGTAAGTGACAATGCAGAGAAAAACAGGAATATGACTGATCAGCTTGTGCATGACACCGTTCCAGTCAGAAAACCCTGTCAGTACAACAGATGCCCATGTTTTTACTGGAATAAGGTCACCAGACTGAACCATGCTAACAGAGGAAATCTACATGCATCATGCACACAACAGTAAAACATTTCCGCATTAAAATAAAACTGTAAGTAGATCAGTCTGTAATAAAAAGCAGCCACCCTAAGAGTACTAATGTAGCAAAACCCATACACATTGCTTATAACGCAGTGATTATCCATGCCTCATTTCTCAATTTTGTTTGTTCATCTTTTCTTCAAGGTGAAATCAAATTTTTCTCCTTTTTGAGAAAACATACACAATACCTATCGCAAAATTTTGCTATTTTTTAGAATAGTTGATTTTTATTGAGTGTATTTTACTAAATCCCCAGCTCATTCTTTCAAACAATATCCAAAAGGTTAGTGGTGCTATTTTTTGCCCATACAAATAAAACACTGCTAGTATTCAACATGATTCAGCAAAGTATAATCTGGTGGATAGCTTTTTTATTTCAATCAAATAAACCTATTCAAATATCCTTTGATATTTGTCAGTTTGTCAGTGTCCTTCTGCTTTCTATCCTTAACCTAACAGGTCACAGTGGATGTAGTAAGAACATACTATTAATTCTAGGGATATCTGCTCACTTAGTTCCTATTGAGAGTAGTCATAAACTACTTTCTTTATAATAGAAATAACGAAACTAGAACATACTGTAAATACACTACTGCAAATAAATTTTGCTAAATCATACTCACAAGTACAGAACAAAAATTCAAGTACGAAATGAGACAAAAATTCCAGACAGATAAATTTAAGTGAAAAAGCAAACTTCTGAAGTCTAAGGAGGAGACAGTGATGGAGCCAAAGCAGAAAAAGTGGCAAGAGCTCTGTCTGAACCCAACAAAACTTCTAGGATGAAAAATTAGGAATATCTAAACAGCTTCCTTTGCTTCTCCCCTTATTCCTCTCCCCCACCCCAAGTCATCTAAGCAAAATTAGTAAGTTCGGTCAATACTTGAAAGTACCTCATATTTGTTTGTACTTTCAAAGCAAGATAGCAGGAGTATAACTGCAGATACAAAGACAGAAGACTATGATGGAAAAACATAGAATAAATAGAATGCTTTGAAACTTAAAGGCAAGAAAAACACTGCACTGTTATTGAGAATTATATTACAGGAAAATAGTGGATTTTTAAAGATCCAGAAACTACTAGTACGATATTAATTTTGAGTCTGCGAGGAAGCTGAGTAATAATATCACCATCATATTACTACAAATATTTAAACAGCACAGAGCTTCTCTACACAAGCATCCAAATGCCCACTTACATGCAACAAATCAAAACTGAAGATCATTCACAGCAATTAAGCATCACTGCAGAAGGCAAATTTCATTGCTCCTTACTCCTGAAGATGGCAAAATTAAATGCAGAATACCCTGCTGATAATCAGCCACAGAATGAAAGCATCTTTTTCATATGGCACACCTCCATTTCTGTTCCAGAACCCATTTACTGCTGAAGTATCTGTGAAAACTCGTTATCACTTTTCATATAGCACCACAAACACCAAACCCTCAGCACGAGCATTTATCCTCTAGCGAATTTGGCACCAGTAACTTCAACTGGTTTTCCCTGTCATGAGCAGGTCAACAGTTCATTCCTGTCCATGATTTGGTGGTTAAATGTAATTGAGACACCAAGCATGTAGAGGTTTGATGGCGAAGTAATGTGCTTCATAAGGACTGGTGGAAGACAATCATTAAATCCAAAATAAGTATCTTTTTAGTTTGATATCATCAAAGTTTGATAATTTGCACACAAAACACACCCCAAAAAACAGATTTTGAAATGATATTTTGAAGTTGTATAGTAAAAAATGGAAATTGGACATGAGAAGGAAAGAAAATGAATGCTAAAGGAAGTTGTATGAAAGGATATAGCATATCAAGAAGAACTTGGTTATCCAGATATTAATAGGTACACAGACATACAATCAAAGCAAATACTGAAATAGTTAATGGCTCATTTGATTTCTAAAAAACTTTTTTGAAAGTAATTTTGCATTAGGAAAAGATATATTATGCACAAGTTTTATTATTTCCCTGTATACATGAGACTACAAACTCAGGGACTAAATAAAAACATGGAGAAAAATAACCTAGGAGTAAAATACAACAGCAGATGGACATCAGTCTCCAAGGGAAGGAGCAGAGGCAGAAGTAGGATGTATTTTCCAGTTTAGGTGGCAAAACACAACTCACTTCAGGCTGCAACAAGCTACACAGATACTTAGGGCAGGAAAATATTTAGATAAGACTGGAAAGTTCAGGAATTTCAACTACTTCAGTATTCCCTGCCTTCCTGAAGGAGAGGTCACAATGCAAGGCAGTCCCCTTACAGGGTCCATAACCCATGCAGCCTGGCTGGCTGCTGGGGAGGAGCAGCAGCACAGCAGGAAGGAGCAGGTAGAGCACCCACCTCAATGTCTTCCACTTCTTCCCAATCAACCCCAGAGGCTCTGCAGAAGGCAGTGCCCAGGTTTTGAGAGGTTAAGGGAGGCATGCTGTCCAAGGTAATGCACAGCAAGCTGCAAAACAAATACCTTAAAATATGTATCAGTATGGATTTCAATATTGAATGATGGCACAGGTGATAAAAGTCAATGCCTTCTTATCTGTCCCACAGTACTGTTGTAAACACAGTGCTGATGATCACCAAAGAAAGGTAATTTTTGTCTGTAGCTGTGCAAACCAAACTGCAGCAGATTGATAGTGGCAGTACACAAGTTTTTTGTCTGAGACATCAGAAGCATCATACAAAATGTAAGTACCACTATGCTGGAAAGAATGCTCATTAAATGGAGAATGAGTGTAGGACCAGTCCAAAGTCTGTTTACATCAGCTTCAATCTCAGTATGAAAAACAAAGAACAAACAGAATAGCAGTTCTCAGATATGAAACCTGTAACATCAGAAGGCAAACACAGAAAAGGCATTGCAGAAATCATGTCAGCTCTTAAGAATTTCTACTTTGTGGAGAATAAAATTAAGTACAAACTCTTTTAATCCAAAGGCTGAAAAAGATTGACAAATTGGGGCCGAGTTGTACTTCCCTTGGTGACAGAAATAAGAATTGTCCTGTGATTGTTTGATTCTCTTTTGAGACACAATTTAATGAAAGCTAATCAGCAGTGGCTCATGCTGCAGAGTGCTTGTGTGATGTCTGCATGATACTTTGGACTTCCTATTTTGCTGGCAGCCATTATTACATTTGTATCCCTTAACATGATCTTGCAATGAGTCCCAGTGCTAGCTGACTGCATCTATTCCTCTTGCGGTCCATTTTAGCAACCTGATCAACATGAAAGAAATTCTTCCTTGATCTCTCAATAAAAGAAAACTTTGCAAGCACAGGAAGGTGAAGGAGGTTAAACTGGCATTGATTATTGAAGACACATTAATAATTTATTATTTAGCGGCTTTGACATCAATCTGTTGCGCACATGGCTCATTCTGCAAGACTCCCAACATGTTTTAAATGATTCTAAGTAAAGATATTGTAAAACAATGTTGAATAAATGTATTATTTATTAATACATTTATTCTATTAGTCTTATAAGATGAGGATTCCTTGACATGCTGCACTAGAAAACAACTAGCCTTTATAGAAACCCTGAGTGTCCCCCAATGTCTTCCCTGGAATAGATTCAATAGTCATGTTGATATTTTACTTTCAATTTCCTCAAGTAGCAACGTTGTCATGTTATTCACTTAAGGACACTGTAGCATTTCTCATAATGGAAGACCCTCTTTTGTCATTATCAGAAATTACTTTAAACTTTATGTTTTAATTCTGTGATTAAGTTTTGCATTAGACTGTTTTAATACAGAAAAGACATTAAGCAGTTTGCTTTGCAGTTCAAACAGTTCTTTATGAAAAACATTATCTTTACTGCTATAGACTTTATCTTCTACTTGCTTACTTAAACAGTACTCTAAAGTAACTTCCACTGAAAAATCTCCATGTGCTGTATTGGGAAAAAATCAGAGCTCTATCAGAAATATTATCCAACAATTCAAAGTTATTGCAGGATATTGCATTATGCAAACTTTACTGATCACCTTGACAGTCAAATTTTGACTGTAATTATGTTATAGCCACTAAAATAA
This sequence comes from Passer domesticus, assembly GCF_036417665.1. Classification (NCBI taxonomy): domain Eukaryota; kingdom Metazoa; phylum Chordata; class Aves; order Passeriformes; family Passeridae; genus Passer; species Passer domesticus. The sequence continues at coordinate 31,820,946 of NC_087477.1, read as the reverse complement.
AATATATTTTAACAACTTCCATTCTGGTAACTGCTCACGCACTTACCCAAAACACTCATTCAATACTGTTTATACTTTTTCAGAGCAGGCCACAAAAACAAGAACATTTTCTCTCTGTGAAACACTTCATTTCCTCCTTCTTAAACCACTCCTTCCTAAATATAGACTCGCCTCCAGCTTTTTTTATTACTGTACACCCTACGGACAAAAGGATTAATTCCTCATCTAAGCCAAAGTCAGAGCTTCCATTTACTTTTAATGACACATCTAAATGAACTCCAAGGCTAAAGAACTGCCTCAACTACTGGATGATGTCTAGAAGTAAAAAAAAAAAAAAAAAAAAAAGAAATGAAGCAGTGCTCTATTTTGGGGACTAACCTGTCTCAGTTTTCTCAACTGTAAAACAGGTATCTCAAGATTACACAGTGGAACAAAAGAATATATGAGAATATAAACCAAACCACTCATAGAGATATTGTTTTAAGCACTTCTGAATTATTACACTGTGTAGTGTATATCAATATTTGTACTACATTAATGAAATAATGCTATGCAAATTCCTGATAGCACTTTTATACAACTACTATTACCTCCTAAATTTGAATTAAGGAAAAATAAAAATGTAAGGACATTTCTGTTGCTGTTGTTTGGTTTTTTAAATTAAAGCAGCAAATTTGTAATGATGAAATGAAGTTAAATTTTCTGCTCACCTCTTAAATCGGATCTGAAGTATTAAATGTATACTATTTTCAAAATGTGTAACTAATGGGGTGAAAAATACATCTTGTATTCTCTGATCTGTTTTGTATTTTTCTATTTAATCTAATTTCATATTAGCACAATATTCTTGTAGTTTTACACACTTACTGACATCCTGAATAAAATGATGTACAGATACTACTAGCAACAGTTACAACTTGTTCTTTAAAATCTCACGCAAAAGCAAAGAATGTAATTGTCACTTGGATTCAACAGAAACACAGCTGACCTAATCATTAATAGCTATCCTTTACAGAAAATCTGTACAATCTGATAAATAAAAGAGCAAGAAGTTTAAACAGTATTACAAAAAGTGCTAACACTATTTATTTGCACTCCTCACTGAGTCCACCTCATTGTGATCATAGCAGGCTTGTGCTACTCCTGTAAATTCATTCAATTTTCTCTGCTATCAATCCCTTGCAACTGAATTTTCACAAGGACTCTGTACCACATAAGTACAGGTGAAGCATTGTTCCATAGAAAAACTTTCAACATTTCCTTTTATTCCTGCATTGCAACAGACTTTATGAGATAATACATTATTGAAACTTGACAGCGTAGGAATTTTATCAGGGAAGGCTGAAAAATATGTTCCACTAATTGAAGAGAATGATGCTAAAGAAAAGGATTTGTTTAACTTATTGTTGTTGTTATAACATTTAACACTCAAATGTCAGCCAGAAAATGGAACCTGTTTGGGAGAGGAGGTTCTAATGTTATTTTTTACTTCTCAGCAAACTCCAAGGGAACGCAGACTGGAAAAAAAGATATAATCTGCTAACAGCATGAATCCCTGCAGCATAAGTACCACATATCTGATGTGGGAGAAAACAACCAAAAGCATAAATCACATCTGCTTGAAAAACACCAGACAAACAACATAATCTAAAAATAAATAAAACAAAACCAAAAATCCCCCAAACTTTACCTATTTCCTGATCCCATTTACAGTGGAAGAATTTTATTTGATATCTAACGCATAAGAAAGTATTGTAAAGGATAACTGGTCACATAAGAAGTGGATATCATACTGCAATACAGAAAAATGTTTTTAAATATTGTTGAATATTCTCGATCTTTCAATAGCAACATATACACACCTCAGAGTTTCAGTAAATTCCACCAGACATGACTTCACAGACACAGTAGAATATAAGGGTTCACGTTTGGTAACTCACAAAAAAGAAGTTAGTGCAGATAAAACTTTTCATATTAAAGCATGAAATTTTGATGTTTCTATTCACAGAAGACAGAACTCTAATGCTCCACTGACAAAGAACTAAAAGGAAAATTTCAAAGCCTGCTTTATAACCAGAGGTCTTTCCATAAACCTGAATCAGCTTGTAGATCTATAGCAATGCACAACCACAGCACTACTTTGCAGAAGAGTTTTTTTAGAATTATTGTTAGACTTTGCACAAGTCCCAGAATGGAACTGTGCTAAATGTTCCACAAAGATTATTCAAGAGGCTGATGTGAGAATCTCTTACATGTATTCAAGCAATGCCACACAGACAGAATGTTTCCAGTTAGAAGAACTGGGGAAATAATATTTCTACAGTTAAGGAATCTTCATTGACTGTGTTCTTGCATGAGGATTCATATTATCAATATACATTCTAGGAGAAATTCTGGCAGATGCTCTTTAGGAAACAGAATTTTAACATCACTTGGCAAAACTGTACTTATCCCATTACCTTTTAAATTTCAAATCTTGTTTAGACAGCATATGACAATTCTAAACATAATAACCTCATTAACTGTCAGTAAGTGTGCAAATAAATACTGAAAAAAATTACCAAGGACTAATACATACCATCCACATTCATTTATGCAAATTCTCAGCTCTTCATAAAGCCTAAAATTAACAGGGCATTGGTGTGCTGGCAGGCAGTTGTAATTATCTTCTCATGTTTCTGAAGGTACTTTAGAATCACCAAATCCATGCATGGACACAACAAAAGCAGAGGCAAACCAGCCGACAGAAGTCTGAACATCCACAAACATGATAAGAAAAAAATACTGTTTGATAGAGCTACTTACATCATGGCCTGCAAGTTCCGTCTGCGTGGATTTATCTGCTTGGGAAGCAAGAGCCTTCTGAAAGCACTGAGCCTTTTCCTGTAAAACAAAATAACATTGCACAGGTGAGTCATGTTTTTTCTCACTGGGCTTTGCAGCTGCAAACATCCAAATAAATTCAAAACTCATGCATGGAGTGCTGGTAAGAAATAGATTTATTATGGTGCTATTCACACTGGGAGGTTAATTTCCTTCCTATTATATGCTTTTATAAATTTATCTTTCTCTTAAACAGAGGGTGGACTCAGACAGTCCAACTCTGTGGTACAGCAGGGCCCACAAGAAGGATAGCACTGAGGCAGACAAGTACGAAGGGACTCCAGCAAATATCAGCACCACTCCTAGAGCAAAGAAAAAATTTACTTTTTTAAAACATTAAGGAAAATGCAAACTTGCAGATGCCAAGCCTGGGATGACTTCTGCTCTCCCCGACAGAAACATGTTAGCAAATCCTAAGCATTTCTAGGGAATTGCCTTGGTTTCTGCTTTTCCCATCCTTGTCTCTCTGTACCTCAAACACTTTTGGAAGTGTGGCATGGAATCTCTGAACAGGCTTGAGCAAAGATATCTGGCTGCTTTGACACAAAAAAGCTTGGATTCTGATACTTCATTTGAAACTGCTCACTAAGCTTGCTGATCCTCATCAAGCCCTTGAGCATACTATTTTAGTTTCCAGAAGATATTTGATAAAACAACTCTAAATATGTAGGGTAAGGCAGGAAAAGGCACACAGGAGGGGAAGGAGAATGCAAAGTTCTTTACTGCATTGATTTATGTTTTCCTGCTTACTGATTCAGTTTAATTTTTCAGCTGTATCTGTAAAAAATGCTTACCTTGAACTCAAATTTCTCAAGATATACAAAATACAATTGAATGCTACTGACAGGAATGTATTACAATAAAACAGAATTTGTTGAAAAGGAATTTCAAGTTAATTGACTCTCAAGTTCTCATATTATTTGATTCAAGGCACAGTATGTACGTCCCTACATTGAATAAACAGCAGAAAGTAGTCAATCCCTCAGTAATCCTTATCTCCAGTATTTAATCCCTTTAAATAAGGGTTAAAAAACAGAATTCAGACTGATCTCTTCACTTGTACAAAACACCTGACCCCAAATTTGCTGATGTAACAACCAAGTTAAAACTGAATTCATAGAAAAGGAAATCCTAGTTCACACAGAAATGGTTTGTCCTCTGGAGGTTTGAATTCACTAGTCCACTACCCAGCCCACTTTTACATGTTTAAAAACCAGGCATTATGATATATCTACTATCTTATTTTACCACATTTTACTGCTCAGAAGCTCCATGAATTTTCAATTTACAAATACAGATACTGGGTGTTCAAGTAACATAGCAATTGGGGCAATACCATCATTAAACCGCGTATCTGAAATGTAGCATTTCTGTTCTTTCTGTATGGATTCACAAATACATATTTTGAAAAAGCGGAGAAAAAATAAACCATAATAAATCCATATATTCATTAAGGCAACAAATTAACTGGGAAAGCTAGAAAGGCTGAAATAAGAAATATTCTTTCCTTTCCTGGAGCTGCTCCTTTAACTATATGCAGCGACATCCATTTTTAACATATCCAATTTCTGACTCCACATTAACATGGTAACATTTTTTATTTACGTTTAGTGAGCTAAAATGGGAAAAACTGAAACTTTCTAGATGTCCAGGTACTGGAAAAGAAAGTTGGAAACTAAAAGCCTCTTCTTTCTTCTCAAGTACAGCAAAACAGAAGATGAAAGATCTTTACAAGCCAGGCAGCATGCTTTAACATGGATTCAGAACAAAGGAGTTACCTGGGCATCTATTCACACAACAGCCTTCCACCACCCTGACAACATTACTCCTAAGGATGATTACTATTATTAGGTAACATTTTAAAGCAATTTTTAAAGTTTTTTCAAGGCCTGAAACTTCCTTGAGACCTTCTTGCCATTTTATAAAAGACAAAAATTGTCCTTATTTTAGAGGCTTCCTAGTGAATCAGAATAATTATTGACTTTTTCCATAGATGACTCAGTCCTGCATTATGCACTTTCTCTGTGCATCTGAGAGGAGTCAACTCCCCCTTCTCTAAGATACTACATAGTAAAAAGACTGGAAATAGATCTTCCCTTATGCTTTTTCTTTACAGGGTAAACAAAATAGGTACCTTTGGCTTTCTAAAAGCTAAGACGGGACCAAGCAATTTATTTGAAAAATATTTTTAGGATCAGCCAAAGTACTTCTAGGTGACTTTTTTTTTTTAAGTGAGAGCATTAATGAGCATATTTTCTTACCATTCTGTGTGTTGTTATTGCTTCTTATTAAAATAAACAGCACAAAAGTACATTTGCAGGTGACACGGATATGAGCATGGAAAACTCTTATTACCTGGGTTCATCCTAATTAGAGAAAAGGCAGGAAGAGCTGATGGCTGTTTTAACACCAACATTGCCAGGCACATTTATTGCACCCATCTCTGAAGTACCTGTGTGTGTGTATCAGTGTGTGTTTTGAGGGGAGAGAGAAAAAAACTACATGGAAGGACATTTTCTCAATCATTACAGTTGCTTCAATTATTGAGATTGCTGACTGTGGTATTTCAACAACTACAGTGAAAAGCATTAGACCACAACCAATAAAGATCTGTTTCTATCTATTTTTTTCACATGGGAATAAGTTCACACATAGTTTATATCTCAAACTAGCTCTGGTACAAGTGTCATGGTTGGAATACTTACTATTTTAGTACCATGTTTGTAATAAGTCACCAGAAGGTGCTGAAATAGGAAGACAACAGATAGCAGCTGATAACTGATGCAAGTAAAAACATTACAAATAAAACAGAAAAGTGAAATGTAAGATAAAAAAGTAAGAAATGTAAGACAAAGAAAACAACTTAAGTCTTCCCCACTGAAAGGCAGATAGGAAAAAAGTAGTTATTTAGATTTAGGGAGTTAGTAAGGGTTGATATTGATAAAACCTGAAACATGAAACTGGTTTTCTAAAACATTCCTTCTCTGAACAGGAGAGTATCAAAACAATTTTCACAGCTTTGACTGAGAACATGTTGAAGTTATTTTTTGTGACTGTTTTCTTATTCTATTCCCTACCAGTGACAGCATGGTGACCACTTGTGGTGCTTTGTTTAATTGCAAATTCCAAAGAGAAAATGCTTATTATTTCAAATTACCTCAAATGGTCACATTAAATCAAGGAGCAAAACTTACTGCTCCAGCTATTTGAAAGGAAAACTCTACTGTCCAGCAGACCTGTGTTTTCATCTTCATGGATTATATTTTGTGTAGTAGATAGCATATTAAATATTTTTTCTAATGGCTGTTTCACCTTTCTTGTTACTTAGTTTAAATACAAAATATATTAAATTAACTTTTTACCTCTGTCTGCTATAGTCTGTACAGATTATTATAAGACTTTATGAAAATAAAAGTGGTGTTTTAATGTTCTGTCTCAGCATACATACAGAACAGCCTCCAACAGCCACTAACACTGCAGTCAGATTTACAACTTAGATGTGATTATTTCCCTTAACTCAGGCATTAACCCCACTGAGAATAACAACTTATGTTCACCACAGAACTGGGGAGAAAAAGCTGTTCTTCAGAAGACTTATAAAAATGCAAAGTCTTTTAATTCTGATGTGCTTTGGGATTAAACTTAATCAACAGCAGCAGTTAGGCAGAGAGCAAAGGGATAACAAGTAGAAAAAAACCTGCTTTCCACCATCTATTCTACCTAATTTACAGACTATAATGAGCTACAGAATTGACTTTATGACAGCTATTTCCATAGAAATTGAGTCCCTATTGGTTTGAGTCTCAGTTTGGGAAGAAAACATATGATATCCAGCATAGCTCCAGCCATCAGCTGCGGTACAGCTGAGTCACATCACACTCGAAAACACTTTGTAAAGCCCAGCAAAAAGCCCAGCTGTCTCTTGAGCACAGCATGAGAAAACAGCTACAACTTGGTTCAGCTATCCACACATAAATGTACTATGAACTGAGGTGCTAAATAGCCACAACACATTTAGAAGCATTACTCTGGAACGACAGTGACAAACAGGTGTGACCATCCCCAAGGGGACTATCCCATTGATCATGAGAAAAACATGAGAAACTTGGTGGGAATGCATCCAAGTAAGCACAAATGCAGGTTTCACTGAGGGTTACAGTGCTGTCAAATCACTGTAAACAACAAACTCCTAAACTACACAGAATTTCAAAGAACATTCTGTTGCTTTCACATAGGAGTCTTACACAAACCAAAATAGTTTTTCAGTTTTTACATTATGAGGCTTTTGTAAAACACAAGGCAAATTTCAATGGTAAATATGGCATCTGCAATCAAAGACATCACACCTTTTGCTTTGATTTCAATCAGATCATGATATCCAGGTATGGATAAAGAAGGGCTAAGACAAGCCTGTCTCCAAGCAGTTTGCAATACTTCAATAATTAGTTACTGCCAACTCTGAACACATCTACTGAAAAAAAGACAGTTTCTAAAAATGCAATCGCTCCATAATAGGTCTTTGAAGATCAACAATATTTAGCAAGGTTTGAAATCTCTGACAGAGTTATAAATCCTGCTGACGACATGCCAGCTAACCCTACAGTACTGCAAAGGTGTTTACTAGATCGTAACCAGAGAGGATTATTACCATTTTAACTTTTGAAAGCCTTATAATCCCAAGTATTGCCTTAAACTTTTCATCACCAAGTTCTGCAATATAAAAATTCTTCTCTTTTGTTGAGTGCTGCATGACCTTACAAATAAAAGATGACTCCAAACTTTGAGAGCCCAGTCTATCTAATCAGAAAGAGAAAACACACAAAAAGTGAATCTCCTAGCCTACTGAGCTGACAAATATTAGAGACAGGAAAAGAGTCTTTAAAATAGTCTGTTCTGACTCATTTATTTGACTGGAAGGTGCTGTACTGTAAAATTTGCCACTAGTATTCATGTATGTGCTGCAAAATTAAAAATAAATGTTTACAGGAATGCAAGATAATCTCAGAATTTCAGAACAAGGATTTTCCCAATATACCTGAGTTTTTAAATTATTTTTCAAAAGCATCCTGGGAAGATGCTTTAAAACATAGCATTAAACAGTGGGAGGTATTAAACAGTGGGAGGTATCTGTTTATTCCATGTGAAAAAAAAACTCCATTTCATTTCTTGGATTAGGAGAGTTTCTTGACAATAGATGTATTTTGATTAATTACTTCTGTTCTATCTGTTGCATCAACAGAATGCTAAATTATTATTAGCATTTATGATTTATATTTTAAAGCAATACCCGTATATTGTTTGTCTCTATCACTCAGTCATTCAGTAAATCTGAACAGCAAGTTATCATTTCCTTATGGCTCCCATGGCTACTTTTAGATATACACCTACGTAAACATGGCACTAAAAAATAGAGGAACTTTTTCTCCCGATCACATCTCCAAAAAAAAAAAAAAAATCACAAATCACATACTCACATATGGCCCAGAGATGGCCATGCGTGCTTTGAATAATGCAATGCAATAAAAAACTTATATGGTCACACTCTGTGAATAATATGGCCATAAGGAATGATGCCAATCTTAACACCCTAACAACAAAAACAAAAAACCAAGACCTGAGAAAGTTATTGGAAGGAAAGGAAACACAAGCAGCTGTGCAGTCATAACCCTTCAAAAGACTGACATATCAAGTACAGGAGTTCATGTAGAAATTATCTCTACAAATAGTCTTGAACCTTTAATAAGCATTGTTGTTAGTTTTAATTTGTGTTGTGGTTGCACCCAGATGTCCAAGAAGATATTACTGAGTCTTATAGTAGCTCATCTAAAAGAGAAGAGTATCTCCTTCAACCCGTATATCCTTGGGTTATCACTGCTGCACCGACTGCTAGGACCACCTAGACAAATAAAATCTTGTCCCAAAATATAAAACACCCAACAGACCAAATGAGGAGACGGTATTACCCCAGTTTGATAACTCAGAAATTATGATACTGGGACACTAAGCCTTACACAGCAGCAAACACAAAAAAAAACCTACATAAGCATTATTGACTTAATCATCCCACAAATATTTGAAGAAGAATAGTAAGCGATTTATTTTTAAAGGTCATGTGAAGCCACATGAAGAGTTAGAGAGTGCTGCAAAAATATGTAGCCCAAATCTTGTGTCCTGGAAAAGCAGACTTCCTCACACCATTAAATTCAACACACTCACTTTTAGGCTAGGAATTTTTGGGGTCAGTTACCTTCTCAGAGCCCACAGCAGAGGAGTATTCAGTACAACACTGAATTGGAAGATTACTGCAAAGGAGAGTTGAGCTACACATTAGGGTTCAAAGATTCAACTTGCACACCACTGATTCTCAGTGCTTTTACACAGCATTTTTATTTAAATGGACATCACAGATTGGCAGCGAAATTCTCTTCAATTAGTGTTCTCATTTACTTAACTGAACAGTATTAAACAGCCCCTCTTAACATATGAAACAACTTACCAGTTTTATACACACCAGTTTTTGCCCTTTCATGTCTAAAGTACCCTATCATCAAAAATAAGCAAAATCCATTTAAATCCATTTAAGTTCTGCTTTCCATATATTTACTAGCTCAAAATGGAGATGAGACAAAGTCTGTAATTAAATTGCTTGCAAACTCATGTTCAGGTTTTTCACAAATAGCTGCAACTTCAAAAATTTTACTCTTTGAACAAGGATATAAAAATATTTATTTCAAGTATTTGTCTCATGGGGGTTGCACATTACATTTCTCATGGTCTAGCATGAACTAAGAACCTAGATAGGAAAATATGGATTAGATAGATTTTTTCCCTGCCCTTTTGCTTTCACTGAAATATACTGCAAAAACATCACCTCTAGGTGATATGTTCATGATTCAGCTGGCAGAGTTATGCTGACACATATACACAAAGCCAACATGTAAATGGACACAAACCTACTAAATTTAGTTACGAAAGGAAGCACTGTTTATAACTTCGGGGTTTTTTTCTTCCTTTATACCTTTTCAGAACAACCACATTTATCACTTTTATGGTGTACACGACTTTAAATGCAGCCAGGATCTGCATGGGTACACAAACAGAATTTCAGTCTGTCCAAAACATCTGTTTTGAAAAGGTTGGAGTTATTTTTTTGTAACTTCTTTCATGGTTTTTTTGGTGACTATCACTATTCATCAAAATAAAAACTCTCTGCTTAAACAAGTATACTGCAACATAACAGCATTATCAAAATCCTGTAGCATTACTAACAGATGATTCTGCAAAACATTTAATATAAGGCTTTACTTGGGGAAGCTGTTTTATTAACTTTTGAAATTGTCAAAGGCATTAGTTAACTTTTTATGTTTTTCTTCCCTACCTACCATGTGAAACATTAACATCCTTCTGGTCTCTAAGAGGAGATATTTGCATACATTGCCTATCAAATATTCCAAATATTTCAGTTGGTTTGAGGTTTCCTTTGCCTCTGTGCATAGAGGGACATTGGTGGGATGCGATTCATGTCAGTGACAGTCACTTGATGCAGAGATTTAACACAACACACATTAGACAGAGTGCAAGAATCATTAAATTATCACAGTCCAAATTGCAACTGTTGTTTATTGAAGGCTTCTGGCATTAATTAAACCTTACACAGCTAAGTATTTAACATAATTTTACAGATTGCTGTCCTGAGAAATGAGATTCACAATTGTGGCATTAGGAGCATACAGCACAAAGGCAATGAGAGGGTCATTTTTGAGTTCTCCCAGCAGCAACTGCATGAGGAAGGCAGATTTTGGTCATCTGTTGGTCAAATGAATAGAGAAAAATAATCACATAAATCAAATAATTGCTGCCACCATGTCAATCAACAAATCCCTGGACCAATCTCTGTGCTAAATAGGGCTGCAGTTTTATTCACTGATATCAACAACATATAATCCCTGCATCTCTGTCAATATACCCAGCAATATTGAAAACAACCCACAGCTGCCACTCTGAGCTGTTGTCCCTATGAATTTATGTCAATCACTCAATAAATTTTGGCAGGTGTTTTGGACAGAACCATAACTCTGGGTTTAGCATCGCTAAAACAGAACAACTCTTTGACTTGCTTTTGTCCTGCAGTGGTGTATAGCCCATTAAATGTACACATTCAAATCCACACACTGGAAGTGATCATGCTGTCTGTGTTTCTAATTAATTTTTTACAGTGGTCAACTCTATCTGGTACAAGCAATAGAGTGAGTTTCATGAAAATCACTGTCTGGATGGATGAGAAGGGCCTCAGCTGGCCAGGGGCTTCAGCAGGAGCTTCAATCTGGAAGTCAGTCCACAGATAACAGCAGAGAGCTGCACAGCACCTTCTGCCCAGGTAACACTGTGGAGCCATGAAGGGTTTGTAGGGATTTTATGGGAAAGTGAGGCAAAGAGAATTATAGGGAAACAGAAAGCTTCAATAAAGGACTAAGGAGACACACGCAGGATTTAGCAGTAGAGCTCAGGAAAAGGCTTCAGTCACTACACCAGGCACTCACACTGCGAAGACTTTTTCCCGGGCAATTAACTGCTTAAGCAAGGACCAAAAGGCACTTTCACCCTTTGTGAACCTTCTCTCATGGGAAGTCACAGCATGGTTTTTGCCAGTAATTGACACTGGAATGTTATTAAAGTAGATAGCTTTTTACTGTGAGTTCAGGTTCATCATTCATGCCCTCCATTTTTACCCAGTCACCTCAACTGAGACACTGAAAATTAAGTATGAAACACATCATATTCAATTCACTAAGACAAAACCAACACACTTTAATATGCATTATCAGGTATTCCAAATAGTATTTCAAGGCCCACAAGTAATTTTCAGCGCCTCTGTACTACTTTGTCTAAGCAGAAGAGCTGTGACCAGACAACAGAATTTTCTTTCACTTTTACAACACCCAAGCAATCCAGAAAACAGGAGCATATCAATCTCCTCTTCCTTCAGACATGTCTTTAATTAATTCAGAAACTTCCCCAATGATGGGATTTTGACTTTGTGAGAGCTGTGAGACTGTCACAAATTCTACAGCAAATAATTTTGCTGCCAGGACTCAGTCAAGCATTTTAGCAACAACATTTTGACTTCAACTGGTGAAACTAACAAAATACGTAGCAAAGTATTTTCGTTATCATATAAAAATTGGAGCTTTCCAAGCCTCTGGAAATGATAATAACAGGTATAATACTGTAAAAGGTAAGTAACCATTACATTGAGGTTTTTGCTATGATGACTATGCAAAAAGACAACTGTTGCACAAAGAATTGAAATAGGATTCCTCTTACTATTTCCAGAAGAATTACAGGATCTTCAGGAAAGAGTACTGAAAAAAGATCTGGCATTTTTTTCTTCCTTTTTAAAATATAATTTCTCATTGTTTAAGCAAATGGTGACTAAACCTTGATTTCCCAGTGACATATTTCATAAGCAAAACACGTTGCTATGGTCCCCAGATTGCTGCTGCAATCAAACCAAAAAGGATGACTTATAATCATGACCATAAAGCAGCTGTCACATAAAACTGCTCAAAGATGTGAAATCACAACTGAAACTATGATATAGTAATAAAACCACGAGAATTACATTATATAAGTCCAAAGACACACCCTGAAACTTCTTATAGTGTTTTTCAGACAAAAGAGGAATAAATTCTCATTTTGCCTCAGAAAATAAGAAATGAGAAAGAGATGAAGGTGAATCTACAGCACTTGAAAAACATTAATAGCCAGTTTATACTGTAACATGAATTCACTCTACGAAATAAACCATCTTTATTCTCTCATAATCAGCCTGTTGCTACACTATTGTTGATAACAATTTTTCTGCTAAAATTTTACAAGTGTTTTTTAATGCAGTCCCAGTGCTGTCTAAGCTCATTGTGTGTACCTATTATGAAAAATGGATTTGTTTGCAAATGCTGCTCTTAGATAAGCCAGTGTTGCCTAGGAAGATGCCTCATTTCTCAACACACACAGAAGAGAGATGAATCCTGTCGGTTGGCCAAAGACCAGGGACTCCCTCGGATATCCAAGTGTAAACCAAAAAGGACAGCTTTGAAACAGAAGCACTTTCAAACTAGACAGGTTGAAAGATGCAATGAATGGCTGCAGTAGAAGATGGAGCTATAAAACTACAAACACGGTCCAGTTGCATTGCACCAGTGAACAGCAGAAATCCTTTGGGGGTTAATAAATAAACAGGTAAAAAGCAGTTCAGGAGATCCCTTGAGCTGCAAACTGATGGACTGGGAGAGCATTGAAGAAAATAGTGAATTTCTTCAAATGCCAGCTTTTCTGAAAGCAGCTGCTTGTGGCTACCACTGGAGACAGACAGCTGAAGGGCTGGATAAACCCTTGCACTAACCCAGTACAGATTTCCTTATTTCATATTCCAAAGACTAACCCAAATTACTCTGTTCTGTAAGACTGCAATATCAGACTCCCAAGAACCCAGCTCATAATGTTTCAATGGACAAGAAAATTGGTTTCCTCTGCTTTTCAAATAGTCATTCTCTGTTTCTTAACAACTAAAAGATACTTTGTGTAGACACAATCAAACCCACCCTTTAATCTAAAAGAAATCCAGACAAACTATTTTAACATGTAACTCTTCGGGAACCATATGGCAGCTCTCTCTCAATTTTCAAAATTTCAAGCTGAATTAAAGTTATCAAACACGCTAAAGAAACAGGTATTTTACTAACACAGAAGTGAATAGAGACTCTAAAAGACCCTCAAACTCTGCATCCAAAAGCTAGTGGCAAAAGCATTTACCTGAGGGACCTTGGGGGTTGTAGCCTGTGCCTCTACACCATGCCATTGCTATTTGGTACAAATTTGTTTTACTCAGAAACTTTCTGCACTGTTCTAAGATATCTGTGGAGTTAGGAATTAAATATCACCTACAATCATTAAGTGCAAGCTATGTAAAAAGTTAATCCCATTTTTGTTCACTGATAATTTAACAAAGTCAAAAAAGGTAAAAATCTTGATTTTGCTCTGTTCCTTAAATAGGTTTCGCAGAACCCAAATTAGACTACATCCTTCTGGGTTGAGGGGTTTTTCTATCCAATTATACAATCCCATTTGTTTCCAGATTTTCTGGTATTGAAACTCAAACTGGTTTAACAGACCAACAACTTAGAACATCACTGAACTCTCAAAGTCAGTTGTATATGAATAAACTGGTTCAGATTGCTGCCTATTGGGTAATCACTGAAGGTTTGACATTTTTGTGTCTTCAGCATTTATAGCACATTATTCCATTCATGACAACCAAGAGTCTCATTCCTCTGAATACGACTCATTTACAGAAGGCTGTCACATGTCTATTTCCAAACTGCATAAAAAGTGAAATACAAAAGCAGACAATAAAGCAGAATTACTTGAGCAAACATCATTTATAAAGTACAGATATGGTAGATGTAACTTGTCTTCTGTGGAAAATTAGCCGAGTTTTTCATGAGTTTCACAGAATTTCTCAAGTAGATTGTCTTAAGCTTTCAGGTCCTTCTAGCTATTTGTTTTAGAAATGCTGCAGAAAAAAAAATGGACTTGTTATTTACAAGCACCACTCTATATCAAGAATGGAAAGCTTGAAAAGTGATGCAGTGTTCAATATTCTCAAGAAGAGATGTTCAGTTTATTCTGTTTCCACTGGGTTTTCCAGCACTTACAGAGACAGTATTTGCTTTCCTGTCAGAACATGCATACAAGCAGAAGTAAAGAAAGCAACTATTTTTTTTAAGTGCCCAAATTGCACCCGACCTGTGAAAGATCTAATTATTTTTGGCAGCCTAAGTCTCCAATTCTACCACAGTCACTATGGTAGACATTATAAATAGGTGAATTTTCCTTTTTTTCTGTTCTTCTGACTGTATTTCATTCTTATCCTAGCCTTAGCTTGTTTTCCTGAGGTACTCCAGAGATCTTCCATGACAGTTGATCCTATATATTTAGCTCAGCCCCATTCATATGCCTAAGTTTTACTTGCTGGAATTAGTGCCATTAGTTGTTTATTTTGTTTATTTACTGGTCCTGTTGGAGGCCACTACACAGGCTCACAACTAGAAGGAAACCACACTAGACAGAGATATAATCAAAGAACTTACACAAAACACACGGAATGGGCAACACAAATAATTTTTTTGGCCAGTGGGTATAAAAACTGGGGTTATAAGAGAACTTCAGACCATCTTTAGTCCTACAGCTGGTCTCTCATCAGCTCAGGTGGTATTATTCAGGCTTAGCTTCCTTAGGCAGGTGTAATTTGTATGGTCTTGACACTACTAGAGACCAAATAACATATTTTAATCCACTGATAAAAAAAGGGAAAATGAAAAAAAAAAAAGCAACATAGCTCATACCCCGCCCCCCAGCTGCACATGCAGCTTCCTCATTATCAGCAATCAGGATAGTTAAGAATTGGACTCAAATGCTACAAAACCAAAATTCTGACACAAAATTATCAATTCTATTCATCTGAGTTGAATTCCTCTTTTTTTCATATGCACTAGATTTGAGATAACCATCTCTTGTATTCCTTGCTTTCCACTCATGTTATGTCCTTGGAGACCTGTTCCTTCCCTACTTTGTAACTTTTCCTGGTCCTTTCTTTCCTTGCTACAAAATGGCTGATAACCTTTGTTCTTTTTCTGCCCCTGAGACACTTGGCTCTTCTCTTTAGACTTCAGTCTCTGATACATGCGACACTGAAATCCAAAGTCTCTCCTCACTGCAATAACTTCAGCTCAAGGGCAGCCATAAGAGTTGGCTTCTGAAGTGCCAGGGTTGCCATCTTTTTTTAAGTTCTTTCTGATTAAGTAAAGGTGTTGCAGAGGGGACAAAAAATGAGCTCACTTCACTGCAGAAGTTATCTCTGAAATGATACTTTCATGGCATTAGAACATCCTGAGGCATAACAATTGAAACACAGCATCTTTGTTATTCTCTTTACATTTTTTTCTTTCTTTTTCCCAGCAAGGAGAGCACCTGTTTTCTCCATCACAGCAGAATTTACAAACTGAATATATTTGCTTTATATTATGTCCTAAATGTGGCTCTACACTAAGAACTCTTCAGAGGGCAGGATGATGTCCCTCACTTTCTGCTTCCTCCTCCAACCACTGCCTCACATGGTATCTTTTTGTTCCTCCATCTGTCCAAGCTCCAGGAAAGTTACCCTGCAATCAGAAGTGGAGCTACAGCTGACTCTGCAGCTGGGACTCCACAGTGTCACCCTGAGTGCAGGACCTCCCAGTGACACTAATGGCAGAGCAGCACAGCCTCTACCACACTGCATGGTGCCAGTCTTCACCATATCTTCCTACATCTTACCCACTTCCAGAACTCCTCTGCCTTCAGCCAAGCAGCCTGCACAGCTCAGATTTTATAGAAACAATTGAGCCAGCCTGGACATTAAATAGGTCAATATGGAGGGCACAATCAATGCCCCCTTGCCAAGTTCTCAGAAGAGAAACTAAGACCACCCTTGTCATTTATTTGCTGTTCCCAGAGCTGGCACATTGATCATACTGGGCTTCATCACACACAGGTGAGACACAGGTTTTAATGAAATGGAATCTTTTATAGATCTTGTCCTAGAAGCTGACTGATGTGGATTCCTTAGCTTATCATGGCAGGAAGAAACAGCCCTGTGCTGTATGCTGACCTTACATGGCTCATAGTGGAAAAAGAATACATTTTTTATAAACTTTCACTAAATATATATTTATGCACTGATGTCAAAGTCAGTGAAGAAGGAGAGGAGGTGCTCCAGACCCAGAGCAGAGATTCCCCTGCAAACTGAGGTAAAGCTCATAGTGAAGAAGCTGTGCCCCTGCAGCCCATGGAGGTTCTCAGTGGAGATCCACCTGCAGCCTGTGAAAACCTCCATGATGGAGCAGGTGGATGACCAAAGGAGTCTCTTATTCTGTCTGAAGCCTGTGCTTGGAAGAGACTCGTAGCAGGATCTGTGGCCCCACAGAGAGAGAAGACCACACTAGAGCAGGTCTGCTGGCAGGACCTGTGGCTGACCCCATGGAGCACTGACCCTGGATCAGAGTCTGTTCCTGAAAGACTGGACCCCATGGAAGGGATCCATGCTGGAACACTTTGTGAAGAGCTGCAGCTTGTGGGAAGGACCCACAATGAAAACATTGGCAGAGGACTGTCCCCTGTGGGAGGGACCCGATGCTGGAGCACAGCAAGAGAGTGAGGAAACTTCCTCTTGATGAGGAAGGAGCTGCAGAGACAGTGTGTAATGAACTGAGCACAACCGCATTCCCTGTCCCCCTGCAATGCTGTCATGGGGGACTAGAGTGAATGCAGAGCAAAGTTAAGCCTGGGAAGAAGGGAGGGGTGAGTAAAAGTCTTTTTTAAAGTCTTGATTTTATTTGTCTTTATCTCAATTTATTTGGCAATAAATTAAACTGACATCAAGTCAAGTCTGTTTGTGTCAGTAATGGGTGTGTGACCTCTCCCTGTCCTTACCTCATCCCATGGAGCCTTTAATTCCACTTTCTCTCCCGTCCAGCTGAGGAGGGGAAGTGATGGACCAGCTTTGGTGGGCACCTGGCACCCAGCCCACCACACTTGGTTAACTGTGAGCCCACAGAGATGTGCCTCCAGACAAGTGGGAATGAAATTTTGCACGTACCAGCAGCACAGAAGTGTATTGCTGCACTGGGCCTTTAATGCTGGAGGGCAAAATGATGGAAAACTTTGTTTCAGTGTCCAAAAGAAATGTTACAGATTCTATTTATGCATCTCATAAATACAACAGTATTACAACAGTCTGAACTACTAAAGTGATACCTGGTAGAGTGTAAGTAGCTGCTTTGCACTCCAGAAAAAAACAAAGGTTTTGAATTTAACTTAACACACAATTTTAGCAATTCATTCTCAGGCAGGAAAAAAAAAAGAAAAAGGCTCCAAATCACATTGCCTTTGATGCCACCCTTCCAGGGAAATCTTTAAATTGGACATAATGAGAGATCCAAGGTCAAAAGGGAAAGGATATGTGATGTACCATACCTCTCTCCAAGATACCCTTTCCTCTTCTATTTTCATTCATTTTGCAGTTCAGAAAGGTAGTCACCAGAAATTCAATGTTCTATATCAATGATTCTCACCAAATTGCCTTGCAGTACAGGTCACACAGTTCATATACTCCCCTCTGTTCTGTCTGTTCATGTGTTTCAGCTGACTGCTTTAGACAGGTGGTTTCTTTATCCATCTCTGAATTTCTGTTCCCTGCAGTTACTGAGTGGTAGTCTCAGGATGCTACTCTGAAAGAACAGTAATTCTGATTTCCCCAAGTGTACTGTGTCATTACAATCTGTCAGGTTAGCATATCCAGTTTATCACTTCATTCCCCATCTAAAAAAGAAGCACCAAAATAATGTATACCCTTTAGACTTCTTTTGCAAAAGTAAACAATGAGCACATCATCATGCTTTAGTCACAACCACAATGACAGAATACTTCAGTGAAATATCAAACTAAACACCTTTGTGGAAAATCTGGAGAAAAACAAGAAGATCCTCCTGCATACTTGAGCAAATATTATTATTTATACAATTCAGAATGTCACAAAATTAGCTCTCTAGACCTTGTAATCTACCATGAAAATATTTTCTACATGTGAAACTATGTGGTAGTAGAAACGTATTTCTTAAAATGCTTTGAGACCTGTGAGAAATCAAGCACAGTCAGACATTAGTTCAGACAAAATATTCCAGCAAATCAGGTTCCAAAGATGAAATTAAAAAAAAAAACCAACACCCCAAACAACCAAAAACAAGAAAGTAAGTTCAGTTATATAGTAGGAAGTTGTAAAAAAATATGTTTTATATGCCACAGATATAATTTTTAGTATTATAAAGATCACTGCTTTCTAAATCCTGGGTGGGTTTTTTGTCTCATTTTGAATTTTTTGCTTGCTTGCTTTAATAGACCACCACCATATAAGCATACTGCCCTCTTATTTGTTCCTTAATAGTAAAAACCTTACGAAACACTGGGCAACATTTATTGTTTCTCAAAAGGGATAATTTTCCCAAAACAATCGTTTCAATGAAGTTCAGCCTTCAGTTTTTTTTTTCTTAACAATTATTTTATGTTGGAAATTTTTCTGTTTTGTTTTGTGGTTAAGTGTTTCATTTGTTATCAAAAAATTAAGCCATGTGAAATACAACTTTTTAATTGATTTCTAAGGCCTCCATCTTCCAGCAGCAATTACTGGCACAAATGGGGAAATTTCCAAGGCTTAGCTCAAAGGAATTACACTTCATATTTGGCAGAAAAAAAAAAAAATCTGAGCTACATAGCTACAATGATTAATATTGCATTATTAAATACAATAAACTCTCTTTAGAAGATTAATTTCTCCATTTTTTTGGAGGCTGGGGTGAGGAGGGGGGAAGCAGGAAGGCAGCCCATGTAACTGGAAATTTTATCACTGCCAGCAGGTATATGAGCAGAAATAAAGCCAGTCTTCCATACTTCCCAAGGGAGTGCTTTGCAGCCTTCATTTTCCTTCAAGGTTTTCTAATTATATTTCCATAATTTAGTCACATAAACAATATTATGACTTAGGTACTTCTTAATTTTATCCCACAGAAAGAGCAACTTTGAATTTTCCACTTATCACTGTAAAAGCCAACTTATTAAAAACATGTAGCAGAGCTAAGTGACAATAGGTTATCCTTGCTTTCCAATATTTCTTTTAGAACTACCTTTTATGTATTTCCTTGGAAGAGAGGTACTTGAACAATTTGGCTTTCTTCACTGTAAAGTGACTCCATCAAAATGAAATTTATGTAGCAGGTTAATGGACCAGCTTGTGAAATCAAAGTTGTAAACTTTTGGGGTGGGTTTTTTTGGGGGTGGGAGGGGCGAGAATTATTTTTCGCTTGAGGTTTTGATTTGTTATGGTTTTTATTACAATGCACTTTTGAATTAAGCTGTTAAATCCATAAATAACCCATTTTTCAAATGCTGGAAGCACACAATTATCTGTATTAGCTTCCATGAGGCTCTCAAATACCAATTGCACTTGAAGACCTAGGCAATTTTCACGGTAAGGGCACAGAACCCAAAATTTAATGAGAATCAAAAAAATACCACAAGATAAGCACTTAGTCTCCAAAATTTATCTCTCCAATAAGTTCATGCTCTTAAACCAGAAAAGCAGAGAAAAGGGAGTTAAGTATTCTCTTACTATAGCATCCGACTAAACTAATCTTTATATATTAAAGATTAGTTATTAGTAACTTAGTAATATTATATATTAGTTATTAGTTATAAACACATTATTTCACCAACTGAATTAAGTATAGAAAGGCCAGTGAGCAACAATTGTTCCTGTCAACTTGTCAAGTAAAACTAACTTTAATGAAAACCTGAAGCATCAGCTCAGACGTAAAGGCATTTAAAAAAAACCCAAAACATAAATACAAGAAATTAAGTTGCAGAAAATGAAAGGTATTTCAAAAAATACTATGGAAACTAGATCCTGGAGTTTGAAGAATGGGTACTTGGAGCATGAAACTAATTCCAGAGAATGCACCCGTTTGTTTCTTTCTATTTATGGAAATATTTAGCAGATATAATTTCTTTTCTTTTGTACACTGAAATTGTCAATCAAATAACTACTTAATCAACATACCTTGTATTTCTTATGAATACAGTAACTTTCAATTACACTCTCTATGATTAAAATTGTTAAAACAATCAGATTGAAAATGTTTCAATGCAGTACTGCCTTTGGTCATTACTTCAAGTTATGGTAACAAGTTTTGAATGTGCAAAGGTTGAAGCCAATTGAGATTGATATATATTATAAATACTGAATTTGCACCACATTTCAGATTCACTATCACAGTGTTAATCCAAACAACATCAATCAAAATTGCTACATCATCATCACAATAACTTCAGGTATAAAACAGGACAAAAACCTGTATTTGATCTCACACAATACAGGTCTCACACTTCATCACCATATTCCTAATACCATGTTATTACCATTATACCATTAATGTGGAAAGGTAAAGTTGCAAGCACCTGCAGTTTAAGTAGAGGCTTTACAGTCAAAGGGTTTTAGTTTCTCAATAATTATTTCGGCTATGCATTGTTACACAGTGATAATCATCTAATCAAGAGATTTTAATATTTTCTTAAGTTTCACATAAAAGGGCATATCTAGGGAAAAATAAAACCCATACTTACTTTCAAAGAACAAAGAAACAGGCATGCAGAAATAAAGTATAGAAGTAGTGAACTAAAAAAGTTGCTCTAATATAATGGGAAAAAAATTAAAAAATTATTAAAATAAGTATCTGGGAGTATAGGGAGCCATGAAAGATTATTATTAAGGAGATACAGTCACTACTTACTAACTGCATACATAAAGGCATTCTACCAAGAACACCAGCTGGTGGCTGCACAGACCTCCCAGCCTTGTAGGGACCTTGCTTTGTAGCAGAGTTCCCATTTCAGTGTGTGAACACGGGTACCACAGATGCCAGACCACTGATAGTTTAGATCACAAGACCAGATGATGAGAAAGGCATGGTTAAAGCTTATCTGGTTTGGTTAAAGCTTATCTGGTTTGGTGAAGGAAGAACACTGAATAACTTAACTAGATTTTCTAAAGCTCTGGATTTTTATAACCATGTAAGAATACATTTCTTACAAGAAATACCACTAGCACAGACCTGACCCAGACAAAGCAAGGCAGGAGTTGGAAAACAATGCAGAGAAGCAAACTGAAACAACCAATTTCTGCAAGCATTTTTTTTCAATCTAAAGCCTCGAGAGGGCTTGTTTCTCAAAGTACAAGTCATTATTTTTGGTATGAATCAGTTCAAAGTCCTAAAGCACATACAACTTGGAATTACCTACTACTTAGGTGAGTGAAAACTGCTAGATCATGCTTTTCAACATTGTACAGAGTTATGTACACCAAGTGCAGCTGCAGATAAATTACCAGTTCTATGAATTTTTGGTGTATATTGAAAATAAATTCTATAGAGAATTACAGCATTCACTATTAAACATACTATATTTGGCAAAGTGCCCAAGCCACCTTCATTTCCTTTGTGGCAGCTCAGTCCAATGTTTTCTATTGCACAGATAAGAAATCTTATCTACACTTTCACTGAAGAGATAGGGAGCAATGGCAGCTGCTTTGCATTCCAGACCTTTTTGAACATGGCATGATGCATTTTTTTAGACAACCAGAAACACAGCCATAGATCAGACATCTCTAGACATCTCTTGTTCACCCCTAAACATGAACAAGGTGGCAGCCATGCTGTGCTCTTAAAAAGCAATGAAGTTTAAAGGTATACACAGATTAGAATTCACGATTATGAAAAACATAACTATGTCAACATGTGCAAAAGAATACAAGAGTTTTAACTATCCAGAAGATATTCTAGTTTTAACTGCCTTCTGAAAATCTGAGACAGTATTATTTTGACTTCCCTTTTGAACTGCATTATTTTTAAGCAAAGCTGATTGAACACACTTTGATATCAGTTCTACCCTGCCAAATTATATTCCTATATGCTAAATTCCACAAAATACATTTAATACATCCAGATAAAAGAAATTTGCAAATCACTAAGCATCATGTGCGTTGACCTTCGCTCTTCTTTTGAATTTGCAGCATGGTTCATTTTAGTCAAGCTGTTGAAACATTTGTGCTATAATGCATCAAATTAAGGCAACCAGCTGTGATGTTTAATTTAGGCTAAAAGTTTATGATCTACAACTACACAATACCTTAGGGAATAACTTATATTTCATGTTACTAAGCTAAATGCACTTCAAAATGGTTACAATCTTCACCACGTTTTACACAGAGCACATTGTCATTTAAGCTTTGGGTCTGTAAACAGCACAGGCATTCAGTCAAAGCTGCATATTATAGAGAATAAATGAACAAACAGCTCTAGCCTTTGCTGAAAACACAGTTTCAAAGCCTTCTGTCTAATGTTTTGTTCGATTACGGCTACATTTTATCCTTTATTATGTGTAATGGAGTTTCTCCATTTGTGAGAAAGAGAGAATTAGAAAAAAGTCATTAACTATTTTCTCATAATGCACCATTTTAAGCAGTTATTTTTTCCAAACAAATACAGTACACAGAGCTGAATAATTGTAGCTAAAAACAATTAAAAAAACCCAAAGCCAAGCATTTTCTAACTATGGAGCACTCATGAGAGAAAATCCACTCCCAACAGTGGTTAAACCATTGTATTTTTCTTGACAATGGCAATGTATAAAAGGAGAAGGAACAACACTTTTTGAATGATTAAAAACCAATACCTTTTGAAATGTCTTGAGAGATTAATAAAGGAGATGAAAACTATGACATGTATATTTATCACATGCAAAAAGTGTGAAAATCAATGCAATGAAAGTGGAAACTTCAGGTTAACCGCCTAGAAAGGAACTGATTCAGCGATAATATTGATGTATGGCAAAACCAACATGCACAGTAACGAGCTCACTATTTTGTTCTACAGGTGGTTAGCTGTTTTCTTTTAAAAAGTTTAACCCAGAGATGTCATGGCTTATAAATACAGGAAACATAACACACATGCTCCAACTAGAAAGATTTGTTAGTCTTGGGAACTGAAAACTTTCTGACAATGTGCCTTTCAATGTGAAAGCATTTTGTGGATTCATTCTATTTGGGTTACTGCAGCTTCCCTTACTGTAACTGGAAAATTACTACTAGTTCAGTGAAATCTATTGAAACTTGCCTCAACTAAAAAGAGGAAAAAATACCTATTACTCCAAGAACAATGAGAAACTCATCACCTTTAACACCAAGATACTCACAGTAATTTTAAATATGTTTTAATAAAATAGATATCCAATTTTGATTGCAGTGGGCAGTTTCATCACAGGATCATGCAATTGAGAAAGGCTGCTTGAAAGATAACTACAATACCAACATCCTCATGACATAACTATTACCATCTAAGGAAGGGTGGAATCTGTTACTTTCACTACCCTTAGGGATCACAAGTTTGCTGTACTAACACATGAAAAACTGGGGATTACCTGGTACAAACATAAATTTGTAATATAATATTATTTTAAAATCTTTCCTTCAGATTCAGAAAAAAACCCCAAAATCTCCAAATGAACAAAGACAAGCTAAGCTTTAGAATGGTTTATAGTTCTGTCAACAATTATTTAAAGGGTTTTTTAAGTGAAAATTCCTGGCTTGATCAGTATTAACACAATGATAACACAACAACCATTAAAAATTCACATAAAAGTTTAGGCAAATCTACGTCATCTGTACAATCTCAAACAATGCTATAATTTCCCACAGAGAACTAAAAAACCCTGAAAAAATGAAATATTTTCAGTATACAAGATGTTGGAAGTCATAACTCTAATATAGGCAGCATTCTCAAATGAGTTGTCTGTCATTCAAACAGACACTAGCCAAAACTCAGAGAGGAACAAAAAAAACCCCAAGCTGCAAAAAAAAAGATCCATAATAGTTATATTTAAACATAAAATACTTGACAGTCAATGCCTCCTTTGTTTGCCTGCCAATACTGAAGACAGAATGCTACGTTACTCTGGCAACTGTGAACTACATCGAGTGTCTGTAAAAGCAGGATTTAAATTTTTTAACAAGAACACACTAGATCAAGATCTGTGAATAAAAACCCCAAACAGAAAAGGAAACAACAACAACACAAGAGCTTATCCCAAAAAAACCAAAGCACAGAAAATTAATCCTTTATTTAGACTGTTCAAGGTAAAAAGAAAAAAAAAAGGAAAAAAAAAACCCCACCCAAAACAACAAAGAAAACCCCTCCTGAATTAAAGCATTTTGTTATAACAGTTAAAAAATACCAAGAACATTTTAATAGTGAATGATTATTAGCTAATAAGGTGTGTTTCAACCTCAGTAGGACTTTTCTTAGTCGTCTTGAAATACCACAAAAAAATAATGAAAAAAAAAAAAAAAATCAATCTGATTTCTTTCCCTAAAAATTAGCTGTGTCTGAGACTTGCTGGAGTCACTAGCATCTTTAAAATCTTTTGGAATCCTTTCAGGGAAGGGAACCTAATGTTGCTTTGCTGAGATGTCTGTTCTTTTTTTTTTTTAATCAATACAATTAAGTTCCTCTAAATATTACTTCTTTATTATTCCAGATAAGAAGTTTGTGTTTAACAAGAAACATATGTCAGAATCCCACTTCAATTTCATTCTGGAGTTCACTTTATCTTCTCCTAACATATTCTCGTGACCAAAATTGGTGGACCTTGCAGGAATAAGCATCTAAATATGTAAAACTATCTCACTAATGTAATCAAAATTATACATGCAGTGTGTAACTTTGAAGTGTTGCTTACAAATGGCACACTTGGTTGAATTCCACCTGAATTTGCATTTTGTAACAACACTGTAGTGCACAAAATGGTATTTTCAGTCAGAAGAAATTTAGACCTGCCAACGTTAATAGATGCATGTGTGAAAGACTGGACAATGCAATGGAAGAGATATGTCTTCAAGAATCTTAATATTAAAAATAGTATTATTTGCTATTTTGTCTTGTGGAACAGGAGAAAAGCAGGCAAGGAAGTTTTCCAGAAAAAGTTCCTATTCTGCAACTCTTACTGTAATATTTTGCTGAAGCATTACCTATCAAACAATAGTAATGTTCTCTATTCTATTCTGCAGCAGCTTTGCTGACTACAGGTTTCCTACACATTATTTTCTGATAGAAAAAAATTTCTGAAAGAAACAATCCTTTATGTAATTCTTAAAACTTATCTTGCTGTTTATTTTCCCTAAGGATATGTGTACAACTTCCTTAGAAATTTTATTTTTCTGACAAATCAGTGAGGAAAAAAAGTTGTTCTAATTTGCAAAGACAGCTGCTAAATATCAACAGTTAAGATTTGAGCCCTTTTGGAGGTAAAAGGAGTAGGGGAAAGACAGTAGCAATGCTTGTGTTTTTCTAATAATCAGAATATATGAGCTTTACATGAAACAAAAGGGATGGCTCATGGAAATACAAGAATTATATAGCCAAAGATTTCAGGTTAAACATGTGTGAAAAACATTTAATTTTCTCACCAGGGACTATACTACATTCAGGACAGAAGTGACATGTCAAAACCCATGCAATCTCTTTCTAAAACACACTAGCAATGTATTCAAAGTATAATACTTTACACATTTCAATTTTCCCCAGACAATCTCAATAAAACTGGAAATGCCTAACAGCTGTCATCTAAAACTGGTCAACAAGCTTTTTAAAAAGACATGAACATAGATTTACAGCTTTAGAGCTGTATGGCACAGAGTAAATTCCTTTGAGGAAAATTGCCTTTTATCCTAAAGTTTCAGACACTACCAAGAGTCAAAGTACTCAGGCAGTTAATGCATTTCCATCATTCCATTAGACTCTTTAGTGAATGTACATTCTCCTCTCCAAAACAAAAGATTTCCTTGTCATTAGACTTTTCATTGAAGAAATTAATAAATTATTTTATAATTACAAGGAAAACTACAGTTTTATGGGAAGGGAAATGTTTTTTGAAGAGAATAATTGTCTTTGTTTCATTTCCAAGGCTGCACAGCCCTTCCAGGCATCAAGGCATTCACTTGCAAGCCACTGCACCTCTGACTCAGCAAACACACACGCATCAAACACAGGAGGCACCTACTGCTGGTGAGGACAAGAGTGTGAACCTTGCCACACTTTCAATAGTTCAGGGAGAACAAGAATGCTCTGGAAAAGAGCAGGAATAAGCTCCATGCTCTGCAGGAACTGCACAGGAGACCTCCACAAGCTTCTGGGGGAAGAGAGCAACCGAAGTCCCAAATTCTTTATGAGCAGTATTGGGTTTCCACACCCAACAGTGCCATGCCAAAGGATCACAGACATACATTTCCAAGCCCAATTTAACTGCACAGCCTGTGAGAGCTGCATCACAGTGAATTGCTGATACTGATGCACAGATTTTGTTCTCATACACAGATCTGAAGGAAGACTTCAAATTTATTTATGATATGAATACTTATGAGACTTATTAGTACATAATAAGTACCCATTAGTACCCATGGAGCCAGTGTTAGTTTCTTATTTCCGCATTAGGAGAAGCAAGGAAATGGAAAGTGACACAAATTAGTCATGCTGAATATTGATGGATTTGGGGTAGGAATGTAAAGTAATAGTCAAAACATTTGCATATGTATGTAAATAAATAAATATTTTCATCTAGTGTATTAGATAAAAGGATCCAAAATGAATTAACTAATTAAATTTTTATACAGCTTATAAAATATTAACACCTCAGCAATATTTATGTAAATGCATTTTGTTAATATTTAATTCTATTATGCTCAAAAAATTGAAAAATTAATTGGTTAGTAAAAATCTACTTTTTTTCTTCTTTTTCTCTTCCAACTTAGTAATAGTCTCTTATTCTGTGTTGCTAAATAATGCCTCTCACAGATACAAGACATTGTGAATGCAGAAAATGTAGAGTGTTTTAGAAATTTATTTAGTGGAATTGGAGAAGGAAAAAGCTACCATCAGTGTTTATAAGGCATAAAAAAAAAACTTAACTGCTCAAAGACAGAAAATTATTAGCAAAGCTTTATTAGCAAAACAGAAGTGTAGTATCTTTCCCAAGACATCTGCTACTGACTACTATTAGAGATATGACTTGTATGAGACAAATAGTTCAGCTGAACCAATGGATGATGTTTCTCATAATTTTAGAAATATATGGATGTTCTTATACTCTTACATTTTTATGGCTTTACAGAGAAATCCACAAGCATTACAATGGAACAGGCAATACAGCTCACAATGAAATTTTAGAAAAATTAAAGCCTACTTTTTGGCCAAGCAGTTAAACACATGCCTAATTTTAAGATCATGAATAATTCAAGTCACTTTAAAAAACCCCTAAGTATTTAAATGACACATAATGCTCAAATGCTTTGCTGCAGCAATAAGAAACCTGGAGGATGGTACAGAATTGCTCATACCCTGCCTAACTTTCCAGCTATAGGCTCTTCCCCCATTTATTATATGTTTCTGCATACATTTGACTCTGTCAGTGTCTTAAGAGTTTGGATACACCTTTACATACTGACATCACCATTAATGCTTTTGAAAACTGAATCAAACATCTCCAATGTTTTAATAAAGCTGCATCACCGAAGTCATAAAATGAGAATATGAAAAGCAACATTTTAGTTTAATGTGGTTAAAATAGTTATTGTCAGTGTTAGGCTGTTCATCTGGAAGATAACACCTCATCTGTAGCCTAATGAAAATGAAGTTTTACCTTCAATATATAATGAATTTGTGTTTGGAAGTAGGTGCTTCCACTCAGGAAGAGAAATAAGCTACTGTAGCAAAATGTTCCCTTTTCTGTGTTACAAAGCAGGCATTTTGCTGGCTCCATGATAATGCATCCTTAAATATTAAAATTATTTCCCTTCACATTACAAAATAGAACCAGAGTTACAGAGATGTGAGAAAATTATCTACCCAGGAAATACAATTCAATAACGTCAGTGTGTTTCTGTACTAATATCTCAGTGGCAAAATATATTTTTCACTCATTCATGATCTTATACACTGTCCTACATGGCAGTAACTTTGTTATCCTCATAGGACAAAAAGGAGATGTTGAAATACCTCCCTAGGAAAATCAGTTTGATCCTACTAATGATAGCACTTGGTAATTTATTAAACTTCCATCATCAGGTAAATCTTTAAGAGAGTAATTGAAAAATATATAGAATACCTTGGAGGAGCCAACTGATTCCTCAGAACAGAGGCTGCAGATTGCTCCATCTTTCAGACCTACTCTTCAGAGACTCCTGCATGCTCACAGTGCCACAAATAAACTCTGCTAGGAACACTGCAGCGCTCACAGAGCTGCATAAGAGCTTTTGAGCAGCGGTGAACAGATCCAAACCAAGACTTGCATTACAGAAAATTGCACTTAATGATTTTAAAGAAGAAACTGTAAGAGCACAACAAATTTTCAAAGTAACAACCACCTCTATATTGCAAAACACATCTGATTGTACTTAAATTGACTGCACCAGCTGAGTAGATCAGCACAATGCAGGAAGACTTAAATTATACTCTAATGCTTTTGCTATTCTTAACTCCATAATCATGGCCCTTCAGCTCAGGGAGTTTGACCAAAGTATAGGGACATCCAGGTAATGCTCACTCTTAATGAAACAGTCCATTTAAAGCTTTAAAAACAGCTGATTCCCACTCAAATAAAGAAAAAGAAATATATTTGTAACCTCAAAGTAACCATGTTATGCTTCACATATTAAACTAAACACTGAAACAGCGAGGAGAGCCAGCTCTGTTTCTTAGCAGGTGGCTTAATGGAAAAACTCACTTAAAGGGAAGACAATTTTCTACCCCACCAACTCATTTTTTGCAGTAATTTAGGACCCCTGTACCTATTTAATATCAATTGACATTAACAGATTCCAGTGTAGTGTCAATTCAAAATCAGACTTGCTGCTTGTGATAGCAGTTAATGTCAGGTACTACATGTCACACTGATACCTTTTTCAAATCTTTCAATGAAATATAAGGCGTCCATTTACATTTTCATTCAAACTTGTTTCAGTGAAGGACTATAAACTAATAGCTTCAAAAAACATGACTGAGAAAAGCACTATATAGTGATAATGCCTTTATGACCACACTTATAGCCTGAGAACGAGCAGGCAATAAATAATCCTGCATAGCGCACAAAATAATACTATAACATTTTGGAATTCACTTCAGATTCAAGGAAAAAACTTTCAATTTTCCTCAACTTTTTATAAAAAGAAACAACATGTAGCTACACGAGTATTCTGACAAGAACAACTGCAAAACCTTGGGACATGAATGATTTTACCCAAAGGACATTTTTAAGATTTCGTTGAATTTTCTAAAGGCAAATAAGACTTCTCGTAATGGCACTTCAAAAATATCAGAATTATGCCAGTTAGTAATGTTAGTAATCCATGTGAGAAGTGACTTTGTTCAGAAGCACTTCCCAAAACACAGAGTCTTCCTCTAATGATCAATAAGGACTTCGAAGAGAGACACACAGCATTTAGGACACGACTGTTCACTACTAACACAAAAGTGATTTCACTTTCTAAATAATTTAAGGTTTCTATTGCTTGAGAAAGTGGTCAAGGGCATAGCATAACCTTGACCTCTCATTCCAAAGGTGTGGATAATGCACTAAGAGACACACTATAATAAAATCTCTAAGTGCCATGAGATGAAGACCAAGTTATCCAAGTTGAACAAACCTATTCAAGGCATGTTTGGTGGGGGTTCTCCATTATTTTTTGCTTAAAATATAGATGCAGAGCAACATACTCTACACATATTTTCAATTCTGCAAGTGAGCATCACTTCATGTAAATATGGAAATCAGATGATGGCTTCGAACTTTTTGGAGAAATAAACATATTAGGGATACAAAGCATGTTTTAATCAATATCTTTAGGAGAAATGTACAGTGAGACAAAACATCCAGTGAAAGAAAAGAGAGATATCCATAGGAAATCGAGTTTAATGTGAGCAAAGCTCAATAACCACCTGAAAATGAAGCACAGACCTCTTCCCCAGGAAATTTAGTTTCCTTGTAACCATAACCACATGGGAAAAATCGCATCTAATCAAACATAACAGAAATTGATATCAACTGACATCAACTTCTCGAAGTGACTGGTATCTGCTTACCTGAAATTGTAGAACTGCAGAGGTTTTTAATATGGTGAAACATTCAGAGAATCAGAGATAATTGAATGAATTCTGTACTGCTTCATTCATAAACTGCAAAATCTTATGCTATCACCCTGCATTCAAAAATAAATTCTCTCTTTAGATCTACAACATAAATATTACATTGGCATGAATGCTACAAGAATGAGAATAGCAGAATTTTTATAAACTGTTTAGGCACTGAAAGGGAGAAATAATGATTTGTCCACTTACAATCTGTGTATCTTTGAAGGACTCACAGTCACCAAAAAGCAGAAAAACATGGCATTTATGTGAATTTCAGTCACTTCCTAGAGAAAAAAGCGACTTCAAAACACTAAGATCATTTAATGGTGCTTTTTTCAAATATCCAGTAATCTCTTTAATGCTTACTGGCACACGTGCGTGCATGCACCCAGACATGTTACACAACTCCATTAAAAAAAACCAAACCAACCCAAAAAAGAAGAAAGGGACGAAAAAAAAAAAATTGGTTTGTTATGGATTGCTTTTTAAAGGAGGTCCAGAAAAGCATCAATACTTACTGTCACTATTTGAAACGAAAACAAGCTCTTCCAAAACCCTAAAACTAACAACAAAGCCAACATCATCTTTAACAAAAATTAAGTACTACATTAAAAGCTGCAGAAAAATTTTTGTAATACTAGTAGCCTAAAAACACGAAGTAAAAAAACTTGTCATTTTCAGAAGTAACCTGCAAAAAAATTATTAATCCTTGGTGAACAGCATGCACAAAACCTTAAACTGCGGAATTTTTACTCCTGATGAATAGAGAACCCCACAGTGGTTTAAATGGAGTTCATAATTTTTGAAAGTATTTTAACTATGGCCTGCATGGTACTGTATGTTCAGCCATACTTTAGAAACAAATAAAAAACCCTGGGTTCAATAGACTGTAGAGGGTTCTCAGATGATCATTTGGAAACCCATCCTCTAAAGCATAAAGGGCAATGTAGTGTTTAAACCCCTGCAACACTATGCTGCATATCTCTCCTTAAAAGCTACCTTTCCATCTCTCTAGGTACTTACCACACTATAATCCATATATGTACAAAAAATGCCCTGACTCTTAAACTATGATACTGTACACTGCAGGTATTGCTTTAATTGTGCCTGCCTGAAAAGAAAACACTTCTTTTTTTTTTCTTCTTTTTTTGATAATAACAGTGTTGTTTACCAAAGTAATGAAGAGAATAATTTAGTTCTGTTAGGATAAGCTCCCTTTGGATGACCAAGGAAGGTGAGAGATAACAAACAACACAAACATGCTTTCTTCTGTCTTGGTACATCTCCCCCAAGCGGGGTAGAGTTAAATACATATATAACTCTACAATTTATCACCAAGAGAGTCTGCAATAACAGCAGTGTCCAATTTCTTTTCACAAAAATAAAATTCATATTATAAGTAGCTTTTTGGTAACTCCTTTGTCAAGGCTAACATAACTGTGATTTGGTAAAACCTTTTTTTTCCCCAGAACTACTGAAATACTCCTTTAAGCTGATGCTAGTGACTAAACCCCTCTCAAAGCCATTTCCTACCCATGCTTCATTAAAACCTAGACATGTTTTAATGCATTTCTGATTCCTTTTGTGGGCTAAAATATTACAGGATTCACAGCAGTTGAAGGGAAAAGAACAGTAGCAATCACCTCCAACAGATGACCTTGTGAACAAAGATTTTCTAGCACACAAGTTTTTCAAATCTTCCCTAACAGGAAATCATTCTGGTTGATTTTGAGACTGCACTCTTACAGCTGTGAGTGTGTCCTTCAGCTACTATAAACCAGAGAAGTCTCAGAAAACAAAAAGAATTACTAGACTTTCAAAGTTCTTTTCTTGTTTTCTTTGCTTTTATCACATGAAGTCTGCAAAAAACTTGCTATTTTACTTCGGAAAGATTAGCTTTTAATTGTCTATAGCGATAAGGCTGTGTGGGTGTGTGGGTGTACGTGTGGGATAGCATATGGCACTGTCAACTCTTTCCTTTCTTCATTTCCATCCTGATGTTAAAAATAACACCTTGTTCTTTTTGGTTATTTAATTAAGGAGGTCACACCATAAATCATGAAGGGAGGCAGTTAACTTTGTTAACACTGGCCTTTCTTGAACTTTTCTGTTTCCAATGCAGTGCACAAATCATCTTTAAATCAAAAGGCACAACCTGATCTAATCAATGGCAAAGTAAGTTGCCAACAATCTTTACATGTGAGGTGCTACATTAATATACCTGTCAACCAAAAGCATGTTAAGGAAATGAACCATTCTATCATTCTCTTACAAAATGGATATTTACAACTTTCCCCTCCAGGCTTACAATGACAGGACTTGATGTAAATCAGCATAGCCCATCAGCACGTCATGTAGCTACACTTACACATGCTCACTAAAGGCCTATCCCTTATTGACAAATAAATCACCATGAGCATGAGAAACGCTCCATGAGAAATTAGAGCTTTCTTTCCTCTTATTGCACATTGAAGTCTTGCAGAAAAAAGCCCAAGTCACAAAAAAATCTGTTTTTTGTTTTTGTTTTTTTTTTTTTACATGATAAAATGGCTTAATTGTGCTTACAGTAGACAAGATCTCACTTTGTTTTACTTATTTGTTTTTGGGGTTCTTTTAAAGACCGTTTGCCTCTGCTAAACAACATATGTGGGTATTAATGCAAAGACAATTGCCAGAAATGAAGCCTCCAGATAAAAGCTTTCATGGCATGATTTAAGGCACTTCCCAACCTTGTGTAAGAAACAGAAAACTGGGCTGGCACAGGTGAATGAAAGGCTGAATTATCACTTCAATTACTACTCCAGTGGAATAAGAGATCACCTGTAACCCTAAGACATGAACAGGATGCCATCAACATGTTTGTGCATTTACATTCATGGCAGACACAACAGGGAACCAAGCCCAACGTACTTGGTGATGTATGGCTGACAGCTGGGATTAATAAACACGTTTTTCTGCTTTTAACAGCAAAGAATCATGCATAAGCCTGTCCACACAAATCTCTCACAATAATTGTATATGAAAAACCAAAGCAGATGTTTCACAGATAATGGAAGGATAGCTACTTTCACTTATTTTAGCACAGAAACAGATGAGCTGCGAAAGATGTCTCCCTGTACATGATCATTCTCAGTAGCATGAATTAGCCATAAGTATAAAATTTTACTCCCATTCCTTCTGAAAAATATAATACTATTTATAGTACAATTCAGGACCTACTTCACCCAATGCCCAGTCAGAGACTAGCAATATTACTGGGCTCTGGAATAATCTATGTTTTATTTATTCACATCATTTCATACAGGAACAAGGACTCCAGCACCACAAAACACAAAGAGGGATGCTAATGATTATTAGAGCTCTACTAAAAGAAAAGTGAAAACCATGAAGAAATGTCAAGTAATGGGGTTTGACACTTCTCTAACATTCTTCACCAACAAACATTTCTAATTCTGCAGCCTGATGTAATTACTAAGAAAGCTGATCAAGAACCACTAAGGCACTGACAGAGCTAAACTCCTGTAGCCTGTAAATGTGAGGCCAGTAAGAGCCCTTTAAAGATGCTGTCCCATAGGTTTGATGTATGATACCACACAGCTGTGAAGAGATGATCAGCAAACTAAATGAGCAAACTTCCATCAACATTTTATGTTGACATTTTCAGTGTGCACCAGTGTGAGTAGACATAAAAGCCTGAAAAGCATTCCACAAGTCACCTCACACAAACCCCTCCCTCCTGTGTAAGTAGCAGGTACCTGGGGAGCAGCTCTCCAAGGAGAGGTGAATAGATTCCTCCCCCTTCTAAACAAACTTATTTGTCTTGATCAAGTCTATTAGCCTGGGATGTCCTTTTTATTAATTATATTATACCAAGTCAGAAAATAATTAAACTACAAAGCATTCTTTGCAAAAGAAGGAGACAAAGAAATTAGAATAGCAGCACATAACCATTAAAACACTTTTTTTTTTTTGAGCAGTGCTTGTATACCTATCTATGCATGCTGAATAAAATAGCAAAAATAAAAGCTATGACAATAAATTTTACAAACTATCCTGGTCAAAGCTGGGGAAAAAGAAAGTGAAAAGTCTGTTCTGAAAAGGCATCTATATGTCTTCAATACCTTATCTGAGGAAGAAAGTAATTATGGAGTAATTGTATCCTGTTCTTACTGAGACAAAGCACAGCAACATTTAGTTGGTGCACCTGGTGTTCATCTGACACATGGTTTCATGCAGTACTCAAATTCTGAGCTGTAGTCACCCATACCCACTTGTATTCCATCATTTCGTCTATTTTAGCTTTATACTGCCCTTGACAAGAAAAATGTTTCTCCACAAATTTTTTTTCAAGTCTAAATTACTAAAAATATATCCTAGTCCCCTAAAGATATATCCCATTTAAGTGTAGTTTCTCAGGCACTCCTAAGCATCCAGTTTAACAGAGGCAATGCTGGGTTCTCAGCTCTATGGAGCATCTTCTACTGAGACAAATCCCAAATGCCAGTGGCCATGTAGAGATTTTATGTAAATACAGGATACTTTGATTTTATGTAAATGCGAGATACTTCATGGGATACTTTGAGCCAGGATGTAGGACTAGGGCACCCTCTAAGGTCCTTCACTCCTAAATTATACATCATCTTAAGTTATCTGCTTAGCTTCTACAAAAAAAAAACAAAAACAAAAAAACCCACAAACAAAAAAAATCCTGCCTGTATCAATAGCTCTCTAGCAACATGGTCACTGCTAGGCCTTTGCTGTTTCTAATACTTCTCATGTCAAATTCTACAAAATCCTTATCAGACCAGCCTCCCATGAAGTTATGGCCTTCATATGTATGGAAGGTTTTAATAACAAAGAAAAAAATTATCAGAATTAGTTTGAAAAGGAAAAATAAAGCTGAAATGGAAGATAAAAATTCTAAAGGCCTGTTTAATTACTGATTCTAAGAATTTTCAAAGTCGTAACCTTATTTTTTTGTCACACCTTTAGGATTCTTCCTATGCTGACAAACAGACATGCACACAACCTGAAGCTTTCCGTTTCCCTACAGGTTAACAACAACAACTTAATTGTCACCTTACAGTTTAAGTAGCGGTTTTCTCACTTTATCTCTCTCCCTCTCAATCTGCTTACACGATTACAAAAGTCTGGTTTTCTGCAGAATAACATATGTGAAAAAAGCTCTCTGCCTAGATACTTTTTTAATTTTGCTGGCTAAGCAGAATGGTCCATCAATTTTTAGCTTGAAGTCAAGACAAACATTACTAACTGTGATTTGACAAGTAAAGTCAAGATAATACTAAAGATGTCTTAAACAACTTGTGGTTCATCAGCTTTTTCTCTTTCATCAGCCTCATCACTCCAGTGGCTCTGACCTGGAGGGACAAAAGAAAGCAAATATCTTTGTCCCTTAAGTACTGAATTCCACTTCCAAAAATTGAAGAAGATGGAACAAGATGACTCCTAAAAAATTGCAGAAAATGGTCAAAACTTAATCACACTGGCTAAATGAGGATCCTTTGCACAGCAATTTATACTTATTTGCACAGCAATTTTTGAATATGCCTCCCATTGCAGTGTTCTTAGAAGGTATTTATCCAGGGACAAGGCAAAAATCTTGTCCTCTCTCTACCACTTTCCATTCAGAGCCCATCACCCTGCTCTGGAAAGCAGTACGATAAACTCACAGTTCAGCTAAAAAATTGGAACAAGTTGTTCAGCTGCTTTAGATCATCCTTTAATTGCACCACTTTTTATTTTTCCAGCCTATTAACCTGAGCTCCGCTGCAAGCAGCCCCACCAGACAGGTGCAAGTTTACACAGTTTATCTTTATTCCTTCTCATCACCATATTACCAGCACAGTAGCTTCACTTGTTTTTTCTAAAGTCATAATAATACAGCATCCTATTTCTCACTCAGCATAGCTGAGTGCAACCCTCATTTGTAATCTGAAACACAAATATCACACTTGGAGGAAGTCTGGTTTTATAAATCCCTATGTTAATAATCAGTGAATTCTGATAAATACCATACCCTGCAAACTCTATTACTCTTCTGGCAAATCACAAGAGCTCCCTTTGAGAAAAACAATATCATCTGTAAGTCAAATTGGGAAGCATAAGATAAATGTCTTCCATTATTACCAGAAAACACTAAAATACGTTAAGTACATTTCAAATGTACTGAATTATTCATGAAGAACAGCTCTGGAAAAAAAATCACCAATCAAGCCAAAAAAGATGTATTTTCACTCTATATTCTGAAGTCAACAAAGAATATTAAGAAACAGTTCATTGCTTTTATTTTCCTAGCCATACAGACCAATCTAATGAAAAAATAGTCAGAATTGAGTACTGAGTACACAGACAAACCAAATAAATGTACGAGTGAGATTAGGTTGACTTAATATTAACCAGTACCTTATTTTCTCCTTGTAATTTAACAGTAATATGTGGCTAAAAGTCAGTAAGATTGTTTTTTTATTTGATTTTTGGATAATGACCACACACTACTGTTTTATTTTCTTCTAATCACGATACAAAGGAATATAAAATGTTCTTTTAGTTAAACTATCAGAGGAGACAAAACGGGAAACAAGATTACTTGAGCAATAATTTTTGGAAACAGCTTACCAACGGAAGTAGAAATTTGCAAGCTAGCTCTCTGCTAGGACACTACCCAGGCTTTTGTACACAGTCTTGCAACACACTTTTGTATCCATGGTATCTCACGTGGAAGTTTTTACTACCACTTGGCATGAATGCATTACAGCTCTTCAGGGCAATGAAGGACATTTCTACAGCCCACTGCCCAACTCACCAAACACCCAGCCTAAACACAACGTAATCAGCAGGCAATTTCTGAAAGAGTGGCTAGAGAACCCATTCCCTCCTTGTTGCACCAGGACACTGATAAAATCTCATCAGAGGGAAAAATATTAGAGCTGTGCAGCACTACAAAGGCCTAAGCTTGAAAAAAGTTTCCACCCAAAAACCAGAAGTGGGCATCAACAAGTTTCTGGATAAAGAATTGATAAAACATGCACAGGACATGAAACGTTGTGTGTGGTTTCCATAGAAAGGGGTGTGGGGAAGGGGGAAGATGAAGAAAGATGCAGGAAATCAGAACAGCAGAAGAAAGAATCCAAGGGGAGCATTAAAGACCTGCATGGAAGAAAGAGGCTTGACACTGTGACCAAAACCTACCTCTTGTTGTAATATTGCTATTTTGATTAAAAAAAAAAAAAAAAGAAAAAAGAAAGAATGGCATTTATCTATTCAGCAGTTCTCCAGCCCCAGCATCAGTCCCACCCACTGTAGGTTAACAACAGAGATAAGAGAGGGAATGCAGTTATAAAAATTAGCTACTCAAATCTAGAAGATAACTAGTACTTTATTCTATTGAATTCACTTCTCCAAACCATGGGAAACAGCTATGGCAAAGGGCATTTTTGCTCTCCAAAAACTGGAAGGGGTAACTTTACTCATTTCAGAGCTAAAATCTCACGTAGACAAACTAGGTATGAATCAGAACTTCTCTATGGAAGTTATACCAAAACTCCACATAGATACCCCAGCTCTAAACAGAACTTAAAATCACTAAATAAAGTGTTTCAAAGAAGGCAGAGCACCTGAGGAAGTGTTTGAGCATCCTTTGAACCATGCAATATTCATGATGCCAAAGTACACAAGGTATCTTCAGTGAGAAAGTGCTCAGACTTTGAAACAGAATTTGAAATGGATTCTTTGTTTAATCTCTTAAATCTTGTGCAGCTCCAATAAACTCAAAGAGAGTAATGGAACAAGAAAAATATACAAAACTTGGGGAGGATCTACAGAGTCAATCTCTGAGAAGCAATATTAGTGAGATGTAAGAAATACTTTCACGTAACTAATTCCTTGTTAGTTTACTCATTTAGGTAAGGACAGATATTGCAGTTCAGTTTTTTGGTGTCTTAAGAACAGTTTCTCAGTCCTAACGTCTTAAGTATTTTTAACTTTTTTTCCCCTAAAATTTGTCATGTGTGAGCAACAGTATGTTATATACAGACAAAAGTATTTCATGTGTTTAAATTCTGGAATATACTAAGAGTGAATTTAAAAATATTCACTGAGGATAAACACTACATTACACCTTTCCTTAAAAAAACGTTACTATCATGCAAAGAAAAATTTACTTTGTTATTGAAATGTAGATTCTTGATTTGTTATGGTTGCTATACTAGCGTGTATGCACAGACTTTTCTGTGAATTATGCTCAGTTACGGCAAAGAAAACTGGACAAGACACTAAATTAAGATTGAGAGGAGAAAAGAGAAACCAAACAAAACACTATTTTTTTATCAGATCCTTAACAAATTGCACAGACAGATATCTTCACATTGTGAGGAGCAAATATATTTCCCCAATCAGAAAATTAATTATTGGAAGAAACAACACTAACAGCTGATTCATTACACACTGTAGTGCAGAGCTGAGGATAATGCATTTATCAATCTGAAAGTCATCCACATCAGATTATTACAAAAAAAATGTGTCACACACATGCCTTTAGCAACATACTGAATGTGTTCAGTCACAGAAATCAAACTGCTGATCTTCAGAAGCAAAACAAGCTTCCCAGCACACCTGTATTTGTTTTTAAGCAACATTACTTTTTTCTGCTCTCTTATAAACACACACAGGCAATAGTATTTCATTAGATGATACTGACAGCAGTAATTTTCATGCCAGCTCAAACTTGAGTACTTCTTCAAGAATTTATCTAATATCACAAACTTACAATCAAGCAACAATGAATTTTAGTACATTTTAGCCAACTTTCATCCTACAAAGGAAAACATCTACAAAGCTGAACTGCAACACACAATCTTCCTTCCCTGCATATCGCCAGGATGCCATTTCCATTTGTCCTAAAATTCAGCTGTTGTCAGCTATCTTTAGATTTTCACTTGAGTAAAAATAAGTTTAAAAAATTAAGCTAAAAAAAGGAAAGGTGACATTGAGACATACAGTTTGTCCTTCAGATAAACCAAAAAGTAAGATTTTCCTAGATTTTGGCCTAAGGCCAGAACAGAATTGCCTGCTTATACTAGAAGGCCCATCAGTAAAACATTGCACATCCCATGAAAGCAGCTGTCTACAAGTGACACTCCTGCCAAAGATAAGCACACACAGGGCATTATTATTGAAGGAGGGCAAGCCTTGGCACTGTGTCTCAAGGGAGACTTTGGACAAATTCTGCATTTCAGGTCTGTTCATTATTTTTACTAAAAACACCAGAGCAGAGCCTCAGTGAGACCAGGAATACACTCTGAATTCGTGACACATTTTTTATCTTTGCCAAATGCCATGATATGACAATGTTTTGTGGCAGGAACTTGAACTCATATGCAGAATCACCTCTACAAGTGCCCAGGAATATTAAAGATCCTATCTGACTGGCAGCTTTTCATCAAGGCACTGGTGTAGAGAAGGAGTTGGAGCCTAATCCCCAT
Organism: Passer domesticus; assembly: GCF_036417665.1. Taxonomy (NCBI): domain Eukaryota; kingdom Metazoa; phylum Chordata; class Aves; order Passeriformes; family Passeridae; genus Passer; species Passer domesticus. The sequence goes on along the minus strand of NC_087477.1, from coordinate 31,780,685 downwards.
TGTGGGTTATAGGATATTGCCATTTTCACACATCATGTCTGTCTTGTAAAACTGATTCAGAGAGTAATTACTGCTCAGATAAGCCTCTTCTGGAATACATGCAATTAATTCTCCTGCAAAAAAGGGGAAAGATGCCTGACACTTTAATAATGTTTAAGTACACACCCAATCTATTTCTTTTCTACTCCTAATTTTTCCTAAATATGGTGAAGAAAAAGGATTTGAAACTACTTAAAAATGCTGGTTCTTACGTAAATTATCCATGGGTCTGTAATATGCTCTCATAAAAACAGGCAACATGAAATAATACTACAAACCAACAGAATGTAAAGCAAATGGGTAATCAGCATAAAGAGTAATCTAGAGTTCTTTTTCCAAAAATAAGGATTACTATCCTCTTCAAATAAGGACTATCTAATTTATTTAAAATTTCAAGGACAACTGTTTTTAAAAGGTAGACAGTAACCCGGACTAATGAAAATTTCTCTTTTGCACAACAATTCAAAAGATTATTTTCCTCATGCATTCATGACATTTTCATCTGAATCTCATTCTTTGCTAGTCAAAACAAGTTGTAATGTTAAGACTAAAATTCATGGGATCTGTACTGGCATAACTACATTTTGAAATGATTTTTACACTTAACCTAAGTATCTTTTCGTAAATAGTTCATCAGCAGGATTCAAACGCATCTAAGGTTTTCTGTTACACTTCAAAGCTGAGTAAAAAGTACTCATCCTCAGCATACTTCAAAAATTGAGCAATTGGCTAATTGCCCATTATTGAAATCAACCTACAGAAAATAGCTAAGCTTACCATTGCTCTTGCCCTCCAGGAATACACTGTATTCAGGATACAGCAACTAAACAAACAAATACAAAAAAATTGCTCCTCACCAAAGCCATCACCCCCCAACCCCCTCCCCCCAAACCACAGCACAAGTTCCATGCCCTCTCAAATCATTTAACCGAAGTGTTGGGCAGGGAAGTAGAGATTATTTATGATTTGAAAAGATGAAAAAAAAAGTTTAAGAAATAAAAATAGCTCTGCTATGTTTTGTTGAGCTAAATCCAAAGTATCTTATCCCAAAAGCCGTACTTCTACAGCTTGAGGTAAAGCTCACTTAGGTGGCACTGTACCTCACTATTCCATAAAGTATCTTATCCCAAAAGCCGTACTTCTACAGCTTGAGGTAAAGCTCACTTAGGTGGCACTGTACCTCACTATTCCATAAATGCACAAAATCTAACATTTGATAAAGTGCCACCTCCATTGCAGAAAAATATTCCCAACAGCTAGGCTATAAGGGGGATTAATGTCCTGACCTCACTTTGCCTCCAGCTCCACTCAGAATCCACTCCAATTGCCTCACTACATTTTTCATTCTGGTGGCACAACACACGACTTAAGTCACACAGGGAATCAAGGTTGAAAGGATAATGGTGTTAACTCTCATTTTTCAGCGTGAATGTCGCTGTACCAATGACAGCAATAGAATAAATGTTACTGTAAACAGCAGTCAGTTATTTTTGCCAATATAGCATGAAAATATTTTCTGCTTGAAGTCATTCTAAGTGCTCACACTGCAGTGGAAAAAGATCAATCTGGGAAAATCTATGGAAAGATGCAGTTGCAAGCAGACCTAGGTATGAGACAGCTGAGGTTTCAAACATCTTCATGCCAATGAAAAGTAAGATGTTTATTTATATTGGTTATTTTAGGGAGAAAAAGAGAAGAAAAGCGAAAAGAAAAGAAGAGCATGCACCCAGCAGAATGGATACACTTAATTTGATTTCCTGGATAATATTTTTCACAAATGAGTAGAGTTTAGAGAAAAGTGGTGGTTTCAACCCAAATTTTCAATTCCTCCTGAGATTTACCATTTCCAGGTAGCTGTAGAGCAGGTTTGGGTACCCGACATTTCCGAAACAGGCATTTTTCAGGAGATAATGGAATCATGGTGGAATTAATTCTACTTCCCTACCTACCTATCTTTATTTCTCTAAAGACAGACACACTTCTGGTGACAAAGGGAGTCAATATAAAATAATCACTAAAAAAGCAAACAAACAAAAAAATCTGCAAGAGACTATTCTATGTTTTTCTTCGTTTATTAGGAGGTAGGTGATGGCTCCTTGTATTTTATCCTTTCTACCTGGGTATTGTAGCCGAGCATCTAAACTCTTATTTTCGTTTCTCTAGTACTTAGCCTTTTTCCCCTTAAAAAGCTATTTAACAATTGCAAGTTCTGAAGTTTCATCAGCTTACACACCATTGACATGTTCTTCAGCTCAGCTCAAAGTTTCCTTCATAATGCACTCAAATGAGGTAGAAATGCTTTTTTAAAAGTATTGAAAAATTACGGAAAAAAAAAATCAGAGGGGAAAACTACAAGAAAAGTCTAGCAATCTACAGTAAAGCAAGAAGCAAAAGCTCCCACACAGCCAAAATTTACCTGAAGTTCACTTTGGGTTAGTTGAAGAGTTTTGCAGTAGAACCAGCTAAGCAAGGGTTTTACATCTACATGCAAACATTCAATTTGAATGCTGGAAGTACAGATTTTCATGTACTTCTCAAAAAGCACAAAACGGACTCCTACTCAAAGAAATTTTTATGTGCTATTTCTGAATTAGCATCAGGATGCTTTCAAGACAGGCAAGTTGCATTTACAAATTTTATGTTTCTGTATTCAGGGCGACAAATGGAACATGGGCTGTCCCAAGACATAAGAACAAAAGCTTTAGTTTTCTATTAAATTCTATGTCAGCAATAAATTGCAGCTATGTAAAACTATGTGCAGTTTCATTAGCCAAAAATGACTGCTCTCAACTTTTTTAAACATTCACATTCCAAATGTTTACATTCTCACCAAAATATAAGTAAACGCATCATTTGCAGAATATTAAAGCACATTTCATATCAATTTTTGGTGAGTTTTATGCAAGCTAGGAAAACATCAAAATTCCCTTGAAATCATTACAGATTTAATTCATTTTTAACAGCTCTGAAAGACAGCTTACTTTCCCTCCAGAACACACTGAAAAAAGTTTCTAAGAGCATCTCACACAATCAGGAGGCAACTTCATCAAATGCCGTGGTGGCAGAACCCAGGGCAGCTCCAGAAAAAGGGCACTGGATGCGCAGTATTGCAGAAGATGCAGTAGAGATTTAAAAAGTACACCCATGACTGTACTTAGACAACTCAAAACAACAACAACACCACATCAAAAAACCCACAAAAACGACCAAACAACAAAACCCCCCACAACCACACCACAAAAAACAGAACACTTCCTTTTCTACTGAGCTACCACTCGTTTTTTTTTTCTAAGTTTCATAAAATAAAATAGTTTCTGCCATGTTCACCTCTCAACCTGATTTTAGTCTGTTCCATTAGGAAGAAATCACATCTACTGAGTCCTTTCAAAGCCTAATTTCAAACAACTAAACATGGTCTCAAGAATCCCACATGCATTCCTTTACAAGTCTTAGAGTGTCAAAACTGAAGTCAATTAATCACGGAATAAATCCATGATACTTTCAATCATACAGAAATCCTTATTTCAAGGCCCTAGGAAGTTATACTTTTTTCTTTTATGACAATTCCCTGTGGGAACATGTTTTCTTCAAATGATGTATACACAGGCGAATTTTGACAAGAGTTAACAGCAAATGAGCTACAGCACCTTGTATCAATAAAGGGTAATTTTACATGATTTACAAAATTGTCCACCAGTTAAATAGCATATGTTCTGAACTACACTGATATAAAATTAATGCTCCAGGACTGTGGAGAAGTTTGATGCACCCTATGTCCCATTTTGTCACTTAATTTTAGATAATAATTATCCAATACATCATTTCTTAATGTAGCCAAACACAAAACAAAGAAAATTGATGATGTGTATTTATTTTGCAGATGTTAATTTAGCAAAGAAATCTTTCACTTTTGGTCAGGATTACATTTTTCTCATGCAACTTGAAACTCAAGTTATTTGGTATAAAAGTGTACTCCTGCTTTTAATGAGTATAAAAAAATGCAGCAATAGCTAGACCTGAATTAATTCTGTTCCAGTTCTGAGCTAAGCAGGAGGCACAATACAGAAAGGCACAAAAATCCCGAGGTGGATCAGCAAATTAAGATCTTATTTGGGACAATCCCTTGTCCCAAAGGGTGTTTAGACACAATCTTAGGCCCCCATAAAGCTGCAGGTTTTAAGGAAGGAATGTACATGCTGAATGTCCTCCTGAAGCTGGTGACCCTACAGGAATTCTCTGCAGTGAGAGAAGAGGTGGAAACTCCCTCTCCTTTATTTGAAAATACTGAAGACATCCATGCTTTAACCACATTCCATCAAAATAATGAATCTTACAGTTCTGTTACCACAGCCTTAGAAAAATAATAAAATGCATTTTCACATGTTTAGTTTTTTTTAATTGCTGAATCATGTCTTTTGCTTCAGTCACTGGAATATATTTTGTCAATCCTTAAAGCAGTAGTAGCCAAGCATTAGTAGCTCATATGCTAAGTAAAGGTTCAGCAAGTGTAAGAATATATGTTATTTTATGCAAAGACATCTATTATGGAGGAAAAACCCTTATTTCCTTTTCTACTGAAGAATCTCATAGATGTGAAAAGCAGCTCATGGGAGAAGTACTGACAATTTATCAGGCATGTGCATGGCTCTTCAAGATTTCTGGCATATGCATACAGCTCTGTGCTTATCTGCCTCTGATCAGACAACTGTCAACACAATGTCTTCAAAGAAACTTTTACAAGCAGTGAACCTAGACAGTAGCACCTTCAGAGGCTGACAAATCCCTAGAAAAGTACAGTCAGTGTTATCAGTGTTTATCTGAATGATTAACATAGCCTTAGGCTAGTGATTCTGTAGCAGGTGTGAAATTGTATTTCTTTAATATCTGGCCTTGGAGTGACATTATCAGGCAAATGAACCCAGAAAAACCCCCCACTGCTTCTCCTGCTTACCAGCTCCTCACGAAGCTGGGCTATGAGTTCGTCTCTCTCCTTCAGCTGCAGCTTCAGCACTGAGCATTCATCTTTTATTCCATCCTAGAAAAACATCAAAAGAGATGTTATAATAGGCTTAACGCTTCTACTTTGCTCATGACAAGAAAAGGCTGTTTCACATAGTGTGAGATAATTACATTCAAATAATGAAACTCCATTTTTCTTTGTCATGTGTGGTATTTTCAATAACATTTCCTAAGTTGCTTCATAAAGAAATTTATGTATCCAAAAACATTGCATAGAAATTTGAATAGCTCCCTGCATAGAAGTCCATTTCATTGTTTTCTGAATCTTTCAACTCTTTTTACTGAAGATCCTATCAGGTCATTCCTTTTCATTTGAGAAACAGCTATGTAATGTTGTAATTTAAATCATACAAAACAACATTAGAGAAATATCAATTTAGAGCATTACTGCAGAGCTCTTGATCTTAGAGAGATGAAAAAGAAAGCACAACAGACATCCACAGAAAAAGGAAAGCACACCCCCCATCCATCCACCTTTTGTCCCACATCAGCTAAAACAGCCACAGTTCTGGTATTAACTGAGGGAGGAAAGAATACAGTTACCACTTAGTGAAATAACTAACTCAATCTGACCTGCACAAAAGTGACCCTAACAGCTAAAACTGTACCCAAGCCCATGTCCAGGAGGCAGGCTGCAAGCCCCAGGAAATCTCATGAGTTCATGTAAGTCTCAGCATCATATTTGAAGAAGAAATATAAAGTTCTGGGTTGTTCCGATAAACACTCCAGAGGAGAAATTCAATTTATTAGGCTGAACTGTTGAAAAGTAAAAACCAAGTAAACTAACCAGCCAGCTAGCTGGTTATGCAAATGTAACAGAAGAACTCTATTTTTACATCCTTCTGGCATGCAAATACTGGGAAGTTTACTAATTTGGAGTTCTATTACTGAAAGAAAAAAATCCCAAAAAACAAAACAAATTAAAACCCCAAAACAAACAAACAAAAAAACCCACAAACCCCCCACCAAAAAAACCCAAAACCAAAACCTAAACAAAAAAAAAAAAACCAAAAAAACCACAACAAACAAACAAACAAAAAAAAAAACAAAAAAAACCCCAAAACAAACAAAAAAAACCACCACCAAACCAGAATGCCACAAGCCATATGACAAGAAAACTTTTGGCAATCTGGTAGTATATTCACAACACTTATTCTGAAAATTAAAAAAAATTAATGGACCTCTAGTTATCAACTAATAGCAGTAGAAGAGTTCAGAAATTATTTATACTGTGTTGAGTTCAAAGGCTATAAAGGGTATATAACCAGTGTGATAAACTCGAACTTTGCCACTACTAATGTGTTTCTAAAGCCAAATAAACACAGAAATACAGGACAAAAATGTACAGTGTGATCCCATTTTCCTCACATAAAAGGTAATAATTACAATCTTTCAAAATAATTTTACTGCTCATCATCTGCTCCAACAGATTTGGAAGAAGAAACAAGACACAGGTGCATCACAATTGCAAATATTTAAAACAACTGCAAAATAAAGAGTTACACCATTTCTGGCCGCTTACACAGTACTTCAGTACTACTATAGATCCTCTAGAAGATCCAAACTTATAAAAAAGCCAGAACTCACACTACCTCTGCTAGGGAAAATCTCATGGAAGTTTTCTTTATTATAGGCTCTTGAAGCATTTTACTATCTACTAGCAGATTGATGTTTAGGCACATTAGCTGAAAATAAAATTTTAGTGCCTCCCAGAATACAGCCTGCAGCACTCTATATGATATTAGTGCATATTTAACATCACTGTTAGCAAAAATACCTGCTTCTAAAAAATATGGCTTTAAGTATCAGCAACAATTGTTTTATCATATTTATTTACTGAAATGGTTTTAAAAACAATACAGCATTAGCTATGGTACCTCAAATTTCTGTTACATCATTCTGAGTTCTTTTTGTCAGCGCAGTTTTACACCACTGCTACCTTTGAAATTTCTCCTGTTTAAATTAGAATGAAATAGTACAATACACAGTGGAAAAATAAAAATATCTAGGTCTCATAGCTACAAAAATATCTTCTGGAAAGCATACACAAGCACATACAGCAATGAGACCTGTAACATGTTGCCACAACCACTGCAGGAAAAATTTTTCCAGCGAGCTTCAGCACTAGGCTTTGTCTAAGAGGCAAAGGAGAACTCCCTTGTGGTGCTATCTTAGTACAAAGGTTTCGTACCTTCTTGGTGGTTTCTTGTGAGCAGCTCCTCACAGCACTGACTCCTCGTTCTCCTCAGCACAGCCAACAAACTCCATCTAACCTTCTTGACCAGCCAACCTATTCTTTTACAATACCCATCCTAACTGGATCCTATTAAGGGCAGGCTTGTTTTTAATTCTTGATAATTAACACAGCTGTAACTCCTTAGGGGTGAGATTACCTTCACCACTATCTCTATTCTCCTCCATTCTATCTATCCCCACCCTTGGACTAGTGAGAGCTTGAAGAAAGATTCTACCTCAGAGACTTGCAAAGACTTAAAACTCTCAGTGCACCCCTCCTGGCAAAAAGCAGCAGAACACCCAGCTGGATCTTCCTTGTGCATGCAAGGAATGGACCCCTCCTGCTTGGCACAGCTCTCCAGGCATTCAACTGCCACATTCCATGCAACAATTGTCTCATAAAATTTAGACCATAACTATCCTTAGGGCTTGGAGAAAAGCATGGAAGGCTAAGGTTTTTCACTTGCATTGCCTCATTTCAGAAAAACTCGGATTAACCCTTCCAGCGGGACAAGGTGCTTGGAAATCAGTGCCCCGCATTAACAACTCCTGCACAGGCCACTGCAGCCTTGTAAAAGAGCACCCTGTGATTTCTGGGATGCTTGAGACTCTTAGGTTTGGACTCTACAATGATTTTTTCTGAGGCAGAGTTAACTTTCTTCACAGCAGCTTGTTTGGCACTGCAGGCTGGCTTTGGTCTGGAAGCAGTGTTGATGGTACAGAGACAATTTTGTTTTACCATGCAGCACTTACACAGTGTCAAGGCCTTTTCTGCTTCTTGTACTGCCACTGCAGTGAGGAGAGGGGGGTGGCTCAAAGGAGTTGGGAGGGGACACAGCCAAGACAGCCAATTGATCCAAGAAATAGTCCATCAAATATGGCATTGTGCTGGGTATACAAAGCAAGGGAAAGAAAGAGTGATGGTGCTCATCTTCCCAAGCCACTGCTACACACAATAGAACCCCACTTTTTTGGAGCAGCAGACAGCTGTTTGTTGTTGAATGCAGAGCAGAATTAGGATGTTATAATCTTATTTAGCTGCACAGTATCTGCAGAGGCATCAATCTTTCTTCAAATGCAAGAGCGTGAATAAAAGAAAGAAAACACATTGTCAAGCAGTTGACTGCAAAAAGGTTTGGGCAATTTCAGTGTCCCAGACACCTGTCTGAATGTAGCACTAACAGAATAAAAAATGTTGTGGAAAAAACTGTTTCCAAAACACTGAATATAGTTCCTCCAGAAAGTAACTACTTAACTACTGAAACCTATGGCAAGAGAAGAGGCTCGGAAAATCCTTTTCTCATGCAAGAACTAAACTACTTCAGCGAAGGATTGCATGAATGATACTAAAGAAATAGCATTTATGGAAAGCTGTGGAGGGCAAAAAAACTGGTGGAATGCTGTGTTTTTCAGTAGTCTGTAGGTAAACAGCAATGTATATCTGATGGTGGGAATTCAGGAATGGATCATCTCTACTCCTTAGGAGGTCTGAAATGCTTCATTATGTGCTGAGAAACTATAATACAGGGCAAAGCTGCTGTGGAAAGACCAAAAAATTTTTTGAGACAAGCTTCTCAAGGTGAATGAGAAATAGCAGACACAGTCTGATGGGGATTTATAGTACAAAAAAAAAAAAAAAAACCAAAAAAAAAGCCCAAACCCAAACCTCCCAAAACCCCAGTACTGCCTCCTAAAGAATTGTCACAGCAACAGATATTAAAGAAGAAATAACTTGAAAAGGATGGCCTGCTTTTAGGAGAGCATGCACTCAATGTATTCTAAATCTACACTACATTTTACTAACCTGGAAAAAAACCATTTCCCCTCATAAAGTAGGGCTTTCTAAATACACTTTGAATATTCTGGGGCTGTGATAGTCAGCCTCTTAGCTATCTCCACATTCCAGTAGACACCTGACTCATGTATTCCCATGTTTAGAAAAATAAGCCCAATTATAGTGTGGGCATGATCACATTTGCAAAATATGTCTCCAGCTTTTTTCAGCCCTTACAATACTTATAGAGTGTAAAATAACAGACCATCATATAAGTAAAGTTGCGTTCAGAAGCCAACTAAAATCAATGAAATGCCCACAGATATAAAAGTCTGCTAGGTGACATTTACTTTTTCTATTTACTAAACCAATACCCTTTGCCACTTTGATTCCTTATCTTTCTGCAAAATGAGTTTATGCCAATATTCTATCAAGGCTACTAGTCCAGAATGAACATGAATGCTATGAAATTATCAGTCCAAATAATTCAATCTAAGCTCTAGGCATATTTTCATAAGATACCTGTATCACTGCAGTTTTGAGGCCATTTTGCAGAGCTTAATAAATTATATATATTACATATTACATTGACATTATTATTCTCATTGTTTTTATGAATGCTGTTCATTATTTTACTATGAAAAAATGAATGAGAATTCTGCTCTCAATTGTAGTAAGCATGTCCATGACTCTGGAAATGCTTGATAAAAAGTCAATTTACACCTCATTGTTAAAAAGAACTGTTAGACAGCATAATCCGTAAACAGTACATCTCCAAACTACTTTCTTTTATTAAATGTGGATAATCAAAGTTTCCCAGACTAAATTCCAAGTGTATCTCATAAGAATATAAAAGTAGCTGTGTGCAAAAAGCTATCTATCATTTTCTTCACTTATATCCTATGATACTTAAAAAAAAAAAAAATCCACAATTCAGGTGCAAGTTGATTTTGGAGCTCCTCTTATTACTGCATACATTTATGGTCAGAATATCCTTCAAATTATTACCTTTTTACTTATTTTCAGTTGCTAGCTATGACAGCAATTGCTATGTCTCAGTGTCAGTATTTTCCTATTTTAGTTTAATTCTGCTCATTTGAGAAAATGCTAAACATAGAAGCAAATCTGTTTCTCCTCAGATCAGGTCACAAGATGAAAAATTGTGCTGTGTGTGAAGACAGCTGCAGCAGGTTATCCACAAGTGCCAAAAAGAATAATAATTTTACATTTGAAAACTTACTTTATAGCTCTTCATACTTGTGAACACAGAGACATATTGTGCTTACTGTAATCAAAGCGCTATAAACAAAACTAACCAAGTATTCTGGAAAATAAATTTATTGCTTTTCCTCTGATACTAAACAGAATATGTTTCTAAAGAAATACCATACAATTAGAATATGATAAAACTCATTTGATAAATGTGCTGAATTTCAGATGCTAAATGGATTGTTTACCAACTTAGGGCACTGCAGAAATCAACAATTACTTAGGATATGGTGTCTTAAGAAAATAATCCTGTAACAAACAAAACAAAGAAATATAAAACGGAGTATCAGGTCCAGAAAGGTACCCAAATGCTGCAACAGTTGAAGCTTCCTCTCAGTTATGCGGCAGATCTATGCAGAAAAATTCATTAATTTCTGGATAAATGTTTAGAACATTCAGAAAAAACACAAGGTTTAACATGTACAGTATTAGTATTTTTCAGTGAACAGCATATAAGTCTAGATAGGGATTGTGGATATCTTCTATGGTTCAGTTTATACCACCTGACGTCAGAAAAGCAACAAGTAGTGTTGTGGATCTTACATGAAATTTTCAGAGAAGCACTACATCTTTCTCCATACTGAGATACCACTTATGTTAACATGTTTTACAAAAGGAACAGCATCTACCTATTTGAGATGACATGAGTAGACTGCTGGATATTACAGACTGTGTTTTCAGAAATGAGTGTGCAGACAGATCATGAGTACTTGCACTGTTTATTGTTACTCTTGTTTTAATGAAAGTCCTAAAGACTCTAACATTAGCAGAGACCAAGTCTGCATTATTTCTTTCACGTGTAGAAACGAAGTCACAGGCCTGGTCCCTGCTGTAAGTACACCATGGTACCTCATGTACACAGTGTGACTTTTCCCTTTCTGCCCTCTCTCTAGCCCTGCCTATAGCATCACTTCATATCTATTGCATCAATCCCTTTTAATCACACCAAGAGAGAAATTATTTGGCTAGCTGCACTTCTTCACATGTGCAAGGCACATTGATTTTGTTCCTTTGGCTCATCTGCTGTTTTGGTGCCTTGCCAGACCAGTTAGTCTTGGCTGGAGTCCCAACACCTCTCCCAAAGAGCATCCCTGCTGACTGAAGGCAATGGTCACACTTAACTCACCTGCTTCTCATGTCACACTGCCCCACCAGCTGTTGCTGAAGCCCAGAACAAGGGTGAGACTAAATCCATGCTCCAGAAATTCCCATTTAAGCATAACACAACAGCTCAGAGAAAGTTCCCATGACCATTTTGATCCAGCACATGCAGAGTCTCATTCCAAATTATCTTTCCATTAGGAAAATCCTTAATCAGCTTTGTAAACCCTGATCATATAAGAAACAGACATCATTTTGGAGATCTTCTTTCCACACAGCTCCAGTATTGAAATGTCACTTCTAAAGGAACAACTCTCTATTTCATTTCTTGGTCAGGAAATCAAATGGCCTTTAGGGAGCACAGGATCTGATCTTCTTATGATAAATAATGGTGATTAATCCTAACAAAAGACCTATGCATACTATAACATATTCTATTCTGTTCAGTTACATGGAGCATGTCAATAAATATTTTACTGGGTGAATTAGGGCAGTTACATCAATTTAAATACTAGAATCCAATAGATAATCAACTGTGAAGGATTGAATAGGGTTGTTCTTCCCCTTCTGCTCCATTGTGTTTGCTGACATTGAATCTCAACTAACTTTCATCTTTATATCATTTAGTATGATTAAATCTTTCTGAAACACTTCAAACTCCATTTTAATTCTGACTGCTCTGGACCTTCTAGAAGTAGAATTCTTCCTTTAGTAAATGACTACTTATGTCTTTTGTACTGTACTCCTGATCTGCCATTAATCCGAGAGAAGACTCTCCTACTCATCATCTTATTTTTTAAAAGCCTTTGATGAAGGGCTTTGTTGAAAGGGTTTTGGAAATTGAGTTAACTACATGAAAGATCCTTATTCACATGCATGACTCTTCTAGCAGACTTCTGAGGTCTGATTAACATCTCAGGAAGCCTGTTCTGCTCTTCCCCCTTTATTATATTCATTCATGCTCCAAGCAAATCTATTTTCCAGAACAGTTTCTGCTAACTTAACCAGTAACAAACTCCAATTAAAAGAACTTTTTTTAAAAACCCAACAAATAAAAAGAAGTTGTCTATTTTAATCTGACATTTAGCCACAAAGAACAAAGCAATAGATAACAGGCAAGAGTTAGCAGCTCAACAATTTCTCATATCAGTCTCATACTTAGAATGAGTAGCTGGTGCAAGAGATTTCCTATTCTCTGCTGTTCCATTACTATTCTCAGATATCTTAAACTGGCATTTCAAGACTCATTCTTTGGATTAGTACCCCCAGTGATGCTGATGCATCTACTGATGTGGAAACAAACACCCATTTTGAATTATACTTTTTATTTTTCTTCAAGATAACCTTATTTGCTGACAGTGCTTCCTTAACCACTTGTTTTTTTCAGCACTGCAAATTCTCTACAAAAGCTCACTGCACTTACTAATTTGATGAAAGCCTTCTGTAATCAGGGTGGGGTTTTGTTTGTTTGCAATCATATGTTCAGCAGTTTAACATTGTCCTATTAACTCTCATTATCATCAGGGATAAAATATTCATATCTAATTTTTTTTCATAATGTCAAATCAGCAAAACCAAAACCTCTTCACGCTTTTACAGGCAAACAACCATATCAATCATGTTAATACACATAGTCTAAGTAACATGAAAGAATACCCTTAAAATCTATAACTTTGTGCTAATATAATTTAATTTACGATTGAAATGCAGGCACTTTTTCATTTGTATGACAGTTTCTTTCCACCAAGCAGCATGACAAAAAATATTCAGGCCAAAAAAGTAAAGTAAAAATATCTGCCAACCTGCAGCATTTTTGTAGAAGTTTCATTATTGCCATACCAGTAAATGTATTTCTTCATATTCAGAGAAAAATGCCCTAAACAAAAGCTCATTTGTCTAAACAGAAGGAGACAAGTCCAAATTGGATCCTGGCTGCCCTGTGAGGAGATCAATAGGAAAATTTCTTCTAGCTCCAACACAGCAGAGGCCACTAAGCTCAAATCTCCCCTGAATCCCTTGTAGTTTTCTACTATCAGCTTGTATATGTGACACAAAATGTATTATTTTATACTGAATTCAATATATCAGCTTTAAAATATTCTTTGTCCTGCCTCCTGGAATCACAGTAAAATTTCAGACAGGAGGAAAGGGGAGTGTTATGAAATAGTGACCTTGGTTTCCTCCAGTTGTGAGCAAAAATGTGGCAAAACAACATCTTGTGCACAAAAAGGACAAAATACATATTTTTATTTTACCATTACTGTATAAAAATATATAAAAATAATTTTAGATTGAGGATGATTCAGGGAAGAAAGCAATGAATAAGATTTTAGATCTTCCAAGTGCTTTAGAATTAACAGAAGTAATCTTACTAAATGCTCTCAAGAGAGTAAGAAACAGAAGAGATCCAGCCAGCTCTGCTTGAAGTTACAATTATGACAATAGTATGTAATTCCAGGGAAGTCTTTAGGATCAAATATGCAAATGTTTGCATGCATGGATATCATGTGCAAAGAACAAATCACTTTTCCTTGATGATCTTTGACTACACCAGCCTAACTAATTTATTCCAAAAGGTCCCCTAGATCCACCATGGTGACACAGAAAAGAAGGAAGCCCTCATATTTAGATAAAAGGAAACCCCAGATGTTTTACTGACTCTTTATATCATGAGGGTTTTTTGAGAACATGATATCCTCTATACTTAATACTTGTAATTTGCTACTGCTAAAGACTTTCACATAGATATCCTATACAATATTACTGACCCTTTAAAGAAAATATCAGTGAATAGCAAAATGCACAGCAATGATGCACAGCTGGTGGAAAATCAGTAAATCATGTTGATAGTTTAGAATACCTTGCTACATTTTATGTAAAATTTACACACATAAATTTACACACATAAAATTTACATACATAAAACGTGAAGATTGTTTCCTGCCTTTATCACACTTGACAAGCACAGTTGGATTTGTTTCTCCAAATTAAAAAAAAAAAATCTCTATCGCCTCTTTCACCTACAGCCTTTTAGTACACTGAGCCCTGACGCACAGTGCTTCTTTAGACCCACTGAGGTTTTATCTTATCAGCAGTCAAGAATAGATTCTGAATTACAGTGAACACACTTCACTGTAGTGAAGTCAACCAGCTTAAGTAGAGCATATGTTCAGTGTGACTCCCTCCTCTACTGCATATTCAATTACTTACTGGCCTTAAATGAAAATGCATTTTTCAGTTGAGAATAAATCTTTGTTCAAAAAACAGGACATTTTGCTGCAAGTTTATGCAGATATATCCATCTTTAAATACCTTCCACTTTGCACACATATAGAAAATCAAATTTCTGGACTGACATTGTCATTACAAAAGACAAGACTTGGTTATCAGTATGATTTTTTGAGAAAAAGAAATCAAAAAACCAAGGCTTTGTCAAATAATTGAGACAAACAAAACCCAGCTATCATAAGATCATTGTCCTAGGACAGCATAACTACAAAGATACTACAACAATTTAAGTCTCTTCAGACAAAACAATACCAACTATAAATGCCTACCTAGTCTGGCCAGTATAGAAAAGAGCACAGTCTAAATAATTAGTGCAGCACTCACCATCATGATAAACATGCTAATACAGAACTGCTCTCCCTGGTTCTAAGCTACCATGCAAAGAAATGTATCAATGCACTAAGCCAAATCGAGATAAAATTCTGTGTATAAACTAATATAAAAATATGCCAGTGGGATTTGATTTCAGAGCATCGGAATGTGAGAAGAACCAGGGAACTCCATCATTTAGCTGTGATTTGTTATTACTAGACTTTATCTGTTACATATGGGGAAAGTTGAGGGGTTAGAATCAAATAGGTGATTTTTCTACATGTAATTTGCATGAATCATCTCTTTCCACTCGTAAATCTTACCACTTAATTCTCCAATATTTGTCATTATGAAATTGGATATGAAATAACCTTGCAAGCTCTTCTTTGCTCATTTTGAGAAAACAAAGAAAAATGCCAAGAAACTCAGCCAAAAATGAGCTTGATGCTATTTTCTTTAGGCAGTCTCCCCAGAGAGCCAGTTACTAAAATATTTTTTGCAAGTCGTATTTTACATGATATGTGTGTGCCACAGAAGCATTAATTATTCTGTCACTTGCAGTGCAATACTAGACCTTGTTAAGGTCCTGCATGATTCTTCCTTCACCAACACTAGATGGATTTAGCTATTTACCCTTTCCAATTCTGATTATTAAAAAGCATATTCCACTGAAAGCATACCTCTGCTTTCTCCTGTTTCTATGCCAAAAATGGGAAAATAGATGCATTTTAGTGTCCATTTTTTTCCTGGGCATGTGTTCTACCGTATACTGCCAGAGAAGCTTAGTCAATAGACGTGGTGAGCAAGACTGGATAGATTAACGAGCTCATTATAATTCATTAAAGAGTGATGTGGGGATGACTGCCCACTTTAATTAGCTTTATTACTGCAGGAAATTGTTTCATATGCCAAGCTCATCACCAAGCATGCCTGGAAAACATTAGAGTAGTAATCGGACTTGATACGAGAACCTTTCATTACCCTGTAAGGCTAAAGGCACTTATAATGACAAGGAAAATATTAAGAAGATGGACATGAGAGTGGCTAGCATAAAATAATTTATTGTGTCTAATAATTCAGTGATAAACTGCACAATGGTGATTTTAAGTTAAAAATTCAGTGGAACAGCTGTGTTTCCATGGCACACCATGTGCTCTTCCTGTAATCATGACATTAACTGACAGTAATAGATTTAGAAGGTTTAATAGGTCAGGTTTGCTCAGATAATAAATCCTAATGCAAATTAACTATGACTCAAATATTTTAATGAAAATCTTAATTGGTAACTGGATTTTTTTTCAGGAGTACGTGAGCCTCTTTTCCCAGACACGCCTCAGATTAGCAAACACATTTCCACACATTTTCTGATGATTCTAAGTTGTAGGTAAACTACAGGTAAAAAATACTTGCACACAAAGATAAAAATATACAGATAAAATTGTAGAAGATATGGAAGGAGAGAAATAGAAAATTAGCATTAGAGTTTTGTTCAGTCTGCAAAAGCCCCACTAAAGAAAGGATTATGTTCTAGTATTTACTTTTTCAATGCTTAAAGGCCTAGAATATATTCACAATCAAAGTCTCTCAACATCAATCAAATGCTTTAAGGTGTAATCTCTGTAACCTCAATAATTTATTCCAATCATGACTACCTTATCATTTTAATTACACTCTCTTTTACTCTAAGCAACAAAAAATGTTCCTAAGCCCTACCTTCCTGATTAGTTTTATTTTGCATAAATTGCTTAGCATTATCAAGTTCTATATCTAATCAAGAGTTTGATATTTGTTTTAATATAAATTTTAAGGAAATACCTATAAGTACCCCTGTTCTATTAATGGTCAGAGCATGTCATGAGACTACATATAAATTAATAGTTCATAAGATCAGAGATGACAAAATTTTTTCAATAGCATATCATAATGAAATATGGCAAATTGTGGCTGAGCATATTTTTAGTGATAGGAATTCTTTGCTTTTTAAGATAATTTTGGGGTGGTTTTAGAGTGGCATCCAACCCACCACTGTAAGTTAACTAAAGAATGTGCAATAAAAGTGCTTCCCAGTTCTCAAACATACCATTACATTTTCATGCCTTGTGTTGAGCCACTCCAAACACCCACTACCTCAAAGCAATTCCTTCTTTTCAAATTTTCATAAGCAGAACACCAGTTACTGTTGAATTTTCTAGTGTAAAAGAACAGGTTATCTTTCTGACTTCACATCAGAGCAACTGCCCATTGTTATTTTATTTCTTGCATGAAAATTTATGTCCCAAGAACGTCATTCCTTAGCAACATTCCCTGCAGAAAGGGACTCCACCAGCTATTAGTTGAGTATGACACTACTGAGACTGACAGGGCAGCAGCATCTGACTCTCAGATATTTTCAAATTCCTCTTGAAAATATGCTGCATGTAAGCAACACAAATGGAGGACTAATAAAAGCAAACAAAGTCAACACACAGACTTCAGGGATGACTTCTTTACAGTTCTGAGTGTCGTTATCCTAAAGGCAGTTGCTGCTAATGCACTGTAGCTCACAGAACTAATGAAATGACCCTTACAAAAACTTTTTGACATAGGTCATGGGTGTCATGGTTGTGATCCTAGAGAAGAGGAAGCTGAACAAAAAGGACAATGAAAAAATCTCAGAATAAAACTGAGGTTTTTATTTTCAATTTCTTGCCATGACCATACCGAATTCTCTTTTACTTGTTATGGCTCTCAGACCCCTTAATCCTCTTTATCC
Organism: Passer domesticus; assembly: GCF_036417665.1. NCBI lineage: Eukaryota > Metazoa > Chordata > Aves > Passeriformes > Passeridae > Passer > Passer domesticus. Next base: position 31,762,896 of record NC_087477.1, on the reverse strand, counting down.
TGTATTACACCTGCATCAGGCATAATTAAAGACTTTATAGTTTTCCTAAGCTAGGCTGGTTTGTAGTCCAGGACTTGGTACTCCCAGAAGTTTTCCAGACACTTGAGAGTAGGTAGGGCAAACTTAAAATTGAAAGTATTTACCATAGGATTCCTGGGTCTATTTTCAGTCATTGAAACAGATGGAGGGATTTTTTAGGATCTTATTTTAGGATTGATTAATACTGATTTCCTAACCACTTAGAAGTTGTGTACTTCTCTCTCTTGTACATAATCTTCTTGAGGGTAAACAGTATATCTAGCAACTATACGATGAGTATCTAGTCAACATGTGAACAGGGAAACATTTTATATTTTAATGATACAAAGTAAGGAGAAACATTTTCTGCAGTTTAAGATGTGAAACAGTGAAAACAGAAACAACCGCAGCCCACCATACAACCCCCTTTCATATCCAGGTGGGAGGAGCTGATCTGACTTTGGTACACTCATCTGACAATTGTACATATTTTATTTTTATAAGGCTACACAACCAAACTATTTCCACATCTAACACATAGAATTATTATAAACCTGTTTAGATGTTTTGAAAATTACTATGCTCTACACAATAAAGACATAATAGGAAAATCATCTGATTATATGTGAAGAAAATATTTCTTCAGAATATTATCTAAATTTTTCATCAGTATAACCTGTTCCTGACAAATTACTTACCCAAATGACATCACCAATGTGTATAAATCTATATTACAACTCAGTCTTTAGGACTCTCACTTCAAAAATGAATAATATCTCAGTCATTTACCTTTTTTTTTTTGTTTTGTTTTAAAGTACTTACTGTCATATAGTTCATACTCTATGTACATTTTTTAAAAAAGTTTGAACCCAAGCGTCAGCCCTATCTATAAAAAGAAATAATGACATAAGGACAAAACTAAGGGAATTAATTAAAAACTATCAGCAAAACAAGGATAGAATATTAAGGATTACATGTTATGTGTTTAAAAAAATAAGCAGGTTCTGCTGATTAGCCTGGACCCTGATTTTCTTAGCATATATATGTTTAATAACTGTTAGCATTAAGCACACACCTTCTCATTTAGCTAGAAGTGTGTTTTCATGTTTCAAAGTTCTTTGTCTTCTTGCTCAATTCAAATTACACAGAACAATTCACTTATGTCAGAAAGTCAGAAAGAGAAAAAAGTGTTCTTTTCTCCTCAGTTACATTTCCTGATTGGAGATGAAATGAAAATCTGAATGAAACAAGCTGATGGCTCTCACTGTAGCTGGTTGGACACAGAGTACTGGTAAGCTCTCAGTGAGAGCTGTGTGCTTCTGTCAATGCTTTAAATATCTGTCATTCAAAGATTCCCATTCTGACAGAAGAACAAGCAGAATTTAGACCCAACTATTAGTCCTCAGCTGCTGCTATATTTATACACTATTTGTAGTAACTTTGTCCTAGAAAAGTCAAATGCTATCCCTGGAAATATAAAATGGCTGATTTTGCAGTAAAAGAGCAGAAGTTTTTACTAAAACTAACAGAAAAAAATCATTAAAGTGTGAAATTTGCTGCAGTAATAATACGCACGGTTTCATCTGACTGCCTTCACCCCCACCCCAGAACTTATGTGTGTGAAAATCCTATGACAACAGTAACAGAAATGACTTAGAAAATTCCTTAGGTCCTGGAGACTGTCCTTCAGCACCTTTCACAGCAGTGGATGAGTAGTTTAATTAAGGCTACAAACTAGAGGCAGGGGTGACTTCCATATCTACTATATATGATTAAACATCTGTCCCAGTGAGGCCCTGATCTTTAAAGATGGTACTAAGCACTCTTAATCTTATAGGTTAAATGTCCAAAGCAAATAGTAACATTTACTTTCATTGTTGATCGAATGACTCATTTTCACAGGAAGTTTCCATGCCATTAAAAGCTATCTCCAAGGAAATCTCCTTTATGCTGTACTGAGACAGAGCTTTGTTTCTTGTCTGCCATATATAAAACAAGAAGTCATGTAAAAGGCTATGAAAACCTTAACACCACACCTGAGACCTAAAACAAAGAAGCCAGTCACATTCAGTGAGAGGCATGCTCACACCTTGAAGCAAACTGCAAAACATTAGAATACTTACTGCCATTTCAAAAGGCTTAAGCAAAACAGAACCAAGCAAAGGTCATGAACTTAAGTCTGTTCTTGTTGAAAACTTGAGAATTTTCAAGGTTAAACAAGTTTGCCTGTATATTCAACAGATAAAAATGTACTATCCAGGCACAAGACCCCTGAAGCTGCAGCACAGCCTTTCTTCCACGTAAACAGAAGCAGATTATGCCCAGGTGAACGCTGCTGCAAGCATTACCACCAACAAAACAATTACTTTTGCACAAAATTCACCCTCTGGTTCGCCACCAAAAGGCTCCTACCACAATATTCATGTAATCAGATTCTCATCCTCTATATATATCCACAGTTGTATGAAGACAGATGTTGATTTGCCCTACATATTTTCCCAACCCATAAGAACTGGCTTAACACTTACTACTAGGTGTTAGGAAAATTAATGGAGCTATGAAAATTAGAAAGCCTGTGTTATACACCTACAGGAGTGAACAGCAACTTTTTATATCCTGCAGAGAGATGAGTACAGTTTTCAGATAAATGAAAAACCCAGACTGATTTCACAGAGGTGTCAAACAGAATGAAAACCCCAAAGAAGAATTTTTTTCATTAAAATGGAGGCATAGATTTTTTTTTTTTTATTTAGTGGAAAGAAACACCTTGGTTTATGGTATCTTGAAGATCAATCTGGGCAATCCCCATTTTGCTGTCCACAAGAGCAATGTGTGTTCTCTTAGGTATCTTACTGCCCGGCTAAATTATAATTATTTTACTCTCATCCCTAAAATTTTTAACGTTGTTGGTATGTAGTCAAACCTGTTGACAACACGATGAAATTATTTCACTCTTCATAACCTATCAGATGAATTATTTACTGTTTAACCCTACTTTCAGTGTTCTACTAAACCTCACAACAAGGAACATCCTTTAGCACAGGTACTAATCAGCTATTGTATCATCTTTAAGAATGCTGCTATTAGCCGTTGTAATCCAGTCCATTAAAAGCAAACCAGTCTATATGGATTAACTATGAATGACATCAAAAGGCTTAAAACTAGTCACCAAACCTAAGTAAAATTGTAATCTATTAGAAAAAGAGTTATTTGCTCATCACTTGCTGTACAGGGAGTTTGCTGACTGAATTTATTCTGGCTTTCTCAATGCTAAAATTCAATACACATATATGAACTAGAAGATTGATATAAACCAGCTAATTTCTAGAGAGAGCAGCCTGTTATGCACAATAGAAATTCATGGATTTGGATGCTGATGTGAGGTGTAGAAGCCTGTCCAGTGGCAGGTTCATGAACTGCTGCTAAAGCCTACTTATACATAAAGCTCAATCTCAGTTCAGACAGAATTTCTTATCCAGAAAACCTGCTGGCTGAAACTGGGATGGGAAAGGATTAATCTTATTTTCAAAGTGATGCTTTGTCCCCTACTTATCACACCCAGAACACCAGAAGGCCTATTAAGTGTCCTGGCTTGTGTACGTGGTGGCAAAAACAAACCCTCCAATCTGTGAGGGGAGGAGCTGTGAAAGAAGAGTAAATGAGTAATGTAATAAAAGAATGGATTAAATAAGACATGGAGAAAAGAATATTACATGAAAGAACAAATAAGAAAAATCAGAAAAGAAAAATAACCTAGAGGAAGTTAGCAAAAACAATGGAAGAAAAGTTGACAGGTTTTGATAACAAAATATGATTAAAATGAAAGATAAACAGAATAAATGCCGCAGAAAACCTGATTTTTTTCCACTCCAATTTACAGTAATCGACAACAGAACAGATTCAGGAATGTAAATAGTTTCATTTTATATATAAGCAGAAACTAATTTTCTTGTACAAGAATCTAAAATGAATGTTTTATGAAATGTCTGAACTTTTGATGTTCTAAGAAAGTAATTTGCTGAAACTTGGTGCAATATTCATCTTTCATTCTTGCCGCGAAAAGACATGCAATCCTGCAGAAATCATCTAGAAGAAATAATGGTTTAAGGACGGAAGTCAGGGTTACATGAAAAAATGCCAACAGTTGAAAAATTCTATGTATTCAATAATTTTTAGAGGCAGACCCATTGAAAAATTGCTGTTCCAGCAGAAAAAGAGACTCAAATCAATGAAAAGGCAGCAAAGGATAGGGAGAAGAGTTTGATATTACAGACCATAAGAGACAACATTTAAGAGTTAGGAGAAAACCCACAAAGATCAACTGGACCTTGAGTAAGCAGTGCCTCTGGACACGAACATAAAATGAGAATCATTTCCCATCAGGGGAAGTTGAGAATTACAGACAGAAAATAAAGGGCCAAAACAAATGACATGGCATGAGGACGACAGGATTCCATACCTGTGGATGCTTGGTGAGAAGTGACAGAAGGGCAAATATGCCTCATTTTCCAGTAGTTTCTTTTTTTCTGTTCCCTGAGCAATGCTATGATAATTATATATTATTTTGGTATAATTTTCAGTCCCTGGATTCAGATAAAAGCCAGCTCACACGTGGCTGGCAGAGCACTTGATCTCTGCCTCCCCAATTCAACCTGTGTCTTAAAATAGCCATGCACTGGGTTCATTCTCCTCAGACAGAAAGGATGGATCACCAACTCATGCAAGCTTCACTAGTTAAGATTCCATAAATGTTTTATGGCTTTATATAGTACCTATTCCAGTATCAACAGAATGGTAATCATAATGAATGTAATTTAATGGAGGAATATGTATATCACTACACAGAACTGACAGAAAATCATACAAATTTACTCTAAGCTTCATATAATAATCAAAATTAAATACCAGATGGTATTGTTTTTGCACTGACAGAAACATTCTCTGTGCTTTATGTCACTATAAAAATCTTTGTAATAGATGATAGAAAATGAGTTAACATATTGCTTAGTCCCCCCTTCTCCTTTAAAGCAGGGAAAACAATTATAAAAAGGTATCTGGCTTATTTTTAAACACAGAATAACTGAAGAGCCACCTAACTAATCAGAGGACGGTACCAAGATCCAGAGCTTAAGAACCAAGAAAGAACTTATACTTAATTTTATTTCAATTTTCAGTTTTCCACTGCTGAAAGCCAGGACAGTCATTGTCTTACTGTCCACGAACAGTTTTGACATTTTTAAAAGCATAGTACAAAAAAAAAAATTAGCTAAAAATTTGTTCATCACAGAGGTCTTTTAAATGGACCACTAAGTAACTTACATCAGTAACTTGCTGAAGGTTAAGTTTTAGAGGCCAAGAGAGCTTTGTAAAACAGGTTAATTTATATACAGAGAACAAAACACTCCCACTTGCAACAAAAGGCAACATGTTCCTTGTGTGCTTTGTGGGGTTTCATCCAGGCTGCTGGGGAGGATGCTGGGATTGATCTCACAGCATTTATGGGCTAGGAGAGGTCCCACCTGGGCTGCTGCATATATCAGAGCTGAGAACCATGACTAGAAACATCAGCAAGAGCTTGTTGCAGGGACAGGAGAGCCAGAAAAGGGAATGCTGCAGTCCAGAGCACAGCCTGCAGGGTGGGCAATGAAAGGGTGCACAGTTATAAAAATATACAGCAATTAAGAATGGGGTGGGACAAGACATTAAACCAAGGAGTGACTTCCTCCTTCAGGAGAGAACTGACTAAAAAGGGCTATTGTTACTCAGCCCAGAAAGAAATGCAATGAGAATTCAAGTTTCTAAAATAGAAATAAGCCCAAACACAGCAAATGTGAAAGACTCACACTAAAAATGTGGTGACTTTTACAGTTATTAAAAGGATAAGATATGTACAAAGATGTGGAATTTGAGTCCAGAAAGACAGGACAAGGAAGTTTGATTGTTTCAGCATGGATCTGAACGCCAAGGTGGGGCTTTTACTTCATAAAGCCCACTGAGTCAGGAAGGCACCCTTTTGAGAGAAGGTGAGGAGGTATGGACTGAGTCATACTGAAGGTGGAGAGGCTTTCTGTAAATATCTGAGGGAGAATATTACACAGATCAGATGAAGTACAGCACCATTTCAAAGTGAGGAATGCACTGGGTTACATCCTGCCACAGACAGACATAAAATATGTCAAGTAATTTCTAAAATTTAAAAGTTTATGATCAAGCATAAAACTTGGATCTTTCATTATTCGAGCTACAGCTCAAGTACATGTAAAAAACACTTTCTAATTCAGCTGCTCAATGAAATATTTTAAATTGAAATTAGATTAAAACATATAATTTCAATATGCAATTACTTCCCAAAAGTGCTAATGCCATGCAACCTCAGCTAATAAAGCTGTAATAAACACAGGATCAAACCAGGGAGATGCCAATGTGCTGTACGCAAACAAATACAACAAAATTCATCTCTTTTCGAAGAGGCTTAGTAAAAATCAGAGTATTTACTTAGTCTACTTAGTCAAAGTTATCTGAGTCTTATCAGGTAACTAATGTAAAGAAATTGTGCTCAATTAGATTGTTATTCCAAGCACTTTCTGAATACAGTTTTTGGCTTTGAAAATCTTTCAAAATTATTTGACAGACTTTCATCTGCACAACTACACTCTTAAGGTGTGAAACACAATATTATTTGATAACTGGATAATCCAGTGATCCATTGATCGTGTAACTTTTCACCAAACAAAAAAGCAACATGTATCTTTTTTGAAATATCAGGTTGCAGCCGTATCCCTATCAGAAAGGTTAAAGAGATTTATATCTCAAGTACAGATCAGATGGTCTTGAGACTCATCAAACATTCCTCGTGGGATCACTGGTCCGTGCTTTCTTTCCGCAGATGTTCATTACTGTGCACTCACTTAGCAGATGCACAGTATCCAAACTGCCTCGTTGCCATGTGATGGCTATTCATCCCCAACATCAACTTTGCTGGAACCATTTCCCTACATCTCTGAGGGCATGACACCACTTCTGCTCTGGTATTTTTAAGCTGTTTGTACAACAGCACTCCCACGTAAAGATATTGGCAGTAAAGGCAGCAGATTATCACATTTCATTCTGAATTTGACATGGCTATGTAATAAAGGAATGCTAGATAAATCCTGAGGGTTTTTTTTAAAGGAAAGAATTGCTATCACAACACCACTTGAAAACAGAATATTGTTATATAATGAATATACAAAAGATTTTCAGTTGAATTATTTGAGTGCTGTTGAATTCTACGTTTATGTATTGAGTTCCAACAGTCGGGATCATCGCTTAAGAAAATGTTCCTGTTCAGTATGGCTGCTTTCTTTTCAAAAAGTACACTTTTAATGACTCACTAATTTTATTTCTCCAGCACTGAAAATACCAGAGATGTGCATTAATGAACCCAAGTACACATGCAAAGAAATACACATGCCATTATACCTTCTTTGAAGAAAGTTGTTGCGGGTAGCTATGTTTTTCAAAATATTTATTAATTCAAGGAGTGCAGTATGGTAAAGTGTCTTGAAAGACCACATGCAGAAATCCTACGTTTTAAGCAAGACATCAGAGATATAGATATATATATATCTATATCAGAGATATAGAGATATATAACTTTTTTATGAAAACTGAAAGATAGTTTTGGGAAAACTACTGTAAAAATCAATATATTGACACAGGCATCGAAGTTATATGGACATTTCTTGCAGCATCTTAAAATTCAGTTGATAAATTTATTAAACAAAAAGTTGAGAGCATTTAGAGATTGTGCTTTAAACAACAGAAAAATATATGTACTACAGTGAATATTGACTTGAGCAAGTTTTCTAAACAGAAGGGAGAGTTTTATGACCTTACTTCTTTAGAAATACATTCAAAGTAATAAAATAAGTAGGTGTCTTGTATACCACCTTGAATGTATGTTTTGGTGTGTATTTTACCAACAGTGAACAATTTGAAAAATTCTGTTTTCAGACAACTTTATTTCTCCACATGCTATGTAAATGAGGCTGAAAGACTTCACTTACATATATACCTACCATGACGAGAGTAAGCTTTCCTCTATTCATCAAAGATCACTCAATTAATGCTTTTAACTGATATTAAGCACTTTTGCATATTCAAAGGAATCAGTAATGGATTTTACAATAACTGCTAGCACTACTTTGGAAGCCTTTGAGAATGTGTTTGCAGACCAGCCCTAAAGATAAAGTCATAAGCTACGTTAAACAGAAACTATTGTCAGTTTAATCTTGAATACCATAGATGGGTGCTCTATTTGTAATGTCCGAACATTAAATTTCTGAACTAAGTTTTGTGGCATACCAGGCACAAACTACTAAAGCAGCACTTCTTTTTTGCACAGATGATATTTACCAGCGGCTCTTAAGCAATCTTTAATTTTAGGTAAAAGCAACTTTGAAGAGACTTGCCTTGAATAAAGTACTGGGTATTTGAGTGCAAAATAGTATTCCTTTTCAGGTCTTATGCTAAGCATAAAATCTAAACATCTCACATCACTAGGCACTTCTGCAAACTTCAGCTAGAACCAGCCAGTTTTGAGTAACATCATAACTACATCTGAAAGGGCTACATTTAAAAAAGAATTTCTCTTTCTTGAAATGACATCATTTATGCTTTGATTTTTTTGCTTTACTGACACTTAGGGACGGATAAAGGAGGAGGAAGAACCAAACAATGAGAAAAACAACTATTTTGTTTACTTCTGAAAACCTTGAAACTTCAGCCACAGCTATATTATCCTGATTTATTTCAGCACTGAACTGTACACTTGACTCTAAATATCCAATTAATCTCCTGTCTCTCTGCCCCTTTCTCCCCCACGGAAACTCCAATGATGGAAAAATACATTTTAACATCAGAAAAAAAATAGTGATTTTCATTTGATCAGGCAGAACTATTTTTTTCCTAGACATTGCTGATGCATTCTTTTTTGCACAGGCGAAATTTCACAAATCAAATACAATACTTTCAAAAGAGCAAAAGAAAAACGTTTCTGCAGAAGCTTACTCTAAAAGGTCCTGGAAAGGGACACTGAATTCATTACACTTTCTGAATACCTAAGATAGTTTAAGTAAGATTTTTACCTTCATAGTACAGCAAAAATATTCCAAGCAATTTGAGTGGAACTGGACAAAAAGTTAAAGAGAGATTATTTGGTGTCACAGTTGAGACAGCCACGATGCACATAGTATCACCATACAATTACAGAAAGCTTCAAGTATCTGCCCTTCTTGTTCTTCAGCCCAGCCTTTTATCCCCTCATGTCCATGCCCTGCCCCTGTGTGCCCTCTGCTCCCTTTGGTGATGGGTCAGTGCCCCTGGGCACTCCATGGCTCATTGCTGTCAGTGCTGCTCACCTGCTGCTCACAGCTGCACCCACTGGGGATGAGGCTGGGCCAGCCCCACCCCAATTACCACAACCTGTGTGTACCTACAATTTGGCATCACACTCTTGGAAAGATTTATAGAAGGTGGCTGATGTGAATATAATGGAAAGACAGAATTCTTCTTCCCTTTACATCACCAAATAGAACAGAGAAGACAGCTGCAGTATGCAACTGATTTATCCAGGAAAAGCTGAAACCCCCACTTCAAATGACCTTTATCCTTTAACCTTCACTGCTGCAAACAGAATTGCCAACTTCTGTTCAGGTGCATTTTGGAAAACCTATCACTTCCCAAAATACCAAGTAGGTGGCATACTCCAAATAATCGAGAAAGTCGTGGTAACTACACTCCCACCAATGGGAGTACCTGCAGCTCAGTGAAATCACAGAAACCCTTCTAAACCCTCTACTCATGAGTAAATTCTCATGCTAGCTCAGATCCCCTCTGGAATTACCCTCTTACACAGCCATGGCCTTTTCCACAGAAATGACCACAGCAAAAGTACCTCCACCATCGTGAGGGATGCTGTCCTCCAATCCATCCAGCAGTCTCATAATTGCTCCCTTCTCCAAATCTAGTCTTTGGCAGGAGCTCCCAACTCTGACCAGCCTCTTCCAGCCCCTTTAAAGAGAGTCTGGACAGATGGGAATTCAGCAGCAGAAAACCATCTACTTTTCAGTACAACCTTTGCATCGGAAAACTAACCTTGGTACCATCAGGGCAAGCTGGCATCATGAAACTGCTAAGCCATGCCATTTTCATAGAGATGGGTTAACAAGTAGAGAAGGCATCAAGCCCTTGACTTCTCTTCCTGAAGGCAGGGTATGGCCCATCAGCCTTTTGGTGGCTATCACTGATTTAGCTATCTTCTACTACTCTTTAGCATGTGCATTTCCTACTATTTATGTTTCTGCTGTTCTCAAAAAATGTTCATGCTTTATGAGGAGTGTGATCACATCACACCTCTAATCTTTCCATTATGGCATTTAAGGTTTTCTTTTATCTCCATTCTGTTAATTGCTTTGCTAAAATTTAACTTCCACTAATTGAAACATTGCTATCATACTCTAATAGCTACAAAAATTTGATGGATATATTTAGGAGTAAGAAATTAGTGCTGTAACAGAATTTGAACATGAATCTGTCTTCATAAGCATTGTCTACTGAAATTGTATTCTTGTTTTTTATGCAGAAATTATATCTTCCTTTCCCTTATGAGTGAAAAATAATCTCGGAGCTTATTTTCTACCAAAACAAAGAGGACCAAATCTCATGGCTTTGAGCAGTTTTTTGTTTTAAATTTAGTAACTGGAAAGATGAAACAGTAACATCATAGTTATAATTACATGACATTTTTACTCCACTACCTGTTACTAGTCTCTCATCCACCTGTGTGGCAGGAAATGGAGGGATAAAGCCAGTTATTTCTTTAGTGGAATTTTAATTACTATTTGAATTTCAATTTCATTATCTGTTAAACATTAAAGAAGTGTTTGGTTCCTCTTGTGATATGAGGGAAGGGGAAAAAGACTTTAAAAGAGAGAATAATCAGTAATGAAATATTGCTTAGAATTCAATGATAAAGATTCTTATCCTAAACTTTATGACATTCTGTACATAATGAAATAGATGATTACTAAGAACTTAATAAGCAAACTACTAAAACCAGCAGCCATTTGCTAAATATTCAATCTTACGTTTTTTATGACAGCTCTCTTGATCCTAACTTATTTATTAGGGACAATGTGACTTAGAGGGGAACCTGATTTTCATTGAAACTGTCAAATATGATGTTTTTTAATCTCATCAAATGCGTGAGATTAAAAAACGAGTAGACCATGGTGATTTTAACATGTTTCCTGTAATGTAAGGTGTCAACCTTTAAGAAGTTCTGTTATGTTTATAATACGAAAAACTAATTAAGACATAGCATAACAGATAGTGTAACAGGCAAGATATTGCCCATTCCTTTCATGGATATCGGATCTAATCTTGCCAGCTCAAGGAAACATCCTCAGATGTGCCAAAAAGCAGTAATTAAATCATAGCATTCATACAGGTCAAACAGTCAGTGTGGACTATTTAGTTGAATTAATATTCCTATTACTGATCAGCTCTCCCAGGTTTTCAGAATGCAGCCTCCCGGATCATGTTAACTGCCCTATTCTTACGTACTTTGGCATCTACAACACTTGCAAGAACCAGTATTTTGCACAAATATCATGGTTTCCTTCTGAGCACTTAAAAGGTTTAATAAAATTATTCTGACTATGCCACTAAAAAGAATAAATGTACTATGGCAGTTCTGCAGATAGAATTTAAATCACCTACATTATTTCCCCCAGGAAGATATGCTGTTTCTGGGCCAGAAGTTACGTATCCTCCGATTTTCAATTTTGTACCTTAAAACCAAGCCCATCTTTCTCTATAAATAAACTACTAATATTGCACAAAGCTTGAACTAGTTGCAATTTAAACACATTTTTGTAATTCACAAATGGAAATTCACACCCTTTCAATCTTCTGCCTTTTGTACATCCAGAAAGAGAAAAAAGTTCCAGCATTCCTTTTGGATAATCACAGGTAGATTCAACCCTTTTTTCTCCTGGGGCTCTTGACAAGAACCTTTGATTGACATTTGATTTACTTTTCCTCCCATTTTTTTATTTTAATGCCTTTTTTTCTCAGGAAACAAAGGAGAAAGAGGATGAGTAGGCTGCTGTTGAGAGCTACACAGATGCAGCTCTGAACAGCAGCTGTAATTGAAAAAAAAAGGCAACCTAGAAATTGACAGCATGTTTACAGTAAGTATATCTGTAAGAAATGTACACCTGTATCTGTGGGTGGGTAGGTATCAGGGTGAAATCAGTTCCCCAGGGAGTTTACTAGTAAACCTTACATTAAATACACTTCACATGAAACTTCCTTAAAACTCCTCAAAGTCTAAATGGTGTCTAACTCACACAGCTCATAAGGTCTGCTAGGATTAAAAGAAAACCGTATAACTTTTCAAGTAGAGGAAACTTTTGAGTTTTCTAGGGATAACTGAGGAGAACCACAGTCACTCTTCAGCTGCCCCTTTGCCATGGGAGCGTATCTTGTTCTGCAGGCCTGGCTTCAGCATCTCCCATAACACTCCACTACCTTCTACATTCTATTATTAAACTGAGTTTTCTCTGTGACAAGAGAAACATCTGTGTTGCTGGGTTTACCCCAGCCAGCAACTGTTAGAACCCTAGATAACAAAAAACCAACAAGCAATCAAACACAGTCACTCACTCAGTCCCTCACCAGCAGGACCAAAGAGAGGATCACAAGGGTAAAAGCAATAAAACCCATGGGTTGAAAAAACCACCAGTTTAATAGCAAAAGCAAAAGCCACAGACAAGAGGCAAAGAAAAACAAGGAATTCATTCAGTGATTCCAATGCAGGTGCTCAGGCACCACCAGGACAGCAGGGTCCCATCACAGCTAACCATTATTTAAGAAGACAAACAGCATCACTCCAAATTTTCTCCCTGTTCTCCTTTCCCCCTCACTCTATACACTAAGCATAATGTCACGTGGTCTGGAATATCCCTTTGAGCAGTTTGGGTCACCTGGCCTGGCTCTGTTTCCTCCAACCTCCTACACAACCCTAAATTCCCTGCCAGTACAAAAACCAGAAAAGGCCTTGGCTCTAAGTCCTGCTCAGCATTAGCACAAACATCTCCATATTATCAACCCTGTGTCCAGCACAAATACTAAACACAGCCACGTATCAACCACTGGGAAGAAAATTAACTCTACTCCAGCCAAAACCAGCACACAATCATGAAAAATGGAATTCTCTATTTCACTCCTGTTGCCTATAACATATCTTGGCTGTAGCTTCTCTATGTACCAAACCACCACCACCCTCATTCCAGGGACATTTGATTTCCATTAGCTATCGTTTCAGAGGGAGCATATTCTAGCTGAAGCTGTATGCTTACATGCTCTTGATTAGACCAGATCATGGTCACCCATGATCTGGTCTGATCAAGGTTTACTGAAAGTTGTTTCACTCAGATAATTTTGCTCTAGCTTGTCACACAAGGAAAAAAATCATCATAGTTTTTGGGCTTGGCTGGCTTTTGGTTTTGTTTTTATTAAACAAATTATAAAACTTAGCGCAAGTAACTCTGATCTTATAGTGCAATTAATAATTAATCAGAATCAGCAAGTTCTGTGCCAAGAGACCAGGTCTCACTGCCCTTTCCTCAACCTCAGCTCATTTCCCATCTGTATGCAAGCAAGCAGAGCAAAACCAAAACAGAGATCTCATACAAATGTGATGACAAAAGAGAAACAAGGCTGGAATGTGACTACTTCTGGAAGCCTATCACTATACCGAGTTTGAAAAGAGATTAAGCCAGAGAAGCACCAGGTAACAAAGTGGAAGATCATGAGACCTGGACTTGTCACTGACAAGCTTTTCATTAAAGTCACAGATCCATGCTGTACTCTTCCCTGCTCATTGTTTTTACCTTAAATTAGAAAAATCTCAAGATTTTTTAAAACTGAAATAATAATAATAAACTTGTTACAGAAAAGAAGCAGGGAGGTTCACACCTTCTGGGAGGTTTATGACTTTGAGAAAGCTACCCAACAACTCCATGTCTGCACGACAGAGTGTGACAGCCTATCTGCACTGCACATATATTGCTGCAGTGCTTTTTTGAATACTGTTAAGAATTTCACACATTTAATAAAGATTGACAAGAATACAATTAATTCCGTAGGTCATCTGCTACACATAGCATATACATAAACATATGTATTTTCCATCCCTTCTTTGAACGACTGTCTTTTGTTAAAACAAGGTTATTTTAGATTATCAAATTCTATTCTGTATTACCAAATCTTCTCCGTTGAAATTATAAGAGAGACCCATGATCCTCTCATATTTATGTGTTTGCAGCATTTTTCACACAACTCTACAATTAAACAAAGAAAGCAGCAATATTCCACCTCTGTGGGAAAACTGCATGGACCTTTTACAAAACTCTGGATCCTTGCTCAAATACCAAGAATCCAGTGTTACACTGACTTGGTGAGATGACAGCTGTCATAAAAACAATATTATCCTTACAAGTAAATCATTCTGCTAAGGCTGCAACATTGTCATATTCTTAGGTAAGTGACTAGGAGTTCAGATCTTTTGAAACCTATTTTGCAGTCATTTTACCAATTAGACTCTTACAGTGCTTTTAAATAAATGTACAGTTAAAGTTGTAGCTTAAGTAAGTGTCAAGCAATGTTTGTGTTTATTTGAATTTGTTTATATCACCATGATATCTGCAAACACTAATTCTGATGACAAATGGATTTAATATCAGAAAAGGTTATCACCATTTGCCAAGAGCATTGAGAGAGTTCTTTTTTGATCAACAAGAGTAACAAGGGATGATCAACCTAATCCACAATATTTATAAAGGAGAGATTTTTCTGGTGTTAGCTATGTGATACTTTGTGCAGTAGCATTGTTTTCTAAGAGTTGATATCACAGAGACAAAACTGACTCAAGAAGACAGTTAACAGTTTCTTGTTGTTATTTAAGAAAGGAAACAAACAACAACAACAACAAAAGAGATCACCATGCAGCCAGATGGAAAGAGCTGCTTGAGAAACTGAACTCTTGCAGGGCAAAGAAAGATGGCTTCTGTTGATTGAACTGAACAACTGGCCAGTTCTTTAAACATCTTTGTTGTTTACAAAGCAACATTTTGGTTTTGCTCCCAAATGCTCTGTTTTGCTCCACAGTATAAGGTTGCATGAACCACAGTGAGATAGTCAGGTGTGTTTCTTCCACCCTCTTGACAGCCACACACCAAGAATTGCATGTGTTACTTGATTCATTTAAAGGAACAGAACTTCCTTAACCCAAGTTCCTTTAGCCATGCTTAAGCCTAATTACATTTTATGAAAACTACATCTCAACTGGAAAAGAAAACAAAAAAAACCCCAAAACTGATAAGCCTGGTATGGCTGAAAAGTACAAAAATTAGCACAGCACAGTTTATGTAGGAGAAATCTTCTCCAGCAGGGAAAGCTTTTCAGATGAACCCTTGGATGAATTTCCCTAGCAGCACTTTAAGTTCTGGAATGTAGAAAAGTCAGGTTACAAGTATCCCTTCTATGTTATTCTACCTTTACACTAATGCAGGTACAAAGGAGGATATTAGTCCCATTGATTAGAATGATAATTTCAATTAATACTTCAATCACTGGACTGAACTGTAGGTCCGTCCTCTATGTGCACACAGGATGCTTTGGAATGGACCTGAGGAAGGGTCAATCCTTCATTAACAAGGACACAAGTGGCATGGTTCATCTGACCCATCCATCTGTCCAGCCATTCACTCATTTTTAATTGTACATCTCAGAAAGCCTGAAACTGCAGGGCTCAGGATCCCTTTGACTCCTGCTGGGTGAAACAATTAAGGCCTAAACCTCTGGCACACAAGAGCCTCCACAATCTCCAGACACACAGAGCAGGTGCTTCATTTACTTCTGACCTTTTCTTTAAATCAAGTGACTGTTTCTTGACTACTTCCTTCTCTGCCATTAGGCTCACGCTGCCATTAAATGCCAGCAGTCACCTTTCTTACCTTTCTCATGACAAACCATCCAGTCAGATGCACAAAGGCACCTGACAATATCATCAGCTGCACTCAGTTCACATCCTCACATGTAGTTTGTTTTTGTTTTTTTTTTAACTGCCAATAGAGCCAGAAGCTGCTGCAATTGGACAGTCAAATGTAGATGCATCACAGAAGAACATTTGATGTCCTTTAAATCACTATCATAAGCCTATTTAAATTAAAACTCTTTCCTGGTGAGGGAAGCAATTGCTTAGCTTCAGTTTTGCTATTTTGGACCCTTCTGGGAATACTCTTTCAAAGTAACTGCATCCACAAAGCCTGCTTGCACTGCTGCTTTGAATGATTCATAAAGGTGTGCAGGACATTCTTATGTACAAGTAATTATCATTTCCATAAGCCACAAAATAAATGTATGAATGCATGAGAAGAGGGATTGAATAATGATGGACACTTACACCTCATCTCGTTGTGCCAGAAGAGCACAATGAGCAGCAAAAAAGCACACAAACTAAATTTTCTTACTCTGCTCTTGATGTTTCCACACTTAAAGCACCCAATGGGGAAAAAAACCATAAAACAGATTAAAAAAAAAAAGAAACCAATTTCCTTATGAGATGAGAAGGACTCTACAGATAGAAAAGAAAGAACTATACAAAGGAGTAGTTAACATCCCAGCAAATAATATAGTGTGTATTTGTGTGTTTGTATATACAAACTATTTTTCATCTTATCTTTCCATTCCTATATGCAAAAAAAAAAAAAAAATCATTATACTACAGAGAATTGAAGCATCACACAATATCCGTGACTTTTCTGTTTAGTGCTGTAATGAAATGAAAGCTATCTTAAAACATAATAAATATTCCTTGTCTGCCACTTCTTTATTTAAAGAGACATTATCTTTCCCTACATCAGACTGTGAATGGGGAAATCTGTTTGCAGAGTGGGCTTCACTTCCCACTGCGGCAGCAAAGGAGTTCCAGGATTCTTCTTCTGAGTAGGAATAGTAGCTCTTTGAGTAAGACACAGGTCAGTGAGGAATTACTAACAACTGGAAATTGAAGCCAGGAATAGCAGGATCACTTCCCCAGCCTGAGACCAGGAGAGCAGGCAGGATCACCAATACAAATACCCAAAGGCTCTCTCTGTGAAAGGAAGATAACACCTCTCCACCCTATAGGAGTGTTACAGGGATTAGTGTTTGCAAAAGCCTCTGCACCTCAGAATTAATTAATATTTATGATGATCAGTCCCATCAAATTTGCATGCTGAAGACATCTAGTTAACATGTGAGTAGCATTTATATGACTCTGGTACTGATACATAAAAAAATGACAGCTTCATAACATTTGTTAATTTTTCCCCAACTAATTTCATTTACTCTAAGGACCTCTTTCTGTCTAAGAGGTGCACAACGCTTTATAAAATAGATTAAACCCAATATAATGCTGACTTAATTTATGGACAGCTATTTCTGTGGGTTTTTTTCTTGTTATGATAAGGAATTGTAATTTTGCTAACAAATTTGCATTCATCCTCACACATCACTAAGTATAATTATGGAAATGAAGAGTACTGGAATCAACCATTCTCTGGTTGTGGAAGGAAAGAGGATAATGATATTCAGAAGAGGAAACTGAAGCAAAAGGCTTTAAGAATTCATAACTTAAATGCCTATATATATATATATTATTCATTCAAAATGTTTGTAAACATGGTAATAAATATCAAATATACAAACTTGCAATTGAAAGACCATCCTCAAGAATACAGCAAAGCATAAAGCTAAATAATGAAGATAAAAGAAGCCACAAGTACCATTCTTGCCATTTCTAATTCTGACAAATACTATCACAGCTAAAGACGTTGCTGTTTAGAACTGGGGTGACCAAATAACACAGACTATGATCTACTTGTCTCATACCAGGCTCAAGAGTGTCCTGAAATATTTGGAATTTCCATGGTACAGGGAAACTGTTTCTTGTCCAAATGTAATTCTGCATTGATATAACAACTCTCATTTAAGTGGTCAGGTTGGACAAAATCCCTCCTTCCAGTGCTGCTCAGTGAGCAGAGCTCACTATGGACAAAGCAGCAAACCCAGAAAGAATTGCCTGCACAAAGATGCCAGCCTATTAAGCTTACAACTGCATGAACATTTCTATCCAAAGAGATTGAAGATTTGATCAAAGAAAACTAACCTAGAGGAATCCAAACAATCCCTGAGAAATATTAATATGTCAACTTCATAGTCCAACTTCCCCTCTCACAGAGCATCCCAACTTCATCCTACTTCACATTTGCAACACCAGAATTAAAGCAATATTTAATACCTTTAAACTTTTTAGTTCAAAGTAGTAAAAAAATTTTAATTTGTGTCTGTGAATCTCCTATATTCTGTAACATGGGCATGCCAAACCAACTACTTTATTTTAAACTTCACTGTCACCAGTTTTTTTACTTCTCTTTTTTCTTCGTTTCCATTGCAGATGTTTTTCTATGATACATTATTATACCCTGCAGATTTCCAGTCAGTCTGTGTTTTCTAAGCATTTTAAAGTTGATGCAGACATACCAACCAATGAAAATGGTAAGGCTTTAGGTATTTTAGTGAACAGTAAACAGAAAACTTCAGGAAACACCTTTGTTTCATGTTGTTTATAAAAATTATTTCATCTTCATTCCTAAATTTTCCCTTGGTTCAGCTGTAGATAAACATTCCCCCCCTCCCGCCCCTCCCCAAATTTTACCTTGGTTTACTGACTTACTGAAAAAAACTGGCAACTTGTCTGAAAAACCAGAAATAAATATTACTCTGTACAGTCATGGGAAGGATTATGTCCTTCTCCCTTTCACTTAAATATGAAGCTGTGCAGAAAAAACAAAAATAAACAACAATCAGCCGTGCTTGTTCATTCCTTTCTTGGTTACTGACAACACCCACAAATGTAATGATTACCACAAAAGGTAATCAGATGTGCACCTAAAGAAAACTTTTTTCCACTGCAACCTCCTTAATCTTAATTTCATCTTTCAGAACTCTAATGATAGATAACTCTAATGATACAATTATCACAAGGCTATCCACAGCAGTGTACCACATAGCTGTACAAGTTTGAAATGCTTAGCAAATATTATTCAAATTAAAAATTTGGTATTTCTTCTCATCTATAGCATTCAGCTGCTTGAAAATATCAAATCTAAAAAAAATCTGCTGAATATTTAGTTCATAACTCACCAGGAAAAAATGAAGTGATTAAGTCTGTTTATGGGCTTTCACTCCTCCCATTATCAAGTCCTTCAACCGCAAAGGTCATGCTCTTTTGCCTTTAGACCACTTTATTTTTACCAAAAATTTTTAAGCAAATCATGTCCCCATCCATTTATTAAGAATTAGTTTAAAATTTTAAATGGTCTAAAACTTAGAAGTTTTTCTTAAATTTTCAAAGTTATCTGTGAGATACTTACAATAGGAATGGCATTTTCTTATAGGTGTTCCCCATGACAACAATGCAACACACCTACAGCTTTCAGACTGGGTTTCCAACACTTAAAAAATAATTAAAACTGACATTTTTTCCACTATCTCCATCCCCAATGCCTTTCAGAACTCTTATTAAGATCTCTGATGAATGAAGAAGCCTGAATGTGGGGAATGGATCTGTAGAGAGTTCTCAGGGCCTGACAGAAGGCCCACACAATTTGCATCCATATGTAAACTTTGAGACAAGAAATGCTGACTTAGAAATGCCATGGAATAGGATAGATATTGTTGAGAGAGAAACAGAGCTAGAAAAAAGTTTCAAAGGATGGCCTTGTAAGTAGACCAGATGCTTTGGAGAAATAGAATTATGAAAGATGCATTGTAGTGGGACCCACAATGATTTTGGATGATTTGCTTCAAGGCACCTACAGCATGGTGTGGCAAGGTCAAGAAACACTTATAGTGTATTGTGATTAGGAAATAGCTGGCTTCTGATTGTGATTGTGTGAATTATAACATCTGTATTGTCTCACCCTTCTCATGAGACCGAAAATGGAACAAAAGTTTTTAAACACCTCTGAGTTACCCCATCTCTGGGTCAGGAAAAGGGTATTGTCCAATACCTGAATAAATAGATTTCTTATTCCATGCACATGAAGAGACATAACTTTTCTGCCCTACTATTAAGAGCCAGTTCTTACAGCCACATTTGAGAAAATTTCAATCAACAAAGATATCCTTTTACCTGTCTGGTTTTTTAAAAAAGTGTGAGAAACTTTACAGTTCTTAAAAAAATGGTAAGGCACGAAAAAGTCACCTTAAGCACACGAATATATTTAACTACTGATAATTAAAGTATTGAACTATACCAGGAGCAAGGAACAAGACAGAGAATAAATTGAATGCACATGCTATGCCTTAAAATCAGAGTATACTACACCTTTCAAGAAATTTACCCCAGTACTACCATAATGATATTACAATCTTTAAATACAGGGGAAAATATATTTTTTGCACATAGAACTAGCTTTAATGTTATACAACAATGCAAAGGTTGGTGGAAACAGAAACAGCACTTCAAAAGACCCTACCTAACAATCCAAGTCACCATTGCATCTGGCCATGAACGCCTCTCAGACAAGCCACATTCCTCAGTAAAACTAAACAGCTCATAAACAAGTGCCTCATAAAGGAGTTTGTAACTTAGCAAGAGCATGACCAAGTCACAAACAAATGAAAAAGAAATCAGGGAGACAACAAAAATCAAAATACAGCACAACAGTTTTCATCACCTGTCAATAATTGGCTCTGCCTAGAAAGTTAGCCGAGGAAAGGCAGGATAGAGCTTTCAGAAGTGGCACAAGGTGTCTATGTGTCAGCAATTAGATCTTGCCTTTAATTTCAGTTAATGGCTAAATTGCTCACAAAAATATCTGCCTCTTTAAACTTTTAACATTTTCAAAGTCAGTCCGTTATTTTTAGTGTTATACTTTTGAGACATTTAACTTGATAAGGATTTCAAAATGCCAACCCTCAATTTCTTACTATAATGGATTATGTTTGAAAACACACGGCTGGGTCATTAACATTACTCAGTACTGGGAAAGTTGTTTATACATGTTCTAATAGAAGAGTCAAGGATCAGATATTTTCCATTTAAAACCATTAATCTGTCCAAGTCAAAACTTTTTGTGAAAAATAAGTCAAGTTTCCATGCCTATGATTTTCAGAGGCTTTCTGGATGAAAAAACAGCAGTCCTTGGCCAGAAAGGGAGAGGACCTGCTACAGTGAGAATACACATCTGAGATGCAGAAAACCCATTTTCAAGTCCCCAGTTTGTTTAATTTATCCCAGGAAGAAACATTCATTGCTCTAACACATACTGGAAAGTGAATAATTATTACTAAATAAACTCCTGCATTGAAAACAGTTCTACATTTTCACTATATTGAACATAATTCATGAAAGCACTTGAATTTCATCTCATTTACAAGAGCAGCAAAAAGTACTCTTGGGTTGTAATGGTCAAAATGGATTTACATTTACACCTTTGAAATAACTGATGGGGTTAAAATGGTCAACACAGATGAATATTTTCACTTCTAAAGTAATTGATGCCTCTGACATAATCCATGCCATCCATGGCCTGATAGCACATGCCACTATAGTCAGTGGGTAGTGTGCCATTAGTTTAGATGAAATTTTATTCCAAACTCTTTATAATGAGTCTGCTCACTAAAAACAAACAAAAAAAAACCCCAACCACACAAAAGAATTACCAAAAAATCCCCCAACAAACAACAAAAAAGCACGTGTCATATTCCACAAATGCCTGATCAGGAAACTTCCCTGTCTGACCATCCAGGAGCCCCTCGGGCAGCACGTGAGCTGGGACTTAGGAGCTTTTGCAGCTACACCATCCACACTCACATGGTCACACCAGGTTTTCCAGAGCAGTGTCAGATTTCCAGATCCTTAATATCATTTAATCATGGTGCAGTAATGAAATAACAAATCACAGCTGGACTGGTGCCTCCAAGGAGCAGCCCCAAACAAAAAATTCCTGGGCTTTTACACCCTCACAGCTAAGGTGAGGGTTCTGCCTCTTGCCTGGGCTCCTGCCCTCCAGAGCTGAACCTGCAGCTGGACCCCGAGCTGCCTGCACTGAAAGGAATCCTCAACACACCCATGCACTCCCCCAGATCCCCTTATGCCTATCAGTCCCATGACAAGGGAAATTAGGAGGATTTACTGTCTGCATTGAGATGATTAGATTAGCACTTTAAGTGCTCTTACTGGGTGTATCAGAATCCTCCCATGGAGTTTCAAGAAAATCTTTTTTCATAGTCTTAGTGATAAAATCTTGTCAGCAACCTATAATGTTACAAGTTTTATGACTTTTAAATCTTGGCTATAGAGTACTCAGCAGGAAAAGCTTACTTTGTAGGTATGCATCAGAATTCATTGTGGGAGTGTGTGTCTGCCTGAGGGAAGGAACCTGAATGAGCCCAATATTTACCCTTGCAGTGTTGATTATATAAAATGTTAAGTTATGCTGGAAACCCTATTAACTGAAAAAAAAAAAAAAGTAATGATGATCCTTCTGCATGCCTTTGTTGAAACACCATTTGTGTTTCTGGTTGCTTTTGAAGATTTTAATAAGACATACATTAATCATTTTCCTATATGGGCTCATTGAGAAAAGAACTGAATTTATAGCATTTAAAGCATCAGTTTTGCCTATGATAGGAATTTTAATTTTGAGATTTTGAACTTGGGGTGAACCTGTGATGAAAGCTTCAAAAAAATAAAGGAGAATACACTAAAAAATACATGTACATAAAACTTAGAAAGGGAACTATAATCAAGGCATAGAGGCAGAAAGAAATCAAACAATACATGTGTAGTTCCCAGTCTTATTGCTGATCCTTTTAGTCATTAACAAATATGATAATATTTAGTAAATGTATCAGTGATACTGGGAAACTACTGATGTACCTACACTCCCCACAATAAAAAAATGTTTAATTTACTCATTAAACAGGTGATGCGGTTCTATTCAGACAGACTTGCTGGCAGAGCTCTTTTTCTTAGGAAAAATGTGCACAGAGTTACTGAGAAAAAGGAAAAGACAGTGAATAAATGCACAGATGCTTCTTGTAACAGCACCCATAATACCTACTTCACACGCCTCCCCTCAGAACAAATTCGGTGCTTTTCAAGATCTCATATCCTATGATGATAAAGACTGTGAAACAAATCAGACATAAAAATCTTTTTGAGAAATGACAAAATGGAAGGTTTGCACCAAAGGCAGAAAACTGCTGTGATGATGCGACTTTTAAAAGTCTGTGCTATACCAGCCCAGGAGTCATAAAGAAAGGAAATACTGACATGGGAGAGAACAATTAAGAGTGGGAGGAATCTATTAAACCACTGAAGAATGGTGACAGACTGGTTTAAAATAGGATGGAGACTGAGGCAGCAGAACAGTAAAGGTGGGTTGTGTGAGTCATACTTCTACAACTCTACTCATTTTAGTAAAATATCAAAAGCATCTCCAAAACAAACAAAAAAAACCCCCAAAAAACACAGAGGCTTCAGATGCTTCTCAGCAGAAGCAGAAATTCAGCTGGAGGGTGGAATGAGAGGAATGAGAGCTAATGAGGCCTCCAGCCCACTGCAGAGCATCACTGAACCCAAACTTGCTGTATCTGCCATGGGGGTCACAATGCCTGTGTCATTATTTCAGAGTCTGTTTTGAACACAAAGCAACACATTAAAATCTTCTAATTTAAGGAAGTGTCAGCAAGTACTTAAAATATTGGATATAGTGCATTTAAGGTAGAGAGGGTAAATAAGCTGGCTGTGTCAACTGTGTCAAGCATAGGAAGCTTTTGGAACAACAGGCCCATCATTACTCATCTACTACTACTCATCATTGTTGAGTAAGTTAAGAAAAGATCTCATTCTACACCTAGAAATACAGAGTCCCACTGTGAAAGATTAATTCCCTGGGCTAACCAGCAGTCATTACTGTGCCTTTCATAGTGATTATTCCAAATATCTGCAGTAAAATTAAATTGTGATTACAGACCAAATGGATAATTTCTCTCTTGCTAATTCTAAGCACAAATGTCAGGAGCTGCCAGAGCTCATGCCCATTCATGAACTGCACTGATTTGCATTTCCAGAGCCCGTAAAGCTGCAGGATGAATAGTAAAAGTCTAAGTATAGACATAATATAGTACAGATTACACTTTACTAGACCTACAGCAGTGGTTACACTACTGAGGACTGTCAGCTTTTGCTACTTGACCTGGCACTTCTGTTTTATTACTGAAGGAATTTGCATCAAGGGTATTAATTACAGAAGTCAGAACACAGTAGGATAATAAATACAGAAGGAAATTCTCAGCTCCCTCAAAGGAGAAAAGAAATAATGGAGGACTTTTTTTCTTTCATTTAATGCCAATTAGTAAAGCATGGTTGAAATTAATCAGAATTGAGACACAATTAAACATCTCTACAATAAATTACTATTATGGTTATTATTTACAACTTGGCTGTGACTAATAACCAGTGAGACTGATGCTCATTACAACAGATAATGTATAATTAGCTAATATTAGATATTTGATGTACCAAATGGCTGTCATAGATCTCTTCTTAAAAGACTGTCACTATATTTTAAAATAATTTAATAAAAATAAAATACTATTATTATAAAGCACACGATAATGAGTAGGAGAAAAGAACAGGTTCTAAAAATTGGATGAGACATTGCTTGCTAAGTTGACCTTTTAGAAATACCCACTCTTTCACTTATCTTCTAAATGAAAGGCAGGATTATTTTTAATTCCAGCTAATGAGAGTGGATATAAGTACTCATAATTAAAAGTCACTCACATTTGAGCCAGCTACAGTTTTGCTGTTATAAAATAGAATAACACTTAAGGTTGCATGACAAATACCATTCTGCTCCATTATATTCTAAATTCTTAGTTCTAGAATATTTCAATTGTGGCATAATTTTTTCACACAAGACAAAGACCTATTTCTTCAAGAAATATTATGAAGAGACAGCAGAAAAAAACTTCTCTTCAAAAGAAGATCCTCCCTACTTGAAAGTTTAAATGCAAAACCACCAACAAAGATGGTGTTTTCTGAGAAAACAAATAAACTTTTTCTACAATATAGAAAAAGTTCTTCCTTTTCTAAACACACAGAAAACAGCAGAGGATTGAAAGCTGGAATCTGACATAAAAATAACCCTCATTAAGATGAAATGCCTATGATGGCTTTATCAAAAATAGTTGTAGAAACATTTTGCCCAAGTGTCTGGGTACATGGCTGAACAGGATTTTTTTTCTAAAATTTTGAAGAGCACAGCTAGGGAAGCCTGCCCTGTTGCTAACTCCACAAGAAGGAGTGTGTGTGTTGCTAACTCCACAAGAAGGAACCCAAAGCCACACAAAAAATTGGCTGTACTGGCTGCTGTGCAAAGTTGCCCCTTTCCTCAAAGAAAACCAAATCTAGTATTTACAACACTTATGGAAGAAAGGTTGCTGAATAGCATTAACTATATGTTTATCTGGTAATTTTCTCATGGTTGCTTTTTGGATTCAACAGCTCTGGAGTTGGCTACCTTTATTTCTTACCCAATTGTTTTCTACTCCTTTTCCTGGGTAACAGTCATACACTTTTAAAGTTACTGTCCTTGATGTAAGTAAAGCACAATGACTCAGCTAAAGTAATGGTATATAATGGACTCAGGTGGACTATCTCAGGCTGCACTGGAACATATCTTGCTCCAAACACTCCTGAGCAGGGTCTTACGTGATTTGGATCTTTCTGCAAGTCACAGCATGAGCAATATATTGGGAGAATGGTAGCTGAGATTGGTGTTAGCAGAGCTGAGATGCAACTTACAAGTACTTCCAGGGAAATCTGGTTTCTCACTTTCATTAGATTAAATTCAAAACCTTAAAATGGTTCTGTACAAGCTTAGGTTCTCCATATTTTTCCAGCACATATCCTGTGGGACTAAAAATGACAGGCATCTGCTTTGGTGAAGTTGGATATACAAGAAGAGTATGGTGACAGGATTTGTACTCCTTCCTGATGCAGAAATGCAGACTTTTTTTTTAAGGCAAATCATTAAAATCCAAGGAAGGACAGTTGTCTTTCTTGGTATAAAACCAGGTATGACTGAGAACTCAGGCTTGGTTTCATTTCACAGTCTAATATAAAAGCTCATTAGCTCAGGGACCTTCAACTGTCCCAAAGAGAGGGAGTTTATAGGGCCCTGCTTCGTTACACCTGTGCTTTCCGAACCACAGAATGGAATTTCTTTTTCAATCTCCTTCTGCACAGCAAGGATGTGGGAAAGGTTATTA
Organism: Passer domesticus; assembly: GCF_036417665.1. Lineage (NCBI taxonomy): Eukaryota > Metazoa > Chordata > Aves > Passeriformes > Passeridae > Passer > Passer domesticus. The sequence goes on along the minus strand of NC_087477.1, from coordinate 31,736,436 downwards.
TCATGTTGCTAAGGGAAATGCACCATCCTATCATCAAAAGCCAATATTATTGACTGACAGTATTTGGAGACGCTTATGGCTTGTAAAACCAGTCATTCACATTACAACTGGAACAATAGTGCTCTCTCTTGGAGTGAGCCGAGGAGAAATAACAGAAACTGTTACATTTTATATTATTTTTATATTATTTTTATTTCTACTAAATGCTGTGAAATGCACTTAACTTTTTCCTGGTCTGATCTCCATTCATTTTACTTGAATTGCAAAGGAAAATGTTTCCTGGTTTGAAAATTGACTGAGAATGAAAGATTAAGTAATGCTCTCTGCCCTATTTTCCAGTTTCTTTTACCATTTCTACTAGACTTTTAATATGAAAAACATATTTATTATTTTATTAGAGCAACTATTCCACTTCAAATAAGTAATTTACAACCCATTCTGGGTTATAGGAACACCATTTCCTTAAAAAATAAAAGCACTACAGTGCACTTATCAATGCCCCAATGGACACAGAGCAAAGTTTGATTACCTCAGCATGAAAATTATCAAGTCAGTTTTTCTTACTTCTTACACCTTTATCTGAGCTGAGCAGCCCATTTCTTTCTAAGGGTAATATCTTAGTGGTTTTCCAGGCAGGGGGAGACTCAACTACTGAATCTGACTTAGAATGTTAAGCAGACTTGAATGTGCATTTAAAGTGGTGTTCCAAAGAAATAAAGATGAGTACCTTGGTATCTGGGTAAAACATTGCTCAATTTCAGCCAAATCTGACTGAGAGATGGGTCTTAAAAGCATTAAATATTAAATTCCAAAAGAGGAAAAAAAATGAGTGAATAGCTGACCACTGATACCCCATTTGTACCTCCACTGATGAAACTGAGCAAGCACAATTCCCAACCCTTCTAATAGCAAGAATCAGCTGGCTGGTTGTACAACTGTTGCACAGACACAGAAAATTTGGGGTGGGGGGGCGAGAAAGAGTTTCTTTTCTGGGCTTGGAGAGGTCTGAAGGACACTGTTATTTTCTGAGCTGGAAGAACATGCAGGAGAGACACCAACTTTACATCATCAAACTTCATTAATTACAGTTACTCAGCTTTAACTTAGCATCATCACAAAGTGACTAAAACTCAACCCAGTCAACTGCTTGTATGAATGCAGAAGGTGGAAACTTACTTGGGAGCAGGAAAATTTTAAAAAGGATATTCCTGTGAGTGTAACTTAGTCCATATTATGACACCCAATTGAGTGACCGGTGCTCAAAGCTCAAGTTCCCTCTTCCTTATCTAAGGGAACAACTGGCAAAGTGACCTCTTTGCTAAATGATGCAGCACTGTTCCGAGTACCTGGGTGGCCTCAGGTGACCTCTTCCAAGAAGATCTGCCTAAGGCTATTCTGTGTCCCAGGGATGGATACCATGGTGTTAGCTGAAAAAGTGACATATGGCAACTCCCTCCTCACAGGTTAAACCTCATGAAGTTGTGGATATGGTCCCAACATTTATTATCAACTAAAATGCCAGGCCTGTGGCTTACACTGGACTTAGGCCAAAACCATTCTTTGAGAGACCTTTAATGTCTCCTGTATCCTTGGAGAAACTAATCATTGTTTTGTTAAAAGACATACTTGAAATACAAAATAAAGAGAAATCAGTTTATGTCACACACTTATACAGCAACGCACATATCCAAATGGGATGATGGACAAAAACACAGTCTTAAAAACAACAGTTCACAGCTGTAGTCTGCTGGAAAAAAAAACTATTCAAAACCAACTTTGTATTCTAGGTATTTCTTGAAAATTACATATTATATACACACAACATCACAGAAATTTGAAGAAAAGGAAGAAGCAACAATAGCATTTCACAGTACAGCAGATAATGTGATAAGCCAAGATTAATGGACAGTGTTTATGATTAAATTAATTAACTGTACCTTAAAAAACAATGGCTCCTCAGGAAGGGGGCTAACAGGGAGGGAGGCTGTGCTGCCAGCTGGGCTCATGTCTGTACTCTGAAAGAAAAGCACACAGGGGTTTGCATTTCCAATCAAGTTCTATGGACAACTTTTTTACATTTTGGAGGAGGGTGGGATGAAAGAGTTTGAAAACAGCACCGGAAATCCAAAATAATTAGACTGACAACTGCAACCTGTATTTTATTTGCTTGTAATTAGTTCAAGTATTTCACTAATGGGTAAGTACTTGAATTTTAACTCCCCATTCAAAGACTGAAACACATGCACAAGTACACAAACATGCTGTTCATATTTGTTCATATAGAAAAAATTATTAATCTCAGAAACCATGACATAAAATTTTAAATTATTTTTGGGATGGATCAACAGTATATTTAGAAGGAAACATTAACAGGAAAGCAATATATTGCAGGAAAATATTAGGTTCAATGTTTAAAAAAAGATCCCATTCACATGAGTCAATATACCTAACAAACAAGCACTAATACAAGAAAAGAAACAGTGAAGACCAAAGTTTTAAATCAAAATAATTCAGGAAACTTCGATGGATATGTCAAGTCAAAATGCTTGAAAGACTGACCTAGAGCCTCACTCTCTTCACATCATATTTCAATAACTTGTTGGTTAGCATGGTCATTATTTTCACAGATGTGACATATTAAAACAAGTGTGCGACTCTTAACAATATAGAACGGTAATAATAATAGAAGAACAAAATCTGAACTTTAAAAACATATATAGACAATATCACAGTTGTTCTGGAGAAAACTAGAATAATGCTACCTCTTGAGGAAAAAAGTCCCTAAGTGCTAAAAAAATAAAAATCCATCATGACCACCATAAAACAGAAATTAAGATTTTAAAAAACATCAACAAGTCTGCATGGCCTAGGAGTGCATCCTTTTTCACAATGTAGCACTGCAACGCAGAATGATTTCATAAATTCAATTTCCAACACCTGTTTTTGCATCACTATGAATCTACTCTAAGTCCTTAGATAAACCCAAATTGTCCAAGTGAAGCACACTGCTCCACCCAGTAATTTCTAACAGTTCATTCATCAGAAGATGCTTATGGAGAGACACTGCATTTTACTCAGCCAACTGTTCAGGGACGAAAAAAGAAAAAGTTTGGGTATGAAACCCCCATGTCAAATCCAAAACAGGGCACAGAGACTTGAAAGTTAACACCCACTAAGAAAATGTGAGTTAAACTAAATACCTATCAGTTACACCATAGCTGAAAGAAAAGACAACAGTTACTTGCTAAATAATAAGGATGCAAGTAAATGAGAAAAAAGGGTGCCATGGTAATTGTATCCTAAGAAAGAGACAGGTAACTTACAACCCATGGAACACAGAGACTCTGTTGAGGAACAGAGATTGCAGCATGTCAGAAAGCCAGTATCTTGGTAGTATCAGAATTGTATTCAGAAACATTACAAATTTTAACTCGGACTCCTGCACCTGATCATCAAGAAAACTGGCCAGTAATATTTAAAAAATGAAGTGAAACTTAGCTGTTCTACATTAAACAAAGACTGCAGGCAAAACTGGACACTTCTGTGGGAATGTTTTGCCTCACATGCCAGCAGCTCAGCAGAAGACAATTCACCTTTTAATTTATATAGCATAGATAAAAAAAAAAGCTGGGGGGGGTGGTAATCAAGCACCTGATTTCCAAACCAAATCAAATGCCCTAATTTGCAATTAGAAATGTGCAGGAGGACAGACCCATCTTTAAGCACTGCAACAGCATCACTAGGAAAGTGTGAGCTGCAAAGTGCGAGCTGCACGTTGTTCGGGGATAGCTGGAATCCTAGGAAGGTTTAATAGCCCTGAGGATGACACTGGTGTTGTCACAAAACATCTCAGGGCACATCCAGAGGATGGCCTCAGAAAAGCATCTGCTCTTCCATGATGACTGGACAGGGGCCAGCCCAGGTCCAATGTCACACTGATGTGGCACCATGCCTGAACCAAAAGTGAGGGGTGTGTTAGGAGGGGCACCACGACTACATGGCTTCTGGACTGAAAACAATTTGAGTCTGGCCAGACAGGAGCACTGGCAGGAGAGCCTACAGCTGTCCACACATACATATGCTCAGTGGCCCCTCCAACACCTTCAGTAATTTTCCTCTCTAAGAAAGCAGAGCACTATCTGTGCCTGTGTAAATTAATTAAACCCAGTGGCACTAACACAGTTTTATTATAGTGGAGGACTGAGTTAGACAGCACCAAAAGGGTTGTTTCTCAAGCTCTTAAAAAACCAAACCCTTACAAACTAATCACTGCTATGAAAGATGTTGATAGCTTGCCTACCTGAAGCCATACACTAAGAATTTCAAAGAACACCACACTCCCCACTTAAATTTGCTCTCTGTGGTGCATTTATCATAATCACACTTTGCAATCTAAAGCTCCCCATACATATAAAAAAAAAATCACTGTGAGGAGTTTACTCAACGGGGAATTATTTGATGTTGTCTAAACCAATTGTGTTCTCATAAAAGCAGCCACTCACTTCAAGTCCAGCATAAACTTGATAGGTTTTAGTTATAAATTAACGAGAAGATGCTATACCATGAGGCTATAATTACATGTTGTAAGACGTCGCAAATGATAAACAAACGTAATTTGCATCTTAATTCAAAATATTAGGCAAAATCAGGACATCTGATTTTGCAGTACTTTACTGTGTAACTATCATTTTAATATGTGGTTTTTTATGTACAAAATGCACAGCTGGATTTTGTTGACTGAGCCTTTTCCATGTGTCACTGGAAACCTCTCAGTTTACCAGAGGGCAGAGAATTTGCACAGCTTTAATCACCTACTACATTTTCAAAATATCTGAATACCAAGCAATTCAAGTACTTCTTAGAACAACAGTTTAGAAAAATACCATCTTGCCCATGCCAAAAAAAAAAAAATCCATGAGCATTTCTCTCAGTGCTTTTAGGCCTTTTATTTTTTTGTTTGGAACAGGCTGCTAATGTCCAGAAAACTGACATTATTAGAATTTTGTCAATAACTCTTCCATAATTGTAAAGATCAACATTTAATTTTTATTCTAATTTCTAGAATCAGCCAAAATATACATCATCCTTATTGTGCAGTTGAACAGGTACTTTGGAGTCACTGATAGACCATGCTAATCATTTATCCTCAGACACTAATGTTGAAACTAATGTGATCAGGAAGTTTCCTGATAATGAGGCAAAGGAAGAAAACAAGCCCAAGAGAACAAACTCTTCCCATTGCTACATCCATTTTGGAGATCCAAGGTCAAGATCCCATTTGAGGACAAATTCTCATTATTTGAGCTAGATGGAAGTGAAAGCAGCTGTTCCTAGAGTTGTTTTAAAGTAGTTACAGGCTCGGTTTTGTTTTATTCTACTTGTCTCTACCTTCCTCAAAGCAGAACACTTCACAAACCTACATAACAATGTAAACTGTCTAACAGCAGATTAGAGAATGTAGTCAGCAGTTCTCCAGCAACACAGAAGATAAGGTATGTGCGCAGTGTTAAAAATACACTCCTTTGAAAAGGACTCCTTCTTTTGAAGAGTCATCTTCCAGTCTTCAACAACTATTCTATAAATGAAAGCAGATTCACCGCATAAATTCAGATTTTTCTTGCTACAAACCCTTGCCTTTAATCTGATGTTCTTTAGGAAGTGGCCTATCTGTCAGCCTTCATTAATTGTGCCATAAAATAAGGACCATCCACCAACAGAAGCCAATTTAATTTGCTACAACTGCTTTTCAACAGTGGTAAACACTGCAATGGTAGCTGGCAGACTGACTCCTCAGGAGACCACTATCACAATTTATTGATCTAAGGAGTTAATACTGACAGAGAAAACCTTCAGTGGATATTAGAGCTAGAGATCCAATAAATCTTTATAATAACAGAAGAAAAGACAATCTGTGTACTTTATAGCTTTGTCTAAGGGGCAGTGGATGAATGTTGAAGTGACTTTCAGAGTGATAGTTTTAGTTGTATCATAAGTTATGTCAGAAAATATCATTTTATAATCTAGAAGTTGAGTAGAGCTAGGAAATTAAATAAGTGCAGTCAGCAAGCGCAGTAGTGACATTTTGATATACTGAGGGTAATCAAAGACCTGCAAATGGATTTATTAATGGCTCTGCACAGTATTTTATGAAATATTGTACTTAAATACCATTATCCCATTTTATCCATGGAAGTGAAAAAGAAGGAAAAGTGATTTGCACAAAGCTATGAAGGGAGGTCAAAAACAAAGACAGAATCATCCAGTTATTCATCAAGGGTGTGCAACACTCTGTTACACACTTTTGGAGTGCTCTGATTTCTGTAATTTTTGTATTATTTAATGTCATGAACAGTTTTTGCTCATACATATACTTCCTGCAAATAAATTTTCTATAAACAACTGAGGCTGGAAAAATGAAAATTGGTTTAGATTAAAGAAAATAGTAGACACATAATAAAAGCTTTCATCTCCCACCCTCTATCAGGTTTGATAACATCCCCGACATCCCCCATCACTCTCACTAAGAACAGAGTGAGAGCCTCCTTAGTATATGTTTTGTAATATCTATGGATACAATTCAGGTGCTTATTTATAAATCCATGTCACATCTCCTGCCTTAGAAAATACAGCTAAATATCTTACTAATTACTAATGCATGCAATCAACAGCTCAGACATTTAAGTATTATTTTCCAGTATTTGCCTGGAGCTTGCTGCTCCCATAGCTAGGAAGGCTGCATGGGTCTTGCATCTGACCCGAGTTATTGCAGCTCCTGTTGCAGAGGTGAAGCTTAAATTACAGCTGCTACTGTGTCTTGCTGTCTCTTTTTATGCTACATGAGATACAGACAGCCAGGGAAGGTTTCAGTGGCTCAATTACCTACTGATTCTCAATCAGCAATTAGTATACAGGCACTCAGATTAGTCCTGATTCCTCTCACAATCTAAGCAAAGCAAATCACCTGGGGAAGTTGGGAAATTCCACCTCACAAAAGACACAATACTGATCTGTCACTTAGCAGTATTTATACATCCAGAACTGTTTTTTTTGGTTTTTTTTAGAAGAGTGAGTTTTCAGGACGTCTGTTAAATCAAATACTTTGCACAACATTTTTTTTCCACCAAGGAGGGTTTAGTTTGAATAATACTTTGTTGACTGTTATGCATTTCCTCTTGGAAAAATAGCTGAAAAGATGCTCTTTCAACCTTCTAATTAGGTTAAATCAATTATAAAGCCCATAACCAGCAAGTAACATAAAGCATACATGGTTTGTTGAAGGACTACTGTGTTTGAAATAGTTTAGACTCAGACTATTTTCACACTGTTTTATGTTTAATATAAACTTAATTTACTCAAATATTTAAATTTACTAAGTTACCTATCTCTCTTTATATTAACTGTAAAAGTGTAAGAACACAAAAGCACAAAGCACAAAGTGCTACTATTATCTGGTTTTCAGTTTCTAAAATGGCAATATGAAATTATTTAGCATAAATATAAGTTGGTAGCTAGGACAAGGACAACACCTTGATCAAGGTTTTGAAATTTTTTAAACAAAGTAGAAAGCTGAACTATTGAGAATGGGAGGTTGCTGGTTGATAATTCAGTGCATACAAAGTGGGGAAAAAAGTCTGTTTTTATAAGCACAGAAATATTGCACTTCTTACAATAGACAATTACATCTATGCCATTACATAACTAACGCATTTATTTAGCATCAAATCTATCTTCCTTTCTGCTCTTTACTTTCACCTGGATTTCATCTTGCTCATCCTCCCAGTCTGTCTTTTCTCCCTGCTTTCCGCCACAAAACTCCTAATAAACAGAGACACAAGTTTCCTTGTCAGACAACTTCCTGCCACAGAGAGGTTACATGAAATGTCCATTAATATGTAGGAGAAAACCATTTTTACCTTCCCAACAGCAAATTCACTGCAAGTTAATCTCTAAAAATCCCCTTCACTTCTATTGCAAGCAGAATCTAATTTCAAAACTAATTTGGACAATGACTTTGGGGTTAACATCTCTTTGAGAGAAGACCTGGGGGATCATCAGTGACTGTCACTCTCTCAGTTGGGACTGCTAGCATGACACATGATATTAAATGCAACTCCAGTCATATTTTTATCCTAATGAAAACCAGGGGGTTGCGTTCACAGATGCAAATGCTTTGTTGACAACACAGTGGAGAACTGATTTCCTTAAGCAAAACTCTACTCCCTCTTCAGTTTCTATTGTTTCTTTCATACTTCATTGACTATACTATCCAGCCTTGACATTTTGTTATTGTATATTCCTCCCTAATAATATCATATAAAATCAGCTTTTTCTGCTCTTTCAGCAGGCAATTGAGAGAACCAAGTGCTCTCCAGGGATTTTAATCTGCAGGCTGTCTATTTCAATTGCTTTTCTTTCCTTGCAGGAGATCTTTCAAATGTACACTTTTTTTTTTCCTCAAACTGTTTCAGCTTTGTAGAAAAAAAAGGATGGTTGTCTCTCACAGTAGGTTCAGTGTGGGTTTTTTAAACTCTAGTCACAAAGACTCTTTCTTTCTCCAAAGCCTGCATCACAGCACTCACAGTAACTACCTGATACTCCACAGTCACAATCTGAATGTGAAAATGTCTGCTTGGCATCCACTCAAAGAAGAGGCCATCAGCAGAGAACCACTGGGCTCTCTCAAACTTCCACATCTTCCCTGCATAGAGATCCACTGTTTTCCTGCACTTCCAGATAAAAGATTTAGAATAGAACTAATTAATTAATCAAACTGAGAAGGGTCAAATCATGTTTTGCATCATTACCTAACATAACATACTGGGACCAAGATACAAGGTGGAACTAAGAAGGACCAGATATCAACACAAACAATAAATGCACCTACCATTACATTAAAAAGAACAAAAGTATAAACAGAATATACATTTATTTGCTGCTGGATATAGGGAAGCAACTATCTTGATGGGTTAGGAAGAAAATGCTCCCTAAACCAGGTTGTTCTCCAAGTTCCTTTGAAGTGCCCACAGACGGCCACTGTTCAAGCCAGACATGGATTTAGGTGCCAGTTTCAGCACAACAGTTCCTATGCTCACAATTCACTGCTCTCCATGAAGCTCTGAAAGATGTTTGTCATCTCCTTACAGCCAGTGTAATGTCTTTTTTTAGTCTACAAAGACACGATTCCTTCAAGACAAAAATCTATTTGTACTTGCTATTAATGAGTATCTTTCTTGAAGGCACACATTTTAACACTCACCAAACTCACACACGAACACTACACATGCTTTACTGTCCAGTATATGCCTTTTTGCCCATAAGTGCATAGGGATATAGGTGGTATCTCCTCCAATATTTTGATTAGTTAACTGACTACAGTTTCCTTGACTTAAAGTGCTTTCATCTAAATGAGGGCAATGTTTCATAGTATTGACACAACTTATTTTTTAAATCTGAACTCACTGAAGCCAACCTGACTCCCATTAATAATTTTCTGCTAAATTGCCCAGTTGTTTCCTAAGTTTATTTTACTTTGTAAGCATCATGGACAACTTTGCCATTAAAACACAACTGTGTTTTAATCTGAAGCTATATTTTATTTTTCTGTGATTCCCAAAAAAGATTCAGATGCCTTCAATTGCTATGCATTTCATTGAGGTTTTAACAAGCTATTTTGCACTTCCTAAATGTTGTGATTGCAATTATTCTCACTTCTTCATCAGTTCTCAGAAGGGTTTTTACCATTTCAGTATGAAACCACTCCTGACAGGGTATTTTAATTTATTTAGATGCAGAACTTCATTCTCAAAACTATCTTGAAGTACCCAATAACAGCTTAAAGGAAACATTTTAAACATCTGTACGTATCTGTTACTAAATTAAGGAAGACAGGCTGGGTGTTTTCTTCCCACTACATGAAAAGAAACAAGTGACATTTTACAATTTGAAATACATTTTTCCTGGCTGCAGCACTTCTTCTGCATAATGTTGATAGAAGTAAAAGCTAAAAAGTTAGTGAGTTTTTCTATTTTATTTGCTTCACAGTGTTTTCAATAGTAATTACTTTTGAAAGTTGAATTTATGTGGCATATATACATATGGCAATATTTCATCTTCTGAACTACAGAAATTCTAATTACCAAAGACAGTTTCTAGAATGCTAAGCCCACTTTTTAGTTTAACAGTTTTCACAGTGGCGTTAGTCAAGGCAGAAGATTCTAAGAAAATTCCCTGAATTTGAGAAAAATTCCTTTATTTTGTAAAAACGCAGTATGCTGAGTTCTCACCTTAACACAGCAGCTTTCATTCCTAAGGGAAGGATTAAGGGTAAGGCACAACAGGAACTTCAACTGCCACCCTGTCAGAAGGTTCAGTAGAAGCTACCCCAGCTGCAGTCCTTCCCCAGTCCTTCCAGCTCCACTTGTTCTGCTTTCTCCTTTCCAGTGCTAAAAAAGATTTTCCTGTGCTGGGACCCCAGAACTGATGCAGCCCTGCAGGTGGGGTCTCCCCAGAGCAGAGCAGAGGGGCAGAACCCCCTCCCTCCCCTGCTAATTCAAATGCAGTACAGGATATGTTTGGCTTTCTGGGCTGTGAGTGCCCATTGCCTGTTCATGTCCAGCCTCTCATTCCCCAGCACTTCCAAGCCTGTCTGCTCTTTCTTACCTCTTAGTTTACTTACACAGCATCTCCTATTCCCATTTCTCCCATTCCTGTACCCATTCCATCGCCAATATTAGCCCTGTAGTGCCATCCATCTGAACCTGAAAGCCCTGAAAAACCATCCATCCACCTTCTCTACCTTCCTCCCTTCCTTTGGCCAACATGCATCCCTTTCAGGTTGCATAGAGAGGTTAATTGGTCTATTAAAATACATCTAATACATCTAAAGTAAATACCATGTATATATATAAACTTAGACACAAAAAGAGTGTGTGTGTGTATATATATATACACACACTTAGATACACAAAATTGATTTAAGGAATCCTTCTGTAGCTGCTACACAATTAGTTTGCTACTGAAAAGATACATACACAGTGAAGCTGGTCAAATGAGGAATGTGTGAAAAAGTTGCAGGGTTTTGCTACAAGAAACCTTTAATTTTGACAGAACTTCACAGCCTCCATCTTTGTGAAGTCTGGGGAGGCCCAGCTACACTGTTTAAGAAAGTGATACCATTTGCAAAGGAACAGAGGAGTTAAAAGCTGCTGTACTAGTACTTATAAGGGCATTGCGTTAAAATTATTATTGTTATTTTTAGAGCCCTCAGCTGAGCTTTTTTTTTTATTTTTATGTTTTGCAATAGAATTATATACTAAATTTGGTGAGCTATCTGAATAGCATTTTATAAAGCCATTAGTAATAAAATATTCATTTTTCATTTATATTATGTCCAGGAATACAAATGAGCATAATTTCTTCCTACCCTTCAACATTAATAGGAAAACCAGGGTGACAAATTGAACACACCTTTCACATTCATTTAACTACAATAAAATATAGAGAGCTTTTCAAATGAAAAACAATTTAAAAATAATAATACTATCTGGGGTTTTTTTTTGGAGGTACTGTTACAGGGATCTCCACTACTGTATTAGTATATTTTATTCTTTTTTTCTAGTTCTGTAATTTTGCAAAGCAAGGTTAAGTTGCTGGCTCAGTGATCATGTGATAAATCTGTATTCCTTGCAAAAGCTTTGGTAAAACTACAAAAATAAATCAGCAGGAGACAAAAGAAATGAGGAGATATGTTAACAAACTCCTAGGCTTGTGCTACAGGCTGGGATTTATCCATGCTCCCATAATGCCATGGAGCAGTTGGCACTGTGGTTTATCTGATGGCAGCCTCTCTGCACGGCTCCAGCACGTTACTTTTATCTGTTCCTTTTCCCCTCACTTCCACCACTATGATTTTAGCTCTCAGCAGCTGCCACTGCTGACAAGAATCTCCGTAGGCTCAGTTATGGTAAAAACAGAAGCTTTCCTTGGCAGAGTTTTTGGATCTTTCCCTGCTCAGCACCACAGAGGTGCTGGCAGGTGCTAACACCTCCTGGCTGCTGCACGGAGTCCCTGTGGGTGTCACTGCTGCCATCCCACTTGTAAGCAAAAGCTGGTTCCCCATCTTCTTCCTACAAGTCTCAAGAACTCCAAAAGAAACTGACATCTAAAAGCACATAAAACAATCCCCTGAGAGATCACAGCTAGCAGAAATACCCTGGGTTTAAATGTTGCCCACCAGCAGAGCTGGCCTGAAAAGCCCAGCTCACAATTATTCCTGTTGAACTCTAGTTCTTATCTTACTGCTGCTCTCAACACAAAAATTTCACCAGTCTGCTCTGTCATGCCTCTTAAAGTTGGGGCAATTTACTATGGCTACAGCAGATATTGCATACAAAGAAGGAGATTGCCCTGACAAAGAGGCAAATGTTTTTTGCACTGGAATACAGGAAAGAGATAAAATATAACAAACTTAAAGCACATACAATGAAGATGCAAAAAGATACTTGTGGAACACTGCATCTTCAACAGAAGAAATCAATATTAAAGAAATACTAAAATCCATCCCCCACGCCCATCTATTTTATTGTAACTTTCAGTTAATGGCCACGGACCTTTTTTGCCCTAAGTCCTGTATCAATCAGAGCACATGATGAGGGCCTTTAAAAGCCTCTCAGTATTTTTTTTTAACATACAGGACTCATATTCCAGCACTGGGATATTGCAAAGGGTCTGGAAGCTGCCCACATATGAGCAGAAAAAAAAATCTGCTGCCAGGTTTCAATCATTTCTAGTCTAATGCCTCCATTTCTTTCACTCAGTTCTGATTACTCTTCAGCAGTATAAGGTCTAAATGGTTCCTGTATTAAAGGGCAATGGACAGCTGCCCAGAAGCAGTTTCAATCCTTCTCCTAAGCAGAGATATGGGAGTCCAGCATCAGCTCTGTAAACTCTTACATAAAACAAAACCCCATTAATACACATTTTTAAAAAAGAAGAATTTCCAACTTTTACTAATGGCTCTCAAAAACAAGATATTAAAAGTGAATGCAAAAAAACTTTTACATTGCTTTTCATTTGCTTGTTTTCTGCAGATTAGTGTAACATAGCTAAAATGCAGAGGGAAAAAAAAGCCATGTTGTAGCTTTTTGATAGATGCAAGCAAAAATCCAACAGAAAACTCTCATCATTTAAGTATGGTTTTCCTGAAGAAAAATGAAAATTCTCATAGGATTCTTGTTGAATACTTTGGAAAGATTTTAGGCACATACCTGAAGTAAAAATATGATGTTCAAGGAAGCTACATGCAGGTATGTATTTTTCAGAGGATTTCTACAAAATCACACTAAAAACACCATTAACACTGTTAATTTCCATCTGTTTACTGCAAATTTCCTAAAAGAAGCAGCTTGTTTTCACAGTGTCACTAGAGTTTATTAAATGCCACTAGGATCCAAGCTGCAAGGGGTGATAGACACACTGGAAGGACAGGATGCCATCCAAAGGGGCCTGGACAAGCTGGAGAAGTGGGCCCATGGGAACCTCATGCAGTTCAAGAAGGCCACGTGCAAGGTGCTGCACCTGGACTGGGACAACCCCAGATGGCAACACATGAAGCAATAGAAAACAGAAATGTTGAGAGAAGTGGGTTTGTTCAGCCTAGAGAAGGCACCAGGGAGACCTCACTGCGGCCTTTCAGGTCTTGAAGAGGGTCTGTAAGAAAATGGGGACAGACTTAAGCAGGGGCTGTAGCCATAGGACAAGGGGTAATCGTTTTAAACTAAGAGAGCTGTTTGGCTTAGATATAAGGAAGATGCTGCTTATGGTGCAGGTGAACCACTGAAACAGGTTCCACTGAGAGGTGGTGTTCCATCCCTGGAAACATTCAAGGTCAGGTTGGATGGGGCTCTGAGCAACCTCATCTAGTGGAAGATGTTCCTTCAACTCATTGCAGGATATTGGGCTAGATGACCTTTAAAAGTCTGGGTTTTTTGTTGTGTTTTTTTTTTTTCTTTCTTTGTTTGTTTGTTTGTTTCTTGAACACAGGCTATCACAGAATTCCAAATCTTCAAAAAGACAAGCACAGGCCTTCAACAGATTTATGCAGCAGTGACTTATACCCAACAGTCACAAACTTAAGTTACTAATGTTCCTGTTCTGCAAGCCTTTTCAAGCAGATGAAGGGTACTGCCTGCATGAAGTGTCACATATAAATGGGGCCTGAAATAGTAGATAATAAAGTTCAATTGATGGAGTCAACAGCAGTGGAAAAATACAAGGAAAAATTAGGCAGGGAAAAAATGTAAAAATGCAGAAATGCATGAACATCAAAATAGCATCGATAACTTTATTTTCTATTTTCTATTTCAAGCAGTATGCTCACTTATACAGTCTAATTTGAATTTATTTATAAAGAAAGCTGATTAATGCTTTATAGTATAAATGAATTCAAATTTCAATTCTTATGATAATTTAAATACTTTTCAAGAGAAACATGTTTTTCTTCAACTGCTTCTCATTTAAATCTGTGCCTCAGGTGCACAAATTTAACCTTTATCTTACACAACTTGTATAAGCAAGGCTAAATTAATATGTAAGCCAAAGCCAGCTAATTCTTCCAGGACTGACTAATCTTCTCCCCCATGGACTATGCAGGCAGGCAGCTACTACTACAATTAGTCAGGACATGAACATACACAGAGAATGATCTGTTCTCATCTAACTTTCCACAAGAAAACTCTTCACACAATTGCTAGTTTGAAATACAACCAAACTATTTCAAAACTGGAATAAACCCACTGCTCTATAAATGCAAATTGTAACTGTGCAATAAGCACCTCCTCTGGATAAAACCCAATTTTTTCCCCCCTCATGCTTTACATTTATAAAACAAAATATGGAAACTGGAGCTTTGAAAAGGTCAAAGCCTTTTGTACATCATCATGCAATTCCCCAGCTAAGAGTACAGTATTCTTAACAATTCAGCCTAAGGTTTGCTAAGTGATTATTATCAGGATAATTTCTAAAAATAGCATCAATTGCTAGATGCTGTGAGGAAAGAGAAAAGGGTGTGATTGCTGAAAAACAACCCTGAAAAAAGGAACTTATGTCTTTTGTGCTTATTTTGACACAATCTTTTCAGCATTTGACTTTCTGAATTTCAGCTGCCTACACAAAGGTACACCACTCATTTGATATATTATGTTTAAAGAGAGTGTTCCTTATTTTTACATGTTTTGTGAAATATGGAGTCTCAGGTTTTGGGTTTTTTTCCTAAACATACTAAAGAATAAAATTCAACAGCATGCTGAGTGAAAAATAATAAAATACTGTGTTTCTGTAGAAGTCTCAGAAATTGAGGACAAAAGTCACATCTCTCAGATTTCAAGAGTATATTAAATACTAGCAGTAATTTGCATAAGGTATAGTATTATTTTTCAATGCATTAAAAAGTCAAAGAACAAATCTGAAAAAAAGCACACACCAATCAAAAAAATACTTGCCCTACAACTCCATCAAGAGCTAGAAAGAATTGTCTACTTTGTCTTTATTCTTGATAAAGAATGGATGGGAGCAGGCTTCCAATGCTGCATGATTGTCTTGTGAAAACAAATCACTTCTCATATTTGTTTTTGAAGGCCAGCAGACAAGAACAGAGACATTTTGTTTCTGGTTGCTAGGGGATACAGAAGACCATTTTCACACAGTGAATCATCACTGCATTTGAAAAATGGCATTAGCAGGAATTTCACCAATGTGCAGATGTCTCTTTCTCACCTTCCGCGATCCTGCAGTGACCCACAGTCCTGGTGTAGGATGAGGTATTTTAATTTTCACTAATTATCTATCCCCATGGCCTTTACAAAGACTATATTGCCACTAGCGCATCCAAAACTTAGAAGCATGATTACACAGGGGCTGAAACACTTCTTTGGAACAAGTTGTGTAATTCACTACCTATTCAATTCTACAATAATCTATACATGCAAAGTAACATTTTGTATGACTGAAGTTTCATGTGACATGATCTTCACCCAGTCAAATGACAACAGAAGACTTTACAAACAATGGGACAGCAGTATCCAAGAATTTACTCTACTCCAGTAGTTTCAGTCAGCACTCTGATGTGTGGGTTTTGTGCAAATCCACTTGCACACCACATATGGGGACTTCCATAAAAAGCAACATCTGATGCAGTTAATTTCCACTGAGCAACAGAAACTTGGAGGAGGGAAGGGAAGCCTTCAAAAGGTAATTTCTCTGACATGAAAATAACTATGTCAGACCAAAACCAGATTTTGCTGCTTAGTAAAGGATTGTGTCACTAAGACAGCTCTTGAAAAACATCTCAGTGGTATACCATAAACGACAAGTTTTGTATCTGACTTTCATTACTAATTCTGTATATTTTATGTATTTTAAGAAAGACAAATAACACATTACAGGATGCAAAAAATTATTAGCAAAGTCTTTATTCTATCTTTATTGGTTCAGCTGATGCCTGAACTGCTTGCTGTGATGTGCTCCTGACACAAACAATCACCCAGAAGAACGGAGAACTAAAGTATTTTATTGGCATATTTTTGTAACAGGGTAAAAAAATCAGGAAGCCAAATACAATGACATCCTAATGATGTAATTGATTCCAGAGCATTGCACATAATTAATTCCAGAAGTACATTGCAAGGTAAAGTTAGGATGGATTGATATCAGGGCAATAAACCCCCTGTACAGCCGTATGTAATGTTGTTTATCTCTGAGCCCACTCAGATTTACTTTCAACAAAACAAGAACTGGCTGCAGAAGATTATGAAATCTCCAAGTTAACCTTTTATTTGACAGATTAATGTAGTCAGATGAGATAATTCAGTGAGGTGTGAATGAAGTAGAAAAGGACACTGATGTGATTGATGGCATCTGACAATGTGCTGGTGAGAGAGCCAGGGCATTCTGTACTGCTGAAACCACTCCAGAGTCTGAAGCAGGAGAGACAAGCACTCAGTGATGCCAAAAAGGACAAGCCTTGAAGAATAACATCTTAACATATGTGGTTAAGGTCTGAAACAGGGGGAATGGAGCAAAAGTTTTTATGTGAAGGAGATGAAGGATGGACTTAAGGAAAAGCTGATTGGAGAAGCAGAAGTCTAAGCACAGGATTCTCCATAAATCTGAAAGAAGCCAATAAAGTGGTCCCAGGGTTATCTGCAGTTACTACAGAAGAGATTGAAACAGGATTGTGTTGTGACAGAAAAAGCATGAAGAGGCTGGGGAAAACAAGTAGGAGAAAACACTTGCAGTATGCTTTCTATAGAAAGCTAATCCAAATACAGGGTCTGACTGGGGCAAGTGGGGAGACCGGACATTAAGAACAATATGGCCTAAACATAGCCTGATGGAAGTTAAAAAGAAAAGGAATTTTATAGAAGAGGGAAGTAGAAGAAGGTATTGCCCAATTTCTTCTCTCTGAAGGGGGCAAAGAAGACAAAGAAATAAAGCAACACAGCACTCTCAATACTTGGTTTGTTCCAGAAATGGATTTCTTCATTTTCACAATGTGCTACACAAAACACAATTTGAGGCTAAAAACAAGAAACAGAAACAAACAAACACACAAAAAAACCCCACAACAATAAAAAGTAGAAACCCATAGAGGGAAAAAAAAATCTTGCTATTCCTATCCCAATAACAGATTTCTTGTACCATTTCATGTGTGTGTTCCAATACAGCTTTTGTGTGTAACCGTAGTACTGCTAGATCTGAAAATTTTAAAAAGTGGCAAAATAAAGATTAAGCACTCAAATCTTTAAGCACTCAAGCCTGAGACACTAGCCCAGTACAAAGGATAAAATAATTTCATGTGCTTACAAATCAATACAAAGAAAACCAATCCAAACTATATTAGAACAGGCTATATAAATGCCCGTGTTCTTTACATTGATCAAAAATATTTTTGACCAAGTGGAAAAAAGACAACAAACTATGGTTAATGTCTCTATCCATCCATCTTCAATACACATACTGAAGTACTTATGCTTCACCCTCCAATGATGTTTAAATGAAGCAAAACAACTGTTTTTACTTTCCTGCAGGTGCACCCTATAAAACAGATGAAAATAAAGACAAGCTATGATGTCTTGTGAAATACTTTGCAGCACCCAGTGTAATATATAGCACAATACAAATGCAATTAACCAGGTAATTAGACTAATTTATTTTCCCAGCAGAGCTCACCATTTGGTTTTTACCCTCAGAAAATGCACTGATACTATATGCAAACCATCTAGTTTGCAACACATATGGGCCTGAAATACAGTATTTCCTCTAACAGACAAAAAAAAAAAGTGAAATGTCAATTTAAGATCAAGAAGCCTATCAGAGAAGGAAATGGAAAGCAGAAACCATAATAATTATTGATGTATTTAACAAAATAAATCCAATAAGAGCACAAAACAAAAAAAAACCCACCCACAAGATCATGTGAAAGAGCACTTCATTGTCTTGCAATATAACACTAAACTTGTATTAGACAGGTTCCCATCTTTCATTTACATGGTTTTGTTTTAAAAGCTGAAGGGGAAACATGTAAACTAAAGATCTTACAAATGCTGAAAGATTTCAGCTTGTCTTACTGATTTGGCAGGCACAAAATTAAAGTTACTCACGTGTCTGCACTTAATTGTTTCCAAGATTAGGCCTCTGTGTACACAAAAGACAGCTTGTAATGACACCTACAGGCAGCCTGCCAAAGTTTTTCATTTTAAAGAATTCTTCTGACCTTTTCTTCAAAGCTTTCATGCACCCCCTCTTCTCCGCAGGTCGTTTATATTTAGTTCAGAAAACAGACTTGAACTGAAGAAGTGACTTTTGTTTCAAGAAATCTTACTGAGGTATAAACCACTTTAAAACTACTATTTCGCTACACTTTTTTCACATTTTATGGGAAAATGTTCACAGTCTACCTAAAACACTACCCCGTCAAAACAAAACCCAAAATACTCAGTTCATTGCACTACTAGAAATGCTATTGTGTGCTACTGAATCCATAAGGGAACAGCTGTGAGTTGTCAGTGGGAAGAAACTGTCCATTTTCTGTACCATACAAACCAATTTCCACCAGGAAATAAAGAACTTTCCACTTGAATTGAACCATAAAGTCAAATCTATGGACACACACAAAGAATTCCTGAAAACGAAACTTTAAGACACCACACCTAGATTATATGGTCTGACATGCAATCTTTATCACCTAGAACTGTAGTAACACACACCAGATGCAACACCTACTTACAAGGAAAATATTCAGGAGAGTCATTCCATCAAGTTCAAACTGTCAAACTGTTCACAATTCAGCTGTGCTTCCTGACTGCTGATGTAGCTGACAACCACAGACGTGTGGGCAACTGCTGTGAGAGCAGACAGAGAATTCAGGAGAATTGCACATGACATGTACAGGACATTGGAAGCAAAATGCGCCCACTGTATCTGCCAGCAGAGTTATCAGTCCTTATCTGGTGGAATATAATATTTTCTGACACACATCTGGGAACTTGGGAGGAAATTCTCTGAAGATGAAGTGCTACAGCAGTTCCTTGTGGGTTGGCATGGCAAGACACCAAAGTTGCTTTCAGTTTGAAAGGCAGCCCAGGAAAAGGCAGCTGTGCACTGAAGTTCCCCTGTGCCTTACTACTGGTGACCCTCAGACCAAGAGCAGCAAACAGAGCAGTTTTGTCCTAATGTCCCTGCTCTTTTCCTACAAGGTCACCACAAATAAAAAAGTGTTAAAAAGTTAGACACCTCACCATCTGACAAAGTTCTTCAGTCTCAAAATGTGGGCAAAATAAATAAAGACTCAAGAGATCTCACACAACACAGATTAATGTGTGAAAACAAAAAACAACTATAAAGCTTTCTTATCAGAGTTTAATGTTTTTACTCAGCAGTCATTAGTAGGCTTGTTTATTCAGCACCATGAATGTTCTTCCCTTGCTGTTCTAATACACTGAAGAGATTAACTACGACTCCTTTTCAAGATAAAAGGGGTTGCTACCAAGCCTTGTCTGTTGATCTGAAGCCAGAGAGTGAGATTGCAGGCTCAGTACCTCAGCTCTGTGCTGGCTGAAAAGCAAGCTTCACCTGACACAGTAATTTTTCATCCCAAGTGACCAGCTTTCTGGAATCATCATTGAGAAGAGGGCAAGATGCAGGAGCACTGAAAGGAAGCCTGCACCAGAAAAGTGATGGAGATGGATGGAGGCTGCTGCAGACAGACCACACACACTGAGGTGGTGGTTTACGGGCTCGTCTGCATGGGCAGACTTAGCAACGTGTAAGCATTCAGTCTGAGTAACAGGTATGCTACAGCCATGGCTTCACTCACTGCAAAGGGACTATAACTGGTTACTGGTGCCAGCACAGTCATGGCAACAGCATTTAATCTGATTAATACTGCACATTGCCTGCGCTAACCATCATCCTTGAATCTGTGAAGATTAGGCTAGAACATACACTCTTTATGCATATGTATTTTTAAGTGCAGATGTCTGTAAGGTGGTCTATGTAAAACACGTGCAGAACACTAATCAACAATTTTTAAGTTGATCATTTTTAAAATTTATAGTTCACTCCCTTGAAATTACAATTCCACTTCAGCAAAAAGTTCATTCAGATGAACTGCCCCCTTAGTGGTAAATATGAAGAATGAAAGAAACTGGAAAGCATTAAGAGCAGTCTGGAATTAAAATTAAAGTATGTGTAATGTGCAACTTTTCCTTTACTTTTTTGCATGCTTCTCACAAGTTACGGGGATTTCTTCAAAACCAAAAGAGGTCAGGAGGAAAAACATCCAAGTTAGTATAGGAAGCCTCCAAAGCAAGCAGCCTGAAGTGAAAAAACACAAATCACAGGTTTCAGAAGAGATTTTGATGCCCTAATATTTTTGCCCTAAGCAAATTGCAGGGAACAATTAATTGTAAAGAGGGCAAGTTTAGAAGCAAACAGAGCCCAAAGACCCACAAGTGTCCCTGCTTTGACTGATTCCTTCAGGATGTTTAGCAGCCCTTCAGATTTGCTAAACAAGATTTAGGCTCAAGTATCAATAACATTATTCAAGCACTTTTGGCTAATGCCAGGGAAACAAAGAGGGTATGCCAAACTAGTTATTATCCTCATCAGTGCAGATCAACTCAAATAAACTGAGTAATAGCTGCTTCTACTGAAACTTCTTGAGCAAACACCTTCACTCTGCTGCTCAGCTAACCAGCACTTACTGATTCATGTCTGCAAGCCTTTCAGACTCAAAACCAACACCTCTTACCCCACTTGCTCTCCTGTGGATAAAGACAGTAACATAGACAAATATTTTGATATATCACAGTGATAATTAAACCAAATATCAATGAATTCATTTTGACAAAGGTCTGTGATGCAAAGAGCAAATAAACAGCCCAAAAATCAAAGGCCCCATTGCTGATTCAATACCAATCTTGTCTTTGACAGGCTCTCAAATCAGAGCTTCACCCACACAATCTTTCTTCACCCCTATTGGGTGAACATCACTTGCTCACAGACTACAAAGAAAGAGCTTACAAAGCAAAATGAGAGCAATGCAAACACATCATTGCAATATAAATGCTTTCTGAAAACAACTTACTTCACAGAGGTTACAGGCTAAATTAAGAAACAGTAAAAGACAATTAAAGCAAACTCTAGAAAGCTGGGTGGAAAAAAGATAAATACAGCAGCAGTACACACTAACTAGGCAGTATGATGATAATATACTTTCATATCCTACTATCTCCACATGGCATTAGAGTCTTCTGTAAGATATTGGGGATGCTTTGTACTCAATTTTCAAAATTTTAAAGTAATAACTAAAATTATCGTTGGCACTCTCTGAATGGAAAAACTACATTACTGATACCTACCCGTGAATTGTCATGGAGCATAAAGCAAAAGGAAGGGACTATAAAGCACTATAACCCCTTCATCTCTTGCTCAGCTCACAAAGCAGCTTGCTCAACAAGCAGTTAGGGAATGATATGTTGCATTTCTCTGCACCACATATGGTGAAGAAGCTTTAAAGAGTGACAAATTTTGAGCTCCCAAACTCAACAAGCAGTAAAGGAGGACCATGCTGATTCTCATCTCAGCAAATCCAGATACTCGTAAAGCTAACATGAAGTGTGCAGCCTTAATTTCATAAGGGTGATTAGTTAGCCTAAGCTGTTTCCAAATTAATATTGCACAACATCACAATCACACCAGTTCTGTCAGGCTTTGGCATGACTTTCTGCATGGCTCCTCCCAGGGCTTGGCAGTCTCTTCTCCAGCACCTGTTTCTTGTAAATTGTAAAACTCCTGTTCTCTCTCTGAGGGCAGTCAGAATCCTGTTCCCAGCATTCTGTGTCACGGATGTAGCAGAGCCTTCTCTCACATTCTGTTCTTATTCACAAGCAGTTCTGATTTTTTAAAAAATCCCTCTTTGTTTAGACACTAACAGTACTTAACCATAAGAGCAGAACCAATCCTAAGAGCCCAAATAAAGACTTACACAAACACACTACAATATATAAAAACCATGAACTCTAGCGACTTCACATGACACAAGCGGGTCTGAAAAATGTAAGGACACAAAGAGAAAAAAATAAAAGCAAATAGCTTTCATTATGGAAAGTTCTGATGCCCTAGAGGCTCTCTCCAGTACTTTCAATTGCTGATGTTGGTCTTAAGCATTTATTAATCGTTTTGAATTTCAAGGATGGCCCAAGAGGTACATCAAAATAGGTTTCAGTTGTCTTTGACACAAATCAAAAGTACAAATATTTGGGACAGATGCTTTTGCTCAGAGATGTTTAACAGACACATCTAATTTAAAAACTCAGTGATGTTAAAACCATTTATTACTTATTTATTATCTCTTTCATCAAAATTTCCCACTCTACATGTGACACTAGCTTATCAGGAATAAATGTAATAGAATTCAGCATGCATGCACACACAAGGAGTGCCATATCAAATTCAATAAAACCCCACAGTTGGGAGTACATAGACTGATGATTTGCACAAGCCATTCCATCCCTGTCTCACATTTAGGGATACACATAATACAAGCTCAGGAGAAATAGTGTAAATTAAGCCCTTAAATGCAAAACTTTAACATAAACTCCTGCTGAAGAGGAGAAAGGTCTGGAGAGAAAGGCAGAATAGAAGAAAGGAAACCAAGTTCCAGAAATGTCCTACCTTGCAGCAAAGTTCCTTATGAAAACACAGGCTTCCAGAAGGAAGCAGAGCATTGATTCTTTTAAATTAACAACTTGGCTCCCAGTTATTTATAGCTGTTAATACTGTTATTAAGACTTTATTTCCCTACATCATACATCCCAATTTTTAATATTTGTACTGGGATTACACGGCAAGGTTTTGGTAAAAGGGAAGGGCACTTTAAGGGGGCTCCTGTGACAAGAAGGGCCAATGCCAGTGAGCTCCCAGACTGACCCACTGCTGCTCACAGCTGAAGACATCAGTAATGGTGATGGCACCTCTAGGATAACAGACTGAGGAAAGAGTAAAAAAGGCTTTTTTAAGTGGACATCTACACCCACTCAGTCACGTCAATATTTGGTGAAGGAGAGTGACTTGAACAACCATGAACAACCAAATGGTAAGAGGAGTGTGAATATCTGAGATAAACAGCTCTGCAGACAGCAACATCAGTGCAGAAGGAGGGACATGAGGTGCTCCAGGTACAGGAGCAGAGATTGCCCTACAGCCTGTGGTGCAGCCCCTGGCAAAGCAACTGTGCTCCTGTAGCCCATGGAGGTTCACATCAGACCCGCAGTCCACACTGAACTATGTGGAAGTTCTCTGAAGGAAGCTGAAGCCTGTGGAGAGCCCACACTGAGCACTCCACTCTTGCAGGACTGAGCCCTATGACCAGAACCCATGCTGGAGCAACTCTTGAAGCACTGCAGCTACCGAGAAGGACCCAGGATTGAGAATTTTGTAAAGGACTGTATCCTTGAGGAGGAATCCCCTGCTGGAGAACAAGAAGAACATGGGGAGAAAGGAGCAGCAGAGATGAAGGATTATGAACTGATCACAACCCCTATTTCCCATTTCCTGCATCACTCAGGGTTTGTGCATGGTGGGGAACAGGAAGAGATGAGAGGACTATGAGGCTGCAAAGAAGGGAAGGGTAGGGGCAAGGTGTTCTTAGTTTTCCAATGTTTCTCAATATTCTACTCTGTTACAATTAATTGGCAGTGAAATAAAAGGAATTAAAATAACTTTCTCAAGTCAAGTGTGTTTTTCCCCTTCAGTAATTAGTAAGAAACCTCCTTGCCCTTATTTATATCCATGACCTTTCCAATGCATATTTCTTCTGGTCATGTCCATGGAGGGGGACCGAGAGTGGCTTGGTGGACAACTGGCAGTCAGCCAAGGTTAACACAAAAGAATATTGCACCATGCCAAAAAAATCAGCTTTAAGAACCTGCAGAGCTGAAGAAATTCTGATTTGCTGTTAAAAGATTAGAAGAGGCCCTCTTTCTTTGGAAAGCTCTTTGACAAAGCCACAAATGACAGGTGTCTGCTTTCACCATCAGCTACACAGTAGATAACAACAGATAATATTTGAAAGGAACCATGACCAAAGTGGATGCAATACCGAGCATCATTCCAAGGGAGAATACCTGGACAGATGGCCGATTGTGCATGAGTGAAATGGACTGACAACTTGATATTGTAAAGAGGAGCATAAAAATAATACAGATAAAATTCCAGAGACTTGAGATACTGTTCCTCATGAAAAATGAAAATTAAAGGCACTATTTAAGAAGCATAATGTGTGAAAACGAAACATTAAAATTACGACATTTGAATCAAAGTGCAAATGTGTAACTTCATAACTCATCAACTGAATCAGAACTCATTTCCACCAGCGTACTTCAGGACATCAGAATTTAAAAATACTTCTAGAACTCAGGCCCTCAAATGCACATTTACAAGGCTCCTTTGTTAGAGTCACTGGAGAGGCAACAAGGACTGTATACTGAACCACAACATTACTACAGGAGTCTATAATAACAGAATTAAAAGATCAGGCCCTCAAGCAGTTAACTAAAATACTGTGCAAAATAAAAAAAAACCTAAAAAAAAAAGGAATGAAGGCTTTTACATTCTGTCTAATTTCAAAAGTTCATTGTTTTAACAATGAGAAAAATAATCCTGTACTTTCCACTTCACCTTCATTAGCAACTATATTCATTTCAATTTTAGGTTAGTACAAGCCCAGCAAGCCCATTCTAAGACAGCACCATCTTAGACAGAATTTATAGAATATATACAACATATACAAAGATTAAAAAACCACATCACCAAAATGCATGACAAAATGCAGCTGCATGCCATGTAGCTTTCATTAAGTCACATACCAACAAATAATGGGACCAAGCTAATGTATAATGTGACATTGCCTTGATTCTGCCTTAAAAGAAAAATGAAAATTCCACTTAATTCTTCTTTTACATAGCACATTCACAGCGCATTTAAAATCCAGCTTCTACACATAAATCTGCTATCCCCATACTTCTGCTACATATTCTACATCTTAGGGTATATAGCTTACAGTTATTATTTTTAATTGTTCTGTTCAAGTACAATACACGTGGTTGACTTCCCAATATTTACTGGCTATAACAATAGAGCCCAAGTCCTAGGCAGGTCAGCTTTCGTTCCCTCTGACTTTTAAACTGCCAACACTAAAGCCTTATGTCCTGCAAAGAAGACTGTGAAGTGAATGATGTAATCATAATTAAGCTACTTTTTTCAAGACATCTAAATAAGCTCTAACTGTGGAGCAGCATTAATTGTGCAAATGCCCAATTTATTAAAGTGCCCTTCCCTTCTACGAAACAATCCTTAACTTGCTTAAAGAAAACACCTTATTTCTTCACCAGAAACTTACTTGGAGGAAAGACACAATTTTCCAACAGAACAAAAGGAAATTTTCTTTCTGGAACATAGGGATTTTTTTAAGTGGACATCTATACCCACTTGGTCATGTCAATATTTGGTGAAGGACAGTGACTTGAACAGCTATGATCAATGACATAATTAAAGATTGATAGAAGAGGAGAAAACTATACATTAGAAAATAAAATGCCTCTAGGCTATGGGAACAAAATAGAGAGGATGTGAGGGAGGGTAGGAAGGAAGAAAAGACTCAAGCTGCTTCCAGTGGCTTTGAGAGACATAAAAACCATGCAATAAAACTGATCTGCTTTGTAACAGAATGGGGAATCAATAAAGTAGGAACAAATACTTCCATAAAAAATGTTCCTAGGAATTGTGGACTATAAAGGTTCCCTTGGCAGGACACATCAGCTTAGTAAGAGGAACCACAAGCTTCAAATCACAGGGTTTAGCACAGGAGGCAGAACTATAAAGGGAGGCTTTCTACTTCTTTTCAGTTCTGCTTGATGCCAAACACTCCTAGAAATTCCACTGGCAGTCTCTACATTTGTAATTAATGCATTGCAAGATGGTTTCCAGACAGTGTTCATACAACCTGGCCACAGCAGTAGTGTGTATTTGGGGAACAGAAAGTGTCGTGGAGATGATCAGAAGCTGATCATGGAGAAGCTTATGTGGATTACAAATAAGGGGAGAACTGATCCTGAAAATGCCAAGTTGACCATAGATAAGACAGATTCTCCCTTTTCCTTGTGAGGGAAAGTGAAGAGACACTTCAATAAATTTGCATGCATACATTGCTTTATCTTCTTACTTCAAATTGGCTTGAAACCTTTAGTCCTGTAGGCTGCCCATTTTCTAAAACCTGCATATCACTATTACATCAAAACAAAGGCTACGACAAGGTTTCTGCTGGTGAATGCAAAAACTGCACATTATGTGGTATTTTTCACTTCTTTAGAAACCCGAGATTCAATTTCAGTGACCAAGTTAATGCTTCAGGCCAGAAGAAAAAGCAGTAATTCTCCTAGAATTGATGAAACTGCCAAATGAATGAGCATATCAGCCAGAGGCATCTCTCCTTAGGTGGAAGTTAATGAAGCCAAGATCCTGACTTTGGTATTAGACTGTGTTCATAATACATGACCTGCAGTTTGCTAAGTGCCAAGGGAAAAACCAAAGGCAGACCAAAGGTGAGGCAGACCAAAATAACATTTTCTAAGATCCCAGCTTAGGAAACAGAGAACTTACAATGCTCTTCAAAGAATTTGATTTCGGTGGTGTTTCTTGCCTTTTTGTTATTCAACTGACTGAAGAAGGCTTGTTAACTTCCAATACCAATATATTAATGTTTTACTTAAAGCCAGCTGTCTGCTTTCCACATTAGACTGGCACAGTGATCCAAAATAATTTCTGCAATGCTTTAAATTACTTCAGCATTTTTTATGTAACTCTTCTTGATGTGTTACTCGTTCCCAAGAACATAATTTTCATTAAAAAAGCACTGCATTAAATACAGAGATAGTCCCAGGATCCAGCTGGGAAAAAAAAAAAAAGACATATCCTTCCTAGACAAGTGTTGAACAAAGACCAATGCAAAATCACACTCACTGATATTCATAATGCTTGTTGGGTTTTTTTTTTTTCTCTCTCCCCAAGACAATTAATCTTAGATACATTTCTGCATAGAGGCACAATATTGGAAGAAGAAATAGAGAAGCATTTACCTTCTGTCTTCATGAGCTGCTTGCCCAATCACCAGAAGTGGGTCTGAATTTACTCGGGTGCAAGAAGAACATAATCCCTCCCTAACACAGTCCAACATCCCTCCCACCCTGCTGTTGTGAAAAGGAGGTGCTGCTGCTCCCACTTCCTATGGCTGCTTGCTAAAAATCAGTGGGACTGTTGAGGACACCTGGTTTTACTCACGTTCAGCAAACATAGCCACAAAAACACATATGAGAGAGACCCTTGAGTGGAGGGAGATGAAGAGACAGCTGCCAACCTTGAGCCAGACCCTGTATGAGCAAGGACAGCATTCTGGCAACCTCGTAACAGACAGCATTTGCTAGACTCCAGTTTGACACTTCAGCAACAACATTCCCAAGCCACTCTTAAATGACTGAAGTTTCTTTGAATCTGGATCATTAACAGTTCTGCATGATCAGTAAGAGCTAGTTTTATAAAAATAGAAGTGCTTACAACTATATGAACATATTTGGAAATGGTGAAATATATATGTAAATATCTGTCAGCACCTAATCAAATAGAGATTTTGCTTTTCCACATGACTGGCAAACCGCACCAGCCATTTGGCAGGGCACATGCTAGATTCAAAATACGCCTACATAATCCAAACACTAATATGCAATAAAAATAAGTTTAGTAATACTCCCAGTTGCAAAGTTACCCTCTTGAAATGGATAATATTCTTGGGGACAAAATGGGATTTTCTAATATTCCCACTGTACAAGCAATACCACATTGCTCTTCATCATAATTTGTATGCACATTAATAATTTTGGATACACAGATATGGATAATGCATGTTAACATACACATACTAATGCACATACATGTTTAAACTATGTTTTGCATACTTCAACATACACACCATATAAATGCCAAAAATACATGTTCCTTCATTTTAACACAATTCAGAAACTTGAAACACTTCTTGAAGTTAGATCTGATAACTTTGATTGCATCTGTTTTTTTCTTAGTGTCAACAGTAATTATGTAATTAAATTATTTTGAATGTCATTGAATTCTATCTCAAGAGACAGATTTTGTGCTTTGCATTTAATTTGAAGGACAAAAGTTTAGATTAAAATAATTTACCAACAGTCCAGTAGATATTCCTTTATATCAAGGACATTCAGAGGTGACTTCATCACTCTCTACAACCTCCTGAAAGGTGGCTGTAGTCAGGTGGGGTTGGTCTCTTTCTCCAGGCAGCAGCTGACAGAACCAGAGGACACAGTCTTAAGCTGCACCAAGGGAAATATAGGTGGGATATTAGGAAAAAGTTTTTTACTGAAAGAGTGATAAAGTACTGGAATGGTCTGCACAGGGAAGTGATGGAGTCACCATCCCTGGTTGTGTTTAAAAGAAGACTGAATGCAGCACTCAGTGCCATGGTTTAGTTGAGGTGTTAGGGCTGGGTTGGGCTTGATGATCTTGAAGGTCTCTTCCAACCTAGTGATTCTGTGATAAATAACTACCTGCTTATATATCTGCATCAAATTTCTGTGGTACTTTTTGCGGACACATTTTGACTTTACTTTTTTGTTGATCAGTGATCAATAGCCTGGATGGATATGAACCCTATACTCTTTAAAACAAAATGAGAAATTAAAGTAAGTCTTCTTTCTAATAATAATAGGAACCACAACATCATGTTCATATAATTCATTCGCACCACAGCTAAAACTGGCTTCATGAAAATGACACTCTCCTGGAGGGCCATGTCAAGGTAATTTCATCTCCATGTCACCACAGGGCACCATGGTAATATGGACACCTGGTTGTGAGCTGCTGGAAGTTCAGCCTGGCTCTTTTGAAAGCCCGGGTTTTCCAAGCGTCAATATTTTGGCAGGGTGGTTCAGAAGGAAGCGAGCACTCCTAGGGCACGGGGTAGTCTACAACATGCCCAAGACATTCTCCAGGCTGGATTAATGGAGTGATGCATCAAGCTCTGAAGAGAACAAGGCTGCAATGATCACTTTTAGACACTTCTGGAGAAAGAGAAGGGCGTTCAAATCTGCCTCCTTTTCTGCAAGGGGGTTACTGAACAGTCATTAATCCATGATGTTAGCAATGAGAAACAGATGATGTCAGTTTGAGAAACAAATAAGAAGCATTTCAAAGCTAAAAAATGAAGGGTCACTTTTAGCCTGAATGTTAGAATCATAATTAAGAATACCTCTCATTGCCTTCAAAGATTAACCTAAAGGTAGACAAGACAGGGTTTGGTTTCTTTCTTGTATATACTGTTGTAAAGAATGACCAGCTAGTACAAGTTTTTCTGCTTCTCTGGGTGATTTTTCACCAATCACAATGCACGTGTAACTCCCTCCACTTCCAAGCAAATCAATTTTGCATCAGGTACCTCTTCACATGCTATATTTCCAAACTCCTAATAATAAACTGCAGTCACTAGTTTAACTGCAGTGTCATATTTTGACATCTTCAGACAGCACTCTGAATTGTAAGAGATGGGCAGATTTCCCTGAATTAACACATTTATCTTAATTTCAAACTATATTTTTTTCACAAAAGATGCTTCACTACTGACTTTCTGAACATTAAGGGAAAAAGAAAATACAAGGCTCTAGATAGATAATTAGACCAATAAGCAGTTCTTCCTCTCTTCCTTTTGTTATATTGATCCTTACAGATTGAAACTGAAGCGAGATGCTTACAGTATTGATGTTCACATAAACAGATTCTTGGTTTCTAGGCAGGCCGTTCCTGCACAAAATCAGGAGCTGAGGCCCCTGTTACAGAACAAGAGTAAAAATAATTGTTAACATTGCTCCTTCTTTAGACAAATGCATTCAATCAATGCAGGCATTTACATTCCATGGACCTCCAAAATATTTTAATTTTGGTGTTTTTTTTTTTTGTTTTGTTTTTGTTTTTTTTTTAAGAAAAGCTTTTTTTTGAGAATTAGATGGAATATACTTGTGGCCATACAGCCAGTAAAGGACATTTAACTGACTTCTGTAGTATTTAGATCATGCCCTATGTAACTCCATGAATTCCAGAGAAGAATAAATCAGGGTTTGAGTAGTTATTCCAAGACTAGCTCACTATATCACCACGGATTTGACTTTTAATTCATTCATCTCAAAAAGACAATGAAATTGATTGTTATAAGTTAAATTCAGTATGACATTCAGCTCTGTCAGTAATTTAGGAAGCAAACTAAACGGGTCTTGGGGACTTAAAACCTTTACTACTTAGATTATATTTTCAACTGAAGAGCCTAAATTCACAATTCTGCACAGTATTAAGAAAGAATAAGTAAGTAGAGAGATTTAGGAAGCAATGCAAGAGGAAGCTGTGAGGCACACAGTGTGAGTTTATGTACAGATGCTGAAAATCCACATCTACATGTTCCACACAGCCAGAAAAAAAGTTAGCACCTCTTCCTAGTTAGTAAATATAAACTGCCACTGAACCATACTCTTTCAGAATCCAAATTTTAAGACACCTACATTGCTGGAGACTCCTAAATTATAATTAAGGAGGCAACAGAGACTGAAATCTTCTTTACCATGAAAACTGTACATATTATTTCACAATGTTTATATTTGAGAAGCTTTGCTGTCATTTTTGTATGTGCCATTTGATGCCAACTGTCACTCAAAATGTAAACCACTTTTGCTCTCTTTTAGTAAACTGCACAAGATGAAAAGTGAAGGTATAAGGTAAGAGACAGTTTCAGGGCTTCTTGACAAGCAACACTAAAGCCATAATTTCTTAAGTTTCCCTATACTGCAAATGATATAGGCAAAGAAAAAGACACTCAAAGCATTATTATGTCACACTGAATTATAGCAAAGGGCACTCTGGCAGACTGAGCATAAAATGCATCTTTCATTCCAGCAAACAAACCTTACTTAGTGAAGAAAATGTGATATCCTAACATAACACCAAAATGAATGGAAATTATTCTGATTGTTCAGTATCAAGAATAAAAGATGCCATCACAGAAACACAGCACCTTCTAATTTACAGTAATTTCTACTCATAACATCCAGATGGAGAATGAATAAGCTTTTCTATACACATACAAAGGAAAATACTGTTGCCAAGTGCCTCCAATTTAACTTGATTTATGGGGAAACACTCTATTATCTTCCAGGATCTGCCATCCTGAAACACAGAAAAAAATAAACTGTTCAGGATATCTATCTTGGCTACATGGATAGCTGTGAGATGTAAGAATGGAAAAAAAGAAAAAAAAAAGAAAAAGGCAAGGAGCAAAACTGCTATGGGGGACTGAGATGATTTAAAGAAAAACCAACCATCTGCATCACGCCAAGAAGTGTTACTCCTCAGATTGCTCATTCTTCCCAGGTGCCTATCAGGTAATGCGAAAGAGCGGGGAAAACAGGAAATTAGAAAGGAAGATTGGTTTTTGTCTGTACTTGTTTATTAATAAAATAGAATAAAAACCAGGACACAAATTCTTTTAATATTTTAAACAGTGCAAAAAATCCCTGACAAAAAGCAGGTATGGTACCCATACTGCCCGTGGAATGGGGGGGCAGAGCATGCCTTGTGGGCACTTGTGTGGATGTACACACAGAAGGCAGGATGTGGATTCCCACTGCCTGACAGCCTCACTGTGTGACAGCCTGGCCTGCCTCTCTGGCTGCGAAGCAGAGCATTCTGGAAAAGAGAACTTTGTCAGGAAATGTCCCACTCTTCAGACTCCTACGGATAACACATCGCATGTCCCACGCTCCAGTCTGATGGTTCCTTGCTAAGCTAAGCTGCAGTGGATGGAAGAGGGAAGGGTCCCCTGGAGCCCCCTGGATGTTACCAGGAGTCAGAACTCCATCCCAGCTCACAGAGAGCAGCTGACAAACCACATGCCTTTGCAGAATGCCAACTGGTTGGTTTAAAATCACTAATTCAGCTCAAAACACAGTGGAAGAAAGGCCGGAGCTCAGCCATGACAGACAGAGGATGGGATAGGCCAATTTACTTCTTCAATAGCTTGGATTCTGTTTCAATTTAGCAGTTGTAACTTTTGGCCTTCACCTAAGCTAGAGGCACATAAGCTATTTCAGACATAAAATTACTTCACACTACAGGCAATTAGTGAGGCCAAGAAACCACCAGAGAGCTGCACGTGATGAATGTAATTGCTAGTAGGAAATCCTTCAGGATTTTTGACCTTGTTGCTAATTTTTTTTTCCCTTCTTTGGGAATACCCTGAAAAGATCACACAGCTGGGACAACATTGTTGCCTCAGAAAGAAATGATGAGGTAATTTATTCATTAAAGAATTAATAGCTTCAGAGGCTAGAGAGTTTATGAACAAGATCATTGAAAAGGTCTTTGTACCACTACATAGGAAATTTTTAATAGCAGTCTGTTCAAGTTAAAACCAGATTTAATGTTCTTTGTATATATAAATAAATAAATAAATGTATTTTTAGTAAAATAAGAAACAACAACATTCTTCAGAAACCCAGACCAAAAATGGGGAGGTGGGAAGCACCTGTTGCCTTCCAAGTAACACCACCCAAAACATAACAGAACTGAAGCAACTGCAGTGAATTTGTAGGACTTGCCTTCCTATTTCTTTCCAGAATTTAGAAGGGAAGCTACCTAAGCCAATACAGAATTGAAGCCATAGCAAAGAATGTACCAAAATCACTTCTGCTAAGCAGGACACCTCCAGCCCCTGCTGGGGCAACCAGGCAAACTGGGCATTGCCGGCAAGGAAGCTGGAGCAGCCTGGAGCTCACACTGGCACTAAGGTAGCTTTAGAGCATATTCAAAAAGACACCAGCAGCTTTTGAAGTTCATGTTGTGCTTAATGGTGTGGCAGCCACATCACATTACTCCAAGCCTATCCATACAAGCTGCAGTCACTGGATATTTGTGCAGATATTTGCTGTGCTCGCTCCGTTTCAGCTGTTGACAGTCCCTTTAGATAGTTTTGGATGTGTAGAGAGATGCCCTGAGAAGCTTAAGTCTCTACAGCGAGGAAGATTAACTGCCTAGAGTAGTCCTCCTTCTCTTCAATACAGAGAAACTGATAAAAACAAGCGTTAGAGGAAAAAAAATAAATAAACCAACCAAAAAAGCATCAAAGTCTAACAGGAAATGTAATAACACTCCTTGGGTAACCACAACGAATGCTCTGAGCTTCACTGGAGTTTGTCACCACATACAGTGACAAATATGTATTCACATAAATCATTATGCCCATGCTGATGGATAATACTTTACTCCAGCTGCCTATTACACAGAAGGCATTTCAACATCCTCTTGCAGAGCCTCAATAAAAGGAGCATCAAACGGAAGGTTTAATTTTTCATCATCACACGAACACTCTGATTCCCGCGGGAGCGCTCTCAGCAAAGGCAGGTGGATTGTGCCATCAGAGAAACGCAGCAGACCTATGCCTTGTAATGAAATCAAACAGCTCACTAAATCTAATACACACTCTAGCTGAAATTTGAGCTTCAAAAGCAACAGCCCATAACTTCAGAAATTAAACCTAGCAGAAAAGCATTGATGATGCTCTTAGATGTGCTATTCCAGTTTCGTTCTTGCCTCACATGAAAAGTTTCTTCTGAAAGATAGAGCCAAGCTGTGTGGGCTTGATACTGCTATTAAGTCTTGTAACAGCATTATTTTCCCGCATGCTTAACAATGCTGAAAAATGAAGATTTAGGTTTTCTTGTCTAAAAGACGAAGAGACTTCCACATAAACTGGATTTAATGGTTTTTGCTCGTGGATTTTTTTGTTTGTTTGTTTTGTTTGGGGGGGTTTTGTTGGCTTTTTTTTAATACCTGTTTGTAATCATGTACTTAAGAAGACATGCTACAAGAATGGAAGTAGCTTATATATATATATATTCTTTAATAGGGAAAACAGAATGCACACCCCCACATCAGTAGCTCTAGCACAGCAAATACATTTAGAACTATCATTACTCCCACTTTATATTCTATTGTATCCTACAGTATTACAAAAATGCCATAGAATTATAGAATTGTTTGGGTTGGAAGGGACCTTGAAAGTCATCTGGTCCAATCTCCTGCAATAACCAGGGACTTCTACAACCAGAACAGGCGGCTCAGAGTTCCTAAACTTGAGTGTTTTCAGGGATGGGGTATCCACCACCTCTAGGGGC
The DNA here is from genome assembly GCF_036417665.1 of Passer domesticus. Lineage (NCBI taxonomy): Eukaryota > Metazoa > Chordata > Aves > Passeriformes > Passeridae > Passer > Passer domesticus. Next base: position 31,701,583 of record NC_087477.1, on the reverse strand, counting down.
CACCTGTTCCTATGTTTCATCACCTTCATTGTGAAATAATTTCTTCTGGTAGATTGCAGTTCTTTTTACCTGTTTGGTTTCTGATTTGAGATTGTGGGACCACATCAGTTGCCTAAATTTCAATATCTCTGGGATATCCCAATGATACCTTTGAGATATCCTATTTGAGCCATATAGAGGCCAGCAGATATGACACAGGACATGGGGGAGACCCTTCTAGAGCTGGAGCTAGAAGCTGGATGAGGTTACTATACAGCATATTCAATGGCACTCAACATTTACAGCAAGGGAACTGAAACGAGCCCTTTCAATATTTAAACATTATGCCTTGCTAATGTACATAACTTTGAAAGACGTAAGGTAGAAGTCAGTAAGAATAATGTCTGTAGGAAGACCGGATTCTTCCCCTTAAAACACCCTGAACATGAAATGAGGTATTTCAGGAAGTGCAACTTTTGAAGCTGTCATCAAAACTCCCGACCTTCAAGAAGAACCTTAAGAATAGTTTATCCAAAACAATATCTACTGAGGTTTATATTATTCATCTATTATTTGTCTTCACCTGTTCCTTTTTTACTTCTAAGTATGAAATTATGAAAATACAGCATAAAAATCTCATCTGGCTCATGCAAAGCTCACATTATACTCGAGAAGCCACTGAAGGCTCTCTAGATTTCTGGAAGAAATTGAAGGCAGCTGAACCATCACGGTGTTTGTTCAATTTTATATACTTTTGTTTACGCATGATAAACCATGATAATTCCACCCAAACTTAAGTCCCAGCACAACCACAGACTGAAAGCAGCATTAGCACAATTAGCACATTTCTCACCAATGAACTTCAAATGCCATTTTAATTCAACCCTATAAGATGTTACTTGTTACTTACAGAAAAAACATGACAAAACTTCAAGGTACACATTACCACCCCTAAAGTTGTCCTCCTCAGAATTCAGCGTAGTGTGTCTGAATATAAACAAACATTTCCACAGTTCCTATTATATCTTAACACTGCTTTAAAGAAATCTCTTTCCATTTCTTGCATTCTCATTTTCTTCCTGTGCACATATTAGCAAACAGCTTCAGGCAGGATGTTCCTACTCCTTATATACTGTTACTGACAGACATATTTAATTTTCTGTTTCCCACACCTTACCACTCCTATCCAGTGCCTGTAACGCTCTCCCTCCCCTCACACACACTCTTGTATTTTCCTCTCCAGTCTGTCTGATAAAGGGACAGTACCATCCATTATACCCAAAACCATGCCTTTATATCTTTGGGAGACTCTTCTCAATGAGGGAAGCAGCTGCAACAACAGCCTTTACTATCCTCTAACCTACCATTAAAAATAGTCAATAAAGATTTAATTTTACATATTTGGGGTTTTTTAGGAAAAATTTCATCTCCCATTTCCTACCAGAACATTGATTTACTATCAAAATTAAATATCCTTTCAACGATCTTTCATGTTGTCTTCCAGACAGCAATACACATCAGCTATTCTCCCTCCTCCCTCACTGTACTACTTTATTAATGTGAACTCAAGGTCTCCTGCCCCTTTCCATTATTTCTAATTTCCTATAGGTAATATGAAGAATGTCCATTAGCATAAATATTATTTTTGGCATGGTAAGACACATTTTAAGGCTATCAATCTTTTTCCAGACTGAAAATTACAAATTTTTCCACCTCTAGATTTTACCTTAAAGCTTTTAAAAGTAGCATTGCATTCAGAGGTTAGGTTCACTGCATTCTCTTTTAATTTTATTCCCAGCTATTTTTATTCCACTACATTCCAATTTTAAATTGAAGCTTGCTATCGCTTATAATGACTGACAGAAATTTTTAGAAGGATAATTTCATCTTTTCTTACATTCAGAAACAGTGTTTAGAGTTTGGTCTGTCATTCTGTGAAACTGGTTTAGATCTGCAATCTGCAAATGTACTTCTAAATACCAAAAACGTCTCTGTGAGCAACAGGCAGAAAACAAGTTCACCATTTGACAAGGCTTGTCATTTGAAAATACAAGTAGGACATATGTGGCTCATAAATGCAAGCCTTCCATGTAGGAAGTAATGTCTCGTTAGGTGTCTGTTCAAGCTCATTTATTCTTCAATATTTAAAGGCAAACCTGCATGTGACAAATATGAGAACATTCACAGAGGCACTGTAAAACACACATGCATGTTTATATTACACATTCAAAGGTAAATTGCAAAAACAACAACTCGCTTCTTGTTCTACGTGTTCGCGAAACGCCCATAAAAGTTGCTTAATTTGAAAATAAAGGCAGGTTTTTTGGGACATGGAAATTGCAGAAGGAAGTCACAATTTGCCAATATACTCTCAGCCACACAGAAGAATTTACTGCCTCCTCCTCCAACCTTATTTCTACTCAGAAATTGCTCTGTCTAATTGGGGACTGCCCAATGGATTCTCCCTTCCTGCCACTCAGGTGCTGAAACTATCCTTCCAAAGAACACAGAGGTTTAGTTGTCCTGAGCTGCAGCCAGTGCAGCAGAGCAGGCACAAGGAAGGAAATGAGATACCCTCTTGGAAGAACTGTACTATGTCCCTCATTCTTCTGATCTTGCCTGAAAGATGAGCAAGGCAGGAAATGAAACATCATTTCTCCTCTGGCTTCCTCTAAGAGCTGCAGTTAGCAGCAGCTCCTTGTGTTGAAAGATTAATGCTATCCCAATCCATGTGCTGTAGCCTTGGTATAGAGCATAATCTCTTCCAGATAAGAGAAAGAAATGCAGGAGATTTTAATCTGGGGCTATCCCATTTCTGAGAAGGAAAAACTAGGACTACTAGGAACATTTGCTACAAGTTTTGAAATGGAAAGATGCACCATTGTTCCTGCCATTCCATACATTGTTTGTAAAACAACTGCTTCTGCTCCCTGAAGACATTTAACAGTGGTCACAGCTTAACAGCTCAACATGTAAAACTATCTACTTGAAAATGCCTCTTGGAATTTCTACACACCACTAGTTCATCTTCCATACAAATGCATAAAAAAAAAAATCTATCCCCACCTAGAAATAGTTCAGAGGTAATCTCAGGTGTCCTGAGGAGCCTTTTCTCTGCATGCCATCAATCTTAAATCCTTCTTTCCAAAGCTGTGTTTGCCCTTTCTTCCCAGATCTATTCCTTCATATAATCTGATTAGGCCACCTTATTTATTAAAAAAAACCAAAAACCCTACCAGCACACAAAGACAAATAACAACTGCAGATATTTCAGGTACTAAAATTCTTGAAGACTGAGCCTAAGGGTATGATTTCATGTGAAACTATATATTGATTCAGAATATATTCACAAGCCTTTATCCTGATTTTAGTGGAATTTAAGATGACCTTGTTTCTATTTCCAAAAGCCTATATATATTAACAAAAAAAAACATATCAATGCATGCACTTTAAAATCACTTCAGTTACACTTCTGAAAGCCACCAACACTAAATTTCTATAACAAAAATATGGAAACATATCAGCAACCGGGCTTGCAAAACCTAAATATCATAAATACTGCACAGGACATAGCACTATGAGGAATACAAGGATGTATGTGCCCTAAACAGAGAACTGTATGACCTTAGTGATTTATTATTTGTCCTTTAACAAATGAAGGTGAAAACACAACAAAGCCAATGTATAGGGTTCCACAGAAAATGCTAAGTATTTAATAGGTCTTTAATGTCCTACAAAATTCTATAGTAACTGTACAGTAATCAATTCACTTTTAGAGGACAGATAAAAATCCCTTAACAAACTTATCTTTCCACGTCAACCCTGAAAAATTTATTTTAAAAGTGCTGGAAAGACGTGGATTATCTTCTCAATTGGCATCTATTGAACTGACCTTTACTATGTCAGATAGCCACTGAAAGATGGATATTACTAAAAGTGATATGAATGTACAGAGCAAGAGGCCAGAGACACACAGCAGCAGAAATTTGCTATGAATTAATCAACTTCGGGATGGAGTATGAAACTAGGAAAATACTGGTATCTTGCAACATTCACGAGAGAATTAAAATGCTTAAAACCCAAGTGACAAATGCAGATTAAGAACAGCATCATCCCTGTTCTGCAAAAGGAGATGTGAAGAGCCTTTCGTCCAGCTCCTACCTGGAATTCAATGGTGCACTGGAGGTACAGATGAAACAATCATAAACATACCTTTTCAATCACCTAACTTCTGAAATTGATTTGGCTTAAAAAAAGTCTTAAGGTTACATTAAAGCATGACAATATTTATTCTAGTTACAGGTAAAGACTTGTTTTGTAAACAAAATTAGCCTGCACCAACCTGTACTGTAACTCTTCTGTGCTGTAATCCATCAAATGACAATAACAACAACAAAGCTCTTTAATTTCCACAGCCAAGGAGCTTTTCCCTGCCTAGTCAAAGACAAAACAACTGCAATAGGCAGACATTAAAAATAAAACTGATGACTGCACAATTCCCCATTAGCATGCAGAGGAACAGAAACCTAGCACTGATCAGGATACATCTGCGCTGCACAGAGACAAAGAAGCTACTTGGTGCCCACAAAGGCCCAAAGGCCTTGTATGTGAAAACTGTGAAACTGCTGAGATACCTGCCTCCTCTCTAAATTTAAACTAGGTCTTAAGGGGTTTTCTGGGGTTTTTTTTTTTGCTTGCCTTTTTTTTTTTTTCCCACCCTCTAGGTGAAGAACCTTTTCCTGATACCCAAACTAAACTACCCATGTCACTATTTCATGTTGCTCCCTTGGGTCTTGAGAGCGAAGAGATCCGTACCTGTCGCTCTGCTTCCGCTCATGAGGAAGCTGTAAACCATTGTGAGATCTTCCCCCTCAAACCAAGTGGCCTCAGCCTCTGCTCATATGGCTTTCCCTCTTGACCCTAAATGTACTTGTAAAATCACACTGTCCTCATTTTCTTTATTCCACTGCAACAGAAGTTAAAGTATTACGATCACCACTGCAAGTGACTGCAAGTAACTATTCAATGTTACTGCAATCTAAAGATATATTTAAAAAATAGTTTCTACATAGAGTCTGTAGGAAAAAAACATTGTTTCCAGAAGTTAGTTTTGGTGCCTGCATTCAGCTCCACATACAGAAGTGGGAGGTTTTGTCCCTAGAAGCGCCCACTGTGTGTAACACCCCAATTATTTCATGTCAGCTTGCATAGCTGATCCGGGCTGGGCCTTTCTGGATGGTCAGTGCATGAGGAGTGCCTGTGTAGAGGTTCTTTTAAATCCCAACTGCCAGACTGACTTCATGCATTTTGTCAAGGGCTGTGCATCGTGATGCAACTGAGCTGCTGTGCACTAGTCAAGGGGAAAACTGGAATTCAGGCACCCAGGGCAAAAACTGTGCTAGTGATTATCTGATTACTTCTGCTGCAAGACCACAACTTGAAGCAGGATCAGCACTTGAAAAAAACCAGCAGATTTCAAATTTGTTGCTTTCAGCCAAAATTAAAATTGTTGAAATGAGTTCACATAAAAATCCAAAAAAACACACAAACTACAGTTCGTGCTTGAGTTTACTCCAAAAAAAATCAGCTGCTTTTTAATGTCATTCTTTTAAATTCAACTGTAGTTTGCCAATCATGGTATGAAACTGAACAGTGCTTTGGTATAAGCCCTTTCTTTGCTGGTATCCAGGCTATAAAATATCTTCTCTAACTGCAAGTATTACAAGCTACCAATGCTTTTTGCTGGGCCGATACCTCGCTAAATAAAGCTCTGCTTTAACCCTAATGTAGGAATATAGAAGCCTCACAATCTCACTACCAGCATCCTTCTAAGTCAGAATAAATGCTGTACATTATGCAATTATAAACACTTATTTTTTTCCTCTATCTCCCTTGTCACTCCGACTTTTTTTTTTCATTCAAAAGCACATGAGTGAACTTCTTACCACAGTAGTGATAAGCAAGAAGGCCCTGAAAAATGTCATGGGCCAAAGCCACAAGGATTTCATCAGACAGTACATGAATATTTTATGTTACTGCTCCAAAAGCCATCTGGAATAATGGCTACCCCAAACCTTAGTCCTCTTGCTTTCCCTTGGGGTTGGAGCTCACAATCTTGCAACAGCAAACTGTATTAACCTCCCAGCTCCACCAAAAAACAATGAACAAACCAACTAAACAAAAAAAGAATGAAAAAAAAGCCCACAAAAAACAAACAAACAAAAAAAGAAACCAAAACAAAAACCCCACCACCTTAAAAAAGCTAAAGAGCTCAGCTGCTTGATCTTACTTCTGGAGGTCATGCATATAATTGCTAAAGGGTACACATACAAACCACAGAAGAGACATCACAAGAAGATCCAGAAACAAGAAATAAAGCATATCTGCCTTTAGAAACAAGGGAGAAAGTGTTAATCTTAGTGAAATAGGATTCTTGCAAAGTTACTGTCAGGATAAATTACTTGCTTCAGCAAATACCAGATACAGAAGCAGGACTGCCAGAGTGCCAGACTAGCTCAAACAACCACCCCCCATCCAGCAAAGCATTTCTACATTTAGTTCCTATCTCACCACTTTTCTCCTGTTCCTATTTTTGCATCTGTGCTTTACTCCCTCTCCCTTTTGCAGCTATATTCCAGATAATGGCAGCAATTTGCCATTTAACATTAAAACCCAGATGGAATAAATTAAGGGGTTTTTTTTATGGTGTAACTTGAACAGAGAATCCTTTCTGAATGACACATAGGAGCAAAGCTATCACTGCTGGTATTGCATTTCCCCAAGAGATCAGAATGAAATAGTAGTTTAAAGGTATGTAAATTTTTATTATTCTGACACATTGAAACCATTCCATAGGAACAAGTATTTTCAGTTCCTAGCATGTCCAAAAGGGTAAATTCTTATATGTACTCCATAAAAAATGTAATGAAGTTCTGCATTGCAACCATGGCACAGACAAAACCAAATGAAATCTTTAAAAAATCTGCACAAGAATAATGTGGTGTTGAAAACTCACCATACATCTAATATACACTAATTACTAATCTAACATACACTAATTCTACTACAAGAATAAAAGTAAGCACTGGCTTTGAAATTATCACCCTACTACATCTTCTCCCAACTCAGACAGAAACACATTCCATGAGACACTGTATCAAACTAATAAAATCTCTTTTTTTTAAGTAGGCTCTGCAAGATTAAACTGCACTTCATTTTTCTGTCCACAGTTCTGAAACTAACTTAGAAACAGCACCCATTTAAACTCTGTAGAGAACACAGCACTGTGCAATGACAATATTATAGGACCAAAGTTCATACAAAACTAAATTTTTTTCTATCATTTAGTGATTGTCAAGATATTTATAAATGCTTTCCTAAGATCCTCTGCAGCATTCAGATACAAATATATAGAGGAAGGAAACTGAATAATATCAAAATAATGAGAAGAATATTCTGTACTAATTCTAATACTAGTATTCTATTTTGTACTAATTCTTACTAATCCTAGCCAATTAAGCTGCACATAATCCATCTCCTGAAGTGACTAGAATGTAAGAAAATAATTTATCCAAATAACACTATGTAATTATATTTTTGTAAAAGCTGGGATATAAATAGTAAAAAATTATATTTTGAGCCAGTGAATTGTCCTAATAAATCGTCTAAGAAGCTGGAAAAAGATACCATAAACACAAGATAATCAGAAAAATGCTTAAGTTGTGGGGGAAAAAAATCAATTATATGAATAAACAAACCAAGAGTCAAATACTGTATTGTATCAGCAAACTACCGCATATGGTAAAATATGGCCTACAAAATATACTGATGAAACTTGCATTGTGAAAACATATTGGCATGTTAATAAAGACAGACACAACTTAGAGCTTCATCACAGAAGTCAAAAGAAATACAGTAAAAGTTCATATTCATTGGAAAAATCAATTGTGAAAGAACAGTGCAACGGTAGAAAGACATAGGTTAGGAAAGTTCAGCCTAAGAAACATATTTCAGAAATACTTTCTTTTGGACATTATGTAACAGATTTTTGGTATGGGTTCACTTCCTAGCAGCAAATTCAATGCAAGCGTCAGGGTCACTAGCAAGAGGCAGTGGCACATTTTAGGTTTATCTGTGAAAACTGTGGAGTTATGTATGTATTTTAAAAGCACATGTATCTTCCTAAGTAATTTATTGTAAAAATGTAGAATTACTATATAGCTATATACTCACATTTTACCCACAGACACACACACACAATTGCAATGAAAAGAGGTAATCAGGCTCACAAAATGTGAACTCTAATGACAAACACATGCAAACAGAACCCATTTTTTGAGTCTGAATCCATTTGTATGTCACTGTCACACTCATTCAGGCAGTCCAGAGTTCACCAACATCAACGCAGAGCTCATTACTGCCTCAATGAACTTTGAAAGTTTCGCTGAAATAAAAAACTAGACAGCAAAACTTATGCTAGTTGACTAGTTTTACAAAAGTCAGTATGATCCAGCAATATTTTTACCATGGCTTATCTAAAACTCTACCTTGAATGTTCAGTTTGACTACTTCAAAAAGCCTAATCTTTGTTTCAATATAAAAGCAATCTACACAAAAGGAATACAAAGCTCTACTTCCTGATGGGGCAAATCAGGAAAGGTCCTGCTCATGTGGGAGACTTGCTCACTTATTAAGTGGTGATTTTAGTAAAATCTTTTATCTATAAAACATTCAGACCCACTAAACTGTCTCTCGCTATGTGCACCCTGCCAGTCTTAATTTTGAAAGCAATTGTTGTTCCACAGCACTGTCCATGAAGGTAGGAGTACAAGTTTGAGACACCAACTGATCCAAAGCTGCATCACCAAGTGCAGAGGTGGAAGACAAAAAGGGGTTGGGCACTGGTGAGAAGAATGTTCATTTTCATAGCAAAAGGACTGACCCAAATACTGCCTTCTTTCTCTGCGCTACTACCAGAAATTCATTAGCAGCAGAGATCTTACACAGATGAGCAAGGCTGGCATGGCTGTACACTGGAGATTTAAGAACTTATTTCACTACTGATCTAATTTTATACCATCGCTTAAATGAAATGTGAATAATCTTTAGTGGAAATTTTTTTGCATGGGGTGGCAAGTAATAGAAACTGGTGCTCTATTTCCACAACGGCAGTTTGTAGCTGTGACCAGAGGTTTGTTTTCTTCATATAATGAAGCAAAATAAAAAGTTTAAAAACAAAACCAAACCCGCTCCAAAACCCCACCATACTGATTTGCCCAAAAGGGACAGGAAAAATAGTACCACATAAGAAATAAAACTCCTAGAGTATAAGTGATCCTTGGCTAGTCATTCATTCTATTTATCCTGCTTAAAAGCGGTGTAAGGATACAGTATGACAACTTTCTTGACTGTTTTATGATATGTTGAATTTCTGCTGGGGCAACATCAGTTATCTCTGAACATCCACTTGTTCCTGTTTTGATTATCTTCACAGAGATTTGACACAAGAGCTGTTAATTAAAATAACAATCTTCCTCCTCAGCCCTCAAATGAGGATATTCCTTTTACCTGACAACTTTTCAGTAAGTTTTGTTAAATCCAGGAGGGAAAACAGAAGAGAATTTTCAATTCAAAATTAAAAACAATTCCTAGGCATGAGTAACTTTGCATTTTACATCCATGAACTCTTCATCACATGGATGAATATTGTCTTTGTAAAGGGAACACACCATGAACACAAGCAGGTAAGGAGAAAAAAAGATTAAGAGAGCAGCATTCTGACAAGGCACAAAGTACCAGCTGGATTAAATGCACCCGTGCTATTTCCCACCCAGCTGAGGCTCTGATCAGAGGCAGAGAACTGCTGTATTTGTAATATTAAGGTACATAATGGAGCGAAATACAGACTATCAGACATATGCAACATTTCTTTAGATACACCAAATGCTCATGAAAAATACATGTGCCTACCAACTGGCTCTGGACAATTACATAACCAGGTGTAGGATATGTCCCTGATGTGCAATTTCTAAATGATTTTCAAAAAAAATAAGTTTATTTTTCTATCCCTGGCATTCATCACGTAAGCCTTGAAATAAATCACTTGATCTTCATGAATTCAAGTGGAGCGAGACTGCACAAAATCAGCACTATTATTTTCTGTGAAAACCATAAAATTTTAACAGTCCAACTGCCCTGCAGTGAGCAGAGATGACATGTACTAGATCAGGGTGCTCAGTTGTAAGCATGCTGTATCAGCATTTCTCCTATCTCTTCTTTCTTCCACTAGAAAAATGATAAGCATTGTTCTGATAACTCGGCTGCAAAGTAATAAAACGCAGTGTGCAGACAAACCATTTAACACATCTGCAGCACAGAGCTGTGCCAGGAGCCAGCTATGCTACAAACTGTGAGAATTTCTCCTGTGAGTCCTTTCTCCTGTTTCAGAAATTCTGGATGATCAATACATTAGAGACAATTAAGAGATCAAAGTTAAATTCTGCACCATCATCCTTATTGTCATACATGAACACAAATATTGAAATGGGTAACTCCATGTACAGCTGGCACTCCACTGCCTGAGCATCAGACCTACATTTTTATCTGTTACCTTTTAATCTTCTTGAGCATCCATTTACAGCAACAGTTGCATATTACCAGTTTTACTGTATTATCTATAGAACCAGTCATTTTTCAGTGCCAGGAAATCTCTGAAACCTATCATGAAGAAGAAAAACATCTTATATATAGGGGGAATATAACGTACGGCTCCAGAAGTTGAGAACCTGCTTATATCAAGACAATTGTTTTTGGTTCAACCTATTGGAATTGAAGGTAATGGCACCAGCTATAAAACTCATATGAAATGCTCTTTGTATATTACAAAACTGTTTGATGAGTTATTTTCATAATAATAAATTTGCAGGGAAATCAATTATAACAAAGCTTAGATGCTGAGCGCTCATCTTCATCCCACTCCTATTTTCAAACAGTTTTTCCTTAAAAAAAAAAACCCTGAATAACTGGGTAACTTATTGGGAAATTTGTTAGACCTGGCAGCATTATATACATTTTTATGAGAAATTCTTCCATTCACCTACTGTCATTTAACTCAAATTACTCATGAACCCTAATAACTTAGGATAATCAATTCCTTCTATAGACTCTTGCAGACATTCTGGATTTCTTCCACTGCTTGCTCATTATTTTGCAATGCAATTTTTGGTATTTGTAAACTTATCCCAAAATGGAATTGGTGTGATCAGCTCCATTGGTGGGGTTTACCTGACTGACCTGCAGCAACTGATCAAAACCATGGAAGTACTAAATGAGAAAATGGTTTCAGTTCTGCAACAGTTATAATTTTATGGTTCAGCCACAGGTTAATCACAGCCAATTGCACAGAACTGCTGATGTAGCGACAACACATATTAATAGGGTTACTATTTTTAATGCTTCTTTCCAAGGTGCTGCTAAGACCTGGCTTGTTGAGGAGGCTGGGGCACAATCTATGCAAATTTGTGCTGACCTGGACCACACTGCCCTGCCATATGAAAATGTTTCACTCAGACAACCACAGGAGAAATAAGAAAACTCATCACTTGCTTTCTGAACACACGGAGTAAATACTTCTATCACCACCACCTCTACAAGTGGAAAAGAACTTGTTTCAAGGTCAGTGTGGTTTCAGTGAGACTGTAACACATAGACACATGTAGTCTACAAAGATTAAGCCACTAAGCCAGTGGCAGAACAAACAGAACAGAAAAAATTTCCATTTTCAGTATTAAAAATTAAGGGTATTCATTTCAGACTGATAATGTCAAAGTGTGGCTCAAAAACATTCTCCATGTAGCCTTCAACAGAACTTCGACGTGAGCATGGGCAATGACAAACTGGTAACTGAGCTGAATCAATTCAGAAGGTCTTTTTATTGAGCTAGGATTAGTGTGACTCCACAGAGGCCCAGAGCTGTGTGCCCATCCCAAGCTGTAAGCTCACACTCTAAAGTACCCAAGGAGTGCCAGCAAATGAACACAATGACCAAGAGCACCCGTTATAAAGAACAAATATCCTTAAGAGAAAAGGAGTTCAGGAAGGCTGGACATTCTTCAAGAGAGAAATTTTAATGGCACAGGAACAGCCCATCTCCATGTGCCAAAAACAAGCTGGCAGGGAAGACAACCAGCATGGCTGAACAGCAAGCTTTGATTGGAACTTCAGAAAAAAAAAATTAAGATCTTTGCAAGAAGAGGCAGGAAACGCAGGAGAACTACAAAGACTTCATGAGGTTACATTGGGAGAAAATTAGAAGGGATAAAACCCAACTAGAACTTAATTTGGCTACTGACATAAAAAATAACAAAAAAAGTTTCTATAAATACCCCAAAAACAAAAGAAGGGTTTAGGAGACTCTCAATCCTTTAGTGGATGCAGGGGGAAACAAAGCGACAAAGGATAAGGAATTTAATGCTGCTTTTGCATCCATCCTTAGTAGAAAGATCAGTTGTCCTCAGAGCTGGAAGATGGGCAGATAGCAGAATGAAACCATCCCAACCCAAGAGCAATGGCCAGCAACCTGCTAGACATGCACACATCTATGGGGCCAGACAGGATCCACCCAAGGGTACTGAGGGAGCTGGTGGAAGAGCTCACTGAGCCATTTTCAATCATTTACCCCCTGTCCTGGCTCACAAGGGAGGTCCCAATTGACTGAAGGTTAGCAAATGTGATGCCCTTCTACAAGCAAGGCTGGAAGGAGGATCCCAGAATCTACAGGCCTGTCAGCTTGGTGCCAGATCTGCTTAAGAGCCATCACATGGAATGGACAAAATTATTCCTGTGCCTTGAACATGTATAACTAAATAACTGACATTGTGTTTGTTCATTGTTATTAAAGACCTTATAATAGATAATCTTAGAATAAAACATCTTCACTGCCAAAGTGAACACCTGATTATATCCACTTTTCCCCAATATTCTCTGCTACTCTGAGATACACTCCTAGGAAAAAAAAACAAAACATGAGAAGTGCAACAACGGGTTGCCTGTCTTTGCAACCAGCTAGGCATGGGTATGCCAATGTATATTTCCAAGTGAAAACGCCAATTTAACATGATAAATTTGAATTCTATTACTAAATCTAGTACACTTTTATCAGTATTTATTTAAATTTATGAGTATACACAGTGTCAACACACCATGAAATGAAGAAACTACCAATTTCCAGCATGAATTACTTGATGAAAGGGACTGCATTAGATGCAGAGTCGTTGAATAAACCAGCAATGCTACAGTAGTTAATTACAAAGTTACTTAAAGGAAGAAAACCTGCAGTACTTTACAGTGTATTAAACTTGCAATTGGTTCCTAGTGTGGCTAACATAGTATTAGCAGATATAATACATTTCATCGAGTACTGAAGGAAATGCTTTAATGTCTCTAAAAACCATAGTTTAAGGCCAATTCCATATTGACCAGCAATTAGCAAACAGCAATTAGCTTTCTCTCAATACTTTCCATCAGTGGATTGCAAGTGCACTATAAAAGGGGACTCTATAATTATGCTTATTTTACTGATGAGGTGAAAGATGCATGGGGAGAAGTAATGCAGCCAGTGATAGCTGACAGACTAATTGCAGCCTGAGTGGTATCACTCTGCCCCACTAATCTCACGCAACCCTAATGGCCTGTCTCACAGCAATTTTGACATAATTTTCCACATTTCTTTTTTTTTTTAGTTTTTTTTTTTTTTTCCCAAGAGTAATCTAAAGACACTGTATCGGACACATTAACTTTTAATGACAGCCACAGGCAGCTGCAATTTCCCTCAGTAAAATAAATGATTAATTAGTAAAACACAGTATGCAATATATGTCCAATGTGACTTAGTCCTATTGCTAATTGTACCAATTAGCTAAACTCCACAGCCTGCATGGTGTTTTGCAGAGCTCCAAAAAAACCCACCATGGGCTGAATAATTTATATTCCAAATTACACAAACATATAGACAGTGTATCTTAGTTCTCTGGATTAGTTACCAATAGGGTCACTTCTGATAGACCCTTAAAAATACCTAAAAGTAGAATTATGCAGCTGATAAACTATATATTTCATAAAGAATACATTAAAAATATGACCTTATTTCTACAAGCCTAAATATTTTCTTTTTATCATGGCACTCAGGAAAATTAATCTACAAGCTCAAAACTAAAGTTTGAACAAACCTCCATTATTACTGACTAAATGGATTCCTTCCCAGTACTACTGTATTTTTCCATTCTGTTTATTTCAGCATAAAGACCTTCTCTTGCTAGGCACAAAGCCAAAGCCATACAAGTTTTGCTTATATGTCTCTGCCTGAAATGTTCAACCAAAGATTTTAAAAAAGGCAAAGCCCTTAAATGTCCCCTCGATTAGCCAGACTTCAACATTGCCTAAGCCAGCTATAACTCAAGCCATAAAAAAAGTTAACAGATGGAAATAATTTCATTCACATCTGGAAGAGTACAGGAAAACCAACATATTGCTTGGTTAAGAGGCATTACATATTCATTATTGCTCATAGCAATGAGTGAGAAAGAAGCTACAGCCTAGTTTTCAGAAGTTCATTGACCAAACACAATCAATTGGTTGCCAGAAATGTTATAAAACATAGAAAGTATGGAACATCAATTGTTCTACACTTTTTCCCCAAAATGGGGGAGAAAAAAATGACAGAGAATAATTGAAGAAATATTCAGAGCAGACAAGACTGTCTCAAGTCAGAAGGTAAAGAATCAATTTTTTAGGAGTGAATAAAGCTCCCAATTTCATCTATCCAATTCTTATTTTCTTCTCTTTTTCAAATGAGAGGAGTTACCACTGACAAAAAGGACAGTATGACAAAGACTTGGAGAAAATAACCAAGAACCAAACACTCAAAATAAACATCCAAGAACTGGAGAGAAAAGGGAAAACACAAAATCATGGACAGGCTGCCAAACAGCTTGCACTGTCCATTGTGCTGAAGTGGCTTTTATCAAGCTGCCCATGCTGGGTAATACGGGTAATTCTCTGGTAGTACTTTTTCATTGAATTCTGCATCCCACAGGTCTTAGTTACACAACTGATCACAGATTTGTCTGTCAGTAATTGAACTTCCATGAGAAAAAGCTGCAGAAGAGATTGAGAGAGATCTTATGGAGCGCTTGGAAAATCACCGATTTTCCTCACATGCCAGGGCCCTCCAGACTATCCAGCTTTGTTCAGTAAGGTTTCCCAAAACCCTGGGTAACAATCTGCCTTATGAGACTTGCATGGGCAAACTCATAAAGAATTATTAGTAGACATTTTCAAGGCTTTTTCACTGGAAGAGAAATGGTAATTAATTCTCTTAATTGAACGATCATTCATTAGCCTTTTACTAAATAACATTCTCAATCTTGAAAGTTACTGCCATGTCTTCAATTTCCCTTTTCAAGATAAGACTAATAACAAGCCTGCACGTCTGCAGCACAGTACAGCATATATTGTGTGCAGTTTTTCCATTTAGATTCTTCAATTACAAGCAACTGCAGCCAAAAAAGCATATTTTACTAGCTAGTATTACATTCTGGCAGATCATAATTAAATTATTCCTTAGAAGCAGCACTCAGTGCTTAAGAAGAAGGATTACACTGAATAACAGGGCTAATATTTTAACTCAATTAGCATGTTATTTTTCAATAAAGAGGTATACACTACTGTAACTCCTTCTTCTATGGGTAATATCAGCTATAAAACAGAAATAGTGCAACTTTTTTTTTTGAGGAAACCCATGTAATTTTCCCCATGAAGTTTGTACGCTTTGTATACTTTTGAAGTGGATGAAAACGTGACATATTATTCTTATAAATATATATTCTTATTTTACACTCTTGCAAGCACAGAATATTTCAATTCTATAAAAGATTGCCAGAGACTCTGTTTTACTACATGTAAAAATGCCTGAGCATTCCACAGTAAGGAAATATTTTTTCTTTTATGTCCTTCGTTCTGTACTGCTCTGAGTTTGATTTGTAATATTGGTTGGGGCACAAATGATTCTTGAATGAAAAAATTAGACCTAGTTGCAATGGAATAAGGGATTTTCTCCATGGAAATTGTCTGCTAAGTATGCTCAGATGACTTATTTATCAGATTCTTCAATACAATATTTCAATTTTATAGAATTATATTTTCCTGTAATCTTTCACTAATAATTGAGAAGTGACATAAACAGATAAATGTCTGAATATCTGAAGATAATCAAGTTGTGTCATTTCAATATAAATTTCTAACATATTTCAGGGTCATTTCCTTGATTGCTCAAAGTAGTTTCTCAGGTGCTTTCAAGGTAAATTACAGCACATATGGACATCCAAATGTAGGATTAGAAAAAGGCCGTTTTGATTTCATAGGGCAAGACAAAAGGAAAACTACAGAGACACACTCTGCTGTAGCCAGCTGGGGAGATGAAAATTATATAGTAAAAAAGGAACAAATAAGCAAAAGACTGAATGATTAAGATGAAAAAATAAGATCAATGAGTTACAGAAGGAGGTATTACTAAGTGGGCATGAAATCCCAGTGAGTCACATGAAATACCTTATGTTCCTTTTGTGAAGATCACCTGGTGAATGTTTTTAAAGATGCAGTACTGAAAGGTACGACGTATTTCCAAACAGAAAATAACAGCAGATTCTTACACAAGTTTAATGGAACTCTAAGTTAAAACTAAAATTTTTAGATTTATCATCATGATAAGAATGACCTGAGCATTATAGAATTATTCACACCAGAAGCAACAGAGAATGCCACCAATATCACCACCTGAATGTTAGAACTGCTATGTCATATAATACCATAATTCTTATTTACTTCCAGATAAAGTTACAAATCCTTTAAATTCACTCTATATTCTCACATGATATAAAAAGAAGCTAACGGCAAATTAATGATTTCAATTCTGGATTCAGTAACTCAGCAGCACATTAAGGATCCATATAGTACCAATCAAGCTCCTAATGAAACTGGAAAGCCTGGGGCTTGCCAGTAAGCAAAAACAATGCTGTTTAGGAGGACTAATTGTGAGCAACCATGGCTAAACCTTTGACAAATCTTTTCAGATAGGATAACAGGCAATTGAATTTAGAAACAGATGACCAAGAAGTGAGCACTAAAAAACCCTCCCGTTTATTACATGAAGCTTCAACAGGAGAAATTCTGTTTCCATCTTCAGGAAAAAAGTTAACAATTATGAAGTCACATATTGGAACGGTTATCCAGAGATGATGTGGAGACCCCATTAAGGTACCAAAAGTTTAAGTGGACAAGGATTTGAGCAACCTCTTCTGAGTTGGCCTTGCTTTGAATAGAGAAGGTAGACCTCCAGAAAGCTCTCTAAACAAATATTATTCTATATTTCTATGAACGATATAGATAAAATCAAACAAAACCTTCTTGTATATCAAAACATAATACAAACTGCAATTTTCTAACAATGAAGATGCAAGTTCACAGCATATACCTGAGTAAAGGCTCCACAGCTAGAAAGTATTAAAAAAAAAAAAAAAAAATTATTCCTCTAAAATTCTAAAGATAAACAGAAAATAAAATTTTCAAATCAACAACAGCAGTCCATAGGGGAAGCAGGAGAATATAGCAGGACAAGACAAGCCAGGACTCTTGAAATTGTTCAGAACGGCCCAGTAAATGGCCTACAAAATCTGATTTCAGCCATCATTTACAAACTCAAGCTGGCAACCTTTTAGTACTGTTACTTAATAGATTTTTCCCCCTCTGCATTTCTCCTCTAAATGAATTCCATGCAACTTCATAATGGAGAGCAACTGTAGTAAGAAAACTGAAAAGTTCTAAAATGCTGGAAGAAAACAATAAAATGTATTTTGACCAGAAGCAGTTGGCCTCCCCTATTCCCTTTTTAGTAAAAGCTCAAAAAAGCTTTGCACTCTGGACACTGAGATGGCTGAATCATTTAAATTCTGCTCAAGCATAAACTTTCTGACCTTCAACATGGTGAGGCATGACTATTTATACTTCTGCATCAATTCCATGTATTCAAGACATATTAAAAGACATTAAGTCCATAAACTTTACTGACCCTTTTCTGCTGCTTAGTTCATTAATGCTGAAATATATCAATCTAACAAATAAGTGGGTGATTACCTCTTGAAGAACCCTCTTCATTTTCAGAAGCAATGTCTTGACAGCCGTGCAGTCTTGCAGCATCAGTCTGAAGGGCAGAGACTCAATGCCTCCACCTTCTTCCAGACCAGCGAAAGGCCACTCCACAGATGGGCTGCCAGCCAGCTGGCTGACACGAGGGTACCTGGCTTCTCCTTGCTCCACCTCCTTCGACAGCTTCAAGGATAGATTCCTTGTGAGAGAAAACAGAAAGGTCAACACTAAAATATGAAAAAGAACTAATAATTTGGGGGGTGGTAATTCCTCTCAGCTTAAAGACACTTACACATTTGTTTTTAGAGACTGCTAGCATGAACAGCCTTTATAACATACATGTAGACACATGGTGCTAGCAATAAAATACACATTCATAAAAGGACCATATTCTACAGGAATTAAAACCGTGCTCTAGCTCACACCCTACAAAAGAAAGTTATTTTCTTAAAACAAAATATCCTACGGGCAAAACTTCTACAGGTCTATTTTATTTCAGTTGAGCTTTACAAAAAAATGAATCTGTCGTGCACTTTCAGAAGCTAAATCAAATCACAATCTTGCAGGTGCTTTCATTTAGAACTCAGAAAGAAAACTTTAAAAAAAAATACTCCCTTCTGGGCTGGCCCAGTGACATAAGATGAACCTACTATATTGTATAAAACAGAATATGGAATTTAATTAATCTGCACTGACTCTTAAGTTTAGTTACTACTAAAGCTATAAAAGCAGAACGTGAAACAAAACAAGTAAGTTGAGGGTGAGAATCCATTAAAGACACAGAAAGATTTTGATGGACTTTAAAGGTAATGAAACAGCATTATTTTGCTGCATAGCCACTCTCTTCCTTTAATATCAGAAAAAGTTATCTAACCATTTTTCCCATGATGAAGAACGTCATACTAAATTAACTCAGTGCAATTAAAGAAGCTAGCATATAAGCAGTGAAGAAAATCACAATTATTATTCATTTAAAATATTGTTCCAATTTTCTGTTCCATCTGAATTCTTATGCAACACAAAACTGACTCTGCCATAATTTGGAAGGACAAAGGACATTTTCCCACATAAGATTTTCCTTAGATTTGGTTTCATAGGATCCACAGACAAAACCAGATTCATGCCATTTCTTAAGACAAACAATTCCCACCATCATACTAAAACACCTAGAAATTAGGATACTATAACTATCTTTTATGGATCGTTCATTTTCATATTTTGATAGCTATGTAAATTGCAGTAAAAAGCCATGTTAGATCAAGCAATGTACCACAGAGATCACACACAACAGAGCCTCATGTTGGCCAATGGAACTAAAATTTCAGGCACTTCAAGACACATAAAACAACAAAAACTAGTCTATTTTAATTTTAAAATGCAATGAAACATCTTTGAGTGGAGCATTTTGCATCCCTTAAAATAAAAATATGGGGTGGATGGTAAAGTTGCTTTTGATTGAAGGATATTAAACCACTACTGTTTTATAGCCTTTAAACAAGACCCAGGCATAAATCACACAAAGAAAAAACAATTTATGAAACTGAAGTATCATAACATAGACCACTTTTAAAGGTTTATAAAAGAAGCCAAATTCGAGCTGTTGGAACCTACACTTGCGTAAGATGTATGTATCCAGAAAAGCACATTATTTAAATAAAGATGAAACAACAATGTTCTCTTTCTTCCCCACCCAGCACCTGCAGGCTAGAAGATGGATTATTCCTTAGAATATTCTGTACATTCACTTTGTAATTCTCACTGAAGTTTCATCTTCCTCATACTCCTCTACAGGCATCTATGTGGGTGCCATCCTGGCCCTGAGAAAGGACCAATTTAAGAAGTACTGGCTCCCAGGAGGAGTCTTTTACTGCCCATTGTCAGAGAGATGAACCTGGTATCACCAGCCATGCCCTGCTCCCCTGCGAGGAGAAAATCAGCAATATTGTTGGAAAACTATCCTCCCCTCTGGATACATCGTTTATGTAAAAGACATTGATGTACTGGAAATACAGCAATTCTGAATTTCAAATAAAGACAATATTTTCAGTTATTTCAGTGGGTTTCATGTTGCTATCACACTGCTCAACGCACAAAACTACCATCTTTTCGAACACAGAATCTTGCACTTAAGTATGAAAAGCACTGTAATAATATATTATTACAGTCTTTAAGAGTTTAAAATCTGACTGTTTCTTGAAAATGGTGACTCAGAGTTTGATGGTATACAGGAAACATTGAGATTATACAGTCCTTCCTGATAGTTCAGAGGTACTTTAACTGATCTGCAGCAGAAAAACTCTGCACTCTCTGATAAAAATCATTCTACTTGCTGCAGAAAAAAGAAGCTCATTTAAACTTCATTCCAGAAATAGTATTTCATCAAGTTCATTATTAACAGCATCTAGGTGGTCTGTTACATTATTATTACAGTAATCCACTGCAATTCATCTCAAAGCAGCAAGACATTTAGAAAGGGGGAAAAAACCCAATGGAATTCTTCCTAAATTACAAGTTTCCCTTCGTCAGTAAAACATCTCAGCCTCTGAAGCTGGAGTAGAGCTGGTTCCTTGACAGGTAGTGCAGGAGCTCCTTACAGATGGCCAGACCCCTCCATCTTCCTAACATGCATTCATTGTAATAAAAACATTTCACAGGCAAATATTATCTATGACAAATTTCTTAGGCCCTTGGAAAAAAGCCTACAAAGGTCTATTTTAATGACCAAAGCAATGTATTTCCTGTAAGTGACAACATTAACTACATAATATTATCAACATACAGTATTTCAGAAAGGTAATTTGGCCACTTTTAAATACATGGCTATGGCCTGAGCTCTAAATTCACCTGTCATATAGTCAGGCTAAGTTCCTACTTTAACAAAACCACACCTGAAAATGTTCTGAGCACTGGAAGTCAGTTTTAAAATGCTTCTGAAATGCCTTGACCCAACCCTGTTACCACTCTTCCCAATGATTCCCTGGCATGGTCTGGTTGTCACTACAGGTAAATTGGATGGTTCCCCTCCATTCTGGAGGATGTCAGTGGTGGAGATGTGCACTGAAATACCATCCCATACAAAGGTCACCTCAAATCCCTGAGCACTGCAATGGAGCCATGAATGACAACAGAGAAAAGGACACATATCCACTGAGCACCACAAATCTACTCCCTCATTTCTAATTGATACAAAGAATTAGAAGCTGCAATATCCACAGTCAGTAAAATGGTATTGCCATTAGGGCAGATTTCTATTTCAAAAGCCGTCTTTATTGAAATAGTATGCTAGCATTAAAATAATCAATCAGTAGCTTTCAGCATTTAATAGCCTCCATCAATCCAATGTAACTGCATGTTAACTGAGTAAGAGACACAGTTGTGCAGATCCTTTGAAAGCTCCTTTTCCCTAGGAAGCTAGAACAAACCCAATTTTCTTATACTAAAGAATTCCTAAAGGGTTTTATTTTTAAGAAAACATGGGGAAAAATGGAAAATAAAAGAGAGGAAAAAGGAAGGAAGAAAAAAAAAAAAGAAAGGGGACCCAAAGACATGGATTTGCATCTTGAGCTTGTTTAAGTCATTCTTCCCTTCTTACTGATCCTCAGATCAATGATTTTAAGAGCTTATGGTAATTTGAACCTCACTTACATAAAGATCCGCAGATTATGTGGACTTTAATCTTTTTAGTTTTCATCAGCAGTGCTCAAGATGTTGCTAAATCAGAATTAGCCTAAACTAATACAATTGGTTCCCCTGAGTCTGCTTCTCTTGATATCAGCTTAACAGAGGAGAACCCATGTAACACTGTTGGCATGAGGAAGGCTCTGAAAGCTGAGCAAAAGACCCCAGACTACATGAGAAGAGCTGAACACACCTTCTTTCCTCCCTGAGGTATTATCTTCTAAAGCAGGGTCTTAGAAAAACCCTTAAATCTCTAATTTGCAGTATTTAAGTGTGCAGCTGTGTGTGTATATACATTCATAAAGATAACATGTATATACACACATGAATTTTTATAGCTCTGTGTGTGCATATATACACATATGTGTATATATATATGTAGTTGTACATATATATATATGTATTTTTATGTGTTTATATATAAGTATATGTATGACATAAGTCATACATATACTTATATATAAACACATAAAAATTTGATCTTGGTAAGTTTGTCAAAAATGATCAAGTAGTTCTTATTTGTCCATATCTTGGCCCAATCTTTTACATTAGAAGAAAGATGTTTCATATGGAGGTTATGTTCTGAAATCCTATTTCATATTAATCTTGAAAGAAATATGGATTGAAGGCTTTCTCCCATCCAGAATTTTCTTTTTCCTCACTAACAGTAAATAGGTTTTCCTCCTTCAGAGAATTAACTAATTACTATTCTGATAAACAGCCCTCAGCTGGACCATGTAAGACATGTAAGAACGATTGCTTCTGCTTTTTAGAGGAAAGGCTGCCTACCTCAAATACTTCCAAAATTCAGCTGGAAGCATTCTGTAGCTCTCCTAAAATGAAGTAGATTACCCATGAAACCCTACTATCATTCCATATTGAATCTTAATCTGTGAGTGATTTCCTACTAACCTCATCTAGTGAAGAAACATGTTGTATCCCTAACAATCCACAACTGAAACACAGGGGACATATTGTGGAAAAAAACAAAGCACTCTCACCACATCTAGCAGCATTAAGG
Organism: Passer domesticus; assembly: GCF_036417665.1. NCBI lineage: Eukaryota > Metazoa > Chordata > Aves > Passeriformes > Passeridae > Passer > Passer domesticus. The sequence goes on along the minus strand of NC_087477.1, from coordinate 31,678,707 downwards.
CACAGACTTCAAAAAGCATGTTCCTAAATACTACAATGAACATATAAAATAATGTCCTGCTAGGTGCCTAAATGTTCTCAAGACCTAGTCAGGGAGGATAAAAAAATGGCAAGCTCCTCCCTCAGTTCTGAAAATACACGCTTTGCAACACTAAGGTAAAAACCTAACCAGAACTTAAACAGTTGGCTAATTACCCATATTAGCATTCTTTGGCATCAAAATTTCTACCTCTCTCTGTCTCACACAATTTCTCAACATGGCCTCTGTTCTAACAGAAACTGCTTCAGAAGTTGTAGGGATAAGATCTCAGAATCTTGTACATCAGTGTGTCATAGGGTACACGTTGTTTACCATTTTACATCTTTTAGAGGTGTGGATCCTCTATTGATGCTATGATTTTTCAAGGTCAGCCTTTCAGAGAAACGATGTCCAGCATCTGTCACTATCAAACTCTCCACCCACACACAAGTGTGCACACAAACTCTAATGGTCAGTGCTACTCTAAGTTAAGAGACTGTCACTTTTTCCATTAAAACTGCTTTTCTTTCCAAGGTTTATATCACAGTCATAAAGACATCCTTCGGGCTAGAACGTGGTGATCAAACTATACAGAATAGAATTTTTTTAAAAAAAGGTTTAAAACAATTTTTAAAAGCCCTCCATCTTCCAGCTGCTGCTAAAGTACAGCTCTTAAGGGCCTGTCAAGCATTTCTTTCCTTTCTCTAAACTCCACAGGAGTTAAGAGCTCTGTTTATATCCCCTGATCTAGCACACAACACTTCAAACTTCAACCCTTCTCTTCCTCCTGGAACCTATTAGGAAAAATTAAATGTAAAAAAATAGAATAAGATAATGTAATGAATAATCAGATAATGTTAAAAAATAGCTACTTGGAAAAGACCAGTGGGGTCTTTTCACTTTCAAATAGTAACAGTGCAGTAGTAAGTAAAGCAGCAAAGACAAACCAGCAAAAGTAAATGAGGCTGACTTGACACTGAGACTTTGGTAGCTCCAGTCTTTTTAAATTCTCTCCACTCCCTGAAAAAAACAAAGCCAGCAGGAGACCATTCTTGAAACCATTTTATAATTATTAATTAACACTATGTCTTTGTTCAGGACATCAAAAATAAATAACTTTTGCCTATTCCTGTCCATGACAGGGGAGTTGGAACTAGATGATCTTTACGCTCTCTTCCAACCCTGTGATTCTTTTATTTGGACAAAGGATACATCTCCCTGCAGACATTGCAGTGTTGGTAAAAACTACACACTTCTGACTGGATGCTGCCTCAGTACAGACTAAAGCTGAAGACACCTGGTGTTCTCTGAGTCTCACTCCAAATGCACTCCACACAACAGATCACCTCCACTGACCTGGGACTAGAACCACAACATTTTGATCCAATCTATTAACAACAGGCATTGAAACGTGTCCAGAAAACTTGACACTGTTGGAGGAAATGGGAAAAAATGAGGGGCAAATCCGTTTTGTCACTGTCACCTTCTAGATCAGAACAAAATTTCTCTTCACCTTTGCTCTAAATGCTTCAGTCTTTCCTTTAGAAAATGTGCAGATGCAACATTAAACTTTAAAGCTTTTACTAGGTTAAAAAAAAACCTCTGTAAAATCACAAAGGATACTGGATTTGATGTCTGCCTTCCAAGAAGCACAAGTAGTACACTCCTTTCATTCAGTTACCAAACTGGGTTTCATTACTTAAAAACAGATTGTCAAATGCTTCCTACTATATGTAGTATTTTTTGCTATCAAAACTTTATGAAATCCTGATCAAAATTATGTGCATTTTAAATGAAAGAAGAAAAAGGCAAGCAATTTTCTGTGCTCAATAAAAAGGTACTGAACTGTTAGTACAGGCTTTAGTGGAAAGATAGGTATGCTAAAAGGAAAGGTTATATTTGCTTAGTGCCAAGTAGAAGTCACAGACATGAGTAAGACCAACAAAGATGGACTTCCAGTGAGACCAGAAATCAAGTGGAAAATTCATGTACTTTTTAAAGGAGACAAGCCACTAACTTCAAACCTGTCTGAATTTGTGTTTAAATACCTGGGAAGCACCTAATCATATTATTACTGCCTAACCCAAGATATTATCTTTTGATGGCTATTAAGCATTAAAAACACTTCTGTGGAGCAAGCAAACAATTCATTATAGCTTGTGTTGGCCAAGAGGTTCATTGAGATGCATAACAGATTTTAAAAAGGTCCAATTAATATTTACTAAAATATCTTCAGCATTCTGCTGATTTTCCCTGTATCCTGCCTGTCTTCCCCTCATCAGGTGACTCAGGGAACTCTTCCTGGACTGGGTTCACTTGTAGAAATGTTTAAGTATCTGATCCTGCCAGGGCTTAAAACCAGATACAGACACCTAAATAATCATCCTACAGGTTATCATGCTACAGCCACACACATTCCTCCATTAGCAAAAATGTACATGTCTACAGGATTAGATGGCAGAGACTCAGAAAAAGAATAAAATGTCAGAGGAGCTGAGCAGTTAAGGGATGCCCTGTACAACAATTAGGTAGTTACAACTGTGTGGGTGCTCAGGAAAGTCCAACTAGTAACTAAAATTTAGCATTAACTATATTTTCATATAATGAAATATAAAGTCAGTAATAGAACATTATCTCCAAAATACTCACTAATTACAAACACAGCTTTCTGAGTGATGATACCTTTCAATACTCTTCAATAGAGCCAACACAACGTACTTTTATTTTGGTGAAAATATCTGATAAACCAATGTATCCCTTCTCCCTTCCCTCTAGCAGTTTTACAATATGGAGTAGAAAACTGTTGCATCTAAATTCAGAGGATACCATCCACCTATGGTATGTAGCAAACTTTATAAATATGTCAGGAGGAAACTGCAACTTTAAAACCTGTCCTTTTTCCTTATCACATACAACAGTTGGAAACTAATGTTAACATTAAAAGAGCTTTTATGTTAAATCCTCTTTTATGACCAATAACTGAAATCATGTAATGGATTCAGGAACATAATTTATAAAGAAATCCAGATCATGTATGTAACTACATATCCATTCCTGAAGATACCTATCTACAAGTGGGTTTTTTTTTCAAGGTTATATTGTATTCTTCTTAAAAGTTTTGGGGAACATTATGGAAGTGTGATCCACACAAAAGTAACAAAACTACACAAGAATTCCAGCACCAGTGCTGGTTTATTGCTTTAGTGAAAACAGCTCACACTCCATCATCTTAAAATACAAGAGTCTGAGAGCTTCACGAGCACAAAGATTTCTGAGGAACCACTCACCTTCCAAAGGCTCAAAATCTATCCTCCTCTCCTGAACACTGCACAGCTCCAGACACCAACTTACAAAAAGTGCCCCTAGCACAAACAGAGGCCAATAACTCAAGAAAAATCCCCAGCTACATACTGAAAGCCTATACATTGTGGGACCCATCGTGTTGCTTTCTTAAGAGTGTCCTGTCAAGCAACCAGAGCTCTTAAATTAACACAGAATGGTTTCACTTACAAGGCAGGTGTTTGCAATGTCTGCACTTGGAACCTAATTAGTGAAACTAAAGCCTTGCAACAGCACACGCTCCATTTTTTAAACAAAGGCATTAGAGACCAAACAAAAAGAAAGCAATAAACTAATTAATGTGTAAATTAACCTAATTGCTTTGTTCTCACATCATGTTATCAATCACTAAGTGCCACAGCAGAAACTTGTTATTTTATCATCTGGTGAAATTAGCCCGCCTACAGGCGATTTCTTTGACTTTGCCAGTATGGTCCTTCAGAGTTTTTATTTTTGATTGTAAATAACTCATTAAAAATAATCAGAATATTAAATTTCATTTGACTAGAGCACTGCAGTAGTGCTTCCATACTGTTATTTTACAGAAGAAAACATTTCTTGTCCTTCCTCTCCCCCATAATGTGGCCTGCTGTGAAAAAGGAAATCTAATGACTTGTCAAACTGAGGCCAGAGCCAGATGAAAAAGACAATGGTTTTTGATTTCCTTGACTATGAGGGACCCAAGCTCAGATCTCTGAATCACACTGAAAATATCTCTAAGTATTTATTTGTACACCAGCACAGAGGAGGAAATAAGCATGCTAAAACTTCAATACTACCTCAGCATTTCATGCTTGCAATATTTTTGTTTTGATGCAACACTGCTTGTCAGGTAAAGTGCCTACAAACCATGGACCATCAAGAAGCCTCATTCTCTCTGCAAGGCCTCCTGTCTCTCTTCACTTTGAGGGCATCAGGTCTACTGCCTTTTAACACTGGGTTTTGAGACTGTCATATTAAAATCCAATGCTTATTGCAGCTGTTTACTCTCTGGTTGCTACATTCTCTAGTTTGGGGACTTTGCTTGAATTACCTGAATACATGGGGCTACTACAGCAGCTTCTAATTTACAGAGCCAGTCTGCAGTTTAAGACTGAGAATAACATGAAGAGCAATATTGTGCAAAACTATGCAAGTTTAGAAAAGCTGCACCTCACTGAAAACATACAGCCCATGATTTGAGTTTGATGTCTGATCTTTACACTGCACATTTTCAAATTTTAAGCAGTAAATTACAGTTATATTTGGAACACAATTTCTCTTAATTTAACATTACTGCGATAACTTGTGCCATTAATTTATTAAAGCTTGCAACAAATATGATAATGAAAAAACACACTTATAAAAGTTGCTGTAAGGAAGTTATTAAAAATTTAGTATGATTATTAATTTATAATAGAATTTGTAGCATTTCTTCTGTGAAACCCTAAATGTACATTACATAATTGCATAATTAATACTTTCAGTTACTGATTTTGCCAGGAAAGCAGCCCTAATAATTATTGGAGTGAATGTTAAAGTTTGCTGTCTGTACATCAACTTATACAGATTAAAACTGGACTTGCCAACTCATTTATTTTCAAGGCATCTCACAGTATGACTCCAGCTTTTGGAATAAATTCCATTTTTAAAAATAAAATGCACAAAATGTCAATTTCTGGCCAGATAGAGCATGGCATTTTGATCTAAGCTCACCCTATAGATTTTGGATGCAGAAGACAAAGCACTCAAAAGATACATCCGTGCACATACAGACATTGTACAATCTTTGATGTTGAATACTGCTTGACTTATGAGTCTGAACCTTCTGTGGCAAGGCCATTCCCTGCCTGTGCTTTCAGGGACCAGAGATCCATCAGCCACTTGGACTGTCATTCATATTACTGGCCAGGCTGCTGTTGCCTAAATCTGACAGAGTAAACCTGAGGAACAACCTAGGATGTGAGTGTATTAAAAGGAAATATGTTGTAAAACTACACATTGGACACAGACAGACAAGAAAAGAAGAGCCACAACCCATGGTCAAGCAATAAAGGAAGGATGAACAAGAAAGTTGCCTGCTATTATCTGAATGCTGTGGGTTTTTTCTTTATTTGACTTGAGTCACTTTTTCTTTTTTTGTGGGTGTTTTTTGTTGTTGTTTTGTTTTTGGTTTTTTTTCATTTAGGGCTTGTTTTTTGGGTTTGAACACACAATGAAACATTTTGAGGACAACTGTGGAATCACAGATTGATTTGGGCTGTAAGAAAAATTAGAAGTCATCTACTCCAATCCCCCTACAACGTGCAGGAACATCTTCAACCAGATGAGGCTGCTCAGAGCCCCACCCAGCCTGACCTTGAATGTTTCCGTTCCAGGGATGGGACATCCACCACCTCTCCAGGCAGCTGTTCCAGTGCCTCACCACCCTCTTCTAAAACACTCCTTCCTTCTCGTATTACATCTTGTCCTATCACAAAAAGTTGTGATCCTGCTAAAAAGTCTGCCCCACTCTTATTACAGGAACTCTTGATGTTACAAATAATAGATAAACCAGTAGCAATCACTTATAGAACACAGTTCTTAGGCGGCCCCAAAAATCCAAAATCCAAAGACGTCCTTTCATCTGCATCAAACCAGTTATAAAAATTTTTACCACATAACTAAAGTTCTTCTTACTGGTTGTAACAGCAAGTTGATGGAAAGTGTGATCAAATCTTCAGACAGGAAAGAGGGCACTGAAGTCCTATGGAATGCAGAATGCATATTTTTAGTCACTTCTTCGAGTGGCCAGGAATTGTTCATATTCCTCTGAGGCAATATTGGAGAGTAGGGATATCTGTCCTTGATATTTTTTATTCCATCTCACTTGGTTGGTCTACTAGGGTACCTACAGCCTGTGTACCTGCATCTGCCACACTTAACATCTGGCAGCAACCTCTCAAAACTGCTAAGGAGCTGTTCCCACAAAGGAAGAAGATTCTCTCCTTACACACACCCCCAACAAGCCTCCAGCTTTCCCCTGAAAGGTTCCATGCAGGCAGCACAATAAACTCACATAACTAAGCACGGTGAAACTACATTGACAACGGGGTGATTGACCATCAGGTAGTATGAGGGTTTCAACACAACTCCAAGCATAATCTATAAGCTTTTCTCCATCCCAACAGGACTACTCTCCATCTTTTGCTGAAATACATTTTCAGCTTGTCCAGGGTCATACAGCAAAACAATAAGTTTGCCAGCAAAACTTAGCAGCAGAGAATTAAATAAATAAGCTTTCCCTTAGAGACATTTTTATTAGTTCTAGAAGCAGCATTTTGAAATTTTAGTGTCATTTTTCAGACTAAATGAACCCTGATGGGCTGAAGCCGGCATTTCTTCTACACAACATCATTTATCAAGTTTTTTTGTTTCATTTTCAAGAACAAGTGCAATGTTGGAAAAAGACAAACAGAAATGCCTAGATGAGAGCACAGATTAAACAAAAATCTATTCTAAATTACTAATTACTTTTATAAGACAGAAAATACAGTAAAAAATAATTAACCTATTGCAGATTGTTTTTGATTGAATAAAGGCTGTCACAAGAATAACTCAGAGATGAGTGAAGCAAGTCATTTAAATGCAGGCAAAAGCCATAAGTTAGAGGACTAACACTTTTATCCATGTGTCAGAAAACAGAGATAAAATAGTCAGAGCCTCCTGGACCTCTGATTGGCATTTTTAAAACTCTCAGTGAAAGGTAGGAGGTCTTTTTACTCCTCCTCCTCCTCAGGATAAGCTAGTGGAGTTTTTGACATGGAAAACTTCCATGGTACAAGCCATGTTCTCTTGCAATAATGAAGAGGAGAGAAAATGTGGAAATATAAAGCTGATGCAACAGGAGTATTAACTTCATTTTTAGAACAAATGAAGTGAGGATAACCAAAGAAATAACTGCAATTCTCACGCCTTTAAGTGAAAGAGGAGACTTTGCCTTTTCCAAACTGTGATCGGCTCACTACCAACAGGGAGGAACCCTGTGGATCCTACAAGGACAATTAACTTACACAAGAATAAATGATCATCTCTTCAGAACACGAGCCAGAGAATTCACTTGCATATTTATTGCAGACACTGCAGTATCAATACAACTGTTGAGGCAACCACTGAAACAAATAAAAGTTGTAAGGAAGAAAGTTTTAGATGGTGTACCTTCATTAGCCTCTACCACTCTTTGTTTTCATCCTGCTTGGCTGATTGAGACAACCAGTAATGTTATTTGTGTAGACAACATTTTTCCCCACAGCATCATCTAAAACAATAGGCTGAGCATTCTATTCTTAATTACTTTATTTTCAATTGTTTGTGTGCTATAAGTTTTTTAGAAAAAAGAGTCTGGCATTTTAATTGGCTTTAAACTCCACTACATCAACACTCAGTGGGAAACTACAGTTGTAAATGGCAAGGAATAAGAGAAGTGATAAAATAGCAATTCCACATCTTTACTGATGTGTTTACACCTGTCTCTTTATATCTATCTTCATCACTGAAATCTCTGCAAGTTTGGAAAATACATACATTCTTTTATTTAAAAAATTCCAGGAATTTAACCATCTAAACCAAACCACAAGTGCTTTTGTTTATAGCCCATAAGATTATCAACAGAATCAGGTGCAAAATGAGTATTAGAGATGGTAGCTGGAAGTTCTGTCATTTTGTATCTATACATGCTCCCTCTTTTATTCTTGATATTGACAGCAAAAACAAAGCCCTGGATAAGTGCACTGCTCATTTCAGGCACATAATTTAAAAGACATAAACCTATTTGCCACTGAAATACAAATTTCTCTTTCTAAACTAGGAAAAATCTCTTCAAGTTTTTGAATAGCACACTGTCCAGTTTAAGAGAGGAAATTTAAAGGCATCAATTACAAATAACACCTGGGGCTACTGCTCTTATATGAGAAATATTTGCCATCTTAATAACATAACATAGGCAAGAATTCTTCTTTATATCATTGCTTAAGTTGGCACATTTTATCATCACACTAAACTATTCCTTGAATATGAAAAGAAAGTACTGAGCTTCTCATTAGCGCTACTGGCTACAGAGGCAATAATTTTAAGGCAGTCCTACATCCAAATGCTGTAATAACACATAAAATATTTCTTGAGAAGTTTTTAGAGAGGAAGAAAAATAATATAGAGTGAACATATAAGGAGGTACTGTTGAAGGACATCCTCTTCCCAGCCTGGGGGACACTACTTCACCTATGTTCCTGCAGTCTATCTCCGTGCATGTTCCAGCTAAGAATGAGATCAAAAGCAATTTCCTATTCTGCTGAGGCATTTCAGAGCTTGTCAAACTATTTGTGCAACTTCTGCTGTGGTCTCTCCTGACTTTCTCCACTGAATTTCAAATTTCAACATCTAAGTGGGAAAAAAAGTCCATTTTCAGGTAACTTGCTGTCAGTATTTGAGTGACAAAGCAGAGTTTAAAAGGGGAACTTTTGAAAAAAGTCTTCTATTAGAAAAACTGAAGAGTAGGGGCAGCTCTTGCACTGGGATCTGTAGGGCCCATCACTACCAGAACAGGTCAGCTTGGTCAAGTGCTGCTCAATCATTTACCCTGGTGTTAAAGGCACAATGGACCTGCCAAACACCAAACCCAGCACTGCAGAACATCACAACCAGAAGTATATTTTGCCTCCCTCTGTTTCGTAGCTGTAGAAATCAGGATGAAGTTTTAGATACATACAAGGAGCTCCATGTAGTAGGATGCTGGTCTCTACCTAGTGTGACAAAGGCTACTGCTGATGAAGGGAACATTTTAGATGAAAAAACAACTTTCACTTATGATGTGAAGGTGTGAATGTTATCCAAATTATCTCACTGGATTTACTGCATGAGGTAATTAATGCTGCTTCTTGACTGATCCAAGATTCCTGGCAGAGGTGTACAAACTGCACTTAGGTAGTAGGGGAGAGTGGGAGGAAGCTCTCAGCCACAGAATCGATGCAGGGGCTCAGGTGAAAACAGGCACAACAAGTGAAAAAGGACATATAATAAAAAATACTCCCTTGCTCAAGGACTTGTGTGTGAAAGCAGAGGGTATAAAAGAAAAATTATCACCTCATTTTGTGCTGCTAATCCCCCAAACTATCCTTCCAAACACATTCCAGTAATGCCAGACAGATGGCAAAGAGTGATTTCAGTTCCAGATGAAGACACCTGGCTAAAAACCTTATTATTAGTTTCCTTGATTCTACCAAAGACATTCAAGAACAATTTTCCTTGCTACTGTTTTCTAACATTTCTTTATACTTCCCCCATTGCTTGCAAGTGACAACACCTTGCAAATGGGCAAAGAGGTTTCTGCATTGCAACTCATTTGGGCAATACAGTCATAAGAAAACATAAATATTGTTTGAAGATCTAAATGACATTTTTTCCTTCTCTTTAGAGAGGACTGCTTGGAAGCAAAGAAGGGCAAAAAAGAGTATTTTTTCACTGCCTGAATGCAAAAAACAGGAAATCCTACTTCTGTTTTGGATATTCTTTCCAAACTTATTGCTCTGTTTTGAAAATCCTACCAAGCATCAAAGCCCAAGAGCCACACCAGATTACCAATCCACTACTCATCACTGTTTCCTAGTAGCAATAATGATTGGAAAGACAAATAAACATCAAGACAGTCATTTCATAAGGAAGTGAAGCTGAAATAAAACATTCACTGAAACACTAGTAAATAAATAAATACAATATGAACCAGTTCTAGAAGAGAAAAATCAATAACTGAGTATGAAATTTACAGTAAGAGCAATTTGACATAGAGAATGACAGCTCTAAAGAGCAACAGGAAGAAAGTGTAAACATGTACAGTATCTGGATGCCCAGTGATGAGAGGCATCTGTGCCTTACTTTATCACCCAGGACAAGCCAAAATCCAGAAAGAGAGAATGACAACCCTGTTTTACAAACTACACGTCCCAGTCCCGCAATCGAAGAACATGTAAGTGACAGGACAAAGGAGACTAAATACAGGTCTTTTAAGTTCCACTTCAGTTTTGCATCACCTGCGATATTATACAGCTCCAAGCAGACTGATTAAGAACTACGAGGTAAGCATACAGTGGCAGGCAAGTCCTGACTGACAGCCAAGAATCATTGTCACTCACACACAGATGAAAATCTCAAGCATAGATTATATCTTTCATCAAAATTGACTTAAGCAAGGTCATATTTGAACCCCAGCTGGCACCCAAGCAACATGCTTAAACGCCCACCAGTGAGGCAGCGGAGATAATCAAAGAGTCCAAGTGAAAAAACACTTGTGGGTTGAGCTAAAGACAGTTGAATAGGTAAAGCAAGAACTGTGCACGCAAGCAAAGCAAAACAAAGCAAGGAATTCATTCACTGCTTCCCACGGGCAGGCTTCCCATGTTGAGCCATTCCCAGGAGAGCAGGGTTCCATCACATATAAGGGTGACTTGGGAAGCAAAACACCATCACTCCAAACATCTCCACTTCCTCCTTCTTCTCCCATCTTCATATGCTGAGCAGATGCCACACGGTCTGGGGCATCCCCTTGGTCAGCTGGGGTCACCTGTCCTGGCTGTGTCCCCTCCCAGCTCCTAGTGCACCCTCACACCCTTTTCCTGCACAAATCTAAATATAGCCCCAAACCAGCAACTTAGGGGGGAAAAAAAAAACCAAAAAAAAACAACTCTACCCCAGCCAAAACCAGCACAAGAACTTCTATATCAGATCTCGAAACAAAAACCAAAGCATTTCAATGAGCAACAAGTTAATCTGTAAAAACTCTTTAACAGAAATTATACACATTTCTGCCCCAGTTGTATTTGGGCATAAACAGAAGAAACAAGAGGAGAGGTAAACTGCCATTTTAACACCTTTTCCTTAACAAAAAAAAAAAAAGATCCTGATGAGATCATGAAATTCAGCACTAATTTATCCAGATTTATTACTTTCAAGAAACCATCACTCTCAGATTTATCTGATTTCACACTATCTAGAGTGGTTGCAAAACATACTAGCTTTAGTTTAGAAAACAAAATTAAAAATAGACTTAAAATTTGGCATGACTGGTTCCTTCTCTGATGTTCCTTTGTTGCAATTTTTTTCAAATTACAGCCATGACATTAATCTTCTAAGTACAGTATTTTTAGCTCATATCTAGAAATATTTAGTCCTTTTTGAAAATTTATTTTATTTAAATCCACTCCTACATAGTAGAAATAAAATGATGGAATACATGTTACACATCATTCTTGCACATGGGGCAAAATGAAGAAGTAGCTGCTCAGCTGAGAAGATTTTTTTATTATAGAAATAATATGGGGACAGAAAAGAAGAAATACATATGTAAGACAAAATATGCTGAGTAGAAAGGGACTCACAAGATTCATCCAGTCCAGTGTCTGGCTCTCCATAAGACCATCCCAAATAATCTTAGAAATTTCAAACATTACCTTATTGCTGCTGCAATTCTAATTGTATGATCAGTAAAATATTTTAATCAGATGAAGAAGTTAAAGATTCTCTGCCACACAGTGTTCCTTTACAGACCTGACATTTACACCTATCTGTTTATATCCTTGTAGGAAAGTGCATAAAAGCAATAGGTGAATCAAGTCACTCTATACAATCTCATTTGGAATAAAATCCAACTATTTATTTCACTTAATGTGAAAATCCTTTCTAACCATTAATGTTTTCATAACGAGTTCAGTCTTCACTGTCAGAAAATTTTAAAGCCCAGAGGGAACTTTAGAAGCATAAACAGGATTAAGATTTCTTGTTGCTTTTTATATAACGCATTTCATACCCCAGGATGAAAAATCTTTGTGTATGAACGTTCCCATAAGCCTTTTCCAATGCAGATGCTTTTCTTTTTTATCTCAAAACACAAAGTATAAATAGCAATGACAGAGTTTCAGCCTTCATGTTGTTAGTTTATAAAATAAATATTAAAGATCACATAAAGGGACACTTCCCATTATAATAATGTACAGCAGACAGCAGGCTTTGGTTCACTCCCTATGGAAAATGTGCCACACATGCTCTTCTCTATAAAGTACATAGCTGAAATATTCAAATTGTGAAACCTTTGTTCCTGCATTTAAATTGCCTTCTCAGTATTGTGTGCCAGAAGGGCTTGTTATGCCAACAGGAATGCAGTCAGGAGAAAAGGAAACAGCAGGAAGTCAGATGTGAATTTGGTGTTACTCTAAGATGTATAGAATACATTAAAATACGAAAATCAGTAAGACAAAGCATGAGGTAAGCCACTGCTGCAGCTATCAGATGTGGCAGGTATCTCTGAAACTGAGGCAAGCCTGGCAAAGCAGCTGCAATTCTTCCAAAGTGAGGTTTGATGGGGCAATGGCCAGGCTGACCTGCTGGCAAAACACAAGAAATGGCTTTCTCACTGTGATCTCCTTCCCTCCTTCAGCAACACTCCATGAACAGACACCTCTACATAAACAATTTTCAACAGAACTCATTCAGAGAGACCTCAGTTTCCCAAAAATCTACCATGCTGGCTGCACTTAAAACACCAACATAAATCTTCCAATGTAGTTTAGTTCTGTGTCAATTTATCAGTCAGGACAATATTATCTTTGTAAGCTTTCTGGATGACAGGTAAACCACTGTTAAACACCGAACACCTGAAATAGAAAAATTAAACACTAGATTTTCTTTTATTGCTCAGTTGTAACAGCAGCTGTTTAATTCTACTTGACTGAACTCATTTTTCAGTGTAAAAGTAAGCATTCCAATTAGTACTGCAAACAAACAGTTGGAGTGAACTTTTTAGAGCTTTCTTTTTCATTGGAAATGTTTAAAAAAAGTTGTCAGTACTGAATCTGAATAAACACACACTGAAAAGTTAAAGGCAATCCATGAATGGAGTCTGCTAGGTCCTGTTATCCTCATTGCTCTGGTGATATGGAAACTGCAACTAAAATGCATGATCTAAGTTTCTGCTTTGGACTAGAGTAAAGACATGACTGAAAAGCCAAAGTAAGGAACCCCCTTCAGAGTTTGAAATTCTTTGCATAGCTTTTTTTCCTGCTTGTTGCAGAAAGTGAGACTATGTTTTCTTTCCTCGACAAAACTGCTGGTATATTCTAAATGGAAAGCTCTCTCCTTGATAGTAAATTTTTGAGGCTGTTTGCACTTGCAGTCTAAATTTTAGTCAATGGCATGGGCTATACTTTCATAGCATCTAAATCCTGTCAGAAACACACTCACAGCTGGACAAGAGTTTAGCAGTGTGAATTTTGCTGTTCTTGGTTTCATGACTCTCAAAGTGTTTAAAATTAATATATTTTACCCCTTGATCAGTGACATGCCATCCCATGGCTCATCACTACCAAGCCTGGTATTATCCCCTTCCTCTTTCAAATCTAGTTTCAGTCTATTTCAGTAAGCCCTGTTTACTCTTAGATGAAGATTCTTTTGCCCCTCTGAGACTGTTGTACCCGGTCTCTTGCCAGCAGGCCTGGTGTCACATAGACCAACCCACAAGTACAGAACCCAAAATTCTCCTGGTGACGCCAGTCACCGAGCCTGTTACTGGTCAGTGGGGTCTGCCTGCTCCTTCCAACATCACTCTCTGCACCTGGTGAGACAGAGGCTTTACTACTTGTGCTCCTCACCTCTTAACTAGTCATCCCAAGGCCCTGACATCTCTTTTGATTGCCCTTGGACTTCTAACTGCAATTTCATCACAATGCATGATGCTCCAAGAATAACAGTAATAAGGATCCATTTCTACCACATATCAGGAAGGGTAATTTTCTCAGACTTGTGAAAAAGTAAGAAATTGAACATTTACTCAAACACAGACAAAATCACATAATATAACAATAAGTCCAAGAGGAAAGAGATAGAAGTGACTTTCCAGGACTGCAGGTATTTCAGCTATTTTTTTCCAATATAGGAGTTTATGTAAATGGAAGAGCATAGTGCATATAAAGTCTGCAGTCCAAAAGCTTTTTTTAATGGGTGAGAATGTGAAAATCTCAATTCAGTGCAGGAAAAGACATTGAAAGAAAACCAGAAAGAAAGGGCTAATCTATGAAGTCCATACCATATTTATAGTAGCTCCCTTCAGGACTACGGTACTAGTTTGTGGTAGAAAGAAAATTCTTCTAAAAAAGATAAATTTCTACATGGGTGAATGCACCTAAAAACGTTTCAATGAGAAGTTTGGAGTTTGTGTCCTTTTAATAAACAAACAAGAACAGCAGCTTCAAAATCAGTCCTTTTTTTTATTATTTTTTCCCTGTCAAGTGAATTGTGGGGGTTTTTGCTACAGGGGATATTAGACAGTGGTTTGAAAGAGAACATGGCAGACTGTAGCTGAACAATGCCCAGTGAGAGGTAGCAAATCAGTTGCATCCTATTTACCATTCTGAGCCTTCTGAAGAAGAAATTACTAAGATGAATTTGTACCAGGGAAGAGGTTAATCCTTAGCCTTATCTTTCCAAGTTTAAAATCCATTTTGAGGCTTAGTTCCTTAGTTTTGGATTAATCACCTTTGCTTTAAAATATTTTTGTGGTTTTATTTCTTTTGCCTTTGTTTCCTTCCTCTTTACTTCTACCAAATCTACATTGTCTACTTTCATCAATATCCTTTTGATTTCTTCCTTCATTTTGTTTCCTCATCTCTACCTCACAAAACATATAGCTTTTTCTCTTACAGTGGCAATGGTTTGCCATGAAAAACATACCACCAGAGAAATGTATTAACTTGTTCAGACTTGCTATCAGGTCTCTGACATTTTCCTAGGCCTGACTGAATCTGTAACACTTGGTGATTTTGCAACCTTTAATTTCACCTTCTGCTGCTGCTCTTCTCATACCTAAAGTTTTCACCTTTAAAGTCTACAGATACCTTTCAAATTGAACGTGAACCCTCTGCTTTTATCACAGCATCCATTCTAGATTCTACCAGAAACTCCTGCTCTGCATCTTAATATGTCCTGGTTGCATACCCATTCCTTTTAATTTCCTCTCCTTGCTTCAGCTTTTGCACATGCTTTGCTATTCCAAAATTAACCAGAAAACTACATTATTTAAATATAGCTTGATGACTTAGTATGCCATTTACTACTCTGCCTTTCCTTCCTAGCATACATGCATGTAATTATCAGTGTAGGGGGTAAAAGCCTCCCCCATGCCTGATAAGGCCCAAAATGTGGCAGTGGAATAACTGACCAACACGTTCTCCTACCTCCTAATTACCTGCAGAGATAAATTCTACCTTTCCTTCTACCAAACTCCCCTTACCAAAGGCTCCTCTGAAGACTTTGTTTTCCAAGATGACAGCCTTGCTATTCAGCAGTAGAGAGATTTACCACTCAGAAGAAAGCACCTCAAGCAATACTAGAGCACTGCATAGATTTTCTGGATGCATTCTGCAAACTGGCAATAATTCAGTCCCATAAACTTCAAATTGTTGGGGGACAACAAGTACCAGCAGGATCTTGTCACAGCACATTAAGAGGTTGAGGGAATGATGCTGTATCATATAGTGTTTGACAAAGCAACTCTGCTGACGCACCTCCTGTCATGACGTTTCTTGAACAGAGAAGGGGACAGCAGGAACTGTGGCAAAGAAAACTGCAGCTCCTTTAAGATCCCAATGCTATGCTTCTTTCTGATGAGAGCTTTAATGTCACCAGACCACTGGTTGCAGTGCAATGAACATCTTGCTGTTCTGGGTTCCACAGTTACTCTGTCAGGTTCCATAGTTACTGATGTGGCATGCTGCACTATCTTAATGTTGTATTTTGTGCACTGGTTAAGAGGTACAGCTCAAAATTTGTTGGCAGGAAACTCACTCATTATGGATTATCAGCACAATCTGTTCCCTATCTGTCACCAGTCAAGAGACAAGGTTTTCAGGCAGGCAAACAATTAGTTTTGTCTATGTCAGGTGGCTGATCAAAGCCTAGGCCCTAGGATGTAGGCCATATATTTATTTTCTGTAAAGCATTCACCTCAGCTGCAATGGTTGTGTATACCCTTGTGAAGCTGGAGAATGCTTACAAGAGCAAATTGCCATTCATTCAGCACACCTAGGAAAGGTATGTAATTTTACAAAGTTTTAGAAAAGTCTGTTTGTTTATGTATTTATTTTATTGATGGCAGGAAGCAGTTGCTTTCTTTTGTTTTTTATGAACAGGAGAAAAAGTAGATTCAAACACTGATTGTCTACTTACCAACCTATTTATAGAAAATAGAAAAGGTTTACTAGCCACTGCCACTGAGAATAGAATTCAGCTACAGAAAATTCATTACACCACATCTCACAGGGAAAATCAATTAACCCAGGAAGGGTCTCATCAGTTTTGATGTGAAGTGCTTCACAGTGCAGCTACTGCTTTTTTTTTTTTTTTTTTTTTTTGGAGATCTCTCTGCTAGTCTCTTAAATGGGCTTTTCTACAATGAAAAGAAATTAAACAGCAAGAAGCATAAAGTGAGTTGTATCAGCAATTTGTGAGAAAATAGCACTGAAAAGTTGCTTGAGAATCAATATTACAGAAGCAGTTTTCAGTTATTCAGCTGCTTATCAGGAAGCAAAAATCTGAACTGTATTTCCTAACATTTTTTTGGGCTCATATCTGCGTGGCAACTAAAACCTTTGAAAAAGAAATCTTAGTGCCCATCTAATTTGGACTAATTTTTTTTCATTGTCTTAGTCAAACAACATGAATTAAACCAAATGGCAGAAGCATGGTTTGCTTTTGATTTAAAAAAATCTTCATGCAAATGATGATATAAAGCCAAATGTTTCACAGTTAGAAATTTAGGGCCGTGTATCATTTTATTGGCACAGTAAAAGGCTACAGCCATATTAACATTACTGTGTATAAAGTGTCAATTTGCCTTTTAATGTCCATCCTTCTCTATTGAGAACCATGAAAGTCAGTCTTTTGCTGGCTTTTGAACAACT
The DNA here is from genome assembly GCF_036417665.1 of Passer domesticus. Classification (NCBI taxonomy): domain Eukaryota; kingdom Metazoa; phylum Chordata; class Aves; order Passeriformes; family Passeridae; genus Passer; species Passer domesticus. The sequence continues at coordinate 31,661,395 of NC_087477.1, read as the reverse complement.
GCTAACTTCCTTTGGCTCAAAACATTTGATATACTTCCTTTCTCATCCACATCTGGGGCCAGCCATAAAATGTACAGCACAAGTTAAAGAGTGAAGCACTTGAAGGGTTATGGAGACTCTTTATTTCCCCATCTCCGTGTTCACTTCTGTGCCTTCACACTTCATTTGTGTGCCATTACTAAGGTACGATGAGGGCCAAAAGATGGTTTAGTAAAACTGAACAGAATAATAACAAGTGTCTCAAATGTCTGCAGCACAAAAGGGAAGAGAAGAGCTCATATTACTCAAGTGCTTTCAAACTCAGCTCTCTTCTTCTGTTGTGCAGTGAGAAGGGTGAGGACACCATCAGCTCCATGAGTGTCCTACAACCCCAAGGTCCACTCCTGGCACAAGTCAATTTATACTCCTTACCCCTTCATCTGCCAAGAGCAGCTTCTGCCAGGAGGTAAAGCCCTGTCTTTCTGCTCCCAGCCCAAAGCTATGGATGAAAGAGGATTCACCTGATCCAAAGGTACATAGGATGTACGGCGCAGCTTTTGAACCCAGCACTTCAGGAAAGCCTCCAGAGCTACTGGAGAATATGTCAGCCCCTACCACTTCCAACAGTAACTGAGCCCCTGGCAGAGCTGAGAAGCCATAGGGTAAATGAGACTTGGACAGCATCTATCCTAAAAGGAATGGTATTGGAAGAGACTGATACCACAGGCAGTAATGTGATAATCTGCTGTGCAGAAGGCACTGTACTACAATTCCTGTGTGATCAACTAAAAAGGTCAGAAAATGTAATGCTAAAATTATACAGTAATTTTCCGTTGCTATTAGTAAAATTATTGCTTTAGGAAAGTACCTAAGAAACAACCATCCAAAGAAATGATAAAAAATGATGGCTTTGCAAAGCTGGAATCACTCTGCTCCATCTGTCCCGGGGTGAATTAAAAGAGAACACATTTCACATTCCAAGTTTGAAGTATTAACAGCCTGGAAAGCACCATATGGATTCTGGCATTCCCCAGTTAAGAAAAAAAAAAGAATTAAAATACTGACTATGAATCGTTAAAAAGACAGACTGAGGGGTTTTTTTCTTATTGTGAAAATGTAGGTCTACATGACTGAAAATGTTTAAAAATAACAGAAGTTGTTACATTGCACAGTTACTCTGAAACAATCCTCCAAAACGCCTCAAATTTTTCTATTGCTTTTTGTTAAATTTCTGCAAGTACTAGAGTATTTCAACAGAAAAAAGCAATTGCAAAGTAAAATCTGCTTGGTTTTGGTATTTGGTGTCTAAGTAATCTTGTCAATAAAAGATAATTAGGTGCATTTGTCCTCAGAATTCCACTTTGGTCAAGCTTCAGAATAGGAAATGCATCAGTACGATGCAGATATAGACTGAATACTAAGAGCTGAAACCCTCAAGAACAGAATCAAAAGTTATAATTATAATGAAAGCAGTGTAATAAAAAAAGAAATGACAATTTACATTTGTGAATTAAATTTTCTTCTCTAAGTACTAAGAAAAATGCAAAACTTATTGCAGGCAGCAATATTCAAATAGATACTTATACTTTTTTTTTTTTCTCATAAAGAAAAAACAAGCCTAAAGCTAGTAGCAGACACAATTTTTGTTCCTTAACACATCTTGTAAAACAGTAAAATATAGTATACATGATTTGAAGCAAATCCTGTAATGTGTCATAAAGGATGCTATAGTATGCTGTAATCAATTAGAGTACAGGATAGAAAAGGCACTTTGTTTCATTATCATTGTTTATTATTTATGGCAAAAGCAAAAGAAATTCGTAAGAAAACCAGGACCAAACATGCTGAACATGACAAATATACATAACAAAGAGTGCAAATAGGAGCGACATCTTCATTCTATGAGCAGTAACAACATTCATGATGAAAATGGTAAACTCTGCTGCCATTTGCATGTTTTTATTTTGGTGTTCTGCAGCAAATGACACTTCTTCAGACATAAACTGCCTTTTAAAAATAAAACAGGAGAATTTTAAATGCAAATTTTTTACATCTCAGCACAAAAACATCCATCGTTAGAGATGGTACTGGCATCAGAAATGATAATTATACCATTGCTTGTTTCTGCAGCTTAAGGAGTTCAGAATTTCTTGGAGCTGTTTAGCACTTCATAGCACTGTTATCAGGCTGCCTAACTTGTCATAGAAGGAGAATAAGCACTAAGCACAGTGTCGCATTCTAAGGAATATCAGAGAATGGTTTGGGTAGGAAGTGAGCCTTAAGGACCATTGGGTTCCAACCCTCCTGCCATGGGCAGGGACACCTTCTACTAGACCAGGCTGCTCAGAGTTCCATCCAACCTGGCCTTGAGCACTTCCAGGGATGGAGCATTCACAGCTTCTCTGGGCAACCTGTGCCAGTGCCTCAGCAGCCTCTCAGGAAAGAACTTCTTCCTGATATCTAACCTCAACCTACCCTGTGCCAGTTAAAGAGACTCCCCCTTGAATCCTCGCACACCCTTGTGAAATCCCTCTCTGGCTGTCCAGTAAACCCCTGTTAGGTACTGAAAGGCCGCTCTGAGGTTTCCCTGGAGCCTTATCTTCTCCCAGCTAACTCAGCCTGTCTGCAGGAGAGGCTCTAATAGGTAATAATATGAAATAACTTATAAATATAAAATTAGAAAAATAGACTGACCCATTCATTCTGTTCATTACAGATTAAATTACTGGCATCCCAATGCCTTTCCAACAGTATGCGTTCCCTACTGCCAGTTTTCCTTAGCCTGAGACAGCACAACTGCCCAGCAAAATGAATGCCACCAAAGTTTTTGTTATTCATTTTGCTTCCCAACAATTCTGCTAATCTAGAGGAAGCATGTTCAAATATAGTTTTGAAAATTAAATATGGTATATGCTGCCTATGATAGGTAACTAGACCGTTAAAAATGAGCTGAACCTCAGTGAAGGGGGAAAAAACCTAAAGTCTAGTTTTTTTCCTTCTTAGAATGAAATTAAGTAAGCTTTTAGAGGTAGATATTAAAACGGCAATATAACACAAAAATATCTCATGTTGAATTCAAACTTGCAAGGCCCATTTCTAATGTAACCACCAGTATTACTATGTCTCAAAAAGGGTGAGCTTCAAAAATATAAGCTGATACTTTTTTTTTTGTCATCCGGTTTGGTTTTTTTCCCAAGAGAAAGAAAAAAGGACTGGAGATAAGAAAACCACTAGGTCTTGTAAATAACCTGCTCATACTTGCCTAAATCTACTGCTTTGTTCTGACACACATATTTTGTTTGGAAGTGACATAAAGAAAAATTGGATTCTCTTCCTCATAATGGCTGTGGATTCAACCATATTTAGTGATATATATCAGAAAGATTAAGAAATTAGGAAAAATGCTTAATTTACAATTTGAGCTATTATTATATGTAACATGCAATGCATGGAATTTCAGATAAATTGTCATAAAGATGCAGAAGACAAAGACAGGAAATGCTATTTAGTAGGAATAGTCTGATTCCTCTATTTTATTTTGTTGACGTCTACCTGCATTCCTACAGCTCTTGTCTGCTAGTTTTATTCATTTTAGACATCTTAAAACCAAAGCATTACACAGCTAAATAAAGCAAGGACAGTTAGCCAAAGAATTACAGGCAACAAGCTACTGAAATTATTACCCACAAGAAAGCCTTTAATCCATGGATGGATCAACATATGCACTAAAAATTTGTACTAAATATGTACTAAAAACATGTACTAAAATTACTTCAGGTATTCTCTAGGAAATATTCTTCACGTATATCATGAAAAGTTCCTTTAAGGAGCTAAGAGCACATCAAATGTGAAAACTAAAGAGACAGCCAAGTTTTAAATGTGGCCACTGTCACCACAAATACAGAACCAGTTCTTTCCACCAAAATACAACTTCCATGACATGAAAACCAGGTTTCACCTACATGCTACAAAACAGAAATTGGACTTGGTCTGACAATTTTTTAAAGGATTATTTTGCTTTTATATGCATGTGACTGAATGAATCCTCAATGACATCTCTACAGATCTCTGAGGTTCAACTGTCCAGGCTGTGGTAATGTTTTCAGCTTTTTCATAAATACAATGTGAAGCACTCTTCCCTTGTGACCTGCCAATTCAAACTGCAGCTCTTCAGATTATCATTTGTATACCAAAAGATTTCCCCAAGTGAATGAAATTTGATGCAAAGAGGGAAGTCTTTCTTCAAATACAGATGTTCTTTATATTCTTCCTTCTCAGAAGAACAGATGCAGAAGCAAAATAGCATAAATTATGATTGACCTCAGCAGGAATAATTTATGCTCCTCAGCCACTTTATGTGCTTAGCCAGGAGGGAGCTGTCTGACTGTATGAATTTTTACACATCTTTCAGCTAATTTACAGATCTGGTGTAGAACTCAAGGACGTTATAAATATTTGTGGCATCCTCTAAAGAACTTCTGGTTCATAAACCAATTAATCTATTACAATGATCCACAAATTATCCCCTTCATCTCCAACAGAAACAATCATCATTTTATTGAAAAAAAAATATAGGAGTGGGCAGATGAGTTTTTTCATGGTATGAAACGTGTTTTTCTTTGCAGCAGAGGAAAGCCACACGATGACCTTTTCTAAGGCATACCAAGGAATTTCTAACCACTAGTCAAGTACTGGACCAGAGGGGGGGCATGTATTACTTGTGATCCACTGCAATTATCAGAAAGTTAATATCTCCTTGGAGGTCTCCATCTTTTTATGGTACTAGAGGTTACATTTTCAACTTCTTACCTTCCAGAAATTAATTTATTTTTAACAATCACTGATATGTCCTTCTTAACAATTATCAATATGTCATTTTATAAACAATAGGGGATATCTTGAAAAACAGGGCAGACCTCACATGGTTTAATTAGCTAAACTCCATTAAGTTTCATTTGAAGAGGCTGGTCTGCAGTACTAGAAAATTTGGACATTAACTTCAAAACACAGCATGACGATAAACAACCATTCTAGATACAGGTATGCTGCCACAAAAAAATTTGCCCACAGATGGCAAACTGCATTTACTGCCATATCCTTGCAAAGAGTCCCATAATCTGCCAGTTACAAGAATATTCTCGAAAGGAGCCAAACTCAGCACTAAATGGTAACAAAAAGAATTTAAATGCACACAGTGAATATATTCCCTAGTTTTAGAGTCTCAGCCTCTCTCCCCCTTACATTTTTAAATTATTTATGCTCTATTTATTTTACTTAGGAGCATGCAAAGAAAAACTGCAATGATAAGAATACAACGAGTAATACATAACTAAAAAGAAAATAAACATTTATTTTCTTTTGCAGTGTTGACAAGTATTATTTGTAATTGTTTCTGGTTAAAGCATTTCAGAAAAAAAATAGTTTAAGCTTCCTCATTAAAACGACTGAAGAAAAAAATCTTAGAAACAGTTTAAATTTTGTTGAGTCTGCTGCTGGCAATGCTCGTTCAAAACATGGAAATCAATATTATTTCCATCAATTTTACCAATTCAGATTTAGCACTTTTGCAGACGTTTCCTTACTCCTTCACTGGCTGCACTGCGGGGTAGAATCCACCAGTGTTGCAGAAAGAGGAAACAGTTAATTTCGAACAGAATTTTATCAGATGAGACAAGTGGGAAAGTATCATACAAACAACACCTCCATCACCATATTAGATTAGTAGGGTAATGGAATGACAGCCTACATCCATTCAGTAGTCGCAATATAATTACACAGCACACTCCCATGATCCCACAAAGGGCCACATTACTGAAGCCAAGGTTATTATAAGAAATAGAAGCCTGTGGTTGTGGGAATGTAAGGTGAACCAAGTTAATAACTTCCTATTATCTACTGGTAAAGCTGCTACCTCTGTATGTGAAAATAAATGACACAAGAGAAAAGCTAAATTAAACAACCAGTAATTTATGAGAGGTAGAAGTGGAGTGCAGATGGTGATCCTAAGTTGCACATATCACAGTAACATAAAAATCACCTCCTTCTATTGGGAAAACACTCATTTCAATGGCTTTTTTAGTGAAAAGCATGCTAAGGTAGAAAGCTCTTAAAAGCATTAGACAAACATTAGGGTAACCACTTCTAAACATTAGCAGAAAAACAAATCTATGAGCTGCTAAGCCTCTCTATTCCACAGCCTGGTAAGAATCTGGGAGAACATTCAGATGTCCTGGACTCAAATCCCTCATTTACCTCAGGGACTTTTGACCTGCATGTTTCTACTCCTCCTTATGATTCAATCACAAAACTAAAGGGAGTTTTTCAGAAAGTGCTGAATGCTTCACTGATTTTCTGACCAATTTAAACAGAAGCACTCCAGCAAAACTGATGGAAATACCCTCAGAATGCTAACTTAATTCAGAAGCTCTACTCAGTTCTAGAGCTTCACATCTGCTATGCCAGAAAGACTGAAATGGGGGCTTCCCAAATATATTCCAGTTTTCAAGACATCAACCTACTGGGTAAAGCAGAAGTCTGAGATTCTGTTCCAAACCTGTTCCAAAATTTCCTGTCACACCAGTTAGGTCTTTATTTTCCAGCAGGAAAACATTGTTCAAGTGGAGAAATACAATGACAGTCAAATCACTGAGAAACCGGTAGAAATACTTCCGTCACGTTGGAAGAGGTTTTATGTGAGAGAGTTGATAAAACTGAAACTGCTCCTTCACGTGTTTTCAGTGGCTTTTTGAAAGAAGACTGTTAGCATCCTTCTAACATCTGGTTCCACAGGTGAAGAAGTCAGGGCAATGCCTATTCTGTGAATCCCAAAGGAGCTGAAAAAAGGAGCCAGATGTCAAAATTAACTGACTTTGAGCATACCTAGAGGCATAAACCTGGGAACCACAAATTACGTAATGATTTTGTGAATAGTGAAAGTGTCTGGAAATTCTTATTTACAATTTTAAAGCTATTCAGTTACCTACATTTCTCTAGTCACTGTCTCAAGGGGATTTCTTTCTATACTTTTTTTTCTGACTGATATTGCAAAAAAACACTATTTAGTTCTATGGGTGTTTTTCTGATTGTGCAAAAAAGTCATAGTTCTTGTCTGAATTCCACAGAATTATGCACCCAAATGTGCAAGATGTTAAATATTCTTTAAACCTTGAAATGTATTATCAGTAGATTTGTAATAGACTTTGCAATATTTTTACTAAATTATTTTTCTAATATTGTGCAAACACCTACAGGCTTCTCAGTTCAAAGCCTGAAAACACTGCAATGCATGCTGCCTCCATTGTCATGTAGGCCAGTTTAGAAGAGTTTCAACCCTTGGGCACTATGTTCAAAAAATAACTTGTCTTAGAAGCAGCATGGCATGAATATATCACATATACCTGTTCAACTAACATGAATGTTTCAATGGAAAATTACATAAATGCATAATGAAATAGCTGTGCAGAATCACAGAACATCCAGAACTGGAAGGAACCAGAGAGGATCATTGAAGTCGGAATGCTGGCTGTGCACACAGAGTCAAACCATGTGTGTGTGGTCCAAAAGCTTCTTGAACACTGGCAGGTTTGGTGTCATGACCACTTCCCTGGGGAGCCTGTTCCAGGGCCCAGACACCTTCTGGGTGAAGAATCTTTTCCTGATATCCAGCCTAAACCTCCCCTGACACAACTTCAGGCCATTCCCTGGGGTCCTGTCACTGTCACCACAGAGCAGAGATCAGTGCCTCCCTCTCCTCTTCCCCTCATGAGGAAATTGTAACTGCAGTGAAATCTCTCCTCAGTGTCCTCATCTCCAGGCTGAACAGACCAAGTCATCTCAGCCTTTTCTTGTAAGGCTTCCCCTTCAAGAAGCTGCACCACCTTTGTATCCCTCCTTTGGATGCTCTCTAATAGCTTAATATCTTACATTGTGGCACCCAGAGCTGTCCCCAGCACTGGAGGTGAGGCCAACCCAATGCAGAGCAGAGCAGGACAATCCCCTCCCTTGCCCAGCTGTGATGCTGTGCCTGATGCCCCAGGACAGGGTTGCCCCTCCTCTTACCATAAGAATCCAGGTGTGGTGGCTACACAGAAAACAGCCACCAAAATGAGCAGCCTGCAGTTATCCCAAGCACAGAATACAGACACATGCATACACCCTGCAAACTCTTTAGGTGATGTGCCCTACCTTTATCTTGTATGCTTGTGTCATGCCAGCACAGCTGGGTCCTAATCTTTGATAAGGACTTCTCCGTGTGACCTCTTACAGTACAGAGACAAAAAAAATTGTCCTCAGACAAATCAAAAGAATTATAAATCATGATTTATAAGTGAGAGTAGCAGCAGAGATCTTGTATCTTCTTTCCAGGAGCACAGAATGAGTCAAAAAGTCAAACTTAAAATTCAATAACTTATGTCCTACACAAAAAAATAGGGCTTCCCTTTCATAGTATTATATGATATTATAGATAGCAGCACTGAGACAAATGGTCTGTCAGCATATCAAGAATAATGGAAATCAGTGAGAAAAGATAAGAAAAAAACACACATTTCCATTTAAACAACTATCAGGTATTTTCATTCTCTGTAACATTTAAGAAGATGACATATACAGAATAATTAACTGCCTCAGAGATGTCCAGATTAAGAAAAAGGCACATAATCTTTGCCTTCTACTCCCATTAATGGATGGAACTCTCCATGAGAATAACCAGACAAATTGAACATTTTTATCTCAGTCTGAAAATTATCACTGATTTAATGACTAACACAGTCATTTCCAACAGCTTCCACTTCACACAAAGGAAAAAAAAAAGAGGTTATCTCCTAAAATTCAATAGAGCTCTATGCTCTTCTCAAGAGAACAGCCCAGATTGCTATTGCACGAGTGGGTTTGTGCTGTGTCTGCTCTAACTTAGCTGCTTTTGTCAAGATTTACACACCTCTTCACGTGAACTCGATGCCTCCTTTATTAACTTGCCCTAATGCCAAGTAACCATGGAACAGTGTCTACAAATTAATCTAGCACTAAGACAACTGTGTTAAAACCCCATCACCTATACTGTGGAAGTTTTCTGTGATGCTGCTGGGAGCATCTGCCAGGAAAGCTGCTCTAGATTTTCCATTCCAAGCAGAATTTTATTTGCCAAGCTTTTTGAACCTTGAAGCTGACATCTACCAAATGAGTTGTCAAGTTCCAAAAGAGATTTTCAAAGACATTCAGAAAACACTGTGCTTGTAAAAGAGTTGTTTCCAGCATTCTGAAAACCCTTAGCAACAACTAATTCATTCCATTGCAAATGTATTCCATTTCATTTTTGATTTAATTGCCAAGTATTTCTTCCTCTTATCTTATTCAGGCTTTTGGTACCTTTAGACACAAAGTTCTTTTTCTCAAAGATGAAACCGTATGTCTTCCCCAGCCACCTACTAATAACACAGGGCTTTAAAAATACTCCTACAATATTAACAGTCATAAATAACAAGTGATATCCTGTTTTTAACTTCCATCATTGATTTCTGTGTTTTCCTGGACACATACAAACTATGAAGTTAATATTCTTTATTCCCTGTCTACTCTTCTGTTACTATGTTCTTTGTCTCCTTGAAATAGTAACCAAGAAATTGAACTTCCAGTAGCATTTCCTCTTAAATATGCAGCACAATCTTACATACAATATTAGGACTCAAAAATGCAGGTTGTTCTTGAAAAACTTAAAATTGTAAACTGTTTTAGGGAAACCACTTACTGAGCTTCTCTGTACAACAATATTCACTTAAAAATAGCCATCATCTAATTAAAACTGTCTAGGGAACCACAAATTGAGCTAATTTCTTTCACAGCTCTATGCAAGGTGGTGAGTCCAGTAGGGTTGAGTGTGATCCACTTTTGCTACAGGGATTTTTGCACTTAAGCACTGTCTCATTTCATGGCTTAAACAATTACCTTTATACTGCCAACAGCAGTTACAGAGCAAAGAGGTGCTGCAGAGTGGCCTCAAATACCTAGAATTCTCCTTTAATATCAGTCACTTTACAGAAATACCACATAAAAAAAGAAATAAAATGGAAAGAAAAAATGTATAGTAAGAATCATAAACTCCCTAACTATATTTCATTCTTTCTCCGTTACAAGTAGCATCACACTGCTGTGATGACTGTGGTTTCTTTTTTCCTGGATTAATAATGCTTTAGTACTCTGTCCTTAAAGCTCACATTGCTGGGATGCAGACAACAGCAGTATCACCAGAATTCAAATTTGTATTACCCACTGAAATATCAGCATTATCCTTTTATATTCTTTCTTCACTTGCTCCCAGATTTTCACCAGCCTTTTTAAATGCACAGTGTAAGTCCTTTCAAAGGAACACCCCAACAATCCATGTGGTGGCAGGTACCAGCTGAAGGCAGGTGCAGACTTGCTGACACTGAGTGCTTAGACTACATTCAGACCCATGTTCCACAGTCACACGTCTCAACAGCTGACAGGAGTATAGGACTGCACAATAAAAATGTTTTACTGGTAAAAATGATTACTAGTTGTGAACAAAACTACTCCATAACACCTTGTGATTGGTGCCTTGACATTTCCCAAATCACTACTCTCCATAAACCCTGAATGATTCACAAAAATCAATGGCTACTGGCAGAACAATACTTCACAAAGGTGACAGGAAACAGGCATTGCAATGTTATCCTTTCTAACCAGTGTGGCAGTACAGATGACATTATTGCTGTACTTTTAGGCACTCATGGCTCTTAATACATATAAATTTGGCCGGAACCATACAGCTAAGTAAAGAATAGTTGTTGAATCAATGGGATTAGGGACTCAATGTATACACCACAGAGGAATAACAACAAGGTAAATAAGGTTGAGGGTAGAGAGAATAAAGACTAAAATATATGGACACATCACTGCTACCTTATGTAGCTTTCCTCAGGAAAAAAATCATAAAAAATAGGTTTCACGTACACAGGGAGTATTTGCTTACACATGAAAAAAAATTGGTTATCTATACTTGTTCAGGTAATGATAGCCCAAGATGAAATCTAATATCCATCAAAAAAAGGGATGACTACTTCAGACATTATTTCTGGTATGAAAAGCCTTAGCCTCTGTTCTATGAGATCAATAAGTACACTGTCTTAAACTCTATGTTCACAGTAATGAAAATCAAATAGCTTTGTTGGAAATAAAGGCCAGAAGATGTAGGAATTAACTGTAGCTTTAAAAAAAATTTAAAAGACAATTTAAGAATAGCAGTGAGACATTAAAATAATAATGAAGAAATTGAAGAAAAATTGGTAAGAGGAAGGATAGGACAAAGTTAAAAGACTTATTGACAGCATCAACTCAAAATTGAGTGACAAAGTATAATTCATACAGGCCCTAATTTTCTATGGTTCTACATCCAACTTGTGGTGTTATCCACTGGAGTAAGATGCCTAGTCCCCTTATTGCCTACAAAAATATGAATCACTATAATCGTATAGAGGGAAAAAAAATCAAAATTTGAATGGAAGCATACCAGAACTAAGGATCTAAATAGTTCTTTCTACTTCCCTTATCTCCAGATCATCTGTCAGCACGGTAAATAAGTTCTAGCTAGTAGCAGAATTTTGAGGAATACAAGGATGAAAGAGTTGTGCATCAAAATGAAAGCATTGACACATGAGGGAATGAATTTATGCTGTGAAACCCTTACCCTTGGATCTGTACAGAAAAGAGAGTTACTGAGACAAGTCAAGGATATTCTAAATGGCACTGACACAGAGAGGCAATTCAAACCAGGTCACCTGGAGTCAGAGTAATTCAGTAATTCATGGAGTAATTCAGTCTGGGAAGTAAATACAGAAACAGAGAAGTAGAAGCACTTTTTGTGTGATGGTTTCTCCATATTATCTCCTTCATTTACATTTTATTTTCCACAAGACAGAAGTTTTCTTCAGATTTAACCACCTATGAAAAGGTAACCTTATTGGCTTTTAATATCTTTAACCTCCAAATGTTCCTTCTCATCAAAAAATTAAGAATTCCATTGTTCTTTCATCATTGTTAAGAGAGGAATCAAGCCATCAAGCCATTTTGCCATCACACTCCAATAGGCGTGTTCTCCAGCCTTTCTTTGGGATAGGCAGGAATTGGATGAAGAGAGGCATGAGTGAAACAGGATGAAAATACTGCAATTAGGGCACATTTGCCAAACTCAGAGGGTACAAGCCAGAAAATAACTAATAACTGAGGCTGTGCTATTCACAGTATTAAGAAGCCACCATTTTGGACTTCCTATTTTCTCTTGTAGTTTATACAAATGAAGGCCAGAAATACAGGAGAGCACTTTGCACATGAAATAATGAAAAAGTGTTGGGGGGCTGAGAAGGAGGATTCCCTGTGCCAGAACACTACAATAAAATTCAAGAACACTTTTACTCTCTATCCTTTTCATTTCAACAAACAGAGGAGCTCATCACTTATGATGTTCAAGATTCCCAGAGCAGAGGTTGTAAGAAACCATGGGAAAAATTTAGCAGCTATTTGAAGTAAACAATTTTCTTATGTTCTGTAATTTAAGACAATTAGATGCTTATCCTAAACTTCATTAATGACTGATTCTAAAACATGAATCATTGCTTCTAAAATATGAAATACACAAGCTACATCTGAAATCAGGATTTTTAATTCCAAGTTTCAGAAATTATGACCCTTGATGTTGTTACTACCCATCTGTGACCTCTACCAACCCTTTCGGCCCCAACCAGGGTACTGCTAATTTTCTTGCCTCCCTCAGGCCCGCTGTAGTGTATATTTTACCCCACTTACCATTTGTGATGGTTGAAATAAACTCCTGCCTGTCTCACACACAACTGCCTTATATAAGGAAAAGTCACTTTGATCCACTTTGAGTGGAGCAGCAAATACATTAAATTTGTTATAATATTCTTAGTAGAAGACTACTCGATTGAAATTCTTGTGTTTATTTTATGGAAAAGGTCAGAGATGAGGACCTGCCGATCCCAACTAGCTTGGAGAACCTGTGAATTATTTACTATCTTTACTGAATTATTAGAATTCTTATTTTTCACAAGTTCTACTGTTGGCCTTGGCTTATTTATGCCAAATACGTAAGAATGAAACTCAAGGTATCAGGGATTTATACTGGCATGAGCAGTAACAGAATAAAACAAAAATCTGTACACTGGAAGACAAACAGTTCAGATGCCAGGTTTCTAAACAGGAATTAAATTCTGCTGTAATTTGAGGTAATAAACCTACGACTTAAAATCTCATCAGTATTCATTAATTTTGTGTATGCACATAAAGGGTGTGGGGCATGCGTGAGAAATCTCCAAAGAGGCTTCATTCACTCAAGATTTTTCTATTTTTGTTTTTCTGAAAAAGCAGAGACAGGACAGAATTTTAAAAAAGAAAATAGAACAGCTTCCTCTTGACCTACAAGATCTAACCAAGACTTTTGACCAAAAATTATATGATTTGACTTATTTATACAATAAAATCCCTATCATGCTCCATAAAACTAACTTCTTAGTTCAAGAAAAGATGCAGAAATATAAACAGGAAGAGTGCCCTCCTGTTGATATTTAGTTAGACAAACAGTTTTATGAGAATTAAAATAGTAAGGGAAGTTCATTCTTCTCACAATTTCCTTTGCTGTAAGACATATTTATTAAGACATTTTGATTGAATCCCAGTTCATGCAGTGCTTGCAGCCGTCATGGACATCTGCAAAAAGCTACAGATCTTTTCAGCAGGAAATACTTCATTTCCAGCAGATCTTACTTGCAATTTTGCAAATGCCCCTCAAGCCAATGACTCACATTCATATTTGGCCTCACTCTAGTGCATTGGGAATTTTACATTCTAGTCAGTACTCATGGCCTGTCTTTCACTATTTAGATAAAAGAAAGCAAACTGACAGCACAGCAACATAAGTATAGCTTTAATTTCTTGCAGTCAACTAAAGCCCCAAGGGTTTACTCCTCAGCAAAGAGAACTGGAAGCTGCAAATTAATCTGGCTGAAAGTTCCTAATATTACAAGTAGTAGGGGATCATTAAGCTCTCAGCAGAATGGGTTATAAACAGCCTTTTGTAAACTGTGACAAGCAAATATGAACCTAGAAGATCTCACAGGACTGCTGGAGTACAGTATTGTGTGTGTGCCTGCCAGGAGTTCCCCACAGGTATGGCTCTCAGACATCTATAAATCCACCAGAAGATACAGGTGTTCAGCCCTGCAGTATGGATACAAATGTGCACAGTTCTACTCCAGCATAACCTATTAATCACCAATTTAACAGTGACCAGCAACCTGACACCAAAAAAAACAAGTTCGATATCAAATTTTTGAGAACTGTCGGTATCAACATTGGATTCCAAAATATTCAAGAAGTTCAACATTACAGGAGAGTAAATGTGAAGGGAAGCTGACTGGTCAGAAAGAAGAAATGGATAACATCCATTCTTCTCGTGATACCTTTTAAGTTAAAACTATGCTTGTCACAAGTAACTTTGATGAGGTAATCAGCCTCAGTTTATTAATACGCAACAATTATTTCCTCCATCCTTGCATTTATAAAAGAGCTTGCTATAGAAGGACTAAAGTACCAATGCCATTATGTACATGGCTAAAATAAATATGGGGCTATAAATGTTACAGTTTCATTGCACCTCAGTTGATGTAAGAACAATCCACAGAACTATCTCACCTCAAGAGCCACCATATAAAGCAAACAAAGAAGAATTACTTTGCAAACCTGTCTTTTTGCAAATAAAATCAATGCCATTTTATGATTGTTAGGCTGATTTAGTCCCCCTCTATATTCAAATACTATCTATATTTCTTTATTTACATAATCCATTACAGCATTGACTTTTCCTCATTTCAAACAGCATACTGCCTATATAAACATCCTACCATTCCTGACTATTTCAAGCATGCCTACTATTATTTCATAAAGAGTGGGTGATGTATCATTTCTAGTTTAGGCAAAGCACCGTGTTTAATATGTTATGTCAGAATAAGTTCTATTCTGCATTCCATTACTTTCAAATATGTTCCCCATCTCTTTTAATAGTCAGTCATAATGGGTTTTCTTGCTTGTGTCTGACTTTATTAATTTTTACTTTTTTTTTCTGTGTGGGTAACTTCAATATTCCAAGAGAATTATATCCTCCCACCTTTATAGTGGTACTGAAGTCATACTCATTCTCTTGTGCTTTATCATCCAGATATCATCTTTTTGTTCAACATTAACCTGTGAACTACCATGCCCCAAAAAAAAGCCTCTAACTAAAATAAAAAGTAAGGCATTATTTTACTTTATGTTGCTGTAGCCTAATCTATCTTACATCTCACAATTCTTATTTCTCTCATAGGATCTAGATCAGATGAATGAACAGTGAAAAGACCTTGCAACTAATTTAATTGAACTTTTGCCCTTCACATAAATGTAATAAATAATTCACTTATGAAATAAGCTAGTCTATGTCTACCAGTTGACAAAGACAAATACTGCCATTTTTAAGCAAACTGCTAAGTCTTTAAATCTAAATTTAACAACAGCAAACTGAAGACTCAGGGCAAAGGCCAGGGGGAGATACAAAATCACATTTACCAACTAATCCTTCCCAAGAGATATTACATCAAATTTTTAGTGAAATATTGTCTCAGGGATGTTGTTTAAATTTCTTCTAGATTTAAACTTCATAGAACATTAATGTGTTCCCCTTTTCCCCCTCTCAAATTTACTTCCTAATAAATGTGGACAGTAAGTGCATGCATGTAATAACAGTGAAGAGTAAAAACATTGCATTGAACACATGAATAAATAATTACTTAAGTAATAATTACTGCTACTGCTGGTGGTGTGTCAACCAAAAGACTGCTGTGGCTTTCAGCACACGAGGACAAGCCCTGCTTCAAGAAATTACAAATCTTCTGTAATAATGAACTAAAAATAGTAGCAATTCTTGAAGCCTTAGGGGGAAAAAAAAAAAAGGTTGCTATAACTTCATCTTTTTTTTGTACCTTTGCTTCTTTATACCTTAACAAAAAAACAGATTAAGGGATTTTCTGACAGTGGGCTGTGTCTGGTGAATTAAGCAACAGCAGCTCGTCTGTGAAAATAATTCTCCTAAGACATTTTTCCTGGCTGACTGATGGCCTGGTACTATGACTTGGTTCCAGGAACAGGGAGGAAATCCAGAAAACAGATTCATAAAAAGGATAAAAATGCATTTCTGTGGTATCACTAACAGTATACTATCAAGGAAATTCATATGTACTTGGCATTTGTAATTCAATTTTAAAATCCACTTTAAATATGTACATGAACTCAAGTGTATATACATTAAATCAATGTCTTTGAATTCAAGCCAGAAATTTAATTTAAAAGTTTTTATAAAGTCTGCCTCTACTGAATACAATAAGATTTTGGCATTATTTCTATGGAATTGAAGATTTACTTGACAGCGGGTTTATAAATTTCATACTTCCCTCTATTTAAGACTTTAATCATAACTTTCAAGGATTTTCTTTCTCTTTACAAAGAATTCTGTACAACTTGAGCTGGCTTCTATGGGAATGTGTAATAGGAGAGTGGGAAAACCCCTCATCATGCGGGTTTTTTGTTCTGTTTCCCATCTTACACATCAATACACCTTGACCAAATGCACACAATCCCTTTTCTTCCTACTGAAAACTCAGTTTCTGAGTGGCAGAGGTATTTGGGTGAAGAAGGTAACATGGCCAAAATTTCGGGACTATTGACCAAAATAAATTAGTCTATGTGGATTTCCAACACATCCAGAGCACTGAAAAGCCACAGTACTTAAGCAGGACAGACAATACTCTCCAATGCAAATCAGCAAAATTTAGGGGCAGCCAAGGTGCACTTTTGGAAGGTGAGTTTAGGCAGCTGCAGTCTTTGAGCAGAGCTGTGAAATCTTCCATGTCAAATGCAAAAGTGAAGTAAGAGCAAGTAAAATTCTAGTATGCAAAACAATTATTCAGTACAACTAGGTTTTTAATTCTATAAACTAATTTCAACAATTATTTCCTTACAGCATGAAATTCTGCAAGCTTATTTATCACTCTTAGCTTTAAGTACTAAGTAGAAATAAAAACCCCAAAACATTCAATACTTTTCTTCTGCAAAGAAAATGTAGAATTTTAAATGTAATCAATGTGTCAAACCCATGATCAGGCCAAGTCTGTTCGTCAGCAGCTCCACTGCTCATACTACAGGATCTTAAAGACTACTCTGTCTGAGAAAAATTATATTGGGAGAAATGACACAGCAGTAAAAAAGTTAAGAGTGCTGAGTAGTAATATATTTAAAATACTAAAAAAACTAAAAATCAAAAATCTTAAGAAGAAAAAAATATCTCTTGACTAGAGCTGGTATGTTCTTACAGACCAGTGAATTCATCAAAAGAAGCCTCACACTTTCACTGCTGTAAAGAATGTTACATTCAATATTTTATTTTCTCCAGCAGTTGAAACACCACATGATGTGATTTAGAGTCAGTCACAAACTTTGTATTAACCCAAAGCCATTGATAGCAGTGGGTCTGGTCTCAGTCTGGGGCAATTAATGGAATTCACAAATTAATTTGGTATAGATGTTTATTATGTAGAGTTGTCTTCTTTATATGATAATATAGAATGAAATATTCAAGCAGTGGGCTTTACTGAGTCATCTAGAAAGAGGGAATGGAGGAAGTTTTTACTGTGTTGAGTCAAGGAGTTATTCACAGACATTGCAACTTCAGGAGATGACACCTGATCACAAAAAAAACCAGGTATTTTTGTCTCCAGCAAGAAATGCCAGCCCCTCCTTTAGAAACTTGAAATTATCTAGAAATACATTGTGGGATTCATCCTAGAAGATACCTCCCAGGTTACTGTGCAATCACTCCCCAGATTCATAAGTCAAGGGAAGTCCAGGAAATGAAACACATGCAAAATTTAAAATGTCTCTATTTCTCTAAGAGCTGTCCACAAGTTCCTCAAACAAAAAAAGATGTAATAAGCAGGGGAGCTGCTGCAGCTCCAACATCACCACAGGAGCATGCAATGATTGCTTCCATTGCTACTGCAAGGTGGAGCATGACATCTAGGCATTCTAAATATACAGAGAAGCCAAAATGTTGGCTCTTTGCTGCAGACTGTAAAGTAACTGCAAGGAAAACATTCTTTGCCTACTCAATTTACCTCCTCAGCCTTCATTAAAAAGAAAAAATTAAAGGGCAAAGAAACTGCTTGCTCTAGTTTTACATGAATACAAAATGGATTCCATCAAATGGAAAAAGAATTATAGCTCCGAGCACATTTTATTGGAAATTCTTTGAAAAAATAGACATAGCTAGTCTTGTAAATTAAAAAAATATGCAATTTTCAGTTGGAAGAAAATCATGTTACTAAAATAGCATTTTGTTTTTATAAAGGACAAGAGAAACCATTAAAAGTTTGAAACAGAAGCAAAAAATTTTGAGGATATCCACCTTATACTTAGTTCAACATCTGCCAATAAAGGCTTTAATTCCAAATTGGAAGAAAATAGTTTTAAAGTGCCAAGTAACCAAAGCGTAATAATGCAATTGCATTATTCTCAGGTTTTCTGAACTGTTTATTCAAACGCTACAAGTTGAACTATCAAGAACACTGAATGTTGTAGAAATCAACGAGATTTAGGTAACTTGAATATTTAAACTGTAGTTCTTAAAGTGAAAATAAATGTGAGAACGCTGTACAAATCAAGCTACATATCAGCTCATCATATGGAAGTTAGAAAATTGTATTAGTTACAGGAAAACATCACTTATGAGCTCTCAGTCTAAGCATATGCCATGAAGGCAAATAAAGGCAAATTTAAATTCACACTAACTTTTAATACATAACATAACTAGAAAAAGAACCTGCCAGGTTACTGGTTAAAATAGAGTGGGCTCAGTATTAATAAAATGTTAGCTGCTTCTCATTTATCGTCACCAGAGTGCTGTCCATTCTGCTGTTCTGCTTTTAAAACTCACAGGCACAAAGTAACAGTGAGTGATGTCATTTTTGTCAGGAAGAATGCAAAACACTAAGATTCAGGATTTAAATAGGACAAAGATACAAGGAAAAGGGATTTCTCCATCTTCAGAACCTAACAAAGGCTTTGACTGGAAATCAGGTCTGAGTGTTCGGCCAGCCAGCACCCTTTTCAATACCATCTTCACTGAAACTTCTCCAGATGCAGAGGCCAAATCTGAACACCACTTCCATACACAGAAACAACTTCTTCCATGCTCAACAGACAAAGGCATTTAATGATGTGAAGGTCCACATTGCTAACACAGACTTTAACACTGTGTGATTGGCAATATAAAATGGCAGAGCCTATTTACTCTGTTATTCTCAGACTCTTTCTTCAACCTAATTAAGAAATACCACCCACTAAGAACTCGAAAAGTTTTTTTTCACTGATAACTGGATTTTCTATACCTTTTCTCTAGCTGAAACTTACAATAGCAAGTCACCCAAAATTCACCATTAAGTACTGCTGACCCGCATACATAAGTGTAAACATTTGTATTCTTCAAAAGTGCAGAATGATGCTCCTGAGCCCATTTTAGTCTCATAGGCATAAATGAAACATTTCACAAACAGAACTATGGAAGCTTAGCTTTAAATGGGTGTGAAGCGGCAGAAGAAACCACTGGAAGCCAAGCATTGGTGGTTATTTTCCAGAATATGTTGAAGTTTACTGTCTTTCTGCATGTTGTTAAAACCATCTTTGTCAGACAGTGTAATCCCACAGGCACATAAAAATTATTGTAAAAAGTCAGATTTATTTTGTAAAATATCTGAAGGTGCCAGCTAGCAGGTCTTTTCCCCACTTTCTCAGTCTGCCCCTGTGGCCCCACTGCTCTGTTTGCTGAAACCACAATTTGGAATCTGTTTTCTCTCTGCAGTGACAGAGACTGTGCTGTTAAGACAAATGCTTTTAGGGAACATGCAAATCTCCCAAGTAAGCAGAGAGATGCAAATGAACACCCCCCCCTCCCCGCAGAACAAATGCAATGTTCCAAATTCATTAAGGGCAACCCTGAGGGCACTGCTTGGCTTCAAAGAAAATGCACAGGAGCAGCTGGGGGGAGTCTCCAGTTGCTTGTGCTTCAGTCAAAGCCTGCCAGTATAGCTGGTGATCCCAAAGCATTTCAGATTTCATTTAAACTACAGTTACAAAATTATGTTATTCTAAACTTAATCAATACTCTTTAAATTGAAAAAAAAAAAATAATCCCCAAGGCCATTATTCAAGGAGAAGCTCTGATTTTTTATCTTGCTTTTACTCACTTGCTTTCCAGTTTTGATTTATCAGGTTTCCTATGAAAAATTCTCTCAAATGAGGAACTAAAGCAACTGAATCATATTTGCATAAAAACAACTTCACTGGGGTTCCTGAAGCTTAACTTGATAGCTCTCCTATGATTGATGCAATTGTAACCAGCAATAGGGAGAGAAAAGGGGAAGAAAATTTGTGAAAGAAAAATGTCTATAAACTTGACTGGCACAAATGCTCTTCTCACTTTCTTCTGCATGAAGACTTGTTTTCATCTAAACTACAGAATATTTCAGAGAACAGAATGTGATATGACAGCTAATCTTAAATTGTGTCACTATATAAAAAAGGGGAACAAAAAGAAGTCCACAGACACTATATTATCTATCATACTTTGACGAAGGTGTATGGGGCTGGAGCAACTCTCCCACAAAGACAGGCTGAGAGAGCTGGAGATCTGCTACAACAAAACATACCAACTTATTTAATTCTGTTGTTCCTAAAAGACCTGATAGACAGCATTATGAAACAGCATTACTCTAAGCATTTTTAGAAAAAGCTATGGCACAAAACACGGGGTGGCTTTTGCATAGAGCAAACTCTTCTGAATGCGGCTCAGTCTCCATTGTGAAGTAAGACATTTTGCTTGTTGCCAGCTTAATAGTTTAGCTGCAGTAGACCTTCAGATCTGCTAGGCTACCTTGTTTTAAACATTTTCTTTACAGATTTTTCAGTGATACATTTAATCTGCAACCAAAGCTGGAAATAAATCACAAAAATAGACCAAATGCATTCTGGAGCAGACACATGAACTGTATCCTAACTGGTGACCATTCAGGTTTGCTCTGAGATGCAGAGGTTACACGGGAACAGCAGCCCAGAGGCCATTTGCAGTCAGTCCTGGACCACTCGTGCTTAGGTTTGATCTCCACAAAAACCACAGCACATTCAGGTGGACAGGGATGATGTGTACACAGCTGCCACCTCCACAGAGAGAC
This sequence comes from Passer domesticus, assembly GCF_036417665.1. Lineage (NCBI taxonomy): Eukaryota > Metazoa > Chordata > Aves > Passeriformes > Passeridae > Passer > Passer domesticus. The sequence continues at coordinate 31,640,072 of NC_087477.1, read as the reverse complement.
TGGGCACAGCTGGAGAGCAGCCTTCCCAGGAAGGCACCTTCTTTTAAGCACAATCTTCTTCCCTCCACAAGCCACCCCCACCATTCAGCTTTGAATCTCCATTGGGAGTGGATTCTGACGTTTTGAGAAACCTGGGCTGTGTATTACACTCAAAACACGTCCGATGACACCCCTCCTCTTGGCAATTGTTGCCAAAAGGCTCTTCATTCCCTCAGGACTTTATCTGGTTTAGGTTGTGCACTACAGGACAAGGGAAGCAGCAACTGTTCATGTATTCTTTCATTATTTCTTCTTTAAGAAACTCGATCTTAACACTACACTCTTCTCAAGCTTCCCTTTCTCTTTATACAAAAGACTGTTTTCTGCTTATCCCTCTATTCCCTAACCCAAATGAATCTTAGAGATACTCATACTTAGCCCAATCTAGGATTAGAAAATGAGGGAAATTAATGGCTCCTATTTTGCATCTATCCTTACACCTTGCTTATATTTAATACAAAAAATTTTAAAAGTGAAGAGTTCCAGAAAAAATCATCGGAAAGTCAAGACTTTAAAATGCAAAACACAACATTCCAGTATGCCCAGCAACAGAAGAGTCTAACAAGGTGCCTACAAAATCTATTTACTATTATCACTTTATAACTATAGCCTCGGCACTTACACATATTATGAGACACCATAACTCTAAACAGGAACCAAACAGGCAAACAAAAAACCTAAACACACCAACAAACCTGCTTTAAGGTAGTCAAAGTTTATTCACATAAATAGTGATCCAATATAACCTGTCAGTATCTAAAAAGCACAATAATTCTTGTCACATCAGTTTATTAGTCTGCCAGTCAGCTTTGTCTTATTTTCCAGTAGCAATGGCAACAACTGGATTTTAAATATATTTACTTTCCTTTGATAGCTCTACATCTGCACCTGCATACAGACATAATTGGAAGAAACAAAAAATATCTAATATGCGCAAACAAATGGGTGACATTTTTGCGAGGAATAATGGGCACTAACTTGTCCTGCTAGAGAGAAAGAATCATTTCCTCTCATGAAGAGTCAGTCAAATTTCACAGGAAAAATGTGATGCTAGATTGTGATCTTCAGTTTTATATCACGGGAAGTACTTTAGTGCAGGAAAAGGAACAACAGCCATGACGAAAGGAGTAAGACCAACTTGATGATATAGCACACATTTTGAATCTGGGGTATGAATTTCATGCAATTAACACTGTGATTTTAAAATACTTGACGAAGTCATTCTTCGGGGCTATTCAGATAACTCATTTGACATGTACTCCCTCCACAAGCATTAAACCAGAAAAAAACAAGCTAAATATGTCAAGTAAATTATGCACAGTGATCCAGTCATTTGTGGCAAGATACAAAAGACACTTAAAGGTTGTGACACTGAACAAGGCAACAGATGCTGAGCACCCAGCTCCTTGGAGCAGAAAGCACAGCCCTAACTTGGGCACCTAAAGTTACTGTAAAGTAGGTAGAGAAGTTGCCTAAAAGTAGAACAGGCTCAGAACAGAAACACTTAATCCACAAGAAACAGAAGAACACCTTCTTTAATCTTTTCCATTTACAACGACTAAATTGGATGTCAGAGACATCCCAAACTGTTAAATTATAACCTGCCTTGTCCAACACCTGCTCTGTTACAGATTACAGTTGTCAGACTGACACTCAGATTTTGTTCATTGTGTTTAGGCATCTAAGCCATGAGAACATGCTCCACCCTTACTTTAGCAAATGAGTGCAAGCCAGAGGGAGGAAACAAGAATGGAGCTGTTGTCCTGTCCACAAGATTACATCAGGAACCAACAGAGTGGACAAGGTAAAAAGTGATTTGCACAAAAGAACTTCAGGCTCCTGATGGACAAGTGAAGAGTGGCCAGAGCCCGTCTTCCTTATTTCCTTGTGCTGCTAATGCTTTCTACTGTGTGAGCACAAAAGCAGATAAAAATTAAGGGCTAACCACTAAATAGTGTATATGGTACAGAGTTGCTAACAGAATATTCACTGAAGCATTTTGATTGGTTCACTGGTTAATAAGAACATATACACCATATATAAACATGATAAGAATCCCAGACAACTCCTAAAATACGACACTCAAAGTAAATCCAAATGGTCAAGCAAAGATTCATTTGCACACCACTGAAGTACTGCGAGGTTGCAAAAACACCCCTGTTATCTCTCTTACAATAATAGCAGAAATGTAAAAAGCAAAGACATAAAAACCCTCCTGAATAAACCTGAATAAAATTTCCTAGCTTGTAGTCTTTAAATCTGTAGTTACCTGAATCCTTTTAAAAATAAAATATTTAATAAAATATATAAGGTAATACCTAATTTTTTTACAGGTTTAAAATTTTAAGTGCCAATACAATTTCATTCTTATCTTAGAAAAAAACTGTCAGATAAATACTGGATGTGTTTAAGAGAGATACAGTGCATTAGTGTTATCTCCAATGTGAAAAACTGAATTATTTATCTACAGTGTTGTTTGTTTCATAACCTTGATAAAATACTAAACTAAAAAAAAAAGCTTAGGCTTTGGAGAAATTAGTTTAATATATCATCCCAAAGAAGAGATAAATAATCACGCTACAGCACTTTGGAAAAAAATTGCAAGTGAATCTGTAGTTCTCAAACAGTAGCAAAAAAAAGAACAGTATGAACTCAAAAATATATGCAACAAGTCTTAGACCTGAAATATTTGGATATATAAATTTTATTTTAACATGGCCAGGTTGTGTTGGCAAATCTTGCAACAAGTTGACTAATGCTCCAGCTGGTATCAATGACAGGGTTCTCATTGATTCCAAGCAACTGCTCTCACTGAGAGAAGCAAAATGCTTTCCCAGCCCAGAGGAATATCTTAAATTCTTTCACAAACATGCACCAAAATAGAAAGAAACAAACAGAAAATAAAACCGTAATTCCCTTTGCTTTTCTCTGCATACTTCATGCAGTCATTTCTCCCATATCTCCTTCCAAGTGAGTTTAATTATAAGAAAACTCAGCAAAACCAGTAAATCTTTAGTGAAGTTCACAGAAAGCAAAATTACACTGTGTGAACACAGACAAATATAGCAAAACAACAACTGTGGAACATACCATATAAACCCCACAAATCAAAAAATGAACATCCCTTGCCATTCTCCAACAGGTACTGAAAACCCTACCTAGCTCACAAAAGCATTAAAGAGACACAAAGCTAGATTCTTCCTAGCACCTATAGATCCTGGAATTCATAAACTTAGCTCCTTCCACCATGACTTTTGACCGCAGAAATGGAAACCAGAGGTTGCAGCCATTAGAATCTTGGAAAGCAATCACGCTGTTATTATCGCGGTAATTTATTTATGCTCATAACAGAATGGTAAAATACTGAGAAATAAAGCAAATCATGATTTTGGGGATGAGGGCAGCAGGGGGAGGGGGAGAGGAAAAAAAGCAAATCAACATGTCACAAAAGCCAGCTGAGTCTACAAAGTGATTTATTTCAGTTTTCCCCAGCAAGGAATGCCTTCTTTTGACACCTTTGTGTTTTCAAACTGATGACTCAAAGACCTTCTCCACCACTAACTGCTGTCAGCTGAAACTCAATAATTTAGCACTGGTTTGTCACATGGCTCTGACAAGTAATGTTTGATCAGTATCCCATCACAGGATGCCATGAGATGAGATGAGCAGGCAATAATATGCTAACAAGTTAAGAAATGACAAACCCTTCCCTCTGTCTCAAGTCCAAAGGAACTCAATCATGATCTTGCACAAGAGGTAATCTATTGATATGGAAAATAGAATATAGCTACAGAGTCAGCTCATACTGATGACATCAATAGAGGCATTGCCTACAGCACAGGGCTGTGCACCACATGGAAGTACAACTCTGCACTGAGATGAAAAACAACTTACATGAAAAAGGTCTGCAGTTTTGATCCAAGGGGATGAGTTTGTTCCACCAGTCCAGATTGTTCTGTTTTCTGAGGTATGGCTGCTAAAGCCAAAATGTGAGACTAAACCATTGGAGGAAAAAATATCTTGAAAAATTCATTCTCAGAAAAGCCATGTAACTGAGAGGTAGGAAACATATTGTGACAGGTGTGCAGAATAAGAGGAGCTATTACTTTTTTTTTTCTCATTATTTTTAACTATATTAACATGTTCTGCACTGCCAGTGACAAAGCATTTAGAAATTTGCCACCTTATTACCTAGTTGCTAGATCTCTTTAACCTTCTACTTAAAACACCCCACATTTCAGAAGAAATTCACCTCCATTACCAAAATTTTGGTGGTTTTTTTAATATATTGTTTCCAAAATGCTTATCTCAACAACTGATGTACCCCAGGATATTAAAAAAGTACCTCCATTTCATTAAGTTAAATTTTATGCTGTTGTGGCTTTGCAAGATAAGAGTCTTTTCAAGACTTACAAGAGGCAATGAAAAACCTTTTCTTTAAATTATTGTGGCAGATTAGGATTTCTGCTTGAATATTTCTGTTTCATAGTCCACATTCAGTGCCTCTATCTAATTATTCAAACAACTGATGCAAGATGTACACCTCCACGAATCATTAGTTACATATATACATCCTAACACATAGTGAGCTCAAAATTAATTTTAAAAAAATTGATAAAAGATATGCCATTTTATGTGTGATGGCAGAATCATAGTAAACCACATTAAAGTGGTATTCAAATGGATGAATTAAAAACAGTTCAACATGCAGAATTGCCTGACTGGATGCTTATGGTGCTTCTGTAGAGCTAATCCTGCCAAGGAAGAAAATTATTATTCATTTCATCTGAGCAGCTAAGCATAAGGTAATATAATGAGGAAGCTCAGCTAGCAGACTACTTAACTTTTCTTCCTTGAAGCACTGAAACCCCTATTAAATTTCTGTACTGAGACTTAAGGAAAAAAAATCTAAGCACCTTATGATTAACTGGTGCTTGCTAGGGAAAGCACTGTAAAATCATCAACTGCAACAGCACAGCAGAGGAAGGCTTTAACAAACAGATAAAAGAAACCTGCAATGAGAGCAACCACTTTTTGTCACAATCTGCATGCAAAGGCAAAGGTCAGATACAATTTTCTCCTGTAGCCTTAATGCAACAATAACAATTGGTTTCTAGGATTCTATTGTTTTCTTGTAGGGCACAATAAGAGTGACCTAAGGCCTCAAGCAAATGCTGTCCTCTTCAATGAGCCTTTCTGGGAAACATCAATCCACCAGTACTTCAGAAGGCACTGCTCACGAAGAAAAGCAGCTGGTGAGGGTGCAAACTCAGAGGAAAAACTGGAAAACAGGTTTGTTGACAGAAAAACTAATTCCTAACGAGTCATCTTTGGCTATGATTACTGAATGATCCATTTTTGTTTTCAACTTTCATCAATTCTTTCCTATGGATTTAATGCTGGTCAGGACAGCTCCTCCACAAATTAGCTTGACATCATCTCTCTGACTTGTGTATATTCACACCATCATGAGATTTGAAACTGTATTGTATCAATACTGAAACATTTTCCCCCTTAAAAGAATTCCCTAGGGATGTGTTTGCTGTAATCCTGGGCTAACTCTATCAGCTCTCCAGAAACCCAGAGATTCGCCTGGTCCACCCACTTTGACTGGATATCTGCAAAATGAAGCAGTTTTGTTCAACAGCTGGAAAACCATGGCATGAGCAAAACGTTCATTTTGTACAGTCATCTTCAAACTGAGAGGAACTACAGAGAGCTGAGGTAATCCCAAAGCATCACAGCTCCTTCAGCTGAATCTCAAAACATGTAGCTGATTATTCCTGTCCTTCCAAACCCATAAAGTTCTGTCATAAGATGAATTTCTACTCAAGACTCACACTGGTGCTTTCTGGCCCAGTATTTGGCGGAAACATCAAGAAAAATAAATACAGCATCACCACATTTTGGCTTTTGCAGTTGTCATCCTGTCCTAGAAAGCAACATAACACAGCAGTTTTAGAGTTTTCAAAGAATCAATTTTACCAATGTTTCTCAGTAACATATGACACAGATAGAGAACCCATCCCTCCACCCTAAACACCAGCTAAGCTCTAGTGAAATGACAAATAACTTCTCCTCTGGAACAGAAGAAACACAAAAAAGATGGAAAAGAGAGTGAAGTTAGTATCACTAGTCTGCATCTACCAGGCAAATCCTCAATGGCCATGCCAAGCTCCCATTTACAGCAGCAGACTAAGGCAGGCACAGTTTGGCCACTGTGCGCACTTCCAAAAAATAGCCAAAATGTTTAAATACCAACTTGACTTTGTAAAGGAATTATTATTTCCAAGCAGGAAAATAATATGTAAACACATTATCTGCCACACAGCGGCCTCCAGTTTACATTTATCTTATTCCTTCTGGAGTGAGCAGGCAGATTTCCATGCTCCAGGCTCATGAAAAGTGCCTGGTGAACTGCCGAAGGTATTTCTACTGTCCTGGAAAATTACATAAATCAAATGTTCAGTGATTGTCATTTTCCAGCTAAATTCTATTATAAATAACTGTTTATATGGACTTAACATTTTTTTCCTACCTGTCAGCTACTGATAAAGATTCACTCCCTAAATCACAGTAATTTCTTTTTAGCTGTCAGAAAGGAGATTTAATATGGTGAAAAAGAAATACATGAAAACAAGTGTGATTTACTTTTTAGAGCAGTTATATAATTTTACATAGCTGTTTCAAAAGCATTGTGCTCTCATTTTTTAGTTTATGTCCAAACAATGACACCAATGTATTGTAATATATGTATGATAACCTCTTTGCAAACTTTGATACACCTAACTTCATAAAGTTCCTTCTCCCCACTCATACTTAGTACAAAAAAATAGTTTGGAAATAATATCTATTATCAGGATGTTTTAATTTTTTTAAATAGAATGAGAAAATCAGTCTCTTCTAATTTTATTTGAATTAGCATTCAAAGCTGAATATTCTTTCTCATCATTTGAAGTATCATAGAGAACAACCTAATGCATTTTACTTTTGAGTACGTGAAAACAAAAATTCTGTCAGAGCCACAAGAACTCCTGAATTCACATCTATAATCACAATAGCATTAACTGCAAAGACTATTGTGTGAATGGCAAATTTGAGGGGTAAAAATTAGACAGACTACATAAAAATTTAATATAAGAAATTAAGTCTTGCTCAGTCATCCACAGATCCACTTCTACATTCTCCCATGGCATCATGGGAGACAAGGAGGACAGCAGGAACTGGAAGTGTAGAACCTGGCATTTTTTTCTATCTCCCAAAATAATAAATTGTTTTAATTTAAAAATGTTTTTTGAAGCAAAACTGTGAAAAAGTAATTATGGTATTTACTAAATAAGGTATTTACTAAAAATAGTGAAGAGAAAGATGAAACCCTTCAAAGTGTGGTTACCAAACACAAATGTACATAGAGTATTGTTTGATCAAGAGTTTTAAACAGAGGGAATGATATATTTCTACAGGTAAACAATACCTTTGAGTTGTGATCACCCTTTGGCAGCATTGAAATGGCATATGTAATTGCTAAAATCAACAGATTTTCTTCAAGAGCTTTGCTGCTTATGTTTTCTATCCAATTTTACAGAGATTAGTTTCACAAAACCAGACTTTTTATATTGCAATATCCTCAGGGGCATGCAGTCATCAGTTTGCATAATGATATTTTAGAAGATAGAAGAATAGCTGTAAGAGTCTTACAAAGAAATAGAGCTCATCCTTTTTAAAAGGCACACATAAGAAAACAAAAAATTAATCCAGAATGCATTAATCTTCATTTCCTCTCTTTTCTGAGGGTTGAAAATAGAAATTTTCAACCAGAAATGTTACTTGCAGTTTTTCAACAAATAAAATGGTCTGCTGTGGAGAATAAAAATATTCATCTTTCCAAAACACAAGCTTTTGTGTCTGGCTCCATACTTAGAAATTAAAATAGTTCCATGCTACTATGGCAGATATAAACACCCTGTGCTGCTCCAGGTGGGAATTCTGGGGTGGTTAAAATGGCTAATTTATATTAGCTTCTGTTCAAATATCATTTCCCAAATCCCATATATGACATACGAAACACTGTCACTACCTGGTTTTTACACCTGCAGTTGGAAATGACACACAACTGGTTTTGGCATAACCCTTCACTGTCAGTGACACATGATACCGGATGCAGGTCTATAAACCAATTTTTCTTGCAATGTCTTCCTTTACTTTAGACAAACTCTCCCTTCTTACAGCCCAGAGGTGATGTATGGCAGAGGGCAGCCAGGCAGACTCTGGGTTTATGAGGACATTTTCACTACTAACTTCCCAGGTGAACCATTTCAGTCATGAAAGAAGAACATTAAATGAACTGACTGACAGATCCCAACAGGCAGAGGTAAGGGCAACATATGTCTTTCCAACCTTTACTTGCTCAAACTGCTTTTTGTCCTTCCAGCATCCCTCACCTTTACAGGCTAGAGAGTTCTTAGCAAACGCCTTCCTTTGACAAATTTTCTTCCTTCCTGAGACAGGCTCAGTGTTCCTGTTGGCCATATGATGCTGAGAAAGATATATTGACCTGACTTCTGGATAGGTTTTCATCACAAAGGAGTCACCAGTCATCACTTTAACCAAGCAGATACCAGTGACCATATCTGAAGAGGTAATCTTTTATTGTTGAATTTATTGGTGTTTTTTATTGATGGCACCAATATAAACTTGAGCTAGGCCATGAAAATAAAAATCAAATGTTACGACAGCTCTTCTTTTTCATTGTCCTTGTAAATCCTACCAGATTTAGTATTTAGGCATTTGTGGTAACAAGTATGATTCCCATTGGGCTTATCTGACTTCACAGACCTGAACAGCAAGTGAAAAACAGGGTATGTGCAGATACAAGGTACATTTACCAAATGTTTTCCTGGCACTCTGAGGAACAGTGCTTTCAATTCTGTTCTAGACTCTGTAAGTAAAGTCTATTTCTAGTTATTTCTACCTAGGAGTTACAACAAATATTTTTCTAAGCAGATTTGAATTTCCTCTGAGAACAAAGGACACAAGGAAAAGAGTCAAAAGTAGACAGATGTCAGTAATACTGTTTGTTGCTTTTGTTCTTTTAGTTTTCTGGATATTTACTAGATTCCTGAAAATTACAAGAAAGAAATGTAATGTCCTGTTACTTTTCCATACTAAAATAAGTGAGGAGTCTCACATCAAACCAGTTGCATTTCAGAACAATAACCAGTTTTTCCTCATTTTGCACTGTTTCCTTTCCACTATTTCCCTCCTAATGCTAGAAAGTATTTTAATATTTCTGAATTTGATTCTGTAGCCATTTTCTGTGTTTTAATAGTCCAGCACAGGGTCCATACAAAGAAGCAGAGGCTATATAATTTTCCATACCTTTAATTCAATGTTATTTGGGAAAAAATCCATTCAAACCCCTTCTCACAAAAGCATGAAGGTTTCTCATGCCGTGAAAGGACTATAGAAATAACTAAAATATCCTTTAAACAACTACATCGGTCAGATTTTTTCCGTACTTCAAGGATAACTCGTGTTTGGAGCAATCCCTTTGAAATGGATGGCACTGTTTTTGCATTTCCTGCCCTTCAAATGATTCTGTGTGTAACCATGCCATAATCTGCTGGAAAAGGTCATTTTGAGACATTCTCTTAAGGAACATGAAATTGCCACACTCTTACAGCAGTCTGTGATTGCTAGTGCTATGGTGGGGCTTACTTCTCTCTCCAAGTTTAAGTATCCAAAGGTTGATTAAAATAAAATAAAATAAAATCTACCATAATGCCAGATTGGTAAAAGGAAGGCAAGAAGGAAGAGAAAAACAGGTTTCAAATTATAAACTTTAGAAAGCCAGATAGTCCTCAAGTTCACTGTATCCATCTGTCATTATTCAGGCATAGGTACAGAGGGCTAATTAAATGTTAATGAAATATAAATAATCTGCTGGTTGCAGAGCATTAGCTAAGGAGCAGTAACTGCACAACAGCTGCTGTAGCTCACTGAAAGTGCTCATGTCAGCACCTCAAACAGCATCTAAAATCTGGCTTCTAAACATCTGAATGAAATAATAATGATTTCTTCATGTAACTCATTTCAGAAGACCTTCAATTATTTTTGTTTAAGACAGAGGTGAAAGGTCCATGTGATAGCAAAAAAGAGCTGAACAGTTTCACAAAACACTACAATTAAATGTGAGATTTTTCATCTGCTGTTTTGTTAAAATCTTTTTAAGTAAAGCACAGTGTCTTTAAAAGCAGAGCTGTATTGAGATGCTAATGAAACCGATAAAAGAAACTCATGCCAGAAATACTGTTAGAAACACAAAGCCTTTGCTCCTCTTCAATAGAGTGATGGTCAAAGATAAGTGCATTGGGCAAAGATAAGATTTAAGCTCACTCCTCATTTAAAGCCTGATTTTTTTAATGCACAAACCTCCTCCTAGCCAGAAAGACAGCCTTCATCTTATTGGGGTCCAGCTGGAGACCATGAGGAAGACAGAAAGGATTGGGCTGGCCAGTGTAATGTCACACATGGGACACACAGGAAGCTCAGCTGGAGTCTGAGGCAGATCACAGGCTATGAAGAGATAAAGAGCACACTACACCTTATCCACTGCAGGCAATTTAAATGCTAACTTCAAAAACCTGATGGTTAAAGTCTGTCCTTAAAATGGAAATCTGTCTGAAGAGTGCTCTCTCAGGACACATTCCTCAGCTCAGGCTGCACCCTTACAGCCTCCTCCAGCAAGTCAGACACTCAGGGCTGGGCAACTCATCTGTTTGGGGGATCTCATATCAGCACAGTTCAGATGGTCCAAGACAGGTGCTTGTGCTCCCTACCTTGTCATAAAAAAAGAGATGTCATGTACAAGGAGGGCATTCTGAACATCTTATTTGAAGTCCTAAGGTGTCGTAACTTAGGGACAAACCTTAAATTCTTGAAAATTTAAGTTCACAATAAGACAAGTTCACACCAGTTCACAATAAGACAAGCTCTTTTCCTCCCAGCGCTGGGTCACCCATTTGACTTCACCCTAAGTAAGATGAAGACAAGTGTTCCCAAGTTAGCAAATTACTTCTCCCCATCTTTAAACCCACCTGTGTAAGAACAGAAGAGTAAAGAACATTTTCTCTTCTGAGACATGAATGAAACATGAGATGCAAGGAATGCCACATCTAACCAAAACTGCAGGGAGAAAGAAGTAATCACTATGGAACTAACAGAAATTGTATTTGGCCAGGACACGAGGGTACATCCCCAAAAGCACCATGGGATCCTTCATGACCACAAATGGTCAGAATTGTGTTTTTACACTTCATTCAAAACAAGACTGCATGACTTTGAGCCCTTAAGATCTCCATTTGCAACCAAGTTGTAGAACAACACTTGATAAGTCAGCAGCATCAATCTCCTTTTTGTTTAGGAATGCCTCACCCAAGTATGCATCCAATTAAAATTATTAAATACCACACAGCATAGTATTGTTAGTTATTGTGGCAAAAAGTAGAAGAAAATCTTGCTTACATTGTGCTTTATACTACAACTTATGTAGTCCTAAAAAAACATTAACAGGTGATAAACTCATTCCAGATTTCAAAATATGTTATTATGAAAAAGATGAAACATAATGGAAAATTACTGTCATCTTCAAAGTTTTCCTACTTAACTTGGGGAAACACAAAGAGATTTCAAGCTTTTCTCCTCTTTTTTTAACATTTAGATCATATCTTTCATCTTTAGAAGATGTCATTATGCTCTTTTAATCTTTTATATTTTGCTTCTTTTTAAGCTCTTGTCCATTGCCAGGGAGGCAATTAAGGACTGGTTTTTGTGTGCAACTGCAAATGGATAGGTTTAATGAGTGTCTCACATCACAAAGATGTATTCAAGAATGCATTAGCCTTTGCACTGAGCAATAACTAAGGACCATTAAAAAAATAACCACCACACTTATTTCTGTGGAGAAAATGCAAGAAGAGAGGTAATATCAGTGTTTTATTTTCATTCTGTATGAATTCTCAGAAAACCCCAAAAGCTTTCCTAACCTCTCCTATCAAAGGATACAATAAGAAAAGTCATCACAGACATGACAGGCCTGAAGCTTCCATTATTTCCCTAAAGTATGGTGGAAATATATGTCATTCAGGGAACTGAAAGCTAGAAACTGATTTTAGTTTTTTACCTCTCAACCTGCAATCTGACTACTAACTTTGACTCTTCCCTATGCAACTAAGTGAATGCAGCATATTGGTCTAAAAAATTAGTAATTTGACTAAAAAATAAATAATCATGAAAAGAGGATCCTCTCCACTGTAATTGTGTGGGAGTTTTTTCCTCCCTCCCTCTCTGAAATATAGTAAGGTTCTTTGATGCGCCATCACTGGAGAGTCAATCCTGGATGCACATCATGAAGCTCCAATACCTGTTCTGAAAGGATGGTATCAGGCAATTTCCCAGGAGAGACAGATTTCTGAATCTTAATTTGCTGTCTCATCGTTGATAAATGATCACTGTATACTCCAGAAGCAGAGCCTTCAGAAGCAGCACTGGAATAGACAAGAACCCCCTTTTTGCAGAATTTCAGTATCACATTCGTCTTGACACAACAGCTGAAGGCACATTAAATGATAAACTGGCATTCCAAACTCCATCTGTACTCAGCACAAAATTTCTGTGCCATACTTGACAAAGGAATCTGAATGAGAACACCAAAAAGTTTAAAACAATATATACAAATACACTTGAGAATACTTTTAAAAGTGTCAATACTTTCTGTGGAACCTCAGTTGGTCTAGTCACTGCTCATTAATTCATGCAGAAAACAATGTTAACTTTAAACAACTCTATACTAACCAAAGCTTTCCCTCTCTGTGCCCATGTTCTTGTTTGCTTGGTTGTTTTTTTGCATTCTTTATTGTATTTCATGAGTCTATTTTAGATGTAGAGGCAAGAAAAAATGTAACTATATTGCTGATATAAAGCCATTGCCATGAAACAGGGATTGGAACAAGAATCACCACAGCCAGCAACTCAGACACAAAACTGGTGTTTCACCACACAAAGTGCTGAATAAAACACATAAAACATAGTACCATATGAAGAGATAGACACAGGGATTTAAAAGATACACTAAGCAGATTTCACTCCAGATTTTCCCCTCCAGTTGTTGATTGACTGCACATAATTTACAAAAGCTGAAAGTTTATCAGCTCAAGTGAATAATAATGATGAAAGCAGTGCTGAACTGTGGGCCTTCCCCAGCTTTTGAGGTAATTTTTGTAACTCCTTCCCTTTGTCAGGCTCGTGTAACTGAAGAGTGTGCTTAAAAAAACATGACAGAGGTCTTCAATATTCTTTTCTTTTCCAGCATAAAAGACTGTCGCTTTCTTCCCTACTATTAAGAACTACATGGCAACACGAAGGAGAGAACCATAAGAAAACTGTTTAAATTCCAGACTACTGTGAGATTAATAAACCATGGAGATCTGACATTACTGCAGATGCAGAGCATTTATTCCTTCTGGCAAAGCCTACAAAAACATACTCCATAAAGGTACAGACAAAATACTTCATTTTATATGAGGGAAAGGGGTGGCATCAATGTTTGACTTCAAAAGCACCTGTTGTCTCCTGAAATGCTACCCCACCTGTACAGTGTGTGGGCGAGTTTTCCTATTTAAAAATTAATATAAAGTAAATGATCATTGAGAAAATCAAGCCAGTATGTTCAAATCAACAGATTTGGGATTTTCAGGGTATAGAGACCACTCCCCCAGGCCTGCCCCTGTGCCTATTGTGCCACCACACCCATCTGTGTCCCCACACATCCCCCACAATCAGACACTGCAACTGCTGTCATCTACTTGTCCACAGGAGCCACCCTTCAATATTTGCTACACATTTAGCTTCCATGCACCATACGGATGGTTGCTGCCCAGTATAATTAATTTTCTAGGCTTCTCTGGGAAACCATCCTGTCACTTGGCAAGGAATGCAGCTCTCCATCTGACTCCTAGCATGACTCAAGATTACAGTGCAGGGAATAGACTTCACGCTTTCATACAGAATAATATGAAATATGAAAGTCACAATGTTGATCCTCAAGCAAGACACCATTGGTGGTGTTTTCAAAGTTAGGGAAATCTAGATCTGTAAATAAGGATTAAATTGAATTGCCATTACAAATCATAAATATTACTGCAAAAGAAATAGTAAATATATTTCAATGGTGAAAATTCTACAGTCATAATCCTTTTACAGACAGAGGTCCTCAGTGTAACCATAACAACAGCTGGTGCAATTGCACAGCATCAGCCTCCTTCAGCCACTCAGCAGGGCAGAAGCTCTGGTAAGGTGCTGCTGTCCCAAGGGGGATTCTACCAGAACAAAAGCACAGGTTCTATGTGCGTGTTTCACTTCCACCCTTCACACTCCAACACGCACCATAACGCCTTTTATGCACAGTGAAATGAAGATGACCTGTACGAGCTAAGTCTTTCTCATTCCCTTCTGGGAATAAATTAATTTCTCAGCGTCTTAAATTCTAGCAATGTGACCTGGCCGGATGGGGAGGAGCTGAGAGGCAGGGCTGGGAGAGGGAAGCTGGGCAAAGGCAGTACTCACTCGTGTAAGTACTCAACTGTGTAAGGTTGGCACCTGAGACTGGCAGGCTTCCAAACCTGGGGTTTAAATGTAGAGTTGGTGGGTCGTAGCAATGGTTTTGGTTACTCTGAATTTGAGTAGGCAAAGGTGTGAGCAAGGAGTTCACACAAACTACATCTGTCATGGGTAATGTGACGTGGTGGCAAAACTCTGGTTTAGCACAGCCATAAGGGGAAAAATGAAGTGCTTGCATCTACAGCTGGCTGAATCTTCAAGACAGAGGGCTGTGAACAGGAGCTGGGGCCAAAGTAGTCATGAGAAACAGGAAAAACTAGTCAATGGGAAATCAAGTTGATTCTCATCTTCAGTAAAGTTTTACCATCTGGAGGTAAAGATCCAGCTATGTATTTGGAATGAGAGGACAGCTTGTAATTAGCCATGTTAGAGATGGATATCAAGGGCTCAATGATATAACTTATGATAAAGCTTGGGATTTTTCATTCATTTTAGCTTGAATATAGCAAGTATTATCAATTGCACATGGCAATTTGCACTATATTACATTAAAATAATATGAAATTGCCTGGCAATCTCATATTTTTTTATTTACAGAACTTTGCAGTACTATTGAAATACTGAGGCAACATGAGAACGCAGCATAATATATGATACAAATACAAATTTAAGAGCAATAAAATGTTTCAGTAACAAAATAAAACTGCTCACCCAATCATAGATTTGACAGCAAAACCAGTAATGGTTTATTTATCTTGTCTGATGCTAATCTCTGTTGATATTCCCTAAGGTCAAATATATCCATGCAAGCTTATGTTTTTTATATTAAACTATAATATTGCACAGGAGATGATCTTTTACATTATATTCATAAGGAGGAAAAAAAGAGGCCCATTTCAAACTCTCAATCACTCAAGTGACTCTTCAACAGTTTACAAGGCATTGTATATATTCAAACAAAGGGAGAATTTACATTAATGACTGTTATCTGTGTAGGTATCTGTGCATGCCTGACAAAAGGCAGAGGTCATTCTTTACATGATGTATCTTCTCATCATACACCTACCACTTTTAAATTCAAGACAGACAAACTTGAAGATTTTAATCTTGCATTAGATGTTAGCTGCAACTCAGAACAGATCATTTTCAGTTTTCTAGATATTCCATCAGCTTACACTGTTCATTGCCACATTGGCTTTTAACATCCCAAATAAACTCTGCCCTGCTCAGAAAGAAAACAAAGAATTCTTGCTAAAGGAAAGGATTTTTCTCTGGAGCTGGTTTAGATTATACAGCTGAGCTTTTCAGATTATCAAACCCTACATCAAATGCACAAAATCTTCATGCAAGCAGGTAAGCAGACTAAAGGCATGGCATTGTGAGAACCAACTTCCAGTGGAGGGGCAGGGGGCACAAAAAGTATCTGAAAGCAGTTTTTTCCAATACATCATTTTTTAATGTATCATACACCATCTAAAAATCTTGTTCAAAACTAATGAAGTTTTTCTATTTTGCTACATTTGGCAAATTACTTCTCTGCTCCTCAGATCTTGCACAGTAATAACAACACTAAAATATTTCAAACATTTTAAGATCTTTTCTTGCATGCTGATATATTCAAGTAAGATTCTTTTTCCTCAATGTGTTTATAATAAAACACTTGCAACAGTGAGAAAATTGAAATTTAAAGCAATATTGTTGGGCTTCAAACAGCATGAGTTTGCTGGAACAAGCAGAAAAAAGTATCTTAACCTAATCACTTTGCTTCAGTGAGCACCTCATGAATTCTGGATTAAAAAACAAACAAACAAAAACTAACAAACAAACCCCAAACCCCACATTCATTTTTTGCTGGCAATCATGATGAGTATATTAAAAAAATAAACAACCTATACAACCAATGTTTATGTATTTTTCTTTTTCCCGACAACACTTCAATTCTATAAATAGACTATACATTTCTACTCCCTTGTGCAGTGATATTTTAGGAAATTGTACTTGTTCAATTACTGCCAGGAACACTGGACATCACTGGGAGCTTTGACCAGGTTGTCCCAAATGAACCTACACAGAAGGAATATTAATAACAGTGACAGGTCTGCCCTTCACCAAGCAAAGACAATGTAACAGCTATGGCTCCTGTAACCAGTGGTATTTTAGAAGTGAAAATGCAGACTAGCATGAAATATGTTCCACAGGAGGCTGAGAGAAAAGGCAGCCATATCTTGCCCTTGCAAAATCCCAAGATTCTATTACACCGATTTTCCAGTGTAAAAGTTATTTGTATAAATCACAGCAGTTATTTGTATAAATCAAATATACCATGGAGTTCAGTAAATGAAAGTAACCAGTGGCCGAACAACTAAGGGAGCAGGGGGGATGTCTCTGCCCTAGTAACAAACCATCTCTTCTGCGACTGCTTTCTGCTTTTATCTGTCTCTTGTCAAATATATTACAGATGAAGATTTATCAGTTTTGAAACTACAGATTGTGGGTTTTCAGCAACTTTTTTTTAAATATTTAATAATGCCAAAATAGTTTTGACTGATAAAATTTGATCTTTTATTATCTGCCTAATAGGATTCTATAGAAGAGTCTTGGGAGGAAGTGCAGAAGGATTGTCCCTAACATTAAGGGTACAGATTGCATATCCTCTAAGCTCAGTAGGAATAAACACTCCATCACGTTCTGTTCTCAGACTATGCCAAATACAAACTGTCAGATTTCAGAATAAAATCTGGATTTTATTCTGGAGCAAAATAAATCAGACTTGAGCCACCTGAAAAAGACTGCATTATTTGGGTTAAAAAGTGCCACTATAATTTTTAGAGAAAAAGATGACATTACATTCCCTCTTGCATCCCTTAGAACGAGTCCACATATCATGTTTTTATATGTGTGCTTACAACCAGTGAGTTTCCAAGAAAATCTCACAACAAAGTCTGATAAATATTAAAAGGAAGATATCAAGCTTTTAAAAGCTTAGAAACATTTGGCATAGCTTTAAATGCTTATCTAAAAACTAAGCTAATACAAAGGCATGCTGTCTTTGGCTGACACTTTTTGAACAGGCTGGTTCTTTCCTACAACAGTGTTCTGTTAATTTTAGAAAATCGTTAGTACCAGAAACTACAAGTCAGCACTAATTAAAGTCTTCTATACAATCTATTTCAGGTGTAGATGAAGAGCCAGTGTTAGACCTCTAACAATGCTTCCAGCCCGAGATCCAACAGAGTGCTGCTATTCTTGTCCTTAACTACATTTGCTCATTCTTGCATTGCAACAAACAGAGATTAGATCTGGTTTGCACTCAGACCACTACAATTAATTAAACAGAAATGGTTCATACTCAGACCTCAGATATGCATGGGTAACTCCTATTCAGCTGAGGCACTGATTTCAACTCCCATTGATCAATTTCCTTTAATCTGAAGAACAACAATGACCAAAGTCCAAGTCCATAGGAGACAGAGGTGAAGAAATACAACATGCAGTGAATAAAAACACTTTCAGAAAAGATTTTGATCCAGAGTGACTAAAAGACACTTTAGGATTCTGATGTAACAGAATTTTTTTTAATGAACAATTTTCTGTCATAAGAGATGACCTCTAAATTGTCAGCATTAGTATCTTTTTTGAATAGAGAAGACAAACATCTCCACTATATTAGCAAAATGTACATGGAATGGTTAAATTTTCCACTGTACAGACCTGTAGCCACACACCAAGATTTTGATATGACTTCACACTTCTCAGTTCTCTTTCAAACAGCATCATGGAAAACCAGCTAAGGTACACTGTCATGAACAGCTGTGGCTGCCCAGCATATGTTGCAGTTGAGGACAGCCAAGATGCACAGAGTATCCCCATAGAAGTTCAGAAGGCTTTAAACATTCACCCATACAGAGTAATCCCGTACCTCATCAGAACGCTTCAGGTGTCTCCTCATACAGAGTAACATCACATCACTCCAAAAGGCTGCAAGCATCAGCCCTTCTTGTTCTTCAGCCCAGCCTTTTATCCCCCTCATGTCCATGCCCTGCCCCGTGTGCCCTCTGCTCCCTTTGGTGATGGGTCAGTGCCCCTGGGCACTCCATGGCTCATTGCTGTCAGTGCTGCTCACCTGCTGCTCACAGCTGCACCCACTGGGATGAGGCTGGGCCAGCCCCACCCCAGCTACCACAAACTGTGTGTACCTACACTGTGGTATCAGCAGTTCCTGCAGGACTGCCGTGGTTTAACCCCAGCTGGAAAGTGAGCACCACACAGCTGCTCACTGCCCTGCCAGCGGGACAAGCGACAGAATCAGAACAGCAAAAACTACAAAACTCGTGGGTTCACATAAAGACACTTCAATGAGTAAAGCAAAAGCTGCACATGCAAGCAAAGCAAGGAATTAATTCTGTGCTTCCCATGGGCAGGCAGGTGTTCAGCCATTTCCAGAGCAGGGCTCCATCACATGCAACAGTTGCTTGGGAAGACAAACAGCATCACAATCCAACCATCCCTCATTCTTCCCCCAGCTGTATAGACTGAGCAGATGCCACATGTTCTGGGATACCCCCTTGGTCAGTTGGGGTCACCTGTCCTGGCTGTGTCCTCTCCCAGCTCCTTGTGCACCCCCAGTCCCCTAAATTCTGAGGAGGTAAGAGAAAGATAAAAGGTCTTGATGCCTGATTTTTCTTTTTAAAAATGATCTCATTTTCTGTTTTCAACCTGTATTCTAAAAATCCTAATGAGCTGAGACCTATTTTAATGAGTATTGTGATTTGCTCATAGTTAAGATTTATTTTAATGGTTGCTTCTAATGAGTTGGTATTTGTTTTAAGGATTGTCACAGAAGGATTAGTTTTACACAGCAAATATAAAGAAAATATGTGAAGAGCAGTACACTCTACTGGATATTCTATTTTGTTATACAAGGCCACTAACTTTGAATGGGACGGGCTGTTACAAGCGTCCCCCTTCTGCTAATATCTCCTGCAGCATACTAGATTTTCTCCAGACATTTACTCCTCTCCCTCAGTTGTCTAGTTTCTGCTCCCAAGTGATGCTGAAGCAAGCAGACAGGTGCACATCCCAGCCCCACCTAATTTCAAAGTGGGTTTGAATGAATGAACATGCTGAGTAAGGCAGGCATGAACCTTTACTTTTTATGATCCATAGCTGAGAATAACTATGCTTAAGCCAATGCTGCATGGACTCAGAACACTGCTGACAGTTTTCAATTTCCAGTTCAAGCAAGCTGTGTAACTGTGTAGCAACCTCTCCCTAAATGCTCAGATAAGAAGTTTTAAGACTGCAGGTTAAACCTCCCTCAGTGCTGGAAGGTTTCCATGCAGTCAATCACCATGAACAACATTTGCAGTGTGCAGAAGGTGACACTTGCCCAGGAAAGCTTCTGTGCAAGGTGTAGAGCTAGCATCTGATTCAACTGGACTAGGAGAATAACTTCTTTACTTTTTCAGAATGTGATCTGGAATCTTTATCCATCAGATGTGTGTAAGATCTAGATTCAGCATCACCATCTGGAAAAAGTAAGATCCTAAGTACCTAATAACTAATACTTAGTTAGAACTCCATTACCCTGAAAGATTTGAGTCTTCCCTAGTGAAATCACTATGGGTAGCAAATTGAATTCTAAGTGTGATTAATATCAAAAGTGAATTTTAAATGTACATGTAATGAGGGACAGAAAAGGTAAGATATCATCAAATTTCTTTTTAATGGTCAAAATGGTACAAGAGATTTTATCGCTCTGCTATGTTCACCTCAAAAGAAAGAAATAGTTTAAATTATTCAAAACTAAAAGAGTCCACTCTTTACAAGGACACAACCTTCATCTGTTTGAATTACAGCTTTGTCCTTTGTATTTTCCCATAGCTGAAAATTTCTGACTAGTTCTGTTGGAAATAAAAATCCTTTTATCTTTAATTTCTGTGTCTCAGTACTTATTTTCCTGAAGTTCTTTAAATATTGCCATGCAAATGTACTCATATTTACATTTCACAGACACATATCATCCCAGCTACTTTGCTGAATGAAAGAACACTGGATAAAACAGCACAAGCTTGCCACAAAGACTTATGCACAGGCTTAAATTTCAATGGACCAGTCATTTGCCTAAATTTAAATAACTATGCAGATCTTCATAGTACTGTAGCTGAATTTTTAACATATATTAACTTCATTATGACATTTTCAGACTTCAGATAAAAGTGCATTTATGGTAAGTTACTGGAGTTCTGCAAAACTCAATACATCAGAACCTATGACTTTCAGACAGAAGCAATAAAAAAAGAATTTTCAAATCTTCTCCTATACTTCTCTCTTGTCAGTGGGGGGTTTGAGCATAAAATCATGCATATGAACCCAACTGGCTCTCATGAACTTCCTTGACTTCACAATGTTCACACATAGCCACTCTGTTTCAGCAAAAAAAAAAAAAGAAAAAAAAAAAAAAAAGAAAAAAACCACAACAAAACAACCTCCACTATTTCCAGAAAGACACTGAAAATCAGTAGCTACTTAATTTCTAAAGGTATTATTCATACATGCTGAAGGCCCTCATTTTACAAGCACACATGCATGCAAGGGTATGTTCTGTACTAGTTTTCTGCAGAGCAGTAGCACTACTCCTGGCCAGTACAAATTAGTGGGCAAAAACATCCAGCATAATGCAGTATCTGGCATTTTATCATTAAATACATAAAACTTTTAATGTCAGGAAATTAAATTCTGCATAGCAAATATGAACTGTTCAATTGCTTTATCACTGTATGTGTATTAATATATGAAAAGGGAGATTGTAATTTGTCTTTTGAAGACAGTAAAGCAGCTGCCACATTTATATTTATCCAACTATTTAATTCACGGTTTAAAGTTCCTACTTTTAAATACCTTAAATCATCAGTAGCTGGAGGAAGTAGCAACCTCATGACAGACATGACCTTCTTCAATCAAACTTCCCTAATAAATTTTGGCTGACCAAAAGTTTTCCTTCGTTTCTGCTTTGCCAGATGAAAAAAAATTTTCAAAACCACAGGCTTTGACCAATACACGATGTGATGTGCTCACACAGCCACCAACACACATCCAAAGTGACAGGTCTTTAGAACAGACATGAATTTTTCATAGGTGTGCTTGAATGAACAAGTTTATCCCTGTGTCATCAATATACAATGTGATTCATAGCCCCAAGAAACCTGAGCAGTAGACAGCAAGACAGCAAACCTGCCTCCTGCTCATCAGCATTCACAGGATACACAGGGCTCAAGTGTATGTTTTCAGCAGCAGTCCTGACGACATTATACACAGCATTGTTAGAAAACAATGTCCTAATGTAAGCAAGTACAGATTCAAGATTAGATGCCTCACAAAGCACAACAGCTCTATCAAAATGATCAAATGCTAATTCTTCATGTAAAAAAAACATGATGATTGAACCAAGACTAACATTTGCTCTTCTGTTCACCACCACCAATGAAGAACGCTCACATGATACATTACTCAGTGTAACAGGGAAATCATCAAGTTCTTTCCCAGAGAATCTACAAAGTCACAATTTAAAAAAAAGAAAAAAATCTAAACCACACTTGACAAAACCGTTTCCTACACTGATTAACTCTCTCAACCAAAAAAGAAATTGATAAAAATAATTAATCTGTCATTATTTCCAGGTAGTTAGTTGACAGTATACCAGTACTGGACATACTCCAATCACTTCAGATAGCATTTCATTCAAGGTAAAATGCTCCATGTTTTAGTAAAGCTAACAAGTGAAGAAATTAAGTTAACTGTTGTTTCTGAAATCCAAGGAAGGTTGCTCATCTATTTTAGGTTTCTTGTTGTGGCATTGTATTGAACCACTGACACCTACAGGCATAATTGCATATATTTATTCAAGAAATATCTGTGCAGCTTCCTTGTTATGAGACAAGATACCTCTGAGGATAAGCAGCACAGGTGCCTTGGACAGCTTGATTTATTGGCAAGGTACACATGAAGACAATGCAGATGGAACAGGCATCCCATTGCATGTGAAGTATTTCTCCCCATTCACCCCAACAAAATTGCAGCTAAGAAGTAAATAAAATTCTTTCAGCATAACCAGGGCTTCTCTAAGTCTGTATCATTATTCTGGTTTTGCCCTGATATGAAGAAGTAGGCAACAAAACTGACCTTTATGAATCCCATATATGGTCAATCAAAGACCTTAAAGATGCATTGCCTGTGTATCTTCCCTAAAGATTTAAAATTCTTACTCCTCCAAAAGCTAGTGCTCTAAGGATGATCACAGGGTAGTGTGATGTATTATTAAGTAAACTCATTTATAATCTCTGCTCTTACATTTTTACTATTTACTACTGACTTTATTTCATTATATATAATAAGGAAGCTATATTTGGAAAGTATTCTAGAAAATATTCAGAGCCTAGGGAAATTTAGTTTGAAATTAAGGAACACTGCTTATTTCACCTAACTTTAGGCAAATTGCAGCATATAAAAGTAACTCGGTCCCTCAAGAACATGTGTGAAAATCGTAAGTAACTATTTTTAAGACAAGATTTTAAAGAATTAGTTATCTGGTCCAAGAATGACTCTACCAGACTTTCCACAAAATTATGCTTTCTCCATAGTCAGTGCTAGCAAAAACAGGGTACAAAAGCTTTCTGAATGATCCATTTTGTTCTTTGCTAATTTTGCAAAGGTTATTTAAGAAAATACGTAAATGTGGCCAATCAGGCCAATGCCACCTGTAAGATTAAGGGATGCAAGGTTGCTCTTACTTCATCAAAAAGAAAGTTATCATTTTATGAAATACTGACTGCCCCAAATCACCAGAGTACCTGTAACACTGCTTATGAAGCCTCAGCAGTGGCTAGCCTTGAGTCAGCTTTCTCCAGCCCAGGTGAGGGAAGCAATCTATAAAAACATACTCATTACCTCTTCTTGTCTATCCTTTATTACTTTTCCTGACATGTTCTGAGGTCATCTTTGGAGCAGCCATCAACAAGCAAAGAGAAACAGCCCCTGTCTTGTGTCAGTGCTGCTGAAGTTATTGCCCGGCTGGAGGAGCCCGTCCGCGCCTGCTCCTCCTGGCCACAGACAGGCTGTGCCTGCTCTCACTGCTCTTTTCCCTGCTTAGCAGAATGTCCATCAACCTAGATGATGGGAAACACAGCCCAGACAAGGATTTCAAACAGGTAACGCTGAGCTCTAATCATTTCAGTCCTGGCAACAAGTGGTCTGCAGACAGCACAACAGATTTGTCTCAGTCCCCATTAAAAACAATTTAATCACCTTTTCAATATGGCTTTGAAAAGGCTCAGGATGGCAGTGGAAAAACACATGAAAATCACAGCAGCTACACATTTGGAGCCTATGCCACCTGCAGTGGTGCTCAGTGAGAATTCCACAGGGGACTGACAGAAGTCAGCACAAAACCATCTGTAACACAACCTATTGGCCTCCTTCTTCATGGAGGAGGATGTCAAGGCCAATGAATATCTGGGAAGTTGAGAAGGCCACCGAGATACCCAGCATTATCTCACCCTAGCAGTTCTGTATTCACTTGTTCCTGACAACAACTTGAAGTTACAAGTTATTAAATATTCTGAACAAATGAATGTGGGTGAAAGTGAAAATCAGTTATGAAGGAATATGTTTTCCCCAAAATGCAGAATCCAGAAAGATTGACTTTATAAATGAAATGTGGTTGCAAGATATAGAACACATCCTTCCTTTTTATTGAAGACTTGTAAAAAACCAAGACCTGCATATACAAGTACCTAAGGGTCCCAAACAAGCAAAAATGGGTCTAAATCTAGAGACTTTCCCCTCACATATGACTGTACACACAGATGTCAGTTACTCCCCGGTCTCTCAATAAGGATACAGAAGGATTTCCTGCAACAATACAGTCTTGTTTTTCTCACATCCAGCTGCAAAAAATGCTGCGCATCAACCTCATAATAAATATTGCATCCAAAAAGGGTTGCGACTTTTAAGTATATCTTCTTAGTGCCCCTAAACATCTTTTTCTCAATATATATACTCTTCCTTCAGTATTAAAAATAAAAGAACTGTATGGTACTTAGGATCACAAGGCAGGCACCCACCTCACAAGGAAGCACAGAAAATCAGATGAAAAATTTAGCATAATTTACATAACTGCTGGATTGTAGTTCAATGTCAGCACATTCCCACATTTGAAGTTTGAAAGATACACAGAAATAGCACAGTATTGTTTAATACATATTTAAATAATAGCTGACAACACACTTTTCAGACAGTTTATTTCTTTTAAAAGGAATCAAAGAACCTTCTCCATGTTAAATTCATTGCCATATCATGAAAATAAATATGCTCATTCACTTGAGCTACTATTTTTTTATTCCAAGGGACCACATTTCAGATGAACCCAGTCTTGCATACAGTTTCCATGCAGGACTGAGCATTCCTGATGATTAAACTTTTAAAGTTTCCTCAACAGATAAACAAACCCTCTGATTTAGATCAAATATAAAAGACCTAAATTATATTTTATATATATATATGTATACAAATATTGTATATTTTAACATTTGGTCTACTGCAATGTTGATGCTGTAATAAGTACCTGTCTGACATTCTTTTATTTTAGCAAATATAAGAAAACTGATGAAACTATGATAATAATTAAAGTTTTAAAAAAAAAAAAGGCAGAACAAGGAAAGGTTAACCCCTGCCTTAGCAGTAATAATAACTTCAGAATACATAACATGACTCTGCAACTCCATTAGAAAGCATTTCAGCTTTAGTAAAATACAGAGTTGATAATTTTCCCCACTTCTTCCTACTCTAACTTGTTGCTTCATTATTTCCCGGTTATGAGAATAAATAGAAAAGTATGTGAGACAAAGTGTTAATCTATAGTACAAATGGCTTCACCTAAGTAAATTATGAGACATGATTAGATCTCTTATAGACAGACCCAGAAATAAAATAACTCATCCACATTGCCCTTTCTTTCACTAATCCTCTTTGCTAAGCGCTTTTGGCTACACAACTCAAAAAACCTCTCACTCCAAAAATTAGTGGCAGAAAAATGGGGGGAAAGCAGGAAGAGGGAATATAACATCAACAACATATTATACAGAGATATTTTAAAGCTTTCGCTTTAAATATTTATTTTAATTTAGCCTTTTCCTTGAAAAGCTTTCATAGCTTCTTTGACTCTGGAGAACATCATTTCTCTTGTATACACATAGTGGCTTGCAATGCTGAAAAACCTTTCTTTAACTGTTCCCATAGTAACCAAAATCATTCTTTGTATTTAATTGTTGCCTTTTCAAATATTATCTGTTTTTGTAGCTAGAATCAGTGTGTTCTTTTGCCATCTAAATTACGGATTCCCTGAAGTCTATCAGGCATTCATTATAAATTCAGGTTTGCTTTCATTAATTTGAAATTTAAGGCATTTACTACATTTAAGTATGTAGTATTGCAATAATAAAATAATTCAGGTAGAAGAATGTAGATATAGCATAAAGCTAGAGACATCAAATATTGTTCTGAACAGGTGAATTTTAGTAACTTCAACTTCAAATATGAGGAAAAACAAGCCTTGCTAGAGCTCATATCAAAATTCCCTACCTGAATGGCTCCCTTTTTGAACTATGACTCAGCTTTGTGATTCATTTCTGTTACATATCTGGACTGAATTCTGAACCCTGTGAATGTATTCCTGGCTTTATGTGATGTCTTCAAAAAACAGAAATAATTTCTGAGAAGAAATCACAGAATAATTATTTGCCTGCTTAAATTTTCTTAAATAATCTGGTTTGTATTAGCACTGTATTTATTCTCTGACTTGAATCTACAGCACAGTAAAGAGAACTGCAAGTAGAGACCTTATTACTTATTACTATTACACACCTTACTTGCACTGTTCCATTTCAAGTCCTTCTGATATCAAACACTAGTTTTATGTGTATTTGTTCCAGCAACACCAGCACAGGCTTTAGAAAGTACTAGGTAATCTTACTTCTGAACACCTGTGCTTCCTCACTGACCCATAAATGTTATTTTGTATTTCCTCCATAAATTATCAAAGACTTTACTGTTCCTTGGACAAGTAAATGAGGAGGATTTTATTTATCTATTTTAGAGTGCTGAAGCATACTTTGTCAGAATTAACAACAAATAATCAATACAGCAATATTTATCTAGACTGTATCTCTGAAAATATTTATATAGAACATCTAAATTTTTCCAGTCAAAAGTATCCATCACTTCCATTTACACAGGTCCAAAACATTAGATTAAGTTTTAAAAGGGATGACCAAAAAAGGGCCCAAAACACAGCCCTATTAATAGGGGGCTCTTGTAGGACAAAATAACTTGACACCACCTCACCTTTTAGTTCATCTGTTAGAAAGGAAATCTGTTTCTTCTGCTCTGCCTTTAAACTGTGTGCATGTGACCTTTTAGATTGATGCAATCAAAACATCAAGAAGCGTATTCTAAAATAAAACAATGCTTTTATTTCTTGGTTCTCGTAATGTATGTTCCAGGTTGCTTTGTGGCTCTGACTTGAGGTCTCTGTCACTTTGCACCTGTGGCTGCCAGAAGAGATGAACCCTGTAAACTTTGTGTGTTCTAAAGCAGCAATCTGGGCACATATTAAAATTGTACATAAATATGTCAATTTTACAAAAGGACATAATAACTGGAAGTGAGGATGGAATGCTCCTGGGAAATTAGTATTGAAAAGTCTGAGTAAAGGGTTGGGATGGAGCAGTAGATGACTACAAAAATTAGAGGAACATTACCATATTCCTGGATGGATACCCTATAGGCTTTCTGCATAAACAAATGAACAAACAGACAGATAAAGAGTTTTATCAAGAGTACAGTTGGTAAGCATAACTAATTAAAACATGGAGAAGTTTACCTCAAAGCTACCTCACTCTTCCCCCTGCCTGTGTTTCCCTTGATTTTTCCCAGTAGCTCACTCCTGGTAACCTCCTGTCTCCTATTTGTATTGCTTATCACAGGAACTCTCCTGGGATTAGGGGGATGCACTGAACATATAAAACAGCTGATCTGGGAGGAAAAAGGGGTGTAACCTATCGTATTTTGATGTATATCTACTTGCTTTTGAAAACACCACCTCACACTTAGGTGAAAGCATTGGCCTCTTTTCCTTTTCCCGCTTCTATTTCTTGAAGATATTTATAAAAGCTGTACACAAGCTGATGCTGTGGTCTGCTGAGAAGAAAGCTCTAAATCTGGATTATTACTAATATTAGGTGGATACATCTGCAATACATGCTGTTATGCATTTAATCATTGTTGCAGCAGCAAATATTTTTTGATGTGCAACAAAAGCTACATACTACGTAACGATTAAGAGAGGTTTAAAATACAAAACCAAAACAATTGGAGTGAAATCCTACCACATCCACAAATAACTAGTAAATGGACCTGGAAGCACACAAAATACTTTGAGTTTCAGCACAGGAAAAAAAAGCCAAAAGATATTCTTTCCTCACAAACATCCATTTAGATGGTGGCTACTGCAGGTATTGCTGATAAAAAGCAGCTGGGCTAGCTGATGTCCTCAATATAACAAAGCTTAATCCTGCTCCTGGAACCCAGAAGGAAGAACTTGCACTTGTAGTCGCTTTGTAACTGTACAAATAGTTTTTGCAGCATTTGGCTCCTTTAAATTCACTCTTATTTGGTACAATATTTTGTCTTCACGGCTTAATGCTACTGCAATGCAATCGCAAGTTTATATCTTAATCCGACCGCACCGAAGCTGCATGTGTCCTAGTGTCATGATGCACAGTCCTTTCCCTTTCATTTCCTCTGCTTCCCACCTCCCCATTTTCCATCTTGCTTTTCATTGTTTTTTTTAAGCAGTAGGTGTTTTATACATCCCATATGGTGGCCAATGCAGCCACTGTATTGACTGGTAAAAAAACAGGAGGGTGAAGAGGAGATAAAGAAAGAGCAATTGCACCACTTCTTTTTTAGGTATGGTCTCCCACCTCTGCTATCAGTAAATCCATGCAAGTAAAAATAATGTACTCAATGCTCACTGCAAACATAGATTTTGATAGGTTATTAAAATTACTGCTCCCAAGGCTATTCACAGATACATTGAAAAATGTACGTAGTAGAGAAAGAGGAGTATCGCCTCTATTTCTTTGTTACCTCCAGGAAAAAATAAATAAAGACCAAAACAAACTGGAGCTAGAGGTGGGGATAAGGAGATTGTTTTTAAAATTGTTTGTGTCCTTCCCTAGTATCTCTTTTTCACTCAGAAAGAGACCAAATCTTGTTCTTAAAAATACTAATATTTAGATTATGCACATAGCATGCAGGTAGGTGTGGATATTTTTTCACATAATTTCTTCCCTCTAGGATGCAGGTAATCTCTCAACCTTAAGCATCATGAAGCAGTCTGTATATTTTGAAGAAGTATCCTGATTGAACTTACATTTGCTGCAGTGGTATTCCTATTTGAGTCATGATAATATGACTCAAGAGTAGTGTATTTTCTAACAAAGCTAACCCTCACATAGCCACTGCACAGGATGATGGTTTTCAGAAATGTTCTGCAAAATACCTGGTTTAGAAAACCCCTCAATAAGCCAGCAATAACACCACAACAATACCAGTATTTTTCACCAATTAGATTCAAAAGACTACCTGATAATGCTTTCACTAGAATTCTAAAACAAGCTGTGAAACAGCACAGCACAATAGTCCAGTAGTTACACCATGCAATTATAAATGCAAATCTACCTAGTTTTTCTGTGACATCCCTCCTTTCCCCACCTTCCAATGACAGTAAGAAATAGGAAATGCTGTTCTTTGTTATGCTTCAGAGAAATTATTAAATTACTGTGAAAGTGAAACAAATACATTTCTGCTATGCACTTGAACTGTTTTTTCGAGTTTTAATCTACAATACATTTGTCTAACCAAATAAAGTACTTTGCAATCCGAGCATTACACATACACGCATATTTCCTTCATATTTTTCATTTTATGATGCTTTAATTGTTCACAAGTAATAACATAGTTGATTAATTTTTATATTTGATGCTGCAATTATGTTTTGAAATCTAATTTGTAAGAATTGATGCTGTACCTTAATACAAACACCACAGGCTTCTAAATTAAAAAAACAAATGATCCCCTGGTTCCTCCTCCCCCACCACCCCACCCTCATCTCTTCAGCATTTAGATAATGCCACCCCAGATCCATGTTTCTCCTGCACAAAGGTACAGACCCAAATCTGCCTTAATTTCCTTGCAAGAGGATAAAATACAACCACTGGTCTCAAACAGAACTTTGGTTACACTTTAGCAACAGCCTGTGCTTTTACGGACTAGAAAGTATAATTTTGTTCCTGGAGTGATTCCTAAGACTGAGCACTTCCACTTAAATTAGTGAGAGCTTGAGTTAAAGAAGTTTAACAACTATATTTGCCCCAATTTTACAGCAAAGTAATTTCTGTATACTTTCAAGATTTTGGATGTACAAGAAAAAGGAATAAAATGGGCACAGCTAGCACTTCTCTCACTCTCCCCATATGAGTGAAGTGGGTTTGCTCCCAAATCTTTGGTATTGTACCTGGAAAGCATCTTCCTTTTTTGAAGCTTCAGAGCAAATGCTCCTTAGTCAACACCAGGCATCAAGGTGAACAACAGGAACTAACACTGCCTTCCCAACTGATGTAGGATGTTACAAGAACTGGTTAATTACACAAAATTTAAAAATGGTATATGATCTAACTTGACACTCAGGCTGTCTAAAAAAATGGCTTTTCTGAAATGAAACATAAATCCAGTAAGGTCGTTATTTTGGAGACTCCATGCTGCCCCAAAATCAAATGCCTTTATCCCTTTGAATAGGTACATGGTACATAAAAGCTGTAGATCTCATTTAATGCCTGAAACTGAGGGCATAGCAATGCTTGTTCTGAATGGCTCTGTTGGGCATGAATTTAGGCAGGATGAAAATGAAGTCTGTTTTTCCTTTTAAATCCAAAGTCAGTGAGTGAGTCATTTTCTGCATGCCCCACTGCAGTCCTGAGTGGCTCTGCAGTCCTCCCAGCAGATGATGGGTGTGCTCTTCAGGGCTTAGGCAGCTGCCATGTAAGATAATAGAAAACTCTGTAATTTTATTAGAATAACAAACGCTGCAAGTGACTAACACTACAACTTACAACAGCAGCTCTTCAGGTGGAGGTGTCCAGATAAAATAATTAATTTTCAATAGCCTAAGCCTGTCTCCAACAGGTAGGTAATGCCTGCATTACCTACAGTAACCATCCTCTTCAAGGTTGATTGACCCAGGTAAGATTTTATTTACTTCAACTACACCTCCTTTTAGGATTGTTCCAGACATTAACGGGTTTTGACATATATAAAAAAAATTCTATTTCATCACACGGGAAAAATCTCAGCCCAAAATTAAAATACAAAACTGTGTCTCATGGTTCATTGTTCTAATTAAAATGTACTTGCAAAAAATATTTAGCAATGATTACTCAAGGCCATCAGTTTAGAAGAGTTCTTGGTTGCCAAGTGTGAGAGTGCCACTTTGGAATTAAGTTGGTATTTGTGATTTGACTTGTAATTCTCAGTTATGTAAATAAAGCAGGCACTTCCAGATATTACAGTACATATAGAATAAAACTTGCACTCCGGAACCCAGTCTTTCTTAAGCACCTGCCCATATAGGTATGCAAGAAAGGCATATTTTTACATAAGCTCTAAAACCAAATAATGCAAAATTACTTAATCTATTTCTTTTCGGGAAATTTGTGGACATGAAGGACAAGCAAGTAAGGTAATTAAAGCTTCCTCTATTTCAGAAATACCCAGTGGAGAATGTGATGGTTCACAGAGAAGAGAGAAAAGAAGGATGCAAGGGAATGCACCGATTTTTATTTCATTTATAAATTAAAAACATTTCTCAGACCTGATAAATAAATTGGTAATCTTACTCCAAAGGACATTCTTTTTAGAGTGATGGCCAAAACTAGTATGCCATTATGGTATCATAATGTTATAAAACTTAATGTATCTCAATGAAACAAAATGATCTTGCTGTAGGCAAAGCTGTTTCCTGAATGTCACGGTGATTTGGTGACAATGTTTTTCTTATGGTAACTTCAGATCTAGTTCAGAAACTCTAGCTGCAGATGCAGTTATGTTGTCCAGTGCTTGCTGCTGAAGCAGGGGAAATTTGTATTCCCATTAATTGTAACTGCGCTGTCCTTGTGCAATTCAGTGTTTCAAATCAGCTTTGGCCACACTCTGTCAATGCACATTACAGTAACTGTATTTTGACTTGAAAAGTTCTACCCAAATTTTCATCATCTGGTGCTCAGAAACATCAGCAAAGTTGTATTATCTCTACATATTTTTATTTCCTCTATTTTATTTTATTAATGAAGACTAGCTACACAATGATACAATGCACTCATCTCACTTTGCAGTTACAATTATCTCAACTAGAAAATGCTGTGGTTTTCTTGATCCTCCACATTTTGATTCAAAATGACCTCATTAAGTACTTGGCTTAACATTCCACCCAAGTTGAGTTCAGTCACATCAGTAATGGTTTAAGGGAAATGACCGAAGTATTCACAGTTGATTGTGTATTAGAAACCAAATCTCTTCTCATAGGAAAGGGGAAGCTTTCCAAACAATGCAAAGGATCCCTTGCTAAGTCCTTGGCAGGGCTACAGATAAAAATCTATCTTGCATCCTTCCTCCACAGGCCAGGTGCCATCATTCCTCTCCCTCCTGCATTATTCACCACCACACAGGAGAGAAAAGACATGAGGTGAATTACAAAATATTGAAAATACTAAGTATAGTAACTGCAATTAGTTAGTGGCTCTCAAAAACCAGCTTATTCAACATGTGCAATTTATGATCAAATTAAGCTGTACAGAACTGCTTAATCCCTTAGCTGCAAACAATTGTCTAAAATATTTAAATTACCTATGTAGATTGCTTTCCTGTTAATCTCACCTATAGAGTGATGGTTGCAGTGTTTGAGAAGGAGCATGAGAACTGATGATACTCCCATTCTAGGACTATATAGGGTTTCTTCCATATTCACTTTACAGTGCAATTATATTTCCTTTGCACAAGTGTTACCTATAATTGATTTTACGAAATCATTCGCATTTTTGCTGTGCCTGGACACAGAAAAAAAATAGAAAAAAAGTCTGGTTTATTGTTCTGTTTTTCCTCAAAGCAAGAAGAAATAAGTTACCAATTTGAGCAGCCTAGACAAGAGGACATGTCAGGTTCCAACTAGTTAGCAGACAATAAACAAAGTGTAAATACTGTATTTTTACTATTTTCTGAAAAGCTTCCCATTTCAAAGGAGACATGAGTACAGCAAAATAATATATTTTCCTATTATGTGCAAAAAGCAATACACGATGCACTAGGAGGCCATGTGACAGACAACACAGAAAACAGAAATTTTCAGTTCCCCTTCAAGTCGCTAAATAGAGCTTAAAGACTAACTAGAAAAACAGATAAAAGAATGTACAAGTAGACCACTGACAGCATAAACACACTGTTTATGTTTACCCCATTTCAAAGTATCTGCTTTAAAGAAATAGATATAAATGTTACATCCCCCACCTGTTATCACTAAAATGTAGTGCTGGAGAATATACTGCAATCCAGCTGATGCCTCAGGTTTTTCAGCTGAGCTGGAACCATGACTTTCAGAGTATTGTCATTCCAGACCAACACTGGGCATCCCTATTCTCTTCTGCATTCTCTCACCCACAGAGTGACACATGCTTCCACAGCCCATTGTCCCAACCACCCAGAAACTGAAATAGTAGAACCATCTTTTATCTGCTTTTCCAGACAAGTGTGAAAAGCATTCCTGTTTCACAGCACTGACAGATGCCTTTTTGAAAGGACTGCCCGAGCAGACAGGAATCGTGCTGTGGACACCACTGCCTGACAGCCTGGCTGCTTTAGAGACCACGCTTCACATCCCCACTGAGGGGCTGTAAGGACTTCAATGGTGTATCAGACAGGCAAATGTGATTTTAAGGCCACAGAAGGACTTGACCATGAGGTAAGCACAGGATGGAGTGGCAGGGGGTCGGGCTCATCCTACATAATGCATCCAGAAAAGGACCCTTTGGCAAACTGTGGAGAAGCACATATGCTGGTATCACCTCAACCCCTTGTTTACACCTTCATTCAGGCAGAGGCATGATTCAATAGCAGGATAACAGAAGCATCCAAAATTACAGAGGTAATATAAGATCACTGTCGGTTGGAGGGGAAAGAAAATCTTCCCTGGGATTTATCACAAATGAAAAAAAAAATTCTAGTGAAAAAAAATGAAAAGAAAATTCACAACTGATTAAGTGAAGAATAATACACAATCAGCTTGGTTTGAGCTTCTTTTGAAGGGAATTAGGCAATGCTTCAAGAGTCAAAAAAGATCACCAGTCTTCTGATTCACCAATTATATACCTACAACTTGAAACTCTGAGAACAGAAAAAAAACCCCTAGATTTTGGAATCTGCTTACTGCAGCTAATAAATTCCGTCTCTATATGCAAAAAAATCTTCCTAGATTCCAATCTGTATAAGTACTGGAGCTCTGCACTAAACAGTGCAGTACAGAATAGCATTAGAGCTTAACTCTCCCCCTTAGCAGCCTGTTTCCATCAGCAAGCACCCAGGCAGTCACTGTGATTTCAAGAAGCTTTCTCATGTATTCAATCTCACACTTAAGAACCATGCTCAGGTAAGTACAGTTGCAAGGTACAAGTGAAACAGCTTTGGCACAGACAGAATAGTGAAAAGATTCACTACATAGGCTCATTCAGGCATTTACCAGAAAAAATCCAACTTGATCTTAAGAGTCTGAAGAACTGTCAAATGATGTGTGACATTCAGAATCATAAAATAAAATCACTGACTATGTTTGAGTTGGAAGGAACTTTTAAAGGCCATCTTATCCAATCCTTCTGCAATAAGCAGAGACACCTTCAGCTAGAACAGGTTGCTCAGAGCCCCATCCAACACCCCTTGAATGTTTCCAGGGATGGGGAATCCACAACTTCTCTGGGCAACGTGCTCCAGTGTTTCACCATCCTCGCTGTAAAAGCCTCCTTCCTTAGATTCAGTCTGAATTTACCTTCTTTCAGTTTAAAAACATTGAACTCTTCCTATCATTTTTCTAGGCTCTTAATCTGTAAATCTCTCCTAAAACTCAAGAAAATATTTCTGACACGAAAAAAGAGTTGTCAAATTACTGTGTCTGTTTCATGACATAATAACATCTGTAGCTCTAAGAACACTTTAACAGCAAATAATACCTTTAAGTAACAATCAAAATCAGAAACATGACAGCAGCTGAAGTGCATAAACCACCTTTAAACTCACCAGCTCAGAGGGTTGCATGTTGCCATCACTATTCTGATCTGCAGGGCAGTCATATCCAAAGAAACGCATCAAATTAAATAGACAACTATCAGCTTAACTTGAAATATGATCTAAAAATGGTGCACCTGAACTTCACTATACTTTTTTCATGTTCTAGTAGCACATTAATGGTTTTCCATGTTTAACTATGAACATCACACAGCAGAAGAACACTGCCTGCTCCAAGACTCAAGTGTCTTTAGACACTGCCTCTTGTAGGCTGACCTTTCAGCCAAGACTTTGCCCCGTGAAGCTAAGTTCATTTAAAGCACAACATACAGTTCCCTGGGCCATGCATCCTCTCCCATGCTGCCTCGTAAGAACTTGAAATTGAAGTAAGGATTCCTCATGCCATTGCTCTGTGCCAGCAGCTGATTTATTTATACTGGAATTCAGATAGGAAGGACTAAAATTAGGACTCTGTAAGCAGAATTCACTGTTCAAAATGTTCCAATTGTTTTAGCATCTGGGCACCTTTGAGAACAACTGACTGATGTATCACCATGGCAACATAAAGAGGCCTCAGTAACTTGAACTATTAAGACAGCAAGAGGTTTTTAAGGCTTGTATTTCTGCAAAATACAGCAAAGCTAATGCAACGTCCTAGACAAAGTGGAGGGATGAGAAAACAAAATAAGGAAGAGCTCACATTTCCTGTTTGTCACCCTAATCTCACAATGACCATTGATTTTTCTGCCTCAGTGCCTGTTGTGGAGAGGAAAGACAAAAGCCACAAACGCGTGTACTTCCTCTTGCCAAATCCATTCCTGGTGAATAACTGAGGTAGGGATTTTGCCCAGTGCACAAGCAAAGAGTCAGTAATTACCTGGGTACCACTATGAAATTACTCCCCAATGAAATAGTTTGAGCTTCCAAGAAAAAATGCAGCAGGAGGGGAAAAAATTGGCCCTTTACTCCTGCAATCCTGATAAGAACTTATCATGGACACTTAAAATCTCGTTAAGATTTGCTGCTACCACTTCTGGCACCATTTGCTGCTTACAAAAAAAAAACATTAGACAAATACATTATTTAAAGCCACTAAACAGTTTCTTTCTAAAACAAAATAACATCATTAATCAAATATTATACAAGTAGCATTAAAAGCTTTTTCTTTTTTTTTCCCTGCCCAGTCTTCACAGTTTATTGTGTCCTGAATGTCTTGGATGTAATTTTACTGTGCCATACAAGAGAATTATTTTTAGCTATTTGTAACTGTTTAACATTTTATTATTATTAATATGCATTTTATCTGGTTTGGATTACAGACTTTCTTATGTAGCTTTAGAAAGCATTAGTTATTCTAAACTACTCTGTCCCTGTAGGGCCTGAAGGCAGAAACTTCTCCCTACAGGACCTTGCTGGCTGGCTACTGCTCAGCTCTCTGTGATATGCACAATTTTTGTGTTAAATTTTTGTGTTTGGACATGTAATTCCAAACCATATAGGTACACAACGATAAGAATAAAAATCAAAAGATAACTATAAAAATCAAAGCATCAATGTTGTTTTCCACATTAATTATCAATAACTATAATCCACACATGCAGATCAGCTCATACATAAAGCCTGCATTACAGTCAATGGAATTCAAGAAATGCCAAGGGCACGTTTGCATTGGAGACAGATGACACTGGGACACTTGGACACAGGAATTAGGATCTGTTGTGCTTTTCTTAACTGGATATGAAGAAAGCTACCTGCATGTAGAAATCACATGGTGAAATGCAAGATCAGTATGCTGATATTTCATTCATAATGCTGGAAATTTTCCTGAAGCTGCATGCTTTCACCACCCTACAACTACTTTGAAGGTTTCTATAAAATTTACCGGATTCCAGTTTAAAAGTTTTTCCAGCAAGATGGTTCTGTTTAATTTCAAATATACTTGTCATAAATGTTGGCTTAAAGACACTTATACACTGATATAGTTTCATATGGAGAAGTTCAAATACATTTAATCTGTTTAAGCACAACCTTGTTCCTCATTGAAAGAATTCCTGAGCCACAGGTCATATTTTTAAACATTAGTATTTGAAGAGTAGCAGAGGTTAGAGCATTCTGAGACCACTGAGTGTTTAGGAAAAGTTATGTCTGTGTTCTTAGAAGATACCACTAATCAGGCAGTTAAAAAAAAAAAAAAAACAACAACAAAAAAAAAAAACCCCAAGCATGCCAAAAATGTGGGAGGTGGCTTCATTCAGCACATGCTAAACAGACATCAGAGTTTCTTACTTTGAATTCATAAGAGATTATTAAATGCTGAATCTCATCACAGTAAATGAAAAAGCCAATCAAACAACAGTGCCGGCTTCCCTTTTAATGAAGACAAGAAAAAATGTTCTATGCTGTTTTGAGCTAACCAGAAAGATTGTTCTGGATTTCTGCACAGTATTTTAGAGTCCACTGCCTTTCGAATCTCTTGGTATTCAGAGAGGCCCACAACAGAAGTATTACAACAATCAGATGCCCACAGCATTTCAAGCATAAGGCCCTTGCAGTAATTCCCAGACAGTAGGTAACACACTGTGGTTAAATTTTAATACAGGTACTCTAGATGAAAGGGGTTTATCACCAGATTGAAAAGGATACCACAGCCAGATACAGATTTAAGCCATAGATCTGTAGCAAGATCACAACCCATCTAATCTACTCTAATCCACCGGTGGTGTTTTGGATGGTTCAAGGATTTAGGGGATTTGGGGGGATGTTTTAATTTTCTTACAGTAACAGGCATGCAAGCCAGGACTCCACAGACAATTTTAAAGCTTAACTTGTGCATACCAAGAGAAGCAGAAAACTAAACACACATGAACAGGAATTATGTTATCCATTATCATATTTTTAATATCTTCCACATTTAAAAAGGCACAGACCTCAAGTTTGTGTTGTGATAAAGCCTTAGAATTGTGTTTTCTTTCTTTTCACAGAAACAAAATTACTTTTATTCTTCAAGGACTCAGTCATTAAGAAATAACCATCCTGCCTGGTATTGCAAGGCAAATATTACTGCACACTCTGATTTTCATCTAATGCAAGATATAAAAATACTTTGAAATTAAGTAAACAAAATTTCCCTGGAAAAACACTCTACCACACTTCTGAAGATGCCTCTTGTGCCACAGAGGTAAAATGGTCACTGGAAAACACTAAAATATTGCAGATGATCTGAACATGTACAAATTACCTTTATAAAAATCAACTACTTGCAAGAATGAAAAGACTATTTAAACAAAAAAAAATCACCTTATCAAACCTGTTCAAAAGTCAATTTCTCGGCATATAAAGGCCCATTCCCTCTATATAAGTCATTACCCAACGTCTTGGCAAAAAAATGTAGGCTAATGAACAGGAGCAGCAGCTTAGCCTCAGGCCAGTTTCTACTTTTGGAAACACCTATGAAAGCCCAGATAAAAGAGAAAGGAGGGCGTATATACATATCCATGAGAAGGAATCTGCACTGGTGTTCAAACTGCGCTTCTAAAAGATCATGTTATTTGAATAACTCACTGTTTGGATACATCAGGCATTATCATCTGTTCTTTTTTCCTTGAATCCACTGTCGTCTCCACGGGGGTGAGTACTACAGCAGCACATGACACTATTGACTGGTATGAGTCTTCCCGGCACACTGCAAAGATAAAAAGTATCAGTGTTAAACAGTAAATTCAGTTTGCACTTGAAAGGAAAAAAAAGGAAAAAGAAGAAAAAAATCTATTCATACTGTGATAAACACAAATGAAAATAATTAATCAGGCTTCACTGAGGGCACATGCAATGAAAATGCCATTATTTTTCACATTTCCTAATGTGCTTATTTTGCACATTTTTTGCCACTGACTGATCACTCACTGAGTTTTACCTGGCACAAGATCTGCTGTCAGTCTGCTCTAGCTCATTGGTGTGTGTGAGTCCTAAAAGGACTTATATTTCATAAATTACATCAGAGCATGATTCACTTCTCAGTTTTTTTTCATCACAGACTGAAAATAAGGGTGAAAATGATGAGAGGTTTCCAGACAAACCTCCCACCTTCAAAAATTTTAGACTTTGTAAGAAAATAGATTTAAGAAAATCTAATTAGTGAGTTATTTTTCACTTTCAACTGTTATGACTCATTTTACTCCAAAAAGGCCAAATCTAAACAGTCTAGAAGTGAGATATGATATACTGATTCATATTTGCTTTTAATAAAAATTGTATCAGTATTACTGTGCTGAATGTTACAACTTAGAGCTAGACTGTTACAATTTAGAGCTAGAAGAATGATCGCACACTTGAGCTGGGCATTTGGCTCAATTAAAACTATTAAATGAATATCCAAAAGTTTCTGACCTCTGAACAGACAATTATATTGCAATACATCAACATTCTTAAAATGTAAATTTTAAGTGTCATAGTAATTCAGATTTTAGCAGTGACCACTCCTACTTATTTTGAAGCTATAGATTTCCTTTACAGTCAAGACATGAAAAAAAAATGAAAGCTGGAATTAAGAGTTGATTTCATTGAACAAAGCATGACAGCTTCTTGTCTCACATTTGGTACTTTAATGTGTTATATACAAGCAAGAAGAAATGTGGGGGCCTATGTTTAAACAGAAAGACACACAGTCTTTTATAACATACAGAACTCTTTCATGAAGAGTGAACACATGCCCATAGAGCCAATAACATAGCCTGTAAAACCAGAATGACTGATGCAAATCCTGAGCAATTCAAAACCAGAAAGAACACATTTCACAAGTACATACATTTATACAAGACTGGTACAGCTGGGAACATTGAACTGTGACACTGATTTATTATTATTCCGTTCTCCACAATCATGTGCCTCCTTATTGCCCACGGAAAACACACCTTTGGCATAGCCTATGCTCCCCTTACAAAAGAAGCAAAACTGGAGTAAAACTTCACCCATACTGATCTGATTGGGTCAAGAACAGCTAACTGTGCCATCTTACCCCCAGGGCACAAATTACCTTCATCCCAAACTCAGCACACACCAACAGGACACACTGGTGCTCCACAAACACCCTGAAACACTAACAGGAACAGGCCAGGTTGGGGCTGGGTATTTCTACAAAGGTCTTCTTTTGCTTTCTGAGTAGTTCTGAGCCATTCAGCAAGCAGCACAATTGGCTGGAGCACAGGCAGCTCTGCCAGGAAAGAAACCTTTCGGGGAGTGCTTGTAATTGTATTTAATTTATCTGATGTTGTCCAGCATTGGTTTTGCTTCTGTCTTAAATATTAATGTGCACACTGTCCTATGTGACAAAGCCACCTAAGATGCCCAATATCTTTTACCTTACCTTCCTCTTTTCTTTGGAACCAGCATTATTCAATACTTTGTCACTATCCTAGACACACATCTCCAAAAGACTGTGAGACGCATAAAGAGAACTTCC
Source organism: Passer domesticus (assembly GCF_036417665.1). NCBI lineage: Eukaryota > Metazoa > Chordata > Aves > Passeriformes > Passeridae > Passer > Passer domesticus. The sequence continues at coordinate 31,599,520 of NC_087477.1, read as the reverse complement.
TACATTGACTGCAGGCATGCAAGTAGGATTTCTGTTATAGCTTGATGCACAACAGATTAAGATGAATCTAATGCAAAATACATTGAACTAAAGAGACAGCAAAGGAAAAAATGGATTTTTTGGTGATTTTACATCCTACTGTATTATGTACGACCAGCAGACCATCTACTAGAGATTCTGCTTGGTAGGCACCAAGTACTTTACAAAACAGTATTTTCTCATTACAACCAGCAACTGAGTATGTGCAAAAAAGAACATTAATGTCTCTTTGTCTCTTTATTTACAGTCAAAGAATTGCAAAAATATAGGCTTATCATAGTGCACCAGTGATATTCAGCACCCAAGTTTTAACCAGTCACCAGAAACACTGATAAAACAAAGCATAAAGGATAAAGCAAATACACATTTTTCTTCAGAAGTTCTGTATTACTACTAGAGTATCAAGTTATTATTTAGAACTTGTAAAAGGTCTGGTGACAAGCATCGCAGGGGCTGGTTTGCTTAGATTGGGCACTGTCCATCAGAGCAATTACAAAAAAAAAATATAAGAGGGAATCATGAGTAACAAAGAAGACGCTGCAAGTCTCCCACTCTTTACAGAAATTTCATGAATTAATACAACTGTGAAATTGCTTTTATTTAATAATTAATGCTTTACAGGAGTTGTATAATCCCCTAATTTACAGCTGAAGACAAAATCGGTGGTCATCCAGTGATTGCAGCTCATGGAATGTATTATCCCCCCATTCTAGACAGCAATACTCTTTGGTCTTGCTTTGGAACATCACGACAATTCCTCCTTTTTATCTCAGCTCTCTCTGCACAGTCATAAGTCATTATGGGACAGTATAATTAACTAAAATGTCATGAAGTAGTAATGGCACAGCAGCAAGTAATTTTCACCTACTGGATTGTATGCCCTTACTACCTGTTCATAACCTGCTTTAAAATAATGAGAACGTGCTTGAATGTGGACTTTCAACTTTAACACTGACGGGGATTGGCACAGTTTTACTTAAGACTTTTTGCATTTTATATTTCAAACTCAACTCTTAAGCATAGCTTCATTTCTACAACTTCATTTTTTAATCTACAAGTGCCTTATGTTACCCCAAAAAAAGACCATTCAAGACGTCCACACACTGTACTCTTTGTGAACTGAAATCTGTTCAACCCTCAAGATATCACAAACATCAGAAAAAAACAATTACTCTAAGGCATCACTGCTTTTAATCATAAATCCTCTCACGCATCAATCTTGCTCCTTAACATCCAGCAAGAACTTAAAAATTTAGCCTTCCCACATGAATTGGTAAGGAAAGCGAATTTTCAGTCATCTGAGTTACTGCTTGGCAAAGCCATCAACGTAATCAGCTATCTCAGCCTACTATATTATTTCTGATGTAGAATGGTGGAAAAAACTGTACAAGTCGTGAACAAGGGGAAAAATCAGCCAGTTTTATACCACCTAGAGCAGTTTCTTTAAGAAACTAACATTTAGTATCTCAGAATGCTTTATACACTGAATATCTTCAAGGGAAAAAAAAGCAATTCACATGCAAGTGAGATGGTATTTTTCAGTCCTTTATTCGCAACTCAACCATTACATGAACAAGCTAATAATTGTAGTGAAGTAACACAACCAGAGGAATATCTGTGTGTTATCATTATAGCAACATATTTTTCTTAGTGAAACAAAAGACACTACCTACAATTTACAAGTCATGTAAAGGAGAGCTCTACAGAAAGGGAAAACAAACAGTCTTAACTTCACATTATAAAAGATCTGTACTACTTTGGAAGCTGCACAGTTTCTCCCCAGATCCTTTGGTTTAATGATGCATGCAGCTTGTTTTCTTCCATCGCCAAGTGTTTCAAAAGTACCCCATATATTTATCACTAGGAGTGCTGGCTTGGATTTACCCTAGCTGGTTTAGGCAGTCCCAGAACATCATTCACTATCAAAACAGATCTTTACATCTGGAGAAGAAAAACATTAATTTTTTTTCTCTTTGCTCTTTCTTTCAAAAACAATGAGAATGACTAATTAAACATTTTTCTTCTACTTTAAGCCAACCAGTGAAAAGTTTCAATTCCCTAAATAGTAGGACAGTAGGAAGCCTTCAACAGCTATTGAATAGAATGTGTTTCTCAAGAGAATAAAAAGATTTTTAAGCTCTAGGGATGTCATTTACATCATCTATTTCAAACAATTAATTGTACACACTTCCCCCCTGCTTTATTTTAATTGAGAAAAAAAAAAATCTGGTTATCACTGCTTGCTATCAAAAAAAAAGTCTCCCTTGACACAACATGCAAAATGAAATTAGCAGCAAGTACTACCTGCTTAGAAAAAACAGAAGGGAAATGTTCATATGCAGTGTGCAATGAAGCATAAGGGAATCATGACACAGGGACACGAACACAGTGAAGTATTTCTGGTTTCAGAAATCTGGGCACTTATTCTGACAATCCAAAGTATTTACATTTATGCCTATGAAATTTAAAATTATCAGCTCTCACCATTCAAGAGACAGATCAAATCTGGAAACAGATGCTGGTTTATACCAAAAATCCTTCTGCTTTGGTAAAGAACTAGGCAAGCAGCCAGGAGCATGGAAGGCACTAAATGCTTTACCCTGAAAGATGAGTCAGCTGCCACTGTAGGAGACACTGACTAGAGCATGAGGGAGCAACATCTGGATGCCGAGTATCCAATCCGACATCCCTTTTACTACCCAAGGCCAGACTTTATGTTTTAATAACTCTGGAACACCAATTCTCATTGCAGGCACCGAGAACATTTTGGCACATGGTTTCTTAAATACCTCTCTGCCATGAAAAAGCTCAGGAAATGAGTCACCCTCTGAGGTGGTCTGAACAAAGGACAAGAGCTGCAAAATACATAACCCCTATACAGGTTCCTCAGACAAGGCAAACTCAGGACAAAGAACTGTTACACTTAAAACAGAGCTTTTGCTAAAAGAAGCTAACTAAACCCAAACCACAAACTCACCAACCAACCAAAAAGGAAGAGTGGATATACCATAAATTCCTTCAGTATATTAGAACAAGTGAAGAGATGATGAAAAAAAAACAAAAAACCACAACACGCAACTCAAGTTATTTTGCCAGGAAAGCTGCTGACATTAGAAATGGCATACAAGAGAGGATCTTGAAATCCAGTCTATTAATTCTGGTATGTCCAGGAAGAACTGTGACTAACCACCATGTTAATCCCTTCCTGACTGCACAGATATAGCCTCTGATAGTCCCAGGTCATTCAGAGGGCTCAGAAAAGAACCAGCATTCTGATTTGTCTTTCAGTCAACCCCAAACATCACATGCATGAAACACTTCAGCAAAACCAAGTGTATGAATTCAGTTCCATACCCTCTTTCTCAGCCCCAGAAACACAATAAAGTCTTTTACTACTTTGTTATTAAACCCTAAAGCCCAAGGAGACATTCAGTCTCTTTAAAACAACACAAAAGGTCAAGGTACTTTATGTGAAAGCTATTTTTGCCCATGTACTTATATTAGAAAAAGTTCAATATTAAAAAATAATAATAAAAATGCCTAATTTTCCTGCTGCTTCATCCTAGATTTGATGATGGTCTTTGGAGAAAAAAGGAAACTAAACGAATCTCTATTTTTTTATTAGTTCAACAGTTTTTCTAGGGCCTCTTGTTCCCTAGAAACAGCTACATTTCACAATATTGGCCAAGTGAATACTTAAGAGAATGAGTGTATATGCTCACAGTCCCCAAAGGGTTTGCTGTAATAATTTTGCAATAAAACCACAGGCCTGGTTCTTAAACACAACATAGTCACAATCAGAAATTTTGTAATAGCAACAATTATAGGCCCATTATAGGCAAATGAATTACTTTCCATCAGGTTCTTATGTTTCATGGCTCTTTTACACAAAGGCTGCACACACATATCTGCTTTGTGCTATCTACACTGGCACACAAGCATGAAGGGAACAAAATGCAGCATGAAGCAGGAGCCAGGGAATTCCTCTTACACACCACAAGTTCTGCAGTGATTATCTGTACCCTTGCACTATCTGCAATCTTGGTCCTATGTTTGTTTGCTGTCATAAGCCACTGTGATAACACAATAAGAGCCACAAGTAAAATTTCAGTCTAGTGATTTGTACTCCATGCATAAGAAATTAAACTGTAATTTTTCAATGTTCATGCCTAATGGAACGCTGAATGAAAGGCTATACCCTGATCGACCCTACAGACTGACCCTACAGACATGGTAACTGATGGAAACACCAACTCCTGCAATAATCACACAGGTAATGAAAAAACTGATGACCCACTTCTTGCATATTTTCTGTTAACTCCACTGTATTGAGAGAACGACCTTGGTTTCTCTTGAGACAGAAAGATGCCACAGGGTGGCACCTTAACTCCTGATCAGTCTGTTCAAGCAGCCTCCCACAGTTTACAGGGACTGGCAGACTTTCTTCTACCAAGTGGTTGTGCCTGTATTTACCAATCCCTCAGGAATTTTACCAATTTTTTCAGTTACTTATGCTCTTGCATAAACTTGTATTATCCACAATGTCCTGTAGACTTCCGAAGTTGAATATAGCTTATGTGAAGAAATATTCCAATCAGTCCACTTTAAACTTGCCACCAGCTTGTTTCATCTGACTCCCCCAAGTTTTAGTCTTGGAGAAGACAATGCACAAATTCCCCCTTCACCTTCCACTCTCCATTTTACAAACTTCTTTTGGATATGTAGCCATCCATTTCTTTTACAGCCTGCATTATTTGCATGTGCTCCTGTTTAAAACCTGTTCCATAGTTCTGGTCACCTTGCTGACCTCTCCACAACCTTGTTGAAGTTCCTGCAATGATGGATCACTGTAGCAAGCCAGGAGAAACTGTAACTGCATTTCCAGAAAATTAAGTGGGTTAGTTTTTCAGCTGTAACTACTGTACACCTAAAACATTCTAAGTACATCTACAAGTGCTTGAGGCTGCTTCTGAGATACTTTCTTATTCACAGTGAACTACTTAAAGCAAATATTGTTCCAAGCAGTCTACACGGGAATTGAAAAATCAGCCTTCAAAAATAAAGGCATATTCTGTATCCAGTAGGTTCTCAGTGTATCCAATGTTCTGTATCCACTGCTTCTCAATGTCAAAAAGCATTGGTTAAGTGTTAATAATAGAACTTTAAAATGACTACTAACTTTCATTAGCTTTTGTCAGCACTATCAGTCAGGATGATACCACAGGACTGTATTTTTAGCCCTCTGGTCTATGACTTATTTTCTGACACAAGCATGAATAAGAACTGTGTGCATAAATACACAACTGTGTGAGGGAAAGGTTATAATGAAAGACTAATGATCTAAATCCCACCAATCATATCTAATTCTGCCAAATTCCAGGAAGTCTCATAATGAAACAGTATGAATATCTATTAGAATAAAAAGTGGAGGCTTAGTCATTTGGTCTAGGATGCATGGTACTAATCACCACATGGGCCAAACAACTCCATCTGTTTATTCCCAAACAGTCTTTAAAGACAACTGGTTAAACTCATGAAATTAATTTACTATAGAATACAGCTGCAGATTGGTTCATGGGTGAAACGAGGCTCACCCAAACATCCCCTTCTGGTAACCTCTGCCATTCTTGGCAAAGCTGCCTCACTGGGTAGTAAGAACAAAAAACACCACAGGTCCTGGGTGATGGAAGGAAACAGAACAGGCCAAAACTCTAGTTTTCCAGTAAGAATGGAAAAGGTAGTACTGAACATGCCAGCTTCCATGCCCTGGTAATAGCCATAAGGTACCAGGAATTGGGAAACCTTTGTCTCTCTTCCTACAGGACATGGAGGAAATCCCAACAGGGATGCCACCATCTGCAAGAGCTGTCTGCCTCAAAATGCTTTTTTCAGCCAAGAGAAGAATAATAGTTTTAGTTCTGCTTTTGATCACATTTGGGTTTCTATTTATGTTATGTGATGCCTTCAGGAAAAGGAGAGAACAAGGAGTGACTGTGACACTGGCATCTTAAAAGAAGGAATATAAAAAGGCCTGCAGGGCATTTCTGTATGCATAATACAATCCCCTGAAGGAATGACTACTCTAACAACAATATCCTCGACTGTCACTCACTGCAAGTAAAACTGTCAAAACTCAATAGCAAGTGTTTTCACGAGCACAGTCTCCTGGCTTCAACTATTATTCTTGGCCTAGCTGAAATAAAGACTGACAGGCAAGCAAGATTAATTTATTGTGTTTTGTATTGAATGGCTGTAGTCACATTTACTTCAGCAATTAATACACAGACAAACCTCCAAAAGTACAGTTTCCCAAGAGAAATTATAAAATAAAATCATAACGTCAGGTTTACTTGCAGATTCTAAAGGCTCACCAGGAAAATTACACGAGGCATTTTTGTTTTGCAGGACTATGAGGCTATTTGGCTTTCTATTATAGCTGTGCTGGCAGTCACTAACAGAAGCACCAGGTACAGCTGCCAGTAGAGCTGTTCATCTTCTCGGCTGCAGGACGACAGCCTTTGTCAACCCCAGTGACAAGCAACACAGTGATCAATCCCTACTGCAGCACATTCCAGACTCACTCCTGCCTTCACAGAAGTCACTCACATACCAAACATTAGAAATTTAACCCACACACTGTAACAAACAGAGGATCTGTAAAAAATAAGATCTCACTCTTTGCTCACGGAAGATATTTTCCATAATTATTATAAAATACGAACCATTCATTTTATACCTATTCCCTCTTTAAGGTGTCACACTCATACAAGAAAGCAAATTCAGCCCAAGTGTCTCTATGCAGTCATTCAACAATCCTGCAAAGCAACATGCACAAGCAAGCAGCTGGCTACTGCTCCAGCTGACTGCTCCAGTGCAACCTCAAAGCAGGGGAGAAATGAGCAAACCTAATAATCCTACCTACCTGTCACCCACAGTCAGTACTTCCACAGCAAAGGGACAGGCCAGCAGGAGCCCCTAGTGACAGACCTCTGAACCAAGAGGGGACACGGAGACGCTTTAAGGAAGAGCAGGTAAAACGATGGGGTAAGACAGAATACACAACACCTTCCTTCTGTAGGCACCTATGGCAGGCACCACTAAACCAGGGTGTGAAGGAAGAACACCTGGACGTTCAAGGGGCTGCCAAGTGAAGACTCTTCACAGGAGCATTGCAACAGCAAGCAAAGATGGACTCCAGAAGAGAATCAGTCCAGCAATTCCCTAGGCTGTTCACACACCTTTTTCATGCAGTACCAGGGAAATCAGGTTCACAAGCTGGCTACGTGACAGAAAGGTTAGTGGCAGTGTCAAACGATACAAAGCCTCCCGTGCCACAAAGAGAACTGGGAAGGATAATACTATTTGATGTACCTGCAGTTTCACAAGTCTGCCCATTTGCACAGCTTGCAGATTTTGCTATGCTTTGTACTCACTGCATATAATTTACTACATTTCAAGGCCAAATGAAACTACTAGGATCATCTGATCTGACATGTGGCACAGGCATATCCTGTGGCTCTTCCAGAAGTTCAATATTAGAGTCCTGATGCAAAACTTCGAAGAGTACAGGTCAGTGCTCTGTCAGGTTTGTAAGTGATCTGAGAAATTCTTCCAATTAATGGTCAAAATAACAGCATAATTTTTCCAATTGATTTTCAGAAGTACAGACTTCTAGCCATATATCTATGCTGCAGATAAAGCATATGCCAAGTAATATATATGCATCTTTCTGAAAAGCAATAAAAAAATTGATCATAATGCTGATGCCTGTTCACACTTTCTCTAAAAGTCTCAACTATTCTAAAAAAAACCCACAAATTCACTAGGGCTTGAATCCAACCAAGTTTTGAGAGCAATATATTTTACCTTAAAGACAAATAAATTGAAATAGGAATAGATTGTGCTTGGCAAAAAGGTTGAGATCAAAATGACAGGAATGTAAGACAAGCTCAGCAATCTTGAAGAGCCACTAAACCAGACTATTATAATGCTGTTTAAATGGAGCCCAATGCAGGATTACAGCCCTAAAAAGAAAGAATGCAGACTATCACTATGCCTCTGAAGTGCAGTTTTGGTTCAGAGCAAACCAGTAACTCAGTGTGCTGCCGCTGCAAAAATGTCCAACATAAGCATCAGAATATGTACGAACATGGAATTGGTGACTTTGCAGTCACTAAAGTCAGGCTCAACTCAGTTACCATTCCAACTTCTCAAAAAGATGACTGAAAGATACACTACACTGTACAGGTGAAAATTCCAGACCTCCCTAAATAAGGAGAAGTCAAACTGGAGCATTAAAAGCAAATAAATTATTGGGGGGAAAAACCCACACACTAAACAAAATTGGTGACTCTCTGTCTACAGACATATTTAAATTAAGATTAAAACTAAGATTTGTGCTTGTCAAATATATATTTTAAAGTTGCACAGCACAACTTGTCAAAGTATAATCACCTTGCTATTTGGGAGGTTGGACCTGATGAATTGAGGTCTCAACTCTCTGTTGAGTCACAAATGTTGGTTGTTCCATATCACACTTCAAGGGTGTGACATGGATGCTCCAGTGGTACTGACCCTTAAGCCAGTGGTTTTAATTATACAAGCAGTCATGGCAAGCAAAATAGCATTAGCCTATATAGAAGCATTTTGGAGGCTGTTTTCTTTAAGAAAGTTACCTAAACCATTTTCCCCTAGCCCTAATTTTCAGATCTGATATTGATACTTACACTGCAACCCCACAAAACTCAATGGAGGTAAAGAAGAATAACGTATCAGAAAATGAGATATACAACCAGATGGGGTTAATTTCTTCAGAAAATATTTTCCTCTGCCTAGGTAATAGCATGCAGATAGCTGTTAACTGACCATGTACCAACATCAAAATGTCAGAAAAACTTGAAAGCAGACCACCACAGGACAACAATGCATCATTCACACAGATTGATGCTGTAAACAGAATAACAGAATTCAGTGGTGTCCACTCAGGCCTGTATTAGATTTGCTCCAACCTCATTAAACATCAAAAAAAAAAACCAAAGAGGAGTTATTCACATTCCTAATATGAATATAATAAAATTTTAACTTGTAAAGAAATTCAGTTGCTTCTCCTCATATTATGGGTGAAGTTCTCCACAGAAGGCAGCCATACAAACCATTGAAGCAACGCAACAACTAAAGCCAAGCCATTACAAATTCATCAGCTTCTGTTTGGATTCTACCAGGGACACCAAATGCAAAGCAAAGAATGAACAAACAAGTCAGTTTTCTTTTAGTGACAAACAACAATTTGGAGACTAGATAATAAGAAAATAAACATTTGCATATTAGCCCTCAACTTTGATTTAAGCACTTATCCTCTGGTTTTGGCTCTGAAAAGGAAATAGTGCCATTTAGTGGTTAGGTAGATTTGCTGCACTTTTTAAACTGAATGCAGTAGTGCACACTGACAATATTAGCACGGGAATTGCAAATGCTGAGGGTTGGCACATTCACTAATACTGCTGTTTTCACTTGAGGAAATACAGTAAATGTTTTTTTGAGAAGTACGATGTTTTATTCAAAGCATGATTTAGAACCTGCACTAAATATTTTAGCCTCGTCTGCCTCAACAGTAAAGAACAACATGCTGTTCCTCCTGCTCTCCACCAGTTGATAAACTAGGCTCTAAATGTTATGATTACAGAAGAGGATACTGGAAATTCTGTAGGAGCTGGCAGGAAGGTTAACTCAAAAACCTATTCCACAAGAAAAGTCATCATGTTCTAAACCAGCAAAAGATTTATAGAAAATAGGAGTAAAATCTACATTACTGATTTTCAGTGAATAACACTCCAGCTAAAGATAAAAATTAAATTGCTAGATTCACCTGGAGCTTTCTCTGGATTCACCACCTTCAAAATTTCTGAACGCAAGGTGAACTGGTTAAATAGAAGCAAAGAGATGAAAGCTTAATTCTCAAACAGCGCCATTTGTCAAAGCAGATGAAGAGTGTTCATGAATATGGAAGACTGGTTGGGCATCTGTGAATCCAGCAAAATCTGGCCTAATGACTATTTAAATAGTGACAACACATTCACAGCCCCACGTTCTGCTTTCCCTTGAGAAATCTTCCATCTTTACTTCAGATGTCATGCCAGAGACATCCAAGGAACCAGTCAAGTACAACAGATCCTGCTGAAAGTTAGCCAAGTTCAAGTGGACCAGATTTCCAAAGGTACCTAAAAATTAAGACAAACCACTTTTTTCCTAATCCACAGTGATTCTGGAGTCATCTTTTACCTACAATTGCATATCAAGGGATATGGCCTTTTAAAAGCTCAGCTATATCCATCAGCCTTCACCAATTGCTTTCAAGGGACAAGACTCTACTGCATATTTATGCAGCTAGCTCCTAAAGGGTGGCACACAGAAATAACACATGCACAAAGAAGTCTAGGCTCCAGAGAAGTTGTAACCTACATAAAGAATCAGAACAAATTGGCTCCAAAGTTTCTAAAACATAGAGCACTCAATGACACTGCTCCATTCTCAGCCAAATGTCAACAGCCATCCCCTCCACGATGTAATTTGAAACCCTGGCACTCACTGGGAGGAGTCCCACTAACCTCAAGGATACTCCAGACACCAGGGCTCAAAGGTTACCCTTGTTTCTTCAGAGGGAGGGTGACTAATGGGATCTTCAGTATGCAGAGCGCTTCTTTGCATTTTGGAGCACATGGCCACCAATTCTGGAACCTCCTTCCCACCAGTTCTCTAAGCCGCTGCATTTAAGAAGGTAATTGACTTCACTCTCTACTGAACAATTATGCTCTTAGCTGATTAGAATTTAAGAGCAGGCCTAAGATTCACACTTGACATTTGCTAGAAGCCCTCAAATTTAAAAACAAGAATTACTTGGAAGACACCCAATATTTTAAATATCATATGTATTAATCAAAATAAAACTTCACTTCTGATAAAATCTTAAATATAAATGTTATGTACAGCAGTTAATCTATAAAAATATTCAAAATACGAAGATCCAAAAGGTGAAGGAAACCAACTTAACACATGATCTTCCTTAAAAACACCTCTTATAACTGTCCTATATCGTTAATTTGTATCCTCCACTGGCATTTGAACTAGCTAGATGCTTTATACACTCAACAGCATAAAAAAGCTGGGAAATCAGCTATCTAAATTATCTTTACTGCATTTAAAAGAGTAATTCCTGTACTCTGATGTGAGAAGTCATGCATAAAATGTGCTAAAGCACCCATTTAGATCTAAGAAGCAGGCAACACATTTTCTACTCAGCAAAGATTTCTCACTGTATGCTTTTACTTTTTCTTAATATATTCACTACCTCTTTACTGGCTTTGGTGTCAGAGGTACTGCCTAGTCTAAGAACATAAAGCATAAAACACTGTTTTATGTGCTGCAATCCTCTGGGATTAAACACATGACCAAGGTTTCATTTGAATACATTTCCCTGTCAGCCTCTGAACCAGTGTTTCAGCACTATGGATGGCAATGATTATGTACAGAACTGCTACCCACAGATGAAATGCTAAGAAAGAGCAAAATATTAAAATTTTAGATTAACCCTACTTCTAAATTCTGAGCATCTATTCTGATTTTTAGATCTGCTAATGGATTTGTTAAGGAAATGTGTTTGTAATACAAAGTAATACATTAAAGATTTTGCAACCTGTCAATGCTGAGACAGCAGTAAGACTGTTCCATCTAACTAGCAAATGATTCCCAGAGCTGTACTGTCAGTATTAATGATGTCAGAACATAAAATATGAAAGAAAAGAAAGATTACTTTACACAGCCATGGTTCCTTCTGATAGAGCAGGAAGCCAAGGTTGCACAGTAAGGTCACAGTTCACTGGAGCTTCACATAGGATATATGTAGCCCACTCATCCCACAAGAAAGGTCAAGAAGGACAGAAGGACGACCACACTCCTCCTCAATCCCTTGGAATTCAAGTAACAAGTTGCTAAAACTAAGTTAGAGAGGGGTCAGGACAACTGTGGGATCAAGGCTGACTATGGAGATCTCAAAAATACAAATTTACTGTGGGATACATAAAAGTCTCTTTCTTAGATAACTAATTTAAACTATTAGTAAAAAAAAAAAAAAAAAAAAAACAACCAAAAAAAAAACCAACCAAACAAACCAGCCAACAAGTGGTGTCTTTTCAGCATGGTGGAAGTCAGGATTTCTGGCTCTATCAGCCAGAACTAACAGCCCTCAGCTTGGTGTCTGAGCAGCTAAAACCTATAGGGCAGGAAGTTTCCATCAGTTCTGGGGGTCACACTTATGTTACCCTTTGTGTTTTCCTGTTGGCATAGCTCTGAAGAACACAGAGGAAGTAGCCTGTATTCCAGTTGAGAGCAAGATAACTGTTTGCAAACTACAAGGAGTTAACAAACCAGAAAGAAACTGTGAGCTGATAGAATCTCTACTCCAGTTTGTTTTTTCAGCAACAGGCTTACATTAAAATTATCCAGTTACACCTCTGAATTAAAAAAAAAAAGGCAGTGAAAAGGTGTATACAGAGTATCAAGTGCAAAACCTTCTGTAAAATCCAGGATGCAGCTGATGTTCCCAGTAGCTGTTCTCAACAGGAGTTTCCCACACCTCAGTTAAAGACTAACACAAAGATGTGGAGCCTGCTGTGGCACTTAAGCATCCATGAGGTCCTGCTGATGTATGGAGACTGTACAGCCAATCACAATACACACACTGAGCTCTGCTCTCTCTTCCTGGATTGTGGAATATCCAACTTGCCACGAATATAAAGAAAATTAAGAAACATTTCTAAATTAATGTATCTAAACCAAATTGAAATTTAGCACAGAGAAATGTAATTAGGTGATCTCCAGGTTCTGCCTTGATGACACACTGAAAGCAAGGGAAGTAACAACCATTTGGGGTTTTATACTTTGTCACAGGACAATGAAACATCAGAAGCTTGTGGGCCAAGACACCACTACTATTAAAAGCAATACATGTCTGTCACAAGCATAAGGAGAGCACTCAGTCAGACAGGGACATCCCCAGTGACATGTTCTTAAAAGATGGGAAAACACTGCCATCTTGTTGGAATTTTTGGGTAACATACACAGGATACTTATACAACAACTAAATAAGTAAAAATACAACTGAAGAAATTATGAACTTATGTGAATTAGAGTTTCCTTGATAGGCTCCACAGTAAATGTCTCAACTATCCATGACTCAAAGAAGCTTCTGCATTATTACATTCTTACAGCCTCCAGCTTCTTGCCTTCAACAGAACAGTTTTGATTTGCAGAAAAAGAAAGGCAGAAAAACCTGTAAACCCTGCCTGATTTGCTAGTCAATAAAAGGCCTGAAAAAAGAATCCTGTTTTGTTTCTTAAGGGCTTGACACCAAGTAAGTATCACTTTTACTCAGAAATAGAGTACTTTTTTCCTTTTTTAAGGATAGTGTACTTATGCAGGTTCTCACACAGAGACACAAGTGTTACTCACACTAAAAAAAAAACAAACAAACAAACAAAAAAAAAAAAAACAAAAATAAAAAAAAAATTTCACAAAACCCCCTCTAGTTTAGGGATTTCAACACTGCCAGCTACATTCCTGGTGCAGCACTGTACTGCTCCAGACTCATCCAAGCAGAAATCCCAGAAGACAAGGAAGAATGAAAATGACCATGGGCCCTACCACACAGTGATGCTCTGGGAGGGAAGTTCTAGGTGCTGGGTTAGAGCTCTACCCTCTAACTAGATTTTCATGCTGACACAGTATCTGATCAGCAAAGTTACTGCTAATGTCAAAAAGCACTTTGGTTCACTAAGAGAAAAAATACAATCACGCCTTAAATTTCAACTGCTTTTCAAATCTTTTTAATGCCTAGATTTCTTATGGACTTCAGATATGGACCATTGCCCTCATGCTACAGTGAGTGCATGTACCATGAAGATCTTGCACTGCAAAAATACCCCACAGGGAGGTTTTATGCAAAGGAATAAGCAGGGCTATGACCCTGATATTTAATGGGAACAATGGCAGAGGTACACTTTGTAGAAGGATTTGCTTTTTAAGAATCTGATTAACCTTCATTAATTAGGTATTAGATAGAGAGGGATTACTATTCAAATTCTCAGTACCTTGTGTTGATTTTACAGTGACAGGAGTAAATCTGTAATTGCTCTAGATGAAATATTCTTTTTGGTTTTTGTTTTCATTGGTGTGGCTTGTTAGGCAGACTGCTAAACATGTGAAAACATTACTCTGTAGATGTAATTACCTTCTTACCAGGTTGCTAATTACTGCTGAAATTACCAGTGTCATATAAGATTTTAAAATAATTATATAAGATGCAGGTAAAGATTAAATTTTCTGTCATGAAAGCAAATAAACACTATCAGAATTACTCTGCCTACAAAACACTCTTTGTGTCCAAAGTCACAACTCAGGTCCACAAACTGTACCAGCAACAGGTTATGGAATGCACGGGCATCAGGTACACAGGAAAAGCAAATTGGTGGAAGGGCTAGACGGGATGTGGAAATGAGGATGCAGAAGGATAAAATACAATTTCTCCACCTTCTGACATATATCAGAAAATTAAGCTGGACAATTTTTCCCTAATGCTTCAGAATACTATCAGGGTACAGAAAGTTATAAAAGAGATTAATTTGGCATTTTCTGCTGTTATTTTCTTTGTGGTTTTGAGTAAATAAAAGTTTTGAGCATATGCCATATTATAATAGAAACACATTTAGTTCTGCAAGATCTTTTCTACAAAAAGATGAGTTTCTCTTCTCTGTTGCTAAGGTCTCTCAGGTAAAGACAGGAGAATGAATGAGACCAGACACAGTTCTAATCCAGAACAGAAACTCCCAGGTTACCATGTTATTCTGGCCTTTTTATAATAATTTCTATATATAGGAATTCCCTGTACTTACAAATCAATTTTTACTAAATGAATTATCACCTCTGTACTGAATTATTTATATCTAACCCCTTATTATCCCAAATGCAGCTAGACTACTGTCATATATAGGGTGAGAAATAAAAGAATTAAATTTCTCACCCTATTTCTACCAAAGCCTGCTTCTACAGTACCTTTTCCTTGTGGCCTTAATTCTGGTATTCCAAGTGCTTTATAGCCAGTGAATTGCTTCCTCCTTAATTCACATATTCAATTTAAGCATTTTACAGCCACTGAATCACAGCTTTCCTATAGACCTTCATTTTCCAATCAATGCTCATAGTTCAAACTGTATTTGCAGGAGCATAAAAGTATATTCCTCTGCATAGTAATAAACTGTTTTGAAATACTATTTTAAGCTTAAGGATTTTTAAAAGTAGTTAAGTGTACAAGGTATCACAGTCAAAGCGGGCGTGCATTTTGAGTGAACCTTGAAATAACCTTCTTCAGAAAAAACTGAAGTGCAGATGAAGAGGCTGGACACAACAAAATTGGCCATCCTAAATCCATCCCAAATCCATCACCCATACCGGAAAACTCGTGTGAGTAGATAAATGTAATGTGCACAAATTTCCTAAATTGCAGCCTCACATTTTGTCCATCATGTGCAAAAATAAAGCTAAGGCACAGCTTTTTAACACAGATATGCATGATGTTTTGCTGAGGCATATGGCTTAATTGAACCAAGCTTTAATAGATCTAAAAGTTTTAACAAGCACAAAATACAACACCTCACTCTTTTTGGATGCTGGACTTCAGTCTCATTTCAACAATCCATCAGCACCCATACCTGTAGTTCAACAGGGCTGTGTAATCAGTCCTTCTGGTAGCCTGGGAACAACAGCAGCTTGAATCATCTTCCTGCAACCAGCAAGAGCCTGCCTAGCTAGTTAGAGCAGGTATGGAGAATAATGTATGTGCAGGAATGATGTCTCTTCACACACACAGAAAATTGGCAGGGGGGGCTTAATCTGCTTCTAGTTATCCTCTTAGGCACTGAAAATTTTTTGGAGTAAATGTTAATTTGAATTTTAAGTAACACCCTCTGAAGCCACCATTTGTTACACAGCTCTGTAAAGGACTGCTAACACCTTAAAATGCTACAGCATTAATTATGTACATAAATCACTACACAAAGGACACGCCACTAATTTTAATCATTAATTAATTGTTTGCTGTTTTTGTTACAAAGACCCAAGGCTTAATTAAGTACCACAGGAATACTCTTTCATGTTCTCTGACAGACACTGTCATAGATGAAAGTGTTTGGAGACTTTCTTCCTCCTCCCAATTAGACTGGCGTCCTCCGCACTCATCCTACCAATTCAAGGCACTGTAACAAAGCGTATGAAGACACCTCACAGAGACAGGCATGACAAGCAGCTACCTGCAGCTGACCACACACCCCCAGAGCTCTTCCCTCAATGCCTCTGAGGCTCTATTGAGTACTCACTCAAACAACTGAACACTGTCATAACACCATTTATGCTGCACATAGTGGAGATACATCACTCATTTTCCAGCTACTCTGAAGTTTTCAGACACTATTAGAGAGTCTTAGATGGTTGAGGCTGCTTTTACAGTTCACATTTAGTGACTTTGGAGACCTGAACACCACAAGAATCAACCCACACTGTGCTGTTCAGGCAGTTTATTAAAAGGTGTCACAACCTATTTTTTGGAACAAACTTCCTTTGGTACGGAGGAAAGGATAAAACTGTGCTGACACTTATATATGAAAAAGAGCTTCAACAACAGAAGCAGTAGTTAACTTGAAGAAGAGAGGCACTGTTACGCTGAAGTAACTGCACGTCCATCTATGACAGCAGTTATCCTCCTCCAGTTTCTAAACTAATATTCTGGCTGGTACAAGTTATAATACAGCAGTACGATATAGCCTGAGATAAAACTTTAGTCTTCTGTCACTAAAAACTTTGCATAAACAGTTAAAAGCTACAACTCTCTCACTCTGGATAATCTGAAAGGTATCTTACTTCATTGTTCGCCAAAAAAATTTAGCTTGTTCACATTCTAGTCGTCAATGCAAATCCTTCAGCTGCATCCTAATTCTCTTTTACAACAAAGATTGTACCAAGAAACATGTAAAACAGAAGGAGTTCTTATTTCAAAATATCATCATTTTATTATTTCAGAGCAGTTGTGTATTCATCCAGAACAACCGACACCTAACAGAAAATGCTGAGGATTACAGAAAAGAAACAAAAATTATTTCATAGAATATCCTGAGTTGGAAAGGACTCGCAAGGATTACCAAGTCCTGGCCCTGTAAAGAAGAACCTTAAGAATTATACCATCTGCCTGAGAGCACTGTCCAAGTGCAGAGTGACAATGTGGGACCCTGACATCCCTACACATCTTCACCTCTAACCTTGGAAGAGAGCTCACCACCTTTATACACTCTTCCAGGATCTCCTCAGCCATAGAATATTCAGGAGTCTAAGCTGCTCTTCAACCCTCACACACAGAAACTGAGAACTGAACTGAGTTCTGTTGTTATTTGTTTTCCATGTAAACATTAAACACTTTGGGAAATACACTTCATTTAATGACACCCAGGCTGAGAACAAGCTACCTTTCAAGAGCGACACGAGCACCAAAATCAATTTGCTGAAATTGCTACTATTCAAGCTCACATTCAGGCACCTTGTAAGCATTCATGGATGGTCAAACACAGACAAACAAAGATGAAGTGCAGATCTGAAAAATTCAAGTGCAACTTCAACTGACCAAAGTGAAATAATTTGCCTTGTTTGAGAGTTTGAGACACAAGAATATTTGTATTATTCTGGGGACTAGTGTACGTATTCACTGAAAATATCATCCCAGCATGACTCTGTGTGGGAGAGTCTCGCAATGCCCTGCATTTATTCTTAAAATTATTCCAGAGCAACTATGTTCCATTTATTATCCTAACCTTTTCTTTTCCCTTGTGGCAACAACAGAATGCTTAACATGGCCTCTGGGTTTCTTTTTAGGCTAATGAACCATTGCTAATATAAATCAAAAGCAACTCACAGCTCTGTTGATTGAAAAACCTGTTGATTAGGACCAAGGAGAGAAAAATAGTTGACTTCTTCCTTTTTATACTCTTTCTTCCACTAATGACTTAGAAGATCAAATGTAATGAACAAGTCTAGATAGTCAGTTTTGTCAGAAAGTGAGCAGATTAGAATAAGAAAATGCAAGTGAACAAGATGGCATTTACCTGGTCATTTTCCTTACCACAATGAAGAAATCATATTGTTTCACGGAAATTATGAACGAAAACAAATATAATGTGGTAATAGCCTGTGATTTTAGCTCTGTGTGTATTAAGAGACTGAACTCAATCTCCTTCACAATGAGGTTTAAGCTATCAGTTGATTAGCACATCACTTAGATCTATGAATGCCAGATAAAAATAAAAAAAAATTACAAAACATGGAAAAGTCTCAAGGCAACTGGCTGCAGTTTCAGAACTTAGATAATGGAAAGCTGATAAGAAACACACTGCAGAAAAAAAATCCTGTACTGGCAGAAAAAAGAAAAGCAAACCAAAACCAACAAAAGCAAATGCACCAGGTGAGGTAATTAGCTCTTCCCATCTGTAATTTCTGTGCCATCCAGCTCTGCTAAGCCATCTGAATGCTGCTGGTGAAGTGATTAGCAGTGAAAGAGGTAAAACTGGCATGTAAAATTTGAGCAGTAAAGCTTGAGTGTTGTTTGCCTACTCTTGGCAATGGACAGTTTATGCTAGTTGGAGCAATAATGACGAATTCTTTTTCAAATACATTGGCTTTCACTGCAGGTATTTGGAAACAACCCAGCAAAATGAGAATTGTTAGACATAGCTGGAGACTGAGTTTATCTCATATTTAGGAAGTCATCCCAATAGCTGCTGAAGTTAGCAACTTAATTTGCTTTGAATTTAAAAACTAAAATTAATGGCAGCAGAAGAAAACAATTTTCAGCTCAATTTCAGCATAATGAACAGGAGCTGCATACATAAACAACAAAAGTGCTCTGCATTTTAAGATTACATAGTGAACTTGATTCTCCAGCAGCTCTTCAAATGGAATTCCCATTTCAGTCAATTATAGACTGTTTATTTCATTGCTTTTTGAACCTTCAAACATCACTGCATTTAATTAATTAAACAAACAAGCAACACTTTGATTAATCAAGTATATAACTAAAAAGCCATTAAAAATTAGGATCAAGTAAACTTCCCCAGCAACTTCAAAACTCATTACAAGATCGCATCAACAATGTTTTGTCAGGAAAATAAATCGAAGACAAATAATAGACATGACATTCTGTAGATACATAACTGTAGGTATGTGACAACAGCTTTACCACAGAACCTAACAGGCATCTGGCACTTCTCAAATACAATCCACTTGTATTTGCAAGCAAACCTAAGCAACTAAAATAATTAAAAAGTGCTGAATATAACACATGGTATAAGATAGACAAGGAAAGAAAAAAAAAACAAGAAAAAAACCCCAAAACCAGAAACCTCTCAGAATACCAGTTCTCACAAATGACTGACACTAATTATGACAATAACATGAAACTCCAGTGCATGAAGAAATATTCATCCTACAAAAATGTTTCACATTAATATAATTAGGCTACTCTTAAGTATCAATAATTGACATCACTTATTTCTTCCAGCTAAGTGACTTTAAATTACTTCATACAAAACACAATCAATGTAGGTTACTATGGTGATCAGCATAATTCAGGAATAATTGGGTTATGTTTTAAACAAACACATTTGCTTCTTCAACCTGAGGCTCAGAAAACATACAGTAGGCACTTTGAACTTCAGCTTTCTTGAGTAATGTCCCTGACACAGTAAGGAAACTAAGACCTCCTCCAAGAGAATAATGCATTAAAATTATTTGCCTGTGATGCTGAATTATGTACAAAACCATTCTGCCATTTATTTCTGTTGAGTAATGATATTTAAAACTTACAAAAACAATTACCAGGAAATTTGCCTGTAAATTGTTACGACTGCATTTAAATTATGATTTTTCAGGCATGGTATTCCAGGCAGCAACCTCCCCACCACAACACACACTGCATCAGGCAGGCCTGACCAGCATTTAGATGAGGAAGCACAGGAAGAGTAGGAAACACCTGTGTCTTGGGGATGGGTTGTTGCTTCAACAAGAGCACTAATTCCCTGTCCCAATACCAAACTGTGCCTTTTCAAAGTTACAGCATAGAAAGACAGATGCTTAGTTCATTAACATAAGCCAAACTACTGGGTTTTTTTCCAGAACTGGAGTGATTCATATTGGCTCATAAAATCAGTGTTTGTTGGCTGGATAAAATGTCAAAATATTTTCACACAAGAATGGATGGTCAATTATGTGTTCTTTCAAAATTTCACCATCTAATTTTGAAAGAAAGCATTTCTCCACTTCTGCAAATAAACAGATGTTAGCAATGTCATAATTAGCAAGTTCTACACTAGAAGCATCTCAACACTAGTGGATACCACAAAACAGTACAGAGAAGGACTTCTAACCACAGGATCCAGAAAGTCATAAAACAATCCCATCTATGATTTGGTACGGAGCACACTGGTAAGCATAGTTTACAAAAATGGCTCAGATGGTTTGCAGTATTTTTGCCTTGTTGTAGCTTGTTTTCCAATTTGGGTTTTAAAACAAGAATACAATTAGTGAGATAATTCCATTAGTATTGATTACAATGTAATTCAAAATGTTATTTTGAAATAAAATATTTTGAGATTCTTCAGGGTGCAGAGCTTCAGTTCAAATAGAGATACATGTACCGAAAATGAAACACACTTCACTTATTGGCAGGATACATATGATGAGAGCACATCTACAGATCTGCCAAAGTCACAATGACAGCACAGGGCACTGGAGCTCTTGGACCAGCCCCTTCCTCAGTACAGACTCGTCATCACAGCCTGAGGATGCAGCACTTGATGCTCCTCATTCCTGATACTCCAGATCAGAATTTCTTGTTTGCTTCTAATTCACTGTCAGTCAAGACACCAAGCTCCCTGCAGAGCAGTTTATTTCATCACTGTCAATTTGAAAGCTATTTACTTTCTCTTTTGTTAAGAGTAAACATCACTTGCAAAATTACAGCAGAAGAAGGCGTAACAAGAAATTTCTCAAACAATCCAGTCAGTATCAAAATCTTATTTGAAAAACACTTACTGCAAGTTATTAAATTGCAGGATACATTATAGCACTTGGAATCACAGTATATAAACACCTATAAAAAAAAAATGCATCCCAAAAAGATCCCTATGTGAGAAATAAATAGTGATGAGCAGACTATCTTGTAGAGGATTACAGACAACCTGTGACACAGACAGAAGCAGATCTCAAATTTCCTGAAGTGAAACTACACACTTTTCCTGTAAACTATATGATTTATTTTTGCTTGTCCATAGTACATCTGTAATTCCATTAAAGCGTCTGGGAAGGCCATAAAACATATCCTAAAAAAAGCTGTTCAGGATATAAAATACTAACACAAGTGGGAAGTTAGTGATGGTTTAATTTAGTTTATTTATAAAGTAAAACTAGTTTAAAAATATATTCATTCTTTGTTAATTTTTGTGTAGCCTTTACCTGTACACAGTTTATTAAAAAAAAAAAGTCAAAACGAACAATAAGAATATAACTCTACTTTCCATTGACTCTTTCCTTTTTCCTTCTAAAAACCCAGAAATCAAACAACGGAAACCACAACATTTTTGTGACAGCCCAATTACTGACTTCTGCACCAGAGGTACTGCAGAGAATGCACCAATCTGCACAATACCCTTGAGTGTTAGATCCCCCTGCTAGAATTCCTCTGAATTATGTGAAGAATACACGAGATCTACCATTCGTTACCAGAAATCCACTACTGGGTGCAAATGAGAAGAGGATCATTGCTCAAATGTCACTCCCCACAAAGTCACTGTAGTAATTTTTTTCCTCTGACTCAACAGGCACATATTTAAAATGACAGTCCTTGATTCAATTAATCCTCACAAGTAACTTTTACTTTGTTTTGGCATTTAAAACACATTACCTCACTAAGGAAGCTAACAAGTCTACACTAGAAGATATGAGTCTTTGAAACTCAGGTTATCCTTGATCCTCGCCAGTTTCATTAGAGCTGAACCAATTCTAACATCATAAAACACCAAGGAAGACAGTCTGAAAAACTAACATAATCAAGCTGATTTGAATTTTTTAACTGGAGCAAAACTACATCTTTACCAAGCAATTTGCTAGGGTTACTTTCAAAAGCAAAGCAAGCTCTGCATTAATTTGGAAACCAACCTCAAGTTCCTAACACAAATATTTCTTTAAAGTAAATTATAGGGACTACAAAAAACATTTTTTGCTGTTCTCAAAGCCAATATGTATCTAAAAGTTTATCAGTATATTAGCAATGCTTTCTTTTATCAAAAATGATGAAAAAAACAATGTAACATAAATGATATATTGAATATTACATTCCCTTCCAAACCATTCACTAAATACTGAGAAAGTGCTACAAAAGGGCACGAAGAGGTCCCTAGGTCACAGCCACAAAATCTCATTTGCTACATTAACAGAAAGACCAAAATTGCTCCTTGAAAATTACTGAAATTCAATATACTTCATTGGAAACTCTTTGTAACCTTCGCACTGCCCATGAGAGTTCCCTTTTTCTAACATCTGCTGTGAAGGCTGACAGCTTCTTCGCATTTGCAAGTGACAAATGGTGGAAGTAATAACCAGTAATGACTCAGCAGCATTGCATGGATGCCACCTCAAGAATTAAGAAAATAAACAAGGACTTTTAAGCATTTTCAGCATGCAAGAAGTCCTGTTTCTCTAATATTACAACACACAAATATGCTTGAATCCTTGTCAATTTAAGTATATGATAATTTTTCAGAATGAGCACCAGTTTAGGAAAAGAGTTTGAAAAAAAATTACAGAAAATAGTCCAAAGCTGTACAATGACTACATTGTAACACTCATTATAGCACTTCCTATGGAAAAGACAATTACAACTTTTTAAGCTAATACATGAAAGCCTAGGGTGAAAGACTGACAAAAATCCCCAAACAAATAGATAAATGTTTCTAAATCCTGTCCTCTGCTCAGATGGCACACTGGCCATCACTTTAAAATACTTAGGTACACTAAATGCAGGAAAAGCTATTAGTTTGTTCTGCAAATCATACTACACAGAATAATCTGTATGAATAGCAAGATAGAAGGGGGAAAAAAAACCAAAACCAAACCAACAGAACTACTGAGATCATGAAAGAGCAGAAGGCCAAGTTCCGCTGCACCAGCACATGAGAAATTACAGCTCACCACATTATTAACAACAACGACAGTGGCTTCATAGACCAACTCCTTCCTGTAAGCAATCTGTACCTAACATCCTTTATTTTTACATCCATGCATATCCTACTTACTGTATGCATGCACTGTAGCAGATAAAGAAAACATGGATAGTACTATGATTTTTATCAAATCATAACATCTTATAGTGCAACTGTCAGTGCCCCATAACTCCATAAAATCACTTTAATCGGTGCACTGCACCTCAATAAATTATTTGATTACTTGGTACCTGAACAGCATGGTAAGGAGCAGAGGTTAAATCACTTAATGGCAGAGACTATATACTCAGCTAGGAGCTAAGATGCCATTAACACACATTAGATTTAGCCTCTGCTTGTTGAGACAAAACTGCTTTTCCCAAAATTGTGATTGTAACCCACAACACACAAACACTTACAAAGTAACCTCCAAGTCTTTCCCTGGGTTTTGACTAATTTTTCCCAGTGGGAGTATTCTACATTTTAGTATTAGACCACGTCAGAAATGGAAAAGCTTATAAAAATCCTATGCTCAAAACATCTTGTGTGGAAGAGAGCAATTTTAGTCACCTACTGGGAAAGTCCATCGGAAAATACATGCTCAAGATACAAAGATCAGAAATGAAACCGTGAGATTACAGTCTTTGGTTAGGTAAAAAAATTAAATATCCTCATTAAGCATCCCCTCTTTTTTTTTTTTTTATTCCTTTAATTTTTTTAGGAACCTACATATGTGATCGAGGCTGCCAGGAAAGACAAAGTTGGACCCAGACTTGTTAGGCTGACAGTGAAAACTACTTAGAACAATAAGTGACATAGACCCCCAATAATGTCTTCTGATAGCTGGAAAATATCAAGGCATCATATCCATGCAAGAGAACAAAATTACTTTAAGATCAGAGATAGCAAAGGACCTAATTGGCTTCCTATCTCTTTTTACTTTATATTAAAGAACCAATCTCACATCAGTTCTGAACAGGGCTGTAGTGGGTTAAAAGTCATGCTGAGATTTTAAATTAACCTCATCTAAATTAACCTTGAAAAAGTTATTTTTGCTGTCGATTTTCTCCTCCTCATAATTGCTTCCAAGGTCTGATCAGGCTATTGAGTGTACCAAGTATTATAAAAAAAATAAATCTGTTTAATAAAAATTTTCTTTAGCAATATAGACTTCTTACTACCTATTTCTACACTGCTTGGATGATTAAGAAACAGTCAGAAATTATATCCTCATTGTTTTGGGAAAACAGCAGAGTTTGTATGGACTAAGACTCACTAGGGAGGAGTACTTTCTGAAGGCTTTTTTTCTCAAAAGATATTAACATTTTAATTTAAGGAAGCACACTGTGCTTTGCTACCAATTCTAATTTTCCTTGCAATATAAATGAAAATGCTGTGCTATCTTCAAATCTCTTTCTTTCATATCCACTCCTAGAAAAAACTTGAAATTAAACAGACATGTCATTCCCAAAATTATTTACCAGAAAAATTATGATTATCTACAATATGACCTTTTGTTCCTCTAAACTATGCTGCTGTTGCTAATAAATCAGTCCATACATTAGCTACAACTACAAATTTCCTATGGAGTTTATTCTTTTACCATATGTTAGCAATACTGTACTCACGTATACTTTTAGCCACAGCATAATCATGTTTAAGGCAAATGACAGAAACTGAGTAGCTATTTAAAAAAAAAAAAAAAAAGGTCTCACAGGAGGCACTGGATATATCAAGTCCAGGCTCCAAAGCCTGAGGTCACTTATGAATGAGCTTAAATCTGAGGTCTGTGATCCCCCTGACTTCAGTGGAGCTAGCTATGTGCCTTAGGCTAAATATACTCTTAATTCTCCGCTGAGATTTCTCACAGCAAATTCTCAAAGTACCGAAAAATTCCTTTTCCCAGAGGAAAAACATGGTTTTTCTAGAAATCATTGATACACTAGTAATGTTCTTCCCCAAAAATAGAGAACATACATTTATATAAATGGGTGAAGACATAGAATAAATCTATAATGAACTCTAAAAAGATAGATCAAAAGGAAAAGTGGTAAATGTAAAACATGCTGAATCATCCTTCATATAGACAGGAAGCTGAATAGAAGAGTAAATGTGATGATCTAAGCCCTAATGAAATATCAGCATTTCAAATATGTTTTTGCAGCAGTAAGTATAGGGACAATTTATCCCCACAAGTAATTAGAAAGTATTCTAATCTCCAAGGACTTCTGATGATTCCAGAATGTCTAAACTGTAATTTATAAATACAGTTAACATTATTAAATAAACATGGTAATTCTATTCTGCATCTACAGTCTATTGGGGAGACAGAATTCCTCATTATAATAGATATAAAAATCTGTCCAACTAATCTCAGTTGTCTGGACTTCTAAGCCTGAAAGCAAGCAAAACTCACTATCATTTACCTACAGTTTCAAATATTACTGTTACCTGAATAAACTTAACTGAAATCAAGCACTAATCAAAGACTGAAAATAAACAAAATATGGAGGTTGTCAGCATCCCACTCCTCAATATGAGATTCAGACAAGATTGTACAGCAGAAAAAAGCCCATCAAACAATTATTTAACAGAAAGCAAACAGAATTAGGTCAAGAGAAGGACGAACGATGAAAAAGTAATGGGTTTTTTTTTTTTTTGCATGACAACTCCAAAATGAGCTGAATTTGCAAAAGTAGTAACTGATTTTATAAAGCTGCAATCATAATAAATCCAAGTGCCATCTAAGGTAATATAGGCTCCTGCATATTTCACAAAAGTACAAAAAGCTTGGCAGGTAAGAAAGGAAAAGATGCATTAAATGTGACTGTGGAAGGGGAAGCAAAACAACTCCACTTCTAGTTAAGAATAAAGTGACACAACTGGAAGTGTCTTTCTTTACCTACAGTTTGAAAATGTGGGAAATATAAATTCTCCCACTGAAACCAAGTGCAGTCTTTCCTGTCATCTCCTCCAGCCTTGCTGCCAATCCTTTGTGACCCGTCTAGCACATACCACTGAGCTGATTCAACAAGCTCATTATTCCTATATTCTGAGGGAAAAGAGCCTCCAGAGTTTCTCTTGCAGATGAGGTAAGAAAGCAGGCTGTTGTGAAATTAGATGTACCAGCTAACACAGGTCTCCATCACTCCTTCCTCAGTGTCTGCCGTGGGGATGAGGGGGAGCAGCACGTGCAGGAGGAACACACGTGTTCCACAGAGCCCCTGCTCATGGCCCCTGCAGCCTGAAAAACACAAACCACCTGTGTTTCTTTCAACCTCTTGATTTGTTTTCAGAAGAGAGGGACAGAATACTACTTCTGGGAGAGTTTGAAAAATTCTTTTAAGCTGCTTGTCATATATCATTCTGAATGAAGTTGAGAGAAACTTCATTCCAAAACATATTATTTTTCCCAGAAGATAAAGGTGAGATTTTTCCATACAAGTTTCCTTCTTACCTCTATTCATTTCTTTTCCCCTTTCTGCCTACCCCTACTCTTTACTACTGTGGTAAGCCAGGGCACTGGGAATATTTCTCTGTCTGCTCTGGGGTGTCCTGACCCTCAGGGGAGCACTGACTTTGACCCTCATTCATGGAGAAAGCTTCCTAGACTTCAAGATAGACTAGAATCCTCAAAAGTGTGAAATAGATTATAGAGAGTAGTGTAGGTGTATCACTTGCTGAGAAATTTAGGCTTTGGGATTTTTAGTATGTTATGGATGGAAGCAAGATGGAAGGCACAGGGTGTTGTCCTGGGTTTCTTCTTCATACTTCTTCTTCCTTCTTCTTCATGGGTTTGGGTGGCATTTTGTAATTGGGCAGAAAAGTCCGCATTGGGGGTTCTTTGGGATCAGTTACTGGGTTAAAAGGGAAAATAATCTAGGTGTCAGAACTTAATTGGATAGTTTAGTCTTAAAAGACCTTGTAACAAGAGATTGTTAGCCATTTTGTGCCTTCTAATGAAAAGCTGCCCAACTCACAGTAGTGAGACTGTTTTACAGGTAAGAAATAATAAACACCTGACTCCGAACATAAACTACTGTCTCAAGTGCCTTCAATCCAGACCCAGAGAAACCAATATACTACCTGGGTTAACTCAGTGTCAAAGGATCCCAGTGTGGGTTTCCACAAAAATTCAGTACAAGGCGACAGCTTTTGCCTGATCAACCTTGTCCACCAGCCAAACCCACCCCTTCCAGATGCTCAATGACACAGCCAACAGTCTCTCCATGTAACTCCACACAGCCCATCTGTTAATACAAGTCTGCTGTATTTGCAAACTGAGGGGTTTGATTGAATATGCTCAGAACTAGGAGCTACTTGCATTTAATCCAGCACATGCTGACAATAAGATGGTTAAGCAATGTATTTATGTCATTCTAGCTTAAACCCCATAATTTACAAGTACATCACATCAGTAATGTTATATTAAGGAGCATAAGGAGTATTTTTTTCCTGAACCCTTAATCCTGCAAAAATTTCAAATTAGTCAAATTAAAGATTAAGAAGGGAAGAAAACAATGAAATTGAACTTTAGAAATAGAGTTATTTCATGTTCTATTAAAGAATAAAATGTATTAGAAATACAGAGTCTTGTCAAAACTATTTTCTGTGAAATTAACAGCTTTGGGAAGAAGCACAAAAATAGTATTACAACACAGCTGTGCTTTCATTTTATCTACTTCCTGCTTTTCAATCTTCAAATAAGTATATTTTTATAGTAAATAGGTTTTTTATTAAGAAAAACCTCTGTGAGAAAAAATTGGTCAAATCAGGAATATCTTCAACAGGTTAATCAAGATACCTGGGCTTTTGACAGTCAGCAAAATCAATTTATTATAATAATAAAACCTTACTACCAACATTTTCTTTTTCATTAACAGTTTCTCAGGCCTTAGGGCCTCTCTGGTTTCCTTAGTCTTTGCAAAGACATTCCTGTAGTCCTTTTTTCCTAAAACATATGTGAACTGTGTTTCAAGAGCTGGAAACACTTAGAAAGTGAGAGAAAATGAGCACATTATCCATCCTGCAACCAAAGGCACTACACTTATTTACCATCAATTTTCTGTTTCATTTCTCACATTTCTCAGATTCAGCAGTAAGTGTGTTACAAACAAGCATCACTATCAAAAGCTGGATGTAAGGAATTAAAGCATTTTAAACACTGAAACAGCTCAGAGGAATGCCTTTGGTCTGTCAGGTGTTTCACATTTGTGTACATGCTAGTCCTTAGGTACAGACATTCCTACAAAGGCTATTATATTTCTACAAAGGCTATTTTAAGCACATGCACACAGAGCACTGTAGGCTGAGGGATGCTGCATGGGGCCAGTGTCTCCAGTTATCAACTTTCCACAGCCACTTTTTAGTCTATGGTTCAGCAACTTCTCAAATATCCAACTCACAAACACTTAGTTCTTTGTCAAAACAAAACACAACACCAAAAATAAACAAACAAAAAAATTCTAGGGATACCCACAGATTCAGTAATACTGCAGTTTGTAATAACATTTTATGCATCACTTGCCCTTCGCAGATCTGTACATATACATGTTATACATCCTGTAACACAACACCTATTGTTGTTTTTAAAAGTTTATTTAGAATACTTCCCACTGCAAACACACTTCCCTCTAAATCTTAACTGGAAACAGATTTTATCTCCTAAAGACATCACAATATTACAAAATAGGAGGGAAAAATAGCTCCCAAACCCAGCAACACTGTTTTTACCCTCGGGAGGTACAAGGCACATTGTCCTTTGATGAAGCTACTGGAGCAGTGGCTGGCAAACCTTCCTTGGACAAACTTTCATTGTCAAGCTGCTCCCTATAGGAAGGGTTGCATGGAAGAATTTTGAGAATTGGGATGTGAAAAGGAGATTGCTGGGCATTATTCACTTTGGGTCAGATGGAATATTCCTAACATAAGCCTAACTACAGAACGCTCAACTGGAAAATTTCTTCAAGGTTACCTTTCAGAGATTATCTCAAATTGTTCCCTTGGCAAAGAAAGGGGTACAATGTCCTTCTTCCTTCTAGCAGAAAACTACCTAGGCAATACAAACCAAAACCACAGCCTTCTTCTAGGAGTCCCCGAGAGGAGAAAACATTCTTATGATTCAAGAAGACCCTGTACCCCCAACCAATCGCAAAGCATTTGCTACCTATTGATCCCCCCTCCTAAAGCTGAACGCAGGCTGTAACAGATCTCAGGGTTTACTATCTGCACAGCATTTATTTCTGAATTCCTTCCCCCTCAAGGGAAGTTGGAGGTTAAAACAGAAATGAAATTCAACAAAATCCAAACAATATGAAGGATTTGGCAGAACACTCAGAGGGACGAAAGAGGGAACAACAGACTCTCTCATCACAAGAGATTCAGGTAAACACATACAAAAATAAATTCACCTAATATTTACAAACACTACAGCAGATTTGACCCAATCTTTGAGTAATGAAGGATTTTGCAAAGATTTCTAAAGTAAATCAAAGATTTGAGCCCAGGCTTTAGTTGATTAGCATGATAAGCTTCTGCAATATTTTTTCCTCTTGTTTCTATAAAGAAAGTTGTGGTTTGCTTTGGCATTTTTTCTGCAGAAGGAAATAAAAAAATCACAGGAGCAGCAACAGTAGCAGATACACCAGCAACAGCAATGGCACTGTCTGCTCCACTTCCTGGAATGACATATGAAGAGGCACAAACCAGAACATAATTGGCCTCTAAAGACTGAAATGACTCTAGTTATTACTGCAGCTCCATCCCATTGGTATCACGAGTATCTCTCAGACTTTAATGCCAAACCCCCATGACTACTGGAGTACCTCCTATGTACTAGAAGTAAATTAAGTGACGAGCCCATGGTAACGCTGGAAATCGGCATCAGAGAATCCAGCTCAGCCCAGGAGATCCACACTCAAGTTTTAACTATCAGACTACTATTTCTTTCTTTACCTAAAAGTGAAGCTGTAATGATCCCAGAGATAAGTATTTCCAAAGGTCAAAAAGCATGAGTAACTCACAGTTTCAGTCTGACCTTGAAGTAGGATCATTGTAGAAGTTGTATGGAAAGAGCAATTGTTTTTTTATATAAACAGAGTAATGGCTGTTCTGTAAAATAATTATAAGCTCATAATTGTTTCTCTTACTCCCTAAATTTCTCACAAAAGTAAGAATACAGGCCATACTCCTTCAAAGTTTTCATCACACTTTCATTTTAGCAAGACATCCAGTCCAGATCGTTGTAAATTTACAAAGCAGGAGAAAAAAGCAGCATTTGGCATCCTACTTAAACTTTGCCATCTAGAAGTGTAGATTTGCTTTAAATAGGACACTATGCTTTGATTTTTCATAATGTTTATTATTGCATTTATTTTCTGCCTGCAGATATTATTAAAAATGATGTTTCATCTCAATGTATGTATAAAATCAAAGGAATGAAGAAAGGCAATCCGCCTAATTTAATTACTGTCCTGGTTCTTTCAGTAAATGATGGTTGAGCATACCAATATGAATAAGGATTTGCAACTAAATGTCACACTATAATTATGAAAGAGCAAGAAATTGAGATACAGACTCTGAATCTAATTGTTCTATGATAACCACACAAATGCATCTCACTCAAAAGTATTCTTTAATGACCCTGAAGTTCACAACTGTGCTCTTTTGCACCTCTTGTCCATTAATGAAAAAATCTCTTGGTGTCTAAATTATGTGATGCTCTGTGATACTGCTCCTCTTAAGTGAGTAGGATTTACAAGTACACATCAGTAATAAAATTTTTAACTCAGGAATCTAATATACATACACCATTTAAATATATCAGTCCTTCACCACTGTTCACACCAAAACAAAGAGCTAAAAATACCAGTTTCCTCAGGAAACAGTATTTTCCTTGATCCACTGAGAACACACAGCACAGGCACATTATCTATATCCCAGACATGTTTTAAATTTATTCTGAGGAAAGCATGGCTAGAAGCTAGTCTTACATGCTTCCTCATCAACTAGGTTTGGTTACAACTCAACTTTTAAACTAAAATACACTAAAAGAGATTTAGGATGAAGTCAACTTGGTAGCAGTTAATTTGGTAGCAGTTCTAGGTTGTGTTTTATTTTTCTCAATTAAAATAGGATTGCACCATTCATTTACATAAATACAGGAACAGAAACAGGGCTCTCAATCCAGTATTTCTTTTCCAGAATATGGACCAGGATGCTGGAAGACTAACCTTGTATTAGCCTACAATTTCTAACTAGTTCCATTCCAATTTAATACTAAGTTCACTATTTCTTCTTCTCCTTACTATCAGCAGTTTACACTTCCAGAGTCCTAAGGCAGACCTAGACACAAGTATGCAATGGTTACTTGCAACTAACACAAGTATATTCTTTTTATTTGATACTGCCACACATACTTTCACTTGCAAACCCTGCAGAAATCCCTTTCCTCCATGCTCAGTACACTTTCAGAAGTTATACACCCTGGTTAGAAAAGTTTAGAAGATGCCAAGTTTTATTTCATTCCCTGGAAACCTTAAGTTATTCCATTACTGTGCAATATTTATTAAACAATGCTTCAGGGGAAAATGTGCAGCTTAGTAGAATAGGTCATTCTGAAAATATATAAAAAGCCCTGTTATAACTTTTTCTAGATATATGGAAACCAGTGGCATGTGACTTTCCACTCAATACTTCAAATCAATTCAGACATATGTGTGAAATCAGGCTGGCCACAGTTATGGCTCATGATGTGGCCCTTCACCACAAGAAATTCAATGGAGGAATTGCAGGCATTAATTCAGCAAGATGTTTTCTCTTGCGAAACTGAAAACTAACATGAACTTTACCTTTTAATTGATGTTAGGATAGCTGTATAGTGGTATAATTAAAGTCGTGAAGTCACACATAACTTTGTGGTTTTTTCATCATTAGTACTGCTTGCTTTTTCATTACCTTATTATCCAAAATTTGTAGTGACAGGGCAAGATGCTAGTTAGCTAAATACTCTTTAAACCTGCTCTTTGGCAGAGACACAGAGTTCTCTATTACTTTACAGTCACAATCTTTATTGTGTTCAAAACCTTTAAGTATAAACCAAACTGATATTATGCATTCCAAACAGAAATCTAAAGAAATGCTGTTCTAGTTTAGCCTGATCTATAACACATACAACTCTAAAAGATGACATTTGGCAATGGCAAGGGTTTCAGAAGTGCTCAAGCAGCTGAGTGTCCAGTTCCAATAAAAGATCAAAATAGGTCATTTGTTTGTGAATGCAGAAATATAATCTGCTGCCAACAACACATTCAAATTGTGAGCAAAGCAATACATTCAAATTACTTAAGTATTTCTGCTCTAGTTCTAAGTAACTTTTGGATAAAAAGGCATAGTTAGGGTCTTTTTTTCCTATTATCTATTTAAAAGCAAATTAAAAGCTTTGAAAAATTTGCTTTGCTTGCACTGAAAAACTCCTGGTCAAAAATTAAAAAAAAAAACACCAAAGACCAAAGGAGTTTCATCACAACTCAGCACTCCTACTGCCTACTAAAAAATTAATAAAAATAATTAATACATGGAATTAATAAGACACAGGAGGAACTCCAAACTCATCACAGAATTTTCACACAGTTTGTTCATCACATTCAAAATGCTTCAGCAACTACCTAATTAATATCACTGGGTCATTATACTAACAGTTTAGTTTGGCTGGGTACTGATGGCAAGTGATCTGCAGACTAGCTGGATTTAAAAGAAATACAATACAAATGCCAGACTTTTGCTTCCTAAAAAAACAAGTACACAGTGCTTTTGTTGGTGAGGCAGCTAATATCTAATGTAGGGATGTTACTTCAAGACCATATTCAGATATAATGAATTATTCTAATTTGATATTTACATAAGTATTTTTGTGTATCCACCTCAAAACCCTTTCTGCCTTCCCCTCAGTCTGCAAGACCCATGCTGTAATCTGTCATTTCATTCATAAACCTTGAGCAAGAACCAAAACAGAATTAAGAACACACTTTAAATGCTTCTAACAGACACAGTCTTAACTTAGGTTTGATCAAAATGTATTCCATCTCTGAAAGTATTTGTTTTAAGAGCTAAATAATATTTTGATGGATTGTAAAGTTTCATATTCATATAAAATTTCCTATTTACACTTTTTTTCCCCAGCAAATAAGATAAATAACTTCATTTCTGAAATATGCTGGGTGAAGTAACTGTACTTCAGTATCCACTGGGTCACAGCTTTTCAGCTGACGCTGGGGCATTTAATCCAAAACAGCTAAAGCACCGGCCAAAGACAAATCTCTCCTAAAAATTTTAGCAAGCTACATTATTCAAAACTATTCAGCAAGCATTCCAGCAGCAACATGATGGACGCACAGGCCAGCATGGGTACACAGCTAATCAATATCACACCCATGAATAGTCACTGCATAGTGTAGAGCCTGATGGGGAAGAGACAGGAATATGTGCTTTATATTCAGCACCAGGAGCTGTCCCTCAATTTTCAGCCAGACCACTCGCTGCAAATCCCAGCTACACACACACATCTTTGTGAGAGGATGCAGGGCACTTGTTTTATGCTACCCATGGCAAATACTTAAGGAATTACCAAAGCCCTTGGATAGCTGTGCTTTTGTGAACTTTCAGAAAAAAAAACCCTGCAGTCCTGATTTAATGACAACACCGGCCACATAAAACCACTTAGTTATCAAAAGGTTATGGCACAACACCAGCACACAACTCATGCACATTAATGTGCATTACTTGAAAAAATTCCCCACTGCCTGTATCACTGAATATAAAGGTCTTCCTCATTCATTTCACTAATCAATACTTGGAATCAAATACATCGTGTTCCACGAGGGAAAAGGAAAATGAATGAAGTTAAATTAATGCTGTCACTTTCTATAAACCTGCAATGATTTCCCACTATAGAAACCACTGACTTCATTATTTTACAACCGGAAATCAAAGCTGCAGCATACTTTAAGAGTCTAATTTACTCAGATTTATAAAAAGACACCCTCAAGACTCATCACGTATGTCATATTATGCTTCATTTTAAGCATTCCATCTGAAGATCAGTATGCAAAACTCTCAGCAAATCACATTGATTAATATTTTGAATTTGCATGCAGTAGTGCTCTGCATTCACCAAGTACTATATAAATATTATTTTATTAAATTTCAAAGCAATTGTGTTAGGCAGGATAATAAAATGTCTCTGTCTTACATTCCTTGTCTCAACAATATAGCCCTTAAAACAGAAGCAAAAGTAGTAAATTAAAGCAGTAAACTCACAGAGAGAAAGTCGGAAGTGAGGGAATTCCAGACTTCTAAAGCTGTGCTAAGACCAGCAAAGCACAGACATTTATGTCCAAAATAGAAGCATCTGCCTGAGGTTGCAGGTGTCTCCTTACCTTCTGTTGTATGGTTAGAGAAAAAGTTAGGAATATTTTTTAATTTGCTAATTCGCTAGTACTCAAAAGGATTTATAGCACCTTTTTGCAAGAACCTCATTTCATGAGGATGCTGCTGGAGGGCAACCAGCTCATTAGGGAAAAGTTCTAGGGGACAGAACAAAAGCATAAGTAAAAAATGAGTTGGAGTAATAAATAAATAAAAAGCACCATAAACAACAAAAGAGGTTACAGATCTTTGTCTCTTTCTCCTTTCTATTTCTATATTTTAATTAACACAGCATATCACTTTCTGGAACACCTCCTTTCCTACCAACTAGCTTGTAGATCCTCTTGAAAGCTCCTTAATAGAGAATTCTCCCAGAAACCTTTCCAATGTAATCTTATTTTCTATTCATAAATGGTCACTAAAACAATGGTAAATCAATACAATACAATTATTTTTGTTAAATTAGTACTATACTGTAAGCTTCAGCACAAAGTTGGAGACATAGCCTCACACTAACAAATACTGTTCTTTAAAACTATAGCAGCTAAAAGCAGAAACTATTGTAAATCATGTCTTAACCAACAAATCTCTAAAAATCTCCTAATGGCATATAAGATAATTTCTCAATTTGCTATTAATCAGTTCATCAACAGTGTTTATTAAGTGGGGCAGGACCCTTCAGAATTGTTAGGTCTAAATGACACAACTTGATGTATACAGCCGCCTCACCAAGGCATTATTTTTCACATTCAAGTTAGAAATGTGATGCTAGCCCTTGTGTTTATGCCATTTATCATTAGAAATTTTCATAGCCTTTTAAGGAATAGTTATTTCTAGCTATTCCTTAGTTATCCCTCTGTAACAAATGAAGAAAAAACTGAATAATTTTCCAATTATACCTCCTCATATGTCAATCTATTTGTTAAAATACTGAACAGAGCTTCTCTTGGAACATTTCTCCCCACAGTAATTCCCCACAGAACTGTTCATCAAAAGCAAAATGGAACAGGTGAATGGCAATAGAGCTATAGGACTGATGGCTTTAACTAAACAAATGCTGCATCAGTACATAGAACTTCAACAGGATTTTCACTGTACTACAAATAGTCACATTACTGCTAATACTTTTGACTTCCAGAAAAGCATAATTTTAATGTTTCTATTCAAAAAGCACCACTTTGCGCAATATTTTTTATAGTCATGAACACCTTTATTTTGATAACAGACGAAGAACATATGCATTAACTCTCAATTGACTTCAGTAGGACATACGTGTGAATGTCAGATACATGGATTCCCTGCAAATATTAGAGAAACATGAGGAACTTGTTAGGAAGGTAAAAAAATACTGCAATAAAATGGATTAAATATGTAAAGCTGACATAATATAGGGCTGAATCTTCTATAGAAGAGACAGCACATCTGTGTAACCTCTAACAAAAGGAGATTCACAAATCTGTATGTCTGCAACTGTCCTGACTGAATTTTACTGAAGCGAGCCATAGGTAAACTCTCAAGCCCACAGTTTTAAAGAAGGCTTCACAAAGAGTTCAACAAATCTGCAACTGGCAAAAATTACAGAAAAACATCTACTTTTCAGGCCAGTCACATACCTGAAGAATTAAACAGTCCTTTGGTTCAATTCAAATTGCATTGGAATAGTATGTTCTACAGTAACAATACTTGCTCATCCTCCATGTGCAATCTGCTGTCTTCTTGTTTCTGAAGCAGTCAGAATTACAAATCTTGTTAAAAACATACATTACTTCTCAATTACATGACAGAGCTTATATGTGCATGCCCAGAAATATGATCAATTTCAATCTGATGAATGTATGAAAGTGTAAAGCTCTGCATTAAATTAACTGTATGTCTTTAACATGATCACTTGAGCACTTCTGTGTTCTGGTGCCTACAGAAAAAAAATTGCATCAAAAATATTTTATAATGTAATTTAAATGAATAGATTTAGAAGAATTCTATTTAGGTATGAATATAGATGCCTCTTGGGAAAAAAAAAAAAAAAAAAAAAAAACAAAAAAACAAGCAAACCCAGTAATGCAAACAGAGAACGGACTGACTTAGAATTACTGAAAATTTTTTTTATTGAAAATTCTTAAATCCTGGAAGTTGGCCTCAACAAAGGAATCAGAAAAGGAATTTGTTACAAGTGTTGACATGTCAGTATCTAGTTCAAGGCTTTTATGCACTTCAGTGGTATTCAAATGCTAAGTCACTAAAAATCAAGCATACTGCTTCAATATCTTAACACAAATGAAGGTGATGACTTAGAACCATATGAACCATTTTGGGCCAGATCATCAAGCAAAATAAAGATATCAGCTTTTTTTGGTGAAATTGAGTCAACTCCATACTGTGGCTCTACCCTTCCAAATCTTTCTTCCAAGTGAATGACTTCAAAAAAACAGTGACAGCTAGGGAAATCCTAAATTTTTTGCAGCTAGATTCACCACTAAACAAATATTACTAAAACAAACACATTTGTGTTTAAAGACAATGTGCATACTGAAGTGTGTGTCTCCACTTTACTGCTCAGAATAGAAATGGTACAACTCTTCAGAGGACAATGTAGATCTCTGTTTTAAAAGCAGCTCATTTGCTCTGGATAATGAGCCAAGAGCAGGAAGATTATGTGTCATATCACATGTCCATCTTAATTACTTCTCTATCAAGTATGTCGCTCAGACATTATTATTTTAGCTGCTCTAGAAGCTGCTACAAAATCTTTGTAATCATATACTGGACATAACTTTTATTTCACTGTTAACTCAGTGCTTTGTAAAAAAAAAAATAAGGAAAACAAAGGTCAGGCCAAGTGCAACACATGAGGTAAGTTTATTTATGGAAAACAGTTTGCCAGTTAACCCCTTTCCAACCAGTCCAGGGAATAAATAAGTCTGACCCCACATGATTTCTTATAAAATGCAATGTTTGTTTCTGAAGCTTTTTGAAACCACATTTCTTTACCCATCATTCAACTTTCTATAAACAGTTAATACCACTATTCAGAATGGGCTAGGAAAGTCCTTTTCTGTGCAGTTAATTTATTGCATCCCAGCTTCCAACAACTTAGAAAACTATGATCATGAACATGTTACTGCTGTAACTTTCTATACTCCCTACCAAAGCAAACAGAACAGATGTTTCATCCTACAAGTAGATCTGCAAACAGGTTTAAAAGCACGGCACAATGGTTAAACAGAATTATCACAGAGATAATTCAGATATGCTCACAGAACAATCAAACACAGAAATTATCAAACAGGACCACAATCCAAGCAGTTTATCTGTAACCATTGCAAAATTTGCATCTAAGAAGGAACCAGAACTGAAGATGGTCCACACCAGCCACCACATGTCCCAAAAACCCCAGTTCCACATGAGTCTGCAAGAATGTGCACTGTGGGCATCTGTGTGGGAGAAACTGGGATCAGGGATCAGCAGGTAAAAGAGAAGGTGAGAATTCCCTGAACTTAAACTCACGGCACTGTCAGAATAGAGCATCACAGCAGAGTACAAACCCAAACTCTACCTGGGATCAAGCACAAGTCCTACACAAGTATGAAGACTCTCCAAACCCTGCTGAGACTAGCAGGACTTCTAGGCCATGTTGTCTCACATCCCAGCAAATGAAATATCTCTTCACAGGTCCCACAACTTACCTTGCATAATCCTATTATGAAATGGTAGTAAACACAGTATATAGCAATAGTTTATTGCTATTAATCAAGGCAGTGCAACAAGGCTCTAACCAAACACGAGTGAAACCATCAAGTTACACTCATGTTTCCAGCCAAACTTTCTTTATTTGAAAAATATTATTCTGGCACACACAAAATGTGATTGCAATTATTCCACCAATGCTCTTTTGTTAAGTGCCTAGGGAAGGCAGCAGTCATTTTAAGTATTTAGAAAAACAGACAGATCTGCCCGTGGTACTGAAATTCTGTAGCTGTAAAAATCACTTCCATTTCATAACTGACCATATGAAGTCCAAGTGCGGTGTAAACAGCATTTTTCTGATTAATTACAAACACATTTAGAAATAACTCTAAAAAATGAATACCACTCTCCTCCTTCCAAGAAAATTACTCCTTTTTATTTCCAAGTAATTGTACTGAACATATTTGCTTTTTATTCCTAGAATCACATCACCCCACTGATGACAGACAGCATTTATCTGACTTACCAGAACGCTGGTGATGTTGCTCTTCCAGGAACTCCAAGTCAAGCATTAGGTCATCTTCATCCAACTCACAGGAACCCAAGTTATTCAAAACATCCTAGAATAGATTAAAAAAAAAAAAAAAAAAAGAAAGAAAAGCAGCATTAGAAGCATTTAAACAGATAATTTAGCCAAATTGCACTAAATGGTTTCCAATCAGATCTGAAAAACATGATTAAGGAAGAGCTAAAGAAAATTTTTCTGCTAACATTAGACCAGTGAGAAACGGTCTGAAACAACTGTCCAAACTGAGGCATATTTGTCACCACTGTCATTTTAGAGGATCTCAAATATTTAAAAAAAAAACAACTCAGAAGTACAAGTAATACCACGTACCTTTTTTTTTACTGTTTAGTGATGGTTTTGTGCCTTTACAAGTTTAATCCTAACTTTTTATGAAGAACAAAAATGTTTTTTTAGCACAACATAAAAGTATCAGTGCATGCTTTTTCATTAAATTTGGGAATTCTGAGCACCGCCTGCCCTTACCAATATATTTTGAAGAGAGATTTACTGTTTTATTTATCAAAAGGATAAAGACATGGAAATTTAGCATAAACAGGAAATTCAGGCATGAATTATCAGCTTGTCAATTTTTAAGTACATATGTGGGTGGCAAAGGCTTATATAGACAGAGAAGAAACCTGCCTCTTAAGTGTGGCTGCTTAGGTCTTACCATTGCCATTTTTTTGCCATGTCTTAACCACTGACAGATAAGGCATGTTTACAGACAGGCATAATAATTCTGCATCTTCTTCCCATGTGTGTTTTATTTTATGGTAATTTCTTTTGATGTGGTAATACACTGATTTTCTCCACAACACCTAACCAAAGTCAATACAATGCCTTCTCCAGCTGGCATTTTGTTTGCTGATCAACAAGCAATATTACAGGGCTCAATTTTTCAGTCTATCCACAAGTAAATCATTAGACACTGCATGGGAGGGATGCTGGCGCCCTGTGCACTGCACACGCTTCCAACACTAATGTAACATAACAAATCAGAGTGAAAGAGGCCAGGTTACCTTCCCAAACCATTGAACTCTCTGGGAGATCTCTGCATAGCAATCTGCTGCATAGAAAGCAGAGAAATATGACAGTAGTATACATTAAACTAGTAAAAGCCCTTCTTGACTTCAGTTCCAATTGTAATTTTTTTAGGTTCCTTCTAATTCTTTAAAGTATTTTCCCACCACAACAGATGCCACCTCTTATTCCTACTCACCACTTGCACCTATTTAACCCTTTGGAGAACTTATTTTTTCAAATGCTGTTTTCTACTCTTTCACAAACAACATACAGGCAGCACAAGGACTTCTTGCATTCTTTCCCTGACTTACCATCAGCACAAGAAACCTCTTACAAGATACAGAAGCCACTGCTAATGCTGCTACTAGACTTTTGCTCCTTTTTTAAATGTAGATGCTATTATGCACTCAAGCTTAATCAAATGGTATATTAAACTCAGACAAAGCATAACATATTTTGTTTATACATTTTTTTATCTTTTACCAAATAATTTGATGAAAACATCCAGAAGAACAATCCCTGCAATTCTCAAGCAACAGCTACAAGTTTTCCATGCCAGTAGAGGCAAAAAGTAAAAAGGTTGGAGTACACAGGTTTGCTCTTTACCTTAAAATTACTGCCTATACTATAGTTGACCAACTGAATCTACATTGATATTAATGCTGAGAATCCTTTGATAAGCTACACTACCAAGGTGCAATGATTTCATCTTAATTGAGCATCACCTACATCTTGTGCAGTAATTTATGTGTGATCTGAAATCGGGGGAGATTGCCTGCAAAAACACAGTGACTCACAGCCATCATCAAGAAACAAATTCCATTTGATTTAGAATTAACAAACACAAACAGAACCACAATTTTCTAAGCTGAAGAGCTGAAAAACCATGCGAGGCACCAAAAGAAAAAAGGTTGTATTCAACTCTTCTCCTGCTTATTACCGCTTTTCAGGAAGATCTTCACCACCTGAGTAATGCTCTGAGCGGAGGCAAACCGTGCTTCATCTATCCTCTCTCTTCTGCAAGGCTGATGTACATCCTGCTCCACACAGCAACACCTCTTCTCATCCACCTGAGCTGAGGGCTCCCAGCTGCCCTCCCAAAGCACCTGTGACCCCTTTGCCTTCCCTCTTCAACTGCACCAACAACAGCAGGCTAGCTGAAGTGACCAAGCAAAGCGCCCTTGGGTTTATTCTTTCACAAGTACCTCCTCCAGGCAAAGAGCCTCCCTCTGTTCCCAGGAGTTCACTTGCTCTTTATAAAGAACAAATCACAGCACTGGGACCAAACAAATTAGAGCAGCTACTGTCCAACATGGCAAGAACACGGACTTGATAGGGCTGCTCCACCTCCAAGGATGTCACTGATGGCAGTCTAGCAGATTCCCTGCTCTGATGGCCCACCTCTGGGCATTGCTTTTCCATGGATACAAATAAACTCACAAATGCATATAAAAGCCCACCCAAGCAGAGAGCATTAGTTAGATTCCCAGGGTTTTTCAAACTAATATTTTCTGAAAACATATAATTAGAAAAAAAACAGAGCCAGGCTCCCAGAATGACCTGCCTAATGTCACAGCACAGCTCAGCAATACCGCTGCGAGTGCACAACAACATCCTCCACCCCTCTGCCTCCTCACCAGGATTCATTATTCCTTTGTTGCTATGATAATTAGCAAAAATTGTAATTTCCTTTAAAGTTTAATATCTCTTGACCCTTTGCCCATTCTTTCCCTCACCACTGCCATGGCAATCTTTGAAGAATAACACAATTAAATATTAAAAAAAAATAAAATAAGAGAGAGATTGAGCCCTAAAGAGCATTTCAAGTGAGTAGTTTCAAGGCTTTGCTACATAATGGAAAAGAAATTAATTCTCCCATCAAAATCTCAAGGAACCATTTGTGTCTGTTTAGGGTGGAATAAGTTTTATTTATTTTAGGAGGCAAACCACTTAGTCAAGGCACAACCCTGCAGCAAAAAGCTCCTTATTGACCATGTAATAGCCCTTCAGAAGCCTTAAGACATACTTCCTACTTCCAGGGTATGCTTGACTTCTACTATAATTTTGACTTTATAATAGACTCAAAATTCACATGATGGTGTTTTTTTTTTCTTTTTCACATGCTTTTTTTTCTTCTAGTCTATATGGAAGTTGATCATAACCTGTGAGAAGAGCACATGAACATGCTTAATCAATCATTTTCCCACATGTCTCAGATTTTCCTGGTCAACACAGCCTGCTATCAATTTAAACACTAATAAATTCAGTTTGCCAACCATATCTTCCACCTTTGAGCTGGTGGACTACCACTGTTATTTTAAGAAGTTTCTATTCACGCAAGAATTCAGCAGTAATACTTTAAACGTTACAAACTCAGCCTAAACAGCAGCAGTTCATACAATGGCTCAGGATGTGTTTGATAACCAATAATACCTGTAAGCAGAAGGATGCTCATCTAAGGATATTTCAAGGCATCAGTAACTTCTAATTAACATTTTCATATTTCAGCAACCACAAGAAGTGCAAACTGCTATTTCCATCCAACTGGGTATCTTACTGAATTCGATGGTACTCAACTTCGTCTGGCCCTAGTTACAACTTCATTAACATTCTTAAGTAATATGACCTATGAACAGCTTTAATATCAAAAAATACCCAGTGGTTTGAACACGTATAGCTCAGAAACAGTGAAAACTTTTTAGTAATAAAGATGTACCAGGCACACAGTTCCCCCAGCCAGTAAGTTTACTCAGGCTTGTTGAAGATTTCCTTCCTATACCTTAGGACCCTCCAATCTCCTTTCTCTCTTCCCAGTTTCCCTTCCTAAGAACAGCAAATGAAAAGAAATCGAGCGCATAATACATAAATTTTAGTCCCTTTCCAGAATAGCAAAGTATTTCATTATTTTTATACCTATTCAGCACAGAGGACAGCACTAAAACTGAGCCTGGAATAAATAACAGCATCTTTAGCAGTAAATATATATAAAATGCCTAAGATAACAGGTCTCAAACCTACCACTGGGCTTTAAATAATAAAAAGCAAGTAACATATCTTTATGAAGCCTTCTTTACTATTTTTTTTCCTAATTATTATTCCAAATAACTAACTTAAGCATATAAATACCTAGTCAAATTACTGCTTATGGAATTACAGTATAGTCCTGTAAAAACTGACTACTCTGCTTTTTAAAAAAGGCAATAAAACACACATATAAATATGTAAATATACTACTGTATATTATTTTGTTAAGCAACATAATTCAATTTCACATGGACGAAGCAAAACTGTACTAATTGCACAATACATATAAACCACGCAGGCTAAACCCATGCAGAACTGAGTATTTACAACTCATAGATAAAACCAAGTTTAGTAATTGGGTTGAGGTAA
This sequence comes from Passer domesticus, assembly GCF_036417665.1. Taxonomy (NCBI): domain Eukaryota; kingdom Metazoa; phylum Chordata; class Aves; order Passeriformes; family Passeridae; genus Passer; species Passer domesticus. The sequence continues at coordinate 31,556,047 of NC_087477.1, read as the reverse complement.
CAAATCTCCCCATTTGAACCAGCCAGTAATCAGTGGCACCAATCAAAAGATTAATTCCTTCATGTTTTCACACATCTTTATTCTACACTTCTTGCTCTTCTAAACAATTGAAATAATCAAGGTCCCAAAGGCTGCAGGCACAGATTCTCTGTCATTACCAGCATTTTTGGAATGTTACATCTGTTATTTTGTAATTTTATTCTAATTAACATGTACTCCCTGGTCAACATGATATTCAAACAACTTCTGTATATTTCTCAAGTGCTATAGTGGTCATCTTGAGAGAGATTCAGCTCTGATAAATCTTGTTCTGCTGAGCAAGGGTATGCAGACCCTCTTCTGACCAGTGTTTTTGGTTACCACACACAGGCTGAATCTGGGGCCTTGCATTTTCCAGTGTATTTCCAGGTTCTTTCACACAGATTGAGATTTCCATTTCATTGCTGAATTGTGTTACTGCAACAAAACCTTGACTATTTGCTCAGAGATTGTTCAAGGGCTTTGAGAACCTGAGGTCCAGTAAGCAACTTAAGCTACAAGACTGAAGCACTGGCATGTTCTCAATTATTCAGCTCAAAAACACTTCTCTCAAACACATCCATGGCTGAAGAAGATACACAAGTTACCTCTGGTTATAAATACATTGCTATAACCTTACTGTCATGAACACAAACATACTGACTACATTTCAATCTTTAATGGATCTTTTGGTCTAGCTTTGCTCTGTTTGACACTCTTTGTCACTGCATTTTCTCTGATGCTTGCCTTGCAAAATTGTCACTGCTGCTGCAACTAAATTGAGCAGTTGAGATTTGGTCATGGGCATCCCTCCTGGAAACCTGAGTCTTGCACACACACACACTCACAGAGAAACATCTTTCCTCGACTGTCTCTAATTCTGCCCCACTGCCTCTTAAGACTGTACCAGGTAAGCCCTAGATCTCAGAGGAATAATTTTTTTAACACTTTTTTCCCCCCAGAAATAATAGCAAGGGCCTCATGTGCATAAGTGATTATGCAGCGATCACTGGATTTTCAAAGACATTTTTAGAAATACAAGAACAATATTTTAAACTAATTTGGGTTCTGTTTTGTCTTCCTTTCCTCTCACATTGACCTCTGGACATCTAATTGCCTTCCTCTGTATAACTGTTCTTAACTATCTTCTAAATACAGATTTTCATATATTACTGGTAGAAGAGGAAAGAACATTTCCAAAATGTAATGATTTAATGTTCGTGCATCTCCATTGAAATTATGCTGTAAATGTTAATATCTAATATTATAGATTCCTTTTTTCCTTCACTGTATAAATATACGTGGGAGGCTATTTGAAATCAAAGCCTTTGCAAGAGGATATAGAAAACACACGCTAGGGAGAATAATTTGATTTTTTGTGAAGTCACATGTATGAAAATTCACCTGTATCAACTGAGGGTCACTGAATATCTGATGCTAGAGAAGAACAAAATTAAATCCTCATTTCAAGACTGAAATGATTTCTAAAGATTGCTGAAGGATAGTACTTCATCAAAATTGTATTCAACAAAGGAACGTGGCATACAATCAGCATAAGAATGAAAACTGAGACATACTCAAGGAAAAAGAAAGACCTTGAGCTATTTAAAGTAATGTTAGCTGCTAGAACTGTACCTGAATAATTCATGGACATAATGAAGTATTTCCCCTTCTGCTCTCTCCCACACACTTCAAAGGGAAAATGAAAGTATATTAAATTCAGCAAACAGAAAAACTTTTAAAAACATAAAATCTCTGCCAACAGCCTGAAAATCTTTGCATCAAGTGTAAAGCTTATGGATTACTTTCATATACCAAGAGCAGCTTAAAAGAGTTCTTTTCTCCTGAACAGCACCATCCAAAAAGCTTATTATTCCCTACACGAATAAACTGAAGATTTTAGAAGAGAAAAAAATAAATGTTGCCATGTTTGGCAAAAACATCTTCTGTAGCAAACACGTGAAAATCCAATTATATAATAAATTAATGTGCCCTTAAGAACCAAAGACAGAAAATTAGCACTGGAGGGAACAGCCTAACTACAGAGCTCAGATCCATCATGCTATTCTTCAAAATATTTTCTGCGTGCACTCTTTTGGCCGTGTAAGGGAAGAGCAGTACTTTCCACCTGACTGGTGCTTCTGCCCTTTCGATTCTCTCTGTGCATTAAATCAATGTCTGCAATGATGCTCCTCTTGCCTGAGTGATTATAACTAATGGAGTGTCCCAACAGGTCTCAGGCTGGCGCTCACCCACAGAGGGATCGCTGTGCCACAGATCTGGCCAGCTCTCCGGAGCCACTCAAGGGGAATGTAGCCAAGCCCAAGAGCTGCTGGGGGCAGAACAGGACCTGCCCATGCTCCTGTCCTGCCACAGTGTCAGTCAAAAACAGAGGAGAAATAGCCAATGTTTTGGTAGCACAGGAAAGGCACCAATAGTATAACTGGTAACAACACAAAAGTATTTTGGAACACTGCTAAGCATAGGAATATGAATAATACACAGTTCCAAAGACTCAAACAGAGAATAGTGACATGTTTGCACAAATCATGCGTAGAAAAGCATACAAAATACTTCAGAAAGATGATAATAAAGGTGATGTGGCAGGCAGGAGAGAGACAAGTGGTGGAATGGGAACTGATCCTCATTCCAAAAATTAGATGATCTATAGGAGAGGTGGATAAAGTCCCCTCCCTTTCCTTTTGGGGTGGAGACTGACAAGGACAACGCCATCAAGGACAAGTGTGCAAAGATGAGGAAGGAAGAAGCAGCACAAGTTGGATCCAGTTTCCAACAGTTCAGAGAGCAGAGCCTGGCCTCCACAGACCCCATGAGGGTGATGGCAAGGACCATCCCACCAAGACTGACTTTGTTCCTCATCCTGGGAATGGGAAAACAATCCCATTTTTGGTTCTGCAGCCATCTTTAATTCATACACATATACAGGTATGTGCACACATCCACCTGCAACACAGGCCCAGATAAACACCTCTGAAGAGAGACGGGAGGCAACAGGTGGCCTCAGCACTTAAGCTGTAGCTTATATTTTAAGAAAATTTAAGCCATTTTAAACATCAAAGTATTCTAAATTCAGGTTTCAAGTCAACCCTAGTTGATAAGGATCAACTCTTGACAAACCTAATAGAAGACAGTAGTCACCTAACCCTAAATTTACTGTTTGTCAAGAATTTTAAAGTAAAAGCCACACTGAAAATGTGCCAAAGCTTCCATGCAGCAGAAAGCCTGAGAACCGTATCTGTGAAAAAAAGGAAAAAACTATCAGAGAGGTGCTTTACTTAATAGTCACCACTCCTTCAAATAATTATTTAGAGTGCTGAGATTCACTTTGGTTGTAAACAGAACCAAGACAATGGGATTTTTTGTGTTCAAAAACGTGCACACATTTTTCATACATCAATCTGCAATTTCATTTACAGAATCCTAGGGGAAAAAAAAAACCATTCTTAAGGAAGTATGAAAATACAGTTCAAAAAATGCAATAAAGTTTAAAGGGACCAAACAAATCCTCCTTTAATATTTTTTTTTCCTCCTCACTCACACACACATATGCTTTCCTCCCAGCAGAGGGACATATCTGCAACATATAATCTGCTTTATGGATTAGTTAATATTTTTACAGCTTTTGTAACAGGCAAAGCGTTATGCAAGCATTCTAGTGCAGTCATTATCAGAACACAGTTTTGTGTAATTTTTCTACACTCTCACCAGATTTTTTTGCCAAACACAGAAAAAACTCCTCAAGTATCTCTATCCAGCATTGATACAGGATGTAATTCAGACCCCTCTGTGAAGCTTATTTGTATATACCTTAGAGATGTGAGTATATCTCAGCAGTGTCCAACACGTTATTCAACACATGGATTGGTCAGTTATTTTTTTCCAAAACCACTCAAATTACAAACATAACTTACATCTAAACTTTCTGTCACTTGAAAATTTCTCTGTGTCCTGAAAGCACCCAATTCAATGCTTCAGTCAATATTTAAAGGGTCAAAATTTGCTTTATGATACCGAAGGAATTTTCAATTCTATTTTTGCCTTTCCTCAACCAGCAGTATAGAGAGGGGAAGAAAAAAGAATACAACCATAGGACTAGTGAGAACCTGAGTGCCAAAAAGAGAAAAATTTGATATCAGGGGATACAAGAGGGAAAACCTCAGTATTTATACTCATTACAAACCTCTACCACTCCTGTGTCAAACGCTTATCTAAAGAATATCATTGTTCTGACAAGCTACATCAGAACAATTTACCTATTGCCACAATACAGCACCAGCCACAGCCATCTGGCAGACACAGCTGAATTCAAACTCCTTTCCCCAACCTGGCACATAGCAAGTTCAAGAACTGATTGATTTTCCTTGCAAATAAAAGAATGTTCCAGTTCCAGTTATATGAGCTATACTATTGGAGTCAGCACTTTTGGATGTCAAGTGACAATAATCTGTTTTATGGCTTGAGCATGATTTTATTTCTAAGAAAAGACTAAGAACTTTCTGCATATCAAAAACTCAAAACTCTTCTAGACATATGATTAAATAAATATTTTTTCTTCCCAATATTATTATAAGCCAATTAAGGCTGAACTTTCCATTTATAATTTTAAATTCTAGCCTCTAAAATTGGTGATAAATCACTGAAAAGTGAGCCTTGCAAATGAAACCACAAGTGACCCTTCGGTACAGTGTCATTAATGCAATATATAATAGATATGCTATGGCTAATATTATTTGAATTTTTCTGTTTCCATGGCAACTTTGGCCTACAGCTGCTCTGGTAAACAGGGGTTTATAGCATTCTTTGAGAAATTCTTCAGCTCAAAAGGCATTTTTCTACTACTGCATACTTTTCTCCACTTTTTTTTTGTTTGGTTTGTGTTTAGATATTTTCTTTTTTTTTATTGGAAGAAAAACTGTAATGTCAATTACTGGTCCAGAAGAAAGATCTTTTTCCTTTTATTATCACAGTTGAGTGGGCAGTGAATTGGGAACTTGAAGCAAGGCAAGCCATCACAAGCTTTGACAAACAGCAGCAATACAAAATGCAACACCCCATCTTGTAGTGTTATCAAAATCAGAGACAGAAACCACAGCCACTTGCTGGAAATCCTGCAATGCAGCCATTTGACTGGCTCTGTTACTCCTCCCCTGGACTTTCAAAAGTATTTGATGCATAAGACACCTACCTCTTTCTACATCTGCATCATCTTCTAACAAATACTTGGCTCTAGACCACAGAATGAAAGAACAGTCTCAATATTTATGAAGCAGTGTTCAATTATTTTCCATGATTTACGCAGGTGCTACACCTGCACAGAAAAATTTGGCATGTCAGGGATCCCAGTTGAACAACAGAACACTATATCTGCATATCAGAGTTCACCTGGCTGTTATGTTCAAATCAAGAGATGACCAAAACTGCACCAAAACTGCCACTCACCTTGCCAACCACACCAAGGGACAACCAACAGAATCTGGCTGTGTCACATTCGCCTACCAAAAAAAAAAAATATCTCTTGATGAAGTCAGAGTGTGCTATTAAGAGGATTATCTCCTTGCCAGAGCAAAAAGGAAAGGTCTGAGAACACAACACTCTTGGAGAGGCATAACACACCCTGAACTAAGGCCAGGGAAGACAATTAGGCTAGCTTAAAGCTTTTGGGCACCCCTGTCTGTCCAGCCTACCCCAACAACAGTGCTAGTTTCATCACCGCTTCAGAGCCCAAAGCAGTAGCTGAAGATAATTCCCTTTGTAAGGCAATGAACTCAGAGTTCATCTTAAGTACAACGTAACCCTGAGCCATGTTAATTGCCTCACACACTGTTAGTTGCTCGCAGGACATCCAATTCTTCAGTAATTTGAGTCAATTAAAAATCAGCTTAAAAAAATCAGACTGATCTAGGGCTTATCAGATTGAGAAAATGTAGTTGCTGATGCATCCCAACCAGTGAAGTTCAAACAATAATGTTACATAAAATGTACATGTTATATATATGCATATGGGGCCCAAATGCTATATAAGTATTGTAGAGACTGGATCCAAGTCTAGATCAGAAGAAAACAAAATTCTAAAACATTAGGTATAGGATTTACCACAAAACTTGTTTTTCATTCTCCTTATAGGTCTTTTACCCCCAGTTCTTTTTCCATGCCTTTCTGTTCACTGTGTGGCTTTGCTTTTAAATGGTATCTGCTGTGTTTCTTTGACAATTCCCATTCTTCCTATAAATTTGACAGAAATAATGTGCATATAATAGCAAAGAAATAGCACATTTTTGGCTTAGAAGGACAGTCAGTGAAAAAATGCAGGCACCTAATCACCAACTTTGTTGTTAAAGGCTCTCTGGTTTGGCATATAAATATCATATATGAAGTCACAGAAGTTTTCATCTGAGGATATGACAAGCCTGGTGTTAGAACAAACAGAGATGGGTGGCTTATTACACTTAGAAGATAGACCTCAGACCTCAGACCATCTAGAAAGGCTCAGTTCTGCTAGGAAGTACTCAAAAGACCTTTTCCACTAATCAGCATTTATGCATCTTCAGTCTAGAGAGCAATTTAAACTCTTTCAGGTCATGGTGACACTGTCAGAAACTTTCTCAAATCTTAACCAAAAAAGACTGTCATTATAATGATTTTCACTTGCCATTAATTCCCAGCTGCCTAATTTACTACAGTAGAAAGCAGTCCCCCAGTACTAATTGGAATGAATTTTTAATTTAATAGTCTAATGTGCTCCAGTTTGGGACTTTTTTTCCTTTCATGGAATCAATGCTCTCATTATTTGTTAACGGCTAGGTGCTCAGGGCAAATTGTTAAGAAGCCTAAAAAAAGCCTCTTGGTCAACAGTCTAGACTTTAAAAGGATCACAGGGTAAGATATAATTTTCTTTCAGAATTAAGTAAAACACAGTCTTCTCATTTGAATGGGATAGTAGTATTTATAGGTTCAGATAACTAATTGTTTCTGTTTCATTCCCACTCTAAGGCAACACCCCAAAAACCCAGACTTGCTCAGCATGTCAAGTTTTTATCCCATAACACGAATGAGATAAATATTCATGGACTAAGCTTCAGTAGGTCCATCACAATAAACTCATTTAGAGAACACCTGCCACAAAATCTTATTCAGCATATAACAATTTTCAAATGTATTTAAAAAGAACTTAGTCTCTTCAGTGAGACCAGTCTTCCACATCTATATAGCGAGGACTTTAAGAATAAGTTGAAGTATTAAAAAGCAAGTGTTTGATGTCTTAGAGTTGGCAGACAGGCATTATTTTGAAATGTTGACAAGACTGAGCAAGTAAGTACTCATACTATACTTTTGAGTACCTTATTCTGGAGTACTTGCACTATACCAATATTAGTGATGTTAAAACCACAAACTACTTATTCTCAACCAGGTTCTAACCTCACTTCAGTCAACAGGTTCCAATACCACTTTTTACAAGGATGAGCAGACATCTTCACACATCCAAAACAGTGACATGTTCCTTCTTGTTCAGTATCCCTATTTTTATGATGTTTTTCTGCATGCAAGCTCCTCCTCCTAGTTGCTGTTGCTTTTGGTGTAAAATAAAAGTAAAGAAGTTAAGATGTTGATGAATCAGGCATCAGAAGCTGCATAAAGACCAGATACTACTGAATACTACTGATACTACTGCTGAGCAAAAAAATATGATCAAACATTAAAGCCCATCCCTTCTGCAGCTTTAATTCTGTATGCATAGACTGGATCAAAAAAAAATTAGGGATTTTTTTTTTTCTTTTCACTTACTGGAGTCATAAAGCAAACACAATCATTGTAAAAAAGCCAGCACATGTAAAGACTGTTCTGTAGTTCTGTACTATGCAGAGCTATTATTCCCAGCTCTGCAGTGGAAGAACACATGAACTTTTACAATTAACAACTTATTAGCCTATTTTCCTCAAGAACAAGGTTAATGCCATCCCGTTGTCTAAGCACAACATTTTTTGTTCTATCCATAGGAAATTTTGAACCTCTTCACCAACATTCACTAAATTGGAAAGTGATAGTCTAAAAGGCAAAATGCAGAAGCTGAGCTAAAGCAGGTATTTGGAAGAGTAAGATTCATGCACTGCATCTGCTACAAGCAAAACCCAGGTGGAAAATCGAGAGCTGTGACTGCCTCGGCCATAATGGCTTCCTTCAGTTGCAGCATCCTGTGCCTATGCAGAATGACAAAGGTGCCTTTTAATCAGTATCTCTATGCAGTGGTTACATACTAAAAAAAAAAAAAAAAACCAAAAAAAAAATCAAACCATGATTTAGCGCAATATTAAACAAAGAAAAGTCACATAGTATCTTTTTTTCCATGATGTCATAGTGCATGAAATTTAGCTTTTTCATTTGGGTACAGTGCCTATTATTAAATCATTCTTTTCTGAAATGTCTTGAGGCAATGTACAGTAAGAAGGAAACCAAGTTAAATTATGTTATGCCTCAATACAGTAGAATTTTATTTTCCCCTCCATACAGTACCTGCATTGCTACTAAGCAACATCTCTTAACAATTAGATACTCTCACTCTGCTACTCAAAAAGCTGCAAATTTGTTTTTACAGTCAGATGATGCTTACAGAGGCAGCGTAAAAGCATGCTGAGCTGGCCTGTCCATCACCTCACTCAAAGCATTCCTCCACATCACAAGAGAACTCCTTAGCCTGCCAGCTGCCCAATGCCTTTAGGCATCTTTTCCCCTTAGGCAACACCACAGAACTCTCAAGTTGAAGCTTGGCACATGACCTTGCCGAGCTCCAGCATAAGGATTTCACTTGCCATGGTCTTTTATCTGTCAGGATTCTTTACTCCTGAGAGATCCCACATCCTTCCCAACTCCAAGGACAAAGCACTGCCAGTTTCTTAGCACTGCGGGGTTACAGCTCCCTGGTTATAACAGTGGCATCATCAGAAATAAAAAGCTCAAAGAGGCTTTCTTGCCACAGGCCTCACCTGCTAAGAAATCAAAAGAACCCTGCTTGCCCTCTTCTCAAAGCCTCAACACATTTTTCTACACTGCAGAGTGGTATGCTGCTCCTAAATGCTCTCCAAATATTATCTGACTGCTATTTGTATAAAATAAGGAAAACATAAACCATGTTTTAATCAAAAGGCTCAGCTATCATACTACACAAGAAATCGAGCAGCCTTTACTCAGAAGCCAGGCACATTTTCCAGCAGCGTCCCTCATTCTGAAGAAGCCTAGTGCCACCAAGTGGCTGAGTGGAAAAATTAGCTCCTAGGTAAAATGCACTGATCTGCACAAAGCAGACACATTTCCCAGAAGAATGACTTAGAATTGCAGTTGGCAGTCTGTTTGTGTTGAGAAAATCAGGTAATCAAAAATTAATTTTTAAGCACAACAATCAACAGACAACTTCATGGATCTATGAAAGAGACAAATGGGCTACTGGCACCACAGAGTAATTGCCTTCAGTTTTTGCATCAGAGCTCTGTATCGTAAATTTAGAGTATAATGGAAAGGTTTATACATTTAAATATTAATGGTATCCAGAATGTAAGAAGTACAATATATTTGTTATCAGTGACAGACTTGATAGCTTGCTGGCATCCTGTTAAAATTAACTCTGGGTGCGGAAGTTCAAAGTGCATTCTCTGTTACACTTGGATTCCAATCAAACACACACATGCTTTCCTTTTAAACTAAGACTAGGATGATATAGTATTCACTGCCTTTTGCCCTTGGTGTATATGAACTTTATATTTCAAAATTTCACTGCAAAGAAAACAAGTTTTTAAAGAAGTGAATTTAAGAAAAGTTGTAGCGAAAATGGGTTTTTTTAAATCCTGGGAAGAAAGTTCCCCTTCAAAAAAAAAAAAAAAAGAACTCAACCTGTGATTGACAATCATCTGTCTCACTCCTTATTTCTTCATGGGAGTTCTTAAACTGAGCATAATCTTGTTAGGGAACTCTGGCCCATTCCTGCTGATTTGAAGATAACTATGAAACACAGTACAATTTCTTCAGTGGCAACTTGTCATTTTGTCTTACTGATACAAAAAATCCCTAGTATGATAATTCTTACCAACTTTCTTTATCCATATAAATTACATCACACGTAATGCATTACACCACATAGATATTCTAAATTTTTCTGTTCCATTATCAATAAAAATAACAGTTCAGGGTAATGAACACTGTTTTCTGTTTCATGGGATATACAGTACTAGCTGATACTTTCAACCCAAGCACAAAGCAAAGAAAAATTATGTTTTTAGGTTTATTTTTGTACATTGAAACTGTCTCTACTCAGGTCAGAGAAAATAACAGCCTCTGACACATGCATTCTTACTGTACTCTCAAGTCAGCAACGGGCAAAAAGAAAAGCTGCTAAAGATTGCATTTCTTTTTGAATACTGGGTGGTAGTGAAATTCCACATCAAGATAAATCTATTCATAGATTGCCTGTGCACTCAGAAAAGAGCTATTAATTTAATCTCTACAGTATAACTAATAATCTTTGCTGCTTTAGCTGATAATACAGCCCTTAACACAATGTGATACAAATGGAACTAAAAGCAGCCCATCATTAGTGTGGAGAAGGTCAAGGAGAAGACAGATTTAGACTTTTCACAGTAGTGCATGGCCCAGAGGACAAGACAGACATACACTGAAACGAGGTTCAGACCTGATATGTGGAGAAACTCATTCCATAGGAAGACAGAGAGGTACTGAAACACTTCCTTGAGGCTGTATGATCTCCAGCCTTGGAGACTTTCAAGACCAGCTGGATAAAGCCTGGAATAACTTGGTTTGATCTCACACCCGGCCCTGCTGTGAGCAGGAGGTCAGACTAGGGACCTCAAAAGGTCACTTCTGACCTGAATGAGAGTATTAGTATAAAAAGCTATTCCTTTTTATACTAAGGAGTATAAATCAGCAGCTATCAGTTGATGTTATATTGCTGTTTCTGGCATTCTAGTAGTGATAAGGTAATAAAACAACAGGGTTTTTTCTCAGACAACTCTCACATTAAATACATGTAACAGCAGAGGTTCCCATTTGTAGAAACCCTGAGACTTTTCTGGAATTCATTAAGCCAAATTAAATGGGATTTCTTACCAAATAAGGTAGTACTTTCAATGATGTACAAGAATCTGCAATCTTCTGCATGTCAAATTTCATGCTATTCTCTCACGCACAGGACTCCTTATGTTATACTTCTCTTTTAATAATCAGTCACATCTTGTGTTTACATTTAAGAGAAGGCCTTCCTTTTATACTCATGTGTAAAGCCTGTAAAAGCTTGACTTCTAGTCAGACAGCTGGTAAATGTTATTGGTTCCTAGATCATGGCTGGGGGTCAACCAACAGCAGTTATAAATAGAAATGCTAACTATTTTCCTGAGGACATGCTACAGAAGGAGAGGTTAATTCACACAACATTCTAATCAGCAACCAAAGCATCTTTCCATTCTGTGACTGTTTCATGCACTGAATATTTTTCTATGACTGTGAAAAAAGAGTCTCTTCTTAAGAGTCAGACTCCAAATTTATGAGTTATGAAATTACTTTATGACACCACATTTTCTTATTTTAGTACTGCTGAAGAAAAATTTCCAAGTAATTTGCATCTGCTGATACAATATCAGAGGACTATGTTTTATGCTGACAGATAAGGCAGTCACTACTACTACTAAATTTTAAGAATAACAGTTAGCAAATAAAGATATGTTTTTGTAATTCATTTTGAGGTTTAATTCCAGTCTCTGAACAGTAAACCCTAATGAGCAGCAAAACTCTCTATGTGAAATCTAAGTAATGTGAGGTCTGTCCACATGCACATTCAGAGCTCACATCACAGCAAGTTCACAGCATAGCAGGTGCTCTGCAAATTTATCCAAAGCTGATAGCTCATGGAATCAAGCTGCTTGGCAAAGACAACAAAGCAGCCATGAGTTCATATGCAGTGTCCCTCAGACTGTCCTTCCATCCCACAGACTTGCAAATTAATCAAACACTATCTCAAGAACATTGTCAACTATTCCTTATCCCATATTCCTTTAAACACAAGTTGTTTTCAAAACAAAGGGTTATATTCTACCAGTTTAAAATGCAAAGCTAATCAAATTTCAGGAAGGGCTTTTGGACTGGAACTGTGACTTGACTAACAGGAGAGTGGAAAACAACCACAAAACAGCACTTTTGAATTTATTCACTTACAAATGAAATTACTTCCCCAACAGTGCAGTCTTCAGTGAAAAACACTTCTACCTTTAAAGGAGCAAGTGGGCAGAAATGTGTGACTAACAGCTGGGCATGAGTGTGATTATTTCCAAGTGCTTATTCTGAAGCAAGTCTGTAACTGAGCATCTTAACATCACTGCCTCTCCTAGATGTTTTTCGTGGGCCCTTCCCTTACTGTTTTAGGGAAGTCTGTTGTCTGGATTCACATGGGTTCACAAGGAATGGGAGTGCTATTTAATAGTTTTGCTGTGCAACAAAAATGCTCTTCTCACTCTGGAATTAATAAAAAAAAAGCTTAGCAAAATGGAATTTTTCTGTGAAAGAAACACTAACAAATGTTCTAATAAAGTCCCAGAAGCTAGACGTATGTAAATTCAGTGAAATATAATTTATTCTAAAACCAAGAAAATTCTGAATCCTCCTACCTCCATTTCACTTTACCTGGACATTCAGTCTTTTCTCCAAGTTCCTGACAGTCTGATACAATTAAAGGAGACAACAGAAATACTAGACAAATCTTGCATGAACACAAATTCAATATTATCAGGAATCAAAATTTTTGCCTTTTTTAGCAGTGTCCAAGGCTGTTGTAAAGAGACACAGCTGCCTTACAATTTCCACAAAAAGTATAATTTGACCATATGGAACAATCCAGAAAAGTTACAGTTTTGCCTCAGCTGATTTTGTTACCACACAATCCTAGTACCAACATCATCAACGCTCCTGACCAAAGCCAAGCTTAGTAGACATCAATGCTTTGCTCTCTTTCATTTTTCATCTCAGTGTCCAAGATAATTCAGGATATGGACTACAATCAACAACTAGGCAGAAACTGCATTTCTGAAATGCCCTACTGACATCACCCAATAAAAAAGAAATGCAGTCTCCATTCCTGTGCTACAGCCAATTCTCCACAAGTGTACAGTTCTAGCAAAATGGGCCTACCAGCAATTTTTTACTTGAATAAAGTAAAACCTCCAAATACTGTATTACTACTAATTCTGTAGTGTTAGGCTTCAGACCAAGATAAATCCTCCAGTGAAGATACAGAACAAGTATAAAAAGCTATTCTTTCATCAGTGATCTTCACAGATATAAAAATAAGACAAGGACTACCTCAATGCCCAGCAATTTTTTGGGGGGCTGGAAGAGCAAATGACCTACATACAGTATTACATCAGCACATCATTAAAGTGAAGTTCTGATCTGAAATTAATCACATTCTTATAAGGTGGCACATTGACTAATAAGAAAAAGTACTTGCTGGAGGCTGCAATTTTTTCCTGTTAGTAATGCTTCTGCTCATCCCAATTATTCTCATGAGCACCACAGCACAGTATTTAATCAAGGGTAGAAAGAGAAAGGGAATAGAAAATGAAGTGATAAATGGGGAAAATGACAGCACACCCTTAGCAGAGCTATCTTCCATCTTAAAATACTGAATACTTTTCTTCTAAACTACAGCCGATACATTCATTGAATACTAAGACATTCTTTTAACTATGTAAAATGTAAGTTACATGATAAATTAATTGCTGCAGGAGTTTCGGACATTCTGTAACATAAAGAGAATGACCTTACATAGCAATTTTTTTGTGTAGGGACAGGTGTGAGGGTCAAAAACAATACTCTGTTCCCTGAAAGATTTGCTCAATGTTTTTGGGGAAGAGAAATAATGTCAATTCTATTTCTGAACACAGGATAAGTTATCACCTTTTCCCCTCATTAATAAAGCTATATAAGAGTATTTTCATACACAGTCTCAGTTTCAGATTGCTTCAATTCCATCAAAGTCACTCGACCAAGTGTTTGCTAATGCTGTTTGTCTCAAGGATCTGCACAAACCAACAGGAAGCACTAAAGGCAGAAGAAATTAGAGCAATTTAAGATGACTGATCCTTCAAATACTTCAAACTGAAGTCTCAGAACAGAAAACTTTGCCCCTGGAAAAGAAAGTGGAATTATATCATTTTGGTGGACAAAACTGGCAGGTAGCTTTCTAGCAGCTTGCTGATGTGCTAGCATACCTTGGAATGAGTAACTGAGTGAATTTTGCAAAATGTCACTGTGGGAATGCTTATAGAAATACACTGGTTGCAAACATAAAAAAACTTCCAAGACACTCATAACGTAGTTTTTCTGAGCAACTGTGATGCAAAGAAACATTGTGAGTTTCTGGACATTTGAACTCATGACAAATTCATGTAGTTATACACACATGAGCCAATACAGAACTATTAACATCACACACACATTCACACTCCAGAACCTCTCTTAGACACAGGATAAGTGTCCAGTAACACAACAGACCCAATAGAAGAAATACTTTCAGTTAATGGTGATCTAATAGTGCTTTCTATCCACTGCTTATCCAAAATGTTCTTAAAGAGATTCACAGTGACATAGATTACACAACACCTTTAGTCAGACTATCTGGTTTTTACTACCCTTACCCTCAGAAACAGTTTCCTAATGTACTTCCTTGTCCCTCCTTAATGCAAAACAAATTAATATCAAGAGGAACCTCATTAAGAAACAAAGGCACCAACAACCAGATGTGCTAGAGTACACTTGAGTTAAAATTAAGGTTTAAGGGGATGATAAAGATGATTTCCAGACGCATAAGGAAAAAGCCATGGAAAAGTGGCCAATTATTTGCCTTTTGCTGGGTATTTCTGGGCTGCCACCTATGAGTCTGTATCATGACTGTAACATAAGTGACATTAGAGAAATCCAAAGTTTAACTATTTCCATTTTAGACCCTTTTATCCTGTCACTAGTAACTTGCCCATGCCTTTCATAGTCAGAGGTAGTTCTTCCCAAGTTAGCAAAACACACTAAAGCAGCTTATTGTTAATTCTGGAAGAATGCTGCCACTAATGAACATAAATTAATATGTAAAAATCCAGATATATTTCAATACAAAAGGAGATATCTAAAAACTCACCTATACTTCAATACAAAAGGAGATTGATGGGTGTGGGAGGATGTACCAGCAGAGGAGTTTATTTCCACTGTTCTTCTTCCCCAATGCAATAAGCACAAGTTGGGCCTGGCTTTTCACACTCTTCTCCTGAATATAAACTCAGGACATACAACCTCCAATGGCTCAGACTACCCACCAGCAATGTGGTTTTTTTCTGCTGGACCAAGTTTAATATAACTGAAAAATTGTGTTCCAAGAAACACTATTTCATGCCTTGAGCCTGAAGCAGCAATATTTTTGTAGCACTTTATTTACCCGCGACAGGCTATATGGAGCTCCGCACCAGTATCTCTTAATCTATAAAAGTGTGTTTTATTATGGTGCTGGTGAGTGAGAGACCAGCTACATCCCTGTATAATGTACTCTCAGCACTGCAAATCCAAACTCAGGTTTCTCATCTGCAGTTCTGCAGGCTGTGCTGATCTGCAAGATTAGAGCAGAGCCCAGCCAGAGAAGATTGCTCCCCTGGTGATGCAGAATTTTGTTCACTTGATCAAAGGTTGTATTAAAGCATTAAGTAAACCTTTAAATCACTGCCTGTTGCAGCTCTGGCATGGACACTCACACTTCTAAAATGTATTAGTATGGGCAACCATATTGATAAAAACAACATATGAACACACAACAGCAAGTAAAACCATATAAAAGTGCACATCTCAGTGAATGCACAGAATTAATATCAGACCATTCCCCATCTCTCCATGAAAAACTTGAAGGGAATTTTTTTTTCCTCTGTTTTAACATTTTATGCACTTCCCTTTTATAAATAAATACATAAAAGTCAAGAAAATCAACCCATGTCTGTACACAGCAATGAGAAATTCAAAGGCTCCATTCTACCTATCTGTCCTTATAGTAGATTTAGATACCATTATTTCATGTCCATAGGTAAAATTACCAAAAGATTAACGAAATTAAATATAGTATTTCAAATGGAAAAAGCAAAACCCACAACCTGTACTTGCCACTGAAGCACTGCTTGCAACAGGATCACTACTGATCACAATTCAAAATGGAAAACATTTTAATCCAATAGTCTGGAGAAAATCCCTCTTCTACTGGAAGCCGACAGAATCAAGTCAGCCTAAACACAGCATTTTTCACACAGGCTACTAGAAAGTTCTGAAGTGAGAGTGGGGGGCTATTTGTTTTTTAGTTATATTAATAAAGCAATAGAGTTTTAGTCCTCTACCATGGATAGCTGCTTTCCTACTCCTGCTTGACATATAGATAAAGTAACACTTCAAAGTTTCCAGAAGAGCAAAACTCATACTTGAACCAGCTGTGACCGAATATTCCCAATGCCTCCAATGAACCTCAGAGCTCCTGGTGTCCCAGAAAACTGTAGTCAAAACACATCTTAAGTTTAAAATGCAGTAGGCTTCAGATCCATCCTTCAAATTGCTTCTCAGGAGGCAGCATTCCAGCAAGGCCCAGTTATTCTTTTCCAAACAGAATATTCATTCTTATGCTGAGGCTTTGTGCATCCAAAATGTTGTGTAGTCTAAGGTGACCACCATGTGCTTCCATACAGCAGTTGTAGAATTAATGGCAAATTTTAGCATTGTATTTATACAGAGAAAAAGAAATGCAAAACCTAATAGGAAGAAGTTCCAAATAACAAAATATCCATGTCTTCAGAAAGGGTACCTCTGTCACAAGTGTGAAAACTCTAATTGCCAAACAAATAGATTATTAGGTCATCTTCACAATATTTTGCTGTATTTCCCTTACGTCTCTCTTATCCAATGTGTTCTACATACATGTCATTTTCTACACCAGATAAACAGCTCAGGTTCATTGTAACAGCTCAGCCATGCCTGCAGGCTAACTGGAGTCAGAGTTTTCATTTTCAACCTAAGATTGGATGCGCTTGGCCAGTCAATGCACCACAAACCTCATTTTTTCCTCTAGTAATATAAACGCAATAAAGCCAGAGCAGTTAATGGAGGTTTGCACTACCGTAAAAACCAGGAGAATGGGGTTGGCTGGGGAGACAGCTGGTTATTAAGTGCAACAGGAAGGACACAAAGATAACTTTCTTCCCAGATTAAGGAAATCTAAGATTTTCCTTAAGCAAGTCTAAGTGTCTCCTTCTCCCGTTAGAATAATAATTCTTGAAATAAATGTTTTACTGACATAAAAGGGTGATTTTTGTTTACTGCTTGTAATGCTAACTGGAAAAAAATTACTTTCCTCTTAACAAATGTCACAAGGCTGAAATGTCAATAGCCCCATAAAACAGACTGATAACTATAAATTAGCTATGACATTTTTAATGAATGGAAAATTAATTCTGAACAAAATAATAGCAACTTGTTACTTAAGCCAACAGTTTGAAGTATATTTCCAGCCTCAAAGCTACCAGCAGAACTATAGCAATAGTAAACTGGAGAATATAACATTAAGTAGCTACCTCAGAATTACAAGTACAAATCTTTATCTTTCCTTTGTCATGAACATATGCACAGCTGCTTCTGACACTGTTCATTACAGCAAAATCCAGGGTTCATACAGGCTTTTAGCTCCACCATACATTCAAACACTAAACTGAAAAGCACATATTAGGAGATAGCAAAACCCTTCAGTAAAATATCTTTTATCACTTCATGCTTCTAGGGAAGATAACCCCTCATTACATCAGCATTTTCACAGCCAGCAAGATGACTGTATTTTTTTTTTCCAGATGGGGAAAAAATAACTAAGCTCAGGCTATGCAGTGAGCCTGTGAGAGAGCCTCACAGTTACCAGCTCCTCATCTTTTTACAGCCTACAGTCCTAGGCACCACAAATCAAAGTTCTTCTCCAGGAAACACAAACTCAAAAAAATCTGTCCAGGTTTTACTATCCCTTTTACGTCCCTTCACTGTGGTATCGCAGAAAAACAAGAGACACCCAAGCTACATTCCACCTTATCTACATAGAGTATAACTAACAGGAAATACTCTCTCTTATGGCAATCTAACCCAAAGAGCTTGATGAAATTATCACACATATTTTAAAGTTTGTACAGCAATCCAAGCATACCACAAGCTTTGTACAGAGATTAAGGTAATGCTGTGACTATAAAGAGTATTCAATTAAACAGATCAGAAACATGGAGCTCCTTTTTGCCTCCAGTTTTGGAGGCAAAAAAATGAAAAGGAAAATAAACACGACTGATTATATCCATTAATATTAATATCATCATCACAATAATACCATCATGGAGGATGGATGGAGGACTATGAATAGGAAGAATTCAAGGGCACAGTGATTGCAGGATTTTCCAAAAAGAAATGTGGCAAATTTAATGGCCAGGCTATAACTTTCTATCACAGTGTTAAGCTTCCTATTTATAACCAATGTGTTTGTGTCAAGGAGGCAAATGTCTGCATCTAACAATGAAGTGTGACTGCACACAATGCTCTGAGTATTACTGGGGGAGCCAGCTATGCACAATAACCATCAATGTACATTTATTTTTTATTATTTGTCATTATAAAGCACTGTTGATCCTTCTTCTATTATTCTTACACAGTGCTTGTATCATTGCAAGGAAGGACAAAAGGAAGAAGCCTCTAATTCCTAAAGGTCCTATTTATGAGTTGTCAACTTGCAAAGGCCTACAACCATCTGTCTTTCTTAGGACTGTAATGAGTGAAATGTAGTGCATCAAGCCTAAAGCAGATTTCACCCTGGAATCAGTCAACAGGAGAACTGAAGTAGATGATAAAGTGCTATATAATATGCATGCTTTTAGAAATAAATCCCAAAGAGAGCAGCAAACCAAACTACCATAATATATCACTCAACAGAGGGAAGCAGGTAATGAAAGAGTAATATCTGCACTTGAACTCTTAACCTGTTATCTCTTTATCTGTTACTTTCATATTCATTGTTTCTACCTGCACCTCTATCTTCAATGTATCGGCTAAATAGAGATAAAAATTTGCTTTGCCTTACTAACATATTTTAATACCTGTTTACAACCCCAATAATCTCTTTCCTGTTCTTGTTGCATGCTTTTTCAACACTCTATGAGGGGCCACTGACACAGCAAGCTTTTTTCATCCCAGTTTGGTTTGGTTTTTTATTTCCAGCAGTAGGAGCAATGACTACAACAAGCAGTTGTCAGTCTTCTTGCAAAAATGAGAAGAGAGAATTCTTGTACTACCACAGGCACTTTTGAGAGCAATGTTACTTTTTGATTTTTTCTTAACATGTTTTCCTAGAGAGTGAGTTAAGAAAAAAGGGACTTGAAGTACTGTTTTGAAAGCATGTTTTTATTTTCTCAGGCAAAAAGTAGTCTGCTTGCTTGGTGATTGACATTTCTAGGCTGATGATATTAAAGGTTTATTTACTCACCACAACCTCTAGTGTGCTTCTTCACTAATTTCTCAGGTCTTCAATTCCAGAATCATAAAATAAGAGCCTACTGTATCACTTCAATTAATGTAAGAATTCATAAAAATATAACCTCCTTAAAAAGAAGCCTTTGACTAAATTTGTACTATTTTTTCCCAGACTAAATGAAAATGCCATACTTAAAAAGAGGATTAAATAGAGTCTCAAGTAAGCAATCTAAACTGAAAGTATTTTCAACTTTTTGACAATGGAGTTTATATTTTAATGTCATGAAGAATAATGATATGATCTTGGTTATAGCCAATCATTTACACCATATCCTTCCTGATCCAAAATTTCAATTGATTTTTCTTAGAAGTTCCCCAATACATTTCTTCTAGTCTAATAAAAATCACAATCATAAGACATAATGCCAGGTACTCTATATACATTAATGCTCTAGGAAATTAAAGCAGGAGG
This sequence comes from Passer domesticus, assembly GCF_036417665.1. Classification (NCBI taxonomy): domain Eukaryota; kingdom Metazoa; phylum Chordata; class Aves; order Passeriformes; family Passeridae; genus Passer; species Passer domesticus. The sequence goes on along the minus strand of NC_087477.1, from coordinate 31,535,982 downwards.
ATGTATTTTTTCCCAAGGTGGTAAGAATCTTATTTCAGATAACACCAAGAACTAAATCTCCTTGACATGCAGTTTGAAGTGTTATAAAAACAATATTAATCAAATCTAAGAATTTCAAAGCAACAGTTGTAGAAGCCAGTTTCTTCTTGCAAGCCTGCAACAAAATATTTATCTCTGATTGAGACTGACTGACATGGCCAAGGCCAGAATGAACAATATGGAAATGTGTAGTAACCACAGACTTTTCAGGTCATTATATTCAAACGCATTTTCAGGTATAAATATGGTTTCCTGATATTAAGGAACATTGAATTAAAGGAGAAGAGATGTCCTTAAAAAAACTGCTGTAACTTGGTGGTTTGTTTCATGGCTTTTAGTATTTGTGCTGAAGGCTAATCTAAATCATGTTTCTACCATTTCTGCTAATGATGAATAACACCCTACTGCTGGACACAAGAATATCTGGATGAAATCTACTCCTTAGTGAATTTGTCTTCCATCTCTTCTATCCGAGTCAATCCCTTTACCAAGAGGCTTCCAAGAGCAGCAAATCAAAAGAAAACCTCATATGAATTCTTTCCAGTGACTCACTGCAACTGTAATGCCCTCTGCTACCCTTGTAGCCAGGTTTTCTAGATTTGTTTTGGGGTTTTTTGGGTTTTTTTTTGGTAAAACAGTGAGAAAATCCACCCATGGTTTAGAAAGGATGTTGACATTAGCCACTGTTATGTTATCTCTTGGAGGGCTCTTTTTCTCCACTGACTATGATATCCACCTGGGATATTAATCATCCAATAAAAGTTAAGTTTTACAAATAGGTCCTACAGATAGTTGCTATACAAGATTACAGGGGAAAAATATCCAGTGTAGGGAGATAAGATATGCACCAGAACTAAGGCAATAGATAAGTAATTTATTTATTACACTAGAGTTAATATGAAACATTCTCAAGAGCTAGGTAAAGATTCTCTTCCTTTAGCTCTAGGCTCAAATATTTGCTCTGTAAGAAAACAGAGATGTCATCTTCAGTATATAAATGAAAAACGTAGGCAAAATATAATCAACTTTGCTTGCTAATTGCAAGATGGCCCAGAAGGAATAAAGCTGTTCATGCCCATTCCTTGAAACAGTCAAGTCCAGATTCACCAAGCATTGAGAAAAGTCAAGTGAAAAGCAGACAAGGAAATACTGAATGTCTGAAACCCTTCAAGAAGTTAAAAGCATGTGCAGTCTTTCAGCATGGAAGAACCAGCAGGGTTAAGGATATTACAAGTCAGAAATATAATATGCGGGGCCAACACAGACTTGAAGAGACAGCAAATAAGCTCCCTCTTAAACAGTCTCGTGCATTCACACAGACATTTATCATCTCAAAAGGGGAGACCCCTCTGGCCTCTCAAAGAGAGAACTAAGCCAATCTGCCACCAGGGCAAACCAAAGCAAGTTCCAGATTACTGCTGCTGGGACAGTTCTAGTCATCCCCTTCACAAGCCTTTTTTTCTAAGGAAAGGGAAGAAATGGCAATGCAGCATAATAAGAAATTCAGCTGATAATGTCTTGGCTCTCTAAGGAGGTAATCAGAAACAGCACAAAGAAACCAATCAGCCACCACGTTCTGAAAAACACCAGGTACAGAAAGCCACCAGGTACAGAAAGCTTCATATTCAGGACCTTCAGCATCAGGAGTTTATCTTGCCATCCTTTTACTTGGCACTACCATATAACTTTGTTTCTTTGTTCTCTTTTCTTAGCATTTATTCCTGTGGATATCTACATAACCTTTCTATTGTTGATAAATAAAAGAAATGCTTTCAAAAGACAGTTCTGCAGCCATCATATCCACAACTGGGACAGAAGGCTGAAGACTGGCTTTCAGTTCTTAATCATGAGTGATGGGCCTGTGATTAGCAGAGAAACTTGCAATCAGTCCAGTTATATCATGTACCTCTCAGTTGTTCTCTCCTGTCCACACCTCTTAGGAGAAACAACCCTGTCAGATAGTGTGCTAGATGCAGAGACTGCTGCTAAGATACACAAAACATCATTAATTACAATGCAATCAAAGTGCAAGTCCCTGAGCTCATCATTCCCACTACGTACAAATGAGATTTTCTGTTACCATGAACTCCTTCCATTAGCTTATGTCACCTCCTGCAGCACCTCATGTGCAAATGTGACAAGAGCACTTTACAGGTTGACAGTTTGAGTTAACAAGTGTAGAGAAAATAACATGACAAGCGGGTGGAAAAGACTCAAGTATCCCCCTGGTGAGCTTAGCCCTGTAATAGGGCTTGGCAGCTTTCACCTACAAATGTAAATGATGAAAGCTGCCAAATTAAGAAATGTAGCACCTTTTATTTCTTTTAAATCCAGATAATAGCTACAAATAAATCGGAGTTTGCAGTGAGTAACTGCAGTGGGAGATAAGAAACAGCATCACCTTTGTAAAAAGCAGCTACAGGAAAAAAGTTTCTAAACTACCTATATATTTTTTAATTTTTTTTTTTAATCTATTACTACTTTTCCAGACTTTTCAACAATGTGTGAATGACAGATAGTTTACATCTGCTTGTGTTGGCTGAAAGCACATAAAAGCAGGGAGATATGCTCCTGAAAAACTACATTAGCAGAATTGTTGCAAGCATGATTGACTAAGAAAGCTATGAAAAACAAAGTTTACTAGAAGAAACAGTATCTTTTACCAGACCAGTTCTACTGCTAAAAAAAAAAAAAAAAAACAACAGACATATTCCCTAGACACAAACACTTCTTCCAAGATAAAAACTTATTACCTAACGAACTGGTCCTGAAAAGGATTTCTGTGACAAAAGCTTGTTCATTTTTTTTCCTCTGTTTCTATTAGACTAATAAATTACATTACTTGTACTGCTCACATCTTTCTGCACCATGTTTTGACAAAAACAAATATCCCTTCACAGCATCTGTGGAATTCAGTTCAAGTGGATGATAGATGAAGAACACTCACCTAAAGGGTGACAGACAAGCAATTATGATCAGTAGCCCTCACACAAAAAAAACATTAAGAACATCAGCAACAAAGCAAATTATTTCCCATGGCACACTGGAATAATTTCCTATGTCATCGCACTGAGCTACAACAGGACTCTTCCTTCAATTAATACAATTGCTAACACAAAATGTGTGTTACTGCCTACACTTTATTTTCTTTTATATATATATATATATAACATATATAGTTGGAACAGCCTCACAGGAAACAGCAGTGGAAAATTATCAATTTTGCACAAATTTACAAAGAGCATCTCTCTTCACTGAGAAAAATGCTTCATGAGGGACTGGATATTTAACTGCATGATATTGGCTGCAACTGCATGATTTAACATCCAGTTGCAGCCAATATACCTTGCAGTGAAAAATTTATCTTCCTGGGAGGTGCAAAGTTAAGACATTCATTGCTACTGTAGCTATCAACTATACATACAGAGTGGGACAGCAACAAGCTGGTGATTTTGGTCTTCCTGTAACAGTTATTTTAAAAAATATTTCACTTCTTTTGTTGGAATTAAACAGGTTGGGTTTTTTTTTTCCTTTTGCTTATCCTACTCTCCCTAAAAAAAAAATTCATGCAGCCAAGTAAAAATCATAAAACCAATAAAAATACTCAAAACAAGTAAAACATCCAAAGATCTCAATCTGTTCAAATAAAAAGAAGAAATACCAAGGAGGTAGCTTTATCATTTACAAGTAACTTGAATGGACAGAAAACTGCCACTTACTAGAAAGATGGACTTAAGTCTTGGTACAGAAGACAAACTGAGACCTAATGGCTGGAAGGAAAAACACAGCTACCATTAATTTAGAAATCAGGCCTGTTTTTTTCCCCAGTCTGTTTTTTTCGTAGTTTGGTCCATTGGCTGTTGTTTGGTTTGTTTTGCTGTTTTTGTTTTGTTTTTTTTTGTTTTTAAACTCACACCTTTGCAATAACCTAGCAAGTGAAGCCACATTTATTCAATCTCCTCATATTTTTCATATCCTTACTCCAACAGAACTCATTGCCCTTGACCCAGAGGTAACTGGTAGCCTTTTGTGACAAGTTGCACACCAAAGGTCTACAAGAGAATCCAACAGTTCTTTCCAGTTCTAACAAGTTCTCAAGCCCTTTTTCCTGTTGAAACCTGTGAGCACACACAGGCCAGGCACTTCTTGGATATCCATACACACAAGCAAATGCCCTGCTCTCCCCTGCAATCCCAACAACTCTTTTACTTCAACACACAGAGGACACAGTGCTTAGACACAGCACTGCCACTTCACCACCAGCACACAAGTACAGAAAACAACAAAATAGCCTGGGTTTGGTCAAGAAATAGTGTCAGCAAGATAATTTCCAACAGTGAGTCTAAGGGGGAAAAAAAAAAAACCACCACCAAAAAAACCCACCTAAAATAAAAGGTTTGTCAACATCAGGTAATATTACCTAGTGTTTGAAATTTGCTGTATGTCTATTCCCTATAAATACCTATGAGCAGTAATAGGCTAAGTGGTATTTGTAACACTAGTGGGCAAACCTCATATGTAGCAACAGAGTATCAAATGGAACTCAGGTCTTAAATAAAATCCTAATTCATGTTGGGATCTGCTAAACCCTTCTGTTCACCTTGAATATGAAAATAGCTTGCAATACATCTATGCAAAAATGTTCTCTACCTTTGAAATATGCAGAATGAAGGAAAATTGAAATTTCTTTTATTTGCCAAACAATTCTAAGCTTAAACAAAGCCCTTGACAGATTCTGCACTGTTTGGTCTATTTTTGGAAAATAGATACTGTTTGCCATCACAACACAGAGGCAGGAAAACCAGTGATAAGTTTGTTCACCACCTATTAAAATAAGCAACAATGATCAAAGTATCTGATTATGAAAATGTTTCTATTTACCATTAGGAACATTTGCTTTTTCTTTACAACAACAACCAGGCTCACAAACAATTTAATTTTGGCAGTTTCATGTGCTAGCTCCAAAACGGAGAGCTCCATTAAACAAACTGAAATGCATATTAGAGAGACAACAAAGCATCCTAAACCCTTTTTAACAGACACCCTGCTGCATGGAATTTTTTAAAAAATAAATATTGAACAACAAGAGATATCTTTGAACTCCTCTGGTTAATAGACCTTACAGGCCTCCTACTGAGCAGCAATAAATATGCCTCAAGAAATCAGTGTATCACTTCATACCATTTAATAATGCCACAATTGCTTTTGTTATGCAGACGGTATAGATGGGTGAATGCTACCCGAGAGCAAAACCATGCATTCACAGTGCTTTTCTTTCCTGTGTGAGTCAGCACAGCATCCCTGATTCAGTCCTATTCTCTTCCACCTGTAGGTCCTTCCAGTAGGCAGCTGAGTCCACTTGAAGGATCCAGATAGAATAGTTTGGCATCCACTTTCCCAACTGAAGTTATTAAAACTAACTACTGTGATTCATGAACCATGGCTGAGTGGTTGACTATTTCTTTCACTTAGGTTCAAGATTTTTATTCATGTATCTGTATCTCTTTGAAATAAAAACCTCACAAAGGCACCAACACGCTGAGATTCAATGTCTCATCTTATCAGTGTCTAATACTGACAATGAAAAATCTGACATCCACAAACCCCCAGTCTAAATCTGTCTGTTCTGACAATTTCATTTGCACAAATAAGCTTTGTTGGTTACTTCTCAATGGAATATTTTATTCTTGATTTTGTGTCTGGACACAGTAAGAACAATGTTTTACTTTCCTATTATTATTTGTTATTAATATTCCATTATTAAATCTGATCATATCATCTTACTAAACTGTTTTGAGGAATTCACTGTACTCCTGCATCTCTTCTGTTCTTGGAACCTGGAAAGCAGTATGAATAGCTTGACAGCTTGTCTATAGACATAGTTGTCTGCCACTGATGATGATTTGGGTTTATTTAAAAGATGAACGAATTTTCCCACTGTGATCAGATGACAGAAAATAACCCACTTTTTTTTGTAAACTTTAGAAGTGGTTCAGTGTAAAAACAAATTAACCTATGCATAACTTGACAGATTTAGAACTAACTTACTTAGGCATTTTGCAACATCAAACACACATCCTTAAGATGCGCCTGGGAGCAAGCAATATCAGAAGCTCCATCATGACCGTGCCTTATGTTCCTTTATTAATTTCTGCATAATCTTTAATGATTACACACACTTCCTCTAAACTAGAAATGGGGAATACAAAGGATATCCTGAGCTATGAGGAAAGCAAATGTTTTGCAAAAGTTGCCTTCTTTCAGACACGAGGAAAAAAAATGTCCTGACTCTGTACTGTGATGATAGTGTAGGTGTTAACAAGGCATATTAATGAGGCATCTCAGCAAAATTTTGTGATTTAACTTTAACCAGAGCCAACAGGAACAGAAGTTACAGGCATACATTTTTATACATAAAGATGCAAAAATATTCCTTTTGCTTTTTTTCTACAGGCTGAGAGAAGGCAAAGTTTTTCAAAAGAAAAAACATAGCTTTGATAACAAGATCAAATTGCTTTCATCACGTCACATATATCCTTAAAGAATATAGACAAAAATTACAACTTTTTGTATTCGTCTGGAGGAAAAACTCTGCTGAAATATGACAAATGAAAATACTTAAACTATTGTGCATACTGCCACACTTGCAACAGGAAAATTGCATTACTGCCCTCTTCTTCCAGCTGAAATGCCTGACAGGTTTGTGCCAACAATGCTTACTTCACAGGCTGCTGTGTTTTCTTCTGAACAACATCCCCTATAGGGAATAATCATAGAAGATAAAACTAACTCTTGAATTTCAAAGTTTCAGGTAACAGAAGGATTACAAATTTCTCTTGACAACTAGTTTTGTCATCTCTTGACCTCATTAGTTCCCAGCTTCTCCCTCAATGCCTGCCTAATTTATAAAAATATAGATAGCCTCTCCCATCTTTTCAGCTTCTTTAACTGAACTACTCCCCAATCTCTTAATTTTCAGATCTCCTAGTCAAAACTTTCTCCTGAACTTTTTTCCTTCCCAATGTTTCATCTCCTCTTTTTCCACAACACCTGCAGTGAACTCTATCCCATCCTAAATCACAGTTTTCTTATATTTAACTCTTCCTTTCTTATTAGCACTTCATAACCCGACCCATTGTCTAAAGGCAACAAGGCCCCAGTCTCCACAAGTCCTGCCCTTAATCCTCCTTGCTGCTTTCTGGATCAGGTTCTCATTTTCCCTACTGCACTTCCTCCACTCCAGTAAGGAGACAGATTTCAAAAGCTGGCAAATTTAGAAAGATGAAAGTCTTCCAGGATAACTGTCTGCCAAGTCTACAGATTATAAAAGCAGCTTCATTTAGCTAAGTGTTCCCTCCCACTATTTACTCATGCTGCTTCACATATCACAAGTTTTGCAATGCTTATTTTGGGATATTTCTTCAAAATATACTCCCAACACTTACAATCTAATCATTTTGGTTAGAGTGACTAAATCAAAACTGTTGCGTTTTACTTTCATCAACTAAAAGATGCCAAAAAAAGATGACAAGAGGCTTCTGATTTTTGGAGCGGTCAAAACTAACCTTATTTTTTTAGATACACTAAAAAAAAAAGTTATTCAGTGAAGAATCTCATCAGAGTCATTTTTAGGAGAAGAGTTTTGCTGCAGTGCTGCCTGTTACACAGCATCAGACCTGACAGGGTGGGCATGTGGGAGTAACCTAAAACGCATATGAATAAAAAACAAGTAAGAAAAACTGAAACCATTCTGCTATCCAAGGTATCTGTCTAAGCAACAGAAACAGACCTCAGTGAACAACCTTCTATTAGCTCTCAATTGATTAAAACTCCTCATCCTGTTGCAGATGTTCAAGATCCCAAAGCAGTCTGTTAGTAAACATCTTAATTTCCCTCCTCCGGTTTTCTTTGGTATCAAACAAGGCATTTTGAGTCATGCAACTAATTGCTCCACCTATTTCTAACAACTACTTCTCAAGCACCAACGTTCCTCTGATTGCAAATCAGCTCCAAATCATAACAGCTATCCAGACTGTTAAGGCAAATATAAACCTTACACATTTATCCAACACTACTATTCTTCAAAATCCAAAAAACCTCTCATAGAACAAATCATGGAGTGTTTGTTGACTCTATCAAGAATTCAAATACAAAACACACATTATAAGTGTAACAATTTTGGAAAGCTTGTATTGTTTGGGGGGTTGTGTGTAGTTTGTTCATGAAAACATCTACACAGCAAGTTAAGAAAATTTTACAAAATAGTAAGCTATTCACCAGCTCTGTGTATTTTCAACTAATTTCATTAGTTTTCATGAATGAATGCTATGAAATACACAAAAGTACCTCAGGGGCAACAAAATGTGGTTTAGCATCTCATTCCTTTCCTGGATGATATATTGTTGCCTACTCCTTCACTAAAAGGTGAATGAACCTAGACAAACATTCCCAAACCTGATTTCCATGTATGAAATCACAAAGCGTGATCCTGAGCCTTTCATGGGCTAGCATGCACTTGACTTTAAACCAGAAAAATCTCCTGTTCTAAATGGCAAGCTTCAGGGTCCACAGCTAGTTTTCCAGCCCCTGCCAAATCCTTAACCCAGGGTTCATCTAGTATTGCCTCCAGCAACACACTGGCAAGACAAGAAGGACTGCAAATATAAATGACCTGACAAGTGACCCAACAGAATTTCCATTTCTCACCCCATTACCTTCTTTTTATCAATCAAAGGGATCAAAGGTCTGGAACAAGCACCCTACTCTGAATTGCTGTAGCCTGGGGAAAAAAATACTGAATTTATTCTGAGTTTATTCTCACATAAGCAAACAAATATTAACAGGCAGCTTATAGGAAAGCATTCCAGAATTTGCACTACAGAACCATTTAGGGACACACTGTTTGAGGGACCCATGCAGCAGGAAATGATGTGCATAAGAAAGGACAGGGGCAAAATTAGTCACTCTAAGAACAAAAGGACATTTTCTGTTTTTATTTTCATAAAAAAATAAGTGAGTGCAAACTAGTGATGAATCATCTAACCTACAGGATGATAAACCCAAGATTTCTAATCACTAGTCATAAATTTCAAGTTCAGTCAATTAGCTGCACATGAATCGTCTCCCTCAGAAAAGTCCTCTAAAAATTTCAGTTTTCCTATGGTATGTATTACTTGCATATGCTAACCTAAGAAGATATATACCACAGGGGCAAAAATACTGCCTGTGCTAAGGGCAGCTCCCAAGATAAAAGACATTACTGTAATCTTCTAGGGCATGCAGACATTCAATTAAAGACATTATTTTATATTATATTATATATAAAGACATATATATATTATTTAAGCAGACATTCATTCTTTCTCCAAGTACTTTTTTTTTACCAATACTGGATAGAAAACTGTTTCCACTTAAGTATTACTCATTGCAAGAAGGCTCCTCCTTTATTTAAAAATCAAGTGTAACAAAATACAGACATTAGATCAGCCACACTAGCTCAGATAATCCTCTAACCTGTCTCCACCAATGCTAACTTCCATGTTCCCCTGACCTCTGTCCTTCTACAGGGAAGTGATCCCAGTATGCAAGTGAACTACATCAGGTGCCTCTTCCACCTCTTCCAATTCTTTCAGAAACACTCGTTAAGAGCCTCAATGGCCCCTCCACCCTCTCACACCTCTACTTCCCACCTGCCATCACTGGATATCACAGGAACTCTCTGTAAACCACCTCCTTTCTCTGGCACACCTGCTCCATGAAGTAGGATGGGGAAATATAAGAGACTGTACACATGAGAATGGTCCCAGCTCCTGTGACTTGACGATTTCTGCCCAACACAGCACATCTGCAGGCAGAATGACTGGGCAGAGTCCATAGGCACAGCAAACAAGTTGGGAATACAATGGTGGTGTCAAGGGAGCTCTGTTTAGAATTCCCTTTGGTTCCCTATCCTTCAATACTGGACTCATCTCTTGCCAGTACCAAAGGCCTTTGAGTATCTGACACACAAGGGTGGTCATGGGTGTCATAAAGACAGAGCCAGACTCCTCTTACTGCTACCCAGGGAATAGAGAAGTGCAAACTGAAATACTAGAAACCAAAGAAAAGTTTCGTTCTTTTTTTTAAACCATAAATCTGGACAAACACCTGGACAGGCTGCCAAGTGAGGCTCTGAAGTCCCTATCCTCAGAGACACCAAATCCAACTACACACACCCCTGAGTGCAGGGATGCCATCCCTGACCCAGATTTGAGCAGAGGTGTTGGACCAGATCATCGCCAAAGGCTCCTTCATACATCAGCGACTGTGTTTCTCTCCTAATATTGATTAACATACTGTGAGAGCTGGCAGGGAGCACTCATGAGATTTTTCACAGGATTATTTCATTCTTGGTAAATCCCTGACCTCTCTCACAGGTTCACAGCACGACAGGCACTGAGCAGAAGGTAAGTATCTTCACCATGAGTTACTGCTTTGGTGGTGGCACTATAGGTGGTGACAAAGACTGAAGAAGCCCACATGGACAAACAGACTGAGTGGTTTACTTCAAGAAGACTGCATAACAATCTTGCTGCAGCACTCACCTGTATTCAGAACATAGAAAATATGGTAATGAACAGCAAAGTAAAATGTAAAAGTCAGAATAAAATAGAAAAATAACTAAGCTGATTTTGCTTGACAAATGTATCTATTTAAACAATATTTATGACTAGGATATATTTGAACATATTACCAGATATTTCTGTGCAGAAAAAAAATCTTTCCCTTCACGTGGAAAAAGAAATCCATAAAGATAATATCAACTCTAAATGATGAGCACCTTCAGAACAAGCTATCTCTTACATTATCTGTCAAAAATATTTGGGGATGTAGTAAGACTAGCACAAAAGTGTGTTTTGTTAGAAAAAACCATCAACTGCCTGTGGTTTCTATTCTGAGTCTCAATAAATACTATGTTTTTCTGAAAAATACTACAACAGAAAACTAAACACAATGCATTACAGGGGACACCTACCTATAGTTTTAGGAGTTCAGTATCCTGTAAATTAGTTCAAACAACACTTAAAGTAGTCCTACAAGTCTTCGGAAAAAATATCAAATACCCAATGTGTACTGCGTTTGGACGGGAGATAATTTTTTTCATATCTGTTTGCTTTTATGGTGCTGTGTTGTGGATTTGTGACCAAATCAGTGTTCTCAACACATCAAGATATGATTTAGCAGTTGCTGAGCAGGGCTTGCACAATTGTCAAGGCCTTCTCTGCTCCTCACACTGCCCTACCACTGAAGAGGCTGGGAGTGAGCTAGAATTTGGAAGGGGCGCAGTTGGTACAGCTGACCCCACCTGAGCAAAGGGATCCAGCCATATGATGCTGTGTTCAGCAGTTCAAGCTGGGAAGGAAGAATGGTTGCACTCATGGCATTTATCCTCCACAGTACCCATGAAGTGTGACAGAGCCCTGTTTCCCAGAGATGGGTGGATGGCTGAATACCTGTCCACCCCTGGGAACCACTGAATGAATTCCTTTGTGGTGTGCAGCTTCTGCCTTCCCTGTTAAACTGTGCTTATCTCAGCCTGCAAGTTTTCACACTTCTACCCCTTCCACTTCTCCCCCTCATGCTGCCAGAGGGAGCAAGCCAGTAGCTGATAGGTGCAGCTCACTGCAGTTAACCCATAAAAGCACAGAAAGAACTAATTCTGTCCTACTTTTGCTATACAGCAAATATGTCCCCCCACTGCCATGATGATTCTGGGATTTAAAACTGCTAATAACTACTTTCTACCTGTATAAATATAACTCAATTCAATTTAAATAATTACTCCAGTGTTAGATTACCCTTTTCTGGGCCATGATTATGTCCTTAAAGAAGAGCATAGAACATCACAGCATAAGCATTAAGTCACATCTAAATTAATTTTTGTTAGTTACTTGATCTCAAGAATAAATTCAAAGTGTTTAACAACCACAATCTGATTTTCACAAGCCCTTCATTTGTTAAGAAACACACATTACACTACAGACATTAATTTCCCATGGGGTAGTTACCCAAAAAGCTTCTAGTTGGGTTGACCTAAAAATCACAGTCAAAATGCTTAAATCCCTATCTGCCTTTTCAATTTTTTTATCCTATTAGTATGTGAAAGGCACTTTCTCCACACTAAATTAGAAATATAAGGCTCAAATTACTAAGTACCTATAGTCAGCAATTTACTCCTATCTGGATAGCACTGTTAAACCAAAGTAGTCCTGACAGTTCTTGCTTTAAGTGGCTTCCACAGTTTCTTTTCAAAAAGCAGCAAAACACCAAATACATCGCAAAAGGGGAAATCTTGTTACTTTAGTATCAATCTAGTTATACATTAATGTTGTCAAGTTCACTTCTTATGAAGGGTGAACCACTGCCTTAGAGGGTTTGCTTGAACAGTTCAGTAACAATTGATGTTCGTAAATATTCTCCCTCAAGAAGCCCAGTGTAGCAGAGATGAATTTGAATTAAGCAGAAATACCATAATTCAGTGACAGAAAAAGAACAGCACATCTATTTTCATTATGACAAATCTTTTATGAACACCACAGATACCAGAGATAATACACCCTCACAGCAAGTTAAAAGCAGGTTGTAGCTATTCTGAGCACACGTAACACTGCTAGTTGTAAAGAAGGTTGTGCAAAAGACAATGAAGAATTGTGTGCATTTTGCTTACCTAGTTCACATTTCTGTAATAGCCTTAGCATATCTAAAAAGGCTGTTTTGTTTGAGGGGTTTTTTTCAACCTGAACTGAAGCCTCGAGCAGTCAAATCCTCCCTCTAACCTTTCATTCACTGCCTTTCCAGAGCAGGCTGCTAAAGCATTAATAATTAATGCCAGTCTGTAGAAGGAGAGCATACCCCACAAGGTTCTCTCAGGCCTTTACAGGTCATATTTATGGGTTACATAATACAGCCACATTCAACTTCCAAATCTACTCGGTCACCCTCTGAAACTCATTCAACTCAAGTATTTTTAATAGCCACTTCTACCTCGTGTATTAACCACACACTGCATAAAACTCACAGCTTCCAGAAGGTCAATGTTAAAGTAACCTCAAGCAGATATGAAAATTACTTCAATTCTCCCTAGACTAGCAGCCAACCTAGTCTGATTCATACTCTGTGCTTAATCATATGTCAGCAAAATATCATACAACTCAGCATAAGCAAGAGGAACATAAAAAACATCTTAGCCCTTATTCATGTACATTCACTGAAGTCCATAGGGGCACAGCATCCTGCTGTTTCTCTCATGATGCAGCAACTGGATTAAAACTGGTGCTTGATAATAAATAAGAGTGCTCAGGTAACATTAAAAATAAAGTTATCTGTGAGAAGCAATAAGCACACTTTCATGAGCTCCAGATTTGGGTATGGCCTGATAAGGTACAATATCAAAAACAGGAAGAAATTTCAATACACTGGTTTGCATAATACCTGCATCGTTGTATTTCTGAAGTATACTGGAAGCCACACCAAATCACCTGGGTAACAAAACTGAGGTGGAGCTACACACACACACACAATAGCCAGGACACCAGCCACAATTTAGACCCCAGCTGCTACTTGGATAATTAGCACAGATGTTCCGGCCATAACATGCTTTCATTAGCAACCTCTACTTTGGCTTTCTGCTCCCTCCAGACACACTAGGAGTCTCAAATATTTGCACTTAATCTCTCTTTTGCAAGCATATTTCTGTGTCAAGCATTTATCTTTATTCTATATTCCCAAAATTTCAGATTGCTTCCTCTATACTAAATTAGTAAATTATGAATTTTTTAAATTTAATGTTTAACTAACATACTCAACTAATTCCAATTCAAATTGAATTCCTGCCTATGAAATAGTGCCCTGTATTCTGACACTGGGTTTTGCATTCACTGTTCCTAATTTGTGTTGCAGGTACATTTTACTGAGTCTCAATACCTGGAGCATCCCCACTTAAAAAGCATGGGAAAAACATGAGACAAGGCGGATTTTGGCTAAGCATTGGCACTGGATGGATAAGCAAGAAAAAGCTCAGTAAAAACCTTGGAAATACAGTAGCAGCATGCATCTTGAAAAATTATGTTTAGGCAAGGCAAAAAAATAAACTGAAAATTTAGAAAGGAAATGGAGCAAATTTTAATGTAACTGCAGTTACCCATTTGCATGATAGGCAGCATGGGAGAAAACACAAATACAACTATTTGACAGCTTGGCCAACAGGGCCACTGTTAAAGCTGAGAGGAAAAACTCTGGGATGTCCTTAGCCCTCACAAGTCCTCATTTTTATATCTAATATATAGGAACCACCGGAAAGATGCAAAGAAAGAAATGGCACAGCCAAAGCAACAATGCAGAAAAATAAGTTGTGCTGCTCTAATTGGGCTGGCACAAGTTGGCAAGGCTGCTTTGCTCCAGGCAAAGAAGCTGATGATGCAGCACTGAAGGCAAGCAAAAGTTTTTACCTGCAAAGGTGAAAAGTTGAAGCGGAATTTAAGAAGCAAGAAACAGGCAATATTTAGAGAAGATTCAAGTGAGAGAAACTGAAGAGAAAACTGTGCTGAAGAGTGCCCAGAGAAACACAGTCCTGCAGTGTTCACCCACTGACACAAGAAGTTTAAAAAGAAGGTTTTTTTAGTTAAGTAGTACATATGCTGATAGACAGGCATGGACAAGGGAGTAGTTGTAAAGACAAATAACTATTTTCCTTGTAAAGAACAGCAAGGAGGCAGAAGGGCAGATTTGCAAGAGCCAAATTTAAGTGGGCAGTCTTGATCCACTGCACATATGCAGAGTGAAAACACATGCATGCATACAGCACAGTGTAGCTCATGACCTGAAATTAGGCAGTGTGATCTAGGTGCTCCCACTTACTGCCATTCATATCATCCTTCATGACTATCCAGTCTTAAGGACTTTAATTTGCTAGAATTTAAAAATCTCTATCATACATAAAAAAAGTTTTAGTATTTTGTCTCTGTACTGATAAATGTGATATTCAAGATACTCACCTTTCCATAATTAGCCACTACTATCACAAGTGATGGATGGTTTTGTTGCTCACACACATCTCACTTTGTTCTAGTTCCAATTTATGTTACATATGAATTTTTTTTCCCTGCTGCTCTGTCACCTAAGCCTCTTAAAGAACTTGCTTAGAGTGATTTCGTGTCGGTATCTTATTTTTTTTAATGTGGTAAATCTAATTCGCATTGTGTCAACTGTCCAGGCTGACATTCTTTTCATTGGTCTTGCAGGACTGCATATTTCAGACCATTCAGTCTTTTGCCTGTACTAATTCACATTTTACTTTCCTTTTGTCTCTCTTACACATTGGAAAAGAACCACCACCTAGGTAGAAACAACAGGCGAAGTATAATTTCTACCAACCTTCAGAGGCATAGTTAACTAGTCTATATGTTATGTCAAAAGATTTAAATTTGTCAACTGATGAGTTCACTGTTAAAGCATTAGAATAACCAGAGTTTATACAGCAATATCCATCTCTTTAAATTGCATCCCTATAAATACTTCTCTTTCGGAAAGGGTCTATTATACTGCACAGGCTAATAACACGAAACTGCTCAAACACAAGTCCTGAATTGCAGTGATCACTCTCCAAAACCATTTCTGGTGAAATGGTGCCCTCTTGTAGCAGGAATCGGCCACTGCAAGAACAGCAGCTTTGCAAACACACAGTTGGCAAGCCAATCCATCTCAAGCATTTCTTTCACATCATTACTTACAATACTATGAAATAAGCATGTTTGCAGAGTCATTTTGAAAGATTTTTTCTTCCTTAAATTTTATTTACAAACAGCACTGGTCTTAGCCAGAATCTAAATTACTTTCAGCACCTCACAAGTTAGTTAAGGCCACTCTTAGGGGAAGCAGCGGTCTTGTTTGTAGGTTTGATACAGATTCCCAGTATTTAGGAGGTCAGTCTATCCAAGCTTTTACCTTTCATCTTTGAAACAAGAACTGACAATTATGCAAGAATACTCTGCTGAGCAAAATGTTTAGGATAAAGAACAATTTCTCAGATTTTTTTTTTTTATTATTTTTTTTACTTCCTGTGAAAAATCTCACACCCCCTTGAGCGACACTTTCTGGCTCCTCACTCCCAGTCGCTCAGCAGAAGCAGCTCACACTGCTTGCCAACAACAAAAAGAACACGAACAGGGGCAAAGATACAGGTACACAGTTTCTTCAGCTGAACAGGACACCTGGGTGATGCGCAAAAACCAGCATCCCCCGCCATAGCCACTCACTCAGTGCCTCGGAGCAGAACTGCGCAGCAATGCTGCTCTTGCCACAGGAGCCTCTGCTCTCCCCCAGCAATTTGCCACCCCTTAAATCTCTGTGGTTCATTTTTCTCCAGAACTGAACAAAATGAATCTAGGCAGCCATGTGATTCATGTTGTTCTAGCCACCTAAGAAATATAAGGCTTTTTATAATACTTTGTGTAGTAACACCAGTTCTTTACCTTTATTTATCAGTTCTTTATTCTTCATTAGCATCATTCATTGGTAGCCATCTGTTACTATGGTGTTAAACACAAATTGATTGTGACAAGTGTTTTGAAGAGGCATTTTTCCTGTTCAAATATGTATTACTATGAACATTCAATTTCTTCTCTTTTTTTTTTTTTTATGCTTCCAGAAAACCATTTTTTTCTTTTGTCTTCTGGTTGTTTGCGGGGAGGAGAGGGTGCAGAAGGTGTTTGGTTTTGTTTGATTTACTTCCTAAACCTCACTTTTTACTAAAAAAGCTCTACTTTTCTTAAGATAGGAAGGTAGTATCCATATGTATTGGGGGGAAAGTAGGAATAATTTTACCTTCATTCATGAGCATGTTCTCTAATCTTGTTTAGAAGTCCTTGGTCTGTGATTGCAATACCAATAAGCATAAACAAATCATGTCAGTACGGGGACAACCTTGCTAATGGCAGTGGGGGAAAAAGCTCAGATTTCATAAACAAATCACAAAGAAGGGATCAGATTATCACCTAATCCCACCCACACTTTCCCTACTTCCTGCTGTTCCTGGATTGTCACCTTCCTATTTCCATCATTAACACGGAGCTAAACAGAAGGAAGCACAATAGCATCAGTCTAGCCTAGTATTTAAATAAACACAGACCTGCCTAACAGCTAGAGTCTAAGAACCCAAAAAACATTCACAGGTCTGAGCCAGGGTTAACCAGTATTTTAGGGCATGAGCTCCATCTGCGTAATGCTTTGTATACCTAGGTGAAACAGCATCCTTAAATACCATGATGCTCTTTCTGGCTATGGATGTGGGAATAAAACTCACCATGCTGTTCATTTTGGAAGAGGATGAGCTTGCTCTCTGCTTCCTTAGGCTGTTAAGCTCTTCTGCATTTCCCTCCTTTGGTTTTATGATCAGCCGGCTGCCCCCAGCAGTGCCTTCTGAAGAGGACCTCAGTCGTTTCTCAACAAATCTGCCTTCCCGGTACGGACTGAGGCTGTTGGCAACATCAGCTACAAAGAGAGAAGCAATCAGCAATTGTTACAGGGAACTGCTCTCTGCAAGTATTTTCTTCATCAGAACACTGCTTTGGTTGAAATAATTACACTGAAATGAAATCACATGAGAAATGTTCTGTGGAAAGCAGACCATGCCTACCTAGATGAAGGTGTCACCTGGGCCCCCAGTTGACTGTTCAGCCCCAATGACAGGCATGCTCAGCACACCAGCCCAGTCCAGGGCTCCTCATAGAATCCAGAAAAAACTCTTTGATCCATCCTTTTCTTTCTCCCTTCATCACAGGACACTTCCAAATTGCTAAAAGTGACATCTACTGAAGAAACTATCACTTGTCCAGTGGTGCCAAAACCCAACCTGCCTTACACCCTAGGCCCAAAGGCAAGTCCAGATCTTGAAGGGCCAGGTGACAACTTTGTTACCCCTACATAAGAGAGGGACGCACAGTGGCTTCCATTTCTATTCAGCATTCCTAGTATAGTCTTACACCTGCACCCTCCATGAGCCTGCAGTCAGTGGGCAAAGTCCCAGCCCAGTTAAAACAATAACACATGAGAAAAGTGTCAAAATACAGTTTATATCTGTATATATGCAGCCGCTGCATATATCTATTACCAAAGAAAACACACAGAAGTATTTTGTATCCAGATCTAGGTTTAACTACTGCTTTAGAAAACCAAATGTTCAAACCAGTCTGTTTGCAACAGGTATAACTACTTATAACCATATCTTACTGATTGCCATGTAAGCTTCTCCTGTATTTGACTCATTTCATATGGCAGGATTTTGTCTTATTTTCACAGGTTCCTTTGTACACTTGAGGAACTGCTGACTTGAAATACATTCTTCACTACACCAGAAAAAAAAAAAGTACTTTGAACAGCACTAAAATTACAGAACAATTAATCAACAACTTTTATATAGTGCAGTATTAGCTCTAGTGTTTCTGTGAACATGAATCCAATTTACAAAAATATCTATATTACGATTTCAACTCCCTTAGCTGCTTTACTAAAAT
This sequence comes from Passer domesticus, assembly GCF_036417665.1. Lineage (NCBI taxonomy): Eukaryota > Metazoa > Chordata > Aves > Passeriformes > Passeridae > Passer > Passer domesticus. The sequence goes on along the minus strand of NC_087477.1, from coordinate 31,517,395 downwards.
ACAGACTAAATATCAAATTGCCAGTGCATGAGTTTGAAATGCAGAGGGTATTTATAAACATCCCTCCAAGCTGCTCACTTAGAGCTCTGCAGTACACTCTTGCAAGGCAGATTCTGAAATAAGAGCTATTTACACATGAGACAATGTGGCAAGGAAGACAAACTGAGTGCTCAGGACCAGTAATACAGATAAATGGGAATATCTTTTCCCCAAAGAAACTGAGGTTCTGAATGAAAGAGCAGCCCTCTGGTAAAAGCTAATTCAGTGGATTAATTTGACTTTCCATTGCCATTTATGTACAATATATCCAACTAAGCCTAGCAGTGACTAATAATTCAAAAAGCAAGATTGCTTTTGATTGCTTAAAATCCACATGCCTAGATAAATATCCAAGCAAAATTATGAGTGTGGATTTATGAGTTTATACTTACCATTATTCACCTTCTAATACAATCACTACAAATGCTGTCTTGTTAACGCTCAAATTCTGTCCCCCCACATACAGCCTCAGGATTAAGCAAGAAAGCACCAGTCTTTAAGCTGACTCGAGAAAAATCAACTGTCAGAGATAAATGTCTTCTGACAGGTGTCCTTCACTCAAAGGCCTGGTGTCTTATTTATCTGTATCTCTATAGATTGGGATTTCTGGGCACAGTCTTTCCACTTAATCTTGTTAGTATTTCCAAATTACTCTTCATAAACTAAAGACCCGGTGTGAGATTTAGATGGTAATTAACTCCCTCAGTTTCATAGATGACAAACTGCTAATTTGGAGATGGAAGCAGAAACAGGATATCTCATACTTTGACAAAATACCCACACTGAGCTACTCTATAACATCAGTTGAATAGAGAAAGTAAGACAGTAAAGAGAAAGAGAAATAATAATAGTAAGCTGTATTATTTCCCATAACCAGACTACAGGAACATTTGTTTCTCTGGTGATGTTTCCACTCCAAATTATGCAACCCAAATGGCTCAAATGGATGGCTCAAATCCAAAACAACCATGTCTCAAGAAATCATAGCTTCAGCCACTAGTACAAGTTGGGAATCCATACTTGCATTCTTAATTCATTTTCTAGTAAGCCAAGCATAGCCACAAATGCTATGGGTTTTTGCAAACTCTAAAACACAAACTCAAAACAAATCATAGACTTTGCCTTTAATTCCTGCAGTTCTGGAGGAGGACACAATTTCTACTTTCTAAACTTTAAAGTTAGTGTCACCATGATATTTTCTGAAAAATCCCTTTGCCAGGATTTTTTTCTCCTGAGAAGCTGAGAAACCTCAGAAAAGAAATGCAAACAATAACTATCTGATGGCTGTGGAATATGGTCTGGACACTGTTTACCAACTGGTTCACCTCTGATTGGTCCATGTGAGATGCTTCTACTTAATGACCAATCAAGGTCCAGCAGTGCGGACTCTCAGAGTCACAAGCTTTTGTTATCATTCCATTCCTTTTCCTTTCCAGCTTTCTGATGGATCCTTTCTCTCTATTCTTTTTTGTTTCGTTTTAGTCTAGCATTTTAGTATAACATAATATCATAATATAATAAATCAGCCTTTTGAAACATGGAGTAAAGATTCTCAGCTCTTCCCTCATCCTGGGACCCTTGAACACAACCATAGTTAACACTTGCAATTCTAAAAAACACTTTATGACAAAACAATCATTAGAGAAAAAATGGGGCCAGCCCACTCAAAACCCATCAAACTCAAAAATGCAAAGATCAGGAAACATACCTTTGGGATGGTTTGATTCACAACCTTGTTGTGTTTTGAAGGACTGAGGTTCAGAACATGGAACTGTGTTAGACTCCACTGCAGGAATTGTGTTTCCCATGTGCTTGGATGGAGTGCTTTCATCTCTGCTGCCACTCAACCCCCGTGCTTTTGGAGAGAGTGTCACTGGTTCTTCACTACGCTGTAACATCAAGGTTTCTAAATGTGCATTTTCTGAGTTAATTTTTTCTATGTGCCTGGAGTCATTAATATGTAGTCCATTGGCTTGCAACAGTACTTTTGTTTGATTAGCAACTGAGGTTTTGAATAAGGTACTGGATTCCACACTGCACGAGCTTGCATGACTCACAGGAGATACACCAGCAGAATGGCCAGCACTTTGCACACTGTCTCTCTCCCTCACAGGAGCAGCAGCAGGATTAAAGAAGATCTGAGAGGTAGAGACATTGTGGCCAAAATCCTCTGTGAGCAGGGCCCCAGGCCCACTGCTGGGCAGGGCATCAGCCTCAGAAACAGAGTCCTCGGTCAGCGCGATGAAGTCCGAGGGCGTCTGGGCAGCTGTGAGGTCAGCCGAGAGCAGCGGGGACTGCAGCGAGCTGCCCATGCACTCCGTCGTCTCGGCCGAGCATGGAGAAGACGACTTGGCCATCACAGGTTCGCTCTCCACATAGGATTTAACTTCCAGCAAGCACCTGGGCTGCTGCACAGAAGAAACTGACTGACTCTCTGGAACTGGTTTGGAAAATTTGTAGTGTGATGAAAAAGATTTGGTGAGAAGTTTTCGTGTGGACTGTTTGACAGAATATCGGCTTCGCTCTTCTGCAAAGCCCGAATCATCACCCTCATTCTTCCCAGAGCTTATGCAATTGATAAAGACATTCTTATTAGCTGAGGGCTCCTTTCCCTTTTCAAAATCGTCTGTCAAAGACCTTGTTATCTTCTTGTTACGTGAGCTGCCAAAGCCAACTGAATGCCTTCCTCTGCTTTTTATGTGCTCGTCTAAGCTGAGTTTTTGAAAAGTGCTAAAAGAGGACTGGGCACCATTTGAGATGTTAACATTTTGACTCGCTGAGTCAGGCTTCTGCTCACTCCCTTTCTTGTTATGGAAGCTAATGGAAGGAGTGCGGAAAATACTCCGTCGCTTTCCTGTGCTGCCTGAGCTGGAGTTCGTGCTGGATGGGGAGGAGGTGTGGACACCAATGGCATTGGCAGAAGAAGGCGAGGAAGGAAGGGAGTCGTGTCTCCGGCTAACACTTCTCCTGAATATTGGCAACCGAGATACAAGAGTCGATCGTCTGGATCCCGAGTCCCCCATCAGGGCACAAAGGGTCCGTGGTTCTTCACAGTCAATAAAATAACCTGGGATGAGAGAAAAATAAAGGGGAGAGGGAAAGAAGATAAATTATTCAGCCTCAAAGACGACTCAAACAGATTTGTCAGTCAGCCTAAATACATGAGATGTCAACACCAATTTGTTGCATGCACATTACTGAAGACTTCTAGCATTTCAAACTGAGCATATTTTACCAACAAAAGATACAATTTTATAAATGGAATTGTACAACAGTACTGTATACTGTTACACTGGGTAACTGCATGAAATCTAAATGCCAAGAGTTATACAAATGTATCACTCAAACATACTTGTTTTTAAGTTCTTCTTATAAAGTATAAGCACTCTTAGAAGATAGCTGATTTTTCATTATCTGAGTAGACCAAGTAATTATTTTGCATTTCTAAGTACTCAGATTTTTTGCACGAAAGAAGAGGATTTAAATTTTTCAATCTTCACAGAACTTCCAGTTGGATTTTAACTACTTTACGTGCTTCTGTTAAAGGCTGTATCACTGTGCAGTACAGAAAATGATGCTGTTGCAGTCCAGCCAAAATATGCAGCACCAAAAATTCTTCCTAAAGAACTGTAAGTTCAAGGAACTTACTGTCAAAATATGCGATCATGTTTCTAGATTTGAACTGCAATGTTTCCTTTGAACACTTCTTTGTAATCCTCTCACAGCCTTGTAATAGCTAATAATTAGCTAATTTTTCATGGTTTTTGAAATTAGGGAGAAGTGCTTCCATGCACAGGCACTTGGCCTTTTTTTATAAATATTCAAGCAAAACTTATTTTGATCAGCACTGTAGATGTACTGGAAGAATATTAATCTTTATGAAATATATACCAGTTCTATCTCCTTTTTGTTCTCATTATAATAAACTACCACTGTGAAAGACAGGGCCACAGAGAGACAGCAATAAAAACATGTAATATATCATCACAAGACATGAAAGGCTGTAAGAATTATGCCCCTATGTAACTTCCTGAGCTACTGGTATTCAGCACATAAAAATAAACCCCAAGTCATCTGTCTAGACATTGTGTGTCAAATGCAAAAACAAAGTAAATCATCTAATGAGCAATTTAATATGTCTTATGTGGCTCAGCAAGCACCTGTGAGCAATGTATACATATAGGTAGTGTATACATACACACAAATATACCTAGATGGAAACAGAATATTTAAGTATTAATAAAACTACATATATGTTATATAACTGTGAAAGAAAGGGTAATAAGTTTAAAGACTTTCTGACTAGAGATTGAACTGCACTTTTCTGCTGTTAACATTTTTTTTATAAATGCTAGTACAGTTCCACTCTGAACATGCAGTGCCAAGCAGCCACGCTATTCACAAGCACCAGGAATTAATAAGCAATTTTGCAGTTCAGGATGAGAAAAACAGCTTGGGAATAGTCACTAATTACAAGAAGCCACTGGTGATCTCTGATGCAAAGCTAAAGCCTGACCTAGACAACACCCAGGTTCTGTGACTGAAACCCCAATTTGAATTCAGTCTGACTGGGGCCAAACTGGCAATATAGGACCACAGAGAGTTACCAGAGAAACTTTACAGCCACTAGTGAAGTGAAGCACAGCCAGCTGTTCCATTTCACTGACAGGTATGAAAGTTTGCATTTTGACCACTGCATAACACCAACTGCAGGGGGGACAGCACACAGAAGCTGAGGCCCTGCTGTTATCCCAGCTTGTTCATTCTGCCTACTGAAAATGGGCTTTTGAAAACCACATCCCTCCCCTTCAAGCTTCTCTGGCTTCTTTAACCACTTCAAGACCATAAGTGTGTTGGGGTTTCTTTGCTGTAGTGAATCTCTACCTGCAGGCTTACTGGTACGTATGGATGGATAAGCACATACATACAATATTTTTAGAGATTTGTGAGGATTCTTTCCTGTATTTTAAGAAGAGATCATAATTGCTGGGAAAAAAAAACCAAAAACCAAACAACATTTAGAATGCACTTTTACAATAGCAGTAGATGAAAAAAGTACTTTTAAAATACCTTAAACCTCTATAGGCATTTTATGGGTGTATGAAACATTTGCTGCCACTGTTCTCTCTCCTGTCCACAGCTTAAAATGTCACTTCACTGAAGAACAAGCCTTCCTAGTTTATAACTACAAAATTTTCCAAGCTGAGAGCAGAAGGAAAAAAATTGAAATTTGAAAATTGAGCAAAAAATCACACTCTGTAACTTGCACTGGGAATAAAAAGACTGTGTTTAAATAATAAGAGATTATTCCTAAGGACTGACCCTGAATAAACATTGCCTTGGGCTTCCAGGTAGTAATAAATTTTAATAGAATACACTGCTTCTAACAGCAAATAACAAAATAGCATTTATTCAGTTGATTCCTCCTTTCCTGTCTCTTGAAGGAAGAATGCAAATAAACTGTCAGCATTCCTCTAATTGTCTAAGCAGCAGAAATCCTCACCCACAGAATATGAACTAAGTACAATACATTCCTCTTTCTAGGTCCACCATAGCTATCAGAGAACATTTCTTAAAACATACACCATTGTGCAAATATACCCGTATATATGCATGCCCATGCCACACACTGTTTGCATGTTGTGCATGCTCTAGTAACATCTTTAATATTACTGATTTAATAGAATTATATATGATTTACATACCACACATTTTGGACTGTTAACCTGCCAAAGTTTAGTAGTAAGTTGAAATGACAACTTTTCTATTTGCAACACAAGGAAAACAACAATTATTTCAAGATCGCAATACTTTCAGATACTACTGAAGTCTGATCTTCCATTAATTTTTTTGCTTACAGCAGAGGAGTTATAAACTGCCATATATGTCCTGTTATGACAAATATAGGAGGTGTTTCCTTTCATCATCCACATTTAACATGAGTGTTTACACTTGCAATGTTACAGTAATAACCCTTACAGAGTGAAATTCACTCCAGCTACATCTTCTCTGCAAAACCATTAATTTATCTAAAATCCTTTTCCCTGCTCGCATCATTCTTAAAACCTTCAACAGAGGAAAAAGAAAAAAGCAGAGAAAAATACCTTTGTTTCAGACAAAATATGATAGCACATAACAAGAATACTCAAGAAAACAGGCACACTGTTCTGCACAGAGGTTTGAATCTTGATCAAATACACAACCATTGTAAAACTTTCAAATTCTAAAATCAAGTTTCTACTGAAACTGAAGCGTTTACTCAGTACTGAACAAGAAAGAATTTTTGCTTTTTATGGAATGGATTTTTGATGAATATTCTTGCAGCTGGCATTATATAAGACAGGTTTTGATATAATTAATGACACAAAATGACAAAGCTGCTTTGAAAACAATTGCAGGCAGAGTAATAGTGGATTATTTCAGAATATTCTGTTGCTCAAGAGCTTGGCTACAGCTCAGAGTTTCTGAGCTCTGTGCTCAGAGCAATGGAAATGAGAAACCAAGTGTGAGCAAAATATTTTCCCTCCTAATAGAAATTCAAGAAGTTTATCAGATGGAAGTAGCTTCCTTTCATGTTGGTCTGCACTGCAAAATGCAAATTAATCTCAAAATCTCATATTTAATTGCCAGAGAAGACCAAGAAGTCAAGTTTTTTTTATAGTTTGACCTTATTCTTTCCCCACAGGAGATCTTTGGAGGATCCACCCAGCTAATGTTGTCATATCAGGCCTTTATTTTGCCTACAGAGTTGTCCGACTATAAAAACACATAGGGTAAAAATTATACAAGCAGCTCTGTATTGTATATATTACTGTGTCTTGTCAGAAGAGACAAGTTGTTCAACTTTCAGACAGTGAATGTAACTGCAGAAAAAAAGCTGCAAGTTTTACAACAGGCAAAATTATCAAAATATTACACCAATAATTGCAGAGAAGTCTACTCCATCAGTTCACCAGGTGAAAAATAAAATGCAGTACTTTTAATTTCAGCTTCTGCCCAGCAGCTACTCTCACAAGTGTGCCAGAACTCAGTGCTTTCAATAAACGATTCCTTGTGCTTCTGGTTTTTGAATCCCAGCAGATGGAGCCATGGATCTACTTTCTCAATAACTGCAAATATGAAAAAGCAACAGTCTGTGCCTTTTACATTTCTTATTGCCTTTGAGGCAAAAATTTAGGAATCAAAATTATTTGTCAATTTTACCATTATCATAATTAAAAACACACACCAGAAGACAATATATGCTTATTCAAAACTGTAGTGTGTAGGGGAGTAGAAACACTCTGTTCGTAAATAAACCAACCTGCTACTACCTCTCAACACTTTCTAAGCAAAGCTTTCCTAAAGAGGTTCTCCTTAAAGATGCAATTCCTAGAAATATTAAACAACATCTTCCACACAAGAAACAAAACTGAATTAGCTAGCAAAGTTTACCCTGGGAGATGACATGACACACAGCTGAAACACCTCAAACCTTACAGCAGAATATCAATAAGCACCTGGAAGATTTTTAGGCTTCACTCACAGTTTAAGGATGATGATACATTTTCTTTATTGCTTGGAACTGGGAACTGTACAATAAAGAAGAACACATAGGACTAGGATGTGCATCTTACACTGAGAAAATCCTGCCTCCATCCCTCACATGAGCACTGCCATACAGCAGGAGACACAGTCTCTATAGACCAGCTAGCTCCAACCTTATACAGAAATTAAATTTGCCCCGGGATACTACAAATACCCACAAAACTACATGAAAATAAATATTTTTAATTGTCGGTGTTAATCAACAGAACTCCTGACACAGCTGATACACTCGTAAGAAGCAGTCCTTTAGTCAGTGGGGGTAACATTGTAGCCTGTGGCTTCCACCCAAATTGTTAAGCTTCCATCGTTTGGATTCCAGCACTGTATTGTCCTCAGCATTTAAGCATTACTGCCTTCAATAAATTCCTAATATTATTTGTCTCTCTAGTACGTTTGTGACTTGGTTTTTCCTGCACATCTCCCAGAGGTGTGTGATCAAGCCTGTCCAGGAGCACAATGTAGGAGTCTCAAAAATCCATTAAAAATCAGTTTACATTTAAAACAAAAGCAAACAAATAAACACCAGATAAATACTCAAGGCTTTAGTGGTTACCAAGGACAATGTAACTGAATTAATAGGATCTTACTGAAAACACCAGCAAAGACAAATGCCTCAACAATAGACGGCACTAGCTGGGGAAGGGGGGACTGTGATCCTGAAACCATCTGGGTTTGCAAATTAAATGAGTGAAACTCCTTCTAATACACAAGAGCTCGACTTGTTTTTGTGAATAACACTCTTCCCTTTTCCTTCCTTGTGCAAGTAACCCTTGCAGTGTGTACAGAGCTACAGAGTGTATTCTGTGGAACAGCAGCCACAGTCATCATTCTCACAATGAAATTTTAAAAGCTCCTACCACATCCATGCCCTCTTGGAGGTTAGTTTTTCTGAACAGTTTTTATAAACAACTGAAGAGCACTAACACAGCGCACCACTTTAAAAGTTATGTATGTCTATATATGCACAATGTACAACTCCACAGTTTTATTCCCCTCTGTACTGAAAAACTAATTGGGCAAAAAAAGCTTTTATATATCTAGGAACAGCTTTTATATATCTGGAATACAAAACCAAAACACTAAAAAAAACCAAAACCAAGAACACAGAATCCAAACACTGAGTTACCCTAAGGCAAGAGATGAGATTTCTTTCAGTTTCCTGCATTCTGCAGCCAAAGCCTATCTTTATTTTCAAATACTCCCTTGCTTTCAGGAAATGAGAAAGGAAACAAGCAGATAAATTTGCAATAAAGAAGTCTGAAGCTACACAAACACATCAAAAGCCCATCTCCCATTTTGACTGGTCTTGTACCAGTTGAAGACAGTGATTTCATATATCCATAACTGCTATTGCCAGCGTTGTGATTAAATTTCAAATGCAACAATCATTCTAAGACAACAACTGTAGGTAATGTATCTATATATCCTCTTTTGACTTTAAGTTAACTAGAAGACAAATATTAGCATAAGGCAAGTTACACACAACTCATTCTATCATTTATTATCACTGGGTATGTAAATTTATCCCACTTCTACCATGTGAACTGTAGCTGTAATAAAGGAGAACCAGGCTAACTGATCTTTAGAACTCTCGAGGCCACAGCTCTCTCACATTTGAGCCATCCTCTATTTCAAATGTCTCTCTATCACAGCAAAGATTATCTCAAAGAACTTGAGTATAATATAAAAATAACAGAAAGGAACCAAAATTATTGTTAGTCTTCACATACACCCACCAGCCAGCTTCTCTTCACTAAGAGCTGGGATACGTTACTAGCAAAAAACTGATTGTGTGAAGATGATAAACTTTCACCCGTTCAACAATCAGACATAAGAAATATCAGGAATGTGGTAAGGACTGTACTACTGAGAAGAAGCAGTTCCATTCATGTTTTGTTGTGTTGCTTTTCCAACGGAGGAGAAACCATCCCTCTCTCGCCTCTGTCACTCATCTGGATTCTGGAGAAGTGTACAATGCATTTCTTACAGCATCTGCTATTCACAATATTTAACACTTGAATTAGAAACAGTTACAAGTATAAGTAATAACCGGGCAATGCAAGCATCCAAGAGGTCAAGCTCGCTTTGTCATTCAAATGCCATGGCATCAACTCCCCCAATTATGCTTGCATACAATGAATTATTCACTTTTAACAAGTGAAGTGGACTTACACAGATCTCAGAGTACACATGGAAATTATACCATGAAGGGACAATGAGAAATAGACTATTTTTGAGACATCTTGGGTGGACACAGAGATAGCAGTCTAGGCACTGGGAAGTATTCAATAGGATGCCATCCTTCTTCCCTCACATTTTTTCTCTCCTCTCACTCCCATTCTTAATGATCACAAGAGTGTTTTTACAGTGCTTAGATAGCAGAAAAGCATGTTCAAACAACATTTTAAGGAAAATAATTACATCTGGACTTCACACTAAATAATAGTATTTAGTCATAAACATAGGATGTGTTTATATATAGACAGCAATTTGACTTTTGACTGAGCCTTACTTTAACTAAAAGGGAAAAGCAACCTATGGACAATCAAGGGTATTTTTTTCTTTCATGCACAAAAAATAGGTGTAAGATGCCTAACAGGGCACACTGCTAGCATTTGCCTCAGCCCAGGATATAAAGAGAGGAAGAGACTTCTTGCCAGCCATTTGCTCTGGAATTTGAGTGGAACAGTTCACTACTGCACAAGGCAGTTGGTATTCTCACGAGGAAAATACCTGGAATAACACAACCCTAGCTCTGTGCTGTTCAGAGCATAAAAATCCTTGGTAGAGTGAAGCAAAGCAGCAATATTGGCTACTACTCCCAAAAGCATTCGAATCATCTCGATCAGTGCTGCCTCCCCACACCCCCCGAAAAAAGAAAAAAAAAAAAAAACAAACCAAAAACAAAAACACAAAAAAGAACCACGCACCAAAAAAACAAACAGCTTCCTGAAAATATTCTGCTGTCTCACAAGACAAGACATCATGAGGGTATCTAAACCATAAGCCATTTGATTTGCACAGTTAGTAGTCCATTCAAGTTCAGCTTTAATGTGTTCCTTCTAAAAATCTGTGTCTCTAGCTCATTTCAAGCAACCACCCCACAAGTGCCTCAGCACTGTGCAGTCCCGGCAGAGCTGCAAGTCTTTGTTCAGTATTCTCTCTCTATTTCTCTTACCTTCCTGAATCACAGCTCCAATGTCAGCAGCAATTTGCTTTTTGTTATAAAGCTTCCTGCACGTTTCCCAGTCTGGCTCCTTTTCAGTCTCAAGTGCCGCCCGCCTCTGCTGTGTATATGGCAACCACTGTGACAACAAGGGTTGGGATCGTTTATTACCTCTGTCACTGGTTCAGCATGTGACCTTAACTGCATTAAAAAGGACCAAATCCTCATCTGCTGTAAATTCAACAGGCTCCAATGAAGTGGATCATGCTGATTTAAACCATTTGGCCTTTCATCCTTATAAGCCTCAATCATCTCATCTGCAATTCTTCATTAACTCTTGCAAGAGCAACACTTGGATGTGCACGATCCAATCACTCCCAGCACACAAACTCATAATTTAAGCAGATGGAAGCAAGGTTTTTGTCTTTTTTTTTATGCTGACCAAAGACAGATTCCCTTAATGCATCACAATGAAAATTAATAAAACCCTAGCAAATTAATCATGCAGTTCTGAAGAGCCATACACACCTGCGTTCCATTTCAGCTTCTCCCTATGTGTCTGCTTCAAGCTATGTTAAAAACAGCACTGAGACAGATCCATGGTTTACCTCACATCCTCACAGCCAAAAAGGCAGGGTGCTAAAAACTCTTACAAGGGATCCACCATGTTTACGTCCCACTGAAGTCAACACGACCACTTGTGTCTTGAAAGAAGTGTGTGCTTTTGAGCAAAAGGATTTGAAAAATACAACATATCTGTGGCTATTACTATTCATGAAATAAACTGTGAAAACTTTGCCTAACACTAGGTAGTTTAATTTACAGATTGGCTTTTGATCAATAAAAAGGTAATTGTATTATATTGCTGTTAGAGCTGTTGACTGCATTTCCACAAAATAATATACCAGCTCTTTTCCAAATTTCTCTAAGCTCAACAGAAAAACAATTCCCAACTCATGCCTTGAAAGAAATCTGGTGATGCAAAATGAACTGATAACACTCAGACTGAGGATTCAGATTGACTGGAAACTCCCAGGCAAGCTACTCCCAGCTTACTAACTTTAATGAAAGGGAACCACATGATTCCTGTTCCCTGCAGTTTTTGCCACACATAAGATGTGTGCCTCATGGGGATGAATATTAAATACATTCATAATTACCATCCTCAATACTGTGTAATTTCATTATTTTAATTGCAAACTAACTGCTTACATTTCTTTATATGCTAATGTACTCCACTGGACACTACTTATAAGAACCTTTTTAGGAATCAAACACAACACATTTAGAACTAAATCATGGCACATATCATGTTCTACCTAAGACTTTCATAAACCTTAGCAAAGACCCCTTTTGTTATATTGAAATTACATTATTTCTAGATTGAATTTATCACACTCATTTCCATCTGTCATCTTGCTAATAAAAACAATGAAAGAGAAGAACACTCCAGACAATTCAATATATTCATACACTTAAATTCTAATTGCAAGTTGTTAATCAAACATTAAAACACGGTGGCTCACATTTCTGTGGCATTGAGTATAGCACACTTGAAGATAAACAAGTTCCACAGTAAAGCCAGGAACCACAAGTACAAGTTTACACACACAAAGCAAAGACCTGTTTTTTGTTCTGAAAACTGAAGGTTAACGAAGTCTAAGCATAAAACTGAGCCTATAAAGCAAGCAGAGAAAGAAATAAAAGAAACGAACTTGAAAACTCAGAGCTGCCTCAGGAGAACAAAATCATTATGGAAGCTCCTACGGATTCCAGAAAAAATGAACACCTAATTTAATTTGTTTCTCTGGATTTAAGAACTCAATTATCTGGCACTTCACAGCTTGTAGCTACAAGTCAACACAACTTCCATCAATGTTAGTATTCAACCCTAAGTTCAACATAGAAAAGTCTACAAAAAGATGATTTATCAGTTTCCATTTAGCCCAGGTATTACATAAATATGCAGGTGTTTCAGTGGAAAAGTAACCAAGTGACCCATAAGAACCTATTCCTCTCATCAGAATTACGATACCTGGAATATTTTAACCTAACAGGTATTTTAACTTCATGTTTAGATTTCAGAGTCCTTAGATATAAGAATTTTTTTACTGTATGTTCCTGGATGTCTCTGGTGTGCTTTGTTACTGTTTACCACTGTAAAGCTTCTAAAAGGCTTTAGTCAGAATCCACCATTATGTGCAAGTTGGTATCACTTGCTCCCCTTCATCACCAAATATAACTCTCAAAGCTAGTCTGATTTCCTGAAACATCAGGGACATTGAGTGACAGCATTTATGCAAGAGCGGGTGTTTTATGCCAGTCCTGGAAGTCCAATCAAATAATTAATTTCTTAGCAGGGTGCAAATCATTTGTCTTCTGCCTCCTGGCTGGGATGACAGAAAGCAGAGATAACTATACCATGCCTAGAAGTTTGGTAGGAATACAAACATTTAAGCCACACAAATCTGAACACTTTGCCTTCAACAATTTTAGCATATACAAAGGATCAACAAATAGACAGAAACAAATTTGGTAAGCAAGGATGCCAATAGCAATGGAGAAATGATGGCAGAAATAACCTCTAATGTCAATTCAGAGTGAGCAATTTGGAGACCTGTCTCCCAACACGAGACATGCCTATGGAGATACACAACTGCTCAGAAACTCAAGGAAGAAATTTAGCTCACCTCTCAACCTAGAGAGAAGATAAATGCCTAGAACAGAGAGTTAAAGAAAAAAAAGGCAGAAAAGTAAGATCTATTTAATAAGTTAATAAGAGACAAAAAATTGAAAAGAGAAGTTTGGTGATAAAACCATGTCTGAATGAGGAAGAGTCCTAAAGTCATCCCAATTTGTTTTTTAATTCCATTGAAAGATACATCACAGTATCAGACTTATTGCACTATTACATTCTCTCAGAGCCCGTCAAACTCAAGTGGAACCTAGAAAAAGGATCTTCTAAACAAGCATGCTATGAGGTTCAGTTTGTCTTGTGCTAACTCACAGATGTTAACTAATTCAGCTCCGCCAACCACTTAAGCACATGCTTGACTTCGAGAATAATCTCACCCCTGTTCAGTAAAACACTTAAAAAGCACACACTTCTTCTAAAACATAAGTGATCCCATTGACTTCAAATGGGATATAAGCACAATGCCAAGTGCTTTGCTGGATCAGTGCACAAAGACATAATTTAGCCCCCTTCACTGGATGAATTGGACATCCTGTGTCTCGCCATTTCATAACAAAACACCAAAAAAAGTAAAGCAAGCCTTAAAGGGTCAAATTAAGTATGTAGTAACTGTAACACAAATTGTCCTATTCTGAATGCTTTTTACGGTTATTGTGAAAGCTGAAATGAATTCTCAGCATACTTTATACACTAAGAACAAATGAATGTGTTATTTTCTAAATTTATGCACAAGTCTAATTGCTATGCAGCCACAATTGAGGAGATCTAAGAAATGCAAAACCAAGATACCATATGGTTCTCAGTTCCAAAAATCGGAGACATAAGAGCAGATTTCACACAATTGTGTGTGAACACAAAACTCAGATTAAAAGACAACTAAATACAGCAGGTCTCCAGCCTTGACTGTATTAAAGAGGTGTCAAAAAAGAACTATGGGTATTTCCCAATTACCCCAATAAGTAAACCATTTGCACAGTAATTGTTTAAAGGCTAATAATATCAGGTTTTTAAAAATTAATTCAAAGCGACACATTAGTTCATTCCCGCATGTATATTTACAGGATACCACCATTTGTATATCCCTGACCTCTGATTCTACACAAATCTGAAATTTTGCTGATTTAGTTATGCTCTTTTGAGATAAGTGAGATGAGCGGTTTTCATGTATTTCATTTTACACAAGCATATTTTGTCTGCTTTAGTAGCACTGGGTTAGTCTGAACAAAGTTGCAGGGGAGAGATATCAATAAACAGGAGGGGAAATTCAGGACAACAGGCTGTGCCATCTCAGTTACTACATCAACACTCACAACTGTATAATAACAAGCTCACAGCTAAAAGTTTTGGACAGCTTTAAGTTTTAGTTCATGGCAACATCTAGTCTTGACTTACTCCACCACACCTAAGCTCTTCAGTATTAAATAGCAATAGAGCTGCCATACTCTCAAAGTTGCCTACAAGTATCAGAGGGCATATTGTGAATGCACTGTACACTCTCACAGCTATTGCAGAAGCAGTTATTAGAGACCCATCTTTCACCGTGGCCCTCAATGATCAGATAACAATACTCACTCCTGGCAGTAAATATTATTCCTATTGCAGCTGGTTTTACAAAGACTGGCCATTCCCATTTTAAAGGCTTGCTTTGACATAGTCAATAATTTGAACTGCTTCTACTTAGGTGTATCTCATTCACAGTGAATAACGTCAGTAAGAAAGCTTTACTGCACCTGAAAGTGAAGTCAACGAATGATTAACTAAAGCCAATAACTCAATGTCCACATGGACACCACTAACCAGTCACGTCCCTCAAGGTCTATACTAGGACCAATGTTAATGAGTATCTTCATCACCAATACAGACAGTGAAAGCAAGTGCACCCTCCACAAATCTGTGGATTACAAAGAACAGCTCTAAATTGGAAGTATGTATGTTTAGAGTGCACATACAGAAGAAACTTTTTATGCTTGGAGTGGTGAGACACTGGAACAAGTTGCTCAAAAAAATGCTCCATCCCTGGAAATGTTGAAGACAGAGATGTCTGGGCTTTGAGCAACATGGTGGAAAATATTCCTGCCCACAGCAGAGGGTTTGGAGCAAGGTGATATTTAAAGGTCCCTTCCAACCCAAACCATTCTGTGAGTCTGCCCAGCTACCAGAGCTGCAGTGTTAAAGGCACCTAAGAACTGTCAGCTGCACAAAGCCTGCTAAAATAACTCTCCAAAGCAAGAGACCTTGCATACTAATGACAAATGTAAATTCTAGGTGAACCTCAAAGGTACCCCAGAAGTGATTTTGGGATGGGTAGTGCTGGAGAAGTCCCTTAATGAGCAACATAAAAATGAGCCTGCACCATAATTAAGATCCTGCACGCAAGAAGGGAAATCCTCCTCTGTTTAAGACTGCTTGACACAGCTGCTGAACCAGGACCTCCAACACTGCAGCACAACATGTGAATGTATTCCCAAAACACAGCCCATTTACATCCGATTACAGAAATATCTACTGATATATATTCTAATTCTCACGTCTGCCTTGGGTTTTTTGTTTGTTACATAATGAAGCTTTCAAACTAGAACCAACAGGTAAATTAAGGGACTTTTAAGCCACTGATATTACCAACTTCTAGGAATAAGAACTCTTATTACTAAACAAGATGAGCAACAATGAATCTCTTTGCATATTTGCCCTCCTCATATTTTCATGAATTTATTTTCCAAAAATGATATGTGTTCCTTGATTGTTCTTCTTCAAGAAAAAAAAAAGACAAAATTATCTAACCAAAACACTGTCACTTGTTAAACACATAAACAGGGAATGTTCTGTGAGAAGATGGGACCTGCAACCACAAATCAAAAGAGCAACATCACCTGAATTCTAACAGCAGTACTAAGATGAAGAATCTTATTTAGAAAACTTAAAGCATGTCCTGAACCCTGGTGAAGTACACCAGCTTGTAATTCTTGTGAGGATATAAACAGATGGCATATACAGATAGCCAAAACACAGATAGCATGAACAAGGAGCAAGCACACACTGCCTAGAAGTCTCACCAGGACGGTGAGTATATTAATACTTAATCTAGTAGCTCTTGTTAGGCAGTCACTTTGCACTTGTAAATGTCACATTTAGGCAAGCATCCTGCTTGCAGACTCTCTCTGCACCCTGTAAAAACACTGCTAACAAAATGACACAGAGAAATGGAATTTAAAGTCCACAGAGGGGATATAATCACAAGTAATGAAGGAGAGATCTGTTCCTGGACAGCAAACTGCCAGACTCAGAGCCATTAAACCAGCCTTCTGTTTCAGCAGAGCAGGATATATTTGGCATTAAAGTTCTAGGACTTGAAAAATGCTACCAAGAAATTGAATTAGTGACAGCCATCCGCCAGCTTGAATGAAATATTCAAACACATCTGATGCACAGCAGTCCTAACTAGTCAATTCTTGCTGAGATCTTTTGAAAAATCACAACTCTGTGCAAAGGGACAAACAGGACTTCTAAAAAAACTACTATATCTGACTACAGCTTACACAGACAATAGCAAAAAGATGCATAAGCTTCTTGAGATCATTTCCCAGAGTGTTGCATTCAATGTCTTTATGTTCAGTGATGACAGACGATGACAACAGCAAATCTCCCTCATTTTCTTCTGTCAAGAACATATGCCACAAAGGCAAGTACCACATGCAGGAGATGTCTAAGAAACGAGGCAATAATCTTCCAGCATCTGACAGCGACCAGACAGTGCAACTTCGTAGAGTAAAACACTGAATAGAAATGAAGTCCTTCCTTAAAAAGAAAATGCTGCTACAAGAAGCTTCAAGATAGTTTTTCTACTTCAACTAGTGAGAAAAATGTCTTGTATTTAAAAAAGAAAAAAGCTTCTTATTTCAGAAGCCATGTATTATTTTGATTAGATCAATGCTTGCAGGTCCTAAGTCACCCTATTTATTTAGTCACACCCACATTTAAGAAAATATGGTCAATACTTCAATTACCTTCCAATTCAAATACAAAACAAATCTGAACAAGCAAAGGTGAAGGATGAAACTAAAAGGATAGCACAGAAGCTAGGTTTTTTGTGATAGTATAAAGTTTTCTAGTATGGTTCTAAATTACCCTTAAAAATAGGGATTGCATATTACATAGACCTCTGATGAAAGTCAGTAGAAATTGGCTTTCCTTCTCCTGCCTTGACTCTAGAGATATTCTGCAACTTTTTTAGTTAGCCACAGCCTCTTTTTTCATGCTAATGTTCAGTTTTTTACTCATAATTTATAATTCAAATGAGGATTTCTTAGGTCTTCCACAGTTCAAGCAAAATGTTTAACAAAATACAGGAAATTTCTCTTGCTGAGCACACTTGTTAGTCTTAATTTTCCTATACACATTCACTGAGTACCCCCAAGAAGTGGAGTATCACTATCCTTTGAGTCTTTCCATTGTTGACTTTTGCCATTTCCTACCAAATCTACTGTGCAAATTCAGTCTCTGAAGAATTTCAAAGTGTCCCATGAGGCATACTTCTAAAGGGTTTGTCTACATTGTTTATTTAATGCCCAATTATCAAATCCATTTTTAAAAAATATTGTGGTTGTTTTACATGTATGAAATTGTAATGTTTATCGATGTACTTGAAAAATCATGTATCACATCTGTGACTCTCTGTTTCTGTCTTCAACCCAGCTGCAAAGTGGATGGAGTTCTTCAATTTCTATCCATGGGGAAAATCCCACTACAACTATATTACTCTTCCCTTAATGATATCAATAAAATTAAACCTCTACTTTAGTCCTAAATTCCCATGAAGAAGGGCAGAGATTGCACTCTCTATTATCTCTTAAGATCATTACTGCTCTAATAATTATGTCAAGGGTTACAGCATTTTTTGGCTGTGAGCCAAAGACTGCTCTGTAAAACATTCTGATGTGTTGCAGTTCTGGAGACAAGCACGCAACTGAACACACTGAAGTTCATGTGACAACAGCCGATGTTTATTGACAGGCACCTTTTATAGGGGCTTCAAATTTCCCATGCTTACACACCTGATTGAAGCTGCTCAAGGCGAGGTCTGCTATGGCAAATTTATCTGAGCAGCTTATAGACCAGCTGTAGCTGCCACAATAATGCCTTCTCTTTCACTCTCTTTTTTGGATCCTATCACAGACAATTTCAGAAGACACAGCCAGCAGAAAGATAGATGTAGCTTCAGCAAAGTCCAACAGAAGCCTCACGAGCTACTTTCACTTTATTATGTACATGGCATAAATAAATCACACAACTCTTCATCCTGCTGAAACAGTATATATATATATATTCCCTCAGATTCCTATGGTCAAGCTCAATGTCCCTCTTGGATTTATCTCTGATTTAAAGCAATAGCACAGGCTTTTCTCCAGTCCAGACTCAGCTGACTGCTTTTGTGCTCTGCCTCACCCTCAACTCAGAACTCTCTAAGTCCCTCACAACAGAAGTCAGGTAAAACAGACAGGTACAACATGCACAAGACAAGCAGGATGGACAGCTCTCTCCACAGCCACTCTCTCTCCCAGCAGCCTTGGCCTTTTCAGCCACCCCACCTGGGCCACGCTCACGTAGGATGTGCCTCCCCAGGACCTGGAGTGGGGCAAGGCACAGGGAGCCAGTCCTCCTGTGCCCAGCTGGCTGCCACCTGGAGGTCCTGGCAGGTGGCCTGCTGGAGCAGCTCAGTGGAGTTTGGCTCATCTCTGCCTCTGCAGGAAAGCCAGGAGACACTTGAGAGTGCTGAGCGATGGGGCTCAGCCAGGTGGGATGGCGCCAGGCAGCTGTGAGCCAGGACCCGTCACGGCCTTGGGCCAACAACATGCAGGGCAAGGGCTGAGAGTCCACGTGGAGGAAAAGCTTGGGCAGGCACCAAAGCTCCTCTGCCTCCTTCCCAGCCCTTTGCCCCATCCCAGGAGGCAGAGGTGGGTCTCAGCTGCTGCAGAGGAAACCAGGATAGGCTGAAAAACAAGGGGAAGAAGTCAGAGCCTGCCTGAAGTCTTTTCCACATGACCTGTAGCCTCAGTCAGCCCAGCCAGGCCTGAGTTTGTCCAAGAGAGGCCAAACCCAGACAGAGAGGTCTCAGCCCCTTCAGATCACGCTGCCCCTTGCATTTTTCTCCCTTTCTTGTGCCTTCCATGTCATGGGCCAGACACCCTCAGCTTCTCCAGGAACGTGCTGCCAGGGTGATCGCTCCTGCAGGAACTATGAGCTAGCTACTGGCTTAAGGAAAACCCTGACTTGACAAAGCGGTACCTAAGGCACCAGTGTCATTGCTCCCTGCAGGGAGACATTCCCCATAGACAAAAAAAAATGTGGGAAGACTAGGAAGAGAAAGAGACATTTCTCTACTTAACATACATTCACAGCTCCAGCAAGGCTTGGGGATGGGGGCAGGACATTGAAAGTAAGGTCACACATACTGTAACTATGTCTTCGACCAACTTCTAGCCAACTTAAGTATTACTGCAAATCAATGCAGGGATGTGGGAACCCCACCACTGAGACTTGCCACTGTGGATAAGGAAAACTCATCCAACTTCTGCTGAAGACAGAGGATACAGAAGTTATAACCACAGGGTACCCTATGGTTTTGTCTGTGAGATCGCAGAGAAGATGTGAGCAACTGGGATGGAAAACGAACTTCAACCCTAGAGACATAGGTACATGAATTGCAGGGGAAAACAATCAGAAATGGAGTTCCTTCAAGAAAGCTCCTGCTGCTGCTCCAGTCTGCAGTGGACAATTTCCCAGGAAGAGAGAGGTAAAGCTGACTTTATTCTTAAACCTATGGAAATAAATTCTAACCCATTTCTACAAGATGGAAGTGAAGGATCCTATGGTGATGGAAGGATCCTATGACAAGTATTAGAGGAATCTTCCTTCCAGCCAATAGGATATGAGGGACAACTGGATTTACTGGACTGTGTGGATCCAGTGGCTTGGAACATCAGAAACACAAGGAGTACAAGACTCTAGCAGATAACCAGCACAAAGGGCCCTGATGGCACTAAACTATGCAATGGGCTTGTTGTATAGCTGCTTTGGAGACAAAGGAAATTAAACAGCTGCCCATCTTCTCTGGTCTCTTGAGGACCCTCCTCTCACAGGATTAACAAAAGTTAAAGGATCATGGGTGGTGGTGGTCTCTACCATAACAGCACACCAGCAGCAATGTCACATCAACCAAGACTCCATGCTTCTCATCCATTAACTGAGTCACCAACTGGATCACCAAAGAGTCATTAGTAGGAGCTGCTCACCGTTTAACAGCCCCATATGGCCAGTAGGAAAGCCTAATGGAGAATGGTGATTAACAGTAGATTAATGTGGCATGACTGAAATTAACCTGCTGCTATAACAGACACACTTCAGCACAGTCAAAGGCAGCCCAGTGGTGTACCAAAACTGGTACCACTAATGTGTTTTTCTCAATCTCTTTGGCAATGGAGCTTGCTTGCACTTGGAGGGGTGCCCAGTATACCTTGAATCCCCCACCCCTGGTGGAGGGACACATCTCTACCATCTGCCATGGACCGATCTGGAACAAGGAGAAGCTCAGGGACACCTGCAGTAAATTGATGACACCATCACATGGGGTAATACAGCAGAAGAAGCTGTTGAGAAACAGAAAAAATACCTCAAATCTTTCTGAAAGCTGGCTTGTTCATTAAACAAGATAAGGTCAAGGGACCTGCACAGGAATACCATGGTAAGACAGAGTTTGTTAGATCCCAATGGGTGTGACTGACAAAATCACATCTGCATATCCACCAATTAGTAAGAAACATACACATGCTTTCTTATGTGTTGCAGGTTTCCACAAAACGCATGTTCCACATGACTGATTGCCAGCTTTCTTTATCAAGTGACCCAGAAGAAGAACAATTTCATATGGGGCTCTGAGCAACAACAAGCCTTCAAACAAATCAAACAGGTGACACAGTTCATGCAGCAGCTCTTGGACCAGCCTAGACAGGACAAGATGTAAAAAACATAAACAGTCAGGGAGAACCTGGAGCCTCTGTCAGAAAGCATCAGGGGAGCCTTGAGGTCAGTAGCTAGGGATTTGGAGTCAGGAACACTGAGGATCTGAAGCCTACTAGACTCCAAATGAAGAAATACTGCCAGAAAAAACTGGTTTGAGTTTTGTTAAGTATATTGTGCCAATAAGGAAAGCAAAGTACTTAAGTATATGAAAGCAGGTTACTATTCTACTCATATACTTAAGTATATGAAAGCAGGTTAACATACTGAAAAGAAAGAGATTTATTTCTTCAGTAAATTACTTTAAAGACAAGTGGTTTCATATCTGCAAGAGAGTTGATAACCTTCAAATTTGAAGCCAAGGAGCTTCACTTTTTCATCAAATAAAGTGACTTAGACTCAGAAGAAAAGACATGGAAGAAAAAGAGGTGTGTTTCAGAGCCACAGCTATCTGACTGTCCTTATAGAGCAAGGCAGAAGTTGACTGTCATAAAACCACAGAATATCCTGAGTTAGAAAGAATCCGCAAGGATCATGGGGGTCCAGCTCCTGGCCTGCACAGGACAACCCCAAGAATTACAGCATTTGTCTTTAGCAAAGAGAAAAGCTAATGAGAGAGCAACTTCCTCACCCTCACAACTTCTTTATTAACAAAGCACACCTTTATTAAACTGCATTTTTTTTCTACTAACAGTCAGAGTCAACCTTTTGCAGGGCCAGGATTTCATGTTTGCATCTATTAATAAGTAAGCTTAGAGCAGCAGCACATTGCTTATGTATTTCTTGCACTTTTAACTCCTCAAGGGACATCAGAGAGGTTGGATAATGGAAATAATTTTTTCAAGAAGTAAAAAATTATTATTCTAAGAATGCAGCTGTAGACAACTATAAAAAGCAGAGGTAGTGAAGAACAAATCCCTTAATTTTGGTCAATCTTATAGCTTGGCAACTCAAAAATGAGGTCAACAATCCTCGAGGCAGTTTCAGGAGGGTCCAGAGCAAAAAAGGCTAACAGCATGGCACTTCCTTTGGGAAAGGTCTGGAATGGTGTCAGGATCTAGAATAAAGTGAGAACGACTTGGAGTGGCTGCTCCTTCAGCTCAATCAGAAAAAGCAAGTCCAACCGATAAGATGTGCTGAATACTAAACTTAATGACTGTCTTCATAGAGAAAATAATACCAGACTTCACCACCAGAACTTTTTTTTTCTTGTATTTTACCCTCAGAAGACTCTTTGAATAATGACCCAAATAATTCAAGAGGCAACAAATAAATCTATTAGAACTCTATTACAAGTCTGTCTGTGTACAAAACACCTGCCATTTGTCCCTAATTACTGTACTCTTTATAACTTTGTAAATAACAAATAAATGAGTCTTCAGCCTTGACTCATTCTCAATTATATAAGGGACAGAGATCAAACATCAGCCTGCAAAATTACTGCCAAGAAAAGATCTGACAATTATTGATTTGCTTAAGCAGATTTAAAGGTAAAAAAACCAGGTCATGAACTTTTAATAAACTGTAAATAGACTATAGGAAAAGACAACAACACTTGGAAGGGAACAGATCAAGTTTCACACTTGACAAAATTGCTAAAAAAGCTTTTACAGTTATAAAATAGTCAATAAAAACAAAGTGTTTTTCCTTCCTTACAGCTTTGCTGCTATTTTCAAGAACTTAAGAACCAAAGTCTCATAAGACTACATATCTCTCTAGCAAAGGGCAATGCAAAAAGATCATGAGTTCTCCAATGAAGGAAATATTACACACATTTCTACACATTACACTCATATTGTATATTTTTTAATAGACCTGTAAGGCTGAATTGAAAAAAGGAAGTTAATCAATACATTCCTCAGGAGGCTATAAAGGTTAACATACTACTCACAACAAGATCTCTTTTAAAGAACATGATCACACAAACACAATCCTACCTGACACTTTTAAAAACATATCCTATTATAGCCAGTCAATCCCCTTCCACTTCCCAAAGCAAGGCTGATTGTAGTCAACTTCTAATTCAGGTTATATTCTTCAGACTACTTTCAGCATGAACTGATATATCAAAAGTTGCAGTGGAAACTTGGCATTTTCCCTGGGTTTAATTCTCTTGCACCCTGTTCTGATATAACTTTATACCTACCTTCCATGGTATTAGAAAGCAAGCTCCTTCTATCAGTAGAGAATACTAGAATGAACATCCAGTTCCTGGAATTCCCTTTATTAATGACATATAAAGTACTCAAAAGGGATAAAGTAAAGAAAGTGAGGGGACAATGTCTTTGAGCACTGCCTTCAAGGTGGCACTTAGTCATTTACCAGATGCCATGCCCTTGGCAGCTGCCCATTGACCCTGCAGCTGTGGCTGCTCGACAGAAACATCAGTCTTCAAGACACCAGTGATGCCCCCTGCATTTCTGTGGTGCCTGGTGTGATCTTGAGAACGCCACCTAGTCATCCAAGCATTAAAATGGATAATGCTTTCAGGGTTATTGGAGAGATATAAGGAAATGTCTACATAAGAGCTCTAAAATCTTTAAGTGGCAAGACTTTCTGAAACAAATACACACAGCAATAAAAAGAAACTGTCTTAGAAATGCCAAAGATTAATTATTCATTATTTTAGTATTATCCCAAACATTCAAGTGGGAAAGTTCCATTGCTAAATGTTAGACTGTACATCTGCTGCTTGCTGAGAACATATGGTGCAATTGTAACGGGAACTGCTGTCTAAGGGAATACAGCACTTTATTTGAGAAGCACTTGCATTGTTCATCATCTTTCATTAACCACATACAAGTTGCTCTGCCATTCATAAAACCATAAAATGGATTAAAGGAGACCTTAAATCCAACACCCCATGTACCAGGACACCTTCCACTGGGCCAGGTTGCTCAGAGCCCCATCCAGCCTGGCCTTGAACACCTCCAGGGATGGGGCATCCACAGCTGCTCCAGGAAACCTGGTGCAGTGTCTTACAACCTTCACATTGAGGAATTTCCTCCTAATATCTAATCTAAGTCTACCCTCTTTCAGTTTAAAGCTTTTTACCACTTGTCCTACCTCTACATGGTCTTGTAAAAAGTCCCTCTGGCTGTCTTGTAGGTCCCCTGGGGGATATTGGAAGACACTGTATCATCTCGTCAGAGCCTTCTCTTCTCCAGGCTGAACAACTCCAATTCAGCCTGAGCAGGAGAGGTGCTTCAGCCCTCTGATCATCTTTGTCACTCCTTTGCACATGCTGTAACAGGACAAGGTCCTGCTTGTTTTTGAAGCCACACAGCTGATGCAGCACTGCAGGTGGGGTCTCACTGGAGCAGAGGGGCAGAATCCTCTCCCTCACCCTGCTGGTTACGCTGTGATGCAGTCCAGGACACAACCAGACTGCAAGCACACATTGGTCATGTCCAACCTCTCATGCACCAGCACCCCAAAAGCTTTTCAGGGCTGCTCCACTCACTGCATATCAGGATATGGGCACATGTTTTCATGGCCCTGTTTTGAACTGTTCTGTACTATATCTTTTTATTTTCTAAATACGTAGCTAAGACGCAAAGTCACTCGACAGATGAAATTATTGAGAAGTAAAGAATATCTCTCACCTCAGGCTAAACTCTAGAGAAAATAAGCATTTTCAGAATTATCCTTGTTTTGATAATTATTTTTTTAAGAGTCTCCAGGTGACAGCATCAGACTTACAATCTGTTCTGGAAGTTTACACCAATCTCTGTAAGTAAAATAAACCCATAAAAAACCTTCTAAGTAATTTCTGTTAGATTAACCAATTTGAAACACATAGGTAAGTGTCAACAATTTCACATTTACTTGAACTTCTTAGTACTCCTGTTCTGGACCACCACCCACTCTTCACCAAGCAAAACACTGTGTGTATTTGAGCAGATGAATTGTCTAATTTGAGACAAAAGGGAGTGGAAATATTGGACACTATGGATTTGTACTACTGTCATTTATCTGCCTTCAGCAGATAAAAGGGATATTCAGCATCCTACTGCTCCTTTTACTAAGACTTCTGTTTTCCTTACATTTTTACAATGAATTGCAAAATAGATGTTTTCCTCTTATTCAGCTTTGACAAATTAGCAGTCTGAATTTGCCAAGCACAGGGATTTGGCATTCCACGCTTTATTGCATGAGGAAGTCATTAACAGATCAAAGCTCAGATGCTGGTGTGGCTGTTGAAAGTTATTTGCATTCTTATACAAATACTTCTCAGGCACTTTCACACACTCACTCCTGGCTGTTTTGGGGATACCACATACAAGGAAATATTTGCAATATTCAGGCCAATGGGTTACATTAACCATTATGATCTTATCTTTATGGATTCTGACTGCAGCTTTAAGAGTCTCTGTTTATAAGGAGGATCTGAAGAAAATTACAAACAAAATGCTGACACACCCATGTAATGGAGAAAACAGCTAATGACTCAGACATTAAACTTTGCTCAGGAAGATGGCTGTTTGAATACAAGGAACAAAATACACAGGAATAGTAAATAGAAAATATAAGGAAAGTCAGATTTAGGCACATAGTAACTAAAAATGGAGGTGGAGCCAAACTACCACAGTACTACCTAAGATACACAGGAGATAGGCATGGACAGACAATTCGGATTGTACTGAAAATGTAATTATAGTTATTTAATAGAAGAAAGTACTACAGATAGTCTATTACAGCCCAACACAAATTTTTCAGTCCACAAAAACCAAAGGATTCCTGGGAATATCCACACCAAAGATACTGCAAAAAAAAAAAAAACTCCAGAAGACTCATGCCAGCCTTACTGCAGCTAATTTTAAGCTATTACACATACATGTACTTGCAATACATGAATCTGTTCTTTAATCCAGACCAGCTGAAGTTACATGGAAAGAGCAAATCATGGAGTGCTAACCCTGCTCCTCACCACCCAGCTCATATGTGTCATCTGCAATTACTACAGCTGCTGTGAAAGAAAAAAATACTTTGAAAGAAGAGGTGAATCCATTTTCTTTTTTTTTTTTACTCTCTGTTCCCACAACTCCTGCTCTGACCTTATTCCCTTTAGGATAGTAGCTCATGTTGTGTCAAGTTTCCAAGCTGGAGATGACAGCACAAGGCACACACCTGCATGGCTGCCCCTGGTCTGCCCTGACACCTGTCCATGGTTCCAGCAGAACACTCTCACACCATGCCCAGGGATCTGCTCCAAAATTCCCTAGCTTCAGCCTGTAACATCTAAAGGACCTCCAAAAGCTTCCCAAGTGAATAGCCAAAATGACAACTATAAACCTCAAGCTCTGACAAACAGAAATGACAGAACTGACCGAAGAGCAGAAATGCAGATTTCCCTCTGCAATTTTGAAAATTGTGAACACCAGGCAGCACAGTGAGCTTCTGGAGAGGCCATAAATGCAGAATGCACTGTACCAAGGCAAAAGCAATGCCTGGAGACACAAATTCCAGAGCAATGTGGACTATGTACAGATGACAGCAGTATAACATAACAGTATATAATGCTTATACTGCTCCTCTGGAGCTTATGAAAATACCAAATCTCAGTGCTGTGGAGTGCTGAAATACATAAGGCAGTTCAAGTGAGAGAGTTACATTTTATAATATGTCTTCTCTATCTTCTTACACAACTAAGACCATTTAATAGTTTCCAAAGTTACTGTTGCCAGACATAAGTAATAGGCAATATTCAATGAGAGAAGAAAAGGTTTCTAAGGTTGGCCAGGAACACTTACTTGAGTCATTCCCCCATTTAGGAATAAGCTATACAGGAGTACAATATCCAAGAAGAAGCATTTCTAAAGCAAAACTAGAAAAGTAGCTGAAAATAATTATCTGATGCTCTCCTTTGGGCTACATGAATTATTTTGGGTCTTCATTTGAGGGACACAGAAATACTTGAGAGAAATAAAAACCCAAAGACAAGCTCCTATTCTGAAAACCTCACTTTAAACTTTGGCATGAAAAAAAGCCAAATACAAAGTGTTTAATTAATCTGGTCAATAAACAGTCAATTAAACTTCTGAAAATCTATTTCCTCTTTCTTAATATGAGGAAGGAGGAAAAATTTATTGTCCTGACAATTGTCTGTGCATAACAGGCCAGGTGCAGCGATGGCACAAAGATGCCAAGACCTACAATGCTCTCAGGAGAGGATGGCCACAACTGTGTCACAAGAGGATGACACCTCAGCTGAAATTACATCAACCTGACAGGATTCAGCTTCACCTGTGAACATAGCTCACAATCAAAACTGCCCAAGGCACAACAGGTCCCACAATAACAGAGTGCACAACTCATACCGAGTTATACAAGGAAGGACAGATTATCCCCAATTCTATCTTGCTTGATCTACCCACATCATTTAACATTAATATGGTTTTATATCACTGCCACTTCAAAATCTGGAGAAGCTTTGTTTTTGGCCAGGCTTTACTGGACTCCATCTGAAATATAGATGTCCACTACCCATTACCACAATGGCCTGTCTGGCAATTAGGTGACAAAAGAAGTGGGTTTCTGAAACATCTTCTAATGCTGCTTTTATCAGTAAGCTACAACTAGCATCCATCACAACCATCAATACAAGACAAACATACAATCAGTAAGAGAACTGCACAGCACTTCTCTGTTAGTGGTTGTAGGGCACAGCGTAACTTTCACTTTGATGTCTCTTTCTCAGCTCTTACTTTGGTGGTATCGGTATCAAAGCACTAGAAATTACTGACTTCTATCAAATTGTGCAGGCACCCACAGTCCCTAGCACCTAAAAACCAATACTGTTATTTAGGTTAGCAACAAAGAACTGCGTACTGTGCCCCTGGGCCAGACTCCAGGGCAGCCACCACTCTCCCACTGGTTTTATAACAGCATAAACATGGGTGTGAGTCAACGGCAGCATGCAGATACTGCAAAGGGCTCCTCAAGGACCTGACCTGAAGAAGCAGCTGTCTGTGCGAATGCAGCCTATGACTTCAGGCTTTGCACCTTTATTAAGCATTTTCCAGTCATTATTCCTCCCAAATGAACATTAGCAGCAGAGGACACGTGGTGGCATCAAAATCAGTGTGACCTTTTTGTCACTTAATAACATAAAGAAAAGAAGACTTTGCATAATGAGCCATTAGAGCCATGTTTATGAATCCACCTGAAAACAACAAGTTCCTTTCCCGTCGAAGAAAGCCAAAGAAATTGTTTCAGTTAGTACTTAAGTGCTTACCTTCAAAAAGCAAATAGAATTTTGATTTCTTTTTTTACTAATGAACTATAGGTCAATTAAAATCTTATAATTACTGAATAACAAATAAAAGTGATTTTTAAATATTGGTCAAGACTTCTTTATTTTTTCCTGACACTACAATACCTGAAAAATAAAACTGAAGTTAATTTTATACAATTATTTACCCCAAGTGTTACTGAAGCACAGTATGTCTCAGTAGCAAAGTCATCAGTATGACCAGCCAAAGAGTCTTCTGAAAAGCTGTTATTTTCAAGAGAACTACCTCCTTGAACACACACAAACACTATCATGACTTATCTCAAATTAGTTTACCACATGAAATTATTCCAAAAATGTATTTTTTCATACCATATTGAAGGTATGTTTTAAAAAAAATTATAGACAAAAAAGAAGTTTGTCTTTAGCAGCAGTCTTTTTTATCTTTTTTTATCTTCTTCCTACTCTGAAAGTCATGTTGTATATGAGTCTGACAGCTAAAGCCCAATTAAATCAACTTTGAGATGGACATTTCAATAGAGGTTTCATTGCTAGTCCAGCAGGAAATAGTTTTAGAAACAAAGAAACAGAACAGCTAACAATCACATACAAAAGTACTCGCTCATAAATCCATTTCTAAGCGCTAGCAAACCCAATTCAGAAATATCCATGCTAATTATTAGTTATTGTACTGGCAACATATTAATGAGCCAGAAAAAACTCCAAATATGAGCCATTCCTGGAGACTCAAAATAACCGCGGATCACCTACCTACCTACAGTGTAACCCAGTGCTCATTTCTGGTTGGCCATTCACCTAGGAAAGGATTTCTTCCACAGATGAATTATCAGCACTGGACATTCAATGCCAGTTCATAGCCCTTGCTCTCACCAAGTTCAACTTCATGAACTGTTTTCTGTCGTCTGAAGTAAATAAGTTGAGAAGTGTTTTTGTACTGATGGAGCAGAATGGAAAATGGGCGGATCTTGATAAATCAGGTCACTGGTGTATCATCTTCCACACTGTATGGGCAAGTATTGCTGGGAAGACTTTGCCACTATGACCACACATAAAAACACCAATGCTTCAAACTAAAGTTTGCTGTTAAGATACTTTCAGCAAAAAAGAATAATTGCCATTCTTAACAATGCTAATACTTCCTCTATTGTCACAAACAACAGTGGCTTTTATCTAGTCTAAGAATGAGATGCTTATTTTCTTTTAAAGAAGCAAAAATAACTGCAAATGCATTAAGACATACTTTCTGTGCAGCTGTAATGACAGGAAAACATTTTCATACATTAGCTGATGTGTTCATTGAAAAAAGCAGATGCAAGTCCCCCTTGAATAGCATTACATCACATTTCCACTCAGAAAGGGATTTTTGTAAGCCTGGGTTCAACAGCTGACACAGCAGCTCAAAAATTTGGGTGCTGCCTTATTATTACAGGTTCTATTATAGTCACTGTAATCAAAGAACTGACAGCATTTTCTTTATGAACTCTTATTCAGGGGTTAACAACTGAGCTGTAAAATTTGCTTTGGGATGGAATTTTGCATCTACCACAGAATCACTAGGTTAGAAGAGACCTTCAAGATCATCGAGTCCAACCCAGCTCTTACACCTCAACTAAACCATGGCACTGATTGCTACACCCAATCTTTTTTTAAACACATCCAGGGATGGTGACTGTACCACCTCCCCGGGCAGACAATTCCAGTACGTTATCACTCTGTCACATCTTTTTCCTAATATCCAACCTATATTTCCCTTGATGAGACTTAAGACTTTGTCCTCTTGTCCTGTCAGTAGGTATGAATGCCTTTTTCATTGCATGGAGAAAAAGGGTCTGGGTTTTTTCTACTTTTCTCTGAATACAAACAATTATAATGCATAGAAACATCTAAAAGCATTCTGAAATACAATGCCTATAAGAACAGAGAAGCCCTTCCAGAGATTTTTAAGAAAATGATTCCATAAAAATGTCATATTTTGGTTCTGCAGACATAAGACAGACATGAAGTTTCTGAGATATGGAGTCCAGCCAGTGGACTCACTTGTGTCTTAGGGCAGATAATGTCTCTGTGCTTCACCTTCTGTGTCTCTGGGAGGAGAACAATAGGTGTAATGATCTGCACATGAAATGCTCTCACTGAAACCTCAGGAACACACTGTGTAGCTGACATGTCATTTTTAATATAATATATGACTGCTGACCCTTGCACATCTCCAGACTTTATATTCTTCCTTCACATGAATCCACACAGATCCTGTGCATGAGACAAGGCAGGCCACCTACTGATGCCAGCTTCATAAATACACTTGTCACAGAGTTTCAATATCTTGACTAGACCTGAATGTTGAAGGCTTAATTGCAGGAGTCTAGAGAGCTTAAGTAAGATATACTTACCCACTTAACTCTACACAGAAATTTTTTCTAAGCTATATAATATATATAATCAGTCATGAAAAAATGTGAATGAAGCTTTAGCTTACTCCAAGATTTCAAAACATTATCGCTGGTACACCTTTTGCCATCCTCCTCCATATACCTCATCAGATATCTTTGTTATAAAAACTCATCTTTTAAAACTCCAAAGAACCTCTTAAAAGCAGAATCTCTCATATATGTAAGTTAAATCAACAACAGAAGAGCTCTTGGAAGTGGTACCATTAGAAGAACTGCCCTACTTTCAAAACTCTGAACAAATGAACTCTACTAGGCATAGGTGTCTCCCTTTCCTGGGGATTTTTAAACAGAAGGATTCACATCAAAAGACCTGAAGTCTGATGCTGCAAGTCATGCCATCAATAGAATTTCAAAGCAGTTTGCAAACAGAGATATTGCAGTTATCAGTCTCTTCAACATTGTATTTTCTCTGCTTGACTTGATTCACAGTCATTGAGGATTGTGGTATCACTATCCACAGCATAATACTGACCAGAATAAAGTACTGCTAGAGCTGTACAGGGAAAATGAGCTTTAGGCTTTAATCCTCTGAAACTACGTTCACAATCATTATTACTTCCAAAGCTACTTCTCCAAGACTATAATAGTACCCTTAAAAACATTAAAAAGCTGCTCTGTAAGTACTTAAGGCATGAGCTAAATTACAGCAGAAATCAGAACAAGTGAAACAGCTGAAATTAACATTTCATTGTACCAGTACCACTTATAATGTATACATGTTCTCTCTCTTTAGATATAAAAATACAGTATGCGTTTTTAACAGTATCCATTTTAACTTCAGAAAACATTAGAAATTGCCATTGTACTACTAGAATTACATTCTTCCTTCAAATAAACCCAAATAAGAAAAAAAAAAAATGGCCTTGTTTTCCTGCAGGTATGTGGCACCAACACAATCTCAAACCACCAACAAAATTTCTTGCTGACATCATTAGTGTCTGTCTCTCTCCACCTGCTTTAATGCTGTTAGCTTACACAATTTACCCAACACTAGAGTTCATATTCCAATCAAACAAGATGACCCAGCAACTGGAAAGTCACAAAGAGCCTCCAAGGAAAACTTACCAACAAAACACACCTAGAAATAACTGTGCAAGGTCAGACGAGTACATTTTATCACAGTTTTAAAGAATGTTTCAGGAAGAGAAATTAAAAACGTAAAAGAAATAAACAAAAACCCACCAAAAAAATACCCCAACAACCCAGAACAAACACATTTTAAAAAAAACCCCACCACAACCTTCAAAAAAGCCCCAAAACCAACAAAACCACAACACTCAAACCTCAAAGAGTTGTTTTAGAAATACACTCTAAAATCCTCATCCATTTCAAGACGTCTCAGAATTTTTTCATACACATATTATGGTGGTTTGTCCATGTTCTCCACGCCACACACACGGTAACATTAAAGAAGGATAAACAGAAATAAAGGATACAAGGTTTTTCATTGATAGTCAAACATCAAAACCCGTAAACATTATAATTTTTAGAATAAAATTTGTTCAGTATTGAAAGTAAGTTAAAAAGAGTATGTGTATGTGTCCACATGAATCTCCAAATAAATTTACTCCTTGTACACCAAAGCACATGAAAACCTCCAGTTTTCAGTATCTTCTTTCTTCTAAAAACTGGTAAGGGTTTGTTGAATCTTATTGAGAGAGCTCAAAGTTCAGACAGCTCATTTAGTCTGTTATATACCTCACTACCAAATTACAGCTGCAGTTGGAATGAAGGAATGAGTCAATATGTGCTGCTTTGCCTTTCCCATAAGCAAATAAGGTAAGAGGTTTATATCTTCCCAAAATCAATATTTGTAAAGAAAATCCATACCAGCAAAGAAAGTTAATACCGTGTTGATTTAACCAGGTGAAAATTTACTACATCTTCATTTTTTGCCTAAAAGAAAATAAACCAATTATTTGCAGAATGACTTATCTGTAACTGGCATTAGTCAGCTGCTAAATTTTGTACACTGCTTCACTCTCTCTTAGTAAATATACAGATGTGTAAACTGCACACTTCTGCAAATGGTAGCTACTCAACTGTCCCAAAGAAGCCAAGTTTGTATAGCAAAATCTATTATACCTCAAATAAGAAAGGAGCAAAGCTCCTCAAGTTCTACTTCAAAAATAGTAATAGTAATCCAATAATAGTAAAATAGTAATAGTAAATAGAGTCATATGATACTCATTCAAGTTTAAAATTCTTATGAAACAAGAAAATAACTTTTGAACTACAAAGCCTTACCTCTTAAGCAGTCTGTTGGTCACAGGATTTACTACAAAATTCAGCAGTATAGGATAGTATACGAAGAAGCAAATTAATTAGAATCTAAACAATAGTCACAGAAAAAAGTTCCTAGAATTAGTTTTAAATTTAAATATAATTTTAAATATACAAGTAAATGAAGAAGCAAGGCATGGAAAATTATGCAACTGCATTTCTGCTTCACACACTTAATTTCTTAGAGGGTTTTTTACAATGAAAGACAGCATTTCTCAAACAAGATCCACCAGCATTGTTCTCCTTATGGCCACCCCAAGGCAAACAGGCTAAGAACTGTTCATGCAGGTTTCAGCTCCAGACATTCAAAGGTGCTTCTGGATGGTGCCAGATAGGTTTGCAGAAATTGAAGGGTAAGCATCAGAAGCACAGTCATCAGTCACATGTCAGCAGGAAAAAAACCAGCAGAGTTAGCAAGAAAGGTTGTAGCTAAGAATCCTACAAGAACCCTGAGGAAAAGAAGAGGACTAGGAAAAAGATAATGGAAAATAAATTTTGTAGATTAAACTGAGCTTACAAAGAGGAGAGTGAGGAATATCAGAAGAGACAAAGACTATGAGATTTGAGAGACTGAAAAAAAAAAACCCTTACTGCTAAGAGAATTGCAGAGGCAGAATTTTGGTTTCCTCTTTCTATTTTTGGAAGCTCAGCTATCTTCAGTCTGCCTCATTTCAGCTGTCTGTGCACAGACCCCAGGACATACATGGAGTTTGCACTAATTTAACTGAACACTGCACTTCTACATCTTGGCAGATTAGACCGAAGAAATGAAGCCTGATTCATTTTCTAAATGGCACAGTAATTTGATCAATTTTAGGGACATGAAAGGCATTAGTAAAACTGCATTAAAACATTTTTAAAACAGCGTACACCCTTACACCATAATTCCATGTCATCCACCTCCTCCTTGTTCACTTGCTGCATACACCCATTCCTTCCCCTTCATCCCAAACCCATATTCTTGCAGCCCAATCATTTTAATTAGTCTTTCATTCCTATGCCCTTTAATTCCATATTCTTTGTGGTCTTCTGGGCACAATTTTTAAACCAACAACTGCATTGCTGTGGAGGTTGTAATCCTTAAAAGTAAAAACAGATCAATATTCCTTTTTTAAAAACTTGTCCACTGCCTCACAGGGAAAACAGGAAGAACTGCTCACCTCACAGATTTTCCACCTTCTTCAACACCAATAAAAATACACCCATGGTCTGTGATGAGCTTCCTACCCCCTCTCCTGCTTTTCCCTCGTGGATGCAGTCATCCTGCAGGTGTAACCGATCAGGTAACCAAAGGAGGCAGGCAGGCAGAGAGGTGTTAGGATGGGGTAAAGGACCAGCTGGCCCTTGGTAAGGTTACAACTGCCTCACATGAACAAGAATCCAATCCAGCTGCCAGGGACAGAGAAAATCAGGACCAACATTTCCCTCTCTGCATGATTCCAAGCAGAGGTGAACCAAGGACTGCTCACCAGGCAGTGTCTCACTGACAGAGTGTCATGATCCTGGGAGCCTCTGCAGCAGGCTCTCCTGTCAAACCAATTCCATTCTGTATCAAACACAAACACCCACTCAGCAGGAGCAAAGAAAGCTGTCCCACTCTAGTGAGTGATCCCAGAATCACCTATATCACAAAAGTCAAATCAGGACACCTGAGAAAGGACTGTTGATACTTTTTCTTTTTTCCTGCAAACCCCAGGAACATTAAATCTTTTTTTTCTACTCAAATGTGATCAAGAATCATAATAAAATATTGATTTTTCTGTCTTAATAAAACAATTTTTCCTGGTTCAGTTTAGTCTGCCATATAACAAAGCAATAATCCTTGACTAGCTATTTTTTTCACTTATTTTATAATTCAGCCTCCAAATTAAACATCAAACAGATTTCATATGTCAGCTTTTTAGTACTCAGTACAACTTCTACAGCTTTCAAGGATTAAGACACCTAGAAATTAAAGATCAATAACTGATCACAGGTGAAAGACCCACCTGTGTAACAGCCCATTAGACCTTTTTTTTATTTGACTTATGCATTTTTGAAAGAAGGGCATTCTATAATAAATGAAAAGAGAACTGGCAGACATACAATGATGCAAGAAGCTAAAGAAGTATAAGCAATATTACTGCACCAATAACAGAAAACAGTCCACTTCATTCTTAAAACCTACCAGTCCTCTTATCCAATCTTTAAAATACAAATGCTCATTTTACAATACACAAGCACTGTCAACATTCATAAAAACACACTCATTACATTCTAAACATGTGTACTAAGTGCAGTCTTAACTGCACTGAACTGAACATTAAACTGAAAACAGCATTGCTATGATACAGGCTGGGATAAAGCTCCCTTGTTTTCTAAAAGGGAGCAATAATCTGAAAATTAAGTGGAAAGGGTCATATGATGTTTTTACACACAATTAGACTCTTAAGTCAACAGACTCCAATATGCAGAATGATAAGTGTTCATTTAACAGAAATGGTAACCTTAAATTAGACACATGCACATAGATTGATACTGAGATAAGCAAAAATGTGCTTACTGTACACATATTAACCAAACATAAAACAACCTCACTCTTTTCCACTTCTCAGTACTAAGTATCACTGTACATGTAACTGTGAAATTGGTCTAATGAATAATGGCATTAAAGTAAGTTAAATCAACAGAAGAGTCTGGCACCAGGAGAGTTTCAACATATATATATATATACACACCTGTACATATCTATATCTATATATATACACATGTACAAAGGTACCTTCCTACCCTTCCTAAATAAAGGTGGTGTCAAAATACACCTTTACACTAATCTAGCAGACCTTGCACTGACAACAAATCATGAAAATTGGATTGACAGATCAGAACTGCTATATCATTTTTTAAGTCTTCAAATTGATCATGGTGCAACTGTACTCCCACTACAAGGTTCCTAAGGCAACGAACATGCAAAGATCTGGCTGGGAGACAGGATGGACCTCACACTCATCAGCTACATCATCCTGCCAAAATGAGGAGACACATATTAGCTAACATATAGAATATAACCAGAAAACTACTTCAGAAAGATCCCACTCCTGACTAAAGTGTTATGATTTTGAGATCTGCTCTCTAGAATCATGCTGAGATTTCTCCCAATTCAGGAATTACTGTATTTCCAAATATCTAACTCTTTTTATCCTTAAGAGATTTTGTTTGCTGAATTTACATGGCAGCTGCAGCTTTCAGTTACAATAAAACTGCATGTAGCAGGAGCATAAATCACCTCCTTCCTAGATATATTCACAAAAGCTGGAAACTAAGATTTTTTTCATACACCAATGAACAGGAAATACATATTGTTAAGTGTATCACTTGAATCTATTAGAAAAGAAGTCACTTTACTGCTCGCTTTAGTGATTAATGTAAGAATCATTCATGTGCTGAAAAAATGATGTTAAGAGTTTTGCCTATCCATTTGTGCAATCTTTTACATGTTTTCCAAAAGCTATTTTTCCTCATTCCTTGTACCATTGATGCATTCAGGAACATGCTTTCTGAGTTTTAATTTGGAATCTCTAATAAGGTCGAAACAAGAGACTCCAACTATCATTTATCAATTAACATTAATAATAGAAAATCATAATGCAGCTGTGTTTCAGAGAGAAAGCATTTGCATGGATGAGACAAGAGGTAGCAATTTCAATTAAAAAAAAAATCATAAGCACTACCACCAAGCTTAATGCACATTCTGAGAATTTAATCAGAGTGATCTCAACATGCAGTAAGTCTGAACTACTGAACTGTAATTAGCAAAACCCTTTTCAAATGTGTACAGACAGAAAAAGATACAGAACACATACCAGATTTAAGATGGACAGCACAGCTGTGCTTTGCAAAGTACTACATTAACTGAAAAAATATAAGAGTTAGCTCAAGGACTTGTTCACCAAGTGTTAAATTCATTTTACAAAACTTCACTGAGTTGTGGGAAGAATCCTTAAACTAAGCAACAGGAATTCTACCTGTCAGCAATGCACTGGCCACACAGAACAGTCCTGCACTTGGCAATGCCCTAGAACAAAAAAGCACAAGTCAGACAAGCCCTTAGGTGTTGAAAAAGAAAATTCCCATGGAGCCTTACATTCCTCTGCTGTAATTCTTCATACAAGGCCATCTAAGGGAAGGGGTGTAAAGACCAACACTTAGAAGTGCAGTCCAGTCTGAACTGCAGAGGGACTCAGCAACATCTGGGGCAGGAGGTGCAACCTGCATCCTAAGCAATTCAAGTTGGCTGTTGCACCAGCACATTCGGCAGCAGCTGGAAATTGCTCCTGGCTGTCACACTGCAGTCTGGACATGCTGCTTTTCAACAACACAGCTCCCCATCCTAAAAGTGTGTGCCCCAGCAATATTCAGAAAGTAAAAGGACAGTAATTGCAGTTCTAATCTAGCACTACAAATTTCATCTTTGTTTTCAATATTGAAAGAAATGCATTAATAATTTTTCTTTATTTTTCTCCTTTTTAGTTACTTCCTTTCTAAAAGTAAAAACAAAACACACCATTTATTTTGCTTTTAGTTTGCTTTCAAACCTGTCAAATCACCCCACAAATAGCTGAGGGACACTTCAACCCATCCTCCCACTGCAAATAGGCTCTGGCTTCCTCTCCCACTCAGCTGCATCTCACTGAACCATCACCCTTTCCTTCAGGGATGGGTGCAGTTAGAGCACAGAATAAATCAAATTACAGAATTTAAGCATTGAAATCTAATCAGACATAAGCAGACTGATTTCTCAACAAGCTTAATTATGATGCTGCTATGATGAAGAACAGCTACACAATGAATGCTAAGGCCTGGGACAAAAACAATTGCAGGAATATCCTTCTGTGGCAGCGTGGACATCTGAGGAATTTAGGTCATTCTAAACAGGGCTGCAACACGTAATAATGTCCAATAGCCAAGAATGGCAGAACACTGTCTTGTTATACTTTTGCACAGTTTAATTTTGCAACATGTCTCAAATGGTTTATTCACCCTGATCCTCTAGGGGTTGACTTAAGTAAGGCTTTGTCAAAAGCACTAACCATCAATACTCTTTGCTTCTAATTTGCTACCCTTATAGAAAGGATCCTGCTCCATCTTAACCCAGTGACAAAGAAAGGCTTTGTAATAAATAATACTACTGTTATAATAATAATGTTCAGCATAGTGCACACTATAGCTGAAAAGGTGATCATTATTTCTCCAACTTCAAGCCCAAGAAAAGCTCAGTTTTCTCTTTGGCCCCAGAGAATGCCCAAATATATACAAAACTATACACTAATATATGGGTAGATCCCATTCTATCCAGGAAACACCTGTGTACATGTAAGGGAACTCTACCATTTCCTCAGAGTTTCAAACAAATTATTCCTTCCTTCCTTTCAGAATGAGTGGCTAAAATTTGTTCTCCTGTGAGATGAGTAAAGGCTAACATTTTAACCTTTACATGTTTCCTAATTTTTGCAGGAAGCTTTCACACTGCTCTCACCATGTCCTTCCTGTAACCAGAATGCTGCACAAATTCCTTTCTTCCCTTTCACATGTGTTCTGCGAGCTATTCTATGCTGCTTTGCTAAGAGAACAACTCTGCACACAGGAAGGCTGCCCTGTCACCACAAACAGCATTCCAGGTACAATAACTGTGCAACCAGCACCAGCCAAACCTAGGACACACACATCCTCCCACTTCTCAAGCATCATAATCTGAATCACTGTCAAATCTTATGCTACATTCACCTTGCACCCTCAATAGTACTCTGACTAGTTCCAAGGAGGAGGAAGGAGAAGACTTCACAAATTTTCACACTTCACTTCCTACTTAGGCCAGTGTCTGCTCATGCTACCTCAAGAGAACACTATGGATCTCCTTAAACGCAGTGTTAAAAACAAATGTATGAGACTTTGTGATAATTATTACATGCCTTCTATCTTTTAGGGATGAACACAGCACAAATTTCCACCTTCCAAGTCTGATTTTGTGCCTTATTTCTTGTGCTTCCTCTGTGGGAAGAAACTGCAGGACTGTCTCTAGAATTTCCACTCCCAGAATTTAAAGGAAAGAAATATATATTGTATAATGCTAGATATCATTTCATAGAAAAAGTGTATTTCTGGAAAGCTTTTAGGGAAATTAATTCCTCTATAGCCTCTAATTTTAAGCTGTCCATAGCATTCATTTCTGTATCTTGCAACAGTAACTTCCACTAATCAAAATAGATAAACTGGTTTATTACATGATACCAGTTAGTTTTGTGCTCCAGAAAAATCAGTTCTCTAGAGAAAAAGAGGCACCACAAAGAAAAGCAACATTTTCTTACATATATTCTAAAATACAACTCCCTCCTTCTCAACCTTCCACTTCACTTTGGTAAGAGTTGCATTTGACAATTATGTGCTGGCTCTGGGTCTAAAGCACAAATGAAGGCTATTTTTTGAAGACCATTTGCCAGAGAAAGTAGGGGAAAAGAACCTGCTCTTGTCAGAGCTTCAGCTCCCCTTGGCACATCCTGAGAATAGTAGGAAGATGGCACAAGAAAGGTCTGTGTCAAACAGATTTCTGGAAGTTTTTATCACATTACTGTTAAAAGAAAGGCAAAAACAGGCTCCAGAATTGCAGGAAAACATCCTGAGGATACATCTTTGTTTTCCTGTTCTATTGCTACTAGCACAAGCAATAACAAGTTTTAATAAAACTTCTAAAACTTCTCTACAGCTTTACTGAACCTCTAAGGATAATCAGTTTATTTACTGTTTATAGCTACACTAACTGGTTGGAATACATTTTTTCACACTGCTTTCAATAAATTAGAAGAACAAAACCAAAACAAGGCCAATTCCAAGTCCTATAACCATCTCTTAAATGCATTGCACTTTTTTTTTGCCATGTCCTTCTCCCCCTTTTTTTTTAACTCTAAATCTATGCAAGGTTTGCATTACAAGGTAAGATTCTTGTAACTTTTTCTTTTGGCATGTTCAATCTTACTTACAAGCTCCTTTTTTGAGCTGTAAGAAGACATAAATTTATTATACATTAAGCTATTTGCCTCTGAACAGGGAATACAGAAGATCAGTTGCCATAACACTGAAATAAGGCCCACAAATGCCCCTAAAAATATATATAAATTAAAACTAGTGTTTTCAACAGCAAATGAACAACACTCCACCTCAGACTCTTTCTTTGTATAGAAAAGCTGCATCTATTGTGACAGTGCCTTGAATTTTAGCATTCAGCTTATTCTTAGGGAGGGTTAATAGCCCGATGACTAAAATGCCTGTCACAAAGGCATTTTTTGTCAAGCTGGAAACTGAGTCAGTTGAACTCCACCAAAGAATGGCAGGAACTGGAGGATCCTGCTTTCAAACAAACACTTTTCATTGTGTCAAGAAATTTCAGTGAAATAAACATTAGAGTGATGTTTGAGAAGCCTGGTGCTCCCACCAACTGGCTATAAAATTTGTGTCATTAGCTACATTCCATCAACCCCCACACCTCCCTGTGTTGTACCAAAACACAACTGACATCCCTTGATGCAAATGCTTCTTGAGGGGGAAAGAATCCTGCAAAGGAATGGGTTTGGAGTTACAGGGAACGAACAGAACATTTAGCAGAAGCTGGGCTCTGCAGGAGGAATATTTTAACAGCTCCCATGCTAGTAGTGCCTCTCCTTTCAAAGGTAGGACCTGAGCTTTCTCTCCCTGCAGTGCTGAAACACAATACAGCTAAACAGCAAAGCCTGCAGCTCATTTTTATTGATTCTGCACCGTTTCACCATTGCATCTCTGTGTTCAGACTGCATGCTAAATACAGATTTGATATAACATGTACATCTTTGTGATTGATTGGGAGCACTGAACAGAAATCTAGAAGGTCACAACATGACATTCAGTTTTCACTCATTTTCTTGAGAAGCTGAAAAAGAAAACACTGAAGAAAAGGCAACTTAATTTAATAGACACAGCTTTAAACTAAATGAATATGAGGGAAAAAAACCTCAGAAATAATTCCAGTAAGGGGATTACAAATCACTTTGAATTGCATTTTAAATTCTCTCAATCTCAACAGTGGCTACATATGCTCACAGATGTGATCTGATACGCCACTTCAAGCAGGGGACAGATGCCCTCAGGGTACAAACATTCACACTGAGTATAATTCAGGCTTTATCAGAATCTAGCTATTGCTCTGGTCCTGCACTGCATAGAGAATGTGCTTGTAGAGATTGGACTCATCTCACTGCCTGTCTCTCTGCGGTACAGTTCAGAGGATTTACACAGCATACTCACAGAGGAGAAAAGGATTAAAAAACTTCCATAAGAGAGCCAACACTTGTTCAACAGCTTGTAAAAATGTGTTGAACTCAAGACATAGCACCATGATATGATCATCCAATTAGATGTAATTAATTCTGCTAATCATCAACTTCATAGGCAAGCAGTATCTCTACCAAAGAATAGTCATAGTCAACCGGGCACTCCAAAGTCTTATTGACAGCTAATCTATAATACAAGAAAATATTATGTGTTCTTATAAATTGTGACAATCTTAATAAAAAAAACAAAGTTCACTTGAAAAAAGACACTAGTTTTCAAAACTCTGATCTTCAAACTACAAGCAATAAAAAAGCTTGTACTCTTTTCATCCTCCCTGCTTTTTGCTTTTAGAGTTGCCACAGACAGAATCAACTGAGAAACTTGAGCGATTTTCCAATTCATTTTCACTTGTGATTTTTTAAAAATATTTTTTTAAATTCACATATGTAATATTTCCAAGAAAATACACCTTTATTGACTGTAATGAGATGCACATACAACAGTTTGACTTTTACCCTTGAAAACAGAAGTGTATGTGGATGACTAAGCATGACAGATTATAATTAGCCCTGTCGTTCCCTGTTCTGTCTTCAGAGACTGGCACAAGATAGGAAGCAGTCTGTGTGATTGAATCTTATATGGACTGACTACATTCACAAATAATGAACAGAAAAGAATATTCCACATGTGGGATAAAATTTTCCACTTAAACATTCTCTAAGTAATGAGTTTTGAAGTCAAAATGTCATTATTTGCAGAAAATACCTCTTCCCAAGAAAATACTAGTGTCT
This sequence comes from Passer domesticus, assembly GCF_036417665.1. Lineage (NCBI taxonomy): Eukaryota > Metazoa > Chordata > Aves > Passeriformes > Passeridae > Passer > Passer domesticus. The sequence continues at coordinate 31,474,779 of NC_087477.1, read as the reverse complement.
TAAACCTGAAGAGAGAGAGATGACTGCTAGACTGCCATCACACCTATTAAAACAACTGGTTTTCATTTTAATCTAAAGTAATTTAATTTCAAGTAACAGATGAAAATATCCATAGAACATTTTGTCAAAAGAAATAGAGATTCCATCAAAACATTCTGCAAAAAGACACCACTGCAACCCAAACTTGTACCCCGTTTCACATTTCCACGTAACACACGGTGCTATCAAGTCATTTTAAAAACCCCATGGTATTGTGACCTTTTAACAGCTGCTGTTATGACTGTGTGGGAAGCAGTGCACAGGAGACACAGCAGCTGGAGCTGAACCTGAAATGGAGCCAAGCAAAGGCTGTGCTGAGCTCTCAGGGGTGCTGCTGCCTCCCTGAGCACTGAGGACAGGTAAGCCCCACTCCCACTGCAGGGCTCTCCCATCAGCTCTGAGGATGCTACAAGTCACTGCCATGCTGCACTCCAAGCTCTCAGGCCATTTTCCACTGTCATGCACCTCATTTTTTTGGTGTCAAGTTAGTTAATAGACTGGAAGGATGCAAAGAATAATGTCATAGCCTGTGCAGTCTGTAATTAACCCAATCTTCTAAGTCAGACAGTAGCTTTCTTCGTTTGAATTCCCTAAATTTTCAGACCTGTGCTTCTGACAATGGAAGAGCTCTTAAATTGTCACTGAGATATTGTATTTTTAGCTCGAGATATAGGTATGTATTATTCTCCAAAGGGATGAAGCCTTGCAAGTCCACTGCATTCACTAGTTTAGCATCATATAAATTATTCTGAGACTATTTTATTTATGCGTCCCTCTACTGTAAACCCAAATATTCCCAGTAAAGAGTTATAGTTCATTAAAATATTCTTCTGGTTTATGTCCTTTCTGACAAGCCAGACTTGTCAACTGAATGTAGCACTCTCAGATTTATATGTTTGATTTTATTTTCATTATGGGATTATAAAGCAATACGCATACATATTTCAAACCAACAACACCATTCTAAACTTTTTCACATTTAATACTGTTCTCTAATGTCAGCCAAAGTGTCTTTGGCCATTCTGCTGCTCACCATGGCACATTTATTTTGCATGAAAACACCCTGTTTAATCAAGAGCACTAAGAATAAGCTACTGCAAGAGATAGGAACAACAGATAGTATAAACACCATCAACTTGGGACTAATTTTGAACATTTCTTATTTCATATGAAAATCACTGAAGCAAGAAGGTCCAAGAACGTATTTTTTGCATTTCAGTTTTTATTTCAGCTGAGTGAGAAACTCATTTCTCACACCAAAGGAACTGAATCAAGATGCAAATATTCATAAATTGAGCAACTTTATGACCTCACTGCAGCAACCTTTGGGCTCCTTTCCCAGGCTTGGCTAACTGAATATTGCCTCCCTCATTCCCATGGCCTCCTATCACGATGGCTCCAAGTCCCTAGGACTAGGAACTTGCTGCTTGTACTTTAAGGAACATAGATGTGAGATAAGTCACCTTGTTGCTAAGCATCTGCTAAAAAATTATTTTTCTGATTTTAATTTTGAAAACAAACAAACAACAGGGGGGGAACCACAACAAAAAAAACCAAACCAAACACCAGACCAAGTCCCCTTTGAACTGAAAATTACAGAAAGTCAGAAAAACAGATTATGGTAGGTAGAGATGGGATTCCTTGAGGAAGTGAACTGCTGATCCTGATCCAACAAAGCACTTTGCCAATGATTAACTTCAAGTACACAAAGTGATCCCACGCAGCTCTCACCAAGCCACTAAAAAATCTGTTAAACTGTCAGCCACAGGGAAAGCCTGACTGCTCACAATTACTCCTGCAATTGTGTGCCAGTTCTGCAGGTCAGTGATGGGAGATCCAAAAGCAGTATATTGCAATTGTTGCCATTTTAATGTATTAGCAAGACACATAACTCCACACACAGTGAAGTTTTACTCAGTCAGCTAATTACTTTAATATAGACCTTCAAGCATATGTATAATACTTTAAAAAGTATCTCTGACTGTAACTCCTCCTCTTTTGTGCAACATCCAAAACTGAAATGCACATGCCCCAGAGAGCATTAAGACTATTTTTGCAGAGATATAATCACACATTGATTACAATTGACTAAGTTCTTTTTGTCCCCTATTGTTGTAATAAGTATTTCCAATCATGTACCACAATATTTTATTATCCCATCTTGAATGAGATGTTTAAAAGTATCTGGAGTTTGTTACTTTCCAAGACAATATATAACACATTTTGAAAGAATCACTTCATAGTAATTGCAATATGTACTCATTATCACCAATCTCTTATGGAAAAGTTTGTCTAAAATGTATAGGAATAATACCAAATTTCAGGTGTTTTTCCACCATGTAATGCAAATATTAATGAAGTTGGATAGAGGAGTTCCACCATACCTGACATGAGAGATTATACAATGATTTTAGCTTCCCTGAGTTTCCTCTGTGAAGAACAGTGGGCTCTATAAGGAAACAAATCAAGGAAGTAATCCAATTTAGATATTCTGAATTGCTTTACAGAGAAGTCTCTCAGTGTCCACTGACTACAGAGGAAGAACAGACTTCTAATATAAGAATCTCAGTTTTGTGGCTGAAGTTAGAAGATGTGAATGCTTCTTCCCTTCAAAAATGCACATCTTGAAAATCAAAGCACATTCTGAAATACAACTATTTACTGCTTGATGGGTAAAGCTGAAGACACATCCTGAAAATACAAATCCCTATATCGCATCTCACTTTCCTTGAAGAAAAAACAACTGTTGTAGCATCCCCACTGATATCAGTGCTAACAGGACCTGTGGCAATTGCCGGTACACAGTTCTGCTCTGTACCACTGTAATAACCCATAGGACCAGTTCACTCACTGGCTTGTAAGCCAAGACAGCAGCTGTCACATAAAACCCTGCCTTCTTCTCCAAGCAGGTAACCACGGTAAGATTTATACCATCTACACTCATCTCTCACTACTACCATCAGCAGAAATGCCATTCTCACCTGTTCCTCACGTCACACCAACAGAACATGCAGCAGAAATTACAAGAAGCCCCCTCTTCTCCACAGACTTTCTGTCTCAAGTTATTTGATTTTAGCTCAATAAAGCTATAACCCCACCAGCAATCTCACTGCCACTGCTGTCCTGGCTGTGATAACACTGTCATCAACCACAGCCCCAGAGAGGTGCAAGCTCAGAGCCTGTATTTACTGACACGGGAGATTAGGAAGGGTTATGGAGAAGACATCACCTCCAGGAGGTTGTTCAACTAATGTCAAATTATTTATTATCTACAATGCAATGCTATGCAGACATTACCTAAGAAATCCTACAAATGTGGCCCACCATATTTTGAGGGTAGCAGAAAATACTCCAAAGTTTTCCTGATGCATGTTGGAGGATTAAACCCAGCAAATAAACCTGTTTGTCCATATTAAGCTTAGCTGGCATTAAGCTAACCATCTGGTTTTAATCAATAGGAAAAATTAAAACACAGTCTAAAATGCAAAAAATTTTGCAAAAGCAATTAAATAGAGTCCATTGCATAAAAGTTGGAAATTTTTGCCCACACAAAGTATTTCCAGTAAGGTTTTTAAAATTAAACATTGCTATTGCCAAAACATTTGAATTAACAACTTCAGAAATACAAGGAAATAGCATTCCTCGGTAGAAAACTGTAAGGCTTCCATTCCAGGGCTGTTTCTGTGTTAACGACACACAATGAACTGCACGCCAATTTGCAAGCAACAATTTCACGTGAATTTTTTGGTTTTTAAAGAAAAATGTAACAACATTGGTGTCTTACTTTTCTTTCACTTGAAGCACAAGCTAACCACGATTTTTCAAACCCATGTTCATGCTGTAACTTGCATGTTGACTCTGAGCTAGCAATTGATGGAGTTTTTACCAGATGTACCCATTTCAAAAAGCCAGTTGTTTGTCCACAAGTGGTAATTCCTGTATGCTAAATTCACATATCATACGAACTGCAAGGTAGGCAGTCTTTCTTCCTGGCAATGAATTCTAAACAGCATTACAGGTTTTACTGTTCAAACACTAGGCTGCTTTTAAGTGAAGCAACAAGGCAGGCATTTTAACCTCTGGTCAGGTTAGAAGAGATGAGAACCTTCTAGCCCATGTGCTACCAATGTAATTTCCAAGGGAAAATTCACATGGGAAGCTTAGTAACCATCCTCACCAAATTCTAAATTAACTGCTGATAGGCTTCTCCTGCACAAGTCTTCACCTAAGACACTGGACTTACTCTTCTTTATGGAAGAAGATTTGGCACAAACAAAGAATGCCATCACCCACTGCAATAATTAACAGAACTTCTACTTCGTATTTTTCCAACATTAACATCATAGCTACAATAGCAAAAGATGCATGCTTAGAAGTTGCACCTTCACAAATAGATAAATACACCTGACTTTTGCTCTTTCCAAAGCTACGCTATACTTTAGTTAGAGGAACTTCACTATTCCTGGATGAGTCAGTTTCTCCCTGAGGAGACAGAAGGAGCACCAGATACTTTTCAATTTTTAAAGCAGTTTTTTAAATCATTATTTCTAACTAGTTCTCACTAATTAAAGAGAATAAAAGTGCAAATATTTATAGTATCAAAGGATTGGTGTTTAGCAATGCAGTCACACTCAAAATCAAGCTTTGCTTCTGTCCCTTATGCTTCTAATCTAAGCAATCAGATTTAAAAGGTCTCTGCAATTTCACAGACTTAGGTAAAAACCCTTGCTGAAATGCTGATTTCTGTGCATTGTTACTGACATTTCACATTGGCACCACACAAACTACACACTCTGAGAGATCAATCACAGCTATATGAGAAGTCATTTACTGTGTCCCATAACAGACCGCCAGACCAATTTCAGAACGTGAGAATTACAGTAACCACCAGCATGAAAAAGGAGTTAGATACTCAATTAGATGAGGGAATTGTTTTTTGCTCTGCAGCTTAAGGTTGAAAAGGGGGGAGGGAATCCCTGTTACTGGCAAGCTTAAGACATCTGCACATCCCCAGCTCTTTTTTTCTGTGTCTACAGGATTAAAAAAAAGTGGAAAGGGGGTGGAAACCCTAAGTACCTCTGCAATCCTCTAAGTAGGCTTCTATAAAATGAAATAAAAACCCTATGCATTTGTTTTTCATTTATCCATTAAATATGGACAACATTAAAGCTTATCTTACTCACACACCAAGTCTCCTTGAAGTATCTGTTGATCAGGACAGTGAGTAATGTTAGGTAACCCTGTAGCCCCAATGCACCAAATGATTAAGACAGATGTGCTGGAGAGCAATAGCCCACACATGTCAGAGTACTGTCTTCAATAAAGCATCTCGGCCTAGGCAGGTTCCAATTTTCCAGTTAAATATGCAATGAGGGACAAAGTTCAATTCTAAATGACTTGAGACAGAATACAGTTACTTTTTTGATTATAGTTTTCATCTGGTTTAGTTAAAATCCCATATTTCAGTTTACTGCAAGGTCAGTAGACAATAAACAATAATTCAACACTTCCAATATTCATTCATCACCCCATTAAATAGAGAAATCTGGAAGTAAAAAGGAAACAAAGAAGAAAGCAGACTTTCAGCAAAATGTGAGGGGGAAATGGTAGCAGTGTACATAGAGAAGGGAACAGACTATGAGAATAAATATTTTGCATGACAAGGTAGCTATATTTTAGGCCAACACCTACCCCCTAACTGTTAAAAACTTAACTATAATGAAATCTTCTGTATGCCCAGACTGGTTGTAAGAGTATAATACATTACAGCACATACTCAGCTGCTGGATCAGAATGTTTCAGCATCAATTAAACTCTAAAGGACCTTCTGCACAATATTCTTTCATGAAGTCCAGATCAACAGAGAACATGCTTAAAAATTGCAGCTAGTTCTGAATAAGCAGATACTAAAAAGCAGAAGAGTTTTCACTCCAAATCTGACTGTCAGGTGCAGGTACCCTGCCTCCTTCTCTCACATCACCACTTGACTGCAAATTTTATTTTAAAAGTATGATAAATCAACAAACAAGAAACATTTTATTCACTTTTAAGTTCAATTTTTATTCTATGTTTCCTTGTTTATACTTTTTCAGCAGTAAACAAACAGACTAAAGCTGTTCAGCTCTGATTAACTAATAGTCTCAGTATGGCAGCTCTGCACATTTTTTCCCAAGAGCTTACCAAACTCCCTCTATCAAGGTATCCATCTGTACTGGCATGGAGATGAAGAGTTCTTAATCCACTTGTAAATTCTCTAACTTACACAAAGCTGCTTCTATTCCTTTACCCTAAATAACATTTTGGGCATTAGTCAGGCAGAGCACTTTATCTCTCCATGGTGCTGCGCCAACCTTCCTGTAACATCTCTGCTTTCATGCATCTTATTGGAATAGACAGAGCGATGCAACACCCACTGCATAAGCTGAGATCACTGAATTTTTAAGCCTACTATTTCTCTTTTTACAAAGGTGATTTGACTCCTAAGAGAGCAGCTCTTGCACTGCCCTGAAGCAAGCAGAGAAGGGAAGAGACCCCACAGGTCCCACTGCAATCAGCTTATAGAGCAAAGCATGATAACCTTTATCTTTGCATGCCTAACTGCTAATGTTGTTATGGGTTATTAAATTATCCAGCCCTGTTAGAATCCAACTCCAACATTTAACTCACTGACCTCAAGCAGGCAGTGTGCAATGACATTTCCTGCTAGAAAACATTCCATGATTTAAATTGCAAAAATTGCTTGGGTAAGCAGCGTTTATGCTCAATGCTTCCACAAGGAATGTCCCAATATAGATGCAAAACACCTATCTCACCATTAAGCTCCTAGTAACATCCACAAAGCTAGAAGAAACAGGCTGCTCTTATCACTTTTTTTTCCTTTATTCGCTTATATTTTAGTATTTAACCATGAATATCAACATCCTTGATAAAGGATGTTGATATTCATGGTTCATCTTCCAGTTCAATGGTTTCTAGTCTTTTTTCTACTAAACTAATTGGATAATCATCTATTTGGATATATACATAGAATAACCCTACTGTCCTTGGCAGAGTTACTGCAGGCTCATAACAGCCTAAATTTGAGACAAATTTTTATGCATTATCAGTATTCCCATGACCTGAGGTGTTCCAACAAGCCCCTGGCAGACCACTGATCAACAACATCATACCTACTTTGATACTGGAAATCGTAACACGATTTGTCTATGCAATAGGCCACGCCTGTGTTTTGAGATACGTGATACTCTATCTCCATCCCAGGGTGTATATTTTTAGGCTTCAGAGATGTTTTAACTTCTATTGAGCTTCTAGGGCTACTATCCACAACACTATTCCAATAATTTTCTAAAAAACTGTACAAACAAATCAGATCTGATATTCAGATAATTAAAAAGCTTAGGATTGCAAAGAAGAGATTTCAGCATAAAGCTTTTTTTTTAAATTCCTTCTAGCTAATATGGAAATTCGACCTTCTTAATAAGAAGCAATTAGAACCTCACATTTTAAAAAACTTCAGAATTCCCTCTCTGATCACAGGATTTACCATTCTTGAAAGAACCTCAGCTGCCAAAAAAAAAATAAACAGAAAATGCTATGTTCCAAAGGTAAGTCTTTCAGTCTAAGTAGGTAGAAAACAAAGCAGAGTTATTTCTCTGAATTAAGACTAGAAGTATAGGCCTATGTGCAACACTGCATTGCTTATATTCATAAAAGCAATGCATTAATTTAATAATTCAAAAATCAACTTAAGAACTTGACCACTGCTCAGATCAGATCAAACGTTCAGATAACACATTAACCTAGTGTGATCAGACACAGAGCAACAAGATACTACGACTAGAGTAGAATTGCAACCTACTGAGGTGACAAACTGGGCATTTAATTACATCTACTGAGACCAATCTTTTTTAAAAAAGTGATTAGCTGCTTCAGCTTTTTTACAAAAAAAATAATTCTAAATATTAGGATGTGCTATCGCAGAGAAAGCTATACACAAAAATGGAGAGGACTTGAAAAGAGCTGTAGAACATCATTAAGCAAAGAGGAGTACTAAAACTGAGATCTAAAAAGCAAAGTTGGCTTTTATCTACAACTACCTTGTGTATGTATATGTTAACTTTCCAGCTGGTTACAACAAGGTGCCTCTAACAAATATTCATCCATCCTTAAGTGCCCCTTGAAGTAAAAGCACAGACCAACACTGAAGATAATCTGTGCTAATTATGGTGTTAGAGTCGAGCTTTTTCAATTGAAAAAAAAAAATCTCACTGTCATGTTAAGGTAATCATTTTGCTGCACATAATGCTCAAAATCTAATTCCATAGGATTTTAGCACAATTTCAGGTACTTGGCAACATAGTGATTTATGTCCCCAGCTCTCTTTTCTTGAGGGTACAAAGAATTGCAGATACCTGGCCCATTACCAGTTGTAAAGGCCAGACTTCAGACTGAATCAAAAATTGTGTTCATTTCTATGAAGAAGAATATACTGATGACTGGAGTCTTTAATGCCATTTTTTGTTTGCATATAGAATTACCTGAATCTGTAGCAGACATTCTTCTACAAAAAAATTAATACCAGATTTTTAAAAAAGCCTGACTCATTTGAATATTAATCTTCTGTCCTTAATTCATCTAGATTTCCTCCCTTCTTGACATCTTCTTCCCTCTCCTACTCAATCTTTTAACTCCAAGTGGGATCACTGGAAATGATATTGTGCTCCCCTTGGAGACAATGGGGCACAATGCACAAAAAAAGGACACTCAGACCTGCAAGAAGCAGTCCAGGCAACTAACACAGAAGCATTAGCAGGAATCATAACCACACCTCACCAAACACAGGTCAGCATGACACTAAACTATGCCTGTAACTGGCAGCGGGAGGTGAGGAGACTGTGGCAGCAGCTGCAGTCCTGGTTTCGAAGTACCAGCGAAAAAAGAACACAGGAAAGAAGCATTTCAGTGCTTCTCAAGCACTCAGGAGGAACACAGGTTAACATACTTGGTAACAAAACTGGGATTTAAACAGATTTGTCCTGCCTCCTCTACTGCCAAAACGCAACACAAAGTCAACTGCAGTACATAGGTGTGGTCTAAGACAATTTTGGCTGTTGCTACTCAGTTAATGTACTTGGCCACTCAGTTAACTTTCTATTAAGCAATACGCTAATTGCTACCTAATCTATTAAGAAAACTAAATAGCAATTAACTTCTACACAAGTTCTCAGATGTATGCACTCACTGTCTTACTGTGAACCCAATTCAACATGCATGAATATTGGCTTTTCCTGTTCTCTGACTTAAGCGTGGGATGTGAAATATATTGCATCTCCTGATTCCTGTAATCTTACTCTTTTTCATAATTCAAAGCACTTCTGTTTACCATATCATGACAACCTTATTCATTCACTTTAAGAGAAGCTATTTGCCAGAAGTCCAATATGCTATTTCTAATTCCAGCTTCTCTGACCTTTAATTTTTTTATACATCTCCAAAATAGGGAAATGCCAACTTGATTAGACTCCTCAAGAGCACTATTTGGAAAGCACCACACAAATGCTAATCACTGCTAGTCTGAGGCACACTATGAAAATATTGCAGCACTAATTGTTTTCCAGTGAAAATCTTAGAGGGCCTAAAATTATACATGAGGCAAGACTTGATGGTGCATTCTCAGAGGTGAGATTCATTAAGCAATATGCAGGGTGGACTCTGCCAGATAAGAGCTATCAAGAGGGAATGGCAATGAAAGGTGGCTAGCACCTTTGACAATCATCTTTACAACTGGAAATAATGAGGTGCAGCAAGACACACTGCTGTGCTGGCCTGGCTGTCCCCAGCCGCTCCTACCCACATGTCTGCACAGTGCAGCTTTTCCAACCCAGGAAAATAATTAATTATTATTTGTAAAGTGCTTCTGGAAAAGTCAAGCACTGTGTAAGCACTAAAAAGTTATTGCTATGGTAAGGAGATGGGAAAGGCTTTAAGTAGATGAAAAATATATGCTCTTGGTTTTAATAAAGCACTGTTTATTCTCATAGCAGGTATTTGTTCTTAAATTTTAAGCCACATTTAACTAAATCACAGTTCACAGAGAAAAGTAAATTTAAAAAAAAAAACCAAACCTATTTCTAAGATCACTACTGCAGAAATCCTGACAAAAACATTTATTCAAACTGAACATAAAATTTTCACCAGGCAGTAATAAATACCATTATCACAGAAATCATGTATGCAAAATGATGAAACTTATGTAAATATGTACATTTTGAACAGCATATATGCACAAACAGTGTGAGTTATGTTTGTTCAGGATTTTTTCCTGATTAAAAGAGAAGGGAAGCCATGTTCACTGTCAGCTATCCATTTGACACTGCCTTTTACCTGAAAGCCTCTGCAGGCGTCCAGCTGAACTGGTAAATTCCAAAGAGCCACAGCTGTCCAGCTATGATGGGGCAAAAGAAGCATCATTCAAAGTCAGCAGTTCTACTGTCATCCCCTGAAGACAATATCAAGCTCCTAGCACACAACCTGTTCACGTACACCCAAAATATCTCTCTTCCCTTGAGGCCAAATTTCTCCATTTCCTCCTCACATCCTTTTTAATGCTGTCCCTCTCTAGATATATCACTCATTATCCACAGTTTTCCATAAGGGCACATTTCCGTTTCTCTCACAGGCACCAGAAATGTCCTGAGAATTCCTCTTTTGCTATAGCCTGAGCTATGGTATTGAAGAAGATGATCCAAACCAGTCCAGGAATTTATCCTAAGCCACAGCTGACTGGCCAGAAACAAGGACAGTCCTTGGAGCAGGAGAACCCCACCAAAATCTCTCAGTCACCAAAACAATTACAAGCAACCCCTCAACCAGAAACCAGTGCTCCCACTATCATCTCTTGCTGTGACAGGACATAACATCAGCTGTAGCTGATGCACAAAGCATCAGCTTTCAATGCAGCCTTCAAACACACCCTTTACTTACAATATCCTAAATATCTTAGGCTCAGCTTCACCACAGATGCTGTGTATTTCTGTGGTTAGACCTTTGTTATTTCATGAGCACAAATTAAGTATTAAATAGTATTTTAATAAAGAAATAAATGGATGGTGTTTTACAATTCAAGTCATTAAAACTCTGAATTTCTCTCTATGTCATTAGCTGTATATGTCTGCTGAGTCTTTAATTGTATTTTGAAGAACAAGAAATCACAGACATGGAAACCACATGAGAGAAATGGCCTCAATCCAAAATGAAATTATGTAAAATCCTAAACTACATAACTCACTAGCAGTTTAATGATAGCTTGTCTAATTATGCCTTACAACACTTACTCTGCAACAGTGTAACAAAATCAGCTTTCATATATATATACACATAGATATACATATTCACACACAAACATGCAATACCTATAAAAAGAAAGCATTATGTCTTTGCTTATACACAAGAACATCAGAAGTCCATAGTCTGCCAAACATGCCATGCATCCTCCATACATTCACCCCATTAAAGGCTTCCATGACAAGCTTTTGAAATATCCAGCTCCAGCAAAATTAAGGACAATATACAGTATTCCTCAAGTACTTACATACTTTTTCAGGTTTGTATCAATGTTTGACTAACTCTCAGCACAAAAGTTTCTTTTGAAGTATGAAGACACAAAGAAAGAAAAAATATCATATACTAAGTTCGTAAAAATACAGTGAATCAAGGTGGAAATAAATGAGAGATCTGGTTAAATTAGGATGTGTGTATGGGACAGCTCAGACAAAAACAATTCACACTTGCATTTTCTGTGGATTCAAATTTACAGGTACCATATTTAGATATCCACTAGAGTCCAAGAAAATATCAGTGTGGTCAGATGTTCATAACAGTTTCAAGATAGGTACTGACTGCATGAAGTTTCTTCTAAAACTCCAGGTCAGCACTGAACCACCCAGAGAAACACAGATTTGATACACTAAGATACAGCAAAGTCTAAATATTTTCCTCTCTAATCTCCAGATGATAATGAACTTATTAAACAGATGCCACCCATTTTTCATTTTAGTTAGCTGAAAGAACCAATTAGATGCACATTTTCATAAGGAAAATGAGAATTCAATGCGAAGCTTTGTCTAACAACAGGCTTGTACAGCAAAGCCTAAGCAGAGCTAAGCCATGGTCTCCAAGGGCTCCTCCTGGCACAGAACACTAATGCAGGCGAGGGACTGACTAAGTGCATGCATCCACAGATATAAAAGGCAAAAATCCAGCAGATAACATGGAAAGAAGTTGCAGTCATGACTGAGATAGAAGAAACACAAGTTTCTCGTTAGAAAAATCCATAATCAGTCAGTTTCTGAGTTAGGAAGATGCCTGATCCTTTTCATCCAGCATTCTGAGCAAAGCAAGGCTTTTCAGCATACTCACACCCAACAGCATTGCAGGCTGCTACAAAACCCACTCATGCCAGCAGGAGAAGCCACCAGGAGCACTGCCCAGCCATGGGACCATCCAGAGGACAGCCTGAGGGCTGCACCAGGCACAGGAGACACTTCCACCTGGCCTGTCACCTGCAGGAGACGCAGAACAGCTGCTAAGGGATCACACACACAGGGCTGAACACCTCCTCTCAGCACAGTCTAGCACATGACATAGGTGCCACTTTCACAGTGGTCTGGAGGATGACATTGGCTGCCAAGGATGGAGGAAAGCACTTGTCAGGTCCTGGATCCCTCTTCACCCCAAAAACACTAGCCATCCTATCCCTCAGGCCACATCAAAGTAAGTGCCTCCATACAGATTTTAAGCCAAATTTAACTCACTCTATTAGGCTTATAGAAAACAACCTTCTATGAGAAAATGAGCTGTATCCATATTTATTTTTATAAGTCCCATGGAAACCAATTAAATTAATTAACCTCTCTCCATCATCTTTTCTATTAAGTCTGTCCTCATGTGTAAGAACATGAAGATGGAAAAGGCTAGATCATTTCCCTATTCTAAGCTGTAAAAAAAAATAACAGAGAGAGTAATTGGCACGTACAGTGAAAACTGCTTCCATTTTTTAAGTAGTTAATATTTCAAATAGAAAATACCTGGGCTCTTCCAAAACAAATACTTTTTTAATCCTTCCATCACAGAGTCTTAAAATAAAATTTACCATGTGATTGTGTGCAACCCAGGAATAGTTCTATTACTCTCAGATTTTAGGGATGGAGTAACCAAAATGAGCACTGTTTCCCACCTCCTATATAACAGTCTACACAAATTCGTTCCTTCATATTCAGACTCCAGGACTTATAGAACCACTTTTTGTACTTCCAACATTCTTTTTCAAGAGCTTTCATCTCACCTGCACTTGCACTTCCATATTTGTATTCATAAGTTCTTTTTTTTCCCCATTAAATCAAACAAGCAGACATTTTTTAACCCCTCAGGGTAAAATATCTTCTGATTTTTGAAGAAGGTTCCCTCATTTTCTTTAAATCCTCCATGAAAGAACATCCTATTTTTCCATGTAAGACACCAAACTGATTTGATCCAACAAAACATACAGCACAAAAAACACCTCCTTGATTTCTGCTCAGTAGTCCCCCATGCAGAGACACACTGCAACCCCATCCCCTGTATGACAAGGGGATTGGTGACCCACTACTTCAGTGGGTCACTGTTTTCCTAATGTAGTTTAAAGAGTGACCTAAATCTTTGCTTCCTATTCATTCAATGTTTCATTTAGCTTATTAAAATGAACCTTGCACAAGTGAGTTCATCTTATTATGCAGCACAGATCACTCTAAAATTCAATTCCTTTTATTATGTATACACCAACAACCTTTTTGTTCATGTACAGTCTCAAAGTTTAAGAACTAATAGTTGAAAAAAAGTGATGCTAGTCACGACCACGGTGCTTTTCACACCTCTATCTATTAAAGGGTCAAACTGTGACACGCACACACGATGTAAGAAAATAGGGAAGATCAGATGTAAAACACAAATACCTCCAGAGACAGGATTTTTTCTTCCTGTGAATAGAGTTGAGAGTCTAAAATACCATTAGCTATAAGAAATCTAATGTTAATCTGAAGTCATGTTACAGAATCTGAAATTAATTCAGCTGCCAAGAAATTGCTGCCATCATTAGATACGCAGAAAACAAGATCTCTCTCCCTTGTTTAGCCACGTGGGACAGTGGATTATCAAAGTTCAAAAAACAAAAAGAAGATCAGTGCTCCCTTAGCTCGCAGAATAAGATTGTCAGCTCATGCAATTTGCATTACCTTGGGCACTGCAGACATAACCAGCTCTCACAGAGACCTCCAGTTCTACATTTCTGCAGTTTTAAACACTTTTGAAGGTTTGTTGTGAAGGCAGAACTTGGATTTGGTGCAGCCATTCCTACGATGCAGCCAGGCCACATGCCCATCTCACACACATGCAAAACCTTATCCTCAGGAAGAACATAAGACACCAATCCCCCCCCAAAATATTCTTCCTACCACTGTCATGCCAGAATTTCTACATAGATGGTAACACTCACTGGACTTCACATCTACTTGTCCTGCATTCCCTTTAGAACACACACACTTTTAACCATCAACATATATTTTGGCATGAAGCTTCAAGTTTACACACCCACTGCATGAAGAGCATGCTAAATTCTTTTTTTTTTTTTAAGTGGCTACAGCTACTTTCATTTCCCACAGCCAGCAACAAACAAAACAAAAAAAAAATTAATATATTTTAAGCATAATAAAACCTAACCAATACCATTTTTTACACCACAACTGATCTAGACAATGTACACATTGTGGAGGCAAAAAACTTTAAAACTTGATCATTATTTCATCATGTTTCCTAAGAGCACTCTTTCCTCCCATCAAGTTGTGTGAATAACTCAAATTAAGCCCAGCTTTTTCTGTGAAAGCCACAACTTTATTACAATGGATTTCCATCATAAAATTAAAATCCTTTAGGTCTCCATACCTAATTTTGCCCAAGCAGTGACATCAACAATTCAATATCTTGAACTAATACTTCATTTCATTATAGCCTAAGGGGTGGAAATAACAGCATACCTGAAACCTCTATCAAGAGCCAAAAATATTAGAAAAATCTAAAGATGCAGGAATTGCTGAAATGGTGCTTTAAATACATTTTAAATATTTAAAATATTTTGCTAAATTATTCATTGACTGTTTAAAAATACAGGGATTAGCTCTCAAGTTTGGTGTCTGTATATTATTTTCTCCATCTCCATCACTTGCCTGGTCTGCACTTTCTAGGGAAGAGTCCTGAAGCCCCATTAGCAGCCTGAATTACTTTTGGATTTAGGGACAGCGTAACCCAGTTTTTCAGTAATGACAGTGTTTTCTCAAAAGCCATGGTGGTTGTTACTAGCTTTAAAAACATTGTGTTAGTTACACTCGGTACATGAACAAAATGTGATTTAGATGAATGAAGTACTTCAGCATGAACAACACTGTGGTCAATAGTGCACCCTCCTTAGCTCTCCCAAAGACATCAGTCTGCTCCTCCACACTATCACAAGTAATCCTATTCCTTTCAGCTACACTAACTCATGCACACCAGACAGCAGGCTAGGAGCTGCAGGAAAGCTGTGTCCTGCTAGAAGTACATGCTATCTCCCTCTTTCTGTGGTTTCAAATCTAGGCAGACCTCCCCAAGAGACACAAACTGTGACAAGTCAGATAAGGATAAAGGAGGAGCCTGATCCAGAGCACACCCAAAGGGTACAGTCCCTTACATGGCAGGGATCTGGAGATGCACTCAGCTAACAAGGGTATGCAGTGTGAAACCATTCCACGAGCACTAAAATCCCAAGGATTTAGGAAGAAACCACACTGTTCCTCTTGCTAGAACAAACCGACAAGATCTCTTCCTTGTGATAACTCCACTTCAAGCTGTTGTGAAGAGGAACACAAAAAGAAGGTCCCAAATCCAAAGCTGCTTGGTTAAGCAACTGAAGCACAGGATATGAAGATCAGCATTGTCCTGGTAAAACAGAAGACCACATGCTGCTCCATTTGAACAGAATCCAAAAGAGAGACAGAAGGTAAAAACAGCCGAAGAGGCTGCTAGCCTCACACAGGGAGGCTGTCTAGCCTCTCACAATACATCCTTACGGTGAACGAAGGGTAAGCACCAGGACAGATGGCAGAAACTTTTAAAGCCTACCAGTGGCCTTTTTTCTTTTGTAATCAGATGTAACTGCAGAGATTAGCACAACATAGTAAGCAGTTTGAGGATTACACTGAAATTCATCTCTGCATGTATCTAGTCCTAGGCAAATAAACAAATACAAAATATATTCTGTTTCATCTCCAGCCAAGTTACAATTTCAGTTTCCATCAAACTTGACCTGTTCAGCAAATGCCACTCTGACAGCAATCCCTGAGGGCATTACAGGGACAAACTGAGGCATGCAAACACTCTAGAGTAGTGTCGTGGAATACACCTGGTGCAGGTAGCCGGGCTTGCAAGCTGCAGTTGAGCTCTGGGTGAAAACCTGTACAAGACACTGTGAGCAGCCAACCCTCGGGATAACAAAGAGCATGAAGATGACACCAGCCAGCTGGATAGGGACAGAGGGTGGCAGGAGCTGAAGATTCAGAAAGCAAAAATACCTCCTGAAACAATTTTACCTGTACATATCCCAGTGACTAGTGTCTTTCCTTTAATACCAGATACTCATGCAGAACATTACTTTGTTCACTTCTATAGACTTCACTAAGAGCAGACTTTGAGACAGGATTGTAGGACAGGGAATAAAGAGAATCACATTTTGTTCATAATAGCTTTTGACTTGGGAATCCAGAAGACATCAACGCAGCATATTCTGGTTAATTTACTTTGATATGTGAAGATTAACTCCAGGGAAATAAAAATAATACATTCAAAGATTCTTTCTACCACCCCGTAATTGTTTCTATTGTCACAGCTTCATTAAATCCCTCTGGTAAACCCTTCAGTATTACAAGCTGCTGTATTCAAGATAATAAAGTAGCCCATGAAATAACTTTCCATGATTCATAATACATAAATTACAAAAGGTCTTTTTAACACACACACACAGTAACCAGAGCTCAGCTGAAGTACAACCAGCACTGACTGAAGCACATCTAACAGGAGCAAAGGCAAAACTATCATAGTGGCAAAGGAAGAATCTCAGCTTAAAAAAGGATGGTTCACCCTTGAGTCACTTTGCTGTAGCTTGCATAGCAGTTTATCTCGGCTGAAATTGTCATTCCCATAAACAGGTGCATTTTTTGCACACAAGTTCAGCAAACGTTTTTTACTGGAATGCAGCAACACCTGCCTGACAGAGCAAACCAAGCTCATTTTATATCCAAACATGACTTGAATAATCACAGTACTGCCCTGCCCAAACAGTTTTCCAAAATAAACACATGAGGAAAGGTTTGATGTTGTCACTGTGCCAAACAAACAATATCATTATTTTTCACAGTCACTCTCTTAAACATTTTTTTCTGTATGTTCTTCACCACAATTTGTGCTCAGGTACAGCTCAGAAAAGTAGTACGCTTTCCAAATCTTAGCATAAAGACTGAAGTACTGAAACATAACGTTCCATTAAGTTTCTCTTGACACAAAGACTCCCTTGCCTTATTTCTATTTTCTACTAGAGCAACAAACCACTCAAAACGCTTCAGCAGGAATGCACTCTATCTGAATACAAATATTTGGATTTTGCATTCACAACTAATTGCTAAGTGTTTTGCTACTGCACAGAAAACCAGATGCCTCTGAAGTTTTCTCCTACTTCCCTATGTTTAACAAACCTTCTCAAACCAGAAGTACCAGGGAGAAGCTGAATGGCAACAGAGCATACATAAATTAGTGGTTTCCCACCTTCAGCTGAGCATCTCTAACTGGGATCTTTCCCTCAGTTATTACACTACGGCCAGCCAGCCCAACACACATTTCACTAAGTAGGCACAGCTTCTGTCTGTTCTTTCAAGCACTCAGGTTAGTTCAAAGCAAAACCAATTCAACTGCACCTTCTTCACAGCAGGATTTGTTTGGGCTTTCTATTCTTTTGTGACTCTGCAGAACAAAAGGAAGTCTGGCCTTCTTGGCTTCTGCAATAGATGTGCTGAGTGTCAATGTGAACAGACCAATTAAAAAACACAATACATTATATCTTTTCAGTCAAAAGCTGAACTAAATAAAAGGTTCATGGCTACAATAAGCTTGCTGGAGAACTTCAGCTAAGTAATTAAAAAAAAAAAAGAGAAGCAAATCTTCAGGTGCTGTAAATGGATAAAACAGAAGGGCTTAAACAAATCAATTCTCATCAAGTAGGTGTCAGTACAACACCCTGAATAAGCGTTCCACCCCGCACTTTCAAAAAGATGATATAAAATAACCCAGGGGAAAGGAGGAAGACCATTTGGAAAAAAAAAAAACCAAAAAAAAAAACACCAAACCAAAAAAAAAAACCACCACCACCAAAAAGCCAAACCACAAGCCCCAAACAAACAACAACTTAAGAAAGACAATCAGGTTTTTTTTCCCCTCATATGCCATTATGAATGCCAGCCCTAACAGGGCCTATTTACCTACAGATTTGCATGTTGTGGTTCGTTCATTTCAATGTCTAAGAAGCTGCAAGCAGCTGGGACACGTACAAGACTCCTCTCCCAGGTGGACTCTTTGATACTGATCATAACATTCAGCCGTTCTCTGAGCCAGAGAATTTACACGAGTGTCTCCTCTCCCATTTCTCAAAACTCAGTAAAACTTCAATTAATTTTTAAGACTTGCAATCTTTTGTCAAACATCCCTGAAAGCAACCAAGAAGTTCAGAAACACCTGGTGCAGCTTGTGCAGTAGGACCCTTGAACAGGAGGATAAACAAGTATTGTTTCCATAGAAATTCAGGATAAGTTGTTTTCTCTGTAATGTGCTTTCATTTTTTGTCCAAGCAGCATAATGTACCAATAGTTTGCAAGCTTCATTTTTAACTACTAGGACAGAAAACCAGTTTCAAGAGGAACAGAGGAGAACCAACAACATACCAAGGAAAGGGTGCTAGAGGCACTGTAGATCAAAAGCTATTGCATTTTCTGCCTACTCCATCCTTCTTCCACTGCCATCAGCAGCACTGCTCACCCTAATAAATACGAACAGGAGCTACCAGCAATACCTGCATTGAGCTCCACTGAAAGCTGTAACAGCAGCTGAGGATCTAGACCCACATGTGTACATCTGGTAACAGCTTTAAATTCCTTTCTTATTTATTTTATCTATTACCAAAAAGAAACTTCTGTAGATTTCACGTAGTTACTGTTTTTATTATCTAAATTGGAAAGAAATAGTGGTTTCTAAACACCTACTAATTAAAACAATAGGCAACAAAAGGAGTTTAAACTCCTTTTTTTTTTTAATTCTACCTGAAAGGGGTGGTCATCTTCACTGTCCTTCCAAGCCTTCCAAAAATCCTTCACTTTAAAACAGCTGTTTAATTTCTTACAGTTCCTCACCTACAGCTCTCATGCCTCTCTCAAGCTGCTCTGTGTCATGTCAAGTCTTGTTTTATTTTAACTATACAAACTCTTTACGACAAGGATTTAGTCTATATTTAGAAAATGCTGCAGAAGATATAGTGCTGTGTAAGTGTTTTACGGTTTCTCTGGTGTTCAACTTCAGCATTTTAGAAGTCACATGCATTGTCCTATGCCAACTGTAAGAATCATTATCATTATTAGGGAATTGCTTCTTTGATAGATACATTCCCCCCCCCCCTTAACTATTTTCAAAGCATACAAAATTATACATTTATAATGCAAGATGACAATAAAATTCAAATGAAAGCATGAGAAAAGAGACAAACACCTAAAATTTTCATACCCTTTTCCAACAGTTACTTCTTGCTCACCTTCTTCAACAGACACTATCATCCTAAGGTCCTCTCAAATTAAGGCTACAAATAACGTGTGTATTGCAATATACAGCTTTGAAAAACATCTTGCCCCAAACAAAATAAACCACTTAAAACCAGGATAAGTAGCTTTTTTTTTTTTTTGCTTTTGTTATTTTCTGCCTACCTCTGGCCCCTACTTGCATATCTGAGAGTGGATTTCTGTTTCCATTTTACTGTTTCTAAACCAATAAATGAAAGAAATCCTTTTTTTTTTTCCTGAACCATTCACTATTCCATATTAAAAACAGGATAGCTTTCAACTGAAACCACCACTGCTGATCTTCTTTCACTGAAAACATTTCTATTTTATATATACACACAAACATACACCATATGTTTGTGTATGCAGTATATACCCCAGAAAATGTATCCCCACAGTGTCTTGGGAATATTATATTAATATGACTTGAATGAAGTTTTTAGCTAACCCATCCTGTGAGTTGCTTACATATTAACATCCTAGTCTTATTCACCTGCTAATAGCCTGAAACTGAAACTATTACA
The DNA here is from genome assembly GCF_036417665.1 of Passer domesticus. Taxonomy (NCBI): domain Eukaryota; kingdom Metazoa; phylum Chordata; class Aves; order Passeriformes; family Passeridae; genus Passer; species Passer domesticus. The sequence continues at coordinate 31,454,282 of NC_087477.1, read as the reverse complement.
GGTAAAAATGATACATGTCTCTTGACAAAAAGGATTCAGATGCATAAGTTATTAGGCCTTTAGCTAAGCCATGTAAGGTGGTTATTTGCATGTTCTTAGCTCATGGCAAGTACTAAATGAAAAGCACTAACTAGCAAAACAAACTATTAAAAATACACATAAGTGCTGCAGACCTGACAGTGTAAAACAGCCTTGTAGCTTCTGGTTCTGATTTCTGCTTGTTAAAAGTTTAATCTGTAACAAAACCTATCATTAACAGACAATTGTACATTGCTCCCTTATTAAGGGCCATGAGCAAGTACCAAAGACTGGTGTGAAATTTGCTGAGATGCTGCCACAGACAGACACCAAAGCCGTAATTGACTAAGATCAGGACGTTGGGATGAGGATTTAAAGACAATAAAGATTACCTTGCAGCTCATGTGACTAATCCCTAAATTTCTTTTAATACCCGTTTTGTGGTTGAATAAAGGCAGAAAGAGCTGGGAGAACAGACCTGTTGATTTTCCCTTCTTTCCCCATCACCTCTCCTCTGTGACTTTTTCTTCCCCATCTCAGCAAATGTCCCAACTTTGCTAGCTATAAAGATTAGCAGGTAAAAAGAAGCCATGTGTGGTGTCAGCACTTATCACTTGACAAACTAATTCCTTCATATTTCTATCATTTACTGCTCATCTACATGTTTTTTACAACTCTCCAGCCGATATTATTTTAGAATAATTTTCCTAAATATTGTATTCTTCCTTTTACTTTCCCATCATCCATCTATTTCTGAAAATTTTAAATTTAGGCAATCATTTTAACTGCCCTGGTCTTTTGAACCTCTCCTCCAGGTGGATCTCATAAACATTCTAAATGCCTTGTGTTGTCCTCTTGCGTAATCACCATTAGCACAGAATAGGTGCCTACAGGTACAAAGCAGTTTATTTTCAGACACTGAACTTATTCACATCTATTGTATTTGCAGTCTTAAACATTCTATAATTCCTATTCTTTTGGACTTATTTATTGTAAGAAACATTCTTATAACCTAATTTTTAGTAGTACTAAGAATTTAATGATGTAACAAAAACCATCAAAACAGTACAAGCCCATTATCTTTTGAAAATCAGTCCTTGAAAAAAATAAATGTTGTACAAAGCAAACAGACATACAGTAAAATATTATTTAAGGGTATAATCAAGGCCTCATTAAAAGCAGTAGCAGTTTTGCCACTGGGCTATGGGGCCAACATTTGTCCCTGAGCTCACAGCCACTACATTGAAAAAACGGGTTCAAAACCATAACAAATTAGGATGCCTGAATGTCCTACTCACAGGGTAACCGCTGTACTAACTAGCTAAAAAACACTACATACTCACAATCCAAAATTTAAATTCACATACACCAAAAACCATTTTATTTTGCTATTCACAGAGATGGCAGAGCCTGCTATCACCTTCCTTATACCACATTTACTTTTACATAGGGAAACAGCAAAACCAGAAGAGAACAGGAGATCCCTACATGGCTCTCCCAACTCAGGATCCCTGACAGTTCAGTAATCTCTAACAGAAGAAATCAACTGGAATGCCTTCAAAGGCTCTGGAGAACATGCAGGTGTACCTTCACTTGCTGGATGGGTTTTTTTCCAAACAGCCAAGTAGTCATGCAACAAGTAAAGGGTCTGAAACATAAACGCTATGAGGAGAGGCTTAGGGTTCTACAGGCTGGAGAAAATGAGTCTCAAGGGAAGCCTTATCCACTCTCCACAACTACCTGAAATGAGTCTGTGGTTCAGGCACCCCAAGGCTGTGGGTCAGCCTCTTCTCCCAGGCAACTATCAGCAGGACAAAGGGAGACAGCCTGGAGTTGCACCAAGGGAAGTTCAGACCAGATATTAGGAAAAACTTCTTCACTGGAAGAATGGTTAAGCATTGGAACAGTCTGCCCAGGGAAGTGGTGGAGTCCCAGCCCCACAAAGTACTAAAAAAACGAGACACAGCACTTTGTGATATGGTTCATTGGGCACCTTGGTATTTGATAAAAGGCTGGACTCGATCTTGGAGGTGACTTCCAGCCCTAATGATCCTATGATTCTATTATACCACAATGTTTGTGCTTCCACATGCAAATTGAACCTAATGTATGTTACATGATATCAAGGTGGACATGCCATTTCCTGCAGATGCTGGGTGGCCCAACTTAAAACACAGTCGGTTTAAGGATCAAGAAATACTAAAAACTGAACATGTCACTTCAAGCACAATTGATACCTTACACTCACAGCTATGCATGATCTGCACTCAAAGTATTTGAGAGGTCTCAATGAATGGGAAAGAATGCACATCATCTTGCAGCGTCCCTTTACTGGAAATAAATATGGAGGAAGCCACATCATTTTCCCTATTGCCATTTTCTCCCACTCACCTCTCTTCAGCAAAATCAAGGGAAAAAAACATGAATATATTATGGCAGAATTTGCTTTCCAAGGCAGTTTATTAATATTTCTGAATACTCCAAATGAAATTAGCTTCTTAGCATTTTCATCCTCCCAACATATACACTGCATTCTTATTTAAAGCTTCTGTGTTAACAATTAAATATTCTTGAACAGAATAAAGTAATACGTGTGGTGACAAGTAATAGGAAAAAAATGAAATGCAATCCATTTTTGGCAGAACTGTTAGTCTATTTCCATATCCTCTGTGCCACAACATGTTCAGCTGGTCATCAAGAATCTAGCCACCATATTTTAAAGTCATAAAACCTGACAAAACAGTGACTAAGGCTCCTATTCAAATCAGCAGAAATTCTGCCACTGGCCAAAACTTCTTCAAGAATAGATGGTAAAACTTTGCTCTTCTCCTCTCTCCTTGGCAGTCATTTAGTAAAAAAATAAGAAAAAACACTGTAAAGTAATAAATAAATGAGGCAGTATAGTTCTGAAAAATAGCCCCACAAATTGGCACTGCACCAAATTAAAGCTAGAAGACACTCTAGAACTTGGAATTAGTACCTAGCACACAGAACAAAACACAAAGCACAAACTGCTGGTGCATTTGGATATTGGCAGAGTAGGAAGAGACTGCCACCTCAGCACAGCATACCTCGCTCTCTGACCATACTTTGGAGGTACTGGGTGACTCCATCTTTCTCTCAGTGTGAGATTTGGCTGGCATGGCACACAGTGATAGCTTAACATCATTGGGAGGTGACATCTGAACAGATGTCATTGCTTCTTGGGTAAATTACAAGGTTTGGACTATGCCACAAGCAACACACAGAGAAACCTGTTGAATACTTCTGTACTCTCACCCAAATTTAAACCCCACTGCACTATACAAAATCAGCACATCTCAGAGCTGTTATTTTCATATTAAAATGTTGACAGAGATCACATAAAGATGGCAAATCAAACTAGGATCAGTAGAGGGGCCCAAAAACAAGCATGAAATAAGCAAAAAATGTCACAGCAGGATATGCACTAGAACCAAACAAGATACTTTCAGAAGCAATGATTTGCACTACCGAAATTTACAAAAGAGCGTTTTTAAAAGCTGCCCACCAGTCTGTCACAACTGGTTCTTCACACTGGAAAACAGCTGTGATCCTCAGAAGCATTACTGACTGAGCCGGATCTCAAATTCCTGATATGCTAGAGCATTATAAAAAATTAAGTGGTATTTCCTTAAATAATGTAAAAGCATCATTACATTCTACGAGTGCAGAACTGCTTTTTCTCAAACTTAACAACAAGAAAAATCCAGGAAAAGCTCTTTTGCCTTGACTGAAAAAAATCACCTGATAGTAATTAGTCTTTATTGAGAAAATCTGCATAACTTGACACACAGTCCTGCAACTTGATCTGTAACAAGTTTCCACATCTATGCCAAGTTCTCAAAAAACTACATAAATATAACTAATCCATTAAGATAAGACTGTGGGACTTGAGATGCATATTCCAGTTCAACTGTCTTTATCACAAATCAGCTGTGTGACTTCCACACATCACTGCTTCAATGTCCCAAGTATGAGGAAAAGAACTACATATCCACACCTCAACACTCATGTGGGCCTTCATAGCAATAATCAGGGCAAAAACACAGCACCATGCATAGGCAACATAAAATGTTTGGATACAAAACCATCATCACTCCTGTCTGGTAATCCCTCTCAACAGTGTGGTTTTAATTTTTACGTTTTAGATTTTGTGCGGAATTACAAAACACATGCAACAAGACTACAGTGCACATTTAATAAAAATCTTACTTCTTCCACATCTAGGACTTTACTACTTTTACTTATTGCCTGCCTGTAGCTTCTTTTCCCTTCCTATAAACCAACTATCCTCTGTCAGACAGTCACGTTTCAGGTAAAGGCAGACTTCATGGAAAGCATTATTACTACTGCTGCTACTACTACTATTATTATTACTATTTTTACCATTTCAGTGCCATACATCAGACAACTGATACTACAGCCTTCAGTAATGGAGTGAGTTTGTGTTATCTAACCAACACAGCCCACTATGTAGTGGAGTGAGAACAAGTCAAGAAGCAGCAAGTAAAAGTAACTACATATTTAACTACCGAACAGCTACAGAAGTTTAATCCTGATGCCTGTAAAATAGACAGCTGCATCTTCCATACTCAAAGTTACAGGCCCTTGCTAAAGCACAGAAATATGTATGAAATCCTACCAGTACAAATGACAATATAGATTTTAGGTACTTCCAAGTTCTGTTATTTTACATGCTGTCTCACACAGCCAGTACACTCAATAGTCAAGTCTAATACAAAAATGTATTTACTTTATCAAGGTAACCCAGTTTACAGTCACTACAGAAAACTGCCAAATAAAGGCAATATTGAGAGAAAAACCTGAAGAAACTGCAGTCACTTTTCAGGCAACAAACCCAGCCCCTATTTGCCATTTATTTATGTGTATATTTCCTTTTGTTTCCCTCCTCCCACCCTGATGATGAGCCCCTCCAATTACAGCAAAACTATTCTCAAGGGGAAGACCTGATGCACTGAAACTTACAATAAAGAGTAACTTCTAAGAAGGAGATAGAAGATATTCAACTCCTCACCACAACAAGCTGGTTGCTATTTTATTTGACTAAGTGTTCATATGGTTTCTTCTCCATTGATATGTGCAGTGACACATGAATGTTATTTCATGTCGTGCTTTAGTAGTGTCAATCAACCTCAGAAAAACCACAGTGCAACATTCACTTCTTCCCTTGCCTCAAGGGAAGGTAAATACAGCCTCCTTTTATTAGGAGGCCTCCAAAATTACAGTGAAAACAATCCAATTAAACACTATGAAAAGTATCATGGTTCTGGAATACGTAGATAGATTTAAGATTTTTTAAAACTATCATAGAGTTTAATTTTACAAAATGCTTTTCTCAGTAACTTACTTTTATCTCTCTAATTCCCAACATCATAAAAAATATACAGTGCCCATTATTCTTTCTAGTACTCCAGATGGGCTAATCCAACAAAGCCATAGTATCTTCCACGAACTTTCATGGAAGAGTGGGAATTTTTCCCAATGGAGCAATTTCTCTACATCTCTCTTTCACTTTATGAAACACTCAGGCAAAAAAGCTCCAAAACACTGCCAAATCTAACTTCTTCAATGTCAACTTCAAAGGCTGATGTGACATTAGATTTGAATCAAAAAGGAGAAATCCAACCACACGCAGCTTACACAGCACAAGAGATCCTGCTCTCACACAACCACATGCACAGACCTGAGGATACAAGATGCTTTTTCAGCATCGTCTGTGACTAACAGACTTAAAAACCAAGCATTAACTCATGTAAGTCAGACATGGTACAAGGTCTGTGCGCTGTTCCAGGTCATGTGTCTGGTGCAGCTCCCCATATCTGCTGTCCTACTCAGGCCTGCACCGAGCTCTCCAGAAGGCGGGCCTCCCTCAAGCCACCAGCTACTCCAAAAGGTCCTGCCAAGGATTACAGCCAGGGTTACAACACTTCACCCTGTGGGCTGACTTTCCCACTGAACTAAATTCCCTCAACAAACTACGGCAGAAAGCTGCTGCACTTAAGTTTCCTTCCAAGCCAAACTGGGGAAGTTAATCAAAGTACAGGGACCACTCTGCACTCCAGACACAAAGAGGTAAAGGAACCTCAGTTGGCAGAAAACACCCCTTGCTGCTATGTCTCACTTTCAGCAGACCCTGGACAGTTGTGTATTATTGCCTTCTCCTGAGACAGTGCTGCCTATTTATGGGATGTTGTTCTCCGGGATGTGAGAGATTAATAATGTCTCAGCCATGATCATGATGTCTCTAAGAGGACTTTCCAAGACTAGCTGTTCCTCTGGATTATTCCAGGTCTGAGTCAGCCCTTCCCATTTACATTTCCAAGAAAATATTCTTGAAGTATTTTTTACTGTTTTTCTAATAATTCTCTTTGTTACAGCAGCCTTAAAAATCACAGCTAAAGGAAGCTACTCCGGAGACAATCACTGATGCCAAAAAAAACCCCAAAATGTACTACTAATGCTTCCAGTTAAATAAATACAAACGTTACCATCCTTTATACCAACTGCATTTGTAGTACAGGAACACATACCATGAATAGTTGTAAAGAGGACAAGAACCCTCCTGAATGATTAGGCACAACATCTTTGCTATCTGAGCTTTTTCAGTTCATTAATATTTCACTTTTATATATTCCTCAGCTGCTTTTACAACATGTTCCTTTCTCTCCTTCTTAAGTATGAGCAAGGAGAATTGTTTGAAGTAACTAGCAGACCTTGCCTCACATCCCCACCTCCGTGCCCCCTGAGACTTTAACACTTCAAGTGCAATATATACTAGATAGAAAAACACATCTGGCATAGAGAGGGATAAGAGAATACTCTGAGTCTCCTTTCTAGTTACATTCAACTATAAAGGTGTGCAATAAGAAAATAAAGCATTCTGCAGTTTGTCTATGCCAAGACACTTACTGCTGTCAATCCCAAAGGAGAAAGACATAAAGCTGGGAGGGAGGGGGGATCCCTTTTCTGTGGAAGAGCAAAATAACCCCTTTCCTTTGCAAGACAACTTGCAGCAACATCCTTTCCTTGCCAAAAGTCTAAGACAACCTCTTTAGCTAGGAGGAGCAAAACAAAAACTGTCTAAAGGAAATAAAGGATTTCCATGAAGCTCTTCCATAATAAGCACTACCATCACCATCTGCTCCACTTTTTAAGCTTGCCATGCGATTTTGGAAACCACATGCAGCATCCTCCAGCTCCTGCCTCCAAATCCATGGCAAAGGTCACACATGACAGCCAGTGGCCGAGCCCTACCCATTCCCATTTCTGAAACCACTTCTTGTCATTTTCACCGGTTAATTGCAGATTGCCTAACACAGACACACAGAGGGAAAGAGAGGGGAAACGGAAAGAAGAAACGCCAAAAAATAAACAAAAAAAGGATGGGATTTCTTCCCCGTCACCTGCAGCAGCGAGGCCGGAGCGCCGGCCAGCGGGGCACCGGGCACCGGCAGCCCGCGCCGTGCCCCCCGCAGGCCGGGCCCCACCAGCCCCGCGCTGCCCCCAGGCCAGCCCGGCCAGCCCCGGGGGACACCTGCGGCCGCCCCGCCACAAAGCCGCCGCCGCCGCTGTCCCCGCGCCGCCCGCCCGCCCTCGCAAATCCCCGGCGCTACCGGAGCGCGGCTGCCGGGGATCAGCGCGGAGCTGCGGCAGCGGCAGCCCCGATCCTCCGCCGCCCCCACCGCCGCAGCCGCGGGTCGGCGCAGGGCGCCCGGCGGCCGCCGCCCCGCGGGCGGGGAAGGCGAGGCCAAGGCAGGGGGGCCGCCCGCGCCCCGGGGCGACACCCGCCCGATCACCTCGGCACCTGCCGAGCGGGGCCACCCGGCCCCGCCGCCCCGGGGCACCCGCACGCCCGGGACCCGGCGGCGCCCCGCGGCCTGGCCCGGTTGTGCCCGGCAATAGCCCCGGGAGGGACGCGTTACCTGGCCGGGCTCCTGCAGCGCCCGACGCGCTCGCCCTTTGCCGGCGGGGGCTGGGACCCTCCTGGCAGCGCGGCGCGGCACCGCCCCCGCCCCGCTGGCTCGCTGCTCCGCCGCGTCGCCCGGCGCGGGGAGAATAATCCGTGCGGAGCGGCGGTGCCCCGGTCTGTCAGTCCGTCCGTCCGCCCGTCATGTTGCGGCCGGTGTGTGCGTGTGTGTGCGCGGCGGGCGGGGAGGAGGGAGGGCGGCAGCAGAGGAGGGAGGGATGCGGGGGCGGGCCGGGGCGGCGCTTCGCGCGTGTGCCGGTGCGGGGCGCGTGTTCCGCGGCGCGGAGCGGCCCTGCCTCGCTCCCTGGGTGTCTGTCTGTCTGTCTGTGGGGTGATGAGCGTGTACTCCGTGCGGCTGTGTGTGCGCTTCCCCGTGTCTGTCCGTGGCAGCTCCCCCGGCCTCCTCGGGCGAGAGGCGAGCAGCCGAGAGGAGAAAGTCCGAGCTCCCCCCGGGAGGAGCTCAGCTCCCTCCGGTGTGTTTACACTCACCATCTGCTCAGGGATTTAGATGTATTTTTTCCCTTTCCCGAAGGACGGCGGAGCCCTCTGATTTCACTTCCTCGTCCTCTTTTCCAGAGACGTCTTTTGTAATTATTTCCCAGTTGCTCCGTGGCCGTCCCGGTGCGTTGCTGGTCCTAGGGAGGGAATAAGGAAACGACGCTGAAGATGCAGCTCCACACCAAGGACAGGTCTCGGCTGCACCGCTCTAGGGGCAGGAATGATTTCCCTGGAATATCGGGCGAGGGCAGAGGTCAAATACATGGCGTTTAGATGTAATGAATTAAAGTCCTTATTCAATTCAGAAGGATGAGGTAAAGCAGAGAAATAGCCGTGTTCTCTATGACTAATACTTAAGGAGTATGACTGAGTTTTCATACCTTTTTTTGCCAATTTATACAGGATCTCTCCTGTATCACCCACCAACATAAGCTACCTTGCCTCATCAAGAACAATTGAGTAAAATGAGTGATGGCTCAAAAGTGACAGGCTGCAGATACGTGCCCTATCCTCTCATACCAAAAAATAACACACATAAAACTCCTTGCACTGAACAAACAGATGGACTTTCCAGACTTCAGGCTGAACAAGAATAAAGTGTGTTCATTCTGTAACCTCTGCTTATGCTGCAACTGCAACCCAAAGAACTTTCAACTATTAGGCTACAGAAAAATGCAGATCCAGAATAGAGTCAGAGTTCTGAAGAATTTTGAGTAAAAATGTCAATGGTATGTGTGATTTTGACAAAACACATGTACAATTTAACAACAACAATGAGGGTCCACTGAAATTCTGAATAAGAATTCTGTGAGAATGCAGAGGTCAGTGTCATACTTGGTATGAAAGTAACAAGAAACTGAATGCTTATATGTTTACAAAACTAAATTTTGAAACAAGCGAGTTCACCACACCTAATTGTATTTAAATATAACTGTCAACCTGTTCAGCATGTTCACAGGATTGCTCAATGAAATATGATAAGCAAATCTGAAGGCATTTCTGTTTCTTCTTGGCCCAGATAATAGACCTAAACCAGATAAAATATTTTACTGTCACAGAAGAAAGTTTGGCATATGCAGCACATAGCAGCACTGCAAAAAAAATGGTAGGTGGAGAGAAACAATTTTAGTAACCTGTCATCTGCATTTAAAAGGCAAAAGATTTCATGTGACACAGCCCCAAGAGTGTTCATTATTGAAAGTACCTACCCTCACAATGTGGGAATTTCAAACAAGAGTGTGCAGTAACCAGATGACTTTACTGAGAGGTGGTTCACAAACCCACAAAGTAGTTAAGCAACTGCAAGGGCATGAGTCGTCTCAATGAAGATGAGGGTATTTGTCACAAGTGAAATTATGGGCCTACTTAACCACTGTATTGAGTCAGCCTTGACTGTAGAGGCTGAGAAATCTGTGTTTTGCTGAATCAGGCATCTCCTATGAGTCTTGTATGATTTTTGCGCTCCTTCTCCCTACCCTCCTTCATCCTTGTATTCAAGCAGAAGATTCACAGAGCCTCCTAATGGTTAACTCAAGCTCTCTGGTTTCTATCACTTTTCTTTCTTGCCATTGCTCTGAAAGGGCAAAAAAACCCCTGTGATTAACTAGACTTGCCAGACACACAAGTGATGCTTCCATTGAAGCTGTCGAGGCTTTGATTAGTCCAGTGACACAGACAGACAAACAACAGAGACAGCAGCTAGAGGTTGTATGGAAAAATGTCACCTTTCCCAAATTCTAGGGAATTAGGAGGGACCAAATTAGGGAGGGACCAAAAGAGGCCTAAACATGGTCATAAGCTTAAGCATTGAGTAATAGCTGTGCTGAAGTAGGTTTGCTACCTGAGGCCCCAGAAGATAGCTATGGGAGTTCCTGGAGGAGGAACACTTGTGGTCACCACACCCCAGATCTCCCTAAGCACATGTAACCTATTTCTCTCTTCCCTCCAGTTTCCTACTGGTGTGGCCCTGGTGACTTCAGCAGAAGGCCTCTTTGAGGCTACAATAGGGTGTTTCACCATAATCTTCATCAGATTTTGCTACCACAACAAGGCCTTAAAAGGAAATGTCAGATTCAGAGGTGCAGATGCACCAGGATCAAGACATTCTCATTCACTAAGATGTGTGTCATAAAAGTCATTACAACTGATATGTCTGATTCCCTTGCATAAGCTGTCTGCTCTCTGTATTCTCTCTGTTGACATTCATTCCTTGTTGCCTGCCCAAGGATTTCACATTATCCCCATGCTTGATGCTGTCTCCTTCCAAAAAATAAGATGGATTAATGTTTTTCACACTTCTGTCCCTTTGTGATTTTGTTTCCACATGTATGGATCCAGCATAGGCAGGCACAGGGGAAGCTGAGACATGCGAGATCAAATTGGTTTTGAAAGCTATGTCCATCAGGGTTGAGCATGTACCCCTGTGTGATCTTCTTGAAGGTCTCAGCCCTTGACCAAACAAGCATTTCTTTGTTCTCAAGAGAAGTCTCAGGGCACAGAGAAGCTCTAGTCTGTCTTATTCAATGGACCAGATATGCAGTGGTTGTCTTCCTAACTGCATGAATTTTGGGTCTGGCCAGAGCTATAAACAGCCCATGGGGATAACACAGATTGATTTCTGTTTTGTAAGAGCATTTTATAATGCTGAAAGAAACCAGTTTTGGAGGACTGGTATGCTGGAGGGGCTAAGTATGCCCATCAGTGACTCCTGACCACAGGCTGGGAGAACTTTACCTTGGCACTGGGGTACACTGAGACATCCTGGGAGGGCCAGGGGATGTATGGACTTTACTAAATGTTTTTCTTACAGTACTGTTTGAGCCAGGTTGGCATTAAGGGTGTTGTCATACCATAGTGAGCATGGAGCTCTCTGGCCAGGTCCTGGTTTACCTTACCATCAGAGGAGAGGACAAAGAAAGCCTCCAGTACCAAATTGCTTCCACTCGCCTTTCAAGAGACATCTGCTCAGTGAAGCATTGTCACACTAATCAATATCTATTAGTTTTGTATTGCATATGATCATACCCACTTATACCTTTGGAGGATTAATCGAGTGACCTTCCCCTTGCTGTATGGTTCCTTGTATGTGTAATGTACTGAATAAATACTGAAACCAGACAGTTTGTTAAAAGCTATGAATTTTATCATGCTAACAGTGAAACCTCAAAGGAGGTTGAAGTCCACATCAGTTAATAATAAAATAATAATAATCTGAAGTAGTTTTTGAGTTAAGGCTCATGAATTTTGTTCCCCACTTTTAAATAGGCTGTAAATTGATTTACACTGTCTCTTGGCTCCCTCAGCACCAATGGCAAAAATGATACCACTTTCTAGAGCTATAACCACCTTCAGTACTGAAGCCAGAAGGACCATTACAATTAGAAACACAGAGTTTCTATTCATTCAGTAAGTTAAATGCACCTTACACTTCAAAATTCAGTTTAGTAAATTGAACAAAGAAACGTCATTTGACTCCCCATGGAGAGATAACAGACATGGTATTATCTTTGATGAAAAAAAATCTCCATTTTGGCACTAAAAAAGGATCAATCCCCATACCTGTACTTTTCTCTTTGTTTAGTCTTTTAGAACAGCTCATCTATTTTGGCTTTACTATTTCCTTTCAAACAGTTAATGCAGATATTATCATTGCTGGAAAACGTGATGCCAATGAACATATAACTACCACAGAGGAGCACCAAAAGATTTATCTTCAACAAACCAACTTTGTGAATATATTTACCTGGTTAATCTGATTTCAAACACTGTCAATATGCAAGTTGCTTGCTTTGCTGTTATCAGTATAATCAAAAGCGTAAAAATCTTATCTGCTCTGATGTTCATCTAAATTAGATTAGCGGTAAAATTTGTTTACATGCCCATAGAGAAACATGCCATAACTGGAGAATGAAGTTTTGTTTATTTAGTTCAGTGTTTCACTGGCAAAACTCTTAGTAAGGAAAAAAAATGCTTTCAACTCAGAAGCCTATTTCCCCAGTAAAATCTGGGTACGCTGGCTGAGGATCTAGTCCTGAAGTAGGTGAGCAAACTTCTGATTCTCCAGTGCAATCCCCAAAGCTCCACATGGATACATAACCCTGAAGGACTCCAAAGGACTTGAGCATCGTATTTTCACAAACAGCAGCTAATAAAAGCCTCCAATGGCTGCCTTATGTGTTTCCATGCCTTTTTGTTTGAACAACAGAAGTCTGTGTGAATGAGGTTTTACTTTTCATTCTAAATCCTTCCACTTGGAGGATCCCCATGACAAAATATTTTGGTTCTGCAGGCTACCAGGTTTTATTTGTAAAATATTTGTAAATCTGTTCATCTTTGTATTCTTACTTAAATTGTGGAAATATTCTGGTTTGTCTAGGGATTTTTTTACTGATTTTTTTTTTAGCATTTACATGCTTAGCAAAATTGAAGTTGACAAGCATTCTTTCCAGCTTTGTTATTTATCCATTGTACCAAATAGGAAAAGGAAGGAAATCTGCTGAAAAGGAAAACTGTATTTCTATTTGTAATAGATTGAGTGCTAGCATTAAAAACATAGTATAAGCATGGTATTCTGTACCAAAAAATAATATGTGCTGCATTTTATGGTATCTGTGACTTCCATACATCATCACAGCAGGAGCTTTCTTCAGTATGAGTGAACCTGGGAGGGCTGAGCAAATTCTGCATTTAACACTCATTAATTTGGTTTGCCTTGGGCCAAAATATCACCTCAAGTTATTCAGTTTATATGGAATTATTCAAGTTTCTCATGTGTTTAGTGGGCAGCAGCTTCTCTGTTTGCAGACAAAAGATCAGAGACAAGAACCAAAAAAAGAGAGGTAGACATCATCTGAGATTATGCAAAGGAATGTAGAATATCCAGCTGTAAACATTAATACACCAAAGCATATAAGGTGCGCACATAGATTATGTAGAATAACACCGAGAAGACCAGTTAGTGGAAAGGCTTCCAGCACAGATGGGCTCCAGGGCCCTTAGTCTATTGTTGCAGCTGTTACAGATACTCCATACCACAGGATTTTCTCACTACCATTCACCCATGCAGAGCAAAGCCAGCTTTCCAGCACTACCTTCCCAAATTCTCCTTTTCACTGCTACAGCTGTACTTTTAACTTCTCCCCTGAAATACCCATATTCTTCATGTGCCTATCAACTGATGCAGACTTCACAGAAGAGAAAACATTTGCTTATCTAATCCTTTAGATTGTTAAATTAAAAAATTAAAATTGTCTCCTAGTAAAGAACATCTACAAAGTCTTCAAATATTGGTCAAAGAATTAATGCCAAAATCAGAAGAACACATCATTAATTCTATTCTATTCAACTAGCTTGTATGATCAATAACCAGCATCTTGGCAACACCCCGAAAAATGTATAAGCTCATTCAGTTACTGATGTTCTTCCACACAGCCTTTCAGCTTGGTGTTCAGGAATAGGGATCTACCTAAAAAACAGACTAGAAATAAATACACAATAATTTCAAGGTTCTACATGCAGTGATCACACTGACAAGAATTTGAAAAGCTGAACTTGGATGGTCACCATTGCTTTTTCAGGGAAGCAAAGGATTTAGTCTTTGCATAAAACACCAGCTCCATATTTCCCCAAGCATAGGTAAAACCAGAATTTTTACATCTCTAGTAGGCACACAAACCAACCTGTAGCAGACCTCAAATGGCAATACAAGAGTAAACATATGCCCAATTTAAAATTAAAACTTTTTAGACTTAACCAAAACTTTGAGGTTTTTTTTATGCAGTAGGCAGATTATGTATGAACTATTGCTCTATGGTGTGTCTGAATAATCAATGTGCACATTCCTGTGCCCTGACTGAGGCTGCAGCTAGAGAATGGACTTACAGGACTAAAACAGCAGAGTATTGAATTGGCAGTCCCTTGCTGAACTGGCTTAGAGAAAAAAAAGATTCTTAGCTCACCTCATTGCCCTTCCCACAGCACCACCCTTACTTGGTATTTGCTGCCACGCATGATGCAGTCTCAGGCAGGACTATGTAAATGTGCGATTGCATTTTTACAGGGCAGCATTTGCATGGAAATATCCAAATTGGCACCAAAGACTAAAAGAGGTTAGTGTCTTGCACTTCACTTCAGGTTGCTATTACAGCAGGGACGGGTTTGTTCCATCAGCCACTGCACTGGCTGGTGTGATCACAAGGCTCGAGGAGAGAGGGCATCAAGCCACCAGGCCTCACTGCACTCAAACTGAGACACAAAGTCATGCTAAGATGCCTCCATTTCCACATTCATGTCTATTATGCCTAGATTCATACTTAGTATTTATGAAAGCAAGGACACTTTCTTTATTCAGACCTCTCATTTTGAAGTCTCTTTCCAAGTCTCTATCAAAGACAAATGCATGTTGTTATTTTGATTTAAGTGCAAGCTCTGCTGCTAGGGGCTGGAAATCTAGTCTGCTTAATGAATTTATTAGGCATTGTCTTACATCCTAAAGGATATTTATTACTCTGTGGCACACTCTGTTACACAGTATTATTTTTATGAACATCACAAGCACCCGTGACGTATAGCTCCACCATAGCCAGTATGAGAAAAAAAAACAGCACACCTCCCCAAATATAGAAATGCTGAGTGTTGCCTCATGCACTGAATATTTGAACAGGCTCATATTTTGGCTCAGGTCCCTAAAGCACATATCCCTTCCTAGGAAACATGCATCTGGAAAAGAGAATCTATGTTAACAGGACAAGTCTGGTGTTCAGCAAAAGGCACCAGCTCCCTACTGCACTTCTCCCGTGGAAGTTTCTATTCAGTTTATTCAGTGATCGGTTTAAGTGACCTGAAGCGTGACACCAGAAAGATCTGTTAACATCACCCTGGGTAATTTCTTAATTTTAGCTATTTATAGTCACGTAAATGTGGTAACTGCCAATAAACAGACACATTTTCAGTAGTGTGGATTTCAAAAGCTTTAGCAAGTGCAGAAACATAGAGGATGCGTGTAGAAAGGTACCAGAAATTGGTGGAGTTCAGTAGCGCCCAAACATTACCAGACACAGACCCTTGACAAGCAAATAATTAACAAAAACTGTTTGAAACACTAAACTTATTTCTCTAATATATAATGACAATAATTAACACATCACAACATTTTCTGACTTTTGTGTCCCTATTTACTCTTCCCAGAGTATACTTTTGTATTTATCATGAAAATCTTCAAACCATATGCAGACAATAAAGAGGATCCCTCTGAGATACATGTAAAGAATAGTTAAGAAAAAAACACATGTATTTCTTACTGGCTCTATTTAGTGTTCAGATTTTCAGGTAACTTAAACACATCAGTATTTGGACCATAGGCATCTTAGTGCCATTGGAGCTGACCTTAAATAAAAATGGAAAAAGAAAATCTGAGTGTTGCAGCAAGTAAAACGCGCCAGTATATTAAATATGTCTTCATTAAGACACACACACAGAAGTTCAGTGTGTTTTTCCCTCCCAAGGGGAACAGTAAGTTATGCCTCAACAAGCAGCATGGATTTATGTCCCTAAATGCTTCACTCTTCAATAAACATTTGTATACCTGCCATGAAACCTGAGGAATCATATGCCCTTTAGTTAATTCCAAGATACTGAATTAATTTTTGAAATAAAAATTATTGGATAGTTCTATTCATTAAATGATTATTTTAAAAAATAATCAAACAAAATACTATAGAAGGACAAAATATTTTTTTTTCTATCATGTAGGCATAGGACATTTTTACACAAACCTGTGGTTTCTGTGCTTTGACCAGATCCTATGTTTGAAGCAATATATAGAGGATTCTTTCAGGCAGAAACTGTAACTGGGTCTGTGGTTTAGCCCAGCAGGATTCTGGTCTTCATTGCAAATCTTGGAGAATAAATAAGTCAGAGATTCTAGAGACCATATAGGAGCTAGGAACCTAAATCCTATTAAAATACCAGAATTGGATACTAACTCCCACAGATTTCCACAAATACTCCATCTGAAATGAACATTCTTTTCAAGACTACACTATGTTTTGAGTCTGTATTTCCTCTTGCAAAAGTGGGACCGCTCAAAATACCAAATTATAGCCACAAATTTTATTTAGAAAGTATGATCTTCATCTGATTATGTAAGACCACAACACTCGAACCCTTGTAGAAGACACACTGACTTAATAAAAGAAAAAGCTTGCCAGGGAAGCTGATAAGCAAATGTGCATGTATTTTGCTAATACATACATGAAGAACACAAACTTGTATATGCTGAACTTGTTGGCAAAGGTCCTATTAATTTTAGTAGGAGCAGCACTGGACTCATATCATTAGGTGAATTATCTAAAACCACAGTATTAAACACATTCCCCTATCTAAGGTGAGTACATTTTTAAAATCCCAAGAATTTCTCCATGGCTCTTCAAAAATAAAATGGAATTTAGGCCTTAGCTAATAGGATCAGAGCAGGGCTTGGAGCTGTATATTTTAAAGCATCTGTAGCATTAATAGCCAGAACATAAAATCCAGATGGGAGGACGATTACGTTCTAATAGCTTTTATAAAAAGCTAATTACACATATTTGGGGCCTGATCCAAAAACTGTTAAAAACATGTAAAGGAAAAAAAAAAAGGCAGTTGTCTGCAGAAAGCACCTAGAGTTACTGAACTACCATTCCTTAAAATTGCTCCCACAGTAGTAAGTGTGGCAATAAAGATGAAGTATTAAAATTTGTTCTTCTGTAATGATGGCCTTTTAATTTTAAAAAAGTCATAAAAGATAAAAATGTCTTTTACAACTCCACATATTCTAAATCCACAAACACATAGAGCCCATCTCTGTGATTAGAGGCAGAATTTTATCCTATTCCAACATTCCACAGCAAGCTTTTCCACAAAGACACACTTTGAGAAGCACTAAACAGAACAAATTATTTACTATTTGCAAATGGAGAAGCACATCTTTAAAAATTACTTAAACTTGCCTTCAAAATGCGTGCAGAAATTTCTGAATTATCATTGATAGGATAAGCTGTGTTCAAACAAAACTCACTGTTAGGCTCAACTATCAACACCACTCTGCTTTAGCTCTTAAAGAGTGTGAAAAAAGAGGGTGGGAGAAGAAAGGCAGCAGAAGTGCTAATGCAATTGTTTGATGTGTGTCTGTGAGAGGCAGCGAGGAGGAGGCAGGCGTTCTGCTAGGCAGGCTGCTGCCAACAGGAATCACAGGCTTTGTGCTTCCCCCTCACCTCCTTTAGTGGAAAATAATTACAGCTGCATATAAAAAAAAAAATCACACTGTTGATTTTTATTGGCTTAATGTTGCTGTTTCTTACATCTCCAAAAAACTGGCCATTTTCCACTCAGTCATTTTCCTACCAATTTCTGCACGCTGTAGCCAGTGAAGAGCTGTGAGGGCGTCTGCCCCTGCACCATTCCACATGGCAACCTGCCAGCGAGAGTGACTGACTTCACTTCAAAACATTTTCTGTTTAATTAGTGTGAAAAAGCCCAGCAACCCAATTATCTAAAAGGACCTCACAGGTTCTCTTCACAGCAAGGGAAATAATGCCACGGGATGTGCTCTAGCATGGAAATACCTGGGTTGTTTCAGCAGAAGAGTGATCAGGTATTTAACAGTGCATTCCTAGAACAGCCAGTTTGGCATTAGAACCTTGAATTCCATAACCAGCCTCCTAAGAGGATGCTGCCTTAGAGTTTCAGCCCTTAAATCCTGGGTTCAACCATTTTATCCCAGCCTGCACCTTCCCTGTGCACAAAATAGGTGGCAAAATCTGAAGCAGGTATATCCTCAACACAGCACTACTAACAGAAATGTCAGGTTTTTTAGCATCTTTCTTGGCTCTAACACCCTGTATCTACCAAAATCAATTGGAAAATTACTTTTGACTTCAATGTTGGGTTCACTGCAGTCTAATTTTGACTTGGACTTGATCCAGACTCACTTATTTCAGTTCCTCTCTCATTAATTTAGCCAAGCATGTGAGTTGGGCTGAGGGCTGAAGCTCTTCTTGCAGCAGAGATCTTTTTATTCTAATGAAATGCCTGAAAAAAGTGGTTTTACTTTTTATAGAGCTAGTCAATTGACTTACAATTAAAGTGCATGCTTATTAATGCATGCTGAAATATTTTATTCCTGCAAACCAGAGTGGGGAAAAAAATCCAAACCAAACATTTTCCTTTGCAGTAGAAAATCCATTACATCAATAGAATTTTATGTATGCATATGTGTAGAAGTTTAGAGTTTTACATAGGATTATTTGGATCAATCTTATATTGTGGGGATATGCTGTCACCTACTGCAGCACACATTTCTAGAAGCTCAGATTCTAGTATTTACCCAGCAGGTAAAGAAAAGATGATGTTCACAACTGGTTGTAAAACACATTTATGCCCACAGTTGCAGTATTTATAGGAGGAAGTCTCCTCACACTGTAGAGTTAGACTTTCTTTCTTGAAAAAAAAACCCAAAGCAAAATTAGAACAAAATAAAAACAGGCAGAAAGCCTCCTGGACCTCATGGTGGTCATTGCAAGGGTGAGATTTGCCAGGAGAAAGGAGGGTACCTTTCAGATTCCTCCAGGGATTGCAGTTATTCCTCAGTACTGGGCTGGCTGCTACCATGGTTTGTAAACATGGTTTTGACATTGATATGCAGTTTACAGCATACATAGGGACATTCCCCAAAGAGCTTGAAATCTTTGTAGGCACAGCAAATACCAAAATATCTACTGGTGTAGTGAAACCTGAGAACCACATTCAGATCCCCCTCAGCCCAGCTGTTGACTCAGGTAAGCACATTAACTGGAAAGCTATTTTCTCTTCTTCCCTGTGTACACTTCACAAATAACTCCACATTTATTGACCCAGTCTTTTGCATCTGCAGGGAATTGCAGTAACCTATGGACCCAACATCCAGTTGTCTCTTTCTCAAGGTAAACTCCCCAGACAAAGAAACCAAAGGAGACCTGAGCTCTCCGGAGTACCTGTTAACCTGTTTGTCAGGACAGCCCCTTGAGGAGTAGAACAGAGGGATTCGTGTTTTTGTGA
Source organism: Passer domesticus (assembly GCF_036417665.1). Taxonomy (NCBI): domain Eukaryota; kingdom Metazoa; phylum Chordata; class Aves; order Passeriformes; family Passeridae; genus Passer; species Passer domesticus. The sequence goes on along the minus strand of NC_087477.1, from coordinate 31,434,685 downwards.
AACAGGCAGGACAGGAACGTGAACTTGGGTCTCTCACATGCTGCTGCTTTAGTCCCAGCCACTGGAAACAAGGCAATGTTGTTCCATGTCCCTCCACCCTGTTCCCCCCAGGCAGGAATTATTTAGGTCAGAAGTGATCTCAGAAAGAGAGACAGAAAGACACCTGGTACAAATCCTGCTCAAAGCAGGGCCATTCAAAGATGCACCTAACTAATGCCACCTTTTGGAATAAACCCCCAGGAAAGGGTCACACTTTGGACCCCAAGGAAGAGGAGGGTGGCACATAAATAAACCCCAGTTCTTTCTTTTAATAGTCACTTCCTAGCTGTTACAAGCAATATGGCTTTTCCTGGTTTGAGAGGATCCTTTTCTTTAACTTTCTTGACCTTTTTTCAAAGGAGCCTGGATGCCCAACTGAGGCCTGAATGCTGAATACACAGCGAGTGTTCAGACACAGGTGGAAATCCTGAGATGGTGGTGCTGGGCACCCTGGCTACTCTGCAAGCCCTGCAGCACTCCGGAGCATCTTGACCATGACAGACACTTGTCTCTAAGATGTCAAAACAGCCCCTTTCAAAGGGCGATTGCCAGGTAGAATCATGAGGCAGAGGAGAGAGCAATGCTTTTAGCATGAGAGCTCTAACATTGCTTTTATCTCTGGTAAACTACTGCAAATAGTACAGACATCCTACTCAGTTTTTCACAAGGGGTTTAGAGAAGCACACTGCTTGCTCATTGCCACATCAGCAATTGAGGAGAAAAAAACCAAACAACAAAAACCCTCAAATCTAAACTTATCTTTACAATGGAAAGTATAGACAAACCTCAGCTGAGAGCTACTCTTCTAGCAACAGGCTCAAACAAAATCCCATTAGCATGTGAATTATTACTTGAATAAAGAAAAGGCAGGAAAGAATATGAGTAAAGTTGATTATGGAAGAAAAAAGGCAGTACAGGTAAAGTAAAGTATGACTCAGTGCCAGTCACCCTAACATATGACAGAGCTTGTGATGTGGTAGAGAGCTGTGGGGGATAGGCTGTGAACTAACCAGCCTCTTCACAAGCTGGCAAAAATTCTTAGGAAAGTAAGGAAAATGAACAAATAAAACTATTTGAACATTAGGATGGTAGGTACACAGATAATTAACTACAACAGGTTAGGACCAAACAACAGGAAGTTTCTAACTTGGACAAAACTTTTTTTCCTAGTCATAGATCCCAAGCAACACCAAAAGGGCCAGTGACCAAGAGGTAGTGATTCACCCCTCAGTTATAACTACAGGTAGACACAGCTAAAACTCAAAGCTGAATCGAGCCATGCATTATGGCATAACATTAAATGAGTCAGTTGATCATCTGGTTTCACAACTATTTCACATGGATGCCTGAAAATCTGATATTCCTTAATCCATAAAACCTCAAAAATAAAAAATATTCAAGAGAATTATATGTCTTTGATCATTACAAACTACTTGGTAGAGAAAGTTGGTCTGCTAGATAAAATAAAGACTGTTTTCCCAAAAGGCATGGAGAGATCTTGGTGGATCTGGGGTTATTGCAATGGTCAGAGTCCGTCCGTGCCCTGCTTCCATAGAGCCACAAGAGTCTGTATCACGTCTTGTGCCAGAAGTAAATAGCTTTGATCTCCTCAGTGAACAGCCCGTGTGAACCAGGGCAGAACCAGACATTCCAGTTTGTCCAGCTGCGGGGAAAGTGAACACCATCCCTTTGACTGGAGCGCCTCCCATCCCCGTGGGAGAGGCCAGGCTGAGGGCACAGGGGGAGAGGAGAGGAGAGCCCTGCTCAGCCCGAGGGGCTGGAGGGCTGCTTTACCCTGATGGGCTCTCAGTGCTTGCCTTCTCCTCTAAGCACTCATCTGATAAAGGGTGTGTGAGCACAGCTCCTCACTGTCCTCTTCTTCCTTCACCCTGAGCCACAGGTTGAAGGCAGCACCTGAGGCAAGCCCTCAAAACAAAATTTCACAGTGGTCCTCTGCAATGTTTCAAGTGTATTTGCATCCAAACAACAGGCAAAAATCCAGCATCTGTGGGTAGGAGCTGTTAAGCAATGCTCTCAACTCCAGTCAGCAAGTCACTAGCATCCAAATAATTTCTTCTCAACAGGGAGAAGAGGTGTATGTGCAACACAAAGCTGAGCATTCTACTCACACAATGACAGCAGTGTGTTGGCAAACATTTTACTTTATTTTTCTGTAGTTCCCTGGCCCCCTTGCAGATGAAAGATAAAGTACTGAAGCTGGATGTCTGAGGAACACTCCTGCCTCACGTGATGGGCTCTCCAGGAGCCCTCCAGCCATGGGGAAGTGACCTGAGACTCAGACAAGGAAAGGACAAAAGAAGGAGGCCCTTCAGAAAATTCTGGAATAGGCCAGAAAAAAAGCTGTCTCTCATATGGCTTTTTGTTACCAAACCTTAAGCAAGGGCCTAAGCAGTCCAAGCTTACCTTTCAAATGAGGTAAAACCTGTACACAGCTTTTCATCTTTTCATACCTTGTTAAATGATATACAACATGCACCTGCAAATCCCATTTATGAAAAAGAATTCTGACCATGTCTTTCTTAGGAGAAAAAAAAAATTCTAACAAATGCTGTATCAGCATATCAAACTAATACAAACCCTTGTTTATAGGTAATACCTAATAATAATAGCACTGTATATGTGAGATATTTCCTGCTTTCTGCTAACCACAGTATAGAGAAAAGTGAAATTATGTCTCATGATACAAACAAAAAATATCCTAGGATAAGAAAGCATATATGTTTAGTTATTCTTTGTTGCTGTGCATTCAATCAAGTCTATCAGAGTTGACAAGACCAATTTCGCACCTTCCTATTGTTTTGTCATATAAGACTGGAATGTCATTCCAATGGGAAAAAATAATTGCCATCAATAAAGAGATGGTTTCTATGACATTTGCAAAAATGTTGCTGAAAAATACCTTTAGTATGGATCACTTCACCTCACCAAGTGGGATAACTGACTGAGCTCAATGTGCCTAATATAAAAATGCAATATCTACATTTCCTATAGTTTAAAGGAAGACATACCCCCTGCCAGGCAATATATACATGCACACACTCTGCTCCCTCTGCCTCAAGTTCACACTGCAAGGTAACCAATGGCTGTTCACAGATACTTTAATTTATTCATAGGGAAAAAAATAAAAAGGAAAAACAGCGCTAAGATCAGGATTGGCACGTCTGCAATATCAGCATAATTCTTTGACTGGTTCAGAAAAATAACCTTGAAAGCCCAGTAACAGTGAAAGCCCAGTGGTAGTTCCATATCCATAAAGATATGGAGCACTCGTGGTTAAAATAATCTGTGGCATATGGTAAATGTCTCAAGGCTAAATAGGCCTTAGAGGCAGAGGGAACAGGAAGCTCAGTCACATTCCCTGACCCAACTCTCATTTTCCAGCACTGCACATAATGTGCTCCCAAACAAAAGGCACAGTTTTGTGGTGATCTCGATTTTTCTTAATTCCATGAGAAAAATCATTACACATTAGGCTGTGAAGCACATGGTTAGGTAGTTTGTCACTGGTTATCTGATAATGTGTGACAATTTACACTGATTGTCTTCAGAGCTGAATGCTTGCAGCATCATCAAAATCAGGGAGGTTTTATTTGACATGCAAATTAAGAAGCATGAGGAAATTAAGAAGATAGATATCACAGATTTTTTTTTAAGAAGAATGCTCAGAATGGTGTTTCATCTTTTCCCTTTTTTAAATCATCAGCATGATTACATTATACATGGGCTTCCTCAGACTATACAAGAATAACTTGAACAACTGAGATTATTCTCAGTGCCTTCAATACTGTGCCAGCTGGACTGACTCAGAAGGTGTTTAGAAGGAGCAAGAGAGATGACATCCTTCCTTCAGTTTTCCCTGATATTTGAGGTTTCCAGAGACAAATCTGCCCTTGGCTTAAACTGCAGGTCCCAGGAGGTGACGTTTGATTTAGTCTGCATGATTTCTGCTCTTACCAACTCCCCTTCAGCCCAGCCCACTGAAACATCCTTTATGCCTGCCTGAAAGGAGCAGGAATAACTGCAGAAAAAATAATGCCCCAGTATCTCCTCCCATTCCTGAGCAAAGTAGGAGCTGCTTTGTATTCTGACTTACAAATACAGAAGCTGTGCTAAATGCCTTGGTTTTTGTTTCCATTTTCTTTGCCAATTTTCTTCTGCTTTAGTGTTGGCCTCCACACTTTAGACAATTGCTTCATTAGCAAAGTTCAAGTACCAGCCCTATTTTCCTTAGAACTTAATGTCACTCCTTTCCCTGTGACCTCTATTGTTCAGCTAACTTCAAATCATCTTAAATAGTGGCTGCTTCTATCTACTGTTTTGTTCACATTTAAAAAAAAAATCACATAGATATCAGCTCATGATGAGCAAGGCTGTAGCTTGTGCCAGGACTTTCTTTTTAATTTGCATGTCTGTTAAATAGTAAAATGTTGCACACACATTAGTTTTTTTTAAAAAGTGGAGGGTGTTTTCATAATTCCTCTCAAGTCATTTTGCTGAAAGCTCAAGGCTTAATTTTTTTCCAGATCACTATTAATCCATCCATATATATTTATTGCCAATATCAGAGGTGTTTAGAAAATTAATGTAAGGTTAGTAATAATTAATTGTGGAACCTAATAACAATGTAATAGAATAAACAACAATAGTAATTGCTGCATTAAAATACACTGTCAATAGCTGTGGGCACTTAAGGGCTCATAAACAGACTCAGATATTTCTTGTAGCTGTGGATGGATTTACCACATGAGCCAATCCAGGACATGTGAATTCATGTAATCTATTTTTAAAGTACATCAATTAATACCACTAGGTAGTTAAACAGCACAAAGGGCAATAAAGAGAGTGGTCACCTAGGCATTGAAGGGAAAGAAAAAGATCATAGCTATCAGTACTGTTTCAGAGCCATATCAGATTCATTCAGAAGGGAGATTTAAATTGTTGTGCCTTATTCATGATTTAGATATAGAACTTACAAAACAAATGAACGCTTGTCCTTGGGATTCATTCTACTCAATATTCTGCTTTTCATAAAGCCCCGAGTCTGTCTTCTCTCAACTTACAATGGAACTATCCACTGTAAATCAGATGACACTTGACAGAGCATTTTTGTATTTCATCTTTTTAGCAAAGCAGAGCAGCAATTGCCAGTAAAGAACACACATAAATGAGACCAAGTGTATCCACAGAAAATGCACTCAACTGTTTCTATTGTTATTTCAAGCACATAAGAAGATGGGCCTGTATCTCACTTAACCCATTTACACTCCATTTTATACTTATAAAAATGAGCTGATAGGTGCAGATGGCTGCAGGGTGATTTGTGGTTACAAACAGAAAAAGAGGTCCAGAGGTCTGGACTGGCAGTGGTCTTCATGGACTGGAGGTACCTCTGTTTATAGCTGGGCAAAGATACTGCCTCATGTTTAAAAATACTTCTGTGACAGGCAATTTTGCATTGATTGAATGAAAGTAACAGTAAAAAGTAAAAATTCCTCTGGTTTTACTCTTTTTGGGCAGGAAATCGCATACAAAAAAAATCAGGCAAGGTTTAGATCACCAGTCCCACACACTCATAGGTTGGAAATATCCCATCATACACGCTGAACAAGATGAAGTAATGGTACAAAACCACTTTGAAAGTGTTACCAGGAGCTGGAAGATAAGAAATTGAGTTTAATTTGTTTTTTTTTTTTTCCTAAGCTTATTTTTGTTTATTGAAAACTACTGAGCAGTTTCTTTTTTATCTATCCAATGAAGACATAAGCACTCTGGAAGTCCCTGTGCCCACTAACAATAGATAATTCTGGGTGTGTTTACTCCACCTCCACTATGAGACCACAGCAAGGCAGTTTGGTAGGGAAAACCAAAGTGAACAACTGTACTGTCAAACGCAGAGAGCTGAATAAAGTACTGACCCATGAGAGCAAGCTCAGGGCGAGCCATCCTGAGCTACCTAACTCTGGACTTACCCAAGAGCTGCCTGTGAACAACACAGTGAGCCTAGAAAACCTCAATTTGAGCTCAAGTCTCCTCTTTAGCAATATCAGCCATTCACGGACTTCCCAGAGCAAGCTGACTCCCAGCACTCTCCAAGGAAGTTAAAAAATAAATAAATAAAAACTGCATGTTTATCACATCAGACTTCCCCAGGGCTCTCCCAGAGACCAAGCTTGGAGACTGTACAACAGCTCTGCCTCAAGCATGACCCCTGGCATAGCCAGAGGCTGTCCCTCAGATCTCCAGGAGCACAAGGCACCTTGAAAGAGCTGCAGACAGACACTGGCAGACAGACTGTCAGCACAAGGTGCTGGGAGGCTGCAAGGGAGTCTCTGCATGGGAGGAGGCTGGACGCAGAAGATGCAAGTGTAGAGCATTTCTTGCTTCTTCCTGTCATCCCTGTACCCACGCATAGGTAATTCTGATAACAGCCATTAGCAATGTAACAGAAGCATAAGTTTTTGTTTGCTTTACAGAAATCATGTTTGTATTAGAGACCAAAGCTGGGAGGGTTTGTTTTGGATGGTGCTTTATGTCTGCAATGGGACAGGGAAGAACTGGGTTTGTAAGAAAATGCTTGGGTCCAGTGGCAAGCTGCTTCATCAGTGGGAACCTATGCTGTGCTCGAGATAATTCTCTGCTGCAGGGTGCCCTATCAAAAAGGAGGAAGTGCTCTAGGCACCTGCTACATCCCTTCTGCCAAAGTACACTCAGCTTCTTCCCAGGTCTGTTCCAGCCTATCAGACAGGAGTAGGCACTTTTCTCCAGCTCTCATTGAATATGCATTTACATGGCTTGGATTTATTTCACCTGATACATTCAGAAATTCATCTACCAGTCAATAAGAACCATGTCAACTCTAACTATAGATGTTATCAGCTAAACAAAAGATAAACCAAAAATTTCCTTAACACAGTTCATTCAGCAGCAGATGATATTCAGTATAGAAAAGAAGCACAAAAATAATTACCCTGAGCCTGGCTGCATTGCTCAATAGAAATGTGTAGAGAAATTGTGCATTTTGTCTACACAAAAGAAAACTAAATCATTTTCACATCCTGTAGCTGAAGATCTACTCCCCAAGCCCCCCCTCTCCACAAAGCTGTCACTGCACTGGCACAGACCAAAGGACTTGGGGAATTTCAACACTGAATCTCTGCTGCCCGCTCTCAGAGAGGTCAACAGCACATGAAATAGCACAGTGACAATGTGACACATGGCGGTGCTGACACAACACAAAGGAGATTTTGCATCTCATTCCACAGGGACAAACACCAAGTACCTTTAAAATGCCCATCACCCCATCTTAGCCATCACTGATGAACATTAAACATAACATAAAAAAAAAATAATTAAATTACCCAGATATGGCCCAGGAATAGTAAAATATTTCAACTGGGCAACAGAGTTAAATCATCCTTTCAGAACTGCAAAACCTAATTCAGAGTTTGTTACAAAGCCTTTGGTCCCCAAGCTCAGGATAGCCTCCTGTGTTAGCCAAAGCCATCTCACATGATATTTTTCCTGTTGAATCTCGAGTACAGACAATTGGTTTTTATAAGCTTTTACTGACCACAGTAGATGACTACACCCTTCTGTCAACTATTTTCATTAGAACAAGAAACAGCATTTAATCCTCCTCCAAGAGTGCAATCTGGTGATTACCTTCACTGATCAGAGAGCAAAATGTTACCACTGATAGGTCTAAATTCACTGCCTAAGAGGTGTTATTTTAAATGCCTTGTATGAGCTCACTTAGTTTACCAGACTAGATTAAAATCTAATCTAGAAATGTCTACATTAAAATTAGCTTTTGCTTGAACAGTAAAACATATACCCAGACCTAAAGAGGTCAAGTGAAGGAAAATCAATTTTTTTTTCTCCAGGCATTTTTGTTCTAATGACTAATTGCTCTTAAAAGTAAATACAAAAATTCATAATTAGCTTTCTTGATTACTCAGACTACTTCGACCTTTATGCTATTCATTTTTCATGCTGTATTTAATAAGTAATAGGCAGGGGGCCAGGGAGGGAAAGCAATCTATGTTTTCTGCAGGAGAAAGGAGATGGAAATGAGAAAACCTCAGAAAAACACAGGTCCATAACCTTATGGAAAAAATTTTCACAATGTAAAAACCTAGAGACCTCCACTGAGATAATTCATTGTACCAATTAAATCCACTTGAAAACAAGATTTCTAATTCTTAAATCTTTCTATGTTGACTTATCAAGTCAAAGACAAAATATCTAAGCGGAGTCTAAAGAAAAGCTTTAACCCATTCCATTGATAGCCTCACAGATTGCAGAGAGGGTCTCCCAAGAATCACTGACATTGACTCCAGGTCAAAATTTTACATTAAGATTGACAAAGGACTCTTGCTCTTACTACACAGAATATACAAAATACATTCACAGCCATAATTCAAGTCCAGCATTTCCTAACACTATCTCCTCTTTTCCTGTGGCTACAGAAAAGAATACCCTCTCACATATTACCCTAAGAGATCACTACCACAGACAGATACTTGATATTCAATTTTATGAGCTGTTTATCACCTGAAACAAAGAGTTTGATTTTTAGAGCCAGCATCATCTAAATGCCCAACCACCTGGCAGGAAAATCTCATGTTTGCTGCTTAGCTCCTCCTAAATGCCCTTCCGGCCTCCAGAAGGGCAACTTTGCAGCTGTGGCAATGTCTGTCCCCAACTTACATTCCCTGTACTCTGAGGGGGCTGAGGCAAGTTTGCTGACATCAGTAACCCCTTGGATTCCTGTGGCAAGCCTTCAATTTTCAGGAACACTGAAGTAATCAGTCCCTCAGTACCTCCCTCATGATACACTAGTTTGTTTGGTTTTAGTGGTTTTGTTTGTTTGTTTCTGACTGTGGATCCACAGGCTTCAAATTAAGACAATAAAACATCTGATCTTTTTTTGAATACCTTTTCTTTCCAATGAAGTTATCATCATCTCATGAAAGTCACCTTAAAATAATGAGACCAAATTATTATACCTACAGGTATATATTTAATTGTCAATCATTAATCTGTTAGGCTGAAGAAACAATTCTGTGTAAAGTAGCCTGTAGCACATGAGGTACAAGTGCGTAATATCGTACACAGTAAGTTGCCCAGAATTTTTAGATGAGGTGGTAGTTTCTATAGCAGCTCATAATCTAAAATTTAAACCACTAGGGAAAAAAAAAATCCAGCTTCCCTGCCTGGTAGGGTCTAGTGCAACCTTGCCTTTGAGCAACAACAGCACATCAATACAGTGATTCTGAGCTCTGAGGACTCCTTGGCAGAAAATGGGAAGACATGTACTGTGACACTTTATTTGCTGACTTCTTAGACCTCATCTGTCCTTGGAAAGGAAAAAGGTGGCACAGAGGAACAAGGACCTGTTTCCATGTACTCTGTAAGCTCTGTTTTCATTTTGGCAGTAGGTTATAGTCCACCCTATCTCTGCAGAAATAATCTTAGAAGAGAGCCATGACTTCCCCAAAAGGCATAATAGATAATAGTGACCCCTTCATTACTAGAAATAGCATCTGCTAAATAAGAATTTACATCACTATCATAAGATACACATATCTCAGCAGAAAAGACCCCTTTTCCCCCTAGGTGTGATCTATACACTTCAGTCACTTAATTCTGAGGAATAGGAAGTTTAATTACCCAAAACCATCTGTCTTTAGAACAAAGCTTAATAGGTGGTAGCATTGCACATCTGAAATACAGAACAGCAAAGGAAGAAGTTTTAGAGAGAGCTAGCAAGCATCCTCTCCTTGTCAGTTTTTTGCACCAGCATGTTGAGAAAGCCAGGCACATCCTTCATTTTAGACTTCATCACCCACTGCATACACCCTGGGGAAGGAGAACAAGCGAAGCATGGAAGGGAAAAGAAATCCATCAAAGCCCTGAATGCTGGGAGAGCTCTTCTGCTGGAAGGAATGACAAGTTAGGTAAGGAGACCCTGGGGCAAAGACCCTTGCTGGAACGTTGTGCCTATTGATGCATACAAATAAATATGAGATTCTACACATATATACATTCTACATAGCAAACATATTTTACACATGTACACAACTGAATCAAAGAATAGCCATCTTCACATCCCTTTGTATTATAGCATATGGGAAGAGTTAAAACATCTGTGATCCAAAACACATGAACTCCCTCTTGCTTTGTCTTGGGAATATTTGTTTGTAGCTGCATAGACACAAAGCACTTCTTTTCCTACATCTAGACTTTGAAATCTACTACAGCTGTATTAATAGTATTAACTTAATAGGAAAGGCTTATAATTACTTCTGCAGAGAAAGGAGCTTAGACATCTCTTAATGCACAGCTGTTCTCTAAGTTGACTTTCCAATACCTAGATTTATCTCTTGTACTTCAAAAGGAGTTTGTAGAACGAGGATGTTAAGGGACAACACTTGTCACTGGCTCTTTTCTAGTTTGCTTTTGTATTCTTGTTTTAGTCCTCCTAGATAAGAATGCATTTTAATTTTATATTTTCCTAATTTGATGTTATGATAACTGGAATATTATGGATCAAGTTGAGAATACAGTGTGAAATTTCACATCTTGCCAGTCTACCAATTTAACAACTAGTCAGAAAATAAGCATAAGCCAGCATGGCAACTGTGCAAACACTCCAAAATGAAAACCATTTTACACAGATAAATAAATGCAAAATTATCTTTCAGAAAGGGTGACCGCTGCAGTCATTTTACTACAGTTACAACCCAAGGAAACTCATCATGTCTCCCTTATTCCCTTTCTGCTCAGCTAGAGAAGCTATTTTCTCTTCATCGCTCTAGACTTACCTTTGCTGCTTTAGCCTTTGAAAGAAACACTTTGAGAGCAGGGAGACAAAGCACTTAGCTTCTTGGAATTGTAGATTCTGGATGCCGAGACCAGTCATGGGGGGGGGGGGCCTCTTCCCAGTTCTCTCACATCTCCTGCTTGGACCTTGCTTGCAGAGAGCACAAACATATATGAGCAGAAGCACCTGCTCTGATCACCCACCACAAACTCACAGAAAGCCCCTCTCCTGCACAGGATATGAGGCAATGAAGAAAAGGAAGATCTCTTCCAGCTGGCATATATTGTTAATTAGAAACTCATGATGTAGCCATGTGTTGCTGGTAAAGACAGTAATCAAAACATTAGAGCCCTTGAAGGTACAATACTAAAACTCAATTTCCAATAAAAACAACAGAAAACAAATTTTAAAAATAATCTCATTATTGAAATCAAACTGATCTCCTGACTTTTTCCAGGCATCTCAAGCTGAAAAATGGTGACATATTTCTCCCAAGACCGATTATGCTGTTTCATTCCACCTGAGATTTGTTACAGGACTTAACAAGCACAGGACAATAAATGCCAGAGCTGTTCTACTTAGCCAGACCTTTTCTCCACAGATTAAATAGAAAAAATAGTACAACTGCACACAAAGAAAAAGAAGACAATAACAAGCCTTTTCTTGCCCTCCTTTGGTCAGGCCACAGCAGTCTTCAAATGCTAAAATAGAAACCCTTTTACTCCCAAAAGCAAACTCTAGAGGCTTCTTCTCACCTGAAGCAGGACCCTGATTAAATCTCCCAGCTGAACTGATTCACAAGGGCTTTTCTTTTATTACCAAGTAGGGTTGCCTACTCAGCTGTAACCATTTTTAGGATATTTGAGGTGTGGGGTTTTTCCTCCCTGAAGCTGAATTCAACACAATTTTCTGTCAAATAGAAAGTGAGAAGTTTTTTAGAAAACATGGAATTTTTCAGACCATTTAAAATGGATATAACACATTCATTTCATTCACAAAAGATGGTTAACTAAACTGAAAATGGAAATCTTTATTATTCATAAAAGAATTGTTCGATATTGGGTAACATTTTTATTCTTAATTTTTGTAAGGACTTTTGAACAAATGCCTTTTTTTTAAAGGGTGACTTCTAAGATCAAAATAGAAATAATTAAAAGGGAAAGGAATCAGATATTACAGCAAGCTGGGAGGGGGTGAGGACTAGAATCTCATTGCACTAACACCTGGGTGCATTGAAAAAAAATAATTAATTTTCATTGCCCTTTTTGTGAGTTGAGGGGATGATAGTATCTGTGTTATACAGAAAGAACTGAAATACAGACACCTTCATTGTGGGGATCTGGTTTGATCAATGATGAACATGCTGTTTCAGAGCACACAGTATTGTATAGCACTTGGTGTGATTAAAGTCCAGCATTTCCACACAATTTCTCTAAAAAACAATAAGTACAATGTGATCAGTCAGCTCTTTGAAACAGTATGTTCTTAGCATTCTCACTCTGGAGTAAGAATTGTGAATTAACAATTAATAGTAGAGCTTTAAAAAATAGCAACAACAATAATATTAATTTAAGAATCCCTTCATAGTTTTTGTAATGCCTGAGATGATTAGCACTTTATAAGATAAATCATTATAAGAACAGACAGAAAGTTTTGCAGATAGCATTGGTTGTATGGAAATTAATGCTGAGTGGTCTGCTTTCAGTGTCAGCTACCCTTCATTTCCTGAGACCAGTATCTGATGTTAATGATACAACAGGAGCTAATTAGTGAATAGTCAAGTGTACTAGAGAAATCCTACCTTTTTTCCCCACTTCTGAAGGTAAAACTCATGGCCATTCCCTGCTAATTGCATTGTATGGATTACTTAAGTGCCAGTGTAAGGTGCATGAAAAAGATAACACTAAATTGGGAGATAAGCAGAAAGGATCTGACCTTCTTAGTCAAGGTCATTGATAGTGTAATTATTCTGATAAGCCAGGCATAATGATCTCCTGTACTATCAAGACACCCAGACTATTCAGTTCAGCAAAGACACTTTGCAACTTCCAGTGGAGCCCATACTTATGCTCTTTAAACCTGTCACAGGTTAAAGCTACCCATTCTGAACTGCTTGACTACAGGACTGTGTGCCAGGCTTTAGCCTGGAGAAATGGAGAAAAGAAAGGTGTTGGAAAGGTTTGTTGCATGCAAGGTTGCCCTGGGTAACTCTCCTACTAGACAGGCAAAAGCAGGAGGATCCAAATCTCTTGGTTCCAGACAGGAACATTTTGCTCTGTAAGGTTGGGGTTGTGAGTGGTACAGCAGGGCAGCCTCAGCCCTGCTGAGGAAGAAGCCCTGCAGAAGAACCCAATGTTCATGTATGAGGTCTGGGGAGCACCACCAAACTCCCCAGGGCTGCAACACCCCAGAGGATGCACCAGCAGCAGGACCAAGCTTCAGGTGCTGTGCTATTTCTTGGGAGAGGGCCAGAGCTGAGGGGGAGATATCTCACAGGCCACACCAGAAATTTGTGCTAAATCAACTGCTTTTCCTTCCATGGATTCTCATGTTACTGTTCCACTGGCACTACTGCAAACTTCAGGAAAAAAAAAAAAAAAAAAAAAGGAAAAGGAGAAATCATCTACTGTTTCCCACTGACCTGTGTTTGTAGATTCAGATTAAGTGAGCCCATATGGGCTCTACAGCAGGGGGCAAAGTTTGGAGGGAATTGCTCTCACTTTCCATACAAACTGTGTGTTGAAAGAAAGCTCAGCCCTCATAATAATCACTGAATTTGAAAAACCCTTAATCATTATTCAAAAAGCAATCACTCATGCATGCACAATTGACAGCACAAAATGCGAGTTTCATTGAACTTCAGCCTGGCTGCACTTATTTCTTTTTCATTCCTTAGGCTCTACAAATAAACTTCAGCATATCCAGGAAGAAGAGTGTTACATCATGTGGGCTCCTGTGAAATCAAGGCAAGGATATTCAGCGTGTAGCTAACACACCTAGCCTGTGATTGAGACACTCAAGCAATGCAACACAAAATTGCATTTATTTAACATATGAACACTGTGGACTGCTGTGTGTGACTGGCAGGAAATTCTGCACCCACCCCACTGGGACACCTATTTCCCACTGACCAAAAGCAGCTGGGGAAAGGGCTGGGCAGCTCTTGGGAAGGGAGCACTAGAAAGCCTTCAGAAAGAATCAGCCCTTCCAGGGTGTGCAGAGCCTTCTGCCAGAGCTGGAAGCAGACCTGTACCTGTCTGGAGAAACAAGGCTACAAAGAAATAATCCTTTAGTATTAAAACTAAATGAAGTTGATTCCAGTGAACATCAGTGTTTCAAGTTCCTGAAGTTCCACCACAGCTCAGTTGCCTTTTGGAGTCCTTTTTGTGTGTATTTATTTGATAACAGCAATGTCTTTGTGACCTCAGAGAGAAATGCAGTGTTCCCCACTGCAGATATCAAAATTTTATGGTGGTCTGTGCCTTGTTCTGTATCTTTGCTGCTCAGTAATATATCATCTGCTCAGTAGCTTCTGGGCTGGGGTAAATGTTTGTACTGCCACACAATCTTATGATCAGTGCATCATCTCTGCTTTTGTTTGTTTGCTCACAGGTCTAATATAACTGTAAGTAAAGCAACAGAGATTTAAATAACTAATCATTAAAATAATGAAAATCATCACATTGTAGTGATGTGATTTTTCCCTCTGTGCTTTTGCATGCATTTCATTTTCCTACTGGCAAAGTCTATAGTATAACACAAAAGTTGAAAAGTTGCATAAAATATACAAATTGATGGACAGACACATACAATGGAGAATAACAGAGAACGCACCTTCCTATTCCAGCACAGCTCCTAAATCATCATTTTCTTCTATTACAGATGTTCACACAACATGGGGGGGTTTTTGTTCTTTGTGCAACCTCTGAGGCTGGTATCAGAGTTGAGACTGAACAGCTCAGAGATAACACTGGAGTGGTATTTCTAATCTTATTTCCGGATCTAGTTCATCATGAGTCCAAGGCAAGAAAAGCCCAACAAGCACTGCAATACAATGCAATTTGGGAAAATAATCCCATTGACCATTTAATTGTCACTTAACTACAATCCCAAAGGATGAGATGGAATGGTTTTCTCCTCTGGGACATAGCCACTTTAATCCTTGGCTACAATCTATCAGCTTTTCTTTTCAAGACCAGGATATTTGTTCTTTGACTGCAATAACATGTTCTTTCATCTGACTCCACACAAGTACAGCCTTTCTTCTTGATTTCAGGTCAGGGAAGGTGGTAACTACGCTCTGCACAATAGTAGTCACTGAATTGCTATGTAAGCTGTTAGGAAAATTAATGTATTCAAGTCTCTGCAAACCTCCTTCTTTCTTAATCCTCATTTCAGGGTTGGCAAATCTTCTTTTCCTTGGTAACTCTACCTCTCCCATGCAGTATGTATCTTTAATTACATTTTGCTATCCATAATCCAGGCCATCCAATGTCATATATGTGACAACACAGAAAATGGTTTTGAAGTTGGAATGGCAGTGAGGCTGAAGGAAGGCTGTCAGGAATACAAAGAAATACAGTTTGTTGTTTCCTGCATTTTGAAAGCTTCCAGGGTCATAGGTAAAAACAAAATAAAAAATGTGAAGTGTTTCAGGTTTCACTAATTTCCCATTGTTACATTGTCTTGATAAAGAAAAAAAAGCAGGAAAAAGCCCTTCAAGTTTAACATTTCTTAATTTGTTTAAATTATATTCACTGTCTCTCTAGGTTTATATGAATCACTTTTCTCCTGCTTTGATTTTCAGACAGAAAGCTTTCCCTGAAAAAAGAAATGCCTTTTCCTATGTGTTTGTACAGCAAACTTCACAAGCTTCACAGCAGCTGTGGAAAAAGAATCAGTTAAAAACTATTGCTTTAACAGGAAAAACACACTCCATAGCCTTTCATGCAGTAGTCATCCACAGGACTAATTTGAATATATGAGAAAACAAAAGGCTTCTGAGGGCTGCAGTAGTAATCAAAGGAGCTGCCTGGGTTGGAATGGGAATCAAAAGCAAGGACGCGCGGTACACGACGGAGCGCCGCCCACGCAGGCCAAGGATGATGTTTGAAAGCTGCTTTCACAGCTGCTGAGATGATGACACACTGCTGTCCCAGGCGAGATACTGTTTCTTGAGAATCACCTGGGAGCAAGCAGACACTGGGTTTGCCTCGTCCTTTGGCTCATGCGGTATCTTCCTCCAGCCCAGGCCACGGTGCCTTGACTTTTTGAGAGTGTATCCTGCTCTGCCTTGCCATAACTATGTAATATATGGTACAGAGTCATAAACATCATCCCCTTTGTGGGCATTGCAAGCTGGACAGACAGAAAAATCAAGATATTCCTAATAACTGATAGTTTTCTAAACTGTTACCCAAAATGATATTAAAAGCAGAACTGTGTTTCAAGTGCATTAGCAGTGCCAGGCATTTTTAGGTCTCCCTTGGGTCTTATATGCCATTGAAACATTTGATTGGAAGTGCCTTAAATATGGTCCTCCTGTTATACTGTCTGTTGCTGTATTTCTGCCCTTGTTAATTAAGCAAGAATTTTCCCTTTTTTGCCCCTGCTTTTAGTAAATTAGACTGCTTGCTTTAATCTGCTCCATATGGTCATTAGTTGAGTTATATTTCATATGCAGGATAAGAAGATGGGATTTATTGTAGACATCCCACAATTCCAGATGTGCATGGTCAGGGTCTGAAAAAGGCAATTCCCTGCCCTGCCCCCATTCCATTCCTGTGTCAGCTTCTGCTTCTTAGTAGTCAAGTAACACACCAATGCCATCTGAGAGGGGGCACAGAAGAATACACACCATAAATGCAAAATTAATAAAAATTCCACTTTTGTCTGATGAAAAAAAAAGCCTGGAAGATTATTCTCAGCTACAGGGAAACAAAGGTAGTGCAAATGAACAATAGGCATGGATGGAAGGATTACAGATTCCTCAGTTCCAAACAAATTATCTTCATTAAGCAAGTCTTTCTTCTCTCTTCATCTCTCCTTTTTCTTGCAATTATTTTACTCAACAATGAATACTGTGCTCAGTCTGCTACACAGTAATGAAAAAGAACAGCTGTGTGTCTGTTTCCACAGCAGTCAAAGAAAAAGGCAAATAATCTTTTTTTATTTCCCTTTTTATTTTGCAGTCATGCATTTCTGATATGAGTGGTGGGTTTTAGACATTTAGCCCAGTGGATGTCAAGAATGGTACAGTGATTAAATATTATCTTGTCACATCTGTTCAGAAGCCATACATAACTCTTAAAACATCTAGGCTGTTATAGCTTATTATCCGCCTATCTACACTGGCAAGATATGGTATCTTAGGTCAGATTAAGACCCATACTGAGACAGAGAGTCAAGGAGCAGTGTGGGAGTAGTTAATAGGTCTGAGAGGAAACCTAGTATTTGCAAATAAATCTCCCTCAAAATAAAAAATTAAAATTAAAAAAAAGGGAGAGATTGAAACAGGAAACAAATTGATGGTGAGAGGATTAAGCAAATAATGATCCTGTTATAAGCAAGGAGAATCCATGTCACAGTTTATGGTACTCTCCAGAAAAATAAATAGGGCAGGATAAATTTCTGATAAGAGAAAACAGAGTGTGGGAGCTCTGGGTCAAAATCTTTCATATGGACAGTTTCTCCAAAACTCTTTGGTGTTCTATAGAGTATATTTTCTCCAAATTTTTCTCTACACAAATTTTCTCTATATGGTTGAGGTCTACAGACAAGACTATGCAAATCAAAATTACTATTTTATTCTGATGGACAAAATGTGTTGAGGTGCAGAACTAATTATAAAATTTAATTTGCCAGAAATGGCAGCAAGAATTATGTTCCCCATGACAACTAATGTGCTAATGAGCTGTCTGCATCTTCCAGGTTTCCCTGCAGATCATGGTACCCTGTACATGATGAATACAAGTATTACAGAAATATCGGCTTCATGATGTTTTCAAGCTTTGGTAGAGGGGTATTCTTTATTTTGTGCATGTTTTGTTGCAGCATCCTTGAACTGGTGGAGGCAAATGTGCAGTTGTTGTGGTGAATAAAATTCCAGGTGTATTTGAGTGTCTTTGGTCTGTGTTTCCAGCCAGCAGCATGGAAACATTTAGACGAGACAGAGCATGGTTGGGATATTGTTGCCATATTTACTATGTCTCCTTTCAGGTGTACAGATTTACAGAGAAAAACTGTGTGACTCCATTTTCTCTACAACCCACATGCCCACAGATCAGGTAAATCTGTGTTTGCCAATACTTCCCTGGAAATGGGCTTCTGGAATTAGATGCCAGATACAAATCCATGTAGCATCCTTGTCTAAGTTTAGGCATCCAGTCTTTGTATATTTATCATCAATCCAAGCTCCAATTTACATTTTTATCTCATTTGTCAAAGCCTCTTGCAATCTTCCCTCAGTTTAGGTTACAGACCAATGTGTGTGAAGGTGGATGCCTGTGCCTGTCTGGATATGGAGGGATGGCATGGCCTGGAGCCAAGGACTGCAAGCTGTGGCTTCTTATTTAGTTGTATAGCATGTTTTGGATTTTCAGGGTCTTGTCATAGAAAGGTATTAATTAACAGAGAAAAATGCAGCAGAAAATAGAGTAAGTGCTTTGAAATGGGTACATTCAAGAGTTATAGGAACCAGAATTTACCTAGTTGGATTTTAGCCAGTAATTTGACTGAGAGTAACTCTCTGAATAAAGACAACACTAAGAAATCTTTGCCAGTAATACATATTTAAGTAGCAAAAGCTGATCCAGAGCAGAAATCCAGCTGATACTGCTGTATGATTGTGGGGTTTTTTTCTTAGTTTGCTCTTTTATGATCTGTTCTTCCCCAGCTACTAATTTTAGAGATTGAGAGGTTTTAATATGAGGAGAGCTCCTGGGAAATAAACAATCAAATTGCTTATGCCATTTCTTTTGGGAATACTTTTGTGTATTTCTTCTAATCCTAGTGTTTTGGTCACGTAAATAGAGATTACATGAAAGAATACAAAAGATGGCAAGCTACAGAATTTCCTCCCTCTTGTGAGCACAGATGGCAGCACCTTGGCTGGAAATCTTTCAGATGTAGGAGATCAGGGGAGGGTAAAGGAGATTTCTTTTGAGTGATGTAGGCTGGGCTCCTTTTCCAGATTTCAGTCTGATCACTCAGGTTAACAGCAAAGAATTAGCAGCACTGAAAGGACCAATCTGCCAGGAAGCTTTGGCAGCTGCAGTTCTGCACCATGTGTGTTATGCAGTACCTGTCAGTGGCACTCAGATAAAACATATTGGAAGGCAGAAATTCAAGCATTTACAAGAGAAGTGTGTGAAATTACAGGTTGCAGGAAGACAGAGCCTTGTGCCTGTTTGGTGGTGTGGTGGCAGAGCTTCAGGAAGAGTACAGTGGTGACTCCACCAGCAGCAAAGCTCACAAGGCCTTTCTGTCATGTTGAAACTCATGGCAATTTTGCAATTTAACTTGAATGAGAACAGGTGTTTTGTAGAAGAAGTTTGTGCAGCAGCATGTAATATGCCACCAAGCATGATGTGCCAAAATCAGTGACAGGATACTGACGGGAATTTCTTCTTTCCTCCTTCCAGCATAAATACTCCTCTTCTGAAATGTCATCTTTGCAGTGCTTGATTTACATCACGAGCCCATTTTCAGCAGAAATAATGAATTGAGTTCATATTTTGTCAAGAGTAGAAACAACTTAGTCCTGACACTAAACTGCTCTCGACCTCTTCAAAGGGGGAGAGGTGTAGGAGTGAGGGAGAACTGCAGAAGAAGGTGTCCAGGGCACACCTCATCTTTTCTCCATACTTTCAGAGCCACCAAAGAAAGGGAAAGAGCCATCATACCACAGCTGGGTGTATAAAAACATACACAAGCCATTGCTTCACAGAGAGCTGCAAGGAAGAGGAGGTCCTGAAATGGGAAGGAAAACTAGGACAGAGCAGAAAACAACCAGCAGTGAACAAGACAAGGTGGAGAAAGGCAATGAGCTATTGCTAGCTAACAAAGCTAAGGGTGATAATAAATTCCTGTTTAATGGAGCAGGCATAAAAAAGAGCCAGGGGAAAGCAGGATCACTGAAAAACAAGGAGGATCAGCAAATTAACAAGAAATTTATAATGGTGGGGTTAATGACCTGTTGTCTTATATCAGTCACAGGGAAAAGGAAAATGGTGAAGAGGTATGAGAGACTATGCACTAATGAGGACCCAGATAACAGGGAAAAACAAGTAGACAAATAATAGAATAATACTGTGGAAACTTTAGGAAGACATTTTAGTTAAGTGATGGGAATAATAGAAGTGTGTTGAAATCTCTATAATTGTTCAAATTTGAGCTACAAGATTTTCAGCAAAGCTAAAAAAATTGCTGCCATGACCAATTCAAGGGCTCAGTTCAAGGGCTGATGCAGACAACAGATGAACACTTAGACACTGTTTCCTTGCCTGTAGTGGGCTTGGATTCAGACCTAAAGAGGTCATGCGGGGTGCTCAGTCCTGCAGTCTGGAGACTCTGGACTTGGTCAAAAAAATCAGTGGGCAGTAAAATTTCAAGTACAGAAGTTGTTTTCTTACCTGCCATGTGATTCTGAAGTTGCTTACAGTTAAGCATGTGCTTTGCTCAGTCTGGACTGCATCACTGCAGTTTTTAGGACTGACTCCCTCGGAATTTGGTGTTTCCACCTTCCCAAGCTTTGTAGTTGGAACTTGGTGGTACCCAATGCGCAGGAGTTCCGTGTTCTGCAACATACATTTCCCAAAAGGGAAGGAATGAACTAGATCCATAAATATGTTGTTACAACAGAAGAATTAAAATGAGTGTTATTTGTTTTGAAGAGGATTTATCCTCCCCTGTGTCCGCAGCAGAAGCCATTAGCTTCTGATCAAGGTAAAACACATCAAAACAAGTATAAAATGACTGCTAATAATTTCTTTTAGTAATACTCTGCAAAACAGCTGCAGTTCTTGACACACATCATCAGTGAATTCCAAAACTGCAATTTCTGTGGGCATAGGTTTATATTGTGTAAAAAAGAAAACATGTTGATGCTGGTTTCAGGGATTTTCACACAAAGGGATTTCTGCATTGAAATTAGAAATGCACAAATGAAAGTGGGAATAACAAGTCTGCTTTCTAGCTTGATACTTACATGTGGAATTGATAGACAGATTTGTGATTACTAATTAAAAAGGGGACAATTCCTTAGCTAGGAAGACATTTCTATTCAAGATCATGTATTTCCACAATAAAAGAGGATTAAAAAATTATTAACTTTTTTATGTTCCATTTAGCAATCATATTTCCTAGCATCTTAATATTTAAATTTAAAAGGTTTTTATGCAATTCTTGGAAAATTATTTGTATAGATGCTTTTTCTTTTGTAAAGTTTATTAAAAATAAAGCAGCAAGATGTTCTGCTGTTGGCAAGAGGCAAATCAAATCATCACCCTCCCAGTCCTTCTAATCCAGTTATGTGTTTACAGAGAAGAAAGTGTATGTAGGTACCATGTGTTCCCAGGAGGATAAGGCTGCTAGAACTGGAGGGTGGTTTGTTTTTGGATTGTGGCTTTTCCTAAAGTGTGGATTTTCCTGTAATGCAGGAGGATGCTTATGAAAACAGATTTCTAGTTAGTTTAATTTTAGTTTTATGTAAAATATGAACTTTCTGAGACTGGACAAATTGATAAAAATTATAGAGTTCTTTTTGTTTGAGCCTTTTAAAAATAATCTAATAATTTCATTCTGTATATGTTAAAAATGTTACAATGCATAAATTCATTTCTTATCAGACTAAGAGAAACGTACTCATTTAAATCTGTAATATTTCAAATGAATGACTGCTCTTCAAATATCTGTTCATCTAAGGAGTTATTCGTTCCTTCCCAATATGCCTTTTATTTTTCAAGGAGTCTTCTGATAAAATGATTGTATTGTTTCTCTGTTGAAATACTAACTCATTTCAACTGACCCGTCTTCTTTTTTTTTGTCAGAAGTGCTGTCAAACACCATCTCAGAAATTACTTTTCTTACTAGAGAGGAGAAAAAAAAAGAGCTCTCACTGACATATGCTACCTGATCTGAAAGCAAAGTGTCACTGGGCGTTTTTAAAATAAAATTTAAAGAGGATCTTTTTGTTAAACTATTCTCAGCGCTGTTGTGGTTTAACTTCAGATGGCAACTGAGCACCAGACAGCCACTTGCTCATTGTCCCACTGGTAGCATGGGGGAAAGAACTGTAAAAGTGAGAAAACTCATGGGCTGACATAAAAATTAAACAGGTTTAGCAAAAGCTGTGTGCAAAGCAAAACAAGGCATTCAGTCACCACTTCCCATGGGCAGCCAGGTATTCAGTCATCCCCTGGAAGGCAGGGCCCTACCACATCCAGTGGTACTTGGGAAGACAAAAGTCATCACTCCAGACATCTCCCCTTCCTCCTTCTTCCCCCAGCTTTATATACAGGAATGACACCATATGGGATGGAACATCCCTTGGGTCAGCTGGGATCAGCTGTCCTGGCTATGTCCCCTCCCAGCTCCTTGTGCACCCCAACCCCTCACTCTTGTATTTGCAGGGTTCCCAGACAAAGGAAGGAATGATGGATCTGACTCCATGTTCTCAGAAGGCTAATTTATTATTTTATGATACTATATTATATTAAAGAATGCTAAACTAAACTATACTACAGAATACAGAAAGGATACTTACAGAATGCTAAAAAGATAATAAAGAAAACTCGTAACTCTTTCCAGAGTCCCAACACAGCTTGGCACTTGTTGGCCATTTAGTCAAAACAACTCACAGCAAAAACCAGTGGAACAATCACCTGTTGATAAACAATCTCCAAACACATTCCAAAAAAGGAGCAAAGCACAGGAGAAACAAATGAGATAAAGGTGTTTTCCTTTTTCTCTAAGGCTTCTCAGCTTCCCAGGAGAAAAATCCTAGGCAAGAGATTTTTCCAGAGAATGTGAATGCCACACCCTCGCTGGTGGGGTGGTACAAGGAGTGGAAAAGGCCTCAACACCGTGCAAGTGCCACTCAACAATAACTAAAACAACCCTGAATATTGTACATTGTATGCATCCTTTAGAACTTTCACTTATGTTTTGGAAAGTCCCTACCTCCAGGAATTGCTTCTGTCCTGATTCTAAAATATTTGAGTTCTCCATCTTTGCAACACATTCAGGATATTCAAAAATCAAAATTTCTGTACAGAACAGAACATTTAAAGCAATATTCCTTATACCTAAAAGAGTACTATGGGCTACACATCTAGTTTTCCATCTTCATCATGACAATAATTCTTACAAAGATAATTTTGGCAATCTTGGTTGGACATCTTACAGTTTCAGAAGGAGTCCTAAATGCAATGAAGTGGAGAATGCAAAGGCATGACCTCTGAGGAGAGACGCTAATAAGACAGCGTGTGTAAAATGTTCACTGGAGACTGTATTGATCATGAAAGATCATCTTAATCATAGATGAAAGAATGTCAATGCTAGTTAAATACAAAGAATGATTGGGGTTATGTGTGTGTGCTTATATATATATATATATATAAAATCAATATATAAATCAAGAGGTCTGGAAATTTTACATTAGTATGATAATAATTGCAGAGCAGTGGGATCAAGCATTTCCAAAAGCACCTACCATAAGAATTGTGGAATTGTGATATTGTGCTACTTCCATGTACTTTTTGTGCACGCCTGGGAAAATAATGCAACAAAAATAAACTAAACTATCAGCAAAATGAAGATACAGGCCAAGATGAGGACACACACTGATGTTTACAAGTCTTGTGTAAGAGTGTTAGGGATGAATGTGTAATACAAGGTCTGTCCTGCTGCTGTCTTGCTACAAGTCTAAGCCAGACCTGGCAAAAGGATGAAAATATTATTTGGCAAAGGCTTAAAATAACTCAAAATCTGGCTTGGCTTCAAGATGAGTTACAATGAAACATGGTGGTTTTGAAATCCCCGGGAAAGAAACATTCTGGGAAGACAATAATTTTACTTGGAAGTCCTTTTTTTTTTTGAAAACCAAAAGCATTTCATTCTGAAAATATGAAAAGATACAATAATAAAGAACTGAAAGCTGAAAGAAGTCATTGCAGCTATAAGCAATTCATTTTGCAATGTCGAAGTGGCACCACACTTTGATCTTTTTAGTGTCAGTATTGGAGAGCAGGAGGATAGTAGGGGTTTGAGAAAGGGGAGAGAGAACCTCTGCTTTAGATGGGGAACACACCAAGAGGAATAAGAGCATTAGAGGGCTTCTGATTATGCCACCAGATGGGTTCTGTTTTCTTGGAAGGGCAGGGTTGCAGTATAGAAATACCAGCAGACAGACTCTGTTTTGTCCTTTTTCCCAGTGTCTCCCCCACGCTCCCCCCTGCTGTGGGTTTAGTGTGTGTGGTGGGCTGCTTTCCCTCGCGTGCCCTCATTAACCACATCTCCAGCTCCTGCTCCCATCTCTCGCTTAGTCTACTCGCTGTCACCAATAATATATTCCCTTTGATTCCCTTCCTCACTTTCTTCCCTCCATAGCCCTCCAGAAGACATCAGGAAATTTGCATTTCCCTCTTAACAGAGCGGGGCTGAGGAGCAGTGCAGGTACCTGCTGACACACTCAGCGGGGAGCGGCATCACAGGCAAGCGGTGTTTGACATATCTGCAGGCGTGCCCTACACAGCTCCTCTGGCAAAGCCCTGCTCCCCAGCCAGCCAGATCCCTCTTCTGGCAACAGCCCTCTCAGCTCACATTTTCAAAGCACCTCTAGCAAAATGGGAAATATCAGTGCTCCTACCCTTCATCCTTTTCCCACCCCCCAGCAGAGAAGTTTACAAGGAAATGGATTTTTTTTCAACATAAGCGTTCAGATGAAAAGTGATGGGAATGTCAACACGTCTCCATCACACATGTTATTGTATATTTTATGTCAAGAGTAGTTTCAGCCACACCTGCATTATTCTACATGAGATGCTTGTTAGGTGGAAAGCTACTCTTGGGTCTCTTTTGTGTCCCTTATTTTTTCAAGTGAAAACAGATGGGTTTGTTTTAACACTTAGTTTAAAAATGCTGCACAAGTGATTGTTTTGTCTTGGTACATGATTTGCTTTAGAACATTTTCCAGACTTCAGTGGTTGTATCCAAAGGTCTCTTTGGTCTGCCAACATACAGCTAAAGCAACCAAAGCATTTAGTCACTCCAGAATTGCAGGTGTGCCTAAAATTAGGCATGTACTTAATATTTTTTGTGCTTAAGCTGTTGACAAGGCACAGAGCACCTCTGAAGATTAAAGCCACAAATTCATTGTTCAGTCTCTAACAGCTGTTTCTTTTTAGATTGTTCATTAAAATAGCTGACTTAGCCACCCTGTTTCTGGTGTTTGCTGATGAATTTTTAAAATAAAAAGATTACTGAAATAATGTCATTGTAGCTCTCAAACTCACATTAATATAATGGATTTCTTGTTAGCAGAAAGGAGCAGTGAGTCACAGCCGGTCTGACAATGGGGAAAACACGTCTGCTTTATAACAAGGGGATTGAATATGAGGTGTGACTCTCTTGGCCATTAAAAAGGATTTTACTGTAGGTGCCACTCAGATTAAAAATACAACCTTATAAGAAAACTAACCTGTGGTTAATACAACCTAGACTTACACGCAGCTACCCAGCGTTCTAAAGGTAAAAATCTAGTTCAAATACTGTAGATGAATGCACCTGAGTTCAGTGCAAGAGTAAAATGGACTCACATCAACACACATAGATCCCTAAAGAATGACAACAAAGAGAACTTTCTGACCACAGACAATTAGCAGCTGGCTGACATCCCACAGCAGGAAGACCGACATCCTTTTTTTGAATTTCATTCTAATGAGTGGGACTGTGGAAATAGCATTATTATTTATGTAGGCCCCAATCCAAGACAGCACTTAATCTTATCAGCAGGAATTTTAACCCCACCATACAGCCGAGGCAAAGAGGTTAGCAGGATTAAAGAGCGATTAGTTGTTCGCAGCCGTGCTTCAAGAAAGTGTTTGTGTGTGCAAAGAGCACTTCACCACTCAGGTCCTGGAGACAACCAGACCCAGTTTTTGTGTTGACTTCCCCCTGGGAAGGGTGAAGAAGCAGGGAAATCATGTGATGAAGGGGGCAGCTTCCCTGGGAGACTACAGGCTCTTGGAGCAGCTGGAGTAGGAACAGTTTAAACCAGCACTGCCCAAAGCAGCAATACACAGCAACTACAGCAGTGGCACAATAATCACTGTTTTTTCTTCTCCCTTTGCTTGCTCTGCCAAGTCCAGCTTGGCCACACTGACAACTGCCAATGCCTTAAGAAGTTTTAGACTTTACATCTTTCTCATCGCTTGGAAGCCTTGCAGCAATGCAAAGAAATCACCAAGGAAAATATTCAGGCCTTTACACTTTGGATATGGAGAGTATATATTGATATTAAAAAGAAATCTGGTGGGAAACAAATGAGAAATGCAAGTAAAGCTACCCACTACATAAATTTTCAATTGGTTTTGGGGGTTCCACCCCCCACCCTTTTTTTTTAAAAAGCTTAGTTTTCCCTTCTGTGTGTCAGCATCTCCCAAAGCATAGCATCTACCTGTAGCTTCAAAAGTCTCTCTGCTTTAATAGCTGTGCTTTCCAGGCAGTGTTACAGGTTTTTTCTTTTCTTCCTTGAAATTGGAATTCTTCATATGCACTGTTGTTTAATTTGCTGCATGGCTACCTTTGCTGAAACAATATTAAAAAGGAAGTATCATTAACTCCTTATGTTTTAAAATTTTTATCCTGATGTCCTCTGTTTCTATGTGCATTTTGTAACAGTAATATGACACTTTTGCAGGACTTCTAAAGACCTTATTTTTGACCTTGGAAAATTCTTAACCTTTTGTTTTAAAGCTTTTTTTTTCCATTTTTATTCAAGAAAGAAAAAAATTGTGCAAATAGAGGAAAAGTCTTAAATCATGTGTCTTGTTACTTTAGCCTTTGATACAGCTTGGCTGTACTTCTTGTAGGCTTTCATCTACTTTATGAACATTCATGATTATTTTAGAACAGTGCTTTATTGCAAACTCCCAGCTAAGCAGCTTTTCCAGGCTGTGTGAAGGCTTTGAGGCCACCTAGAAAAGTTAGCCAGGTTGTTCCAAAATGCCTTCAGTGGTGATTCAACTTAATTTGCCCCATATCTTGAAATAGGCCAAATTCCTTTAGTCCATCAGGACATGTTGCCTCTCGGGAGAGTGGTGACAGGGAGTGGCAGAACAAACTTCAGTTTAGCTGCACCATCACAGAAAGATAAGTTAAATAACACCATGAAACAATCAATATTGCCATTCACCAATCCACCCTGAAACAGATTCCTACTGCCATTTTAGTTCCTTTTCTCATCAGGGAATCTATTCTATCTGTTGTCATATGTAAGTGTGTCATATAGTATTTGAAAGTTTGTATTGGGCTTTATTGCTCTCAAGTAATAATAATAGTAAATAACCTGTACAGTTATGTCTAGGTCAAAGCAATATCTCCTAATATAATTACAAACCCATAAAAGCCTGAGGCACACATGCAGGTCCATAACAGAGCATTCATCACCACAATAACTAATTTAGAGCTTCTTGTTGATTCTGCCTTCCCCCCACCCCTTACAATACATAGAAACATATTTCTTTTTATTTTCCCTATTACATGCCTATGAAATCCATAGGCTTGTTCTGGGCTGGTGCCTTCTGCATTACTGGGACACAGGTAGAAGGTCACATTTGTGGGATCCTAAATACTCAGTGTGTATTACTTATGTGACCTTAAGGCAAGCTAGGTTTTAAGCTACACGTACTGAAATATTACTTCTTGCAGAGCCAATATTACACCTTAAAGAAGTGGTGTAGCAAGCAGGTTAAGTCTCTTCACTGATAAGAAAAATCAAATCAGCCAAGTTTGGTAGATGAAGTGTTCACCCTTCCCCCTACCCACCCCCCAGAGATCCAATTTATAATCCTCAACTCTAAAATACAACGTTATCTTATCTTTTTGGCCAAGACTCGAATGGCATGTGCTGTTCTGTGCTCTGCAAAGGCTAAATTGCCAGTTTTAAGTCATCACCTTGAGAACAGCTGAAGGTGCACAGAAGCCTTGGCACACCTTCCCATATCCTTGTGGCATTTAACAACAAATGTTCTTGACATAGAAAGAGCTGGAGTCATGTGCTGCGATTGCTTAAAAGATATAATAAGGTGTGCCAGTCATTTGGCATTTCTCTGAGCCGCTCAGACCTGCCCAAAGCTATTATTTATTGCTTTTACACCCTATAATCCTCCACCCTTTGCAGAGAGATTATAATTGTTTTTAAAAAGACCTTGTTCAAAACTCCTGTGTTAGAAGCAAGTTCAGCTCAGGTAAAAATTTGATTTAGTCTTCTAAAAGCAGAGTTTGGACTGGAATTAAAACCACAACGTTACAAAATGTCACCCACTAACCTCACTAATCAAGACACACTTTACCCGTTTTGTTCACAATACAGACCAAAGGCACCTGCGCTTTTCATGCCAACATTATCAGCCCAGCTTTGATATTTATTGCTGGTGATGTAAAAAAAAATATGAACACCCCAAAGCATTTTTTTCTGTCTCAAACTCAATTTGCAACATGGGCTGCAAAGCTGACAGAAAACTAATCTTTTCTTCCCTATGGCAAATTGAGGTCCCTCTGGATTTCTGGCATTTTCTTTTCTCTGTTTCAGAGAAGAATTGGGGTCTTTCACACAGATTTTTTGTGTAGAGGTTTTCATCTCTGTCAGAGTCCTTTCACATGGGTAAATTTCCCTGGAGTCCCACCTGTGGGTCCATGGAGGAAGCTTCATCCCAAGCTAAATTATCTTCCTCATAGGGTCTTTAAAGGGGCACAGGAAAGGTCCTTTAAGAGCCTGTTTGAAAATTTGCATGTACACTCTCCCAAGTGCCTGTCCTAGGAGATTTTGAAAGCCATGAGTTATGCTCACGAGGTAGCAGAGCCTTGTGAAAGGAGATGTCTGGTGTTACCATAGCTGGCCATTGTGCTCCATGGAGCAAGAGTTTAATCCAAACTAGAGATATGAGCTACTGCAGGCTGGACTGAAGTGTCTGGGGTGATTTTGTAAGATTCTTCTGTTCCCTAAGTATCAGTCTGCAAAATACACCGCAGGACTAAGAATATTTTCAGCATTAGTCTCAAAGTTATATAAATAAAATGTATGCAGTATTACCATTTTTTCCCCCACATATTTCACATGTCCCTCCTTTTTTTATGCTAAGACAATCCTTTACTGCTAATAGATGCTATAGAAAAAACTCAGTTCTCAGACTCCTAAAAAAATTAATTTTATATTGATCAAAGCACTGCAAATATTCTAAGAAGGGTTCATTTTAAATTATGCAGCACAGAATCAACTTGGAAATTTCAAAGTGCATCATGAGTTGCTTTGAAAATGCTTCAATCAACCCTCACATAACTCAAAAATCTCTCTGTTCTGATTCTGCATAAACAACCATGCCCTGTCCTTACTGAAGCTGTGAGCACTACCAACAAGGTGCTAATGAGGATTTTAGTGTGTGTGTGTGTGAGAGAGAGAGAGTAGGGACATATCTCTTAACAAAGAATTTGACTAATCTGACAAGGTCACTTCTATATAAGCAGCCAAACATCTGTCAGCCTGTAATGACTTCTTCTGATCAATAGTGACATGGCCAGATTTGAAACTGGCAACCTGGAGGCAAAAGGCTTTGTACCCTGTTACTAATCTCCTGAGCTCTCTAGTCCCCTCCAAGGTGCTGCTTTCTAATGAATACATTCGACATTCAAAATGACAAATGGCTTCAATTAAAAAGAGGTCCCGGGGAAAACACTCCCGTTGTTGAATGGAAGACCCCACAGAATTACTCATTTATTCTTTTAGGCCACTGGAGTTATTATGTCAGTTCTATAAATTAAAAGTTTCTGTGTGAATCATGAAGAAAGATGGTTGGGAGCTGCATTGCCTTAAGACACCAGGAGGTGGGAAGCACGGGCTGAGATCAAGAGAGATGCACCCCTGAGAATGTCACTGGTGTCCACAGAATTGAAACCTTGCCTCTGTTAGGACTTTGTAGTTGTTACAGGTTCTGCTTCTAAAATACAGCCAGGATTGCAGACACTGCAATAGGGAAGAAGCTGGGTGAGCTCAGTTATCATGAGAGGAAGAGCTCTGTTTCCCTCATTACTGTGAAGCTGGGTGGATGAGGTAGAAAGGCCAGCTTCTGCAAAACTGAACTTTAACAAGAACGATTATTTTTCATGCCATTACCTGCAACACAAGGACTTCCTTTCAGCCTTGGCTGCTGGCAAGAGATGGAAGGCTAACACAGGGTTCTAAGTGCACAATCGGCTGCTTTGTGCACCCCACACACCTTCTGACCACTTTGACGGTGCGCTTTTCAAAGTTAAGCCTTTAATTCAGATATTCAGAGTCTGATCCTGACATTCCTTCTGAAACCTGAGGTCAAGTGAAAGCTGTGCAGTTCATAATGTTCCTCACAGACATGCACACCAGGCAGTCCTGAGTCCATCTGAGCTGCAGAGCAGCAAGTTCAGGAGGTGAAAGAGAGACTGTGCTAGAAGAAATCTGTAAAAACCTGCCTTGACTTAAAGCAAAATATTTTAGAAGCATCTAACTGTGGTAGGGCAATAAGAAATGCAGAAAAGTTTATTGGCTCACATAACTCGATTAAGCTTAAGCTTTGCTGCTTAAGCATTCTTGTGGGAGCTGAATGAGGACAGAGGCGATACAGCAGCCCTGGAGCTTTTTGGCCTGAGCTCTTCACTGCTGAGTCTTACAGAGGATTTGCATGCACCCTGCAGCCCCCAAATCCCCTGAGCTAGTCAGTCTGCGATCAGCCAGCACGACTTGGAGCAGCTCCACCAATTTACATCCCACTCTTGTCTCCCAACTGGATGCCTCAGGAGTGGCTTCATGTGGCCTGTGCTGCCCTGAGCTCTGCTGTGCAAGGAGGTCCTCATCTTGCTCTCTTCTGCAGCTGCCTCTCTGGGATCCCTCTGTCAGATCAATATTTGGATCTCTGACAGTTTTTACCCTGCTGCCTCCACCAGAGGCAAACTGGGCATGAAGGGTGACCATGTGAGCTCTTCTAAAGTGTCTCACAACTACTGCTACTGGCATGAAGGGACAAAGCAGAAGGCAGTGGGAAATTGGATCAGGAGTTTTACAGTGGTTAGAATCTGCTCCAGAAGATTATATTGTCTGTAAAAAAGGACTCAGAGGCAGGAAATCACATTACTACTTTGGAACTTCTATTCATGACACTGCTGTGAAAAATGAAATTTCCCTTCCTCTCCCCAAACTGTTCAAAGAGTTTTCTCTGACTTGACTGAAAGGTCATCTAGGTGGTTTGGCCCGGGAATTCCAATCTGTCTTTTTGCAGGTTCAGGGGTAACCAACTCTACTTGTCTCAGCAATTTGAAATGCCTTCAGATACTATTATCTTCAGTTCAGACTGGTGAATGTTTTTGCTAATGAGTTCCAAGAAGAAAAAAAATATTGTGTCAGGAAATTATTGTCTAAGGAAATACTAAAATGACAAAGATGATTCACCTTGTCAACTGAATAGCTAAAAAAAGGTCTAACACAGCTGAACTGCTGCAGTTCTGGATCATGTCTATGCTGACTTCTGTAAGACTCCAGAGTGTAAAAGTACCTGGCAGTTCAAATGACAACCTGATGAACTGAAATCTTCTAGGCCTAATCAGGTCTAGACACAAAATGTTCAGGAAAATTATCATCTACAGGCCTTGTTCATTAGCAGTGATGCTACTGTCAAAAAAATTGTGTAAGGAGGGCAGCCCATATGCAAGCTGAATGCCTGCCATGACACAAAATTAGATATTATCACAGCATATCCTAAATACTTAGGCAGTACTATACAGTTTTCACAAATTTGAAATTAGCTACCTTCACTTTCACAATACAAGCCATTGCTGCCATATCATTAAATTGCAAAAGTGGTAAGAACAAAAAACAAAAACAACAACAAAAAACAAACAAACAAACAAAAAACAAACAAAAAACCCAAAAAAAACCAACAACAACAACAAAAAAGCAGTGGTAGAACTGCTGGTGGAACCAAGAGTAAAAGACTCCTCACCATAGCCCTATCTTAAGTGTGTGTGTCTTGCTCTGTGGCTTGAAGCTGCAGCAAAGTCAAAGCCACAGTAAAGTCTTCCATTAAAGATCTAAGATGCAACATGGCTGGGAAATAGCTGGTCTGACTTTTGGCTAAATTCTGAACACATTTCTGGGCACACCATTAGTATGATGTGCCTCATACCTACACAAGTGTTCTGTCTGTAAATGCATGGTGATTCCACCCTCTGCCATTATCTGAATCCAGGATACACAACCCACTAAACATCACTCTGCATTTACAGGAATTCATTTAAATGAGAATTTCACAGGTCCATTCAGCCATCCATTGTATCACTCCATTTAAAGTCTATTGCACAAAGCATAGCAGCAAGCAGATAGAAAACTTGGCCTTAATTTTTTTGGCTCTGATGTTGAAGATCTGGAACTTGAAATCCATCTTAGCAAGATATCTGTGCAATAATTTATTTCAGCTTTATGACAAATGTGAAGTAGGAGCTTCTCTCCTACTGTATGAAATGCTGAGGAGTCTGTTCATATTTAGAGTTCACTGATCTGAGCTTAAAGTATCTGTTACAATAAGCAGAGAAATGAATGGAAGGGAAAATTGTCTATGAGCACTCTGAGAGGTGAAGTTTTCAAGAACAGCAATCACAAAAGTCATAAAACAGCTCCACTTTGCAAGTGTGGCTCTGAGAACATTTCCCCATCAGCTCCAGCAAATTGCAACATGGCTGGGTGTATCTGTCAGTGTATTAATGTCACTATTAAACAGGGTGGCTGTAGAATAAGGGAGTGAGAGAAATGAACACCAGCAGTCAAAGAGCCATTCACTGGTAAATGCCTGCGTTTTCACTGGGAAGCAGCTCCACAGAGCAGTCTGAACTGCAGCTCAGGGCTGTTGGGAGCATTCAGAGGGCTTTAACCTGAAGAAGCACCAAATGTCTCTACAGTTACTTACATAACAGTCCAAACTCCTTTGTAACAAGTCATTTAAAGGCTTAAGGTCGTTTAAGGATTTTCTTGATAGTTACACTGACGTTGCCCTGGCACTTGCTTTACAGTTTGCTAATATTTTTTATACAATTTTAAAAAAGAAGATTTAAAACCCTAAACAATAACCTAAATAAAAAAAAACCCCAAAAAAACCCCATAAACCCCCCCCCCACAAACCAAAAGCAAACAACCACATAAAACCCCATATGATTTATGCTAGAAATATCAAGACAAACTTTTGTGTCAGCTTCAGTATTGTAGTTTTTTACTTCATATAATTGATATAATTTGAAGCACTAAGAGGAAAAACTCACCTTGCTAGCTGGCTTGCTTATCTTCCTGAATACATTTTTAGTGAGGATCAAAAGGGCTGACACATGGAAATGGTATTTTATTCTCATAGGTGCTACAGAAATATTAGTAGTAGTATTAGTAGTATCAAAAAAAGCATGAAGGACTTTCCTGACCCCTACATCCCATCCACATTAACCAAGGACTATTTGTAGGCTCTTCATCAAGTCCAAATGTGTAACTCAGCTGCACCTTAGCACCCGGGGATGAGGATTATTGGTAGCAACTGCTGATTCATTTGATTTCTATCATGCTTGGGGGTGGCACTGCCTCCTTTTATATCTGTCAGCACTTAACAGACAATACCAGTTAATTGTAATTGGTAACCATCACTAAACCTGTGCCAAACCCCAATTAGATTTCACATTCCTGGCTGAAATACTAGCAGGATGCATAAACTGCACAAATTTCACTACTCCTTATTCCCCAAAGCAGTGAGGCTTTCTGCTTTCCTGGGCAGGATCAGCTGGAGGATCCTTAGTGCTCCTGAGGTGTAAGGACCTAGATCTTAGCCACTGTTTCTCCTTTTCTCTGTGTGCTGTAAGGCTGCTCCTCAGCACCAGCCATGCAGCTCATAGAGGTGGCAACTTTTTAAGTGCTCTCCTTTATCACTGGCTCAGGTTTTCTTGGCTCCTCCAAGCTACAGCAGAAACTTTAACCCAGTTTCCCAAGGATAAATGTCATCGTCATGAGTTATCACAACTAGCATCGAGCATTTTCGACACCCTACAAAAAAACCAACTCAGGGAGCTGCACTGCAGGATTAAAAGTGAATCTGCTCTGTGCAATGACTTAAGTGTTGAAATGTCTCAGGATGTTGGCTCATCACCCTGCTGAAAAGCAGGGTTAGGCACCATGGGAAAAGCAGGGAAGAGCAGGATAATACTCCCAACTCTCATGCATCCTCCTGAAGGGCAGCAGGCTGTAGGAGGCATGGGCAACACCCACTATCAGCAACCTGTGCTTGAAACACCCTGGAGTCAGAGGAATACCTCTGCCATCATATAGTTAATGCTTCCTTTCTTCAAAATATCTTGGGAAAGACAAAGTGATGCAGTCGAAGTGGGAAATACTGCTGCTGAGGTATGCAGGCACACCAGCAGTTTCAAACAAAGGGCTGGACCAAAAGGAAATTAAAAGTGGCAAGAGAAAAAGTTTACAAACTGGAC
Organism: Passer domesticus; assembly: GCF_036417665.1. NCBI lineage: Eukaryota > Metazoa > Chordata > Aves > Passeriformes > Passeridae > Passer > Passer domesticus. The sequence continues at coordinate 31,400,040 of NC_087477.1, read as the reverse complement.
TTCAAACTGCACAACAAGCCATCATAGGGGAATCAGTAAGTGCTGCCTATCCAAATCTGCATTGTAGCTCAAGCATCAGTACCCCCACAGATTCACAGCTCATTCAGAGATGACTGGTTTTACTCAGGGTTTCAAAATCTCAGTGGGAAAGCAGTGGTTGTGAGTGGATCCCTGTCCAAACTAACAACTGGGTGACAACTGAACTGAAAGTCCATGCAGGTGGAAGCTGGATCACTGGAAATATCCCTGACTGATCTTGCAGCCAGCTGCCAGGGTGAGGAGTGCTACAGTCAATGTAAGATGCCAAATGACTCGTTTTCCTAAAAAACAGAGCCATGATATATACAACCAGCAGGGAATGTGGAGGTGCCTCTTTTTTTATTTAATCATAGAGCAGCCTCTTATTTCTTGCTGTTCCTGGCCAGGTGTGTGTAGCACCTCACCTGGAGTACTGGTAGCTCCTGCTGGAATGTCTCACACCCTCCAATGCCCAGCTCCTTGTGGCCACTGCCATCTGCCCGGGCAGATATCAAGTGCTGATTGCCCAATATCAAACCACTCCCCCTCTCTTCAGCCTCATTGGGAGTGTAAAAGAGAGAGCTCCCCTGCCCAGCCTCCTCATTACAACCCACAGTGTGATGCCCTTAAATAACACCTTTTTTGTGTAGGTCTAATTGGCCAATATACAGTGGCTGCCATTGGCTCCTCTGAGTGCTTGCACAGTGCGCTGGGCGTGCATGCATGTAATTCATCATGTCAAACTCATTTTCTTCTACGCAGCATTGTCCCTGCCTTTCTTCTTCCACTGAGTTATTATTCTGCATGAATTTCCTTTGTAATTAAGTGGCTTGGTTGCCATTCCCAGCTCTGAAAAAATGACAAAGGGAAAACACGAGAAGCCGCAGCCTCAAATTGGTTTGCATTCAGCAGGGTTGCCTGCCATTTGCAGAGACCAGCAGATGTCAGCCTAAATTGAAAAATGGAAAAGAAATAACTGTATCATAATGTTAGCATCTCCCATGCCAGATGGGAGCCTTACAGAACATGGCAGGAGCAGTTAGCCAGCAGTGGTTAAAATTCAGTGTTGGAACAAGCATGGTTACGCTGCATGCACCAATAGCGTATTTTGATTATAAGACTTAATTGTATCATAGATCAATGATAGTTTAATTTATGAGGATTGATTTTGTTAATTCAAGCAGTTCAAGAGGCACTGTTACAGCTTCAGCTCATTTAACTGTATCTGACTTCAGCTTTGCTCATACTAGCAGAAGATAAATGACTGTATATAAACTAATACCCTCACCTCCCTATTTGTATATTTATTTCAGCATCTGTCACTAACTGTGAGTTATATTTAAATGTAAAGTGTTAACTGGGTGGGATATGGCACTGGGCAATTGAGTACTTAAGTCCCAGTAACAAAAGTGGCATATGATTACTTGCACATGCACACTTACTGATTCTTCTGATGGTTTATTGGTGCTGTATCCCTGAATTTCATAATAGATAATTGTTGCACTCATACTAAATAGCAACAGGAAAATTGTGAATGCTGTGTCAGAAGAAAAGAAGCATGGGAAAACCTATTTGAGACAAAGGTTATATAGATCACAGCTTACCAGATGTGAAACACAAACCTGACATCCAGTAAAAGTAAACATACTGTTAAGCTTCCAGCAGTCTCACAGGACCCTTTTTGAAGATCCAGATCATAAAACAAGGGTTTACATGAAAACCTTAACATTTACTCAAAACTGACATTTCCCACCAATCCATTCCATACGCTTTTCTATCCCTGATTTTTTGGCCAAAAGAACTGGGAGTTAGAAAATCAGGCAAATAAAATCCCAATGAAAAAACCCAGAAGTTAATGATTTTTATGCAAGTGCAATGCATTTTCTAACCCCTGAGAATTCTCATCTGAATGTGAAAGCAATTTCCTGAAATGAGCCAAATCACAGGCAGGAACTGGTTTGTCAGCTTTAAATCAACCACTGACAAGGAAAAGCATTCATACATGCACCTTAATTTCACATTGACTTTTGTATCTTCCTCTGGTTTTGGCTTAATCTGAGAAAACCAGATGATACTTACTCTACCCTTGTGCTGCCCATGACAAGCCAAATCCACAGAGGATGCACCTTGCTGCAACCTCTGAACTTTACATTGAGTCTGAGAAGATTTTTGTCACCACAACCAGGCAATCAATAAACAGATGTTTTCACTTGTTTGTTTTAATCCTTAATCCCATGCTTATCCTGTATCACTTGCACTGGAGTGGAGGGAAGGAATAAAATCATAGAATATCTTAAATTGGAAGGAGCCCATGTATTGATTTTATAAAAAACAAGAAAAGGAGATGCATATTTCTACAGAGACCCAATGAATCAGGAAGGTTTGTCACCCTGTGACAAGCATGAGCTGTGCAGAGATACTCGAAAAGCAAATAAATTATCTTTCTGTCAACAAAGTGCCATATCACAGGAGACTGCAAAATGGAAAGCTCTTATAATATCTATTCTCATTCTACAGTATTGGTCAAAAATATGAGAAATGGAATCATATCTATCATTATTAATGTTATGTGGTAAAGTAAGGGGGAAATTCCTCTTCCTTTTGCTGTACTGTAATATCAGCCCTTCAAGCCAGCTTTGCTTCACCAGTTCAGAATTTAGTGTCGACTCAGACTATCTGATGCTTTCTTGAGGTTTTGGGAAAAATGGCAGAAAAGGATTCATTATATAGTTCACATTCATAGCATCAATAAAAATACAAATTACAAAATTAAATCAGAGCACAAAGAGAAAATTGCACACAGGAAAACTTTAGGCCAGAAATTGCAGGTGGCAACAACAGTGACAACCAACAAAAGGGATAAAAACCAAAATGAAAAAAATGGTCCAAACCACATTTTGTGCCCTGTTCATCTCTGTGCCCTGTCTATTCCATCCATAGCTTTAACAACTGAAGTCAACACACCCATAACCAAGTAATTGTTGTTCCAGGGGTCTCAACACTAACACCAAGAGCAGGTGCTTTCCCAGGATCAGTCACTGGCTCTTTCCCAGGCCAAACACTCCCAAGCCTCCTGTGCCGGGACTTTCCTGCACAAGCAGGGAGCAGGACATGCTCTAACTAGGTTTCCTTTGCTGGTTTCAGGGTTTCTCAGAGAGATTTGCATTTTACAGCAGAGGTGGAGAGAGATCAGGCAACTCTGACCTCCAAAGGGGATGTAATCTCCTCATTTCAAAACACCAAAACACCAAGAAAATTGTTCTTGCTTCCTGCTGAAAAATCAGTCTCCCCCACATCTCCCAAGCAGAGGGATGTTATTTCCTTGGGAGTGGCAAATTGGAGGGGACAAAGCAGAGCAAGTGGGCTTATCCTCTTACCAAATTTTCCCATTGAAGTCCAGACACATTTTCAGAACAACTGAAAAATGGAAAATAAATAACTTTCTTCCAAGAAAAAAACAACTGTCATGGGCCCCAAGGTGTTTAATCTCTTTTCAAGCTTTACCTCTAAAGAAAGATCATCCTTTTTCTACTCTGAATCCCCCAAGACTTACTTTGTCTCTCCCGCTCCTATTTCATGTAACACAAGCTATAATAACATATATTGGTGGGGAAAAAAACCAAGAGTAGCAATTTGTAATAGATTTCTACAGAATAGCACAAACACAAATTGATCCAGCTTAAAAGAGTCAGCAGCATATGAAAGCATGTTCTGCTCATCATAAAAAATCTTTCTGTTCTTCCCCATCTGGCATTTGGCATCAAACCTTACATAAATGCTTAATTTTGGTCAAGGGGGTGTGCTGACTAGGTACACTGGTGCTGCCTACCTGAAGTGAAGCTTGAGTCACACACAAATCAGCAGTAGGACAAAGATAATTTCTCATTGTCTCTCCTGCTCTTTGTTTTATCTTGCTCACCACATGGATTCATTCTGCCTTCCTTGAGAAGACCTGAATTTATTCTGAAGCATACCTTGAGTGGAACTTTAATCCTCTGGAAATCACAGAGACCCCATTAATGTAATCTAATTAATCACTGCCTACAATAATTTTACCCTTGTATTTTCTTTTGTTCTTAATCCTGCTGTTTTTCTATATGTTCCTCCTCTGTTTCAGTATCTCTCTTGTCAAATACCACTGTTCCTTTATTTCTTGCTGCTTTCCAGTTTTGGATGCTCTTCAGCAGCATGGCAGCCTTCAGCTCACAGTATGTCTCCTTTCCCTGTGAGGTATTTCCCCTAATGCTGACTTCTCTCATTCTAGGAATAGAGTGTCATTGTTATCCTACTCATCTCACACCTAGGCTTCTCAGGGTTGCATATTCTCAACACAGTTCCTTCTTTTCTCCCTCTCCCACATTCATTTTCTGGTGACATTCCCAGGATTGGATCCTGTTGTGTAGCCACTTGTTGGGAAGCAGGAAACAGGAGCCTCTGGGGACAGGGCTATGATATTTCTCTGCTCAGTGCTGTTCTGGTTGTGGGCAGGTGGTGTGTGACTCACCCAGCACATGCACAAACATATTGGACTGGTGCAGCATTAAATCCATTCAAGGGGCATAGATCCTGTAGGAGAGAGAAATTGGAAATCTGAAACAGAGCCACATGGCTACCAGCAGAACATAAGTGAACTCTCGACAGTGTAATTATACTCACCAGAGCACTCAAAAATAATTGCTATCCTCAAGAATCAAGCTGCTTGTTTTAATCTTAATGGGGAAAACTGTTTTAGATGGTATTGGTACAAAGCAAAGAGAGGGGCCAGCCAAAGCTTTCCTTTTGTTTTCATTGGGTTTGTCTTTAAGAATTGAATTTTTTATCCTTCTGTACATCTGCACAATACAATAATTATCAAATTAGTTGCTGCCAATATTCATTCCACATGGTTGGATAAAAGGATCGTGAGGATACATGACCAATAAAGACATTTAATTTGGAGGATTCTAGATGAGGAGGAATATCTGGTAATTCATGTAATACTGACAACATACAAGTAAATGAGACCAAGCTTCCAAAGAAAAATGTCATTATTTTCTGAAAGATTATAGCAGTTCAACAGCCTGGATAGTTTTGTGGAGAAATTGGGTTCTCAGCTCCTAGGAGAATATGGGGAAGCTTTGTGACTTCAAACTGTGCCATTTTGATCTGCCAGCTGAAAGGGGAGTTAGTCTCATAATGAAAGAGGGCATGAACAGAGGGGATTTTTAAAAAGGGTTGCAAGAGTTTATGCGAAAGCATTTTTGTATATACAGACTTCAACAAATTCTCTTTGAATTCTGAAGTGTTTTGGGGACTCCAGAAGAACACATAATTTCAAGCTAACTGTTTGAAATGCTGTGACAAATAGTCCCTCTCCAAGAAGAAAGTATTGGACATCAAAGTCATCCCAGGAGGGGGGTAAACAGAATCAGTCAATATGTTTTACATTACTTTTTGCCATCAAAATTCATGAAGTCATGTATGATGCCAAATAAGGAGCTAGAGCCTCTGCAGTTAGCAGAAAGTGTAGTTTTTGTTGAAGTTAATTTTTTATGCTGAGAGACACAGCACTCACTCATTTATTCTCAGCTATGGGTGTTTGTGGCATTTTTTTGTTCCATGTGAAACCCTGCTCTCAAGTCAGCTAGGAAAGCCTTAATTTTTCAATTGCAACCCCTGTGTCACAGAAAGAGACACAACAGCCTGAAAAACAGGGAAGGGAAATTTATTGAGGGGCACCATTGAAGGGAATCTACCTCTAAAGGAGAGTTTAATTGTTTTAAGGCCCACCTGAATCAGCTTTCTGGGAGCAACTGAAGCAGTATGTGCACAGACCAGACCCTAAAGAGCTGCACTGGAACCAGCCATGACTTTAAAGTTCATAAGAAAAAGCAGATCAGAGATCACACAACACACCTCCTTAAAACCAAACACAGAGGTGTACTGAGGTGGGAGAGAAAGATGCTGTTGCCAAGGCAATTTCTTTAACACTCCTGGATTATGCAAGTAATCGGATTTGAATGCAAATTCCCAAAGCGAGTACTTGATAGATAAAACAGTGAATGATCAGCATAACAATGATGGTGGAAAATACATTACTGCTGCCTTCTCCAAAGAAATGTAAAAACTCAAAACAGCACAGATGTAAAAATTGAGCCGTTGTGAGTCTCCAGTGTGTCTGGAGTCAACTGGCAGGAAATAAAAGCAAGTTAAAAGCATGAAACTGTGTGGGATTCACTACAGGAAGATTGAAATGTTGCAGAAGTATTGACCACTTGAGAGGTGAATTGCTGTGATCAATCCTGTCAGGTTTGAGAGACAGACCCAAAATCATCAGCACTTGCAGCACACTGTTCTCAGCACACACAAGCACATGGCTGCTGCTGTAACTCTGCAGAAGAGAGCCACATGCTGAGGGAAAATCAAAAGTCAAACAAAAATTTCTCATTAAAGATGTTAGCTGGAAAGGGGTTGCATTGCTGGCACTTTGGAAAATAATTTTGTAAAGAAAAGTAGTAAACCAGATGGTGATGAAAGACTACTCCAAGAAAGTCCTTTTCCCTCCAGACATCATTATTTTAGTTAGGTAGTTGTGAAGCAAGATCTATCCAATTTACAAAGGCAGCTTCATAAGTGGTTATAGACTTCAATTCACCCTGACATCAGCGACTCACCCTAACACTCTCAGTGGCTTTGACACGGTACCAGGGCTCCCTGGTTTGGTGATACTCTCCAGAGATGGCAAACAGGCTTTGCTGTTCTTCAGATGTACTCTGGCTGCAGGCTGTGAGGCTCACAAGCACACCTAAGAATGGCATGAGAGCCAAAAGGTCCAAGACACAACAGGAGACTGGCAAAAAAACCTGAATTGAGCAGGACCCTGGCCCTCAACCTGTTAATGCTGTCAGGCACTTCTCTGTTACTTCAACTTCTTATATGCCTCTTGTAAGTGTTAATTTACTTCTGTCAAGCATTGCTCTTTTCTACATCCCTGCAATACCTGCTGTGCACGTGTTTTTCCATGCAGCTTTATTCCATCAGGAAGGAGGAGTGACACACATGCACATTGGTCTTTATTCAGTGCTGTAACCACCTAAGCCTGAGAGTTAAAAAAAAAATTGCCACACTAATACTTCCACTAGCACTGCTGTCTTGTATGCAGGAGGAATTGCCTCCCTTCTGCAGGTTCAATACTGTTAGCAGAACTAAAGGGCTACAAAACCAATGCCACATTTTTAGCTTCCCTTGATTTTTACAGAAAAATTATTTTACATCTTTTGCTGTAATATTTAAGTCTATCTTGGGATTTTTAAAAGCAAAATGTAATCTCATTATTTTCTTAAACATTTTGTAATTGCTTGGCTTAAATTCAACAGAGTGGTTCTCATTCAGATAAGGATTCAATCTTTTTCCACAGTAAGTCATTGCAAGAGTATTTAGAATTGCAGGCAGCTGACATCCAGGTAATTTGACATGAGATAGACACTTCTTCACTCAATGAGTTTATTTTTATCAGTGCTCACAAGCCAAGGGGAGCTCTGTACATACACATCAAAGCACAAGCTGGGGTTAGGTTGGTTACATACCCATACCCAGTTTTGATCTAGTACTGAGAGGCAGCACAGTAAGAGCTGAGGTGGCCCAAGGTGCCCCAGATGCCCCCAGATTAATTGTGCTTTCCCAGTGAGAAAGCCAGCCCACTGTTCAGACTCGCTCAGCCTCAGTTTTGCTGCTCCTGTCGATGGCTTTCCTGCCAAGTTTCAGAAGCTGCATTATTCTTCATTCTGTATATCCCTTCTGCTTTTAGGTGGGCATCAAGACCTTCCTTGTGTTTAAATGCTTCAATGAAATCTCCTTTTATAGGTCTACGTCTTTCCACATGTTCTCTTCATCAGTAAACAGGAAGTTTTTCTGATCAGCACAGAAGAATTTTTCATCTCCCTCTGAGCAACGTTAAGAAATCTTACAAGTGTATCCTATGCACTGAGCACCAAATTCATATACCAACCCTTGACTACCTGTTACTGCAATGTTTTTAACTATTCTGTGGTTTTAACTCTCCTCTTTTACCTCTGTATCTTTGAGCCTGCTTCTAATCCTGTTTCAGATGATAGATCAAGGTCTGCCTGCTGGCTACAATCTCCTGCTGGGCAGCATTGCTGGGTGACCAGCAGTGTACCTTAACCTGAAAGGATCTCTTACTATTTTTGTAGCAGATGGTTTGTTTTTCACTGCTGATACAGGGCCTTAGACATACACATGTTTTCACAGTCACTGGAAAAACAACCTGAGGTAGTACAACCTGCAGGCAGAGCTGTGAAACTGGCTACCAAATGAGTGGAGAGATTGAAAATACACCTGTAAAAATGAAAAGTGTAGAATGGAGTTTAAACTGGGACACTAGACAGCTTTTCATCCATGTGCACTTTTTCTCTAACTTAAGTGTGTATCACCTTGTTGAAAAGTAATTTCTTCTCACCAGCTTTTCCTGCTCTTGCCTAAAAAAACAAAAAAAGGATATACCCACAAACAGCAACAACAATGAAATACTGTGTTAGTGTAGAAATAGATTGAAAGAATGCCTACCCCTTCTTCCAAACAAGCTTTTTGAAGTTTTGTGCTGTACTATAATAAAAATAATATGGCAGTAATTGGGGTGCTCATAGGAGTTAGCAAACTGAAAATAATAGAAAGAAAAATATGCCCTTGTTTTATAGCTCAGAAGAACTGTGGTGCAAGGATATTGCATCATAACCAATTTCCAAAGTCATTGCAGCCTGGCCATTCACATAAACAGCAGGGAACCAGAAAAAAAATGCAGGGTTGGAGACACAGAAGGCAGAGAAAAGGAGGGCTGTGGTTCAGTCCCAGCAAATGCACATGGGTGCAGTGAGAGCTGGAAGAACAATCCCTTTCAGTTGGGCATTTTAACTGTAGACAATCACTCTCCCATCTCTTAATTTATTTCCCTCTTCATTCTTATTTAGGAAGGCAAATGCATTGTTATTTATGCATTTAGTTTAACACTCTACAAACATGTCCTGCGTTATTTCCCTGATTTGTACCTTTCTCCCACAATTACTTAAGCATCTGACCTTCCTTTGATGACCATATATACTAGTAATGTCACAGTCCAAACCTATACAAACAAGGTAAGACCACAGACAAATTGAAGGGTGGTCCTAGATCTGTATCTTTTACTCTAGAAGCTAGGAGTTCCTTGTAGCTGTCATAATATTTCTGTTTAGTTCACACAAATAATTTCACACATAAAGGAATGCCCTTCAGCAATGTTTGCCCAAAATGGGCTCTATTTAATGCACATCTGGCCTCTCCTCCCAGGCAGCTGGTGACAGGATGAGAGGACATGCCCTCAAGCTGTGCCATGGGAGGCTCAGGTTGAACATCAGGATGAATTTCTTCACAGAATATTAGAATAGACTGCCCAGGGAGATGGTGGAGCCACCATCCCTGGAAGTGTTCAGGAAATGACTGGATATGGAACTCAGTGCTATGGTGTAGTTGACAAGGTGGTAATCAAAGATTTGACACAGTGACCTCAAGGTCTTTTCCAATGTAAATGATTCTGTCATTCACTGCTGATAGCATTCCAGTTGCCTTTGCTACATTTTAACTCTTAGCGAATCTCTCTCCTTTTTTTTGTAAGCATCATTCCTGGTTTTCCAGAATTAAAGGTTTTTGTTAGTGTATTAAGCTGTAACAGTGTCAGGTATTGGGGCCAAGGTAACAGCGATCAATTTAGACCCTAAAAATTACTGATGACAACTATACTTGAAGTCTACTGTGTTCTTCTAGAATGTGTCTAAATGCTGAGCCTGAAAATTGTCTCTTGCCTGAGTAAGCTGGTAATGGCCCTTTCTTTGAAAGGAAATAATAGCACACAATTTTCTCACGTGTGTTTTTTCCCTTCAGTAAGTACCAATAAGTAGCCTAGCAATGGATGGCTGAACCTTTTTCTTTCCTTTCCAAGGCAATTTGCAGAGAATTCAGACATCAGATAGAGCTGAGGACAATTCTTTATCTAAACACGTCTGTCATTTTAGAGTTTTGTTTTAGTTGCCACTGTTCTTGACTTTGCTATTTAACATGCTAAATCTGTATGGATGTGAGATATACTGATTCCCAGTGGCTCAAAAAGCATTTAGAAAGCTTATTGTATTTATAAAGGACTTCTGGGCACTTCAGATCATTTTTATGGCATTGCCCAAGTCCTGCAGATTTGAACAGCAAGCTTTCTGGAAGTACTTGCTCACTGTTTGTAAACAACCATGGTCTGTTTTGTTTGCAACTTGCTTTTTCTAAGATAAGAATTTTTAACAGCAGCCATGGCAATCGGTGTTTTCAGAAACACTTTGGTTTGTTTACATGTAACATGTGAGTGCAGAAGACTGTTTTCAGCTCACAGCCACCACAGATTTCTGAGGGTGGGGAAGCAGAGCAAGGAAGTTCATTACAAGGCAGTGTGTTGGTTGTAACATATCTACAGCAACTTCAGCTAGGAAGCAGCTTGCTGACAAAGCTTTCTTACCATGCACTCTTGACTGGAGTCTCATCTGAACAGTGTTTTATTTTATCTCACCCTTGAGAACTCTCCTGCCATTGAGGCCATCTTACAAAGGAGGAGAATGGCAGCCTTGCAAAGGGAAAATTACTGCTATGGAACTGCTGTATATTTTAAAAAACAAAGTTGTGATAAATATTTGTACTTCTTATAAAATTGCTGAAAATATCATTACACCAGAATGCTCTAATAAGTACAATTCCATAACAATTAAAGAAGGTTTCCATGTTCTGCTGTTGATAACCCTCTAGTATAAGTATTTGGCTCAGGCTCTCCAGTAGTCAGCTAAGGATAGGAAGAAGTATGGATTAATAAAATTAAAACGGAAAAAATCTAGACATTGTTAATTGTGTGATACATCTGATGGCCTGGAGGGGTTAATGAAAGGCATGGAGCTGCTAGGCAATTGTTTCTGCAGCCAGGTAGCAGCCACCAGTGACAGACGTGCAAAGCCATGGTGCACACTTTTGTACTTTGGAAATGCCCAAACTGTTTGTGTGTTGTCTTATTTTGTTTTGCACTCTCCTACTCACCTGCCCAATTGAGTTGCAAGGTGGACTCAGTTTTGCAATTGTCTCAATGCATTGATTATCCCACTGTCAAAGGTATTTAATCACCAGGGACCCACTGATTTTGGTGGATTTAGCTGCAGTGCTGCTCCTAAGAGCCACTTTCAGCCACTGCCTGAATTCAGAAATAATGGTTTCTTTCCTGCTCGCTGCTAACGTTATTATCACAGAGAAAAAAAACAATTGAACAAAAGCATCCCAGCTGATGGAACAGACAGCAATACCCACAAGACAGACCCAGGCAGGCCTGGGTTAGCAGGGGAGCTTGGCACAAGCTGTGCTGGCTATGCAGCTGGAAATGGCATGTGAGGAAAACCAGGCACTGGTCTCAGTGTGAATCCCAAGTGTGTGAGGGGCTGGGTTCAGCTGTAACTCCTTTGGTATAGGTGAGGAAATGATAATACAACCTCTGGAGCAAATTGGATGGGCTTGTCAGAGCCAGAGCAGACAAAATGTTGCCATGGTTATTGTGTCACCCAAATAAAGAGAACACTGTTCACTCTGAAGTACAAAGGCTCAGGATGGCTTTGTGGTCCCTCACAAGGGCTGTGGGCAGAGATGAGCGTTCAGATTTGCTGCCTGCTGTCATTAGGGAATGCAAATAAGAACACAAACATGAAAACAGAGGGGTGACCAAGTGCCTTAGGAACCACCTATCCTGCTTGATGCCTAAAAAGTTCTCCTGGGATTTCAGGCTGATTGTTTCCTATTCTGCATAATGGTTAGGCTGACTGATTTTATTGATCCTCACTTATTTTTCTGTGGTTTGCACTGTGAGTCCAGCCAGCTCAGGTACAGTCACAAGCCCATAAATAAGCTTCAGTGATTGATACAAAACAATCTTCACAGTGAACAATCGGCATTTTAGTTTTTAAAAATAGATAAAGTCAAATATAATTAGTTTGAAGACATCCGAAGAAAGATTTGAATGGATTCTTAAACAGTATAAAAAGGGAAGCATACATTTATTATCATTTTAAAGTATTCTTGTTTCCCATGTTTTAAATAGTAAAATGAGAATTAGTTTCAATACTATTTCTATTAGAGAAATTAGTCGACTAAGTGTTACTCATACATATGTGGTGTTAATCAGAATTCTTACTTTACCCCAATGAATCTGTTGTTTTGTGAGAGGAGAAAAAAAAAAGGGAAGAAAAGAGAAAAGAAAACCAGTACAACGACACAGAAATTATCTGATTGCTGGGGGAAAATAGTTCCTGTGAAGATGAGGAACCAGCTTGAAGGATTTAGAGGGAAGGGCTGCAAGGGCAAAGAAAGTCACATTAAAACAGAGATGCAGACTCTGGTGGATCATTTTAATTTCATCTTGAGAGTAATTTTCATGCCATTTAGCCATAACCACAACAGGAATAAAGAGGACTAGGCACATTAAAATTACAACGTCATACAAGGAGGGAGTGTGGCTTGTGTTTATTATATTTGATAACATTCAGTAATACAGTATTTTGAGTTAGTGCCATATCAAAGATTTGAGTGTTTATTGAAAAAAAAATGCAGTATGCAACAAGAGAAAGGTCTGCAGCACACTCATTCAGGGTCCATGGTACATTAAGAAACCATTAATTACAGAGAAAAAAGGATTTCAGGCCTCAGAAAAACCTAAAGAAAAAAAAAAAGAAAAAAAAAGAAAGCATGTTAGGATTGAAAACTTTCATGAATTCTTAACTGCTGTCCTTAACCACAAGCCATGATAAGTGCCCCCTGAAGTTGGAGGGATGCTCATGAGTGCTGCACATTTTTGTAATTCAGGCAGCCAGCACCCAGAGGCACATGCCCATGGACATGCTCCAGCACCATGGCATCTGGTGAAGAATGCTGGTTGGAAACTGCCGCGACATAGGTGCATATCTGTATGATCATTTTGAAAAATCTGGAAAGGAATGAAGAAAAATTTCAAGTGATGTCACATTGTTGAAAGGCAACATGGACCAGCCAGAAGACCAAATGCAGATTTTCTGATGTCACATCATCACTTGGATGACAAAACTTAAGCAACTGAAACACGATATTCCTGCATAAACACATCATCTTATATTACATTAAAAGTAATTTTCTTCACAATAAGTGTTAGGTGTATCCACCAAAGAAAAATTTAGCAACAGCAAGGGAACTTTATGTTTATCTGTACTATGTTATCATTAAGGGAGCTTTCTTTCCAACTTATACTCCCACTCTTAGTTTTCCCACTCCAGGATCTCTTTCATTGTTCGTGTTCATCTCTTTCATTGTTCAGTGAGCTGAAGCCAAGAATTTCGGCACAAATCTTAGACAAACAGCAAGGAGGTTTAGCATTCATGATGTTAAATGAGGAGATAAAAGTATATGGGTTTCTCTTCAAGCTGAGCCTGTATACTATCATTCCCTGCTTCTGTACAAATGGTTTCATTCACTATTCATATGCTGTAATGAGTAAAAATCAGCCAAATGACTGCTGAAAAAAATCACTTTCCATGTGGCCTGGGTTTAAGTTATTTATTGTATTTATTATGCTGAATAAGCAAAATTTTCACTTTTTTTTCCTTTTGGAATCTTTCAAGGGGCTGCATCCTTTGTTGATGAAAGCCAGAGGAAGGCTTTCCTTGAGGGCACAGTCCCACACCTTCTGTTAGCTATTGGTATGTATGGAACATTCATGGCTGCATTGAAGATAGTATTTCCCAGTGATTTTTTGATTTCACCTCCCCCTTCAGAATCCACGATGCTGCGTTCAAATACATCTACTGCACACCCTCCCACACTGCCCATTTCATCAGGGAACTTTCCAGCTATTATCACAGGTCCCAAACCAATTTAATCCCATCATCTGGTCATATTAAGAAAAGAGATCACGAGTCACCCCTGGGGATTGATGTCTTCAGCACCAAAACACAGGACCCTGCTGCTTGAGTTGTCACTCATTAAAGTGAAACGTGAGACCTCTGACCAGCAAATGCTCTGTAATGAGGCCCTGGGGCAGAGGCCTGCACTGACGTCACAGCAGCCATACCGCCTAAATGTGCAATATTTTGGAAAGGCTCTTTGACAATTCACAATTTCTGCTGAAGTTCTTGGTGAGCAGCTCCTGTCCAACTTCCCTCTCTACCTGAACACAGCATACCCTCAGCTATCCTCCAAGACACTCAAGATTACCTGTAAATTCTGAGCTCTGCTGGTCTCAGAGGGTCAGGTACATGCAGTAAGAAAGAAGAACCTCCAAAGAAGTTAGATCAGGATGCTCTTTGTGGACTGAGTCATCTTATCCTTGGGTGTACCAGAAGAGATTTTGTACTGCTGGTGTACAGGTTTGACTGTTTTCTGTATGACATTTTTCACCCAGGCACGTGACAAACCTTGCAGGGGAGCCAGGCTCCTGGTGATGAAAGGTCCTAAATGCTATCACATCCACTTCAAATACTTGTCCACAAGTCCCTAATTCCAGTATATCTAGCATCTTGAAGAAGTTTTGGATTGCAAACAAAAAAATTATACCAAACAGGTGGCTTTGCAGAGAACCCTCACTGAGAATGTCCTTGCCTCTGTTGCCAATTAAGTATGAGCTGGCCACATTACACTCAGCCAATACAGAGAAATCTGTCAGGCCAGTGCTGCTGAGCTCTGAGACAGTAATTACTGAGGGTAATTGAATAATGTGTTGTCATAGCAGTGTTTTGGGGGGAGAAAACTCAGGTCACATTAAAAAAATAAATATTGCTATGAAAAATTCTGCACATAAAGCATTGGCAAATCATGCATTTTTGCTTGCTCTTGGTTTGGTCAAATAAAAGTCAGATATTTTAGAAAACAACCCCTTTCTTTGCCAGCAATTACCAGCAGAACTCTGGAAAGAGAACTCCACAGAGTCCTGTTATGGTAAAACTAGGTTGGTAGGTCAGAACTGAAAAAGTCTTGCATAAAAGCATCTAGTTATTGCCAGGAAAATGCTGACCTGGATTTCACACAGATATTACAGTCATTCCAGTGTTATCTTCGTTTTCCCTACCAGATATTTCACAGACTGCTGCATTAAGGCAAACTGTTTCTGTGTGGTATTTTAGTTCAGTGAGCAGAATGCTGAGGCACATTGCACAGTGACACTTGAATTTGCTCAGATATAGCATATGGATTTATAAACACAACAGCCATTCATTTCACAGAAAATAATGTCTCTTCTGTAATGCCTGAAATAAAGCAATTTAGGACTGTCATGACTGGGGTCACAGCACAGGCAACTGGACATGAGAAAATAATAGTTTGCTTCTCAGATAATTGTGTGCTACATCCTTCATTGAAGTTATTTTTCACTCACATTTACCAAGCACCCACAACATTTTGCTGATATTTACCAAGTGTCAAAGGAAAGCAGAAAAGGAAGGAAAACAGCTGATTGTGCTGACTGTATCATACTCCCAAAATACAAAAGCTTCCTGTAAGAACACAGCAGTCTCTCTGCTAATTGGTCTCTACTTATCATAATCAAGAAGTAAACCCAAGAAACAGGAAAAAGATCACTAAAAGGAAATGATAATGAGATTGAGACTAGCATTTTGGAAGTCTGCTGTGGGGTGATTCTGCCTGAGTTGGAGTTAATTCAAATTCAGACATGGCTCTATCTACATTAAATTAATCCTCCCTGTGAAGCACTGCTTAACAGCAACTGGGAAGCTCCTCCATTTGCTAGAATAGGAGAAGTTGTGTGGGGTTTGAGTTAAATTAGGATTTTCAGAGCAAGAGGCAAATTCTGCAGATCTCCACTGTGCCAATAATCTCGATGTAACTATGCTATAATGGCATCTTTCTGCTGGCATTTCTGGCTGAGGCTGCTCCTCTGCCCAGTATTTTCTCTTTTCTTACTGAAGAGTGTCCTAAGACTCTGTGTCTGAATTATCTCCTTGGAGTAAAGATACCAGAGGGTTCAGATTAGGAACAGATCTCCGACTAAAACAAACATTTTATTGTTCATTAATGTTTCACAGCTGAGTAGTGTAGACAAGTAAAAGAGAAAGACTATAAATTAAAGAGTTAAATTGTCACTATTACTAGCAGAGAATAAAATATAGTTGCTAATTACACTTGGTATGGTGGTAATGAGAAGAGCCAGTTAATGCTCAGTTTTGCTACTCTTTGGGAAGGGAGACAGCCAGAAGCTCTTTTGGGAAATACACTGCCAATGCTGTGCAAACAAATCTCAAACAAATAATGAAGCTCTGTCAGTATCTACCGGGGGTTTTTTAGAAGCAAAATAAATATTCAACAATTTAATGGTCTCCTTATGGAAAAGATTGACTCCAATAGTTCAGCTTGGAAATTCTTCTGACCAGGAGGTAACCTAAAATCATATTCTCAATATTCAGTTGTCAGTATCTGCTTCTCAGGAAGCCCTAGGAGACTGCAAGAGCCTGGGGATCTACTAAACCACCCTGCTCACACAGGGTCAGACTGGTTGCCAGCCTATAGTTATTAATCACCCCTATTTTAGCAGCCTTAGGCTGACAGCAGGCAAAAAGCAAGGAGGAGACGGCTGTGCCCTCCAGTTTTGGGTGGGGGGAAGTGTCAGGGCTAATCTGAGCCACTTGGACTCCAGCAACTCTGCTTCTCTGTTAAGCAGAGATACCTAATAATTCCTGTGTGATGACTTTAGGCTCACCAAATTAAAAAGAACACAACAGCTTCATCAACTCATTAGTCTAAAGAGTAAATATGCAAATTTGAAGTCTGTGTCACCAAGCTGAACTGGAATAACCATCTCATTTGTGTAATTAAAACACAAGATGGAAAACATTTGAATAGGTTAATATTTCACTTGAAATTAAGGCTTGAATGATAAAGCAGCAATGGAAGCTTGCATTTCTGTTAGGAGTTAGAAATCTTGTGAAAACAAAATCATAAATAAGACACAAAGAAAGTGAGAATGAATTTAAATTACCTCTCACACAGGTGCACTGTTTTAAATGTATAAATACAACACAGCTTGACTCTCAGTTATTCATGTTGATAGGAGGGTGGCATAATCTGAATAAAGCAAAACCCACAACCAATACAAGACATGCAATAAGAGAACACACTCACGTTTGGAAAGCACAGCAGCCTCTAGATTCCCTAGGGAGCAGCACTAATAGCAACAGGAAAATGGGAACTGAGCTGAACTGAGCTAAACTGCCCTCACACTGCAACTCTCATTTCTGCAGGAGAACAGTGCATTGGAAAGTAGCACCAGTCACAACCCAAAACCAAGACTAATTAAGAGTTACTATGTGTATATATATGCATATTAAAAATATATATTTTTTAATGTTGTCATCTCCTTTTAGATATTGAAGCTGTCTTAAGATAATCACTTTTTTATGCACCCTGGGTTGCTTTTACAGTCAGTGTCAGGTGAAGTGTGATGCCTTCACCCCCCATACAAGTATTGCAGCCTCTACTTGACATAGAACTTTTCTTAAGTTTATTCCACCATATGGCAAGTCTGCAAAGTTTTATGTCCCTGCATATGCAATGCAAACTCACATTGTTTTCTTCTGATTTCAACTAATTACTTTAGAAAGAATTACCTCAGGGTCAAATCCTGAACACATTGAAGCCAGTAAAACCCCTAATCGTGTAGAGTAGGTTCAAATATTGAAAATATCAGAGTCAATGAAAATTGTCATTCACCTCCCTCTAGATTTTTTTTTTTCAGTTGAAAGGCAATCTAAGATTAAATACATTTTATAATTAGCCAATTATACCTTAGAATTTCTTCTATAAATTTTAGTAAAGGCAGCATAAATCTCTGGTGGTATCCTAGAACTTGCAAGAAAAAGCTTTCATGGAGAAGTAAAATCCACGCAGGCAGAAGATGGATATTTGTTAATTAGGGTAATGGTCTTGCTTCTTTAACTTACAGATATGAAATGTATGGCTTTGGTAGGCATGAAATTTGTTAAGTACAAAATCTCATTACCAATGGAAAAGTCAGCATAAACATTGCTATAAAAACACCTCATATAAAAATAAGGCTTCTCCACATCTGCAAAGAACTGCACTTTCTGCAAGTAAGCATATATCCAATGCTATCAAGCAAGTTATTTGTTAAAATTGAGTATAAATAATAAATGGGAAAGACATTAATTCATCAAAATGGAGTGAAAACCAGAGCAGGTGGCACCTTCCCATGCTCCAGGCAGGTAGCACTAGTGATACTTTCCAACAAAGTACATGGTGTGGGAAGGATCAAAGATATCTCTCATTTTCTCTTAATTTCAATTTTGAACAAAGATGTTGCATTTCCATCCTGTGCAGTGCCAGTTACAGACACAAACCAAAAAGGACTTGAGGAAGAACTGCAATTCTGAATAGCAAAATATTCAAATTTCTTTGTGCATTTTTAAGTGTGATTGCCTCCTTTCTCTAACTGAAAAGATAACCAAGCACTGAAATCCTTCAATGGGGATGACTTTCATCAGAAACCAAGCTACTCATGGGATTATGGCTTTAAAAAGGATCCTTTCCATTGATCATTGAGAAATGCTGTCTCTAGAATGGGAAGAGATAAAGAACTAAAGTGGAAAGGAAGGAAAAAGGCATGGAAAGGGAAAAGGAAACTGCCCTGGCTTTAGGACATGAACAAGAGTAATAGCTCTTACTATCTCTACATCTGCTTGCAATAAGGACCAAATATTGGTTTAGAAATGTTCTTAAGTTTAGGAGCATTTTACAGAAAATATTCAAGTCTGAATCTCCAAGAGTATCTGGACATGACTCTCTTATTAAGAAATCTTAATTTTAATGTGAATTAGAGTCATCTCAGTATTTCGAGTCACTCATCTACTCTTCATTTTCTGTATTGTGCCAGAAATTATATTTCCATAAAACATTATCTCATGCTTCACGCTTGTGATTTTCACTCAAGTATGATTGCAGAAGTCACAACTCAAGAATTTGTACTCCTGTGAATTCATTCATAACTCATTTCACATGATGGCATTTGAATTTAAGTTCAGAAGCAGATCACACTCAAAACTGCCTTTTTAAGAATGGCAGCTCCTGCTTAGCTGAGCTGCTCTCCAAGTGGACTGCAGCCAAATTTACTTCATTGGCTGGATTCCTGCTTTTTCAGGAACACACTGAAACTGCACTTCTCAATGAAGTCCTGAAGGAGCCAGCAAAAGCCTCATTACAGTCATTTTTGTTCACTTGCTCCAGGTTTTTGATACCTATCATCCCTGCTGACACTGCAACTCTGTATTGCTCTCCCAGCTTGCATACATTTTTTTCTACTGAAATTGCTAATTGAGATGCAGGCATAAAATTCCTGTTCTTTAGGTTTTGTCTAAACTGTCAGTAACTTTTTAAAGGTCAGGTTCTCAGCTGAGTTTATGTGCATGTGTATGTATCTTAAACTGATCAGAGGGAACCTATTAAAGTTAAATTGAGTGCAAAATCTCATAAGCAAAATAAATTTTATTGCAAGCAAGAGACTAATCTCAGGATCCTCTGAAACACTCTTCACAGCAGTCTTTAGACTTTTTCTTTACTCTCAGTCAAGTTCTGCCACTCAGTTCATCACAATGGTTACATCATCTTTATAAAACATACCTTGATTTTTAGTAGAGTAAAATGCATTACCTGGATTTATTGCATTATCCATGTTTCTCTGGCTTCGGCTTGCCAGGCTCATGGTGACATTTCCTCCCACTGTTTTTGCTGGAGAGGGTTTCTTTATAACTGATTTCAGCTGCTTGTGAAGTTTGATGATGTTGTTCATTGCATTTACCATGGATATGTCAACATGCTGTGTTAAATTTGTCAAAATAGTTCCTGCTTTTACTTCAAGCACCAATTCAACGAGCTTCTTGAGGCCTCTGTGCAGCAGGGGGATATCTGGCTGAGCCAATTTAATTAGCACAGGTATACTTGCGTTCACTTTCTGGACACTGCTGTTGGTGTCCTGAAACAGCCCCCATGCCTCATGAGCAGTCTTGTTCACGAGTGGAATGATGTACCTGATTGAAACACCTGAAGTGGATTGAAACACCTGAAAAAAACAAAGGAGAAATGTTATTTCCTGTGCACTGAGAGCACTCCAAGGAGAAAGCAGGGATGCTGGCTCTGGTGGAAGGAGAAATCTCTCTTGGTTCCTCAATTCTCCCTGTAAGGCATGTGCCTGACCCTGAAGCAGCAGCTTCCCAGCAGTGTGGGACTGCCAGTGCCCTGCACAAACCACAGGTTCCCACAGCCACGGGAGGCCTGGCTGCTCCCAGCTCCACATCCCTGCCCCAAGGAAAGGGAATGGATGCTCCAGCACAGCTCTGCCTGTGCCCCTCCCACCGCAGCAGCTCAGGCTCCGGAGGAAGAACAGCTTTCCCAGGACTCTGCAGCCAGAACAGCCCGGCGCGGGACAAGGGAAACACAGCACAGCTGAGGCTGGAGCTGGGGCTCCTCCTGCTGAACTCTGCACAGCTTCCACCAGGACAGGGACCTCTGGGAAGGCCAAGAACCCGGCCAGGCACGGGGCGGTGACGGGCACCATGTGGCAGTCCCGGTGCAGCACCTGGGGCAGGTACAGACAGCCCCTGCATGGTCCAGAGCTCCTCTGCTTCGAGCCCTCTGCTCATCCCTGTTATTCCCACGGACAGGTCAAAGGAAATGGCCTAAGGCAGCACAAAACAGATTCCTGCTTTGCCCTGCAGATCACAGCAGGAGATTCAGTTCATTAAAATCCCAGCAGACAGCATCAAACTTTATTTCTCTGCTTGCTAGAGTTTTTACAGTGAAAGATAATTTTTATAGCACTTTGAAAGCGGGGAAAGAGACCAAAATTCTTTATTAGTTCAAGTAAAATGACTGTGAGAAGTGAGACCCGTGGCAGGTTTGGAAAAGCTTTCCTATGTCACAGCCCATATTATCAGCTGGCTCCCAGCAAGAGCTCACCCACAGGATTCTGCACTGGGGCACTGCAAACACCTCCCTCTGCCCACGGGCACCGGCTCCCCGAACGGGCACGGCAGCTCCTCTGGACCCTGGGAGAGTTCCCAGCCATCCCACAAAACTCCTGCAGATGGGAGCTTTTTGCATCACGCCTTCCTAAACTTCTGTCTAAATCCTCACAGGTAATTTTTTGGTGGTTTTTTTTGTTTGTTTTTTTGGGGTTTGTTTGTTTTTTGGGTTTTGTTTGTTTGTTTGTTTTGTTTGTTTTTTGGGGTTTTTTTTGGAACACTCAGTTGGAAGGTTTGCTCAGCACACACAGAACCATGGCTTGGCAAGGAATGGTTTGATCGGGAGTGACCTTCCACACCCCTACCACAGGCAGGGACACCATCCATTGTCCCTCGCTGTCCCAAGCCGCGTCTAGCCTGCTCCGGGACACTTCCAGGGATCCAGGAGCAGCCGCAGCTCCTCTGGGCATGCTGTGCCTCTCAGTGACGCATTGCTCGCCCAGTAGCCCACCTGCCGCTGCCCACAGCCGGGCGGTACCCCGAGAGCCGGGTAGCTGAGCACAGCCAGGGAGGCACGGCTCTCGGCCCCGTCGTGTAGGATAAATCCACACCTCCCACTCTCTGCAGCCCGGAGAACAGCGGCTCCTTCTGCCACTCCTCGGTGTCCTGCTCCCCCACGCTGGCCGGGCCTAGTTCCTGCGGGACCGCCGCGCTCGGAGCGGGCCGCTCCCGGGAGCCGCCTACCCGAGCCCCCGTCCCGAACCGCGCCCCGTTCGCTCCCCGGGGAGCTCCCAGGCCCCAGCCGGGGGAGGCAGCACCGGCGGCTCTCGCCGAGGGTGCCCGTGCCTTCTGGGGACGCGGTGCCGGGCACGCCCGAGAGCGGCCGGGCCCCGCCCGAGCCCCGGTACCGCTCCCACCGGAGCCGCCGGGCCCGCCCGTCCCGGGAGCAGCCGCAGGAGCTGAATGAGTTTAGTGGGGAAGGAAGGGGGAGAACCGGGCTAGGACAAGGCGGGCCGGGCTGAAGGCAGCGAAGGAACCGCTGCCCTCGAGCTCTCTGTGCGGGTCCCACTGCAGCGGGAGCGCTGGGCAAGAGCCGGTTCTACAGCCAGCGCAGAAAGGCAGGCTGGAAAACATCAACCCTACCCCAGCACGAGGGCACCATGGTTTGTAAAAAAAGTCCTTCATGCTCCTCCAGTGGCTCTGGAGCTGTGCTATTTCACCCTCCTCCTCTATCGCCGGCCGGGGTCTATGTACAAATCAGGAACTAGGACTGCTAGGAACGTGCCTTGAGCCGTTTTATTTTCCAGCATCAGTCTCATTACATGGTTATGACAATGGGAAGATACCATCAGCTCACATCCCAGGCAGCAGACCAAGAACTTAAGGTTACGACTTTTTAAGTTTTTTGACCAATCACACAAAGCAAAAGCATGTTGACAGTAGTTCCATCCAATCACTATAAGCACACATCCCTTCGGTTAAAACAATGCTTGCTTATTTTGAATACAATACCTGTTTGTAAGCCTTAAAACATAATGCACAGAGCTCCATTATTAAGCTTAGAACTTCCTAACAGCTTGCTAGATATACTTTTCTGCAGCTTAGGGAGTTCTTCTGGACAAGCGTTAATACACAGACCATTGTTCAATTTGTCCTTACTTTTCATGTAATTTTTCTGCTAACTTATTTTATGGCTACTGCTTAGCTCTAATCACAGGTCTCCTGTCTCCAAGGCCTGCCTTTTGCAGCTTTCCCAAAACCCTCTGATTTTATAAATTCACACACTCCTCCTCCACAGCTACTCTCCTCTTCACATCAGGTGTAAAAACAACAGCCCCAAACCCAAAGAACAACCAACAAGCCCCAAACAAATGCCCCGAGTTGCAGAAGCCCTGACAGGGGTGTTGTGGCATTCTCTGACAGGGTTCTGTCCTAACTGTCCCTATGCTCCCTCTTGAAGACAGCAGCTGCTTTCCAGGTACCAGCAGCATGAGACAGAAGAATCTCATCTGGGAATGTGTCTTCCAGCTCCACAGCTAATTCAGAGTCTTTGGCATCAAGGTAAGGCACAAGTGATTCCTTCAGGCTGGAAGACAGAGCAGAATGGCATTAACATCAGGGGTACAGCAAACCTCAAGTGCCACCATATGAGTGCACTGCAGCACCCAAAATACTCAATACACAACTGAGCAGGGGGTTGTGTGTGTAGTGAGAAGGGTTAAACAGCCAGGTGGAGGCACAGAGGCCAGCAAGGGGAGGCTGCAGGGCACACCTGAGCTCTAGGGCTGAGCAGTGCCTGTGCAGAGCTGTGTGCCTATCCCTGAAGGCTGGCCTTGAGCACCATGGAGATTTTTTCCAGCCTTAATGAGTTTGTGATTCTGTTATTTTATCCAAGTGCCTGCAGAAGTGCTGGTGTTTGTGCCCTGGACAGCAGCTCCTGGAGTGTTCCAGCAGTGTCTCCAAGACAGACTATGTGAGATGGAAGTGACACCTGCCAGAAATGGGTATGGATATTCCTAATGCTGCTGCCTGGACCGTGTCCCCCAGAACATGTGTGTGCCAAGGGAGTGTTCCCACTCTGTGCATGCTCAGAGGCAGAGAAGCTTCAGTTAACAACTGTGGTGGCTTTGGGTGTGTAATTCCTACCTCCACGTGGGTTTGAATTCCTCCACAGCTTGGACACTTCTCAGCTTCAGAACGATCATTTCATGGAGCTCCTGCAGGAAGGTTTCCAGCCTGGAGTGGACCAGGAAGGTGTGCAGGAGCCTGACAAGCTCTGGGGTGAGCTCTTCTTTGTAGTCAGGACTGACATCTGCAAAAGGATCCTAAAAATGCAGCGAGGGGAGAAAAAACCCAAAGACACATTTGAACAGCTGCAGGCAGAGCAGAGCAGAGCAAAGGAGGTCACACAGAGGTGCTGGGGATGCCATACCCTGCCGAGGCGTAGCAGCTGCTCAGATTTGTGGGAACACAGGAGCTGCCACAGGGCTATACTGTGCCTGAGCTGGCACCGTCTGAGGGCCTGGAAGAGAAGGACATCTGTGGATGGGAGGGATGTCCTTGGAGCCTGTCCCCAGCCTGCCCTGCCCAGGAGTGCTCAGCACAGAGCTCATCCAGCCCCTTGGCCTGGGTGGACCCCCATCTGCCCTCTCACCCTTCCCCATCTGCCCTGAGTAAGCCAGTTTTTGATACCACAATAGGCGGTGGGAAAGTGAGAGGGCTGTGTCACACAGGCTGGATTTAGCATAAACCAGGGCAGATTTTACCCCACAAGAATCTGAGCTTTGCCCTCAGGACTCACCTGCAGCACCTGAGGGTTTGTCTGATCCCCCCCCATCTTCAGAACTTGCTCAATGTACTCAGTCAGCAGCATGTCAGCATTCTCACCAGTAATGGCCAGGAAGCGCAGGGTAGTATCAGTGAGGGACAGAGCATCACACACATCACTGTAGGATTGCAGCTCCCCAGTGATTATATTCATCACAGAACTGGGCAGAGCACTCTGAAAACCACAAAGTCACAGTTTAATACTGTTTTAGAGCCATTCCTTTTTCTGTTCCAATTGCTCAAGTCAAGGAAGACAACAGAGGCCCAGATTTAGGAAACTGAAATGCCGAACTATCTCCCTTCTCTTTGTAAATCCTGACTGACAGCACAAGGTCAGCTTGCACATACCCAAGGCATGCTGAGAAACCTTTGGATGGACAAGGCAAGGCACAGAAAACCCTTGCAAAAGCAGGGATTTCATGCTTGCCCTGCTTCCTGCAGTGCAGAAACCCACCTGCTCCAGATTGTTCTTAACATCACTGAACAGCTGCTCATAGTTCCTGTCATGTCTGTACACCAGGGTGGGGATTCCCTGTCAGGAGAGAAACCCATGGATGTGAAGCCTGGAATGCTGCTCCCAGTGCCCTCCTGGCTGCACAGCCCTGCCCCTCCTACCGTTAGCGTGATGAGTGGCTTTCCCTGCAGGAACTTGCTGATCACTTGCTGCTGGATCCTCTCCAGATCAAAGTCCTGCAAGGTCTCCCCTCCCTTCTCCATGCTGTACTGGCAGTTGGACAGGATCAGAGGGATCAGGTCCCTCTCCACCTCGTAACTGATCAGGTGCAGGTCGGCCACTTCTGAGGGGCTGACCAGGTACCTGTAGGGAGTAAAGGGCCTGTGTTCAGAGGGAGAGGCCTCTGTGGAGCAGGGAAAGCTGCCTGAGAGGGAGCAGGGGATGCAGCAGAGCCCAAGGAGCAGAGCAGCAGCACACCTGTCATCCTCCTTGGTGTCTCTGGTGACAGAGTATATGAAGTCATTGTGCAGCCCGATGAGATAACTGGCCAGTGCCGTGGAGCACAGCCCCAGCCCCTGCCGCCGTGGCAGCAGCACCTCCAGCTTGTTGTCCAGGCTCAGCTCAGCATCACAGTAGCTTTCAGGCAGCTTGATTTCCCCTGAAATACAGACAGCAGTGTTTGAGGAGGCCCAGAGCCAGCCCAGGCTGAGCAGGAGGAGGTACAAAGCTGAGAAAAGCTGCGGGCTCAGAGTTAGGGACAAGCATGAAAGGGAACAAGAATACTACAACAGGGAAACAAATCCCTCCCCTTGTACCTATATTCTTAAAATTCAATGGCTAAGCCCAGTTTTGAGGATATGCCTCAGCATCAATTATTGGAGGAACCTGAATTCAGAACGAGAAGTAGTGGAGGAGCAGGGCTGGGAAAGAAGCTGCTCACCATTGGTGTCCAGGGAGCTTCTCAGTTTGTTCCAGACAGACAGAAACACATTCACTCTCCTCTCTAACAGCTCCCTCATCACACCTGAGAAACAACATAAATATAAATCCATCAAACATCTTTTCCTGGTGAAACTTTCCGATGCAGGGATCTTCAGAGCACACCACTGAACTCCAGGCAACTGCTCCAACTGCTCAAGAGACTAAACAGACACCAAACACCTTTCTAAAGGTATCAAATGGAGTCATCTGCTCAGTTTGTTACTTTTCCATTATTGTCTGGTCCCGGCCCAGGCCACAAGGATGGATTGGTCCTTGGTCTGATTCCACATGACCTTTATTTACTTTCCCATAAGTACTTCAAAACGTTAGTAATTGCTCTTTAGGCAAGCCCTGTTCTAGGGCTGAGCTTAAAATGCCAAAAGAACCACTGCTGCACTGCACAGAGCTCCCACTCCTCATAAAAAATCTCCTGTACCTAATTCCCTTTAAAGTCATCTGGTAACTTTTCCAACCCTATTCAAGTCTCCAGTTCATTCAGGCGAGAACTAAAAGGAAAAGGAGAGTTTTCCCCTTCACAAGACAATCCAGCATTTTCTGTTTCATTAATTACAACTTTGGCAGAGTCTCCTCACCTGAGTGGGGTTCCCTGAGGAATTCCCCAATGGAGCAGTCTTTCATCTCTGCTGTGTTCTGGAATTGCCTCACCAAATCTTTCTGCAGAGCCAGAATCTCTGGTAGGAATTTCACCAGCCTCAGCTCACTTTCCTGGAAGAGGAATGGGAACCTGTGGGTAAGGCTATGCTTGGACAAACCAGTTGGGAATACTTTT
This sequence comes from Passer domesticus, assembly GCF_036417665.1. Classification (NCBI taxonomy): domain Eukaryota; kingdom Metazoa; phylum Chordata; class Aves; order Passeriformes; family Passeridae; genus Passer; species Passer domesticus. Next base: position 31,373,423 of record NC_087477.1, on the reverse strand, counting down.
ATGGTATTACTTCTTAAATGTTTAAAAGACAACAATATCTTCCATGTTCATTCTCAAGATCACAGCAAGTACTGAGAAAATCCAAACATGGTTTAGTCCTGGGCAATCCAAGGCTCTCACCCCTGTGCCAGCCCCACCTTCTGCAGGAACTTCCAGAGGAGAGGGACGGTATCCTTGGCATTCTTCTGCTGCACAACGTGGCTCAGGTTCTCCACTGAAACCCTCCTGCGGCAGCTCCACATCTTGGAATGGTGGATGTGGCTGTCCCCTGGCAGCTGGGACAGGAATGCAGCTGGGTCCCCATACACTATTTTCACTATGGGGTTGGAAGAGATTCTCTCATCCTCTTGTATCCGTTGGTTTAACTTCAGAAGCTTTTTATCCAAATCCTGTATTTAAAAAATAATAAGTTATTGGATGCTGTGAAATACCTTCAAAAGAGGTACACCATTTCTGCTTTTCCAGCTATACAAATTCATCCCAGAACAACTCCAGTCTCAGGCTCCCATTTCCCCAGGTAGAATAAAGATGGCTAATCCTTAACCTGCAGCTGTGCCATGCATGGGCTGGCTTTAGGAATGGCCAGGTGAACAGTGCAGCACACATATTACAACACACATATTACAACACACCAGACTTCCAGTGGATTTTGAACTGCTCAGCTACTGACTCTGTATAGCAGATTTCTCACCTCCAATTCAGGAACAATAATTGTGTTTGCAACAATTTCTTCCCAATTGTTTCTCTCCTCCTTGGTGGACAGAATCTCAAACTGCACCAGCCCTGCAACAGGAATGTTTCACCTCTTACATCTGCAGCATGTCAGTGTAAAGAAAGCACAGATTCACAGGTACTAGAAGCTAATTGAGTATCTTGGTCCAGCTGGAGAGTGACACCCAAAGATCACACAGTGAGCCAGGTTTCCAGGAGCTTCATGTGAATGATGGGGACATTTACACAACTCCTTCATAACCCCAGAAATATTGAACAGATTGTCCAAGCTCAGACCATGTCCAATGACAGAGTGAAGCCTGGAATACTGACTGGTGCTGTCCCACACTCCAAATATGGGCTATTTACACATTAATGCCTCTGTGCCACAGCAACTCCAGACCCCACTGTGAATGCCACTGTGCCATCCCTCTTCTCCCAAAGAGCTTCTGGTACTCATTGAGAGGCAGCACTGAACAGGGATTGCACAACAAGATGCTGTGCTGGGAAGCAGCCCTGCTCAGGAGCTGCAAGCTCTGCCCATCTATCATGACATTGTTTTGTCAATAATTCATTTTCAGAGTTATCGACTGCACCAAACCTTGCAAACCTCACGTACTCAACTGAAAGAAGCAAACAGCCAAAAATTCTTCCCTCCCTACAGTAAGAAATAAGCTTCAAACTCTCTATTTTGCTCTTCAGCTCAGCTGCTGATGTTTAGGGGTGAAGGAGTTTATCAGCAAGGTGGTTGCATGGCCACAGCTTTTCAACCACAGCCCCAGGTGTGACAGGGCAGGTGGCTTTTCTTACGGTGGCCTTGCTGCTGCTGGGGGGCCTGCAGGAAGCTGCTGAGCACCAGGTGCAGGATGTTGATAGTGTCATCCACACTCTTCCCCAAACTCCTGGTCAGCTGTGCCAAGTCCTCCTGAATGTGCTGCTTCAGGAAGCTCATCACATCATTCACTGTTGGCTTGATCATCCTTCCCAGGGACTAAAGACAACAAAGACAAGAGTTGAGCACAGCCAAAAACATCCAGGGAAGCATAAAGCACACAGAGCTCTGTCCTGCCAGGCACCCCCATCTGTAGGATTCCTGGCACCTGTGCCCATCAAGGCAGGCCTGGGTGGATGGGCCTGCATGGAAGTGCAGGAATTAACCAAAATCCCCAAAGACCCAAGGGAATTTGCATCCTGACAGACTGCCCTGGTTACTTGGCAGTATGATGAAAGGACCAGCAGCATACAAAGGTTCCCCTACATTTTGTGTGACCACTTAGAAGCATTTCTGGAAGATACCTGAGGGTCTCTGGAGGCTCCCAGCAGCATGGACAGGTGGGTGAGCAAACGGAGCAGCACAAAGACCGTGGAGGACATGCCCCTGTCAGACATTCCCAGTGTCCTTCTGTGCTCAACATCTGCAAGGATGTGGCCAGTCTGAGTTCTGTCTGAATGATTCCTGTAGGAAAGTGCATATATGTTGGTTTTTTTTACCTAGACAAAAACCACACAAGACATCTCTGATACCCAGCAATGCCTTTTGGTCCCATAATGTCTTTGAACACCATAAAAGCTGCCAATTCAAAGTGCCACAGGGGAGTGAAGGCTTCCAGTCAGTTTTGTGCACAGAAAAGCAAATTTCTTTGGTTTTGCTGCCTGATTACTCTTGCTTGGACATCTCTTTCTTACACCTTCCAGAGAGCAGCATGAAGTGGTTGGTACCTCTGGCCTGTGAGGGCACCACAGGCAAGTCCCACATCATTTAGCCCTGCAAAGGCCATGCAGCAAAGCCCACCTGGACAGACGGAAGCCCTCCACAGGCTTGTGGTTTCTGCCTCCAATGGGGACGTGGCATTCAGGACAGCGGCTCTTTTCCATGGGGCGCCCACACTGGGAAAAGCAACAGGAGAACACTGAATTCCAGAGCAACAGCTTCTCCAGCAGAGAAAGGGAATGAAACAAAAATCCAGCCTCTAAATGGTTAATTCAAACCCTGCTACAAACTGGGCCTCTGCCTGATGTTTCCCAATCTGTGGTATAAATGCTGGGGGTATGCTAAATTTTACATTACAATGACAAAATGATCAATAATATTGAGTTTAGAAGTAGAACTCTGTGCATCAGAACATTAAAAACAGCAAATAAAATAAAACAGTTTGTTGCTGAAAACTTTATCTGCTTAAATACCCACCAGTCCCAAATTCTTACCTCTCCCACAGTGCAGGGGTGGCCATTGGCACATTCTGTGAAGAGAGAAACAAACAGGATAGTATTCTCAGACAGATTTATACAGCCCCTTCCTATGGACCATCATCCTGGAGCAGGAAATATGCTTCAAGATCTAATCAAAAGCCCTGACCATCCCAAAGCACAAAGGACTGACAGGCCCATGCAGGAAGCCAAGGAATTTTTCAGTGTTGCTTCTCCTTGAGAAACAAGGAATCAAAGCTGGACAGATTCTACGGCTGAGGGCAGGAATGGTCTCACCCCCCATTCCCTGCTGCAGGAAGGTCCAGCTGTGGGAAGCAGAGACAAAGCTGTCCAGTAAGATGGCACAGTTCTCCTCTCACACCCTGTTCGTGTTGCCTTTGTGCCCTCTCATGCTCTGTGGACGGCAGCAGGCTGAAGACTAAACAGCACTGGGTGTCCTTTGGTGCATCACCCACACAAACTGTCTACAAATCTGGATTTACCACGGATAACTCATCCTGAGGAGTGTGTTTGTCCTCTCATTTGGAACAGTTTCACTCTCCAAACTCAAGGAATTCCTTCCCCAGCCAGCCAGCAGCACTCACCATACCAGTGCAGATGACGCATTTCCTTCCAGGTCCTTGCCTGAGCCATGATGTCCTCGGGCATCGTGGGCAGAAAGGAGTGCTGAAGAGGGAAAGAGGGAAGCAGTCACAAATGGATCTGGGAATCAGCTCTGTCCTGTAGCAGTCACTCACTGGGTCTCTGTTCACACTGGCAAATAAGAAATATCTGAGAGCAGACGTCAAGCAGGTGATGCAGATGCAGATTTTCAAATTCACCTTTGAAAATCCACTCTTAGAACTGTCAGTATTGTTAAAGCTTCATCCTGCTCAGGATGGAGAGGTGCCTTGAAAAGATACCAGGCCAGAGCCTGGTAGTGTGCTAATTAACCCCAACAGCACTGAAGTAATTCCCCCCAGTGTTTCACAGCTCAACCAGTGAGTTGGAGCATTGCTGTTGAGAAAGAGGATCCAGCAGACACAGGCAAGATCCAAGGATGAGCTGAAGTGGATGTGAGCTCCGTGCCCTCACCTGCATGGTGTGTGGCTTGAAGGCCAGGTTCCTGAGAGGCTGCAGGACAGGGCTGTGCCCACAGAGCAGCACGGCAGCCATGTGCACAGCCATCTCCACCAGGGCTCCCTGCTGGCTGCGGCCCTGAGGCTGCACAGCCAGCCCAGACAGGGTGTTCTTCACCAGGGCAACTGCAAGGAGCTGCAGCTCAAGGGAATTCAGCACTCGGGAGCGCTGGATGAATTTAGTCATCACCTCTGTTTGCTGAAAGCACAGATTGGAAAGAGCTAAAGCCATCAGGATAATGCCCCCACCCAAACAAATAGCACTGGCAGCTGCTTCCCACACTGGGTTACCCTGCTCCCAAAACCTCCACAGCCTGCTCAGCTCCAGGCCATCACCCTGGCTGGGGCACAGGAATCAAAGCTCCTCCACCACTGATGCAAATCCCCTTCCTCCTTACCCATGAAGCAGGTTTGCTACAAGCTGCCAAAGGGGGGTGCTGCTGCTGCTTGGGATGTCCTACCTGCTTCTTGGGACGAAGGCTTGGATTTCCATACAGGACAGTAACCTCTCGGAAGATAGCGAGGAGCAGGTGGGCAGATTTCAGAGCTGGAGGGCTGCTGGAGGCCTGGAAAGAACCAAGGATGTGGGTGGGAACAGGCCAGAGCTGTCCCAGCTACAGTGATGGGATGTGCAGGTGGGAAAGTAAAGAAAATGTGCTTGAGCACGAGCCCCAGTGACCTCCCAGCAGGGGCCCCCCTGGTGCTGGGAACAGACACCGCCCAGAGGGACACAGCAGAGCTGGGGCCATGCAAACCCAGCAGGGACCTGGAGGGAGGACAGGGCCCAGTAGGGGTCTGAGGGAGCACTGGGCTGTACCTCCTGGGCTTCAAGCAGCCCCTGGGCCGTGCCCTCCATCATGGCTCGTCCCACGGCGTCGCGCAGGGCCCGGTACCGCTCCCCACACACCAGGTACCGGTCGATGTGGTTGGACTGGCCGTGCTGGACCTGCCAAGGGAACATACATGCACAGCACTGGGGACAATCACCCAGCTGGAGGTGGCATAATCTCCTCTTCCTCCCAAGCACTGGGGCATTTCAGGCTCCCCAGAGCATCAGCAGCAGATATGGTGCTGCCAGGAGAGACTCCATTCACCCGACAGCCAGGACAAGCCACCTCCCAACCACTGCCACTCTGGCCTAATGCTAAGGGACACACAACAGTAGGAAAACCCCAAAGCAGCACAAAGTGAAGGCAAAGAGGAGACCAGAACCATCACCAGGAGATGCCTCTTGTCTACCTGCTGCAGAATTTCTGCTGGGAACACCCAGCTGAACTGTGGCTCTGTGACCAACTTCTGAGCAAATTCCATCCCGTGCTGGCTGGCAATCCTCCTGACCAGGTACACACAGTGCCAGTCGTTCCTGGCAAGGCTGCAGAACTTCTCCACGTTCTTTAGGTAACGCTGCTTCTCCTTCATCTGCTCTGGCTCTGGAGGGCAAAAAAGAGGTTAAAACAAAGAGGCAAAAGCACATCCCATCCTGTCAAACTTTTCTGTCTGCCCCAGCTGTAGCACCAAGTTCCTGTACTAGTACTGTGTTATTACACAGAAGAAATTCAGAGCCCTCCTTTCCTCAGGGTGTTGTCTGGAGCATATCCTCACCCAGATTTCAGACAATGATTCATTTCTTTGACAGGGAGGTATAAACTCGTCAATATAAACTCTTAATCCCTTCTAGCTGTGCAGAGCTCTCATTTATACAAAACAATAACCCTTACAGCAGTCCTGGGTCTCAAGCAGCATTTATGCTTTAAAGTTCAATTTAGTGGGCTCTAAATAAATCTCATGGTTAGCAACAAGAGGATAAAATCAATCTCCTTCCACACGTGTTAACTGCTATGTAACTACACTGGGGTCACCAAGCACAGCCTTTCTACCAGTTACAGAGCACTTCTAACACATGGTACAGGGGACAGACAGTGACTGACACCCCCAAGGAAAAAGGGAGTTGCTGCTCTCCTTCTTGGCCATGCACCAAAACAGGTCCTAGCAGAGCACAGGGCACTGCCTGTGTCCAGCTCACCCGCCCTGCATGCAGCACTTCCAGCAGAGCAATCAGACTCACCCTTGTGCTGCTGCAGGTCAAAGATGAGCTCTGCAGCCCTGCTCAGGCACAGGCGCACCTTGGCCACGGCCTGCAGGTATTCCACAGAGGCTTCCTGGGGAGCCCCGCTGCTGCTGGCTGGCAGGTAGTTCTCTGGAAAGCCTCTGTCCTCAGGCAGACTGTTTCCATGCCCACATCCCACGCTGTCCTCTAACTTCTCACACATGGAATCCTATAGAGAAGCCAGGACACTGGTGAGTGGCAATCTCACTCAGCCACCCCTGTGTCCGCAGGGCACCCAGCCTGCCATGAGCACAGCAAACCACCCCTGAGCCTCCAAACCATTCCTAACCCTCCAGCCCACCCTGTCATGAGCACAGCAGACCATCCCTGAGCCTCCAACCCATCCCTGCACCCTTCCAAACCACTGCTATTTCCCCCTCATCTTAAAACTCTGCCATGTCACCAAACACTATTTTTAGGATGTGCCCCAGCTGTCCTACACTCCCAAGTCTTGGAGCTGAGCCAGAGCCAGGAGCAGACTGAGAATAACAGACATTCCATGTTCCAGGATGCCAAACTCTACCTGTCTGTTCCTTAGCAAGAACACGAATAGTGATTTTAACTACAAAGTCACTTGCCCAGCTCTTACCTCCAAGCAGTTGACAAACAGCAAGTAGAGCTCTTTTTTATCATTTTTCTCTAGAAGCTTGCTGTGCTCCACCTGGGACAGGTAACGCTGCACATCATCTTTCACTTCATTGAAGCTACAGGAGAGAGAGAGAGAGAGCCCCTGACACAGCTGCCATGCTGACAGGACTGCCCCTGCTGTAAATCACAGCAGAGCTCCCAGAGCTGGCGGCGTCAGCTCTGGATCCAGCTGCAAGATGGAGAAGCCCTTGTGATTTTTTGCAAGTGACATTTGGGAATGAGCCAGGCTTTGATCACCACCAGTGTTCAATGAGCACTTCCAGAGAAAAAGGCATCTGGTTCAGGAGGTGGTCACACCTGAGAAAGGGCTTTTGTGCCCTGCCTGCAAAGGGAGGCTAGGAGGGCTGTGGGAATGGAGAGGTCTCTGGAGCAGACATAAGATCAGTTTAAATCCTGATTAAATCTCAGTGAATGAGGAGTTTTGCTTTACTGACCTCGATCAGAGCAACTACTCAGCCACCTTGCAGAACCCAGGCATCCACCCTCAGCACAGGGTTAGTGAGGGACAGCCAGGTAAACCTTGCACAGGCTGCTCACACTGCACCACAAGCCCCATGCAAGCCAGCCAAACTGCATGACTAATACAAAGGGATTCAGATTCAACGAAACTCAGGGAGGTGAGGAGAACAATGGGATGGGTTTGATGAGGAACAGAGCTGAACCTGGCCCTGTACCTAACCTCCCTCTGCTGAATATGGTTACCTGTACTTCAGGAGCAGCTTCAGCATCACAGAGCGGATGATGGGAGTTTCATCCACCTCATCATTAAAAGGGGACAGGAATTTTGTGTAGACAGCAGGGTGATCTATGGAGACAAGGGAAGGACAGGTTTGGCAATCAAGAGAAGGTGGTGACAGATCCAGCTCTATAAGACTGAGTGTCAGGGTGAAGGGAGCTCACTTGGGTCTTTCAAGACTGTTCCTCTGCGAGCAAACAGCAGATCCAAGAGGCTCTGGATCACCTCTGGCTCAGGGGGCTTGTTGTCCTTGAAGCACATGGTGGTGACCATGTCAATGAAGAAATTATTGCACCTCTGCCGGAACAGGGCCTTCTTTGCTATGGCAGCTCTGGGAGGGGCAAAAGCAAACACAGAACCTCTTAAACCACAGAGGAATTGAGCACACACAGTCAAAAGTCATCCAAGGGAGACACTTTTCAACCTTCCCAATGAGATGATCCTTGAGGTCCCTTCCAACCAAACCATTCTATGATTTGCATGTTTTTATAGAGGCCAAGGCAGCTTTCCCCTTTTTTTCAAACAACAGAACAGACAGGACCTGTCCAGTTCCAGAGGGATGAAGCAGAGTTCACCCTCCACTCCGCTTGTGTTGACCACCTCAGAGTTAAGAATTTCCTCAAAAAGCCTCCCCACCCAACACTCCCACCTTGGAGAGGGTAGCTGGAGTACCTGAGCTCCTCAGAGACAGTTAACTCCACATCCTCCACAGCAACCCTGCAGTAGGGACAGTACATCTGTGCTGGCACCAGCCACAGGCTGATGCACTTGTGGCAGAACACGTGGTTGCAGGGCAGGCAGACAGGGTCCTTCGGCTCTTGCAGGCAGATGGGACACAGCTCCAGACCATGCCTGGAATCCAGAAACAGCAATGAGTACAGCTGCTTCCGTGCTGCCTCCCCAAAAGCCTTGAACAAGACGTTGAGCTGCAGCTAGACCAAGAACTGGCTCACTGCTCAGCTCAGGGTGCAGAACCAAGCACGGTCATTGCTCTTCCCTTGGCTTTCACTGCACCCCATGCAGCACTGCCACAAGTGTGCTGGCAACACAGGCAATGTCCCTGCTGGCCCCTGCAGCCTGCTCCAGTGTCAGTACCTGTACAGCCTGCTGCTGACCTCATCCTTGCATTTGCGCAGCACTGTCAGCACCAAAGCAAAGGTTGGATAAGACTTCATGTCTGAATCTTGCTGGAAACACTGCAGCAAGAAAGAACAAGGGAAAGAACAAGGCCCAGTGACTTAGCTGCAACACCTGAGATGAGAATTCCCATGGTCAGCTCAAGAAGGAAAAGGTGAAATGGCAGCTTTGCTCACCTCAGCAAGAAGCAAAGTGTATTTTCTCATTAAATCCTCAAATTCTGGCATGACGGAGTGGATGCCCAGCAGGATGTGCTCCACGAAAAGTGCCATGGCAAACACACAGCTCCAGCAGGCCCTGGGGGGGACAGCAGGCTGGCACCACAGCAGGAATGGCAACCAGGGCAGCCAGGGGTTCACTGCTACTCCTGCTCCCCTCCACAGCACTCCTGCACTTGCCACTTGCTTTGCCCTTTGGCTTTCCAGAAGCGTTTTTGTCAAGGACAGAATATTCCAGCACTTCCCCCAGGGGCTCAAGGGCCTGGCCTGGAGGCAGCACTGCAGCAGGACCAGCAGCACTGCACATACTTTCTCACACCTCTAACTTCTAGCTCAAAAAATTTTTAAAATACCGATCACAATTAGCTGTACTTTCTTCACTTCAAATAAACTAAACAAGGTCTGTGAGAAACTGGGGTAGCACTCTGGGCTTTCTTCCAAAACACAAGAGGCAGTGAAATTCCTCATCTCTTGAGTCCTTATGCACAGAGGACGAAGTAGGGAGACACTGCTGGTTAACAGGAACCTGAGGAGACTTTTAAATAACCCTTGAACCCAGATGGAATGCACCAGATGATACCAAATTTAGAGAGAGAATCTGCAGGAGATGAGGGAACAAAAATGTGGTTCTTGCTGCTTGGTATGTAACTGAGACCAGCAGGAACCCTGAAAGGTTTGCAAAGCCTGAGAAAAGCAGCACCAGAACAGCTTCAGGCTGCTCCAATGCCCCAGAGAACCTCCAGGCAAAGAGTAGGGCTGTGAGCAGAGCTTGGTACCTACCTGAGCTCCCTCAACAGCCAATGGCGGTGGCTGCCCCTATGCTGGGCACCCTCCTCTCTGCACAGGAATTCAATGGGTGTATGGAGGTTCTTCACTCTCTGCAGCCAGAGCTCGGGGGAGGCTGTCCGCACCAGATTCTTCAGCTCCTCAGCACACACCATGGCAGCCAGCACGTCCAGATCCTGCATACACATGGGGACAGGGGTAACAACAGCTGCATTTCAGAATTATTTATAGACCTAGGCCTCTCAGTCTGGTTTGCTACACCACATGTTCTACTGAATAATGTCCTACTTGTTTACTTTAAGCTCTACAATTCTCATGTTTGTGGCTTGGCTCGTTAAGATGTCTAATGCAAAAGCAGGGCAAACTATTTTAAAACCTGCTTGTAGCAATAAGAACACAGTAGATCATTCCCAATTCTGAAGGACCCCAGCCTGTGCTTCCCACTCTACTGTGGCCAAAATCCAAAGGAGACTGAAGAGCAATGCAGACAGAGCTCCCTGCCAGAGCTGAGGGAGTGACTCTACCATCTCAGAGCATGGAATTCTGCATTCTTGTGGGGTCAGGAGGTAGCCAGTCACACAGGGGTACACTGCCAGGATCCTGGAGAAGTTCTGCAGGTGGCTCTTGAACTGGTTGTGTGCCAGGTGGGCCCAGGTCAGGGAGGGCACCAGCTCCTTTGTCCAGGGAGACTCTGCCATCCACTCCTTAACCCAAGACAGGAACGCCACACGCAGACACTGCAGGGGTGGGACACAGAAAACCAAAGGTGAGAAAGTACTTTTATAACTCATCTTGTACTGGAAAGCCTGGCAAAATTCTCTGAAAGATGAGAATCACTTCCCTACAAAGACAGCCTTAAATGTGTCAATTTATACAGGTGCTGCCTTTCTGAGTGATCCCAGTGTCCAGTAGTCTGCTCTGGGGTTCCCTTGTTCTTGGGCAACTGTCTCAGAGGGGCATTTTCCCCAAGGCAGGACTGATTCAGAAGGACACATTCAGAGGCATCACACTCTTCTCCCCATTCAAAGGGTTTCCAGCCCCTGACCTGCAGCTGCTCCTGGGAGGACACACCAATGGTCAAGACAACAAAGTCTCTGATGTAGCACTCAAAGAGCAACCGCCTTTCTTCCCCAGTCAGAGCAGAGATGAATTTTCCCAGGGCAGTGTTCTGGAAGTATTCCACAAACTTCTCAGCATGGCCTGGAAAATGAGGATGCAAAGAAAAGCTAGATGTTAGGAGGAAGCTGGCTTTGACACAGCATCTATCCTAGAGACACTGACACCTCATTAATCACTGATGCATCCAGCACTGATGCAAACATGGCACTGAGGAGGGACTCAGGCCAAGCCTTGTCAGCCCAGCACCATGTCGTATTTCTGGAATCTCACCTTGTCATTAACTCCTGGCTGCTCCACAGCACTTTGAATGCAAGGGCACAGAAAAAGATGAGAGAAAGATGAATGGTAAGAAGCACAAAGAAAAGCTGCCTGCACAGAACTCTGCTGGCTCACAGGAGCACAGAGGGACTGAAGGTGACTGCAGTGACAGGAGGGGCACAGCAGTGACAAACCAGAGATGAAAGGGCAGTGGATGGAGATGCTGAAGCCAGGCTCCCACCTTCAGTGTTTTGGATGCACTGAGTCTCCAACCACATCTCTTCCAGGTACTCCTTTATCCTCCAGCTGAAGGGCATCTCATTCCCAGCATCAGCAGATACCATCATGTTGTTCTGCACCACGATTATCTCTGGCTGAGGGCTGGGGAGTTAAAAGGTCATTAAGGCACAGGGCTTTTGTCTGGGAAGCACAGTGCAGACAACAGAGGCAGAGGCTGCAGAAAGCAACTGAGCCCTAGGAGGGAGGGGAGAGGGAAGGGAGGGAAGTGCAGGACTCTGAGAAGAACAGGCTGAACTGTGAACAGTGCCCTGCTGCCCTCCTGGAGCAGCCAACAAACAACATCCCTCTGCCTCGGGGGTAGAGCCAGTGCTGGGCTGCTCCCAGTGCTGCCAGCCCAACCCAGCCCAGCCCAGCCCTCCTGCTGCTCCCCTGGGCTCACCTGTTCTTCCCCGAACTCAGGAATTTGGTGTCATTGAACATGAACATCCACAGCTTTGTCACCCAGTTTGCTCCTGACCTGACCAGTAGCTCCAGATTGCCATTCCTGTCTATGACAGCGATCAGGAGAGCCAGGAAGGGAGTGACCACCTTCTGCACTCTCTTCCACAGGGCGTCCCTTTGGGAAGAGAGAGATGGAGAAACCCAGAGGAAATGTGAGCAATGGCATCAGCAAAACAGGAGGTGCCTGCCCTGAGTAACTAATTCTATCACACGTCATTATTTGGACATGTGACAGAATTCTAACGCTGCCTTTATGGGAAAGAATATCACCAACAAAAATCCCTGCACTTCTCTCACTCCTGGCTCACCTGTATCCCACTGTTCCACTCAAGTACTTGTGCATGTTGTCCCAGTACAGCCCCTTCAGCTCTAACTCACCCTTCCCCAGGACAGGCTAAAATTGCCTCCAGAGAGTTTCTACCACAGACTGGAGACTGACACTGCAAATGCTGAAATTACACAAAGCTGCTGTCTCTGCTGCACAGGTGCCACTTGCAGATCCTTCCTGGGAGGCTGTAGATGACAAGGCAGTACTGCTGTCCTCACCTGAAGGAACCTGCCTCCTCCAGAGCACTGAGGTTGGAAGCTTCCCGAAGCACCCAGTTTTTTGGGTGAAGGGAATTTTCTTCTTGCTTCTTCAACAGGCTGGAGAGATGAGCCTTGGTTATCTTCAGGAAAGAGGCTACAAAACAACAGGGAACTTGTGTTTTCTCTTCTATTAGCTTGGACCCAAATATCCCACCAAGCACAGCATTTGACAGTTGTTCCAATAATTGGCCAACTGGGGGAAAAAACAGCCAGTACAGTGAGAGAAAAAGCCACCACTTAAACAGAAGAAAAGCCCCATACCCACAAATACACTGCAGCATGGACACATATTCTTGGGAAAGCCCCCTTGCCTGCACCCAGCAAGGACCTCTGCATCCCCAGCGAGCTGACTGACTGTTTTGGTGGTCCCCAAATGTCCAGGGACTCCCTGCAGTACACACCTTTCAGCTCATCCTCTTTGGAGAAAAGGCCAAGCAGAATCTCAATTCTCCTCCTGCTCCGGCTCAGGTGCTCATTCTGGTCCTGCAGCATGCCCACAGCACTCTGCACACAGGTCCTCAGCAGCACTGTGGTGTCCAGGATCTCACCCTGCCCAGCAAAACAAGGTCATTCCCCTGGAGTGACCCTCCTGTCCCCAGCACACTCCCTTGAAAGGTTTCCAGGGCTCCCACAAAGGGCCTGCTGCCTAGCACCCCTGTTCCCAGCTTCCCTCAGATCAGGCTGCAATTCTCAGCTCTTTTGCTGTCAAGAACATGATGCAGCTTCTGTGGCCCTTTCAAACTGGCCTGTGAGACATCATTTGTGCTGAGTTGAGATTGCTGCAGGGGAAAGATTCAGCAGTTTGAAGAAAAAAAATGGAAATAATCAATATGACCAGGGAAAATCTGCCCTTCCTAGGAAATGCTCCATGTCCCTGGTGCTGGGCATGTCCAGCTGAGGCTGCCAGGGGCACATGAGGCAGTGTGAATGTGGCTGCAGCACAGCCAAGTCCTTAGCCAGCTCCAGCTCCACCTCAGAGCACACGGCTGGAGTGAGGCTCAGGACACAGCTCCCACTTCCAGGGGGAGAAAGGCAATAGAAACTCTTAGAGCTGACTTTTAAAAATCAGAAGAACAAAATGACTAAGGAATTATAGGGTCCTAAAAATGGTTTATTTATTTACTGATGGTAGTTTTGACTGGGTAGTGGGGAGGAGGAAGTTGTATCTGATCAGTAACATTCATGACGCAAATACTGCTGATTGGTTTCAGGTGAAGGGGAAAACAAAAGGTGGGTTGCACCCATGGCTGACAGAGCAGAGAGCCACAGAGAGCGGCAAACAAATGTATTCTGAACTGACCTCATGGTGCTCTGCTCCTGGCACTGGTGCTCCAACCTCCATCTCCTCCTGCTGTGCTTCTCCATTAGCAGACAGAGCTGCAGCTAAGGTGCAGAATTTTTGTTAGAAAGAAGCAGTGCACCGTCCATCAGTCAGATGAGAGTTTATTTTAGCAACTGCATCCCAGAGCAGCAGAACATCTGTCAGAGATCCATTAGCACCTGCATGAGTAGCTGAGATTCACCTCAAACACAGCCACAGCTGCTCAGGCTCTCAGGTTTCATGCAGCAAGAGCTGGAAGAAATGTGACACTGACAAGGATCTTTCTTTCCCCTTACTTTCTTGCCTTTCACCACACTGCCTGACAGGAGTCAGGGAGAGCTTAAGGCATTAGTCAGTCTCTGCCATGCAGCATTTGCTACCTCCTGTGCTGGGACAGAGCACTCAGGCTGCTGAGCAGTGCAAATGCCATATTTTTGTCAAAAAGAAAAGGGAAAATACCAAATTAACTTGCTTGATGACCTAAAGTTGTAGTAATGAATTAAATACAAGTTGGGAGCCAGGTGGTAACCCCCACAAAATCGGGTGCTGAGCAGTGAAAGTCATCAGATACATTGTGGCATGCATCAGTTCCCGTAGTACCAATCTGGGGCCACAGTTCCCCCTTTCCTAAGCACACAGCTCACCTCTGGTTGCATCTGGATCCTGAGAGAACAGCTGGCTGATGGTGAGGTTCTGCAGGGCTGTCAAGTCAGAGATCATGTCCTTGGATCTGCGGAGGTCATCGATGTGCACCGACTGCCATAGCCCTACAGGCACAGAACAAGGAATCACTCCCAGCCTGCAACTTGTTCTTCCAGAAAAGCTCCCCCAAAATTACCTGCCAGCCCCTGGGGTTACTTTCAGAGGTTATTAACTCTCACCTCTTGCTGCAGGAGGGGAAAGCACAATGCCCCCAGAACCTGCTGCTGCACACATCCCTGCCTGACAGTTGCAAGGTTCTGAGGCTCTCAGAAGCCCCCAGACCCAGAGGAACTTGGCTGGACATATCAGCACCTGCTCCAGAGCCTTTGGAGAACAACACATCCACAGAGTTACCCTTGTGGCTGTGTGCTATCTCTTCAGCCGACTGGAGAGGGGACCTGTCTGTCAGCAGGCAAGGCGCTGCCAGCCAGGACTGCCAGGTACTGGTCCCCTGGGCAGTCCTGTGGGATAGGGAAGCAGCTCTGACAACCCACAGGACACACTGAGTCCAGGTTTTCAGCATTTAAAGGAAGAATGAGCAAGAGAAATGATTGCCTGAAGGCAGCTGAAGAGTGAAGATGGACAGATGGGCACACGCACCTCCATGGAATCCCATGTAGGATGTTCCTCCTTCCAGCCGGGAAAGCTTCACGATAAAGTAAACAAAGACAGAGACCTCCCCCAAGTCCACCTTGTTGATCTCATTGACAACGGCGTACCTGCAGCAAAGAGGAAATGCTGCTGGCAGAACAAAGGCACACAGAGGCCCATGGCCACAGGTCTCTCTTCAGAGAGGACACGTGTCCTCCCCCAGAACAGACACAGGTGACTCCCACTCCTTCCTCCCAGCTGTGGTGCTGAGCTGCCACCTCCAGCTGTGCCCTGAATTATCCCATGACCCTCAGCCCTTCAGGACTTCTGCAGCAAGTGGCCAGAATTCACACTACAAAGGGGATTATCTACTCATTTCAACCAGTTTCGCTTATTCTGACTTGGGATATGGATTATTTGAAATACAATCCGTGCATTTAGATTCATTCTGCTACAGAATAAATTCTGAAAATTCCTGAGTGTGAGATCCACAAACAGGACCAATAACCAAACACAGAGAGGAGTGGCCAGGCACAACTGAACCATTCCACACTGCACTCACCGGGCTGAGGTGATGAGCCGGGCATCCTTAGAGCCATCTTCAAAGTCTGTCTGAACAATGAGGACTTTATTTCCTGAAGTGGAATCCAGGAAATCTCTGAAGAGTGAAAAGAGATTTAACACAAGTTACTAAGTATAAAGATCAAACATTAGAGACCACAGAACCAGCCACTCCACATTAGCTTTGGCTGCTGCAGGAGGAGAGAGAAAAACACGAAATCCCATTTCATGTGATGGAGCTGACAAGGTTGGTCCCCTATCTGCAGATATCTGGGCAGAGCCAGCCCACTGCCAGCACAGCCTCCCTTTCCCATATGTGCTATTCCGAACACTCTGCCCATACACCTTCCACACAGCTGAAGCCCAGTCCAAGCAGGAAAACATTGGCCCAGACTCACCGGATGCACTTCAGGAAGGAGTACTCTGTGTCAAACTGCTGCAGGAACAGGATCTGGGGCCTCTGGGCCTTGCCCTGCACCTCTCTCTCCAGGCAGGCAGCGTCAGCACTGGTGAGCAGCCGTGAGAAGGTGGTGACCTGGGGAAAGAGGGGCAGCAATGCAGCACAGACCCACCTGTGCTCGCAGGGCTGCCAGTCTGCTGCAGAGCTGCACTGTGCTCCGGCATGCTGCAGAGCTGCACTGCCCCCCAAAATAAACGTTTATGTGCCAGCACCCAGCTCTGCACACCCAGAGCTGTGGTGCACGCAGGCAGTGCCATGCTGCAGCCCTGGCACGGAGCAGAGCGGGGTCAGGAGGGCTGGCAGCACCCCAGCCTCACCTCAGTGAAGGCGGTCTGGGGGCCAGCCCCTGCACCCACGTGTGCGCTGAGGAAGTCAGCGAAGGAGGTGTGCTGCTGCTGCCTGAAGTAGCTGTGGGCCAGGGAGTGCGCCATGAACTCCCCCATGGAGTTGCGGAGGCGGATGACTGCGTCGGGGGTGGCACAGTTGAGCAGGGCCAGCCGCGCCTGCTCGGTGACACGGGGCAGGAGCTCGGCGGGGGCGCAGGCTGGGCGCAGCCGCTGCGTGCCCTGCAGCACCAGCGAGGCACAGGCGTCGGCGTGGTAGCCCACGAACGCGCCTGCAGGGCTGTACTGCTGCTGGCTGATGTAGAGCTCCTCTGTGTTGACCACCGCGAACTCCTGCACCCACCGCTCCAGCTCCTGCACGGCCTCCCTCTGGCCCTTATCCAGCACGGTGCTGATGTCCAGGTAGTGCTTCTCCAGCCGGTTGATCAGCGGGATGGGGAAGTGCTTGTACACCACCTCCTTCTCCTCGATGACGATCAGGCGGAACTTGGGGTGCACCCGGCACTTCACCCGGTGTGTGCCCAACC
Organism: Passer domesticus; assembly: GCF_036417665.1. NCBI lineage: Eukaryota > Metazoa > Chordata > Aves > Passeriformes > Passeridae > Passer > Passer domesticus. Next base: position 31,356,542 of record NC_087477.1, on the reverse strand, counting down.
CCAAATCCACGTACTTCTGCCCAGCTAGGTACACGTAGTACTGGTTGAGGGCATCGTAGAGGCTCTCGTAGAGGTTCTGCAAGTTGAGAAGCACAACCATCTGGCCAGTTTCCATGCAGACCTTCACTCGATTAATGTTCCTGCATATCTGGGTGTATTCTTGGTCCTTGGGAAAACCGGAGCCAAAGATGATTTCTGGCTGCTGTCGGGCAGTGAAAAAAGTCTGCTGGAGGATCTGCAGCGCCGCATAGTTCTCAGTCAACACAAGCAGGTACCTGCAGTCCCCGTCCTCAGCACTGCTGTAAATGTTCTGTCGGATCAGCTCTATCCTACTGATATCATGAGCCTGTATCTCCCCTTTTTCTGGCAACTTGGAAGTGAATATTTCCAAGGTATCGACATCATCTTTGCCACCAAAGTTACGAAGAACCACTGTGGCAATGTCCTGAGGCGTGGGGTCCTTTTTGGAGCTCTTAGCTAAGGCAAAAAACATCTTTATGAGGCTGTAGTAGTCACGCAAGCCAAAGAACTCCCTGTCTTGGGCCTCACAAATGTTTTCATATGCATCCGCAAAGGGATGGAAATACTGCTCAACCTTCTGCAGAGCCCCTCGTGCCGAGCAGCAAATGCCCTTTGCGCTCTCGATGAGCTCCTCTCTGCTGGGGTCCCCACGTGACACAAAGATGCCTCGATTCATCTTAGCAGGGTCCAAAGCCCAGTTGGAAATCCCGATGAAGCCAACCTTTTTGTGAGGATCAGGGACATCATCTACGCAGCCATCCTCCAGAAGTGGATGCAAAGTCTTCAAGGGCATTTTGGGAGAGTCTTCTGCCAGCCCAATCTCATCCAAAACCACCACTGATACATACTCCTCCAAGTTCTTCCCTTCCTGGAATCGAGCACAGTGCTTGAAAGTGCCTATGATTCCCTCTGGAGTGGAGAGGGGACTACACTGAAAAGACACAAGATAGATCTGCTTCAGATGCTTAAACAGATCAGAATGAGCTGCTTGGCCCCGCATAGCATCAGCCACGATGGTTTTTGCCAGGGATTTGGAGCTCCCAGGCTTCCCAACAAGAAAAAGAGGGATTTTCAGCTCAATACAGATGACCATCATAAAGACGTTTTCCTTCAAGGCCAAGTTCCTTGCTATGGTATCCCGGAGTGGCACCCCACTCAGGAATAAATCCTGCATCAGGGAGATTTCTTCCAAAATCTTCTTCTGGGTATTGTAAGGCTCTGGGAGGACCTGGCTGATGGCAGTCCTGTATGGCTCCTTCCTTTCCAGGGACGTGTGGTAGCAGACCCCGACCGCCAGTACCAAGGACCAGATGACACCGTTTCTGTCACCACCGCCCTTAGGAGCTTTCCTCTCAGCCAGGTACTTCTCCAGCTCCCTCAGCAGCACGTGGCTGTGCCTGTAAAACCACTTGAACACCTCCATGCAGCGTTCCACATCCCGCAGGCTGACGAAGCTGCACTCATCGTCTGTCTGCCTCATGTACTTCTGGGAGGCAAAGAGCACCTCTGTGACTGTCCTCACCTCCTCCTTGGCCATGGGCAGCTGCTCTGCCATGCGCTGCACGATCTGCTGGATGTATGTCTTCTCCATGCGGTTGTTGAGCTGCCCAAAGTCCCACACCAGCGGGATCATGCTGGGCGGGAGAGCATGCACCCGGTACACGAGCTGTCTCAGTGGGATGGATCCCAGCTTCTCCTGAGTGTTGTCAGCCTTCACCCGGTAGCCCAGCCCAGCCAGCTCCAGGCGTTTGATCATCCTGTCCGTGTGCTTCCGGTAGGGATTGCAGGCTGCGATGATCCTCAGGCCAGAGCCAGAAGCCAAAGGCTCCCCCTGCACCGTGCGGTCACACAGAACCTCCTTGATGCTGCCCACGGCCTCTGTCGTGTTGGCTTCGTCGAAAAAGAGGATGGTGTCCAACCCGTGCTGCTCCTTGTTGGATTTAGCCAGGGCTTCTGCTTCTCTGATCCTGGCGTAGATCATCTCTGCAGTGGTGCCTCCATGAACCTTGACAAGCTTCATGTTCTTCACCTTGACAGACCCTCTGCGTAACTGGCACAGGAACTTCACCAGTCTGGTTTTCCCACAGCCTGTTTCTCCCATGATGACCACCGGGATGTTGCAGCGGAATCGCATCTCTATGGCCAAGATTTTCAGCACATTGTCTGTGGTGAGCTCGTATGTCTTGTCGGGGTCAAACACTCTGGGGAGCCCCAGCACCATGCACAGCCTCTTGAGCTTCTCCTTGCGAGTCAGCTGATCGAAGGGCACGTTGAAGGGAACCCCCTGCAGTAACAAGCCCTGGTACAGCTGGGCAGTCATGATGTTCTTCTTGATGACATTCCCATTCAGAGGATTGATGGCATCGATGTGATTTCTGGTCCGATGGAAGTGGAAACCAATGAATGTCATGGATGTACGATCCCCATTGAAAAACAGATAGGGATGAGGCTCTGACTCCCACTTCTTCCTGATGCGGAAAGGAAACAGATCTTCCTCTGCGACATTCTCCAGGTGGCAGGATCGTCTTCCTGAACTCTGGTCAGAAATGCTCAGGGAGGGCGTTGCAAAATCCCGCGCCATTAAAATCATAAAGCCAACCACAAAGTTCTTGAAACCATTCAAAATGTCCCCAACACAGCCAGGGTTGCAAAAGACAGAAGCCTCACAGTCTCTCAACTGAATGTTGAGGAACCAGGTGAAGTTGCGGAGCTCTGCCCAGGAGGGATCCACGACCCCGCAGTGCAGAAGGAAGAGCTGCAGACATTCTTTATGGCTGCCTTCCACCGAGAGCGCCTTGTACCAGAACGTGTCCAGGTCACGGCCCTGGTCAAACCTCTTCAGGTACTGGAAGGGTCTCTGAAAAGCCTCACTGCAAAATTCCTCCTCGTCCATTCCCACATCCCCAGAACGGTTCTCAAGTGTCTCCATTTCTAGCACTTCTTTGGGAGACTTGCACGTTATTTTAGGGAACACATCCAAGAAGTGATACTTCTGGTGCACTGATTTCTGGACAAGAGAAAAAAAAAAGGTCATAACAGAGCTGTAGCCTCAGTCTTCATCAGCTTAGTTAATCTGTTCTTAACAACCTCTTTGCCTAAAACTACAGACCTGGGGAACAGGAGCCAGCCTTTTCCCCATGCATCCCTTCTTCCACTTAAAGTGCACCAAGGAATCCTATTCCCACCTACATTTCCTTTCCAGGAACATGAGCCTGGCACCACCTTCAGCCCCTTCTCAGGGCTACTTCAAAGAAAACAAAACCCAAGAAACTGCTGGTATTTATTCCAGTCACTTCTACATTCTGCTCTTACAGCTGCATATAAATATTCCCCTACTTTCAAACACGCAAATTAACATGAGGGAGATTAGATTTTGCATTTTTATGTTTCCTATAAACATTACAGTGAGGGCAGTGAGGCTTGGATTAACAGGCCTTCAGAAATTACCAACCCAAGGAAACCAGACAGGCCTAATTTGCTGTCTGGTGTAAATGTCACAACACCAGGGACACCAGTTCGTTATGGGATACAGCACTCCCAATACAACAGGGAACTCCATGCTGTGTTTACAGTTACAGTCTCTACAACTCACTACAGCTATGTACAAACATGTGCAAAGTGACTGAGAAATTCCCATAAAAGGAGCATTGCTGGTACGTACAGGTCTGGCTGCTGTCTTTGGCACTGGGGACACCTCCAGGATTTCAATGATGTACAGATGACACTTCTGCCGTAGCCACATATTGCCATTATTATCTGTCAGATACTGCAAAACCAACAGCTTGAAGAGAAACTCTGGAATTCCACGCTGCACCTATCACAAGGAGAGATACCAAGGCATTTCCTCTTTATTTACCCACCACAACTTCACAGAATCACAGAACAGTTGAGGGTGGGAAGGCTCTCTGCTTAAAGCAGGCCCAGCTAGACCAGGCTGCTCAGGGCCACATTCAGTCAGGTTTTTAACGTCTCCAAGGTGGACACTCTACAGCTTCTCTGGGCAACTGCTTCAGAGTTCAATCACTTTGATGGTATTTGCGTTACTTACACAATAATGAGAGAACACTTTCTAGGGAAATGGCTAGTTGAGAAACAAGAACTTTAAAGAAAGCTCCTGCAAGGGTCCCCCAAGGACTTGTGGGACAAGGCAGCTGTGGGAGGGATGTACTCACTGAGGAGGTGATATCAAAATGGAATATCATGGGTTTTGTCTGGTGTTCTCTCTCCAGAAAAGGCAGGAGAGATTTTAGCACTTTATCTTCATCCACTTCTGGTTCAATCAGTCTGATGGTTTTCAGAAGTTCTGTGCACTCAGGCTGATCTTTTTGCAGTCTCTCATGCAGCCTCTTCACATACAGGGATTTGCCTGTTATTAAAAACACCACAAGAATCAAAAGTCATCAATATCAGATAGATCACGTTAAAAGTATAATAGAAGGAAATAAAATGTTTAGGTACCCCATGCCCTACAATCTCTGAAGCTTCCTGGAAGGCATTCAAGAACAAAGTCTAAATCTGGTTTGAGCAGCTGTAGCCTAGAATCCAATACACTGCTCTTGTTACCATAAGGTTTGTTTTCTTTCCACCACCTGAAAGAAGCTTTACTCTTTATTAGGATTTGAATCTATTCTATTTTGTGCTTGTTTCTAAAGTTAAACCAGGGGACAAGGTGACTTTGAGCTTTCACCTCCCTGCACTGACCAGTCTGAATTGCTCTTTTTGACCAAGATACTTAAGTCTTGGACACAAAACCTGGCAAGGTGAACCTCACCCTGGTTTTGAGCTCTCAGCAGAGCCCACTCTGCACATGCCATCTTACCCATGCCAGCTCTTTTGGAGGACACAATCCCAACACACATGCGCTCCTTGAACACGGCTGCAGCCGAGCTGGACGGGTGAGCCACTCGGAAGTGGTGCTGCAGGTACTGCTGGATATCCTCCTGTGACCTCTGGGGAATCATGTGCACCCTGTAGTGGCTGAAGGCAGAGGGCAGGTAGCTGTTCTCCCGCTCGCAGTTGCACAGGATGATGAGCCTGTAGGAGCTGTTGTAGCACTGCAGGTGCTGAAACAGCTCCTCTGCCCTGCAACTGACGTCGTAGCTCAGCTCATCTGCGTAGAGCATGGTGTAAATCTTGTCCCCACCCTGGCAGGGAATGAGGCACCTGTGCAGGAACAGCTCCACCTGCTCTGCGCTGGTCTGGGGCGTGCACAGCAGCACCTCATCGAAGGTGGGAAGGGGCTGCTTGGGGCTGTTCATGTAAACAGCCAGGGCAGAGCTGAGCACATCAGAGCGAGGGCAGGTGATGAGGTTGGGCTGGCCCACACAGAGCAGGTCCTCAGGGAAGTCTCTGGTGACAGATTCCCTGCCACTGCTGGCCAGCTTCTTCAGCCACACGCCCAGTGTGTGGATGTCCAGGCAGCTGGGGAGGAAGGAGCCCATGCTGCTCATGTAGCACTCCCAGATGCGCTTCAGCCGGGAGCTCAGGTCCCTCTCCCCATCCAGCAGCACTTGGAAGTCAGAAGCAGCCTTCCCTGAGCTGGGAGGGCCATGGCTCCTGAGGGCTGTGAGGACATCCTGCTTAGTGCAGTGGGGGTTGAGGAAGGAGAGCATCATAAGGGCAGCCTGGCTGGGGCTGCCACGGCCCAGCTCCGAGCACAGGTACACCAGCTGCTCCGCGCTGTAGTAGTTCAGATAGAAATGTTCACGTCGCCTGGCATTCATGAAGCTTTTCCAGCTCTCCAGGAAACTCTCCATGGTCTTGCAGAGGGCTGGGAGCACAGCTGCCATATCTCCTTGCCCTTCCAGCACTGGGACGGGGCCCAGGGAGAAGTCTATAAGAACACAGGATTCTCTGTGGGGTGAACAATACACCTGGGCAAGCCAGGAGCGGAAAAGCATGTTCCCAGCTGAGTAAAGGTCTATAAAGGCCTGGGCAAGTCTCTGGACATTGGAAAAGACCTGTGCGAAGACAGAGGAGAAAGAAACAAGCTGATTTTGCAAGTTTCAGCCATGAAACCCCTGGAAAGACATTCAATGAAGAGAAAGTCTTTGGTCCCAAAGTATGTCAGACCTTGTACAGCAACCACAGACTCTCTGTGTCTTTTTAACAGCCGCATCCCCAGGAAATCAGTAAGGAACTTCCAGCTTGCTACAAAATTACAGTGATCCTGCCAGCCAGGACAATCCCCAGTGCAGCCAGAGGATAAGGCCACCAGTTCACTCTTCTCTCTGCAGCTTAGTTCCATCTATAGCAAGGAACCACAGGCAGGAACACCCATGTGCCTGAGACCACCACCCCAGCAACTCCATTGTCAAACACAGCCTTAAGAATCTTATATTCAGGGGAAAAACCAGCCCTGGCCCAACACCAATTACTCCCTGGGTTTGGAATCTGACCTCAGAGAACCTCTCCACCTCCAGGCCTTGCTCTCCCTTGGCAGACATGAGCATCAGTTTGTTCTGCAGCTCGCGGAGGTCTGCCAGCGAGTACTTCCAGGAGGCCTCAGTGTCCCCTGAGGTCGCTGGGAGGGTGAAGTGCAGGACACTGTCCAAGGAGACCTGCCAAGAACAGGAGCTGTCAGCGTGGCTGGGGCTGAGGCTCTGCCCGAGGCCAGGGCAGCAGCCCCAAGGCAGGAGGGGCAGCAGGAGCTCAGCGATCTCAGCCTCACCTTCTGGCCAGCAACTGGTGCCCTCAACACATAGACCCCTCTGCTGTTGATGGCAGCTGCCAGGGACAGCGAGGACAGCTCCACAGAGCCATGGCTCTCCTTCACTGTCTTCAGCCACTCCAGGTGCTGAGCCGAGGCACGCTGTGGGGAGAGAAAACACAGCACTGCCCCGACTGCTCTGAAATCTGATCTCTGCTTACACCTGACCAGGACAAACAGCTTAGGCTGGCAAGAGTTTTGTGATGGGGAAGGAAGAAAGGAATGAGTACTGGTATCAGTCTGCCCTTTCTGCACAGCTCTTCCTTACCCACTCCATGGAAGGCTGAACAGAGCCCACCGTGCTCCAACACCCCTTGCTGCAGAGGCAGGCCCTGCTGCAAAAGGATAAGAGTTCCCACGTACCTGCCTTCCCTCTTTCACACCATCAAACTTGCATGAGCCAAGCCACACACCACACTGGAAAGCCTCACAGCACTCTGGAGAAACCTGTGCTACACCAGCTACAGCTGCTGCAGTGAATTTTTGTGCTGTGGGAACATCAGCTGTTTTTCCTCCAATAAATGACAAGAGCAGCCTTAATGTCCTCACAGAGGTGCCATTTGCCCAGCCACTCCTGGAAGGCAGAAAGGCAGGAGAATGCAGAGACCCTGCTCCAGCAGAACTCACCAGTTTCTTGGGGAGGTTCTCATCGCTGTCCAGGGCTCGCCACAGCTTCGGCAAGCAGCTCATGAAGTCCTCGAAGCCCGAGTCCTGGTGGAGCTCGTAGAGCAGGGAGGAGTAGCCGTGCACAGCGCCGTGGAAACAGGCCACACGGTCCACGTCCATGTCATTCTCCCCCGCCGAGATAGAGGCCAGGTCAACAAATACCTTCAGCTCGTTTATGTCTGAAACAACGCAACACAGGAGTGAGCAACATCTGAGGCAGCTTGGACACCAGCCCTCATCACCATCCTCCACAGGAAATTCAGGAAGAATGCTTTGAACAGCAGCTCCTGTGTAACTGCCCATTAGCTTTCCCAGGCCATCCATCCATCCATCCATGGACCCCCAGATCCCCAGGTAGGATGGCAGTGGTGCCTGGGGGTGTGTGCAGCTGAGGGTGTCTGCGCAGGTCAGACAGCTCAGCTGGCAGACACACAACACCATCCCCTGAAACAAGAGGTCTGAACTGAGCAGCAGCAGCTGCTGAAGCCCGCCAGGCCCAGCCCAGCCTCCAGCAGGGTGGTCCCTGTGTGCTGCACCAGTGCACGGGCACCTTTAAAGTGTCCTCATAGCACGTTCTACACCAAAGCCCATCAGAGATGTAACTCTCGACACCAGAAGCTGCAAAGGCACAAAGCACATGGGTCAGGGATTCAGTGCTCCTTCTGCCCCCACACAAACTGCCATCCCTTCTAGTACTCTAATTCCTGGGTGAGCAGCACATACCTTTCAGTGCTTCTCTGACCCAGCACACAAATTCCTTCTGCTGGGTGAGTTCCTTCAGACAGCTACAGCGGGGCACAGTGATCTCCTGCAGCAGCTTCTTGGTGTCCATGAGCTCATGACTGATGGAATCCAGCCTCTGGGTCTTGTAGGGTTCAAGCTTTTCTGTCTGGAAAGCAAGTGGTGCAAAACACACTGGAATTGAGAAATGTCACTGGTTCTGCAGCAGGGAATGGAAAGCCCTCTGCAAAGCCACACCCCAACAGAGCAGTATCATCATCTCTCTTTAAGGAATGACGACACAAAAGCACTTGGAACATCTGAATTTTACCTCAAATAAGCATTTTGGGACAAGGAATGACTCTTTACAGACTGGGATAGACTTGTGGGAAGGTTCGAATCTAGCCAACACCCTGACAGTAAAGAGCTGAAGTCACAGATACTTACTATATGCAACAAGTTTTTCAGGATACTGAAGTCACCAGAAAGGCCTAAACTCTCTTTCACATGGTCAATGATCTTGGCAGCCTCACAGCTTAAATTCATTCCATGGTACCACTGGATCTGCTGCACTCGCTCGACAACCCAGCCTCTGTTCTCTGCAGGCCGAAGCTCACAGATGGCGTTCAGCTCTGCTGTGAGACCTTCAGGATCATTTCTGAATCTCTGGAAAATTCTATCAACTGCAAAAAGTGTGAGACTTCCTGATGCGAGTTCATCATACAGCTTTTCATAGCTGTTAAAGCAAGGGCGGATCACGCTGTTCAAAATATCATTAAGGCCCAGCTCAGGAACAATCTCCTCCTCGTCCTCCTCCGAAGAGACATGCTCATACTTCTCTCCTAGCTTCTCTACTGCTTCCTCCCAGAACTGCTGGAAGATCAGGCTGTTCTTAAAAAAGTGCATTTTTTGGACAAACTCTTTCAGCTCTGGACTCAGGCTGTAGAAGGTCTGCAGGGGCCTCTTTCCCACCATCACAACTTGTTTCAGTCTTTTTGAGCGAAGATCTACTGAGTGTTGAAATTCCACCACACCTAAAACCACTGTAAACCAGAGACAGGCCAGAGGGAGATCAGGTGGTGCAAAACCTGGCTCCAGCTCACTTCATCCCATCCCCCAAGCCACAAAATGCTACCAGGCAGGTGGACCCCTCGAAGTGTCATTTAATGTACAAGCACTCACTTGACCCCACCCAGTGCTCTGGGTTTACTTCCCCCACCCCTCCTCACCCTCACTTTGGGGCTTAGAATCAAACCTGTTCCCAAAGCCAAGAGATTTCCAAGGAAAATGCTGTTTTCTGGACTTGCCACTTTCAGACTGTTCCCCCAGAACTCTACCTCTCACAGGCTTCTGCATCCCCCGGCACATTCTCAGGAAGGTTCCTATTTCTTCTTTCTCTTTTCTGAGCTGTGTCACTTCTTTGTGCCTCAATGCCAGCACTTCTTTCAGGCCTCTCTGATATTGCTCCTTTTCCTTACTTGGCCATTGCTGGCAATCTGAAAGAAAACTCACCTATAGTCACAAAGCAGACATTTCACAAGCCCTGCATCCCAACTCAGGTTAGGATCTGCAGAGTCACAAACTCTGCAGTGACAACACAAACTGGAGCTGGGAGATCCCTGCCCAGGCCAAGGAACAGCACTCCAAACTACTGCAGCCCCTCCTGAGCATCCCCAACCCCTGCAGCCCCTCCTGAGCAGACCAGCATCACTACAGTAATGCTCTAAGCCAACCATGCCCCATTGAACCCATCTGTTACTTGTCTCCCAAAGGCAGAGGAACTGTTCCTGGTGCTGGAAAACCTCCTCCAGGTGTTTCACGAGGATACAGCCGCTGTAGATGTCGTCGGTGACATTTCTAAGTGCAGAGTCTGATACGGCCATGACATTCTTTGCTTCATCTGTGAGCTTGTCCAGAAGGTTTCTGTTTGTTCCTGTTCCAGACACAAAGCATGTCAAGTTTCCCAAAAAGCAGGCAGAATCAGGAACTTTTCCATGCCCTGGCACGGAGCCCTTCCATTTCCTACTGAACCCCTACCCAAGAGCCTGTGGACTCACACCACCTTCCAACCCCTCATGTCTTTCTGAACAAAACCAGGATGCCAGGACAGCAATGTGGAAACTTTCCATGGAGAGCCCAGACCCCAACCCTGTGGGGCAAACAAAAGCCATTTGGATCCGTTCACCTGGCCAACTCTTTGGCATTTCTGTGTGCCAATAACTTGTGAGAACTTCTCAGGGAAAGAAGTTATGGTCCACAAATCCTGAGGAAGCTGTAGTGGATTAGCACAAGAGGAATAGTGGCTCCCTCTTCCTTGGCCTTCCCTCTCCAAACCCAAGCTGAATAATTCAAGCTTTGAGATAGGGACTAAAACAAGAGCAGGACAATTTCTGTCTGCTGCTCTGTGCAGTGGCAGCAGTGAGGCAGAGAAAAGCTTCTCAGGGCCTCCTAAAACCCAATTACAGACCTACCATTAAAGCTGAAGATATATTTGACGTCAGGCCATGTGAGCAGGTGGTGCAGAATTGTATCAAAATCCCCCTCAGACTGCCCAGCCCTGACTGGCCACGAGTTCACCATGACAGCAGACACGAGTTGGCTGAACTGGCCCATGTCGTAGGCAGAGATCTGCTCCAGGAGATTGCTCTGCATCTGCCAGGGCACACAGAGAGGGCAGGGGTGGGTCAGACTCTGGGGTCCCACTGTGTCTGTGCCTCAGAACTGGCACTGATGCCAAGGAGTCACCTCCAGTGCTGAGGAATATTCCAAAGCAGCCCTGTGACACAACTGACAACAGAGCTCACCGTGGAAACACATAACAAATATTTCCCACAGACCTCATTTCCTGATTTCTTGTTGATATTTTTTTGTTGTTGGTTTAACAAACAATCCACAGCAACTCAAGCAACGTCCACCTCCCCTTCCACCACAAGGCACATCCCTGTGCAACAGAATTGCTGTGAAATCCCACTTGTCTTTCTCCTCCCTTCCCTACCTTTCCTTTCCCCTACCAAGGCATACACAATACCTGGCAAGCTGCAGGTACAGCCTCCATGGCACAGCTCTGGAAACACTGGCTGATGGAGGAGTCCATCTTTGAGATGTCCTGATGCTGAGAACAGTACACCAAGATTTGGTTCACTGGAGGCTCCTGAAGGGCAAAAGGGAGATTTCTCATCAACTCAAAGTGTCTCTCCTGGCAGCATGAAACAGTGATGCTATCAAGACAATAAAAGGAACCTGAGCATCAGCCCATTTCTGAGGGCCTGGGAGAGAGATCAAACAAATAAATGCTTGGAAAATATTTTCATGATTTCCATCTAAAGTGTGTGATTACTTAATATCCACATCTCCAAGCCATGCTCACAACAGAAAATATTTGTTTCCTGACCTCACCATGAAAATCAATGGCTTAAGGAAACGTGTAACTGCTGTAGAAAGGAGATGAGGAGATATACAGTGTCAGTTTGGAAGGGACTAACACATGTGAGTGTGCATTTGGAAGCCTGAGCAGCACCATTTCTGCAAAAGGAATGAAAAGAGAGGCACCAACTTGGCTTCTCTGAGCCCCTGGGTGTTTACTTTGCACTTGCTGGTTCTTAAAACCACAGAGGTGACAATTGTTCAGAATGTGGATTTCCTCTGAAGCACCAGAACCTGCAGCCAGGCCAATGGCCAAGATTACAGTGTGAGACATTGTCATGGCCAATTGCTGAGCCTCCATAACGTGGTTCATAACAGCAATAGCAATTGTTATGGCCAAAGCCACTGTGTTTGCATGTGCTCCTGCTCCAAGCACAGCACAAGTGTGGCAGTACCAGTTGTGGGTTTCTCTGGGTCTGGATTGAAGGCACTTGAGATGGTAGTTTCACGTTCGGACTCAGGTGTTTATTATTTCTTATCAGTAAAACAGTCTCACTACTGTGAGTTTGGCAGCTTTTCATTAGAAGGCACAAAATGGCTAACAATCTCTTGTTACAAGGTCTTTTAAAACTAAACTATCCAATTAAGAACTGACACCTAGTTTATTTTCCCTTTTAACCCAATAACTGATCCCAAAGAGCCCACAATACGAACTTTCTGCCCAGTTACAAAATGCCACCCAAACCTGTGAAGAAGAAGGAAGAAGAAGCATGAAGAAGAAACCCAGGATGACACCCTGTGCCCTCCATATTGCTTCCATCCACAACACACTAAAAATCCCAAAACCTAAATTTCTCAACAAATGATACACCTACACTACTCTCTAAAATCTATGTCACACTTTTGAGGATTCTAGTCTATCTTGAAGTCTAGGAAACTTTCTCCATGAATGAGGGTCAAAGTCAGTGCTCCCCTGGGGGTCAGGACACCCGAGAGCACTATTTCTCATGCCCTGGGTTTCCACAAACAAGTCACTCCACCTGCTCTGGACACCAGCCAAGGCTGCCTAGAGTCTCCCCTACCTGCTGGATTCTTTTCTTCAGATCTGCAAGTAAAGCATTCCTCCATTTCTGGGTGAAGTTCTTATCTGGAAAGCTGATTTTCACAAACGTATCCCAGACCTGCAGGGGACAAGCAAACCAACCCAAACCATGGAGTGCTGAGATTTAACAGGAAAATTAAAAGAAAGGAAAATAAAAGAAAGGAAATTAAAAGAACAATGTAGAAGAGATGCCCCACACGCCTCAGACAGTCTGCAGCCCTTTCAGATGTTTTCATTCTGAGGAAAAGGAACACTCCCAGAGCTACAAAAGGCAGCTTTTAAGCCCAAACAGTGTGTAAATGTCTCAGCTGCTGAAGGAGACATTTGGATGAGCCACTTTCACCCTGCTGCTGGAAACTGTCCCAGGGAGGGCCAGGAACAGCAGCCCAGACTGGCAGGGCTGCTCTGAGCTTTGCCTGCTGGAAGGCCTGAGGACAACCTGGTGTTATCTTTCTCCCAGTGTGTCCCAGTGGGACACACTGGGAGCAAGACAACACCAAGGGGCAGCTCTTCACCCCAGCAATGCCTTTAGAAACAGCCACAGAAGAGCAGAACGGAGGTGTGCTTCAAACACTGCCCATCCCCACCCCATTCCTTACCCAGTCACAGCTACAGAGCCCAGCAAAGAGCCAGCAGACTCAAGACCCTGGCTAAGCTACAGTAAAATCCCTTTTTATTGACATTATCAGAAAATGACAAACCTCAAGTTCAGACAAGAAAGAGATCACGTGGTCTGGGTACTTCTCCAGTAACTTGTGATGTAAAACCTTTCCGAACCAGGCACGAGTTTCCTTCAGAGCTCCACTGAGCAACTCTTCCATTGGAACTTCCTCCACAGAATCCCCCGAAACCTGCCCCACATGGAGAGGAAGACAACAAAATAAACACAGCTCAAGCAGGACAGCAATAGACAACTGATTTAAATCAGTATTTCTAAAGAGAAGACCAAAAGCATCCAGACCACACAAGAGCCCAGCAACAGACCCAGCACTGCTTGAATAAAGAGCAGAGAGAGGCTGGGAAAGTGCAGTGCTTACAGGCAGTAAGCTTAAGCTTCTTCCAGGAAGTAAAGACAACAAATGTTTAAGGGGAAACAAAACCCAACTTAAAACAAAGCTTATCACAGCAAACCTGAGCATCTGACCTTATTTTCAATAAGAACCAAACTCATCAGGTGACTCCACACCTGTCTGAAAGTATCACAGTCTTGCTTAGAGTGTGAAGTTCTTCAGAGACTAGATCTGACCTAAACCCAGTGTGCTGTGCCACACTTGTAATATTTCTGGGTACCTTGCTTGTATTAAGCCAAGAGTTCCTTGGTACTCACTGCTGGGGGCTGAAGATGAGCAACCTTGGCAATCAGGGTGGCAGCAGTGGCAGGGATCAGGAACAACTCCACTGTCCTGGCAGCTCTGCAGAGCCTCTCGTGCAGCCTGAGGCAGCAGGACACGCAGCACTGCCAAGAAGGAACCCCCAGAGCTCTGCAGGGCAGCAACACAGAGGGAGAGTGAATTTTCTGCTCCAAGGAAAAATAAAAAATTAAAAACAAAGTAAAAACCCCACCAAATTCAATACAGTGTGGCAGCTACCTCCCTCAGATGGATTTAAAAGATGGGATAGAACTCCAGGATTCTTTTCTCTAAAGAGATTTCAATGTACACAGGCAGGACCCCAGCCCTGGTGCAGAGGCAGACAATGCTCTCACAGAGGTGCACTGCACTTACCTGGCTGGGGGCTCACCCAAGGCATGCAGCACTGTGTTTAGAATCTTCGCTACCTCCTGAGACCAGAAAGACAAAAATATGAAACTGTGAAAGAAATTTTACAGACTGATTTCTGATTAGCTGAGGAGGAGGGAAGTCAGTATCCTTTCGCATCTTTGCCAACATTTTTACAAATACACTGTAAAATAGCAGAACTTATTTACTGGATGTCAGAGCCAATACCTGGGCAGCTTTTATATGCACAAACCCAACCTGGACTTCTTACAATTTCTATTATTAGTTGCAAGGTCCTACTCCTGCTGTCCTCACACCAATACAAAACTTTTCACCACAGCAGGAAATTTCCCAAACCAGCAGCCCCCTGCCCAACTCTCCTGTGCAAAAAAACCAGTTTCGGGTACACATCTGAGGAGGTCAGGATTAAAGCATCTGCCATCATTCACCAAGAGCAAATCCAGCTACAAATACCCTCCTCTCATCAATACCAACACCACTTTTTGCTGCAGATAACCCCCAACTCTCCCCCTGAGGAGTCTCTGACTTCAGAGCAACTATTTTTGCTCTTAGCTAGGTTTGAAGCTCTTTGTGCCATGACCTGCTGCCAGCCCCAGTCCCCTCAGTGATGGTCAGTTCTGCCAAAAGACACCCAGGAGCCCAGTTTGAGCCTCCATCCCAGAGCTGGGTAAAGCTGCCAGATGACAAACCTGAGAGCTATCCCTTGAGAGCCCAACATTCTCCAATCTGTACAAAACACCTTGAAGAATAACTAGCGGGTCATTGCAGAAGTCTTTTATGAAGTCACCCAGGCTCCACAGGGGCAGCACACAGAGCCAGGACTTGACCACAGTCCCATCTAATTCCACCAAGTATTTCTTTTCTCTCATTCGTGCCAGCAGGGTCCCTCTGGAAGGGAGACAAAAGAAAATCTTCAGCATTCCAGGGAACAAAAGGCTGTGAGCTTGTGCAGCCCACAGAGGAGTCTCCTCCATTCCTGTGCATTTGTCCCTGCAGCTGAGATCAGTCGGAGTCCCCAGGGCCTAGGGGTGGCACAGCAGAACCAAACCACTGAGCACAAGCACTCAGGGAAAATAAACTCCAGGTGTTGCTCAGACTCTACACAACAGGAGCAGCTTTAGCTCCCACCTGCTCCCTGGCTGGCAGAACTGGGGGGTTGTGTTTGTGGGGTCACACAGTGCCCAAGTGGGCTACACTCAGTGATCTC
Source organism: Passer domesticus (assembly GCF_036417665.1). Taxonomy (NCBI): domain Eukaryota; kingdom Metazoa; phylum Chordata; class Aves; order Passeriformes; family Passeridae; genus Passer; species Passer domesticus. The sequence continues at coordinate 31,341,015 of NC_087477.1, read as the reverse complement.
TGAGCCACCAGTGTGGCTGTGCCCAAACACCCCAAGCATCCTCCCTTAACATGCTACATTTCATACTCCTTAAAAATGAGGGAGGGGAAAAACAAAAAGAGAGATGAGGAGGGAACTGGGAGCGCTGGAAAACTCACCCATCTTGCTTCCTCCTGGTTTCAGCAAATGGAAGCCCTTCCAGCCCTGCCCAGGCATCCTCTTCCACCAGCCCATGCTCCTGCTGCAGGGGAGCAGCAAAGGAGTGCAGAAGGGGAAGGACCCACACCCACTGGTCTATGTCACGTTCAATGCACCTCTGGCAAAGGTCTGTCAGGTCAGCCTTCAAGCTTAATAAAAAAGAAAACAAAACAAAGACACTGAGTGAAAGAACAGCTTTATCCTGGCCTTGAGAATGAAATGTAGCCTCCCACACCCCTAGGGCAATCTCCCTATGCACCTTCAATTAACCTCTGGTCATTATTTTAGCTCCATCTACTCTTCATTGCAGATTGTACCTGTCCAGGTTTAAGGCCCAGAGCTGCAATGTTACTGAATCTTTCTGCACAGATCCTGCTGCTGGAGCACTGGGAAGACCCAATCCTTTACCTGCAGTCTCCCCATGAGCCCCCCCAGCCCTGTGACACCCACACAGAGAAGGGCTCCAGAAAGAAATGCAATGGCTGCAGCTGTGTGAGTGAAGAACTCCAAATCCAGTTCCAGGTAAGCAGTCAGATTACAACCTGGCAAACAGGCATTCCAGGGGAAACCAAACAAAAAGCATTGAATGACGCACTGCAACCTTGCCTGGATGTTAGCCCTGCTTCAAGCAGGAGGCTGGAACTGAGATCTCCAAAGATACCTCCAAATGTAACTTTTTCTCTGGTTCTCTAGCAGTAGAGAGCTGGATTCCTGTTGCTTTATCAAAGCAACACCAGCCTGGTCAGTTAGAAGGTACATGAAGCACTTACTTGGAAACTCCTGCAAAAGCCTGTTTCATGTGATCAATCTCATTCTGTACATCTTGTGGTGACATCTGATCCAAGCACAGGAGGCTGCATAGGTCAGCCAGGTCACGTTTAGGTACTGAGACTGAACAGTTCTCAACTACCACAAGAATGGTGAGTCCCACAGCCAATTTGTTTTGGATGACTCTGTCCTCTGGAGCTGCTTCTGGTGCAAGGAAAGGGAGAGCTATTTTCTTCACGTATTTTAGCAGCAAATCATTCACCTGGGATAAAGAAGAGAAGAAACAAACCAAGCATAGCATTAATCTTTCTCTTCTGAAGCCAGTGTCTTCTGCCAGTTCCAGTGAGGCCACAGGACAGGAAGGAGCAGCCCTGAAAACCAAAAAAGACAATGTGGCATTTCTGTCACATTTCCTAATTACGTCAAATAAGAAATTTTGGATTCCAGAAACCCTACTGGCATCACTGCTTCGAACAGGATCAAGAGCTTCTCCCAAAGAGCAGGCAGGTTTGGAGCAAGAGATGAGTGCAGAGAAGTTGTTAGTGACAGAACAACTGGCAGCAAAACTCAATGGCAAGGCTTAGGAAATCAATACCCAGACACAAAACCCACTCAGGTACGAAGTCACCATGTCACAGCCCTGCTGCTGACCCCCATGGGGTCTCAGAACCACACCAAGGTGCACAGGCTGACTGAAGCCCTCGACACAGTCAGTGACAGCCACCCCAGAAGGATCCCCACTGCTTCTGTACCTGAATTTTGACTGGAAAAGCAGAATTAACCCAGTGAAGTCAATAGCAAAGTTAAAGTTTGTGTTCAGTAACAGAATGTTTTCTGTCTCTGCAAGAGAAGGGATTACCTGCTCTGTGCTGAAGTTTAACTCTTTCCATATCATTGCCTCACCATCAAACACCCGCTGGCCTACTGCAACATAATGGAACTGCCTCAGCTGACAGTAGAAATTCCTCAGACTGCCAGGACTCCAGGTCCCAAGAATGCTGAAGATATTTTCTAACATAATATCAGCAGCAATTTTCTTCCCTTCCACCACTTCCTTGTATCTATCAAAACCAAGTTTCTGGTGTATGTTTTTCATCGTGGAAGGCTTTGCACACACGATGTCATCGTACTGGTGCCACTCTAGAACAGCAACACAAGGAGAACACAGGAAAACAACCATTGCAATCAGGTGCCTTCTCCCTTCCAGCTGCCACAGCAATACCCCCAGCAGCCCACTGAGCTGCCAGTTCAGACAGGGCTGCCTGCCAGGAATGCTGGGCCATAGGACAGCAGGGAACACCCCAAGGTGCAGGTCCAGCCAACAGAGCTCACCTCCATTTTTGAGGCGTCTACTGTTTATCAATAAGCAGCGATTCACAGGATTATTGGATACTGATTTCTTGTAAATGAACTCATAATCCCCCTTCACCCGGTACTTGTAAGGAATATATTTATCCAGGATTTTTCTGCTGAGAGTTACAACACCTTCAATGAGGCATCCATGTTCTCCCAGACACCTTGGAAACACAAACACAGCAAAGGCAGGCAAAGGACACGTTAGCTGATCTACCGACCTCCTTTTCCATGCATTGCTCAATTTGTAACAGGAATGGTGACTGTTCTTTCACAAGAACACTTTAGAACAGTTTTCTCCACTGTGAAACCCTTTGCTGCAACCCCCAGCTGTGGGCACAGAGCCACCCCTTGCACAGTGATTGAGGCCCCAGAGGGACCCTGTTCTCAGAGCAGGGAACACTCACCGGATGCAGTTCAACTCACAGATGTTGTCCTTCCAGTCAGCGTAGGAAGGAATGTCCTGAGCCCTGATGAACACTTTATGGGTATCGCGGTGGAGCTTGAACTCTTTGGATAATATTGCATGGAAATGCACTGTAACACCCTCATTGCGGCTCACAGAACTGCAGGAAAGAATTGGAAGGGAAATAGAAGAGATTTTGTCAGGGTTTTTTAATTGCACAAGTCACTGTAGACCTCAAATCAGACTCTATTTGAGACCAGCCGAGTGGCTGCAAGATCCATAAACTCTGGCAGCAGTTCACTGAGACTGATGTTTGAGCAGGCCTAGTGCAAAGCCCAGTGCAAAAAGGAAAAATGGGCTCCTAAAGGCAGCAGGAGATGCTCTGGCCCAGCAGAGTCACCTGGAATGGCCACACTTTCCACCCCTTCCAGCTCATACACATTAAGCAGAACATCAAAACAGCTCTTCACACTATTCACCTGAAGCATTGTGTGTGTGAAGCATATGGTGCTCTTTAGAGCAAGAAATAAGAGAATAATCTCTTTTTTATCCATCAGATGCTCAAGCAGGTTCAACACATCACCTAGGACAGCACAGGACATGCAACACTGGTTCTGTTGTGCACAACCACCTCACCTCAGTTTCAAGACAACTCCATTTCCACATGGCCAAGGTACATACTGACCCAATCCCAGCACCTCAGTTTGGAGTCCTGAGTCCTCCTCACAGCAACTCCTGTTAGTGAAGAACGCTGGGAGCAGTAGGGCTGTTCTCACCTTTCTTTAACCTTTTCCACAGGTTTCTGGTTCCTTTGTTCCTTTTTGTTCTTGGGGCTGTCTGCTGCAGCCACAGCACTCTCCTTTCTGGCAGCCTCTGCTCCTTGGCTCCAACTTGTCTTCTCACTCATGTTGGGCATTTTCGCACATGGGGTCAGATTTTTCTCTTTTGTGTTTGCATGCTGCAACAGGGACACAAACAATGCCCAATGAAACAGGAGACCCTGGAAGCACACCATCTCCTCCTGGTGTGTTGGCAATTGAAAGATAGCAAGAAGCCATTTATTGTTTCTACAATTCCATTTATATACTCTTACAGCTTTAGGTAAAATTTTTCACTGCTAAGCAATAACCACATTATTCACATTTCTTAGCTACACTGCTTAACCACAGTCTTGTACCTGCAGTCTTGTATGACTTCCTTTAAACAAAGCACATTTCCTTTTTGTTTCCTCCCTTACATTTCTGTTTGATGTTCCCAGGGCTTCTGGCTCACCAGAGTCAAGATGTCCACACCACCCATCAGCTGGGCAGTACTTTCTGCTCTTCTGCCCATCTGCCCCCCAGCACTGGTGCACCACCAGCTTCATCCTCCTGGAAGCACTGATCCCTCACTGAGGGAAGCCACTGGATAAGGAAAACAGCCCATGATGGAAGAGGATCCCAACCCAAACATACTGCCACACAGTCAGCTCAGTGAGCCCCAGGATGGGGCATAAAGAAAGTGAAAGAGAAACCACAGCAACTTCCAGTTTACCAGGCCTGTGTATGAACAGAGCACAGGCACCTGCAAAACACAAAATCCTCTCGTTCAAGGAGATCCCAGAGCTCTCTAGAGAGCAAGGCTGGGTGGAGAAGAGACACCTGCCAGTCCTGGGGGCCTTTGAGCCACCCCTCAGTGAAAGCTGGGCTAGAACTCACACCCAGGAAAACAGAATTCAAATTAGAGCCTCCCCACAGTCATCCCCAATTCACCCCTGCATGCCTGGGCTGGTGCTCCTCAGCCTCACTGACAGCACAAGCAAGTCACACTGACAAAGGGAAACTGTGCCCACTGGAACACTCACCAGAGCTCACTCACACTCACCTTGACAGTGGAACTGGCCCCTTTCTGCTTGGGCTCCTTCCCAGCCTGCAGGCTCTGAGCCCCAGGGGAGGTCTTGGTCTCAGGCTTGCTTTGGGGGGCTCCCTTGGCAGGAGGCAGCCCAGAGGGACTCGCTTCCTGCCCTGCTGGCAGCAGCTCCTTGCTGCTGCCCCCGGCCTGGGAACCTGCTGTGGCTGCTGGCAGCTGGTCAGGGGCACTGCTGCCCCATTCCACATTACCCCTGGCTGTTCCATCCCCCACCTTGTTCCCTGGGACTGCAGCCCTGGAAACTGGGGCAGCCACCCTGGCTGCACTGCCCTGCTCTGTAAGGCTCAGCCTTTCTGCTTCTGGGCTGCCAACTTCCTTCCCCAGGTGTGTCGAATTCCTGTTGCCTTCAGGTGCATCTCCACTGGCACCAGTGCATCCATCAGCACCTGGGTTTGCTCCCTCACAGCCAGGGGGTTGGATTTCCTGAGGAGAAACACATGTGTCAGGCAACTCTGCGGTTTGATGAGGCAGAGTGTCCTGTTCCCCAGAGACGGACGTATATTTCTTTGCTTCACTCTTGTTCTCTTTCTATTAAAAAAAGAAAAACAAAGACCACAATGTCTGTTTATTCATGGCCAAAGGGAAACTCTTTGTCACCTCCTCCATTGCAGCAAGTACCGACATCTTCCTGCTACACAGGGCTACCAGAGAACGATCAGGAAGAGGAGGGACAAGACCAGCGAGTGAAATGCAAATAAGTCTTGAGAACTATGTAGGTTTAATATTCAAGACTTGCCCAGCAGGAGCACAGAGCAGTGCAGCAGTGTCTAAGTTGACTCATGTAACTTGTGGTTTCCCTCTCCCAGCACCGCAGCTCCACACACACAACACAGCGTCAGCAAACACAGCAAGCTTCTCCTGGAGGAAGCCAGGCAGCAGCTCCCTGACATGGCCAAAGGGATGTGGGGGATGCAGCCTGGCCTCCTCACTTCTAGCAAGAGAGCAACAAGTCACAGCTGCTCCCGAGCACCCAGCAGGATCCACACCTTCTTTAGCAGAGGAACCACCGCAGCAGAGTCGCCAGCCCCACGCTGAGCTGAGGGCTCTGCGTTGTCCTCTGAAGCTGTGACATAGTCCTCTTCCTCCTCCCATGTCTCAGCAGAGCTGGGAGATCCACCTGCAGTGTCAGGTGTGGTGTCAGAGGTGTTGGGCAGAGCTCTTGCTCCGTCCATCAGTGACTCGCCCTCTGTCTCCTTTGTTTCAGTGGTGGAAGGAGGCCTCCCCTTCACCTCTTCCTCTGCATCAGGGAATGCAGGGACCTGCACCTCTCTTCTCTCTGCAAAGGAGGGAAATTAATCGTTAAACTGGAAACTCACCCCCCAGGGGGGTCGCAGGATGGTTTGGGTTGGAAGGGACTTTAAAGCTCATCTCATTCCACCCCTGCCACAAGCAAGGGCACCTTGCACTGGACTAGGTCACTCCAAGCCCCTAGATGGGGGAGAGCATCAGAAAAAAAGGCAAAACTTGTGGGTTGAGATAAACACAGCTGAATAGGACAGAAAAGGAAAATTACAGTAACCATAAAGGAATACCCAAAGCCAGTGATGCACAGGGTGCTTGCTCACCACCCTCTGACCAATGCCCAGACAGCCCCTGAGCAGTGGCCCTCACCCTTCAGCCAAATCACCCCAGTGTTTCCTTCAGCACCATGCCCTGTGCTCTGCAACATCCCTCTGGGCACCGGGGCAGCTCTCCTGGCTCTGCCCCCTCCCAGCTCCTTGCTGCCCGCCTGGGCAGCCTGGGAGCCTGAGAAGTCCTTGGTTTAGTGTAAGCACTGCTCAGCAGCAGCTGAACCATCAGGCTGCTATCAAGGGCAGCCTCATCCTGAATTCAAACACAGCTCTGAACCCGCTCCTGGGAACAAGAAACTCTGTCCCAGCTGAAGTCCAGACACGAGCACACAGGAGCTGTTTGTTGTCCCCTGTTCAGCTCCCACCAGCAATGCTACCACTCTCCCTATACAGCTTCCTGCACTCTCAAAGGCTCTGCCAGCTGCAGAATAATTAAGGAACCACAACACCGAGGTAGAGCTCCATCCCTGTCCCTCCTACAGACACAAATGCAGCAGCAGTGCTGGCAACCAGCTGCCTGTGCCAGGGCCTGGAGCCCAGGATAAACAGTGACAGGACAGCAGCACCTCCCAGCTGGCACAGCCTTCTGTGACCACTCCCACTCAGCTGAGGCCTTTCCAGGAAGGCAGAGGAAAACTCCCTGTTTATCTTCACACCTTTATCCAGTCCTTCAAAAACACGTGGAGGGGCAGCTCTGGGCCCAGTCAGGCAGCAGAACAGATCTCTGCCTTGTGCAAGAGTTTCACAGGCCCCTCCACACTGCCTCCATCCCAGTTCCGAGAGCAAAAGTTTTGAACCTCAGCTACTTTGGATGTTCTTCCTACAGCATTCCAGAGCGGGAGATCCCAGGTTTGTAACCCTGCCATGCTGGAGTGCAGATCAATTTGCTAAGAACTGACCCTGTTGTGACTGCAGCAGCTTGATTCTGATTTAGTGTATTTTTCTAGGATCACATTCTCTCTGTCAACAAACCAAAAACCATTCTGGTGGACCAGGCCATCCGGTCTTAAACAAGAAAAGGATTAGGAAACATTTCCCCCAGCATAACCGTGTTGTGCACTCAATTCTGTCTCTGTTCAGAGAGGCAGAATTAGTGTGTTGTCAAATACAGCTCAGGGGTAAGTTGTAATCTAACAACAAGCTGCAAATCAGAAAATTCTGTGTCAAGAAGGACAGTCTTTTAACATAAAAAACAGCACTACTTCATTAGCAAAACAGAAACTAGTTCAACACTGGAGACCTGAGTGTGGAGACTGTGTAGGATGTGTCATCAACTCAATCACTTCTCTGTCTCTCGACACTCACCACAAAGTGAAGAAAACTGTCTCAGGTCAGGAATGCCAGGGGAGGCTGAGATGAGCAATTGGGATGGGAGTTTGGGACAAGAGCAGTGTGGAATGAGCTGGGCAGAACAGAGCCCGGAGCCACACGGGCACCAGAGGTGGCACAGGCAGCCTCTGCCCAGTGCGCAGCCCCAGGGCGGCCCGGGAGCAGGACGGGGGCTGAGCCGTGGCCAGGAGCGGGTCCTGGGGCGGGTCCCGGGGCTGGGCCGCAGCAGAGAGCGGACACCGGGCGGGTCCCGTGGCCAAGTCCTGGCCGTGGCTCGCTGCCCGGCTCAGCCCCGCCCGGGGCGGCGCTGCCCCGTGGCCCTGTATGCAAGCGATACCGCTATGTGATGAGCGGGGCGAGCGGGGCTAGCGCGGCTGCCGGGGGACGCCGGGGGGGGGGGGGGGGGCACGGGGTGGACCAGAAGGCCCGGGGGGGGGACACGAAGAGAGCGCGGGGACGGGAGGACATGGGGGAGGGACACGGGGACAACCGGAATGGATACGGGGGCCTACACGGGATAGGGGCGTCCCGAGTGAACGGGGAGGAGATGGGAGTCCCCGGGGACGCAGGTGCACCGGGGAAATCGAGGCGCACGGAGGCGCCTCGGGGGCACCGCGAGGGTGCAGCGGGGCCCGGAGCCGCGGCTGCCCCCGCCCCGCCCCGTCCGCACCGGAGCCCCCGAAGCCCAGGCCCGGCGCCCCGTGCCGCCGCTCGCCGGCCCGGCAGCGCGACTCACCGAGCGACCGGGCACCGGTACGGGCACCACCACCCGCAGCGCCCGCTCGTCCCGCCGCTCCGCCGACTCCCGCCCGGACAAGTTGCGTTTCTCCGACGAGCTGCCAACTTTCGTTTTCACAGGAACGGTCCCCACCCAGCCCCAGACCACCCCGGCCCCGGCCGCCCCACCGCTCCTGGCCGGGGTACTCCCCGAGCATCCCATCAGCCTGGTGCAGGAGCCCCGGCCCTCGCAGGGGCGCAGGCAGGAGCCGGCAGCAGCGGCGAGGGCAGGTCTGCTGGAGAAGAGCCCTTTGTGCTGGTCCCGACAACCAAAAGCGGATTGCGCAGTCAAAAGTGGGGGCACAGCTGGTGCCCCATCCCGGATCCGACCGGGACCGAGACGAAATACGGGCTCCCAGCAGCCCTGCCCTCCACCAGTGCTCACACAGGTTTGAGCACACACATATTCCTAAACAACCAGTCCATTTTAACCCCGTGCCCCGCTTTTCCCCCTTCCGGCATACCACAGCTCAGTGCACTCCAGGGCAGGACCCAGAATCCCGGCAGGTGTGTGGCTCCCGGGCACCTGTGCCGCCCTTCCAGCACCTCCGGCAGCAGGAGCTGTGCAGAATGTGCCCTCGGGCTAGGCTCACCCGCACTGCCCCAGCTCACTTTCGGTTTCTTTTCCACAGCACACGCAGCAGCACACAAAAGATAACTCCCCTTCCCACAAAAAGTAAAAAGCTTTTCCTCAGGATGGCAGAGATCGTATTGACTCATTAGCAGTTTCTGGTTTATTACACCCTCGATGTCCCAAGGACTGTTCAGGGAAACTGAATTCACCATCCTCTCCAGCCCCACCAGGTGCTGTCCCCATCGCACAGCCGGGTGGCACCGTGCCTGTCCCCTCGGCAGGACCCAGGCCAGGGGCTGCACCCCAGGGTGACAGCTCATCCCTGACCCATGGCAGTGTTTGACACAACACCCCACAGACAAGATAAGAAAGGTAGGGATAAGTAAGGATAAAAATCACTAACCCGTACAATCCCAGATGTTTTTCCTCTCCTCAGCTGGAAGCTGAGCCCCTGTATCTGCTTGGAGGGCAGCACGGCAGCCCTGAAATGGCTTTGAGAGCTCACCAAGCATGACCACTGGAGCGGCCCAGAACATGAAAAAGGTCCAGAATTAAATAGTTGCTTAAAAAATGTCAGCAGCTCTCTGTAGGAAGGATGGCTTTGCATTGGTCACTGTGACAAGGAACAGTTTTGTCCCACTGTGTGGTGTTGGGCTGGCGCTGCTCTGTCCATTGTGGTGTGGGACATGGGACAGTTCATCCCCATGCCCGGGATGGGGCAGTGGCTCTCACGGAGTGTATTGGTGTCACTGGGGTGGCACAGGACATTCAGCCCAAACTGGTCTCACTGGATGAGCCCAGTGCTCTCAGCAGTGCTGGCAAAGGGCTCTGCCCTGCTGCCCCCCAGCTCTGCTCCCCTGCACTGCTCTGGGACAGGAGGGGGGAAGCAGAGTCAAATCAAGGCTCATGTCCTGGCTCTGCCTGGGACAGAGGAAATTTTCTTCCCAGGAGTGGGTTCAGAGCTGTGTTTGAGTTCAGGATGAGGCTGCTGTGGATAACAGTGTAATATATGATTTGGAATAATTCGTGCTTATGTGAAATATGTGAGAAATATAAGATAAATAAGTTGTGCTTGTAAGATGCTTGTAAGAAATATAAGTTTTAAATCCACATGCCAGAGCTGGGGAGATTGCTTGACAAAATTGTGAAACCACAGGTGGCGTGCAGTCCAATGCCAGGTTCCTGTAACTTGACATCAGCATTCGTGCATTCCAATGCCGGGTTCCTGTAACTTGGTGTCAGCATTCATCACTTACTGGAAATTGTTTTGTCCAGCCCGACGCAGAGAAAGGAGACTACAAGAATATGTGAAGCCATGAAAAGAAGAGACTCTGCCCCAGGCTGAATAAACTGTATAAAAACCACCTGGACAGGGACAGCCTTCGTGAACAGAGGGGATCCGAAGCAGTAGAGTTCAGATCAGAGTTCACCCAGCGCCGATCCCGGGCTCAACACTGTCCCTTTGATTGTGCCTATCAGAGACCATACCTCGGTTGTGAAATAAAATCTATTTTTATTAATTACTAATTTGGCTTTATTGATTATTACCAATAACAACAGCCAGATGGCTCAGCTGCTGCTGAACAGTGCTTACACTAAACCAAGGACTTCTCAGGCTCCCAGGCTGCCCAGGCGGGCAGCAAGGAGCTGGGAGGGGGCAGAGCCAGGAGAGCTGCCCCGGTGCCCAGAGGGATGTTGCAGAGCACAGGGCATGGTGCTGAAGGAAACACTGGGGTGATTTGGCTGAAGGGTGAGGGCCACTGCTCAGGGGCTGTCTGGGCATTGGTCAGAGGGTGGTAAGCAAGTACCCTGTGCATCACTGTCTTTGGATATTCCTTTATGGTTACTGTAATTTTCCTTTTCTGTCCTGTTAAACTGCCTTCATCTCAGCCCAAGAGTTTTACCTTTTCTCTGATTCTGCCCCACCCCTCTTCAGGGGGAGTGAAGGGCTCCATGGTGCTGAGCAGCTGGTGGGTTGCACCACCAGTGCTCACCACGAATCCCCAAGGTTGGGGAGACCCAATTCTTGGGAGAGGCTCCAGCTCATCCTCTCAGGAGCCCCTGGAGCCCCCACACTGCTGCTCTGCAGCTGGACAGGTCAGATCCCCATGGGCGTCCTCCAGAGCCACACTCACCCCATCTTGGGAGAGCAGCCCAGAGCCTCCCCTGCCTCCTCCCAGCTGGGGAAATGGTGGAATCCTTCTAAGTCTGTAGACAGGAGGACCTGGAGAACTCTCCTGAGGGTAGAGCAATCTGGGTTTGGGAAGTTCTGGTCACTTCCCATCCCCCTGGGGCAGAGCCCCCAGCCCTTCCCAGCGCCCGCAGCCTCCAGCTCTGGGAGATGAAGGTGCTTGGGATGGTGATGCTGTCACCAGAGAGGCCAGCACAGAGTCCATCATCCACACCTTCCCTGGGCCCAGGGTGGCATATCCAAGGTCCCACACACCTGCAGGCCATAGAAAGCCAGTGAGAGGCTGTGCCTGCACAGCTCCTACAGCAGCTCTGCCAGCCCCAGTACCGCTGTGTAATCAATGCTGCTGCTGTGACAACAGTCCAGCACTACAGAGTGTAGTGGAGATGCTGCTGGAAGAGCATAAGGGCATGTCCCAACAATGTAGCAGGCCCAGGGACTGCAATGGCTCCTTGGTGGTCAGAAACTTCAGATAGGAAATGCTAAGCCATGATGACTGGCCCTTAGAAGCCCCTCTCTTCCGCCTTTGGATGCTTGCTTATCTCTCTGTAAGCCTATAGGTCACTTTCCCTTGACCCTTACTATTGGACAATTTCCAAAACCCTGTAAGGTATATAAACCCCTACTTCTGCCCAGTTTGGCAGAAGAGCTGCCACTGAGAACCTTCGTAAAAGCCCCCAATAAAGAATTCCTGCAGAACTGCATAGAGTGCTTCTCCTCTCTCTCCCTGTGTCTGCTGCGGCACCTAGTAAGCTAAAGAGCTGAAATCACAAAGAGCTGATAATCACTAAGAGCTGAAACTACTTAAGCTTGCTAAGGTTGCCTGCAGCGGGGAGCTGCTTGGGAATCCGGACACTGTGCTGAGCCCCACTGAGTTATCCTGGCCAAGGCAGCCAGGGCATAGCCCAGCTGTAATACAGTACACTGAATTAGTGCAATACAAAAGATCTGAGTGTTTACAAAAAAATTGTGATATGCAAAAGGAGAAAGGTCACACACTTATTCAGGGTCCATGGTACATTAAGAACCCATTAATTACAGAGAAGAACGGATTTCTGGCCTCAGAAAAACCTCAAAAAAAAGTGTATTTGGATTGAGAACTTTGATTAACTCTTAACTGCTGTCCTTAACCACAAGCCATGATAAGTGTCCCCTGAAGTTGGAGGGGTGCTCGCAAGTGCTGCACATTTTTGTAGTTCAGACAGCCAGCACCCAGAGGCACATGCCCATGGACACGCTCCAGCACCATGGCATCTGGTGAGGAATGCTCAATTCTGTTTGGAGCAGCAAAACGTACATTTATGCATCTGAGGGAAGACACTGTGGATTCTCTTATCCACATACAGCGTAGCAGTAATTCAGTCGTTTCATGGACACTCATCTTTAAGATCTTGTAAGATACATGAAGTAATACTAAGAAGACAGTTGAAGATGCCTATGTGTTTTCAATAAAAGTTTCTGATGGTGGATAACAAAATAATTCAGGGAGCTCCAAAACATTCTGTGCTTCAATAGATTGGCAGAGATCATAGATTTTTCCAGCTTTTCAGAAAAGGGAATGAGACAAACACAGACACAGAAAAACCTGGTCAAATATCATTAGCAAAGGCAATAACCAGAAACAAACCTGGCCAGTCACACTAGGGGATAGGATATTAAGAAACTGCAACAGCCTGAGGCTTTGCAAAGAATAAGAATAAAAAGCTGAGGGTTTGTTTTTTCAGGCAGTCAGGAATCAATTAAAAATATTTCTTTATTAGATTTGTGCTTGAAAAATCACACGCAGACTGAAGTTCATGTCATCTTGCCTCAGAAGTTAGCGAATATAATGCAGAAACAAACAATATAATAGATTTATAGAACTCAAACTCAGAAAATACTTTGGTTATATAATTTAATCTTGTGTACTTTATAGGTCAAAGGCTAAAATCTGTGTGAAGGCAATATAACAATGTTTTCTTAAAACATATCACCCAAGCAGTATCCAGCTGTGGTTTAAACATTTCAAGCAGCAGAGAGAATCCACCAAATCCATTATGGTGGTTATTCTATGACTAATTTAAATGCTAAAAATGCCTCATTTCTAAGCTGAAAGTATTCCTCCAGGGGTTTTTTTTCTTCCACATTCAAAAAAAACCCCAGTCTATCACCATATTGGTTACATTAAAAAAATCATGAATACATTAAATACTGCCATATCAAAGTATGCAGTGAATAATGGTAGGCAAAATGAAAAAGAAATATACTTTTTCCAAATAGAATATATACACACGACTATCAATTGATACAGTGAGCTAGGTAGTAATCCAGCATCTAAGTCATCAAAATCTATCCATCACTTTTGATTTGCAGTCAGGGTGTAAAGGAATGATCAAATTGAGCTTTCTCTTGAGAAGTGATTCTCAGCAGTCTCTTCTAAGTATGTTTATGCAATGTAGCAGCAGAACAGCATTAGATTTGTGCTTCCCAGTCATATTAACATGAGGAAGATGCTTTGTTTTCCCCCATCTCCAACCTGTGGACTCCTTGGGGTTGTGCGCATGGCTACAACCAAAGAACATCTTGGAGGATCAGCCATTACATTGGGAAGCTTAGTGCCCTTAAAGAAGCAAAGTATTTAAATGCAAAGCTAAATTCATCTGCAGGCTGCTCCATCTAACTAACAGCTCACATTTAGGACTGACTTAGGTACGGTACAACAAGTAACCACTGAATGTAGTTACAGGTGGATACTTGGCTGGTATAGAGCCAGTTGCCAGCCTGAGCCAGACTTCCTGACCGTAGTTTAACTCTAATAAAGCATTTCCAGTAATTACTCTGTCCGTGTACTTGCTGTTATTAATATTTTCAGCCTGAAAGGTGAGTTTGTCTATTCCATCAATGACCAGATAGCCAGAGGCACGTGGGCTGAATGATTCAATGGTATATTCAAAAACATAGACCCCCAGGTATGGAACATGGAACTTGCCAGTTGCTGGGGCAAATGAGGCGCCGTAGTTGACGTCCAGATTGTTAAATCTGATGGGTCCTGGAGTTGTCATTCCATATGTATGAGAAGCAAAAAAAGCCACCATAGGTGCATATCTGTATGATCCTTTTGAAAAATCTGGAAAGGAATAAAGAAAAAATTTTGAGTGGTGTTACATTGTAGAAAGGCAACTTGGACCAGCCAGAAGACCAAATGCAGATTTGCTGATGTCACTTCATCCTGTGGGTGACAGAACTTGAGCAACTGAAACACAATATTCCTGCATAAACACATCATCTTATATAAAAAGTAATTTTCTTCGCAATTAGTGCTAGGTGAATCCACCAAGAAAAATTTAGGAAGAGCAAGGGAACTTCGTGTTTATCTATACTATGTTATCATTAAGGGAGCTTTCTTTCCAACTTACACCCCCACTCCTAGTCTTCCCACTCCAGGATCTCTTTCATTGTTCAGTGAGCTGAAGCCAAGAATTTCGGCACAAATCTTAGACAAACAGCAAGGAGGTTTAGCATTCATGATGTTAAATGAAGGGATAAAAGTATATGGGTTTCTCTTTAAGCTGAGCCTGTATACTATCATTCCCTGCTTCCGTAGAAATTATTTCATTCACTATTCATATGCTGTAATGAGTAAAAATCAGCCAAATGACTGCTGAAAAAAAATCACATTCCATGTGGCCTGGGTGTAAATTATTTATATGTATTTATAAGCATAATTTTAACTTTTTTTTCCTTTTGCAATCTTTCAAGGGGCTGCATCCTTTGTTGATGGAAGCCAGAGGAAGGCCTAAAATGACTCCTTGAGGGCACAGTCCCACACCTTCTGGTAGGCATTGGTATTTATAGAACATTTATGGCTGCATTGAAGATAGTATTTCCCAGTGATTTTGTGATTTCACCTCCCCCTTCAAAATCCATGACATTGTGTTCAAATACATCTACTGCACACCCTCCCACTCTGCCCATTTCATCAGGGAACTTTCCAGCTATTATCACAGGTCCCAAACCAATTTAATCCCATCTTCTGGTCATATTAAGAAAAGAGATCACGAGTCACCCCTGGGGATTGATGTCTTCAGCACCAAAACACAGGACCCTGCTGCTTGAGTTGTCACTCATTAAAGTGAAACGTGAGACCTCTGACCAGCAAATGCTCTGTAATGAGGCCCTGGGGCAGAGGCCTGCACTGATCCTGTATTGCACCGCTAAATTCTGTACTTGCCAACACTCAGGGAGTTGTCCTTCACCAGCTTCACACTGCAGTTGGCTCCTCCAAAGGGGTGGCGACAGGCACAGACAAAACTCTGTCTGTCATTGACACAGGTTCCTCCATTCTGGCACGGGGAGCTAGCACATGCTGAAAACTGCCCTGTCAAAGAGAGGAGCAAAACCAACAGCCTCAGCTGTAATGTCACAGCAGCCATACCACCTAAATGTGCAATATTTTGGAAAGGCTCTTTGACAATTCACAATTTCTGCTGAAGTTCTTTGTGAGCAGCTCCTGTCCAACTTCCCTCTCTACCTGAACACAGCCTACCCTCAGCTATCCTCCAAGACACTCAAGATTACCTGTGAATTCTGAGTTCTGCTGGTCTCAGAGGGTCAGGTACATGCAGTAAGAAAGAAGAACCTCCAAAGAAATTAGATCAGGATGCTCTCTCTGGACTGAGCCATCTTAACTTCCAGTGTACCAATGGAAAAGTCAGCATAAACATTGCTATAAAAACACTTCATATAAAAATAAGGCTTCTCCACATCTGCAAAGAACTGCACTTTCTACAAGTGAGCATATATCCAATGCTATCAAGCAAGTTATTTGTTAAAATTGAGGATAAATAATAAAAGGGAAAAACGTTAATTCACCAAAATGGAGTGAAAACCAGAGCAGGTGGCACCTTCCCATGCTCCAGGCAGGTAGCACTAGTGATACTTTCCAACGAAGCACATGGTGTGGGAAGGATCAAAGATATCTCTCATTTTCTCTTAATTTCAATTTTGAACAAAGATGTTGCATTTCCATCCTGTGCAGTGCCAGTTACAGACACAAACCAAAAAGGACTTGAGGAAGAACTGCAATTCTGAATAGCAAAATATTCAAATTTCTTTGTGCATTTTTAAGTGTGATTGCCTCCTTTCTCTAACTGAAAAGATAACCAAGCACTGAAATCCTTCAATGGGGAGGACTTTCATCAGAAACCAAGCTACTCATGGGATTATGGCTTTAAAAAGGATCCTTTCCATTGATCATTGAGAAATGCTGTCTCTAGAATGGGAAGAGATAAAGAACTAAAGTGGAAAGGAAGGAAAAAGGCATGGAAAGGGAAAAGGAAACTGCCCTGGCCTTAGGACATGAACAAGAGTAATAGCTCTTGTTCTCTACATCTGCTTGCAATAAGGACCAAATATTGGTTTAGAAATGTTCTTAAGTTTAGGAGCATTTTACAGAAAATATTCAAGTCTGAATCTTCAAGAGTATCTGGACATGACTCTCTTATTAAGAAATCTTAATTTTAATGTGAATTAGAGTCATCTCAGTATTTCGAGTCACTCATCCACTCTTCATTTTCTGTATTGTGCCAGAAAACATTATCTTGTGCTTGTGATTTTCACTCAAGTATGATTGCAGAAGTCACAACTCAAGAATTTGTACTCCTGTGAATTCATTCATAACTCATTTCACATGATCACATTTGAATTTATGTTCAGAAGCAGATCACACTCAAAACTGCCTTTTTAAGAATGGCAGCTCCTGCTTAGCTGAGCTGCTCTCCAGGTGGACTGCAGCCAAATTTACTTTATTGGCTGGATTCCTGCTTTTTCAGGAACACACTGAAACTGCACTTCTCAATGAAGTCCTGAAGGAGCCAGCAAAAGCCTCATTACAGTCATTTTTGTTCACTTGCTCCAGGTTTTTGATACCTATCATCCCTGCTGACACTGCAACTCTGTATTTCTCTCCCAGCTTGCATACATTTTTTTCTACTGAAATTGCTAATTGAGATGCAGGCATAAAATTCCTATTCTTTAGGTTTTGTCAAAACTGTCAGTAACTTTTCAAAGGTCAGGTTCTCAGCTGAGTTTATGTGCATGTGTATATATCTTAAATTGATCAGATGGGGACCTATTAAGGAAAGTTAAATTGAGTGCAAAATCTCATAAGCAAAATAAATTCTATTGCAAGCAAGAGACTAATCTCAGGATCTTCTGAAACACTCTTCACAGCAGTCTTTAGATTTTTCTTTACTCTCAGTCAAGTTCTGCCACTCAGTTCATCACAATGGTTACATCATCTTTATAAAACATACCTTGATTTTTAGTAGAGTAAAATGCATTACCTGGATTTATTGCATTATCCGTGTTTCTCTGGCTTCGGCTTGCCAGGCTCATATTGACATTTCCTCCCACTTTTTTTGCTGGGGAGGGCTTTTTTATAACTGGTTTTGGCTGCTTCTGAAGTTTGGTGATGTTGTTCATTGCATTTACCATGGACATGTCAACATGCTGGGTTAAATTTGTCAAAATAGTTCCTGCTTTTACTTCAAGCACCGATTCAACGAGCTCCTTGAGGCCCCTGTGCAGCAGGGGGATATCTGGCTGAGCCAATTTAATTAGCACAGGTATACTTGCGTTCACTTTCTGGATGCTGTTGTTGGTGGCCTGGCACAGCCCCCAGGCCTCATGAGCAGTCTTGTTCACGAGTGGAATGACGTTCGAGAAACGGATGGACTTGGCTTCCAGGGCCTTGATCCTGGAACTCAGTGCCTGGAGCTGAAGTGAGATCACCTGCTCTTTCTCTGTCAAGGCAGCTTTGGTTTTTTTTTGTGAGAGACAGTTGTCTGCCAAAAACTTGGAAATTTTTGATTCTACATTCAGAAGGCGAACCTCATGGTCCTTTGAACCCTCCACAAAGTCAAGTAGTTTTTCTTCCAGGCGGCTGATATCTTGTTGCCGCTTTTCCACTTTTGATGATGTATCATTTAAAATATGGAAAACTCTACTGAAATTGTGAAGGATACTTCTGTCAGACTCCTTGTAGGGAAGATCAGCAAGAGATGGCGCTACCTGTGAAGTAATTTCGTATCTCTTGTTATAAAGCAGTGACTGGAGGGATTCATTCAACTGTTGGAACTGGGGAATAAAAGCCAGGAGGCTGTCCAGTTCCTCAGCTCTGCCACAGCAAATGTCAGTCTTGTTTCTTAGAGCATGTAGCATGTCTTTCAGTACATAATTATCTTGAATAGAATCGACAGCACTGTTTACTACTATCATGGTCTTGTTTAATCCATCTTCTATTTCCATGAAGCATTCATTAACACGACTCTGAAACAGTTCCTGGTAAGCCTGAGATTCATTTTTAAGTCCTTCCTGAGTTTTGGAAAGTTCCTTCATTGCAGAACTCATCCCGTCAATGACAACAGTGAGATTTTCAAGTTTCTCTTTCCATTCTTTAGCTTGGATTTGTTGCTCATAGTCTGAAGTAAGACTAAAAGGTACCCCTTGTTCAATCAAGGGTTGCAGGATCTCCATATCATAGCACAAGTCATTAATTTGCTCATTCATTCTGTCCATCTTATTGCCCAATGGAAGGAACATATCGGAGAGACTCTTGTTTAGAGCACTCACACTCTCTTGAACTGCTGCCAGCTGTGCTTGGAAATCTGTCCTGCTCTCTGACAACATGTCATCACAGACCCCCAGAACAGAGTCTCTCTGAATTTCCAGCGCAAGACTGAGATTGCTGATCTTGCTATCTTGCACTCTTAAGTCATCATAGATCTCCAGCACCATCATGCCTTGTCTCTTCACTTTCTCATGCAGTGTGATCATGTACTCTGTAACATTGTACTCCATGACCTGATCTGCAGAGGGGAGGTTTTGTCTTGAAAACTGTTCAGCTGATAACAGTTGTTCATGAGCATCTCTCATTTCAGAGAGGGTCTTATTTAAAGATTCATAATAAATTACACTTCTTGACTGTTGGTGTTCCAAGTTAACTTCCAAGGACTTCTGCTTTTCTTGTAAAGCTTTCATAGGCTTCTCACAAGTGAGGGCCATTTCCTCTCTCATCTGAACCATATGACTCTTCAGCTCCAGGATGTCAAGCTCTATTGACCCACTATCTTTCTCCTGAGCAAATTTATTTTGGGTTTCATTCAGATGCTTGACTAGTTCTTTTGTATTTTCAAGGTCACCTGACATGCTCGACATAGTTTTGAAAATTTGAGCCATGCTCTCTTGCATTTCACCTTGAAATACTTGAAAGTGTTCTCCAACCACTTCTTTGATTAAGTCATTGATACTTCTGGATTTGAGACCTTTGGGGGAAAGGAGCAATATGTAAACAATCAAATCAACTGTGTTAGTAGCATCTATGTTTTTCCCACAATGTGAGCAAACAGTGCTGCGCAGAGGTGAAACACACATCCCTGCCCCAATTTACCCCCACAGAGAGTAAAATGTACAGCTTAAGAAAGTAGAAGATACTTACAGTTTATGTACAGCTATAGTGTTTGAGGATCCATCCTGTTTCTAGTGAAAACAGTGTGACTTTTGCTAGTATTTTGAAAAGACAGACTCAAACTCTGCACGTAGTACCAGCTTTGACCTCTTGCCTAAGCTGTTTCTGAGCACTGAAAGGGGGAGATCTGTGTGCTTTTGTGGCTTGCTCATAAAAAATGATGTGTGCTTTCTCCACGAGAAAAGTAAGGCAAAAAAAACCTGCTTTACAAGATTATGGTCAAGAAAATAAAGCAGAGATTATTACCTTCCTACTGTACTGTATGTGCTAGGTGATGATGTAACACACTATTGTAAGAAGGAAGCAAAATTTTGAAAGTAGCCTTTTGAATAGCTAAATTTAGTAACATGACAACTGCTGCAAGATGCAGCAGTCATTTTAAAGGTAGAAACTTTAGATCTTGCATACTACAACTCCTTAAACAGCTCCTAGGAATTCTGATCCTGAAAAAGCACTAGAGAGAAATGAATGTGTGAATTCTGCCCCAGTGAACAACGTGAAAATATGTTTCCCATATAGCCTTAGAGAGGTCAAGACAGGCATAAAAGGGTTCGGCATAACATATTTCAAAATCAATTAGAGCAGTAGTTCTGCTCTGGTGTGAGAATAGAAGGAATTTTCTTAATTTATTCTTCAAAGCTAGCTTCTCTGTCCAACAAAACACTGAAGAATTCTTTGCACAATTTTCACAAACCCTATGAACATTTGCAGCTAGACTGTGCTATAATGATTAAACTCTTCAGGCTCTACAATACCACAAAGACCACAGGTTCCCTGATTAAAACTGTACTGATAAAGGCAGAAATTATCTGTTCCCATCTTCCATTTTATTCTCAGTTAATTCTACAATCTGGAATTTATTTCTTCATCTCTAAAACACTGAGGCATGTCTTCAAAACTTACTTGAAGGCACATTCTCAGCAAGTGCAGTAAAGCATCAGGAAATCAGACCCAAGTTTACTAGCCCAGTAAAGAGCCACATCAGAAATCTAGCAAGAAGTTTCCTAAGAATTAAACTCCATCATTGTCACCTGGGGTCCCAAATGTCCCAGCAATTTTACATAAAGTATAATAAACAGCAGTGATAATATGGAGAGTACCTTTATTAACTTCCTTTTCACTACCCAAAGAGCAAGTCAGTGTCTAGACAGATGGCTGTCACATGTATGTGCACACTGAAATATCTGACAATAAAGGTGTCCTGGCAGCTGAGAGGAAAAACCAAGATATGAACCAAGTTAAAAAACTGACATGTAGAAAAACCATTCCAAGGGATGGTTTAGTCAGGTTACTTACTAATGCTGAAAAGTGTTTTGTGCTCTAAGAAACACAAAGAGCTGTGGAGAAAAATGTAATGGCTGTGGGAGGAACCAAGGTTACTCTAAACCTTCAGTGAGCAATTAATTACATTTGTTCATCTCAGCGACAAATCTTGATAACAGACCATTCATCTGTGAGAGGCATTCCAGAGGGTCTATACCAACCTTTTCTTTCTGTGACAGCCACAAAGGTGACAGCCTCAGTCTCCAGCTGGAATAGCAATACCAGCTCCACGCAGCTGGATAGTGAGTGTAGGATAGAGCTCAGCTCTGGGTTTCAGGTGTTTCCTGACCAGGGGAGTGTGGAGCCTGCTAAACCAGACAGCTTTGGGTTTCTCTCTACCCTTCTTTCTGGCTAGGACAACTGGGTAGCTCATAAGCTAAGTGCAGCAGGGGCTGTGGGAGCACACTTGTGCACGCAAAGACCTGATCCAAACTTGGTGACAATTGGGTGTATTGTTAAACTTGAGCTGCAAATACATGTGTGCACTCATGGATGTAGCTTAATTTCTCTGTTGCTCACTTTGAAATAGAAAGGTCCAAACTACCTATGAACGTTAAAGATCTCTTGCACCTTTTATGAGATTATAAATTTTAATTTTAGCTTTCTGGCTGAAAACCAAAGGGTGTAATTACTCTGTGTCAACATATACTCTCTTTGCAGTTTCAATTATTTGAAGAATAATGTGCAAAATAAATTTATGTGCACAGGAGACTGAATTGAGGTTATGTATGCATCTGCAAATGACATTTCTGACTTGGAAGTGATTAACACTCCATTACTGAGTTCATTTTGAAAGGAGTGTACATTTTTATAATTAAGAGGAAAGGTGTGTATTAAATATGGAGTTAGAGGAGGAAGAAAATAATAGCAGGAAGCAAGCAGAGCTTTTTAAATTAAAAAGAGCACAAAGTTATTTTCCCTAAGTAACAAATGGGAACAGCTTTCTGAGTAGTGAAAGCAATTTTTAAAATGCACAACAGGTTTCATTAACTAAACAGAGGAGCATATCAGTTACTCCAGTGAGTGTTGCCCTCTACATCAGCAGATGACATATTTGTGTCACTGAAGTCCTAGATTAAACCAAGAATTAAAGACTTTTAAAACTGTTTTGAATTGTTTGGTCACAGAATCAGACCTTGCTCCTAACAAACCCTGACACAAAGCTGGGCAGAACATTAGAACTTATGTGATAAGAAAAAAGGTGATAGAAAAGGTAAGAAAAGGACCTGGAAGCAGAGGAAGAAAATGGAAAAGTAGGTGAAGAAGGAAAATGCCTGAATAGCAAAAAGCAACTACAGACTTAACTGTGCTTCAAAAGCAGGTTGCTTCAGGTTGGCAGTAGTTTTGGGAAAGTTGTGGTTTGCTTCAGGTGAGCTTCTAAGAGTAATTTTTAGCAAGGTAGAATGTCCAGTGCTACAGTGGATAGTATGGAAGATGCTATCAGGTCCTGCTACTTTAGGATACTATTTTTGCATTTAACTACAACTGACTAACATTTCCTGGACAGAAATTGCAGTTGCCATTTGTCATTGCACATAGAAGCCAACAGACACGCTAACCTTTTCTTTCTCCCCTCTTTTCTTAATTCCTGCTTTTTTACCTATGTAGAAGCCAAGAATAACCTGTGTTGGAATGCTCATAATTAGAACCAAGGAATGTAGTTGACAGCATCTTTTTCATTGGTGCTATGTCTCCTTGATTAGGAGATAGATTGAGAAGATAAATCAAAAAGAGGGATATCAGCTGGAGATTTTTGCTGAGCAGGTATAATATAAAACATTACAGGTAAAAAAAAAAATAAAGGCTTGAAGGGCATTTTCAAAGAAGGCAGGTTTTGCCAGCAGATTTTAATTAAGACTTAGACCCTGAAATAGAGATAGGGAATGGAGAAGCAGAAACACAGGATGCTGAAAAACACCTCTTAGACTAGCATGAAAATGACAGCTAGAATGAGTGAAATAGAAAAAAAAGAATGAGGAGAAAGCAGAAAGGAAATGGAAAATACTCAAAGGCAGATTAAATGTGCACCCAAGGGTCAAGAATGCCATCTAGCAATATGTGGAGAGGTGAAAGCAGGTCACTGATCAAGAGATGGAATGAACTTGCATACAAGAGAGCCATGTAGCATGTGGCAGGAGAAGCCCAGGAGACAGAGGACTGAAAATACAAGAAATGGCACCCAACTTGGTAAATCTGAAGGAGATACAGAACCACTTATTGTTTTGTTCAGTTTCATCTCAATGTAAGGAACTCCAGAACCTCTATTCTATTTTTAAACAGTAGAAAAGTCTCTGGATTCTGAAGTGTAGAATATGGTTTGGAGAATATTCCTGAAAAATGAGAAAAATATTGCACATTGACGAAATGAAAGTTTCAGTCTGAATCTGCTTGTTAAGCAACACTTTGAGCTGGGTAACACACAGCTCTTGCTGCAGGATTCACAACAAAGGGATGCATAATTCTGCTGGTGAGGAGCTGCCCAAGCTCCTGATCTCTAGCTGGGTCTTTCTCACATACTGAACATGAGTGCAGGTGTTTATCAAAGATGGCCTAATACAATCACGGACAAATCATTCAGCAGAATGTTTGCTGTATTATAAACACACCCACCACAGAATTCCTCATAGTTTGCCCTGTGTGTGTGAATTATGTATTAAAGAACATTGATTAGACTTGGTAGCAAAACAAACACTACATCCTTTAGCAGCTGCCAGATAAACAAAAACAGACATAAGAATATTTGTAGATGCGCTAAGCAAATGAAAATGCCTTGATAGTGGCTTAAGCTACCATGTAGATGATGAAACACCCAAGAATATAAATTTTTTGTCACTTTGAAAACACAATAGCAAATGTTGAAATAAACAAATTCCTCTCTTATGAAATGAAATTTTAAAAATGAGTTCTCTCAACAAGTGTTGAGTAATGGAATAGAACAGTCTATGAAGATTTTTAGCCTTTTGTTTTTCTGGCACCTCTAACAGGGTGAGTGATTACATTAATTTATTTTTCTTACCTTTTAGAAAAGACTGGAAGTCTCTGCCCTTATCTTCATTGATTTTGCCTTCCAGAGAAGAAAGCATCTTGCTCACATCATTCATCGCAGCAGCAATGCTGTCAACCTTCTTCTGTAGAAAAGTCAGTTTCATCTCCTGACTGTTAATCTTCTCATTCATTTTTTGAAAAAGTGCTTGGTCAGGAAACAAAATGAGAAAAAAAACCCCAAAACAAGTATTGTTAAACATAATTTAGTGAATAAATAAAAGAAGGTATAATTGACTGAGACACATTAGCCAAAAGTGGGGTGAAAATTTTCTGAATTTTTAGTTTTTAGTGAATCATCTTGATTTTTGTCATGTATCATATATTAGTGAGATTCAGCAGCACAGCAGTTACTAATTACTGAAACATATGTAGCCATTATAAAGTATTTATGATTCCACAAGAATATTCTGAATGGTTAGCTTATTTTAATCAACATAATGCCATTCTTCCTCTACCTAGCACCCTACAGGGTATTCAGTTAACTCTCATTTAGTCAATCTCCTTTAACACAATGACAAAAACATTCATTTTTACTTATCATTTATAACACAACTTCACAAATTTGCAAGGCTTGTGTCTGAAGGAATATATTTCTTTCCATTGTCAGGATTAAAATAAAGACTTGTTGAACACAGCAGCAAGGCAGAAAAACAGCTAATAGATAAATTACTTTGGAATAATGATTAGCCTGTCATTAAAAATGGAAGCTTAACCTACAAAGTCAAGTTTGTTTTAAAACCTGCCCAAATTGCTCTTGACACTTGTAGTCTCCTCAGGAATAAAAAGGCTAGATAGATGCTTTTAAGATAGGTAATGGTGAAGGATACCCTGATGTTGAAAATTAGGACTCCACATGACTTCAGCCAGCCATCTGAGTTTGACAGGTGACAGGTATCAAACTTAGTCAGGGATTTTCAGAAGATGCTGATAAAATTAGATGTCTGAATTCCTGAAAGCAAAGCTAGAACCTCTCCTTCAATAATTCAACCTAAATGCATAAATGTTAGGCATACGATATATTATCCAAAATGATCTGGGCTATATTATTACTTAATAAACTGCTATGGATGAGATTCTTTAGCATTGCATACAAATATTTATTCGTGTAATTTTACAGTATTCCTATTGATCCTTTGTCACTTTTCATTACAGCACCAGTGTCTATTCCTATGGCAGCAAACGGTTCTAATCAGAAATCCTGTCAAAGTACAGGGGTCCAAAGTCTCTAAAAACCCCAAGCAATTTATATACAAAAGGGAATATTCTTCTGATGACTTGTATTCTTTAAAATTCTAGTATGTAAAGATAGATACAGATGAAGCAGGCCAGCGCCCATGAGAATGCTCTCCTGTAGAGTCATGTTGCTTGTAAAGGTCACCACAGTAAGAGTCTGGAGAGTAAGGCTCTTTTAGGTGAGGATGTTAGGATCTCCAACTGTGTTCTCTGCCCAAGGTATCTACTTACACAGATACTAAATTGTTTCTAACTCAACCAGCTCGTTTAGACTCTGGCCATTATTCTGACTGGCACTGTGAGGACAGGCCATTGATAGACCTTTGTCTTCATAATACATCTTTGTGAGAGACAAACAGGTCTGGACACTTCTGCTTCTCGTTAAATTGTTTCTATGAGAAAGGGATTTGAATTCATTAGAGGCTCACACACAGTCACCCAAGCTGATAACTAACCTGTGGGGTGTAATAGTTTTTTTAGCTGGTTTTATCAGTGAGGGGGGAGGAGAATGTAGATGAACCTGAAAGTGAGGTTTTGTGCCTGAAAGTGGCACGGCTGCAAAGTGGGAGCTGGAAGCAGAATTTGGCTTGTAGAGCCATAGCAGGTGCTGATGGAATGACAGACCACAGCAGTCAGGCCTGGTCCCAGGCCATGTTTACAGGGCTGACAGCCACAACAGGTATCTCTCTTTCTAGAGTGACCCAATTTGATTTAAAAATGACTGAAAAGCAATTAACACAGAGGTTAGAGATTCCAGTTTCAGATTTATTTCTCAGACCATAATTCCTAATAACAGAAGTGGCATGTCTCAGTCCTCTGTTGATCAAGCTCACCTTTTCATAATAGGCCATCTGCTTTACTAAACATCCTCCTCCTCCCTCCAGCCCCGAGAGACTTGGTTGGCTCACAGAGTATCACCAAGTCACAACAGTCTAACTCCCTTTCAAAAATACCCCTCTATAGCTCCACACCAGATTCCACCTTTCCCTCTCCTTTTCCTCCTGTCTATTAAGATCTAAAGTAAAGCACATACATTTGTAAAATCTCTATAAAACTCTGTGGCAATCTTAATTATGACACCCTGTTCTCTCAGCATGCATTACAGCCCACAAGAAGGTATGTAAAATTGCAAAACACAAACCTGAGAATGTAACCCAACTTATTTATTTGCTTCAGGAGAATGTTTCTGGATAGAGGCCAATAGGTGAGTGACAACAACACCACGGCATGGAACAGACAATGGTTATACAAAAAAGCCAGTGTAAACAAAAATAACAGAAGCATCAATAGATTCAAAAGAAAAGGAAGGTAGTAAGGAAGTTCAAAGAATATACTTCTATTAAACACTTCTTCACATCATGGCCATTTTCTGGTTCCTCACCATGAAAAATACATTTTTCAAGTAAAAAAGGGCCATGAATTGAGATCAGGCACATGTAGCCAGTCATGTGCTGCCTCCAAAAATCGTGAACATTGCAGGATTTCTCCAAGACCAAAACTGCCATCAACTAGGACTCTGGTTGCCCTTGGAGCCCCAAACTCCACCTCTGACCTGACCCTGAGACACTGGGGTAATGGGATTTTATCCCCATGGAAAATGGCCACCATTCATGTTGCAGCACGTGTAGGCAACAGTGTGGTGCCTCCTCCTAAAATGGCAAACATTGCTGGATTTCTCCCCAAAAAGCTTCCAGCAATTAGCAACCAAAACGTGGAGAAGTTTTTCACAAAGCAGTCATCTAACATAGTTTCTCAATATAGATCACTATTTGAATAAACCTTTTTTGTTAATGACCAGCTCTTACAATTCTCCTTTTCCCGTACATACTTGTGCAAGACAATACTGACGTTTTATTCCAAAAACATAATATCCAGATTATATAAAGTAAACACAATAATGAGCAAGTGCATAAGGTAATAAGAAATACTCTCAAGCCTCTCTGGTATAAATGTTTAAACTCTTTCTTTCTTAGTTATTTGATCATCCTAGACATAGTAGCTTAAAACACACCTGAGCTGCCCTTGTTAAAGCTTCAAACATTTTTGTACTGATTTTGAATAAAGAACAAATTTTTGTAAGAAAATACATAGTACTAATCATGTATTCGGACAATCAATAACTTCACTACATTTTCTTCTGTGTGCAATGCTGGTCTATGCTACTCCTATATTTGGGCTGGGGTTTTTTGCTTTATTGTTTGGTTTAATTTCCTTTTTTTCCCCCTGCTGTTAATTAATATATTGTATTCAATAACATAATAGTTTAAATATTTCCATACCAAATACTTCCTTTGTTTTAATTTAGGCACAAAACCCCCTGAAATTTCTAATCCGCTGGTACATTTAAATTCAGTATCTTCTGACCATCTTTTTCAGAAGAGCAAACCACTGTACCATGACGTATAGAAATTTACATTGCATTTAGGTCCCTTCAGTAGGCAGAGATTTTCCTGAAATTGTTTTTGCAGTGATCTTAGTGACTGGGTAGAGGTGAGAGCAATTTTAACAACTGACCTGGCCCACTGGGGTCCTGCAGAGCTCCTGGTGTCCTCTCACCGACAGTTCTGCTGCTTTCAGCCTGGGTGCTGTGTACAACTGACTGCTGTTCTTGAGCTAGACAAGGGAGAAAAAGGAAAATAAAGAATGTGAGTGAACCACAGAACATGATAATTGAGATGATTGCACAACAATTTTTTTCTTTCTTTATTCTGTACCAAAGCCTGATCATTGCAGTGACTCTTATCTGCTTCATGTAGTGTGGGAACACATTGCTGAAGATGGTGACTGGCTTTATAAAAGACTTCCCAAGAATGGCAGGGGCTGGTGTTAATATTAAAATGTCAAAATTTGCTTTATAATGAACAGAATTTTTAAAAGGCATGGGCAAAAAATTCTAGAGAAATATTTTAGAACTATATAAAACAGCAGTATAAAGGCAATACAGAGATTATCAGCTGTAAAATTAATTAGAGACTTTTAATGGTTGCAAAAATAACCAGGTTTGTTGAAACTGATTTTTGGGTTGGGTTTTTTTGGTTTGTTTTTGGTTTTTTTACAGATTACACAGATCTTCAACCATGGAAATCTTACTATTAAAGGCAGTGGTGATATTACATTTTTGCAGTACCTAAAAAATAAGAACAATTTCAAAACGTAATCAAATTCTAAGTTCCAACAAATATCATCTGACATTTATGACTGGTATAAAAATAAAAAAAACTTCACAAAGGTGACAATTTTGTAAACATTTTCTCTGGTGATGGCAGATGGGTTTATCTGTTCTTATTTTACATTTCAGCCCAAAAGATCCAAAAGTAATTTGCAAATGTCTGGACTAGCATTATTAATTCAATATCACAGCTGTAGAAACTGAGGTCTATAAAGTTAAGCACCTCCACTCACAAAAAGTAATGAACTTATCAGATAGCTGGGAACAGAACTGAGATTTCCATATTCCTGACATACATTCTCTCTCTAGCCATCAGGCTTACTGATGTTGTTTTACTTTACTTTTTTGAAAAACAAAATATGTACAAGTAAGGTAATAAATTTACTAGTGTAAATGGATACCAATTTTTATATACTTACTCAGTTTGTGGAACATTTTGAAGTCAATGTTCCAGGAAGAGCATATCTAAGGAGAACCACTTATGTGGCACTAATGTGATTTTCAGTCTTTAGTACAGTACAAGCAGAATAACTTGGGTATGGTGACATTATTTTGCACTTCAAATATTAAAATCTAGTTTAGCCACAATGCGAGTTTCCAGGGAAACAGATTAAAATGCGGGGTCAAGAAATTCCATGCTTCACATAACTATGTTATGTTTCACATAACATTTGAAAATAAATAGACTGCAATTAGGACAATATAGGGTGTTTAGGTTGTAAATTAAGGGTGCTGTAAAAATTAGGCTAGGAACTCAGAGGAAATTATCATATGGACCAATAGTTTGATAGAATCTTTTCAAATTGTCTAATGAGAAACACAAAATCTTCAAATGGTTATAATTTTAACAGCTTCCTTTATCTTTCTGTGGCATGGTTTTTGACAGAAGCTAAATCCTTGCAGTCAGCCCAACTCATTATACAGGATTTATTAGGTGATGTTGTGGTGATACAATCTGTGACAAGGGAGTCAGTTACTTGCCTGTGATAAAGACCAGCTGATCAATGTCCTTTTATTCTTTTATTTACTGGTCTTTCCATTGCTCTAAATGCATTCACTGACACTATTGGTGCTACAGATGCCACATTTTTTTTTATATGTACTATCCACCTCATTTTTCATCCTCCCTAGTAAATCAATTGTCCCCACATTCTAGAATACTCAAACCCTCACAGTTTTATTCACTCTTAAAGTTCCAAGGATACTTATATCTCCCTGTATGCTTGTTTTACTAATGCTTTAAAATTGTTCGGGTAACAGAACAGCTGTGAGACCAAGCACACAGCATCTCTGTCAGAGCAAGCCAGCCATGGAGCAAGCCCAAAGTGCACTACACAGCCTCTGACAGCAGCAAGGGCTGGAGCCAGCGATGCACACACACACCAACCTCACCCACAGACAGTCACAAATTGTGTACTTATCTCATTTCACCATGCTACAGGAAAGGTACCTGGCAAGCAGCATTAGAAATTCAGGCTTTTCATTTGTGAAACAAATTCAGAGGAGTCACTAGCAATATAGCTTCTCCTGCATCATTCTTCCAGCAGGGCTCAGGCCTTTTCCAAAGGAATCACTCCAAGACATCATATGGTGATTACATTTATGTGCCCCTTATTCCCACAGCTGAGATTTACCATTGTAGAAGCTGGATAACAGCAGGTGTGATGGGAGCACCAGACCAAAAACCTAATACACATACTGTTTAGGGTAGAAATAGCCATCAAATGACTTACATTTCAGACCTTTTAAAATTAGATATGCCATGCTCAGTTTAAACAAAAAAAAAATTCAAATGAGACAGCTAGACCCACCTTAGAGGAGGCACTTGCAATAACAAAGCACCACAAACAAAACAAAGCAGCAATATGAAATCCTGAGCAATGAGTCCTTCCAGTTGTATCAGAAAAACAAGTCATGCATACAGAAATTTAACATTAAGTGTCTATCATCCAATATATTGGCCTAGATGTATAATTTATTGTCCCATGTATTTTTAAACACAGCACTTTAAATAATTTCACAGAATATTAAAAAAAAAAAAGAAAAAAGATTGCGTCTTTTTGACTCAATAGATCTTTGATGAAGCGGGAGTGGCTGAAGGGGTTTCCCAGAGGGGGGGTTAGGTAGTTTCCTCCTGTTCCCTGTTTCAAGGCGAATTCCCACCTTTTCTGCGTGCCGCTCACCGCACGCAGAGGATGGGACACCGCACGGCCATCTGCTGGAGAAATGGCATCACTGCCACTCCAAGGAATTCCCTGCTGACAGTGGCTGTGGCAGAACCCGCTGCTGCCTCTAAACCATTTAATTCGGTGTTCCGAATGCGCTTGGGGGAACCGGGATTTCATTATTGCACGCACAAAGTTAAAATAAAGCTGTGTTTAGTAAAAGCGACGTCATGAAGTCTGCAACTCCAATTTGAAGTGTCCTTTTGTTTTAGCGGTTTTGCTCTCAGTTAAGCACTTGATGTTCCCAGGTCAAAATAATGATGCTTTAACTGTTCAATCATCCATGTTGACTTGTCAGACTTATAAAAATGATGCCTACGTTTTTTCATCATTATAAATTTTCTTTGAAAATTGCATTGTCCATGCTGCAATAGGATCCATGTCTTAGCCAATTTGGTCATGTGTTGCCACAAGGGAGGTAAGGTTAGAAACAGTGATCTGAACACATCCTTTTCTCACTACTGCACTACCTTGAGAAGCATCTGTAGCCAAGCAGTTCCAACAGGGCCACCAAATAAGACTTTCAGACATCTGGTAATAGCTATCAGGTGGTGCTAAGTGGTTTCTCCTTCCTAGACTATCAGACTGAAACAGCCACATATGACTCCACTCTGAGGGAGAAGTTAAACCAGAAGGCATTTTAAATCAGTGTTTGCAACAAGCAACCCACATCACACTAACAGCTCCTTTCCATGATCCAAAGGATTGTCAGAACACTGCAGTTCCCTTGACACAGAAATCCTTCAGAAACAATTCTGCTGCTGAACAACAGAGAGGCCAAGTGGGAGGCTCAGTGACTCGGGAGAGCCCCACTCAGCACTTTCAGTGCCTCTCCCCTGCTGTCTTGGAGCACAGGAAGACAGGGCTATTGGACTCCCAGCTGTTCAAGTTCATTAGCCCACGTCCCTTCATGGGAATTGAATAATACAGGCAGGCTTGTGCTGGTGGTCTGCTCCTCATGGGAGGCACGATTCCAGAAGCAAGGAAGAAAAGCTTCTCTGACATAACACCTTTCATCCCAATCTCTTTAAGCACTTCTAAAAGCATTAATTAATTAAATATCCCAGTGCCCCTGTGAGATAAGTGTCATCTCAATTTTCTAGATGGGTAAACTTGGTTATGCAGATTATAAGAGGCTTCCCCAAGTTATTCAGCAAGCAAGAAGAGGTTTGAAAATAGAACCCAGGAGATGTAACACCAGCTCCTGCAACACTTCACAGCACTTCCCTTTATTATTACTTTTTACACAGATGCCACTACAAATTGAGTTATACAGATTTTCTTCCTGGTCAGTGTTTGCCTGTTGTTTTGATGCCATTTCAATTTTATCAACTGTGACGTCCCCCTTGAATGCTACCCTTTACATTTTTTTTAATCTATTTTTATTGTTTGCTCTTTTCTGAAGGAAAATATTTAAAACACTTGATCCATGCTCACTGGACAACCTTGCTGACGAACTGTGCTCTATCTGTTAATGCCTGACTCCACAGTGCAGTGCAGAGAATTTTGTGCCTGCCAAGGTTCTGGCTTTTTGGCACCTAAATTTCCCTCCTGGATGTGAACAATAGTGATTTTTCTTCATTCCTCTACATTAATTTTTAATCACAGCCCTTTACTCTACCGCTGCTGATTGAATTCCCTATCATATCTAATAGCCTTTCTTGCAATATTCATTAATTTAAAACCTGTATGCTGATGCCATATCTAATATTTCAAGGACTGCTTGCTTAAGGCCAGCAGCAAAGAAAGAGCTTTTATACAGAAGTGAAATTACAATATGATGCCCCATATTTGATCACCAGGACAGAGGTGAAAGGCTATTCTGTCAAAAAGGACACAATTATACAGGGATCATGTGTAATACCTAGAAAAATTCAGTCACTGTTGAAATGAACAGCAGAAGAAACTACAAAATTGAGGGAAGTAAAAAAAAGTTGATACATTATTTTCTCACAAGCAAAATATATTCTTAGAGCCTGAAACCAAAAGGCAAAAGAGTAACACTGCTGTAGAGGAATATTATGGCAAGTATTCAATAGAGGACCTGGATTTAATTCCCCCAGCACTGCAATTCTCAATAACTAAAAGGTCAAAAGTAGAGACTCACTGAATGCAAACTCCATATTTTAGCAAAATGAAATATGGCTGGAGATTTTATGAGCTTTATTTAGAGTGGAAGAGGGGAAAAGACATTCTGCTTAGATCCTGTGGAGAATCACGTGCAAGGAAGAGTCAATATCCCAAAGCATTTTTTCTTACTGGTTTTGAATTTAACACAAAGCACTGCATTTGTTTTCAACAGAGCCATTTGCTCACAGATCACATTTGCATCGTTTTCTTTTGCTGAAGTGAATAGTTCAGACCCTTACAACTCCTCTCACCTTTGGGTTGGCAGTTTTGCCCACTGTACCCAGGACAGCACTTCCATTCCAGTGATGTCACTATTTTATGTTTGATTCTGTAAGCCTGGTGTGTTGTTGTCTGGGACCTGTGAAATGAGAACAATTTAAATCTGTTTTAGGTAACCAAAGAGGAGCTGTAAGATACCTGCATAACTTCATTATATTATCTCACTTGTCATATCCTTTTATTACTGCTTGAAATTCAAAGTGAATTCTAACCAGGGTTTGGTGTTTCATTAGTAATCACAGCTTTAATACTGCAACCTCCAGATTATCTGCATGAATTTTAAAGAAACTGATGTCTATTTAGATTTCTTCTCAGAATATCTTACTCAGGATTCAAATACTGCAATCTTTTATGGAAGACATTACAATTAATAGCTACTAAACTGAAAAAAGGGAGCCAAAAATACGATTTTCATGTACCACTTTTCTTTGAAATCGGTGGAAAAATGCATTCACAATAAATTTACACCACATCAGCACATATTTAGTGCACACTGAAAACCCTCCCTTCTGATTATTTTAAACAAGATTATACAAACATTAATCCAATAAAGTGTGAAAAATTCCACTCTGGATTTCAGGGAAAGGAGGGTCTATGTAATTGTGAAGCCTCAGTTATTACTTTTACAGCATGCAACTGCAGACAAAGCAGCAATTTTATTTCTGTGTTCCAACAGATTGTGCGTGTCCTGGCTACCCCATCACTTCTCCTAGGTTTCTTAACTTCACAGAGAAATCAGTAGGCATACAGAATAAACTACAACTCTCCTTGCCCTTTTAAGATGTTAAATACAAAGTTCAAATAAAAATAATGTCACATGCTGTTACTAGTTATAAGCACTAACATGAAGAACACCTAAAATCTCAAAAAATGTGATGATAAAACAGTTACTGAATTGTTTTCCACACACAATCCCTGTATAAATCATTCCAGAACGAGACAAATTTAAAGGCTGTCAGACTAACAAATACCCTCCCAATGCAGTAAAAAATTCCACTGTATTTTATACTCCAGTTAAGGTTGTCACCCCTTCCCAAGGGATGTAATATTTTATATATCAAAATTCTCACAGCAGCTGGCAGAAGCTTTGCATGTGTCCCCAGCCAGCTTTGGCTTTAAGAAATGAGTATTTCAGTGGCAAGAACCAATAAAGATTAAGGTGATCTGAATTCAAGAGAGTTCCTGGTTATTTTGCTGTATGGATGATCTTATGATAAAAACCACTTTATTCTGTATTAGCATAATCCATTCCTAAAACCACTCATAAAAATGAAGTGTCCATGCAAGGAATTAATCAGGAATAGCAATTTCAAAAATAACCCACGTAAAAAAAATCCACATAAACGAGTCTCAGAAATTTATGTAGTAGAGCCTTATTTATGGGAGCAGCCCAAGGACTTAAAGCAAATGAAATACAAAAAAACCCTAAATGTAAATAACAAAATTGGCAACATTTCAACCACAGGGTCCACTCCACACTTTTGCCATGCAGTCAACTGCATTTCAGAGTCACCAAATGCAAAGGAAGCTCTATTCCCAGTTTCAGCTCAAAGCTTTAAGTGTGTTCTGCCATACCATCTAGAGGACAATTCTCAGAACAGCCAAACTGACTTTTAAGAGGCTTTTAAAATTTATCAAGGGAAAAATACATTACAATCTCCATTTTGCTGGTGCTGTTTCCTTTTGCCATTTTCCAAATTCATGCATGAAAATCCAATTTCACTTTAAGACTGAAATCTAACATTTAGAGAACACAGTGAGGCACCCAAACCGCAAAGGACAACCTGAATTCTTAACAGAGGTATTATTTACAAGTTCCATCCAGGCTAATTACTTGTCTAGGTTCACTGCCTGACCAAAGCTCTGCCAGAAATAAGCACTAAGCAGAGAGATAATAAAAATATTTATGCCTCTCAGGGGAAGCCTTTTGCACAACAGAGCACAAGCTTGGAAAACTGCACAGAAAGGATTTTCTTCCCTGCATGTGCTTTAAAGCTTTGTACTTGTGCACCTCTCTTTGACTCAAAGACTTTGAACTGACTGGAGGGTGCCAGAGTGAGGGCATGCTCCCTCTTGTTTCTCTTTTAATTTTTCAAGTTATAGTCATATTTATGGTGTATTTGGTTGCAAGTAAAGTGCTTGCAAATAGTATTTCTCCCCAGATCTCCATACCTCTGAGCACAGGATCCAATTTGCCAAGTGCAAGGCTTTGCTCTGCCTGATGAGAAGGTTTCTAGGTTATCCACCACAACTGTAGGAATGAGTCTGGTATGGACGTAAGCACACCAGTTTCTGTAAAATAGAGAAGGTAAAATGATTAAAAGTACAAATAACATTTTCCACCATAGGATATATGATACTTAATTGTGAAAGTTAAACCCATAATTTACAAATTGGAGTTTTGTAAATTTGTAATTGGAGTTTGTTTCATTCAAACTACCAATGTTTTCTTGGACAATTACTTTGTGCTTCAGCAAGGAAAACAAATAATCATTTCTCCATCTCTACATACATTCATATTTCAAATCTGTATTTTAATTTGAAAACATCTGTGAACCTCCAAGAACAAAGAAGCTCTCCTAGACTGCAGTAATGACAGGTCTTAAAATACACCTACTTTTCAGACTACAGAAACTGTTTATCCAGAATTCAAAGCATTTTTCAGTGAGGCTTTTAATCATCCACAGCTTTCACTTTATGGACAGGCTTTCTAGTGTTTCTCCCTCGGCCCAGCAATACCATGAGTCCAGATAGGCTTTGTTTATCAGTGCGCTGTGAGGTCAAAG
Source organism: Passer domesticus (assembly GCF_036417665.1). Classification (NCBI taxonomy): domain Eukaryota; kingdom Metazoa; phylum Chordata; class Aves; order Passeriformes; family Passeridae; genus Passer; species Passer domesticus. The sequence continues at coordinate 31,305,265 of NC_087477.1, read as the reverse complement.
CCACACACAGCAAACACATGCCATGGCTCCACGCTTCCTTGTGCCTCTGGATGCCCATCCAGAGAAAACAATCACTTACAAAACGATCAAACTCTAGATCACTGCAGCACAGGGGACCAAAGCTGGTGAGTGCAAGAGGTGGTTTGCTGGGTTTTGGGGTTTTTTTTAAGTTTCTAAGGAGGTTGCGAGCAAATACAAACTGTTAAATCAGATTTTGAAATTTGGCTACAGTAAAAGCTACAGTAGAGAAGAGAATTAAGTCAAAATTATAATGTGAATAATAGCTCTGGACAGATTTGTACAGGGAAATTATGCCACAGAGATATAGTGGTATTCCTTGAATCAGAAGCAGGTAGATAAATGCGTGATTTTTAGAGGCTTTTGGCAAGGTCACTCACCAAAAAATATTGGGGGGTGGGGAGGAAGCAATCTATTACATAGTACAAAGACAGATCCTGTTATAAATAAATAAGGCATTAAATCAGAGAGATGAAAGACCAGTTTGCTTCTTCAAGAAACAGTTTATCAATGCAATCCCACATTAACCTATAACAGGCACTATATTAATTAACTAGGAGGGAAGTAAGTAAATAGGGGGATGGCAGGGTTATACAGAGTTTTACAAAATCATTTTGTGCAGTAAAAAACCATCAACTTGAAGAACTGCAGTAGTCTCATGACACTGAATTTCCAACTAAGTAGGCATCAGGAAAGGGTCTTGTAATGCAGAATCAGTCACAAAGACAGATTTATAGAGATAATATCACTACCTAACTTTTATCAGAGGAAAAAATAATCTTGGAGTCATTGTTAATGGCTGTCTGAATTGACCAATTTATTGGTTTGCCTTAACTAAGCTAGGTAATCAAATACTTGAGATTATTAGGGAAGGACTAAAGAACTAACAGGAATCACCACTGTTCCAGTACATCAGCTCTCTGTTGCTGTGTATGAGTTTATGGCCACTTTGAACAGAGAACTCAGATTTGGTCTCACACCCTAAAGAGAAGTGGAAAAAAAAGACAAATAGAAGAGCAGGAGGTATATGAAGTCATGGCATTAATTATTCAGTTAGTCTTGTTATGATAAATGGAAATGAAAACAAGAAAAAGACAAAAATGAAGGGTCAGGCAGCATTTCCATAGCCATAGACTGTGCTGAATTTAGAAGGTAAAAGGGGTCTTAAAAAGCAGTAAAACTATTTCATAAAACTTCTTTATTAAAAAAAATGCCATTAGGGTATTATTAATTTGGTTTTTTAACAGTCATTAAGTTGCAACATTAATCTTTGTCTCAGGAACCCTCCCAGATGGAGTCTGGAATGCATCTTGAATAAAGCATTATTGTGCTTCTGCTGGTGGAACAAATGCCTATTTGGCCTAGTACTGAATTTTTTCTTTCATCTTTAACTTAGTGCAGCCTTTCAGAGGATCATGTTATTCCCTTGTCCATGCTGAAAAATATTTCATTTTTGACTTATCAAGTTAGTGACTAGACATTGTTGGACTAGACACAGTTGTAGGACTGGTGGAGCTGCAAGAACTTCCAAACAATATTTGCATATGAGAACTTAAAGTTCATCTGTGTTGTGTTTTGCTGCTAAAATTTTCTTCCGGTTGTAGTAGTTCTTCTCATGTTTCATTAATATATATTTACATTTTTACTCCAGATATCATACTGTGGGCTCCTTAGAGTGGAAATCAAAATACAATTAATACCAGATTAATTCCATTTACTTAAGTGGCATTAGTACAGATTTACTGTGTTTCAAACATGAAAAACAGCACATACAAAAAAAACCCACAAAATAGTATCAGCATCTATCCTTAAGTGATTGCTTTTGTCTACAGAGATCCGACCAGTGTATGCACATTAAGATCAGTAGTGCTGTAGTAGGAAAATGATTCTGGAGAAAAAAGCAGGATAAGCCAGAAAGATACTAAAACTAACAGATTTAATCTCACAATAGCTCTACTGCCAATATTGCAGCACACCCTTTCACAACACACATTGTTTATTTGAGAAATAATGTGCCTCATATTAAATGGCCTTTTATTGAGTGCCTTTGATCTGATTTTGCTCACTCACTCTCCACTTGCTTGAGAGTTTTCATTAAGATAGTATTTCTTCTTAATTAGGTATAAAAAGGCTGTGCTTTTTTGATGTTTCCTTTAGGTTCTCACTCCTTCAATTCCTGCCTTTTATCTCTGTTTATTAATTAAAGAATCCATAAATATTTACTAAAAGTGAAATGCAGCTATCAAGCATAATCATAAAGATTAGGTGTTCTGCTCACTTTCTCTGGGGAAGTCAGAAGCAGCTATATTTGAGAGACATAAAATTGGCAAAAAAAGGAGGAAATTTTAGTCTTTCAAATTTTGCAAAGGAATAAAGAAGTTACTTACCCACCCCCCCTGGGTAGGGCATGTGGGTCCTTCACAGTCTCCTTTATCACAGAGATTGGAAGTAGTAATAATGAAGTAATAATGATATTTGAGTTAAACACCAGCAGCAGAGGAGACTTAGTGCCCTTGGAAGCACTGCCAGGAAAAGAGCCCTTCCAGGGGGCTTCCTCACTGAGCATCAGGGAACACCAGAGCGGGGCTTCTTCCTAAGGGAAAGGTCAACCACACCAGCCAGGCACAGACCTCCCCAGCAGCAGAGCTGCCAGAGCACCAGGAACCTGCAGGCAGCAGTGGGATGGCAGGAACAGATCAAGGAGCAGCCCAGCTAAGGAGCCATGTCCATCAGTCCAGAGACTGATGGAGACAAGCACCCTCACAAGGAAAATAGCACACCCTCCAGCCTGGGTTTAAGTGGAGTGCTGGCACAGGGTGGAAGGTACAGGTGATGTTGCTTAGGACCATCAAGGCTTGTTATCCTGCTCTGTGTAGGCAGATCTCTTCCCTTTCACAGCTGTGGTGAGGGTTCTGCAAATTCATACCCAAGATTAAAAACTGTATTTTTTTTTTCTCTGAAGTGCAGCACAGAGATTAAAAAAAACCCCAAACAAACAAACAAAAAAACCCTCTCAGCATATGAATGGGATACTAAATATTCCTTAACAAATGCAGGAAGTGATTCTGGGCCAGACTGACACTGATCTATTCAGGAGGAGCTCCGACTAAGCATGGGGTTTTGCTTATGATTTAAACTAAGTATAGAGAATGTAAATATTCAAATTCCTAAATAAATCTTAGCAATTAACTGATGGCATACAAAGTCTGCTGAGAAAACCTCTGAAGCAATAATGCCATCTCTAGCTGTTATGCAGTACCACATGTGCATTCCTGTTCCACGTTAGATCTCTAGGAAGTGAGGAGCTAAAGCCTTAGGCAGCTGGGTGCTAAGCATCCCTCCTCTGAAAATAAAGAAGCCAAATATAGGGGTCAAATTATAAAATCTGGGCTACAGTGAGGCAGGGGTGAGGTGAGGGACTTGGGCCTGTGGCTCCCTAGCCTGCACTTTAACCTTGCATGCAGATCTGACAGCTCACCAGAGAAAGGGATGAGCAGAAGCTGTACAGCAATATTGTCCTTGACAGCCAGTTCTGCAGTGCACATGTTTGAGGTATACATAGTAACTGAGAGCCATTTTACACCTGAGCAAATGGGGTCAAAAGATAAGAGAATGAAAATAGGCACTTAAAAAATTGCAAAAGACATGAAAGCACTGGAATATAGTTTTCAGTTAAAAAAATAAACAACCCTACCTCCCCCCCAACCTTTAAAAATTCACATTATTATTATTGATATTATTATGATGATTATTATTACTATTACTAAGGGTGTCTAGATTTGAGGAACAGCTATTGGGACTTGCCCATTTGGAGATGCCTTCCGAAGGAAAATATGTTACAGTACACCCCAAATATTAAGGGCTATTCTTATTTTTTAAAGACAGTCTGAACTCAGCCTCTGGTCTCTACCAAAGATGTAACTAACTTGAGCAGATTGTTTCCATTTAAAATATTTAACTCATTCTTAATGTATGTCAGTGCAATGTCTGAAGCTGTAGTTCTCACATGGCCCAGCAATCTTTGATCAGGCTAAACTGGAGGAAATATTCACAGGAAAAGAGCCCCTGGTGTGACTCATAATTAAGTTTACGCTACCAATGAAATAAGCTCATTAAGAGACGTTAAGAATGTAAATATAATTTTGAAATCAAATTGTCTGAAAAAATGTAGATTTGGAAATAGAAGATGAAGCGTGGCAGAAGAACTATGACAGGCTGTGTTAATGCAAAGGCAGAACAGAAGACAACTGATTTGCATAACAGGACTTTAAACCTGAAAATCCTCTTTACCCTCCCTGGAATAATTTATTCCAGATCATCAACACAGGCTTCTAACATGCAGATTTTGTTGAGAGCTGGAGCAGCCTAGCGTCTCTTTTGCATTGAGCCTGATTTCAATCAGGAAAGCTGTATTTAAAAACAAAACAAAACCCCCACAACATACAACAGAAATCCAGCCCGGAAAGAGCGGTCCCCAGCTGGCACAAAGCCCAAGTGACAGATTTCATCCTCCTCTTGCATGTCTTGGCCAGGAACACGCACTGGTGGAACGTGTGCGAGAGTCCTCAGGCCTTTGAAGCAGCCTCCTCGATGTGGTATTTGCTGTGATATTTCCAGCTCAAATTAAACTATTCCCAGCCCAGCTCTGCACTCGGTGTGGTTGTGGCTGTAGCCAAAAGTGACATCCCACCCTCAGGGTGAGGAAGCACCTACGCCGAGAAGCAGGGCACGGTAGGAGGAGCAGCATGGAAGCTGTGAGCCCGTCTGCTCGGCAGCCTGGGCAGCCGGAGCCCTCTGGGCCTTGGGGCCATTCCCAGCTCCAAATCCTGAGCAGGGAATTGGCCCGGGAGCCCGCCCAGCCGGCTGGAACAAATCGCCCGCAGCGGGCAGGGACCCTTCAGCGGCACCCAGACGCTGCCTCGACGCCTGTCTGCAGCTTTTGGGATCCTCGCCTCCCGCTTCGGGGGGCACTCGAGAGCTCCTAAACCCTAACTAAATGTCTTTGCGCTGTTAAGCCCCGTGCCGAGCCGCGCCGAGCCGGGCTCAGCAGTGCCGGGCACGGCGGGCAGGGGGCGGCCGCAGCCCGCGGAGCTGCCGGCGCTGGGGGACGCGATGCCTCTGGAAAGCGAAGTATGATTTACACTGGGTTGTTTTTTTTTTTAGGGTCCCTGCAGTCCCCCCTTCACAGCACATTTCCTTTGTAAAATGTTCCCTGGGTCCATCGCCGAGAAAAAAAGCAAACCTGACAAAACCTGCCTGTACGTGATTCCTTCCGCTTGCTTGTAAGCACAGATCCTTGTTAGTGGTCCTAAAGCCACTCCACAGGAGCGTCGGTGCTGGTCGGACCACAAAGGGTATAGAATCAGTCATGCCCCCTTCATATCGTACCTGAAAATGACTGATTTTTGTCTGTGAGCGAATTAGATTACCCGGCTTTTAATAGAAATGCTATTCAATCAGCCCAGCTGAACATCACAGACTCATGAAAATGAGATTACTGTGCTGCTGACGGAATACAAAAGGATCCAGAGCTGGAGCTGCTATCGAAGTTCATGCCCAGCTTGGTGGTTGTGCTCATTCACCATGTTGTATGCAGTTTATTTCTATTTCACAGAATAACTGATGAAATACTCACCTTGATTCTACAACGGTTTTAATTTTATATTGTCCTTTACATCTGAGCAAAGAGGATGTACAAAGATGCTACAAGCATGCTAGAGCCAGGAGATGCTGGTTTTTCAATTTGCTTTAAACAACCTGCCAAGTTTGGATGAGGAGAGATAATGTTGATTGACACAGTGTAAACACTCAGATTGTAAGGATAGCAAGCACCCTCACAAGGTTCTTTTTTGCAATTGCATGGGAGACTGGCTTTAGCAATTTCCTTTGAATTCCACTAGGTGACTACAGAGACTTCTTACTGTGATATGGTAAATTCTATATCTTTAAGTGAACATCGGTAATCTTTCAAAAATATAAGCTTTATTTCAAAGAGAAATTATAAGCTTGAACAAAAACCAGTTAATTCTTTAGGTTCAGTGCCCAGCTTCCTTTGCTCTGAAATGTATGAATCTCAGCTGCAATAAAAATTCAATACTCACTAGAGACTGACCATAAACAAATCAAATTGGAAAATGTGTTTTGCAAGCTGGCTGGAATGGAAGAAACTAAAAGGTGCATCTGACATGCAATATCAAATAGTAAGTGATAGTAAAATATGTTATAGGATATGTTTTTATCCATGAGAAACACCTGACTTGTTGACACTGACTGGAGCATTAGGTGTCAAAGATTTGTTTAATGTTTTTTTTTCAGGACTCAGTGTCCTGACATTTTGTCCTGTCTATTACAAAACACAAATTCTGCTCTCATCATTCATTTCCTTTTTTTGTATTGCAGTACTGAAGCCTTGGACTGTGAACAGCCTCTTTGTTTCATATGAATTTTTATTTATTGTTTGTCCTCCCTTGTGCTGCAAAAATTAATTCACCATTTCCACATATCTAGCAGTTCACCAGTCTGTTTAAGCATTTAAACTGTTCTCTTGTTGCAAATCAGATCACCTCTTTAATACATGATTTTCCACTCCATGTTCAGAGCCCTTTAACACAATCAAACTTTTCCAGACAGAATTTAGGCTTTGGGGAAGATATCCATTGATCTCAAATCTTTGATAATTAAACAGTAAAACACATCCAAAAATGCAAAAAAACCTGCTCTTTAAAGAGGTCTGAATTCCACCTTTTAACTTCAGGAATATAAATTTATTTTCCATCTTCTAATTGACCCAGTGTACAAAATTCATTAAGGCAGTTCTGGTCTTGTCTACTGCAGTATGTCAGTGATGGGTTTTTCACTTTGAGAAATACTGACAATACAAAAAAAAGCCTTTGTAAGTGACAAAATGAAAATATAAAAAATAAGATCCATTAAAGTTTCAGGGTTGAATTTGTCCTTGTTTATAGGGTTGTTTTGGGCAGGTCCTCTTTTCTTGTTTCCCTTCATTAAATGATTAAAAGCTTTACCAGTTTCTTTGTATCTGATTTGCCACTTAATCATACAGATACATATTTTTATGCTGTCACTGTCTGATCTTATGGGGCTCTTGAACAAAAAGGATCTGAGCCAAAGTCCATGAAATTCAAGGTGATGGGTTTTTTTTTCCATAGGCATTTCCTCATGAGCAATGGTGTTGCTTACCAGAAATGTGATACAAAATAGATGCTCTGTATCAGATTTGGCAGAAAAATTGACAATTGCAACACTTGCATTCTCTATCTGGCAACACAGATAATGCCTTTGGAAAACACATGGGGACACCTTGCTGCTGTCCTCTCCTTGCCAAGTCTTTTCTAGAATTAGTATCAGTTCTCTAAAATGTTAATTATATTCAGATTTGTAGAGAATGCCTATTTTCTCTGCATACCTGAACAGATGTTTCTGTTGTCCCCTAAATTAAATGCCACAAAGAGTTGACTATAGTAGGTAAATCCTAACACTGTGTCCAGATTGGTACAGCAATCCTTATCTATTCAGAGGGGTGAAGGGACATTCCAGGGATAGAAAACAGTCTCTTCCTAATCCTTGCTGTTCCCATGGCAGATGAAACAAAGAACAAGAGCAAGATAAGCATGAGCATTAATGCAATAGTTAGTGTAATGAGGCAAACAGAAACCTTTCTTTCCATCCTGGAAAAAAATCAGAAATCATCTGTATAGAGGTGTCTTTTCTGATCACAGGAAAACTAAACAACAAGACTCTGAGGAGGCTAACTACTTTGTGAGTATCTCAAAAACAACTTCTGATAAGAAGTGATTTTTTTTTTCCCCAGTTCTATGTGTCCTGTCCTGCTGCAAACAGTCTGCCCTGACTCTAATAGCCATCACTGCCTTGGGACTGCTATGGGAGTAACACCGAGCTTAGCATGTGCAGGAAAATTGGATTGTGGGCTTACAGCTGAGCATCAGAAATACATTCAAGGTGCTGCTGGATCAGAGTGACTTATTGCAAAGATCTGCATAGCTGTAGTACAACATTCTGGGGATGACGATTGTCAAACCCACCCTGGCACAGCCACCAAGGCAACCTCAGGCCTGGGTAAGAGCTTCTTCCTTCCTTCCTTCCAGGTCATAGTGAATATACCCAGTGAGGCTGAACCCTGAGCCATGTGTGACTCTATTTTTTGTAAATGCACAGTGATGCAAAATCTTAGGAAATCAATTCGAGAATTGTTCTCTCTGCTCCATTAAAAAGTGACACGATGAAAAGAGACTGTGAACCTTGCATTAACTGGGCAGTTAAATCAGGTTTCTACATGCCTCATATATCTGAACCGTCTGCTGATCTTAACCATTCATTTTAATTTGTCAGTACACTAGATTTCTACCAAGCTGATACAGGCAAAAGCAATTTCCAGAGAGAAATGCACACGTCTGGTCATGAGAATGAAATATTTCAGCACTCCTATCACATGTGACAGCTAAGCAAATCTGTCCCTGGTGCTGACTCTATTAAACCCTTCTGTGCTTAGTAATAAAATACTGTCACCTCACCATCACCCAAGGTAATGGTAAAGGAAGGCTATAAAGACCCTCAGTGGCTTCAAGATAACTGGAAAAAGTGTTACATACACATAATAAGAGAAAAGAGTAATGCAGAGCCACTCAGCAATGTGGGGATACTGTGCCTAATTTACAACCTGAATGCAGGTCTCATGTATTCAGCAGCTGCCTTGGATAGGAATTAATAAAATCAGGTTCAGAATGAAAAGATTATTGTGCTGGTCTCAGGACTCCACCTGAGACTTCTCCATTGCAGCACTTTTGTTTAAGCTGCTTTACACAGTGAAATGCTGCAATTGTCTCTCTCCACAGGTTGAAAAACATGTATCTCAAATTAACTCAATTGAAAAGAATGCATCATAAATTTTCTTCTTTCACACTAAATTGATACTCAGATTTATGTCACTTAATTTCAGAGAAATTCTCTCACTCTATGTTTCCATTATTTCTTTATTCACTGATATGGATTGCATAAAACTTTGAAGATAGGTAGAAATAAAGTTTAAAAAAAACGAAAGAAAAAAAATCACATATTTGTAGAGACATTAAACTTCACATATCAGAGGGTAAGTCAAATTCATTACTAGGAGTGAAGAAATTAATTTTCCTTCAGCTCAGGCCATTCCAGATGTGCTTCCTATGAAGTTTTCTTATCCTCATGAAAGCTTGGGTGCAGACCGTGCCTGAAGGTTGGATACCTCACCATAGAAAACACTCTTCTGAAATGGTTTGAGAGCAGACAGCAACAAATTGTGTTCTCCTGTACCTATTCTAAGGTTAATTATAAAATCATTCCAATGTGAGGGAACAGGTCTTAATTACATTTCTGTGCCAGTGAAGAAAAAGTAAGAGATTAATTTTCTTAGAGAAAAGGATATGCCCAATATTTAGCCCTTCTATTACCACATCAGGATGTGCTAGAGAGAGGTTCAAAGCCTAACCTAGTTCTAGAGTGCGTGTGACAAGATATGGGTGCATAATATTGTCCTCACCTAACCTAGGGTAGAGACAGAAAGGGAATTATCTTTGTAATTAAGCCACTAAGGCACATGACCTCCTTCAGAAAGGAGTATTTGGGAAATTAATTTTGTACAATGGATGCATATTGTACCTGACAGCCTTGCAGACTCTCTAACAAAGTGCATGTAATGGTATTTTTAAAATTATAAATGTTTAAAAATAAATGCTCATTCTTTTCTTCCTTCTTGTTTTCTTTCCTTGTCTCTCACAGATTTCTCCCTGTTGTTCCTTCTATATGGAGCGTCCTAACATCAGCATCTCTGGACATATACTAGCACAATGGGTTGCCATAAAGGATTACAGAATCATGCAGCTCCTACAAGGTCACTCAAAAATTCAGGTTGGAGTACTGACTATAACCAAGGAGGTGCTTTAATTCAAAGTAGATTCAAAAAGCAAATTGTTCTTCCAAATTTCCTCAGAGACAGTACACTTTACAGCTGTGGAATCTGCTATTGAGTCATGCTCTGCTCAGGCTTCAAATGAGTAAAATCTTGAAGAAAGATGTGTCTTTATTGGAATTCTTGCAGTATCTTTTTCACTTTGTGTTATAGGACAAATTATTTAGGGTGTAGTCATTGGCACCTGCACTTAATGAATAAAAATTTTTGTCTTATGCATATTTTCTCAGCAGTAGCTTTTCAGGTGTTTCACAGCAGTGACTGATAACAGTCAACACCCTAGACTAGGCAATTTCTCATGTCCTTGCTGAAAAAGAAAAATGAGTCACAAGCAGGTTTATTATTCATCCAGGTCTAATCCGTAAGGAAAGGAAGGTGGAACAGTGAAGTGACTTAAGTCACAGTCCAGGTCATTGCAAAAGTGGAAGGGAAGTTCAAAACACCACATCTTATTGTAAAAAACATTCATATACAGCAGGAAGACAAGCCTTGTAGCACAAGAATCTTATTGTGAAAAGGACTGAGCCACGCCTAAAACTGTAAATATTTTCTAGAGAGGGAGGGGCTATGTAGCTCAGCAGTTTGAGCAAGAAAGTGGAGATTCAGCATCCAATTTTATTCTGAGGTTTCATGCTGCTACACATTCCTGTAAATGTGATATGCAATCCTGGCTTTATTGCTAACTGGATCATTGGACTCCAATATGCATGTTGCACAGCACAGCAGTGCTCCTTGACCACCCATGAAATCAGGTGCTGGCAAATACAAAATTTGCTTCTTTTGCTTCTCTGCAGTTGCAATCATGTGTCGTTATGATAAATAAAATATGTGACCATCTTCACCAGAGACTAAATTTTTGCTACTTGTATTTATATCTCAAGTAAAAGGTAGAAATCTGCTGATTCACAGAGTTTTGTTGAAGATTAATTTAATTGGAATACTGTTATTGAAGAAAGCTGTGAAAGGTAAAGACCAAAGTTTGCGTGTATTAGGATTTATTTCAGTGGAGATGTAGCTATCAGCACTCATGTAAAAAGAGACTCCATTTAACTCAGGTGAACTCAGACACTCTGCCAGACACTGGTAAGGTGGTGTAACAGATGACTTGCAGAACTTAAGGAGTATGCTAGGAAAGCTGTCTGGGAAGCACAGCTCCTTTACTGGGCTCTGTCTTCCAAGCAAAGGACTCCTTTCCTTTGGGTCCTTATGCATTATTTCCCTTACACACCATCCAAAACGTGCGCAGATGAGTGGGAATCTTTTCTTTCACTTGAAGGTACATTAAATCCCAGCCACATGCAGCAAGAAAATTGTAGGAGTGATGATTATTCTCCTTTCCATGAATTTGGATGCTACTATACAGGAATGTAGTATCAAAACAAGAAATCTATATTCTGAAAGCCCACTCTCTATAAATACTATGGAAAACAACCAATCCTTTGCATCTTTCATTTTCTACCGGTATCTGATTATATATCAGCAATTAAGGGAAGCTTGCAATATCTGCAAAGTCAGTGTTAATATCCCCATTGAGAACTGAAGACATTGGGGAACAAAAGAAAGAATTGAGTGCTCCAGAACTATAAAACTAGACAGTACATTTTGATATACTCTATTATGCACAGCTATTGTGTATTAAGTTATAGAGCTCTGAATGCACATTCATCTATAACATCACTTTTCATAAGTTTTTTATCACAGAATAGGATGTTTCAAATTGTCAGACATTGATGCATTTTGTACATTTAATTGCTTGTATTTTCAATTTAGTGGAGAAGTTTACAAACACAATATTTTTAATAGATTCAAAATGAAATAGTGCATTTGCAATTTCATTAATCCACAAGAAAAGAAAGGAGAAAAACAATCAACAGTAGTTTACTGTGCGTAAAACAGGGGGCCATCTATTGTAGTCCTTTCCTACCCATATATGATAATGACTTCCCTGTTGATTTTGAGATAACCACCCTAAGGAATAAAACATTGCAGCATTTACTCTGTTATAAATGTTACAATGGTTTTGCCTGAGTAAATGCTGCCAGTTTGGTCCCTTGCTTGTTTTAGATGGTCTTTTTTTCAGGTCAAAAAACAATTTTACTGAAATTGTTAGGACTTTTGCCAATTATGCCACTGGAAACAGGAAAATAAGTAGTACATAGGAGACAAGAAAAAAATACATAGCTTACTTTCCCCTGGTACTTTCAAAGCCGGATGCTTTGGAGTTGGCATCCTGCTGGCTCCTGGTGATCCCAATGCTGCGAGAGGACTGCTTGACAGACCCATTCCCTGTAGCTGTATCCAGGCTTGTAGTGGCCCCTTGAAGCAGAGGGATCTCTCCAGCAGTGCTTTGTAGGGTCCCTTTGCTGCGAGACGAGCTTCCTCTCTTGTCTCTGCCAGAGTCACCATCACTGTGTCCATTTGACTGGCTTGCAGGGGTAGAGATTGTAGGACTTGGAGTTTTCTTCACTGCTGTCATTCCCAGTGTCTCGCCTGCAGATGCAATAGGAGGTCCCTGTGAGGCACTTGCTTTGGCAGCTTGAATTTCAGAGTGGAGTGACCCCCTAATCGTGGTCAGAGATGGAGTCGAGTCTGAGTGACTTGTCTGGCTTTCATCGCCTTGTCCTGTGGTCCAGAGCTTTCCTAGACTGCTGAATCCAGTGCTGCCCCTCTGTAAGTGCAACAGGAGCAACAAGAAAATGATCTCTTTCATTCTGATGATTTGTAAATGCTACAAGTTATCTCACATTTATTTCCTAAACAAGAAATCCTGTAGTTTTCTCTCCTCCTGGGCTGCTGCTCAGATAGTGAGCCTAGCCAGAGGATGCCCTGACAGGCTTTATTTCTGCAGAAAGGAAACAGGTTTTGGTGTTTCCAAACTGACTGAGGAAGCCTGGTTTCCTGTTTCTGTGGATCCCTCTGCAACCCGTGACCCCTTGGAGAGCAGGACCCTGGCAGCCTATGTGGGAGGAAAAAAAGAAGTCTGCAGAAGGCACAGGATAAAGATTAATGGTGTGATAGAAATGTGGAAAAATATGTACTGTGAAGTAATCCTGAGGGATAAAACCTGAAATCATTAGCTAATTTTCCTTTCACATGTACATGTACGGACAAGTGACTTATCACATGTGCCCTTTGGATGGTTCAAACTTTTGACCTTGTTATTGGAAAAAGAGGTGAAAAACTGGTGTGCTACACAAAGCTGGACATTTGCCGTGTCTTCTCTTTTTTCTCTGAACATTTAAGCACACTGGTGTTAACAGTGCATAGATAAGCAAGAGTACTGTACCCACCACTGATGTCCATGGCTGGAGATATTCAAAACTTGACTCAAACCTCATAGACAAGACCCTGAGCAATATGATCTCAGCCCTGCTTGGAGTTGGGTTTTGGACCAGATGACCTTTGGGTGTCCTTTCCAGTCTATATCACTCTATGAAATTATGCTTAGTAGCTGCAAGGTTGAACACTGCAGCTAGGAAAGAGGAGATGAAAGCTTTCCTCCTCTTTTGCCATTCTCCAGCTCTCTGAGAGTAAGGCTGCTTAGTTTCTTGCTGAAGGAAAAGAAAGAGAAAAGGTAATTGCTGTAGAAATTGCATAGAGAAATACAACATGAAATTTTGAAGTGGGTACAAAGCAGCAACAGAATAGACCTGTCAGGAACCATATAGATCGGAGAGGCCACTGCACATCAGTTCCAAAAGCCTCTGGCCACTGACACAAGTGCTGGCTATGGACAAGACATTCCTGAAAGCAAGATCACACACCTGTAAACAGAACAGCATCTTCTGGGTGTGCTTCATGTTATTTGAGGATCACCTTTTCTCAAAATCATATGCAAAATCCCTATTCCATGGAAATCTGATCACTAACAGGGACACAGTGGAAAAGCTGGTAAATTCCTTGCAGATTTTTTCAGAAAATACTTTCAAAAAAACCCTAACCCCAAACCAGTAAACCCAAGAGCAAAACACCAAATATGAGGGATAAACCACCAGCTCCTGTTGCAGTCAAATAAATCTCTGTGATGATTTTTCCTGCTTAGAAGATTTGGATAACAGTGTCTTGCTTTCAGTTTCCAGGTGAAAAAGTTTAGGTGTGCTAAAGGGTTGGGATTTCCCTCTCTTATGGTTTATTTTTCTGTTTTATTGTCTTGGAAAGCACGGGCTTCTACTGTGTAAGTAAACTAGATGCAATTTTATGATACAACATACTAGAAAAGATATGCAGTTGTGCCTTCTTTTGGAGACTATTTCCCCTCTCTTTTTTCTTACTCATAGTGAAATCTGTACCTGACCTTTGAATGTAGGACACAGGAGACAATCTAATGAGCAATTTAATTTAAAGACTAACACAAGCAATTTCATGTGAGTGCTTATCTTTTTGAGCTTTATATATGAGATTTTGAATTAGTACAATTACCTGAATTAGCATTTAGCATCCCATATTTTTTAGAAATTCCAAGAGAAAATGAATGGTAAATAAGTGCTGACTGTATGTGCAACTGAAATGCAAGCTGACTTTAATTAAAAAATACAGCAGTTACATACTGTATTTATTTATGCAACAAGAGTGCCTAATAGCAAAAAAAGCTTGGATTCTGCTTTGTGTCACTCCATTGCAAGTGTTAATTCTGCCTCTAAATTCAGAAAAACGACTGCAGATTTTCACAGAAAAAAGTAATGCAGAAGAGTCTGGCTTTTGGTAGTTCGTAGATTTCACTATCGCAGCATTTATTTCCTGGTCTGAATACTCCAAAATGAAAATCTATTGGTTATATTACTTCATTAGCACATGCCTGCACTTTAGATGAAAAGATAAAATTGTTTGAAGGCTGTTTTTATTTAGCAAAACAATCTTGGCACTGTAAGAAACCCATGATGTCCCTTTTCAGATTGTTCTATGCTGGATCTGAATCCCAGGCTCATTATAAGCCTTATTTCAGCATTAGTTCACATCCAAGTGCTCCTTGTCTTGATGTAAACTGAACCCAGGAAAAGATCAGCACTTGGATGCATTTGGTGAAACTCAGAACTAGATTCAAAATTATCCTCAAAACTCCCACTCAACATGCTGCCCACTCCTGTAAGCATGAATCCATAGGTGCCACATTTTTTGTATTAGTTGTGTATTCATGTTACTGAAATCCCTGCATATTGGGCTGACCTCATGGGCTTTTCTTGGAAATTTTAAATACTGAGCTTGGACCAGAAGCTGGATCTTAAGATTCCAATCTGTATTAATTGTCCATATTGTCAGAGTCTATACTCATACATGCTGCTGAACACATATTCTTTCACTCCTTGAGTTTTAATTCTATAGCTATTGGCACATTCAGTAGGAGTTGCTGAGAGTTTCTCATCTCTCATGAGAGCACAAGATGGTAAAGGAAGTAGTTTTCTGGGAGGTGGAAATGGACTGTGAAGATGCAAACGCTCTCCTGGGGTTGTCACATTTAAGTCACCAGGCTGCATTACATAAAAGAGCAGTACCCTTCTGCTAACAGAAGAGTTATCCCTTGTTCTGTCCTGCAGAAGAACACAATTTTCAGGGTCACAGCTGTGGTTCTTCAGACAAGGTGAGTTACTTATGGTTGAGTGAGCTGACCAAGGACTGTGATTTTAGAAACGCTTTTATATTTCACATCTGCTAAGGGCACATACTCAACACTGTGACTTCAGACAAATCCCTGAACATCTCATTGCATAACCTGAGCCATCTTCAGGAACTTTCAACTCTCCTCAAGCACTGCAAGAAGAGCATCAGGTTTGCTCTCCCCTAAGTTACCAGACTGCATGGCCACCTTGGCAGAGCTACTGTTGATCTTCCAGATTATTTAACAACTTCAATAAGATCACCATGGCTACACAGCCACAGTTTGTCATCCTCATTCTTCAGGCTTCACCATAGAAAACCTATTCTCAGTCTTAGGCAGAGTAGTCTGAATCCATAGGGATTTGTTACCCAGAACTATTCAGGCCAAGGACTGCACAGCCACATTACCTCTCTCCTCTATCTCTGCTGGCAGCTATAACAGCTGTAAAACACTGCTCATTCAATGGCCTCTGTCTGCTCAGCACCTGGGGTCACAAGTGATATGGTAAAAAATCAGATTTTCTATGCCAGTGTTGTGGTTTAACCCCAGCCAGCAATCAAGCCCCACACACTGAATCCTTCACCAGTAGGATCAGGAAGAAAATCAGAAAGGCAAAATGTTGAAAACTCATGTGTTGAGATACAGAGACTTCACTATGAAAAGAAAAGCCACACAAGTAAGTGAAGCAGAACAAGGAATTGATTCAGTGCTTCCCATGGGCAGGCAGGTGTTCAGGCATCTCCAGAGAGCATGGCCCTGTCACATGTAGTGGTTACTTGGGAAGACAAACACCATCACTCCAAACAACCACCCTCCTTCCTCCTTTTCCCCCGCCTTTAATACACTGAGCATAATGTTATATGGTGTGGAATAGCCCTTTGGTCATTTTGGGGTCAACTGTCCCAGCTGTGGCTCCTCCAAACCTCCCACACACCCCAAAATTCCCTGCCAGTGTGGCAGCACAAAAAGCAGAAAAGGCCTTAGCTCTGTGCAAGCCCTGCTCAGCAATAACACAAACATCTCTGTATTATCAGCCCTGTGCTCAGCACAAATCCAAAACACAGCCACACACCAGCCACTGGGAAGAATTTTAACTCTAGCCTGGGCAAAAACAGTGAGAAAGATGTTATTGAATAGCTCTTTATTCCACTAGTCTGCTTACTGCTGGGAGAATTTTGCTTTCCCTTGCTGCAGATCAAACATACTTGTATTTGACATCAATTCTCACATTTCCTGCAGTGCCTCTTGGTACCAGCTGAATGGTCCAGTGAAAAAGCCACTTTTCTTTCCTCTCTCATATACAAAAGCACATGGCAGCACTTAAGACAGGAAAATAGGTACCTCAGGATAAGGAAGAAGAAATCACTTATGCAGTCACTCTGCAATGATTCAGAAAATTCTCATCAGGTTATGAAGAGCTCTAAATACCTCTATATCAAAAGAAAAAGTACCTTTCTCTTGTCATAATGTTTCCTCTGTAAGGTCCAAAAGTATACTGAAGACTCCTGAGCAATAACTATATTTATTGTTTGGTTTTATTTTAGTTTTGGTTGTTTAATTTAAGAGCTCATATCCAATGTGTATGGCTGGTTAGCATTAATTAAAAGCATGCATTACAAAATATGTAATCAGACTTAAGGTGGCCACATTTTACAAATTACAGCCATTTTATACTTAGAAAAAAATATTTCTATATGTCTATCCAGAAAGTTCAAATTTTACACCTAAAATAAGATTCAATGAATCAGTGAGTTTTCTTTAGATTTGTTCTGATTACATAATACAGACCACTGTGTTCCTCTCAAAAAAAATTACTCCTATGAATCCTAGTTTGCTTAGAACAGTAGTAACAGAAGGAATCATTACTTTATGTGAGGACATAGCAGCAGAAGGATTTTCTAGTTAAAGGTCAGGATATGAAGTTTGCATGAGTGTTTCTGAAGGCTCAACTGTGATCAGGATCTAGCTAAGGCAGAGAGTCCTATTCCATCCCCAGCATCACTCTTGATCAAACTAAGCACACAAAATACCCCGCTGTATCTGATTATACCTTTGCTGAAGTATCATGTACTAGCTGTGTCTTTAAAGTGTATTCCAATGTATTCTTTTCCTTTGCCTGTGGGCACATTTTTAGCCTTCAGAGACATTTATGTATTCTTTTACTTGGGAGCAGCAGCAGCTGATGGAGATTGCTGTCTGCTTTGCTGTAACTTCAGCTTATCCCTATGGCAAAGCTGACATCAGATAAATGGCAACAGGCAATCATCTGGTTGCTTTAAAAAAAACCCTCTCTGAGCTGTTCCTAGCACTTCCCTTCTGACCTTGATAGGAAAGTAAACAAAAGAACACTAGGTTTTTCCTAGAACAAAAGAAATAACTTATTGGTTCAGCAATCTCACTTTGGCCTTTTTTTTCCCAGCATTTCCTCCCAAGTGTGATCAAGCCACTGGTCTTTGATGACCATTGCAGCCTCTTTGACCAGCCTCAAGGTGATGGTGCTAAAAAACAGTTTAGCTGAGGCAATGCTCACACTATTCTGGAGACCAAACCATTCCCATGAGCCAGGAAATCAGCAAGAGACCTAGGAAAACAGCAGTTAGCAGAGGCTTTAAATCCAACACTAAGAAAAGCTTGGCTTTGTCTTCAAGAAAATGTGGCAAGCTGGATACTAAGTAATGATGCCTGAAGGACAGAAACTTACTGGATGTACTTTTCATCTGTCTGATAGTGTGGATTTCCCACCCATGTCTGCTACTGACAAAGCTTTGCTAGCAACACCCTGTGAAAACCAAACCTGTGCTACTGACAAGCTCCCATGCCAGCTCATTCCCCAGTGTATCCATCAATAACATTCTGTGGAAACTACAAGGCAGCCAGGAATGTGACAAAAGACCAGAGTAGCAAAAATTTCCTCTGATGGAAATACACATCCATGTCTGTGCTGGGCTGGTCTCCTTCAGCTGAAGGCGACTCCACATGGTGATCAACCCTGAATAGCAGTGCTGCAAGTGACTGGAAGAGCAGCATTTCCCTGAACTCTGGGAGCAGCCTTGGCATTCTTTAAGGGCAGGTGATGCGAATTCTCCTGGAGTGAGTACCACACTTGTTTTGTACAGTCCAGGGATAAGAGACTGCATTGAGCATGTTTATCTCTCTCTTTCGGCAAAAATAGTTGCTTCATTTTACTCCCATCAGTAGGGATGAAAAGGAAAACTGGGATGCTTCCACTACACCTTTGGTAGCGAAAAGAATGGAATAAAGAAAGGAAAGAGAAGTGACTGAAGAGGAACAGGGCATTAAAAGGAAAAATACTGGTAAGAGGCAAAAAACAGAGAGGTGATGACTACAGAAGTAGTGACAGCTCTGAAAAGGGAACCCTGTGCTAAAATTTACGTTTGTTACATCAATTATGCTTTCTTAGACCCTGCAAGCGCTTTTGATGTCAATTAAGCTTCCTTAGACCCTGGAAGTGCTTTTAAGTTTTTCCTGGTATGTGTGAAACAAAATGCTTCCAAAAGTAGAATACCAGAATTAGGCCTGAACTGCTTTGGACAAGGAAGTGTCCAAGAAGTCCTTTTCCTTCCTTATTCTGTGTGCCTCTTCTAGGATGTAAAGAGACAGGCAAACATGTGAATGAAATATGCATCAAAGCTGCTCCTGGCCTCACAAAAAAATGAGGTGAGTGTCCAGAATAAGGTGAGAGCCTTTTTCACTCTTTCCACTTCATTCCCTATATTTCCTGAATATAGTAAAGGAAACCTAGGACATTTCAAAAGTAGAGACCAGAAATGACCCGTCATCACCCAGCTAATAAAACTGGAGGATCTGTCAAGCTGCATGAGGAGCACCCTACTTTTAGCCAGTTTGCTATAACTGCATTCTGCAGAAATCAGACTGGAGTGATAGTTGATATTCCTCCCATCACTATGTTTTTTAAAACTGCTGTTTCCATGGCAAATATACAGACTTGGCTTTCTACAACCACACTCTTTTACCACTTTTCTTGTAGGTATGCATTTCATGGGAAAATATGTCTTCTCCCTGCAAGAAGCTCAGTCTGGAATGAGAGTCATAGATCCTTAAAAGGACAGTGAGAACCCATTTGCTTCTTACTAAGGAGAATGAGCGTTGTGTAAGTTATGCTAAGAACAAGGCTTTGTGGATCCAATCAAGATAAAAAGCCGCATGCAATTTCCTAAGACTACAGGAGTTCTGCTCATTATGTTTTGTTTTTCTGCATTTTGCTCTTCTGAGACATCTCTGGGTCAATTTCATTTTAGTGATTTTACACACAGAATTCTTTTTCCCATTTTTCTAGCAGTGAGGCCCCAGCATTGCAACTGGTAGTACACAGACAGCCATTAAGTTCTTCCATTATTCAGGAGCTATGGCCAGCTGCCAAACTCTGGCTGGGACATTTGGAAAGGCTTAGTGGGATAGAAACCTAAAAGGGAAGGTGATAATACAGCTGTAGATATTTCAGTATACATAAATTTAAGTTTATGCATAATTCTGTCTCCTAATTTTTGCTGCTGTGCTTGAAATTTGTCCAGGTTTGGTTGGATACATGACTAGAGCTTGTTGCTCTTCATAGGATGAGTGTATGAAATGCACAGGGACAAAAATGTCAGTCTCTAGTTTTTGTAGTGACAGTGGTGTTTTAGTTCAGTAGGGTAAGAAATTTGATTTTCTGAGTGTTTCCCAGCTGGCCTCTCTGTGGTTTGAAGTGTACTGTGTCAGGATACGGTAGTGTCTTATTTCCCTCAGATATAATTGTGGGGTAAGTTAAGTCTCAGAAAAGAACCAGATCATGTCAAGTATCTCTCCAAAGACTGGAGCAGTCTAGGGGCAGACAGTTTTGTCCCAGATTTGCAAGAGGGTTTTTATATTAATAGGTTTGGTAGAAGAGCTAAGGATGTGGAATATCTATACAAGAGAATAACCTGATTTGCAATGACTGGCTGGAGTCCATTTCCAACACTGATTTAACCTGCTCTGTTTCTCTTACAGAATTGCTTTATCATGTTGTTCTCCCTTTTACCCCACTATAAAGAGATACTTGGGGATTTATGTTCCTTAAGGCTTCATTTGAAGGTAAGGCAAATTATCTCCAGATTGACTGGTGATGAAGTGTTTTAATATTCCAGTCAGAAAATGGTGTATAAGCATGGGAGAAGCCAAGGATTTGTCAGAAAAGAGATTCCAAACCATCTCAAATTTACTCTTCAATGTAGCCTTTAACACAAGTATTTCAAAATTATCCTTTTCACCCGGACTTAAAACCTCATATTCAGCTACTGTGTGGATTGCTACTATATGAAGCTATATTTTGTTTTCCTGGAAAACGTGATAATAGGCAAAACAAATCTACATTGAAGGCTTCTCAAAGTCCTCTGGTTGTGCAACAGAAGGATGTTGCTCCAAGCTCTAGGAGTGAGCCCTCTGCTATTTACAGAGAAGCTTTTTCCATCATACAGAAAATAAATTTGAGAGAGTTTTCTCTGGCTCACACGATTAATTCTATTCCTAGAAAATTAGTTAGCAGCTTTGACATGCCCTGGGAGAAAAACAAAGGGAAGGCAACATGAATCTCTGTGTGTAATCTTCTATTTGAGCAAATGTAGATTATTTGTAGTGACTAATTTTTCCCTTGGAACAAAGAAGTGAAGGACGGTTGAGTAATGTGCGATGCAATGGTTGCCGCAGCTGGGAGCTCAGAGTTGGACTGGAGCCTGAAGTGGCTTCATTTAGAAAATAAAGAGCTTTGAGAGCAAGTACTAAATCTAAATACACGCATGTGTGCTCATATCTAGCAGCCATGACACAGTAAGTGCCAAATGAGAGCTTGGGTTGGAAAGGTGTTTGAAGGATTTCTTACCTCTATTAGTAAGAGGAAAACTGGAGGTTAAGACAGTGTCAGAGGAGGTCAGAGCAGGCAGTAATGGGCACCAGCAAATTATTCCAATTGTAAGAGCTGGAAAACCTTGTACCAAGTGTATAAGCATGATTTCTTCCTTCTCAACCTGCTGTCTGTGGCAGGAGATTTAAAGCACAGGGAAAGGACCATATCAGCAAACCCATGAATTAGCACTGGTCAATTGTTAGAAAGGTTATCAAAGGAAAGCAGACTCAGCAGCTGGCAATAACCAGTTCTAGAGGGAAGAGAAGAGAACAAAGAATTCGTATATAACATATGTTAAGTTCACAAATGAAGATGTAGCATGGTAACAGACCAAAGTAAAAAGAGAAGTGTGTAGATGCTCTTACCAAATATAATATCAATCTCAACTACTGGTTCTGGTTTGAGAAGGGGGAATCAATAACCCATTCCTCCCAGGGAGGAGATGCTGACTGTGCTGTAATTCCCTGCCCACAGCATGAAGGTATCAGCCTTCATATCCAGAGGGGCAGTGCAAGGGTGACCACAATAACAGAGAAAGGTGATGGATTCTAGGACGTTTTTATATATGTAATTTTAACTGTATTTCATTGAACTGTGTAAGTATCATTGTAACTGCACCAAAAATAATTATTTCAATCCATGGCTTAGACTTCCATTAAACTAAAAATAAGTTGTTGGTTTTGGAAAAAAAGTGTTCCCCTTTTTTCTCATGAATTTGGAGTATAATGGTGGAAGATTCAGGCAATGTAATCTTTGATATGGATGCATCAAACTGCAAGGCAGAATCTGTACTGTGAGTAGCAGACTGGAGGTAGTAGAGGAAAATCCATCAGTGTGTGCTGCAGTCCAGGACAAGCCTTGCCAGTAACCTGGGCCACTAACCAGGGATCTTTCCAATAACTGGAGGGGGTGTTTAATTGGATTAATTTCTGTAAAAAGGCTCACTGTCAAAGACAGGCAGTTCTGGTGAAAAGACAAAGAAAATGTAACAGAAAAGGGCAGGCCAGGCTGTGCCTGGCTTCCTGTGAAGCTCCATGGTTCCATAAAAGGGGTTGTAAGGTTTGCTGGGAAATAACAGACTTCACAAATTTATGAGGCACAGTAAAATGAAATGATTGATGGCTTATTCCTCGCTTTTCAAACTGCTTGAATTGAGCAACACATTTTCCTGTCATGTGGTGGGCTAGGGCCTAAGATGAGTGCTTGTGTTTGCATGCAAGCTGTGCTTACCCTCTGCAGTAATAAAATTTTCTCTATGAGCCCCATTTTCCATTTCTACATGTTTCCAGCTATATTTACTGAGTTTCAAACAGGCCTAACTGATAAATTTCTGAGTCAGAGAGGTGGAAAAGTTAGCTTTAGTTTGTGATGGTGGTGGTCACTGTGCAAGAAAATATGTATATTTAGAGAAGCAGCCTAAAGACACTAAGCAAGGCATTATAGGGTACATAGAAGAATATGGGAACACCTGACTGAAGGTGCATCATGATGTTGAGTAACACATAGTGGCAAATGTGTAATAAATCTATTTAATAGACAGAATCTGTGTATGCTCCCTTCAGTGTGCATAAGCATTCAGCCTCACTCTTGCAGATCAAGTGAGGGGTGACAGAGAACCATGACCCCCCCATCCTGAGTGCTGGATCTCCTTCTTAGGGCCACCAGAAAACTGGTGGAGAGGCTGACAGGTGACTAGGGACCCTCTTTTCTGGGTTGACTAGGTTGTATTTCCATGGGTATTCCCCCCCATTTTGCAGCGTGACTTTATGTTGGTAAAAGAGCAATGAACAGTTCTGTTCATTCAAAGAGAAGAAGTAGGGGGAGTCTCAGCAGCACAAGTTGCTCTGTATTACTGGTATGCTCCCAAGGGAATTTTGAACTCACCCTCTGCAGAATAGCTATGAGGTTTTGTACCTGGGAGGGCAGCCAGAGGATGAAGGCCCAGTTACACCAATCAAAAAGGTTACAATAAGAAAGGTCAACCTCCTGTATTACACCCACTTCCAAGAGGAAGAAAAATGTAAAAAAAAATTTAAAAATTTGAAAAAAGAGAAAGAAAGATGAAGTTCTAGGGGATTTCCTTTCTAAGGAGAGCAGAAGACCCAATAACCCAACCAGGCCCAACCCATGGGAGCGCCTGCTGTCTCCCTGGAACCTGGGTTAAGGATATCACCAAGAAAATTCCTAGTCTGGTGCAGCCCTCACAGTACCCCAATACTGATCTCCTACACAGGAAGACAATGAAATGGCAAGTAGTAGTGGCAAATGGCAATGTAGTCCAAGTGCCATCGCAGCAGGAATTCAGGGCCTTGGGACATTCAGAAAGGAACAAGTGGCACAAGTTATATTCTATTCCAGGTTTCCAGTTGAAGGCAGCAACACGGGAAGAAACAGATGGGCTGAGTCTGTTAATACATGGCTGTTCCTGGGGCGATATGCAAAGGTTAGAGGGACAGGGTACCAGCAAGGCCCCTCTGCCAGGGACTCTGCAATGTGTGAGCCACACTGGAGAACTCTTCCAGTCTTACAGAGATGAGTCAGGCATTCCTGAGGTAAAGAACCAACAGGGAAACAAAAAAGGCCAGTGGGGAAACACCAGGGAAATACCTCAAAGGAATTAAGGGGTGTTTCTCTAAGAAGGTGACACAGCCAGCAGCCCAGCTGAGGTGTCCTTACATCAAAGCATGAATAGGGTGACAAACAGGAGGAGTTTGTTGTATTCAGTAACACAGGAGGAGGTTAACGCCATTTCTTTTTGTAATCTGTGTTTTTCTTGCAAGATGCTCAGAAACATTTAAAGAGTTCAACTCAGTAAGCAGAAAGGGGTCAGGTATATACCCAAATTATACAATCTTAAGGCACACTTCCTGCCAAAAATGTAACCTTTATACAAATTCATGGAAATTATATTGAAGAAAAAAATCTCAATCTACTCTCTTATAGGTGTAGAGAAGAAAATGTAAAAAAAAAGAAAAAACCATAATAGAAAATGTTTTGGGTTTTGGTTGGGTTGGTTTTACCCCCTCTGTTTAAACCTTGAAACACATTTCAAATGGATTATAAGTTTGTTATTTTTTTACTTGATAGTGTGTTTGAACTTGTACTTCAAAAAAGGTTAAGTCCATTCTTTGATTAAAACCTTAAGAAGTTTTAAGCACAACTTTTAAAAGTAATATCATTGCAAGACATTTTCATGTGATGGCTTGGGGGGACTGATTTGTCAGAATACGTGCACATGATACTGAAGGACGAAAAGCTAACATCCATAAAACAACTTACATCCTCCAAGTGCATTTCTGATAAAAAGAAATAGTAATTTAATAGTAATTCTTAAATTTTCATTTAAAGAAAACTTAGTATTACAACAATTTAAAAGTCCTAGAGACAGTCATGTACAGAAAATGTATAGAATATGATCAGTAATGTCAGGACTCTTGTCTACAATTTGAGCATTAAACATGTGTAAAGTCTGGCTTGCTGCTGTGCATACTTCAAATTTAAGAACATGCTGAACACCACTGAGTTGAAGAGTCTGAGCTACCAGTATTCCCATACAGACAAATTATTTCATATGGGCAGATAACCATTAAAAAAATGGAATGTAACAATTTTTAATCTTTATCATATTGAAGGATACTGTGGACTTCGGTGAGACGGTTTCATGTAAAATCATTGAAAACCTTATTGCTTTAAATGAATTTTAAAGAGTTTAATTTTTTAAAAAAATATAAAAAATCTTCAGTCCTCCACTGAAAACTAGCACTATGCTAATGTAGAATGTGACAGAACCTTTTCTTAGAAGGAAATTGAGTACTTATTAATTCTGCTTTGGTGTTCAATAGCTGAAACAAGAAATTATCCTTTTTGATTGGGGTAAATTTAAAAAGAAAAGCCCACACAATTTGGCAGGAGAGTTGCTTGCTATCTGACAATTTCAGTCACTGTGGGAAAGCCAGGACACAGGAATATACAAATTCTATGTAATATTTGATTTCCAACATAATTTTTCAGTGAATATTCAGAGTGGAAATGTATGTGGAAGAGGGAGGCACTTCAGATGAAGATGTAACTTGAGAGTTACATATACTGGTTGTTAAGGTAACAGAAGAAGGAACCAGCAGAAATTTTCATCAAAGACTAATTCTCACTGAGCTCAACACATCCTGGCTGCTTAGAGAGTTCAGTATCTAAAAACTGGAAAGAATACAGCAAAAGGTCAAATACATAGATGTGTTAATCCTTTGGAGGAAACACTTGATGAATCTGCTTGAGTTACTGAACTTCTTCTTCAACCACAATGTAATGGCACGCTCTTCATGTTCCCATATGTGAGTCCAAAAGAGAGAGAGACGAAGTTGTAACTCACAAAGTATAACAGGATAGGACAGCTAGTGACAGAACAGAGCAGCTCAGAGAAACAGATGTAGAGGTGAGCTTCTAATGTTAATGGCTGCTCACATGTTTGCAAGAAAGCATGGAAGATTGCAAACCACACCAAAAGCCTCTTCAACCAAAACTAAGTGTACTGGTTCATCTGGGATAAAGTGAAATTTCTTCATAGTAGCCTGTATAAGGCTAGGTTTTGGATTTGTGCTGGAAACAGGGTTGATTACACAGGGATGTTTTAGTTATTGCTGTGCAGCTCTTACACAGCATCAAGGCCTTTTCTGCCCCTCACACACCCCAGCTGGGGCTGTGTGAGGAGTTGGGAGGGGACACACTGGGACAGCTGAACACAACAGACCCAAAGGGTATTCCATACCATATGGTATCAGGTTCAGTAATAAAATCTTGGGAAAGAAGCAGGAAGGGGTTACATTCCTAATTATGGCATTTAACATTCCAAGTACACATTACATGTGACGGAGCCCTGCTTTCCTGGAAAATGGCTGAACACCTGCTTGTAGATGAGAGCTAGTGAATGAATTCCTTAGTGTGTTTTGCTTGTTTGTGCAGCTTTTCCTTTACCTATTAAAGTGTCTTTATCCCACACATTTTTGTACTTTTACCCTTCTGATTCTTCCCCCATCCCACTGTGGGGGAGTGAGTGAGTGAGTGGCTGCACAGTGATAAACTGATCACCAAGCTTAAACCACGGAACAAGGCAAAGCTTGGCAAGACTAAATATGCAGGAAGCATGCAAGCTGAAGTATTGATCTACTCTATAAATGAGAGTCACTAAGATTTTTATAGAAGCTGCAGCAACACAGACAAGCTAGGTAAGCCTATGAAGGCAGCATACCCTTGGCTAGAGAGGGACCTTTTGTTTCCATGCATTACTTGCACTGGGAGCTGTACATCACCCTGAGCTTCTCAGCAGAGCTCAGTTATGCCATTACAGCCTCCCAGAACAATCTCACTTTCCTCCAGCAGACTGAGGTCTTGCTACACGTGCCTATGCAGACATGTTGTTGAGAGAAACACATTTGATCCTCACCATATTCTCAGCTAGAAAGAATAAGCCTGTCTTTGAGGACTTACACAGATAGGGTTTTATTGCAAGAAATATCTTTCTCTCTCCTTACAATTGCAAAAGAATACTGCAACAGGGTCCTGCTGATCTATTGATTAACACTATTCTGCTGTTTCTACAATGAATACTAAATGCATCGCTCGCTTCTTTCAAGCAGCTCTGGTGCTTACAGTTTTCTCCCTCTGTCATATGTAGGCTGTCTGTCTGAAATCTGTAATCACAACAGCAGATGAAAAAAGTCTCAAACAGACTGTGCCACTAGCACTTTGGTCAGTGCTTAATGCTAAAATATTGTTTGCTTTCTACATGCTCAGACCATGACCATCTTCAGTGGGGGATTTCAGTTCAATATCTGAGGTATGTAGTATCTCCAGATTTATAAGAGTGCACAACACCGCTGGGTCTCAGCAACAAAGCTCTGTCTGAACAGGGGGTGACATTTAAATAACAAATGTTTTGGATCTCAGCTTAAGAGGGTGTGAATGCTTCCTTTGTTGATGAAAAATGGCCTAAGAAGACTGGATCAGGAAGACTTCCTAGAAGGCAGAAAGAGTGAAGTGGTGGAGTGGTAAGGGAGGGAAAGTCCTGTGACAGGGCCACACAGCACCACCTGCAGCCAGAAGCCTACAGCTCAGAGCTTGTGGAATGGCACTCAAGAGCAGAGAGCAGCTCCATGGCCTCAGGTCGGGCTGGAGGACTTTCCCAGGACCAAACGAGAACATGCAGGGCTTGCTTGCTGCAACTCAGAAACACAATGAGCTGGTCTGGAAACAAAAGCTGCTGCTAGAACATGGCAATGTGGGACAAAGTCAGGGATAAATATTTTTATTTTCATTTGGGCTAATTAGTTGGTCTGATCTAACCTGACTTCACTAGAAAATTTGGTTTATTTTATAAATACCTAGCTGTTTGAATGTTTTGATCTTTTGAGACAAGGACAAGATAGATCCACCTCTCACAGCTTTGGCTGACTCAGCATCTATATATAAAGTTAGTTCTGTGGTGCCTGTGAGGAATCAGTCTTCCACAGAGCTGGTCTAAATGGTAGCCCAAATCAGACAGGTAAAATCAAATGGAGATCACTGAAGTAAGAAATAGGAATAGGAGAGGGTGGTTTTCGATGACTACACACTAGATATGTCAAAACCGCAAAACTGTAACATTGTGATAAAAAGGTACTGGATGGGAGCAACACAGCTGACTTATGAAAAATGTTAAAGAGACTGAAAAGACTGTTCTCAGACTGAGATGGCTTAATGAAGTGTCAAGGTCTCATTTTCTCATTCATGCTGCTAGTACCTTGCAGCACAGATGACCCCTGTGGAGTAAATGTCATATTATTCACAACAGACAGAAGTAGCAGTGACTGAAACACAATCTTTTAAAATCACTAAATGAATATATAATATACAACACTTCTTTAAGGTGTTTAGCACAATGATTTTAAGCGAAGAACATTCAAGTTCATTTAAGAAATTGAATGTTCAGTTCAAATGCATGTAATCAGACATATTTCAAGTTGAAACTCAAGTTTGCTGATGATTGGTAATGCCTCTCTTCACCAGAGCATTCTGACTAGTCATAGAATAATGAAATTTGCATTTGAGTCATGGATAGCAAGAGGAAATTCTGATTTATGCCCACATCAAGGAGTTCTGAAAGAGTTTAATTTTTGTAGGAAACTTCATAAGTACCTGGTAACATGGTTATGAGGATTCCAGCAGAAAATATTATTGATGAGTATGTACCACAGGTACAAAGAATTTACTGCTACAGAAATGTCAAATTCTCATTTCACAGGGCAGTTAGTACCTAGAAAGGCAGTGATCTGTGATTATGGGCTACTGTGGATGGTTCACCTGTTTCATTCTCACTACTTCTGAAATTCTTCATCTGTGCTTTATTCCCCTGTTGGTGTCTTGTCGTGAGACCAAGATAATAAGCCCCTCTGAGCCAAGAAAATTGCCTGATCATGGCTATAAAAGATCAAGCCCAGTGGGGCATTCATCAGCAGGTATGAGTGAAGTGAATGCCAAAATATATTGATCTGGGAAAAGAATTTAACTTTTAAAATATTGTTAATATTTCCTGTAGATTGGTACCATGAGAAGAAGGTAAATTCTTGAGATATTGATTCTGCACAAATTCTACAACTGTATTTCAAAACACAAAAGGAAATCTTCACAGATGAAAAGTCATTCTCCAGAAATCTCTACCTAGCTCACTGACAGCCTGCAATTTCTTTCTGGACAAACCCCTCATTGAGATACCTACACAAATTTGAGTTGAGTTTGACTGTGGCCTTTAATTTTGACCACTCTCACCCTGTCTGCTGCTTTGTCTTCCCTTTGTCCCTTACCTAACTGCCTTGTCTCTTACTGAAGTGATGTTTTTTGAGTCTTTTTCTTCTGCCTCTTGGGCATCACTGCAAATGTGAATGCTTCAAACTGCTTGTGAATTGAAACAAATTGGAGAGCAAAACAGAAATTAAATGTTTCTAAGGTAGGGGTTTTTTTCCAAGATCTGAGCTCGAGGCTGTAACTGAAATGATAATTTAAATTAAATTTCCAAGTACATTTATTTTGTGTGTGATTACGAGGAAAAGTAATTTTTTTCCTATTGTCTACATTGCCCAAGCCTGAGTATACATCCCCTTGTGAAGAAATCTGAAATGGCTCCCCACAGTCATTCTGTGCCCTGCTTAGTGTTCCATATAGATAAATGTTAATAGCCCAGGGTATTGCCTTAAAATTAAGAATTCTAGATCAAGACAAGTTCCTCTATGTATTGTGGTAATACAAATATCAACAAGAAGGTATAGGCCTGTGGGTTGAAGATTGCACTAGAATAGGATTCCAAAAAGTGATTCCATGTAATAAATAAAGGAGCCAAAGAAACTAGAACAGATAATACTGTGCTAATAGTGATATTTCCTCTGCTATTTTTGGTTCCCCTGAGTCAATCTCTGGTTTAATGTCAGCATGAATGGGAATTGAATTGGACCAGTAGCTGGTGTTACAAAAAAAGTGCTGGCAACTGATAACAGTGTTATGAGTTTATGATGATTGGAGTGGCACCAGCAAAAATATCCAAG
The DNA here is from genome assembly GCF_036417665.1 of Passer domesticus. Lineage (NCBI taxonomy): Eukaryota > Metazoa > Chordata > Aves > Passeriformes > Passeridae > Passer > Passer domesticus. Next base: position 31,275,203 of record NC_087477.1, on the reverse strand, counting down.
GGATAACTTGTCTGGGAAGCTAGAACATAGGAATCAGAGAAATGAGAAGAGAATCATGTGTTGCCAAGATAAGACTTTAGGTTTTCCCTGTGGGTTAATATCTGAATGAAAACCACCACTTTTCCTTTACATGATGTCTACTTTCCTTTAGGAATTACAGAAAGAAGACAGTTTGATAGAATGAAGGATGTCCCTGTTTGGGTTTTCCACCTGTTCAAACAGTTTTCTGGTAACTAACTGTAGTATCTAATTAAAGCTGCTGCCTTCCTGGTGCACCTCTTGAGAAATGCTGCCATGCAGGTAATTAATGTGCTGTGCCTGCACTGGCTCAGAGGCCTATATTTGCAGCAGGCTACTTTAGAACATGCTGCCTTATCTTTGACCTTGGAGACATCTGGTGCTGGCTTCTCAATCAAACAGAACTTGGGACAAGACAGGCGTCAGACCTGACTCTGGCTTGGTGATTTCCACTTTTCTAGCATTAGCATTTTCAGTTATATGAGGTGCTGATAACACATTGAATCACATGTAAGGAAGGTGATTGTTTCTTTCAGGTAAAATCAATTTATTCGTGCCATATGACTTGGCCTGTTCAGTCTGGAGAAAAGGAAACTGAGGGGAAAGCTCATCGCAGTCTACAACTTTCTTGTGATGGGAAAAGCAGGGGTGAAACACTGATCTCTTCTCTGTGGTGACCATGATAGGACTGAGGGAATGGCCTGAAGCTGTATCAGGGAGATTTAAGCTGGATATTAGGAAAAAGGGTCTTCACCCGGAGAGGGGTTTAGCACTGGAACAAGCTCCCCAGGGAAGTGGTCACAGCACCAAGCTTGACAGAGTTCAAGAAGCCTTTAGACAATGTTCTCAGGCACATGCTGTGACTCTTGGGGATGTTTCTGTGCAGGCTAAGAGAAGAACTCAACGAGGTCCCTTCCAACTCAGCATATTCTGTAATTCTGTGGGAAACATCTTGAAGAATAATCAGCACTGATTTTGCCAAGCACCCTTAGGTCAGCCTCATCTGACCTACTGGCTGTCTCTGAGTAGAAACATGCTGCCAGATGGCTTCCTTGGCACTCAAGATACTGCTTTTGAGAACAAAGCTTTGCTAAAGGCTCCAGGTGCAACAGAGTTTCTGTGCCCTTTAGGACTGAATTCCTAGCCCAGAGAGGTTAATTAATTAATGAAATGTTACCATTGTTTATGAAAGCTTTGATGGCTCTGTAACTTCACCATTGACTGCAAGTGAAGGAAAGGTAAAGGTTTGGCAGGTTCTGCTTGCAACAGAGATGGTATAAAGCTGTAAGAACCTTCTGTCTGGTGGTTAGAGACATGTCAATATTGGTATAGCTGAGCTGAAATCCACCAGACGAGAGACATACATCAATCTTCCTGACATATATGTATATGTACATCTGTGTGTGTAGGTGTGTACGTACCTCCAAGTACTCCGATACAATATATAGATGTCATGTATGTCTATATCAGTTAAAACTTTTTTGATCAGTTCTATTTGCATCTCTTGGCAACAGCTGCATGGCAGTGGACATCCAATAGCCCAGCCCATAATAAGCACCCAGAACTATATCTATCAAAACAGTCCACAAACATAAACCTTTGCAATGGGACTGCTGCATAGTAACGAATATTAATTTTAAATTAATGAACCAAATGCTTCCACTGGGAAATTAACTCTGATATGAGTTGCATCTTGATTGTATGAAGGCTTTAATACATATGCTTAACTTCCAGTTGAGTAAACATCATGGGAACACCATGCGTGCTCTGGAGTGCTAAATTACAGCACTTATGAGCATGATAAGAAAAAGATAATGGTTTTTAAATCTCAGGCTTACCTATAAGCAAAGATGAGGTCTTCTTCACCTTTTTTTTTTAATTGAGCATATTTTTGAGTTCTCAGAAAGGGGCTATGCACACAGGTAGTTACAGCGTGGTCAGTAAAGACAGCAATGGTCCAAAGAGAGAGCTGGGTGGGAATAGAAATGCAAACATTGTGATGCAAGAGTCTAGCAAACTGATCTGAACTCCCAGTTGCCTCTAAAGCAATCCACATAGTAAACTGTTCTGTAAGGGATCAAACCACTGCATGTGCATAAAGAGGTCACAGTTTCTCACAGTTAATGCATTTATCCAATGAAGACCATTTTCAGATTATCTGCAATTGGCAGAAGGGCCTGTGGTAACAGAGGGAACCTGTGTGAGTCAGTAATCCAAAACAAGTAAATTCTGATCAATTTTACTCTGCAACCTTTTTCAATTGTCCGTAATTGCTCTTTTCATAGTGATAAAGTAGATATACTTGATCACTAGCAACTAAACCAATAAGTTAGCCTGCAAGGCGAGATAAAGTAAAGAAGATTTTAGTACTACTTAATTGATTTTTGCTCTCGATGCTCATGTGAAGTAAACAGTGTCATTAAATAAAGATTTGTTTTAATTGTGATCAGTGGGCAATCTGTTTGCTACTATCCTTTCTTCAGACAGAAAAGGCTTCAGGGGAGAACTTACTGTGATACTAATAGTACTGAAGAGACAACCTAAAAAAAGCCCCAGCCAGCTGTTGCAGACAATGTGGTTTAAATAGCAATTGCCTTAGAGATACAATGCCCATTCTCTACCATATTTAATTCTGGTTTCCACCTAAGTCCCATTCATTTTCAGAATGAAGAATTTCTTGTGTCAACATTTGTACTCTGTTTTTTTCTTACTGTGCCTCTTACCCAATGATTTAGAATTTAACAGCTGCCTAGTTTGAATACTACAGCTGAAATTTTAAGGTTTACTTCTGCTGTGGCAACTGATCCCTCTTGCTTTTACCTCTCTATTTCTAGCTGCACGATTTTGCTAAAGGACAAGCTGTTACTTTGTTTAACAGCAGAACATAATGCCTGCCTTTGATAAACATAAGGCAAAAAAAGAATGCTTGCAAAACCTAGGAGTTGCAAATATCTGAGCTCTTCTTTGTAAAGTTTTCAGAAACAGAGCCATAAATGTACAAGGTTGTTTATCATATTGGATTATCTGTTTCTCCTAACATAATTAAACACACTAAGTATATCTAGATTTATATCAGCATAATAAAATTGAACTTTTCATACTCATAGTCACTTGCATGCTGGAAAAACAAAAGCCTTCTTTAAATCTGGAAGATAATACTTACATAAGGAGTGCGAGATTCACTTTAATTCTAATTTGGGGTCTAAGTTTACTGCTCAGGGTAGTAGAGAATGACTGACAAGGGTTTTCAATGAGCCGATTTACATACTAAGATATGTAAATTGGGCCAGTTAACATGTGCAAAGAATATGATTTTGATTAAATTTTATTTACTGTCTGGAACTGTACCTATTGTCCTCTCCCCAAAATAGGAAGAAAATAGAAATACCACATCCAGCTGTTGCACTACTAACTATGAATGTGCTGCACAGGATGAATGAGGTGAGGTACCTTACGTAATTTAATTTCTGGGATTTTTTTAAAGGTTTTCTTGAGAGCAGAATTATGAGAAAATGATTTATTTGTAAATGTATATGTATTACCAGTCTGAACATTCTTATGCAAAGAAGTAAAATCTGTTGCCTAATGCTTGGTTGATTAAAACTACTACTACAATGAAGCAGAAGAAAATGTACCAAACGATACAGAAATATTACAAAGAAACCTGACAAGAGGAAGATCCTGCACTACATGCTCAGCATGAGAACAAAACCAGGGATGCATCAGCTGTCTGCAAGGGATGATGGATGCAAGATGCTCGTTGCAGCTCACAACCTTGTATCTCATCTATGCCATGTTCTGTTTCTCCTTTTGGAGTGCAATAAACCCCAAGCTGTTTCTGTAAGTCTTGCAGGATTTGAATTGATGTACTCAAGCTGAAGGTCCATCTGTTCTAGTGCCTTGTCTCCTACTGGTCTTGGCTTTTCATGCTTAAATTCTGTGACCAAAATAGAGAAGTTTGATAGGTTTCCCTTTCTGGGGAGAAAGTGACTTCTCTGCCTGACTTTAAGATTCAGGAAGCAGTGGCCATGGATTGTGTGGTGGAGGCTGCCAGCAGCAATGTAAGGGTTGGGCAAGTCTGGCCCTACTGCTCTTCATTTGGGATGAAAATTCCTGTGTGTGTGCCATAGAGTTAAGACTCGAATTACACCTGCAAGAGCACCACCTCTCGTGCTTAAAACGAGCTGGGATCATGAATCTTGTGAGAACAGTGACACTGAACTGCAGGGTTGAAGACTGGGAAGTAGATGAAAAATAATTAGAAGCTGGGGGAGATTCTCTAAGGCTTTGGTGAAGTGACTCAGGGCTGTGTCGCATCAAGAGCTTTCTAACACTTCTAAGACGAGGCGCTCCAGCCTTTGGAGGGAGTGGTGACTGTGCGGAGTCCCAGGGGGACCACGACGCCTGGCACGCCTTCTACCCTCGCTTCTCCCTTGGTCTGCGTCCAGCGAACAGGTGCTCCGAGTTAATCACGCCTCCCACCTCACCGCCCGAAGGACGCGATAGGGTGGGCGCAGGGGGCCGGGCGGGGGGCGCATCTCAGCCGGGAGCGAGAGCAGCCTCCGCTCCTCCCTCCCGCGGCGCATCCTCCCGCCCCCCGCCCTCGCCTCTCCGGCTCTCGCCGCCTGCGGGGCTGCCGCCGGGGTGGTGCCACAGCGCCGGCCGGGATGTGCTGAGCAGGGGCCGCTCCCGCCGCAGCCCGCGCCGCCGCCGCCGCCGCCGCTCGGAACGGGTCGCCCGCCGGTGGCGGAGGAGCCCGGCGGTGAGTGCGGGCAGGGCGGGGCCGGGAGCGCGTGTGCCTGCGTGGAATTGTAGGTGTGTGTCTCTGACAGCAAAGGCAGCTGGATAGCGGTATCCTGTTGAGCGTTCCCTTGTGGGCGCGGGGAGGGAGGAGAAGCCGGGCGCCGTGTCCGCCGTGTGCCGACGGCGTGCCCGCGGGAGCCCCTGGGTGCCCATATGGTCGCGCCGCTCTGCTTTCCTCGGTAGGTGCCTCGCTGTGTGCATGCATTTGTATGTCTGTGTATGCATAGCTAAATATGAGCGCACATACACATGGGCGCGACGCCCCGCTCCCTCCCTCCTCCCTCTGCAGGTGCCCGTGTGTGTTTCCATCCACACCCGCGGTCCCCAGGTGCCCCCGCACCAGGTTACGGGGCTGCCGGCGGAGGAACCAGCCGGCGGAGGAGCCGGGGGGTGCCGCGGGCGGTCCTGCCTCCCCCGGGGCTGTGTGTAGGGCAAGGACCCCCCCCGGGCATCCCCGGGGCGGCAGGTGCCGTGGGCAGCTCGGCTGGAGCACGAACGCTGCCGTTCTTCGCACGCCCGTCACGAGTTAGTGGAAAGCTGCGACAGCCCAGATGCCTTCCTAGACATCCATTCCTCCTACTCAGCCTCTGGCAAAGACGAGGAGATAACAGGCAGCGCTTCTGTCTGTGTGGGTGGAGGAAGAGAAAGGACTACTGATAATGGATTTGTTGAAGGGACGCTGATTCTGGGTTTTAATTACTATTTCAGCGGTTTCTGTATAGCACTGGATTGTATTGCTGCCAGAGGACTATCTTGGTAGCTTTAGTGCAGTGCTTTTTAAATCCTGTGTTCTTGCTTTTGCTTTTTAGTAAAATATTTTCTCAGTTGTGATACGTGTAAGGAACCCATTCAGGAAAACTCAGTTTCCAAAAGAATGATGTGGACTGTGTGTAAAATGCTGGACTAATGGAAATGCAGCATTTTTTATTTCCTCCAGTCCTGAGTTTAATGGCGTTTTCTTACAAGTGAACATTCATCATTTATGGGAGGTTTTGGTTTATGTGTTTTGGTTTTCAGTTTGGTCTGTTTGTTTGGGTTTTTTTTAAGTCATTGATGTTTATTTAAGTTGCCTTTTTTCTCTGGATGAGAGGTGGAGTATCATCAAATCACAGGACTAAATCTTGCATTCAGCACATGAACAGTGCTGTCCTTTGAGAGAAATGATGCCTTGATAGGCAAGGAAGGTACTTATATCAATGGAACCATCTTCCAATCAGAACTGCATTATTGGCAACCTCTCCATAGGATTCTGTGGAAATAGGATATCTGTTTCATATAGCTATACAATTCAGGCATATAAATAATATAATTTTAAAGTAATTGTGATCCCATTCAGTTAGAATATTTTTTTTCCCTTGTTGGGATAAAAAGCTGAAAAAACCTTATTGAAAGTGTGTACTATGTTGTTTGGTTTTTTTTGTTTCTAGAGCTCTGTGAAGAAAGTCTTCAGCCATGGATGTGTTCATGAAAGGGCTTTCCAAGGCAAAGGAGGGAGTCGTAGCAGCAGCAGAAAAAACCAAGCAGGGTGTGGCAGAGGCAGCAGGAAAGACGAAAGAGGGAGTCCTCTATGTGGGTAGGTGGGCAGCAGAGAGCACTCTGCTGGTTGGTGCACCCCAACATTCACACCTGGATCCTCATCAGACCCATTCTTCTGCAGCAAAATATGTAACTGCTCACAGGAGACCACTGCAAAAGAAACAGGAGGAAAATTGTGCCTTCCTGAGCTCTGGTTCTTTGAAGCCAAGTGCCTTACAGTGCAGGTCATTGGATGGCACTCCATGCAAGAAGTTTGCCAGATCAAGGCCGAAGGAGTGGTTGGTACAGTAAAAATCAGTATGAAAAAATGTAAAAGCTGGAGGTGAAGGTAGCTTCACAACATTCTACAGAGTATGTGGGGCTTGAACAGGATTTCAGGAGAAGACACTTGAGAGGTTAGCTCAGGAATTGAGTAGTAAACATGCCAGCTGCTTGGTATGTTGACAGTAACGTTTTGTATGGTAATGTGTGATCTTCTGAAATTAATTTAATGTTCTGTAATTACTATTGCAAATTCATGGCAAATATTTTCCATGACTTCTCAAGGAAGAGCCTCTACAGTTAATGAGGTAGGGCAGGTAGACCCCAAGGTAGCAAAGCAGTTGTTAGTGTCTTATTCTAGGCCAAACAAGTCTTGCATGGAGCCTGGGATAAAATTATTTTCAAATCCCTGAGTGGTACTTTCATGCAGGATAGTCATCTTCATTTAGCAAGCATTGAGCTTTAGAAGAGTGTCTTGCAAATGCTGTCATGAAAAATTCACAGAAAAACAATCTGCCAAGACTATGAGTAAGTGGTTATTTATAAAAAAGTGATTATGGATCTGTTTCTCTTATTCATCAAATAAAGCTAGTCTATAAAAGAATGGAGGGGGAAAAGATACGCTTTTCTGTAGGTCGTTTCTGTTCTGTTGGTTTTGTAACAGGTCAGTTCTGTAATGGGCGCTGTGTGTACTGAGGGCGATGTGCACACATAACAGAGAGAAGTTAAACAGAGCTGAAAAACAGAGGCATTTCTTTTCAATGGGAGTACTGAGGTCTCTGGTATTCCAGTGCCTTTTTTGGATTCCCTCTTGCAGGCTACTGCCAGTCTGTAAGAAATTATTTCTGCTCCAAATAGTGTGGACTACTCATTTGGAATATACTTCCCTCCCTTTTAAGCCATAGCAAAGCTCAATGCTCTTGCCAACAGGGATGGCAGTCATTTTGAACACTAATTGTAGGATGAATCTATTTTAAAATGAGCATCTGCTCATTTTCAAGACCGCAAAATAGATGTTCTTCCACTGTATATTGTGCTTATTTTCCAGAGCTAGGACTTTTACTTTGTTTTCTTGTAGTCTTGGCCATGCTTCTGGGGTCATTGATTTCTTTGTATTAGAAACCTGCATTGTGTGCTAAATTAATCTTTGTTTCTGACCTGTTCTCCAGACCATAATAACATTTGAACCTAGTCCTGTTCCCAAAGGCAACAGATTTCCTGTTGTCTTGAGAGACGCTTTTGCTGAGGTTGAACTTTGGAGGGCAGGCTTGCTATTTTTTGCAAGAATTTTAAGAAATAACTGGGGACTGCAGAGCCCTGAGCTGTGGTAGGGACATGTGTGTAGTAATGTGGCTGTAGTAATGGTGGAGGATCCTTCTCCCACCAGGTGCCTCCTTTTCAGGAGGCAAGGGCTGTGCGCACAGTTGGTTGTGCAGGCAAAAGAGCCTTTGGTTGGAAGCTGTCTCCAGAAGCCCTGGCAGCTTGTGTCCAGCTGTGTGTTTGCCCATGAAGGCAGGATGTTTCAACAAGTTCGGCTAGGGAAAGGAGGAGCTGGGTGTTTCTCTGTCTGCTTCCCAAGCACATAGCAGAGGTGTCTCTTCCCCTGTGCATCGTTAGCAAAGGCCAGTGTGATAATCTTTTGTTCTGCAGGCTGATAATGATTGCGGTGCAAAAGGTAGTGAAGCCCCTTTATGAGCAGAGGAGGGGAGCAGCACAATTCATTAGAGCTCGTGGAGATTTCTCACTCCCTTTTTCTGTAGTTGGATTTTCGGATTTGAGATTCACAGCCAGATCATACTGTGAAAGCTGCCTGACATCTTGCAAAAAAAGAACCTAACAGCACTGGGCTGAGTGGGACCTGTTAATCATTTTCAGTTTCATAACATTCAGCCTCCAATTGCTGGTGGAGATTTAAGAAGATGCAGAGTCTTTGGTCCAGATCCCCTAGGTGATGTGGCTTCCCACTGAAATCAGTGCAATTTAAGTAAATGTGGAAAGCATCTGGACCTTTCTGTCCAAGCTGCTCTTCACTATTATGTGAAAGACTATAACCTAATTCTACCTGGGAAGAGTTCTATTAACAACAGCTGCTGTTTGGGATGAAATGTGGTCATTGTAATTCTTTTATTCTTGTTTTGTTTTTAGCATTTTTTTGGAACAAGGAAAATTTCTCTTAGCAAAGGGAGAAACATAGAGCTATGTAGGAGAGCAGTGTATTGGAGGTTGATGTTTGGTTTTTTTTCCCCTGTCCATGCTGAAGTCTCTACTTCTCTCAGTCCACTGTCTGGCCTTTCTTTAAGTACCTGAGATCCCTTCAATACAGTCTACAATGGTTTTTTATGCTTTAGAGTATTGGGGTTTTTTTCCCCCTTAAATCTCTCTGCCAATGGACTTCAGCATTGGCCAACTAAAATTGGTGGCTCTCTCAAGTTATTCAAGCACAGCATCAGGACCTTTCTTGATGTCACAAAATGGCCTGGTCATTGTTTAGAAAGAAGGACTGAGGCTCAGCAATCCTGTGTGTGCTGTAGATGTAAAACTGCATCTTTCTGTAGCCTTCAAGAGCTTTTAGTGTGAAGCAGAGAGGAAGTGAGCAGCAGTACTTAATCCCTACTCACTTTGAAACCAGGAACTGAGTAAGAAGGCTATGTTCACACACTCTTGGCAATGCAGTGTTCATGATGTCCATTGAGCTTCTGTGTGCTTCCAGGGAGCTCAGGTTTTTGCTCAGTTGACTCTTGAGTGCGTGTTTGGTGCTCAGGAATGGAAGCTTCCAGTCTGATTGTTTTTGGTGTGTCATGAGCTTGCAGAACAAAGCAATGGTTTATTAGCAGCCGAGTGGCTGACAGTTGTTTACTACTCCCTTTGCTGGCACGTGGCCTTAGAGCAGAGCAGTCATGACCTATTTGGCAAAGCCATCCAAATTCCTCCACTCCTTTTTCATCATTTTCCTTTAGTGGTAGAAAAGCCAACAGAGTAATCGAGGGACTCATGGTTGGTCTGGTGGAATAATGGCTTCAGGACTGGAAGCAAGTGTTTTCCATAAACATTGATTGCCCCTTCCTCTAAGTTGGGTTTGTCTCCCAGTCTGTAACCAGCAATGACTAAGCAATGTCAGTAGTCTGTTAGTCTCTCAAATAGTCCAGAAATGTGTCTTTGCAAACAGTTGATACATTCCTTCATTCTGGCACAGTGACAGCCATGATAATAAATCATGAAGCGACTCTGTTATTTTTTATAATAGGAAAAAAACCCCAAAAATTGAGTTTAGTGTTCTCCCTCCCCTCACATAGATGTCTACTATAGCTAGGAAAAGTAGCATTACCATGTACTGCTCTTGCTTCTTGGTTTAGGTTAGAGTCATGCTCCTTGGTCTTTATATACTCACTACTCTGATTACTCTGTTCCCCGTGTTATGCAGGGCACAATGAACAAGACTGTTGTTAAATTGGGAATGCCAGGATGAAAGACAGCTAGTTTATCCTGGAACCAGCATGGACAACCAGCTTTCCTTCATGGCTAGCCAGAAGTCGTCCTACTGAATTCAGCTGCTGTTATTTATAGGCCTGTTCTGGCAGATCCTAATGTGCCTCTAGATGCTGTTGTAGCTGCCGTGGCAGGAACAGCTGCTTGCATGCAAGTGTGCAGCAGTGGGGCAAGTGCTCTTGAGCTCTAACATATGCTGTGGGGTCTGGAACACCAACCAGCTGGTTGTTTGCCAATTAATGGATCTGGCTATACATACCCCTGTTCCATATGGGTCTGTGAGCTGAGCTTTTTTAAAGAAAAGTCTGTCTTCCACTAAAGAGCATTTTTCTGTGAGTTGTGGTTATAGCAGTGTTGTCTGGGCAAGTGAAGTAAGAATCGACTTGGAATAGGTCCCTCTGGAGATGTGTGCATTGCACAGGTCCTCAGGGAGTTCTGTCATACCATCCATCCCCTTCTGGCCTTAGAGATCTGGGTACTTGCTAATTCACTGGTTTCCATGTCTTTAATGGCTTGGCTTGCAGACAGTCTGCTCAAAAACATGCACAAGATATTGACCAGGTCTAACAGTGCCTTTAAAAGCATGGGCTTAATATTAAGTGTTCCAGTAGACACACTGTAAGCCTGCAGTGCTGTTTAGTTGCTAGAAGTCAGTCGAACCATCATCTGCTTGAATTCCAGGATGTGCTTTGCTTCTTCAGGTCTCATGGTGGTACAAAATTGAGAACCAAAACAAGTCCTTAGGTGTGAACACTTTGTGTATACTGAAACTTTGGATTGTTGAATGGTAAATATTTTTCAGTGAGAGAAATCAGGCTTTTTTTAGAGATAAATTTGGAATAAAGAGGGGGAAAAAGACTTTTCAGCTGTTTAATCTCATCATTAGCTAAAGAAATATTTCATTTTACTTGATGGAGTATTTTTTTTCCCTTGTCTATATCATGGATTATTATTCTACTTTTGCCCACGGGTAAGAGAGCCTTTTCAATGTTGTAATCAATCTAATAGTTCCAGAACTACCTGGTTAAAGTTGCATAAATTTGCACTAGTAGCAAGTGGGACATATTGACGAATGAGCTTATATTGTGTTTCTGTGTTTAATTGTGTTATTGCAAAGAATTTTGGACAAAAAGTTGCTTTTTTTCCTAATATGTTTCTGCTCATGCATTTTCTTCTGTTAGAAGTGTAAAGTCAGAAGTATAAATTATAATGTCTCAAATACTGAATGACAGCAAAAAAATTGCAGTACAAATAAGGTCATTTCTGTGTTGGTAAGAAAAATAAAAAGTCATCCTATCTGTGGCAGACTAAGTAAGATGATTAAGTGGGAGCCATAAACTCTCTTAATTGCACATTGTTAAGCATCATAGTACACAGATGGATACTAATCTCTGAAATGTAGCCAAATTATGGAATCTGACAAGGGCAAGTAGAGGGCTGGTAAGGAAAAAGACATCCAGTTATGTTTTAAACAGCAGTATGTGCTAATTAGTTTAAAGAACAGTTGTTCTTTACTGATGGCTTTGCCTCTTCCCTTAGACTGAATGTCTTAATAACCGTGGAAAATATTGTGTGAATGGTATGCAGTCTACATGTTAGTCCCTCTTTTATCATCTATCTAGTCTTTACCAGTACTTAAGAATATGCATTTTCAACCTAGTTTTCTTTGTTTAGGTTCCAGGACCAAGGAAGGAGTTGTTCATGGAGTTACAACAGGTAAGATAATTACCTCTTGATTTCAGCTTCTTTGCTTCATGAGATTAACCAGCCATTTAGCTGTTAAAAAGTGAGGGTTTTTTGAGAGCACTGTAATTTATGAAAGACGGAAAAAACATAGGAAAATTGAGAGAGGTGGTTGGGTGGAAAAACTGAATGGAAATTGCTTACAGGAAAGAAACAAATTTCAGAGTTTTGATTTGAATTTGTCACAGTTATGAGTGTTTTGAATTTTTTTTTAAACTGACTAATCTCTCAAGAAAGAACACTTTCAAACTTGGAATTTAATGCCAGGCAGGTATCTTCACAATAGCATTTTTACACAAAGAAGGAGTAAATTTCCATTTTAAATTGATTTGCAGGGATCATTTTAGGTATGAACTGAAACCAGTAACCAATAATTTGTTTTAAGGGGCAAAATGAATGGACGTCTTTGATATCTACAGAGTGCAGAAAAGACTTAGTTGACCATAGGGCATTGAATAAAATGTATAATTTTCTGCTGTAGAACGTGGGAGTTCTGAAGATGAGAAGAGAATGCATGGTCAATAAATTTGTTTTTCCCCTAACAAATTCAGAAATATGTAAGATAGTAGAAAAGGATTTCTTTTTCCTCAGTGTACAGCCAGTCTCTCATTCAGCTCACGTGTCAGTGTATCTTTGTGCTCAAAGGCAAAGGATAAACAGTGGTAAGTAAACAAATGTCAGTACTTAATACACAACCCACATAAATGGTTGAAAAGTCAGTCAAGAGTATTTGCAGTAACAAAACAGAAGAGCGTATTGAGGATAGCCCTTTAGAGCTCAGGCTGAGCATGTGTGCTGTTGTTAGGAGATTTGAAATCTCAGCTCATTAGACCCCAATTAAGAGAAATATTCAGAGGGATCATTGCTATGACCAGTAGAGGATTGCAGTAGAATGAGATTTGGGACTCCTATATCCAGTATCATCACAGATGTGGGAACAGCAACTGCCAGCACTAGGAAGCAAGTTAATAGAGGTGACGTTCACCAAGCTTGGATGTGGTGGAATCTAAGTCAAGGGCATTTGCAAACGTATGAAACGTGCTGAAGCACTGGGATTCTAGTGCACTACCTCAGTGGGGGACTTCCCTTCCTCATCCTGAAAGAAACTACTCATCTCAAATGCTCTGCCTCTCTTTATGTGATTGCAATATATTTAATTAGGCAGGAAATTTGCAGTGGGTGAATAGAATTTTTAATGGGATTTAAAATACCTTAAATTTTCTTCTGGAAGATACAAAACAGATTGTAAAGCCAAACATAAGGGGGACACACCTGTTATGTGCTGTGCCTGTGAATAGAAAATTTGGACAAATTACTGTAGATTTTAGGCAAAACAGTAGCTGCTCCTCCTAGGAAACAGGTGACAAAGTGAAACACCCAAAACTTGGGAATAACTGGTTCTGTGCTGCAGTTTGCCACCTTCTGTCCTTTCAAGCTCTTTGACATGTTTGGCTGTTGCATGAAAACTGAAAATGAACAGGGAGTGAACAGGTTGATCTGTGGCAGTGAGAAGACTTCAGGCAAAATCTAGAGGTCATGGCTTCCAAAATGAAACAGTATGGACTTGCTAGTGTAAGAACAGAGCAAGTGTTTGGATGCATTTTAAGAACAAAAAAATAATAGCAAGCCTATAAATAGTTCTTCTGGCAAGAAGAGAAGGTAGATAAAAACAGACTTGGGTTCACTGTAGTGATTCTGTGAGGTGTAAACATTAAGACAGAGATGCTAGTGAAGTTGATGTAGAAATCAAATCCATTTAAATCAATGCTGTTAAAGTTGATGTGACAAAAATGCCTTCTAAGTTGCTTGGAAAGACCTACTTGTCTCTTTTCATATGACTGGGAGTCAAGCTGTGCTGGTCTTACGATATTAACTCCCTAGTGCACCATGTGAAACCTGAGGTGAAATAAACACTTTATTATGTAAATAAAAAAGGCTTGAGAGGTTGGAGACAGTAAGCTACAAACTAGAATCACAGATCAAAATGAGTGTTCACAGTTTTGCAGTCAGTCTTTTCTTGACGCCTGAGTTCCACAATCTTGATAGCTTTTCTGTCTTTGAATAAGTTGTGATTTAGGCCCTGTGCGGGTGAAATGACACACCTTGAAGAGCTAAAACCCTAAAACCTAGCACCCAAGAGCTAAAACCTTGCATTCTTCAGTCAGTTAATTTCCAAACCCAGGATTACTAGACTGAGGTGTTTTTTGCTTTAAATGTGACCTGATTGTACAGGTATATTGACATCAAGATACAGTGAAATGAGGATTCCAGGCTGTGTTTCATTGGAATATGGTAAGTGTGTTATTTGTCAGGTCACCTTTTCTCTGAACTGCTGATAAAAGCAGCTTTGCTTATTAGATTTATGGGGTCTATGCCCTGTGTTTAGAATCCTAATTGAAATATCTCCTGGTCTTTGACTGTAAATGCATAATTCGCCCATCTCACTTACCTCCCAGAAATTAACAGTATCAAAGGTGAAATATTTACAGTCCATATCCAGATATAAAGCACTATTTGTAAATAAGTCATAGAAAAAAACTTAGTTCTTCAATCATGTGAGTGAAGACACAATATTGATAGTAGTAAACCATAGTCAGGTGTTTTGCTTAATTCTTTATTTATTCAAGGTCGTTCTTCTTAATGTTCTTAGTCATTGGTATTCCTACTCTTTAACTCCATCAGGTATCTTACAGAAAATTGCGTAAATTAAAGAACCACCATATTTATGGCATCTTTGTAAATGAGTTCTTCAAAGTACTTAAGACAAACTTACTGTTTGAAATACTTACTCAAAAGTATATTTGGTACAATAAGGGTAAGTTCATTAATTCAGGGAAATTCTGTGGTTTGAATCTACTTTTATTGTTCAAGGTTGAAAGAAACTAGTTACTATTTTGAATTGCTCCAGAGGTTTTACACTGATACTATATGCTACCCTGTTGTCTGTACTAAGTAGTGCAAAGACAGCTTCAATGCTAATACTTTTTGCACAGTGCTACAGTGAGTATTAGAAATTAAACTCGCCCTTGGTGTGGTCATTGTACACTGTCCCAGGGTCATTTAATGGAAAGGACAGTCTCTGCATAGATAAAAGGAGCAATCAGGCCATTGCACAGCAAAGCTCTGCAGATTTCCTCTGGTTGTCAGCACTGTGATGCAAAGGAAACATCAATTTTACCAAGACTTAATGGCATAAGATCATTAAGCAACCTGGTATTCAGATAAATTTACTAAGTTGGAATCAACCTCCTGCATTCTGAACTGATTGGTTTGTGAGCACTTAATGCTTTCCCCATTACTACTTAGTGTAAGCAATAAAATAAATGAGACTGGAAACTTAGTTTGCTAAGTTTTTCTTCTAGTTTTAGTTTTTTTCTCCTGTTGCGGAGTTTTCAGAGCTCTGGGGTCACCAGACTGGATCTCATTATCAGAGTCACTCTGGTAATGATGTTCATGTTTAGTTATTCCTTAGAGATAGGAAAGAAGATTCTCTCCCTACTATGATTGCTTTTGCCAAACTGTGCTATTTATATAGTTTTCTGAATTTATCTTCATGGCTCTGACTTCTGAAGCAGTGTGTGAGAGATCTTCCATGGTAACTCCTGTGTAAGCTTTCTTATGCTGAGTTTTTGTGCTGCTTTTGGCTGGCATGGAGGTAATTTTCTTCATAATACCTGGTATGGGGCTGTCTGGGATTTGTTCTGGAACCAGTACGGATAACATAGGGATGTTGTAGTTAGTGCTGAGCAGGGCTTGCACAGGGGAAGCATTTCCTGCTTCTCACCTCGCCCCACCAGTGAGAAGGCTGGGAGTTCACAAGGAATTGGGAGAAGACATGGCCAGGACAGCTGACCAGAAGGATATTCCACACCATATGGCTTCATACTGAGCAGTAAAACTATGGGGAAGGTTGGTGAGGGTCATCTGCTTGGGGACTGGCTGGGCATCAGTTGGGTGGTGGCGAGCAATTGTTTGAATTTGCATTGTCTGTGGGATTTATATATTTCTTTTTGTTGTTTTCCTTTTTAGTATATTTTTTATTCCTATTATTGTTGTATTTCAATTGAACCATACTTATGCCTTGAGTTTTTCTTACTTTTACCCTTCCAATTCTCTTCTTCCCCATCCTGCTGGAGGAAGAAGGGAATGAACAGCTATGTGGTGCTTAGTTGCCAGCTGGGGTTAAACCATGGCTGTCTGAAATAGAAGCGGTCTTAAGTGCACTGCTTTTGTTACTACTTTTATCAGTATCTTATTGTGCCAGTAACAGTGTTAGTGGCCTGATTCTTTCCTTTTTCATTTGAGTTTATATGTTCTAGGCCTTTCCTAGGATAATGTGTTGCTGGGAGGAGGAAATGTACTTAAGACAGTGCCTCCCCAAAATCCTGTAGTAGTGGGAACAGCAGCCACTGCATAGTTGCTGTTGGTAGGTGGTTGTACCTGCTGTGACAACGTAGTGTAAGAAATGTGGGAGTAATCATGGCATTGAGAATCAGGTGGTTTATGCTGCAGCATCCACAGTGCACTCAGTTCCACTCTGTTTCTTGGTACTTTGAGGTGAAGGTGCTTTAAGACCTTGAGATAATGAAACTAATTACACCTGTGACAGTCAATACAGTACAACCATGCTTTGTCATGTTATCAGAAAGGATGAGTCTGCTCAAGGCTGACTGACCCCTTGTCCGCATCAAGCCTACTGAATTTGTACTTTGCATGTTCTGCCATTCAATGTTTTTTTTTTGGAAAGGGAAGTTTCCAAAAAAATGTGTGGCACTTCCATACAAAAAAAAATAACAGACTGAAAGGACCCTGAATTATAGAATCAAACCCAGTGATTTGATTTGGAAAAGACCTTAAAGATTATCTGATTCTAACCCCCTTACATGGGCAGAAATGCCTTCTGCTAGACCAGGTTGCTTATAGCCCCCTGGCCTTGAGCACTTCCAGGGATGGGACATTCACAGCTTCTCTGGGCAACCTGTTCAGTGCCTCACCACCCTCACAGTAAAGAATTTCTTCCATTTCTAAACTTACCCTCTTTTAGTTTGAAGTAATCTACTCCTGCCCTGTCCCACCATGATCACAGGATCGTGTCTATCTTTCTTTTAGGGTTTTAGGTACCGTAAGGCCACAATTAGGATCTCACCAGCTGTGTCTTCTTAGGAGGGGCACTCCATCCCTCTAATCATCTTGGGGGTGTCCCCCCTGGACTCACTCTGTCAGGTTCAGGTCTGTCCTGCTGGGGCCTCAGAGCTGATGCAGCCCTGCTGGTGGGGTCTCTGCAGAGCAGAGGGCCAGAATCCCCTCCCTGGAATTGCTGGTTATGCTGCTTTGGATGCACCCCAGGATCTCTCCCAGAAAATGAGTGAGACAGAGGAAAAATAAAAAGCAGTACTGAAATGTACCCAAAACATATCTTATATTAATTTTTAAAATTTAAATATTTATTGGGAAATTGGATTTTGAATCTACTTTTATGACATGCTACTCTATTTTTTTAGAATTCTTTTTGCATTACCTGTGGGATTTATATGGAACAGCATGAATAAGTTTGCTTCATAACATCACCCAATTTCTTTCTGAAAGACTCCAAGCACAAGCAGGTCTCACAAGCACTAGGCTTTGCAAGACATAGCATGTTATGAGGACACACATCTGAAGATATATGTTTGGAAGAACCTAGTGGAAAGCTCCTTATATGAATTTCATGCATAAAATCCAAAGGGTTTGTGGTCTGTAGCTGGTAATAATCAAATGGGGCATCTTAACAGATGTCTTTTTGCACTTGCTAGCATTAAGTCAAACCTTCCCTGAGGGCAACATTTGCTTTTCAACAAAACGCACTTTTGATTATCTTTCCAACTCCACACCCCTGCCCCCCATCCCCCCCCCAAAAAAAAAAAAAAAAAGCATGGCACTAGAGTAGTGGATGTTTACTTTTAGGTTATTAGCATGTATAGTGTGGGAGATATTTGAAACAGACTTTTTCTGTTTCTAATTTCAGACAATGTGTAGTCTGTTTTTCTACTCTATAATGAAAGCTCCTGGTCATAAGAGATAATTTAATGCTCATTCTAGCTAATTTAAAGGGAAAAGTTTGTAACCAATTAAATATTATCTGCCTCCATTTTCAGTCAGCAGATATTTATAATTTGGGTCTTTAATAAAAATTGCATATTAGTCATGTTTAGCTTTCTAGCTTTTTCCTAATTTTTGCTGTTTGTTATCAATTGTAATTGATGCTGCCTGCATCAATGCATGCTGCCTGCCCTGTGAAATGGACAGCTGATGCCCTTTATGTAAGGAATTAAAGAAATGTAATTTATCCATAGAAAGTCTAATGTTCATATGTGCTTCCCAAAAAAACCTCAGAGATGGTGGCCTAACTTTGCAGCAGAATCCATCCTGTGCTCTTAAAGGATGCAGATGAAGCTATGAATACATTTTATGGATCAGATGGGATTTAGCCTGAAGGAAAGTATAAGATTAGTTAGAATGGCAAAGATATGATGGATGTTTTTGAAAAACATTCCCTTGTTTAGAGGAGTACATGTGTGTTTTGCTAAAAACCTGGGTATGTAACTTGGAGGCATGAAGACATTCCATCCCTTTTCTTAGAGCAGTTTCCCTGTAGTTCAAGCTGCTGTCAGAAATAGCCCTTGGGGATGAATGAGCAGAAAAGCCCCAGTGATATTCTGAAAGGTAGAAAGGCGACTGCTGATGTATATGTAGGCTAAATGAGTTGTTGTTTCCCCGGGGCTTGGAAGTTAGCTATTAATTCAGTTTGCTTTGACATTCAGTCTTTTTATAAATTAGTATATTATGTATCAGCATTGGGGCAAAAATCTCAAGGGGGTCAGTTAAAAGGTTCTGTTTGAAATGCTCTAGTTGAGCATTGATAGATCTGGTTCTTAATGAAATAGATCTTAGAAAATAAAAAAGGAATAATCAACGTTTTTTGAGTCTAATGCAAAAAATCATGTATTTCATGCCTTGTGTCATGCAGTTTGGTGGACTTATTGGGATGCATTTCCAAGCTAGGATGCATTACACAGTGAGATGGACATAATAAGAGCACCTAAATAATGACTTTACTTCCCTAAAGTGCAGTTAGACATGAATGAAAATGTCAGATATCTTTCACATGAAAGAAATGGAGCCCCAGCTAAGGCTTATTTTTACCTCTGCTGCTCTAGCATTACTAGATGGATAGTTTAATTTCTTAAGATCCACTTGGGGTACAGAAAATGTAATGGTCTTACGGCTTTTCATGATGTTGGGCTGTCAATGATGAATTCTCTGACAAACTCACAGCTCCTAGAGGCATCATGTGTTTTTCCATCTTCTGCTTCTCCTCAGTGGCTGAGAAGACCAAAGAGCAGGTGTCCAATGTTGGGGGAGCTGTGGTGACAGGAGTGACGGCGGTGGCGCAGAAGACGGTGGAAGGAGCAGGGAACATTGCCGCAGCCACTGGCTTGGTGAAGAAGGACCAGTTGGCCAAACAGGTTGGTTTATTTTTATTATTGCAGTCTTTTCCAGGGGAAGAAGTGAGCAGTGAGGGGCTTATGAGCTGAGAGGCAGATGGAGTGCTTTCTGTCTCTCAGTTGTATAAATGAAGGATTGTGTTGTGCCAAATAAACAGCAAAGAAGATGTCTGCTGTTTATAGCTTGTATTTTGAGTGACTTGCAGGATCTGGAAACTTCAGGAGCGTTAGGCATGGAACTTCACCAATCTGAAGGGTTTTAGTTAATTTGGATCATAGTTTAAAGTGTGATCTAGTGGTGGTTCTGAACTCGGAAGCCTCTAGTGGAGACCAGCTGCTGTAGGATAGCTGTTTAGTTTTGTGGAAATATAGCTGTTTTTCCCAATAATTTGGAGTTGAAAAGCAATCTGCTAGTGCTGAAAGGCCAAACAGCAAATCTCAGGTTTAACGGCACAAGTTGTATCCTCTCCAGTTGTAGAGAGGAGGGTTTGTGCACCAATCCACTGACTGGTTAGACACATTGCATCTAACATAAAGATCTATCTGGAGAGTCACTGTCTTCCATTAATACAGTGACACGATCTCAAAAATGCCTCTAAATAGCCTCAATTATGAAGATCAACTTTGCTCTGGGTCATCCTATAAAACACTGTAGGTATTTTTATTCATACACTGTAGTTAATATTCTTCCCCTGACACTAGGTGAAAAGTGACCCCAGCTGGCAGGAACAATGCTTTCCAAAATGTGTGGAGTGTTTTTTTAGGAGACAAAAATAACTCAGAAGAGACAAATGCCTCCTTCTGTGCTGTTTTCTTGTATGAACATTTGAGAGTTAGCCAAAAATATGATTATGAAGAGTATTTAATATTTGCACAAAAATATGGCTGTCGTGGAATTGAGCATGAAGTTCTATTGTGTGTCTTATTTGCAGTTAGTGTCCAGAGGAGCTGTATAAATTGAATTCTTAAAAACTGGAGTTTTTTATCCTTGTTGAAGTTAGTCCTGTCTATCTGACAAATCCTATTGGTGCTTTACTATGGGGAGCAGAAAGGGCTATTACCTTGTGGTAGGCATTCATTTCACTGTGGTGGATTGTCTTGAAAAGATCTCACAAGCAGTTTTATTCTCTTTCAAATCAATATTCCTGGAGGATTGTTTTAGTCCTCTTTTTTTCAGCTGTAAGTAACATGGTGCTTTTGATGTGGACATGGCTCTTTGTAAGAGCTGTGTGGGAAGATTTGCAAAATGGAGAATCTAATGACCTGCCAGGGGATACATGAATATGGCATGGTCACAGTCGTCTCTGCCCTTCATTTCTGCTAAAGCTCTTGTGTAGTTTTATGCTGAGAATGTTCTTTTCTGTTCAAAGCTCTTGAAACTCAGTGTAATAAGGATCATCACTGCTGTAATGCACAATTACCCCCTTTAGTATTGACCATAACTAATGCCTTTTTATCTCTCTCTATAGGGAGAGATCCCTGTAATTATAAAGTATAAAGCAAATGTCTGCTGACTTTCATTTAAATCTGTTCTCTGTATTGTAAAGCTTAAATATAAGTCATGATGGCTGTAACAGAATAAAATCACATCTGTGGAATGAAAGAACATCCATAATGTACGTGCATATTATTTCTATTAATAGCA
Organism: Passer domesticus; assembly: GCF_036417665.1. Lineage (NCBI taxonomy): Eukaryota > Metazoa > Chordata > Aves > Passeriformes > Passeridae > Passer > Passer domesticus. The sequence continues at coordinate 31,254,227 of NC_087477.1, read as the reverse complement.
ACATTATTCTGAACTGGTGTTTTGTTCTGTAGATATGCAAAATCATGCATTTGATATTTTTAGATTGAGATTCTCAGTCATCTATGCAGTATAGCCATGTAGCTGATGAGTATCTGGGGCTCCTCCTGGACTGCCTTGCACATCTGTCTTTTACTTATTCTGCAAGGGATGAGTAGCCATTTCAAAAATGTTAATATCAACACTGAGTAACATGTAGTTATTTTAAAACCTGGTGGGTTTGCATTCCTTTGCAGCTGAGGCACATGAGATAGATTTTGCTTGGATTTTCCAGGTGAACTGACAGCTTGGTAGGGCAGGTGTGGGCATCCAGGGTAGCAGTGGGACCTTGAAGGAAGCAGGGTGAGCCTTTCTGAGAAAACAGAAGGTGCCAACCAGGCATTCGAAGTATCAATGTAACTTTGTGCCATTTCTCTCTCCCTGTAAGGTTATGTGTGTTAAGGCTGCTTGCCTGTGTGAAAGCCTGCAGTCTTGTGTGGTGACTGGCATTTTTCTTGCACCATGATGGAAGTTTGGTTTTGACTTTCAACTAATTAAAAACACTAATTTTTTTTTTGAACCTGTGGGTACAGTTATGCAGAGGAAATAAGTAATAAATTCTTGGTGAAATTCTTTCTTGAGCAGTTTCTCCAAGATGGCCTAGTGCAGCCTTAAAAACTGGTGTGCTTTGGAGCATGAAGCACAAGCTTAAGCAGCCAAGTGAGGCCAGGCTGGAGGGCTGCTGTGACACCCCACTGTCACCCACCTGCCCTGCAGCTGGTGGAGTGACAGCTGAGACAGTGACAGACAGGGATGACTTGAGAGAGCCCATCTGAGGCTGCCTGTGGGATTTCTGCTCTGGCAGAAGCTTACTGCTGAACACAGACAGGGTAGTGGTGGTTAGTAGGCTCAAATTAATTACAGAAGGGCTAATGTACTGCAAGCAGTATTTCACTGAATGACAAAACATTTATTGTCTGCCTCTGTGTGTTTTATTTCTGTGTGCAGTGTGTTTTCTAAATTAGTTTTTAAAAAGTAAAAATTATTGATAGTTGCCTTTAATGCAGAGATGAACATGACTGTTCTATTTGCAAGTCAGCCTGAATGTATAGATACAAATTGAGGGGGGTCGGGGGCATACCAGCAAGTGAGTATCTAGTGTATAATATTTTGAAAACAAAATATGGATTAAAACACTTGTTTTCAGATAGTTAATTAACAAATTGAAGTTCTTAACCTCACTGAATCCATGTCATTTGGTTCCCTGGCATCTCAAGAATAAACAGTTGCCAACTTCCATGTTTTCCATGCTGAGTCATTTTATTTTTACTGTTCTAGCACCAAAATTCCCAGTCAAGCTGAAATGTCAAGCTTCTTTGAGTACCCTATGATGCTGTAGTCATATGGATTTCATGTGCTGTAAATTCTTCTAATGTAAATAGAGGAACAGGTCTTGTCCCTAAGATTTTCAGGTTCTGTATGGATGATGTTTGGTATCTCCATGTGCTAATTTTTTTTTTAATAGTGTCTCTTAATTTATCACATTTGTAGTAAATAGCACTGAAAACATAAAATTACAGTAGCAGGTAACAAGTAGGTAGGCAATACACTTCCTGAGCAGGTAATGCAACTCTTTGTTTAATTATGAAGCTTTCAGTGAAAAAGTCTGTGTCAAGACTGACAATTTAGGCATTAGGTCTTTCCTTCTATAGAAAATGGGAATTAAGCAGGAGCCTTGCTAATTGCATTTAATGTGAAAATTGAGAGTAAAAGCAATAGCAAGTTAGCTGTATCTCCTCTTCCCACCCCCTGCATTTCCTGGCACTCCTTAGAAAACAGTGTCATAGCATAAACATACAGTGCAGTGGAACTCCCAGATGCTGAGTATTTCTTGTCTTAATACTTTTTTTTTCTAGAACAGCTAATCTTGTAAACCACCAAAATTTTCCACAGACATTATACTTTGTTCAGAGCCAGGGTGAATGGTTCCACTTTGGAGAATCACCATAATAAAATATAAAAATTTTTAGAAGCCTTTTTGATCCTTCTTACAGGGAAGCTCCATGAGACATGGTGCATTGCTGAGACTAAAGACATGATGAAATACTTTTTAATATTGGTGAGAGCAACTCAGTTTTGATTAAGACACCAAACATCACAGTGTACTCCAGTCATCTGTTACTTGATCAATTGGGAAACCTTACTAGTAGAAGGAATGCAAACCCTGTGAGTGTCTCTGAGAATTTGCCTTTCAGTGGTGGAAGGAAAGATGCTTTTCTGCTTTATTAAGCATCAATTTCTTAAATGTAAGTGATACCACTTCTTTCAAAGGTATCTAATTTGTCTTGTTGCAAACTGAGATTACTGTGTTCCCAAAGAAGTTTTGATTACCATCTGTACTTTAAAAAACAAAAAGAGCCGAATATGAAATCTTGAGATTTTGCACCTTACACTGATTTTCGGAAACAGAGCCTTCTGTAGCAGTCTTAGGCAGAATTAACTTAGGGATGACATTTGACTTCACTAAAGTTATCTTGGATATCAGTTCCCAAAGTTTGAATACCAACATTAAAGTCCCCAACACTTGTGCAAGGTAACAAAAGTTAAATAAATAAAATAAAATAAAAATGCCTAGCTTGGTAATTGAAAAGCTTCAACAGGCCTTTTCTTGTTTTGTCTCTTTTTGTCTTTTTGAGATCTATTTAGTGTATTTTCTTTGCTACAGTGCCATAATACTGACATGCCACATGGAAAATTCCTGAAACTTTAAAAATGAATTTTAATATACTTTTTTGTTGTAAATAAGATTCAGTCATACAACATTTGCTCTCAAATTTTGATTTGAATCATAATGTGCAGAGCACATAGTCTGGGGCAGGTTTTCTTCCTCCTTTGTTTTATTCTTGATCTGTGTGTAATGTGCGAGTTGCTGCTGCAAAACAGAGGATGTTTAGCAGCTGTTAGCAATGTTTCCTTTTTTAATGTCTGTGGATTGATTCAGAGTGGAAGAATGAGGGATAGATCTCCCATTAGGGGATCCACACTGCACAGGAGCTGATTCACAGAGGACCCTCCTAAAAGAAAGCCTTTGTTGGCTGTTTCTTTAAGTTCTTGAAGGAAGTGGAACTGTCAGTGAGCTGACATGTCTCTTTGGTTGTAGCTTAGCTGGACTGATTTATTTGGTAGAGCTTTTCTTACTGCTTTCAGAATTAATGATGGTGTGTTGTGTTAAAATATATGTAAGAAAATCATTCTATAAAGCTAATGCATATTCTAGAAACAGCAAACTCTGATTTATTATGAATCATAAGGTACCCATAGGCAGGTGATATTAAAGTTTCAAAGCTGCTTTATGTACACCCTCCAATCTTCTCCTCATGACAGCACATGTATTTTTTTGATGGGAAAGCTCATGACTCATCTAGGTTGTGCAGAGCTATGAATTTCAGTAGACACTGTGGAATTGTGTTGCAATCCAGTATGCATTGTGAGTGTTGGGATGCAAGTGGCTTTGATTTAGTGCTTTGAATTTATTTTGGAAGTGCATTACAGTTGCAGTTGAGGCCTCTCAATGCTGTTTCATTAATGCAGTTCTGTTTTCTCTTGGTGTTTCCACATGGGCAAGCCTCCCATATGTGGCTTAGTATATGTTGATGCTGCCTAATGGCACAGTAAAGAGCAGTGTGGAGTGTGTGAAGCAGACTCCCGTGTTTACAGGAAATTTTATTTGATGAAATATGCTAAGGACACCCACAGAAAATGCGCTGATTAATAGGAAGGGTACAGAAGTCACAAAGCCAGAAAGGAGATACAATGTTTTTCTTCTACCTTTCTTCTGCTTTATAAGATTTTTCCTACCTATCACTTCCTTCTTGGCAGGTATGTGCACATTCTGGTAGCACTTCTGGATGTGAGTAGATTAATTTTATGTCACTTTTAACACCTCTGTTTGAAATATTTAAAATTAGTCTGGGCAGTATAGAAATGAATGTGCACAGAAAATAACAATACTTGGGGGAGGGGGGAAGCAGAAGGTGGAAGATGGGTGACTGTAGATAGAAGTACCAGAGGTTTTCTGTTTGTTGAAGAGGTTGTTGAAGTGCTAGGAGAACTTTGAATATCAACTTATGCTTGACCTCTCTGGTTGGCAGAGAAAATACTTTTCCTGCTGTGGGGCATGTTGCCGGTGTTTTTCCTCAGAGGGCAAAATAGTATTTGAAGGCAAGCCATGTTCTCTCTGTCAAAGCATTTCCATATTTGTGACTGAAGCAGAACTTGAGGAAAGGAAACTCATAAGGTGTTATCAAAATATCCTGGAGGTTATTGCTCTTCATTAATTCAGGAGCAAATGTCAGTGTAATATAAAGGTTTTGAGAGTTTTCCTGGTTTCCTAATGGCTTCCATGCTGTGAGAACATTTTTGTGCAGACTGATATTCAGAGTCTACCTGCTGCCTTCACTGCCTCTGACCATAATGTATTCCTAATTATCTGTGGGCAAATTGAGGTGAGGAGCTTTTGGGTGGCATCATATTGTTCTTTATTTTCTAGCAATTGCTTAACCTCAGATTTATCTTTGACTGTGGAGAAATTAAGTACCCCCATCCTAATCTGAGTGCCTATCTCCCTTGGTCTTCAAGAAGAATTGTTTGCCAGTTGATAGAAGGTAAACATGTTCTCCATTAGGAATTGTTCATGTCATACTAATGAGATATTTGTAAAATATACAAATAGAACACCATTTTTAATTTCTTTATTTCTTTTTCTTCAGTTTGAGAGAGAAGCAAAATTCCCCATCTTTTAACAGGAGTCCACCTTTTGCATTTATTATAAGGGTTTGCTTGTGTGCAATTTGCTCTGTTTCCTCCCTCTTCTTTACTCTGGTCTCCCTTCCACCTCCCATAGCCTCCCATCTCCTGTTTCCATGTAATTTACCTAATATGCCCCCACAGCACATTCCAGAATTCTGTTTTGATCTCCCCTGTGTAGCTATGGCCATTGCACTATGGAATTCTTTCAGGTTAACTATGGAACCAGTTCCATTTTCTAGTGTCCCAGTTTCTTCCATGTATCCATTTATGGGATTTCATGCAGTACTCACAGAATTATTTTTTTTTCCTGTTCTAAGTAGTTGCCAATCCTATGCTAAATAGTCAGGAAGGTGCTACTTGGTGAGAGGAATACTTCTGAGTTCATTTGGGGATGATATATGTTCATGCCAGCTCTTCCTGTTCTTGCCCACTTTGTGTGAAAGATTCAGCAATTTCAGGTGGGGAATGGTTTCATGGAACCCATGATAGCTGGGCAAATTGTAACGTGGCAATTTTGTGCAACTTAAGGTAAGGGTTTTACAAGCTTAAAGCTGTCTCCTTAGCGTTTTCTGCCATGTTTCAGTGGTCCTTTCCTCTGCTGGCCAAGGAGGAGTGTGTAAGCCTTGGAAGGTAAGAAGCTTAAATGTTCATTCTGCGCCTATCTGGAAGTCATTGTCTCCAGAGGATTTGTGATGGTAGCTGGTTGCTGATGTTGTAAAAGCCAAGGACTGCAGCTGGCAGGTTTTTTTAGCTAGCAGTGAAAGTTTATGGTGCTGAAATGACATTTTGGCAAAGCACTGCAGTGTGTGTTTATGTCTGCCAGTCTGTTCAGCAAAGCACTGCAGCGGGATGTTTAATAGGCATGAGTAGCAAATTGGGGTCTTGGATTGATGTGATGATGAGGGTTGTATAAAATTCAAGAACTGAAATGTGGAGTAAATACCTCTCTGTGGAGATAGAGATTAATCTGTGTTTTCAGAATGTCAATCCAATGTTATCTCCCTTCCGAAGAAATCCTGTAGGTTGAGGGAGGATGGAAGAAGTAAGGTGTGATGCTTTATTGGGACTACCTGATTACTGGCAGTTACTATCAGAAGAAAGGAAGCTGATATCATCAGAGTACTGGTGATGATTAGCAAATATTAGTCTAATATGATATACACCATTTTTGTGACAATTTTAACCACTGATAGAACTTCTTAAAGAATCTGTGGAGTAAGTGATAAAAGCTTGGACATAGCCTGCAGATGTCTGTGACTTTTTTGAAGCTGCTAGGACATAATGAAAGAGAAGGGATGATTCATCTTTCCTACAGTAAACTGTCATTAAATTATGGCTCTCACCTGCTTTCAACTGTATTAATTTGTTTGCTAGAGGAAGTTAAGTGGCCTGGATAAGGATGATTGGTAATTTTTCAGTTTTTAAGTACTTGTCAGAGTGTTTCAAAAGTTTCCATGATATATCTGCACACTGTAATTTGTTACTGGACAAAGCTACATTGAATCTCTCAGAAATGCATCTGAACATTTAGATTGGAATGATCTTTTTTTGCCAGTGGCTTATCTAATGCAAAATATTCCCTATGAGGAAACTGGAGGTGTAAGCTGCTAAAGTTGTCCTTCAAAAAAACATGCTTTTTGCAAGACTGAAGCAGGCAGAAAGCCTGATTCTGAAGTGTATTGGACATATTGATTTCCCTCCAACCTTTGGTGTTAGCTTTCAGAGCTATTTCCTTTTGCTTTATTAGCACATGCCCTGGAGGTTTGCCAGACTTGGGTCAGAAAAGTCAAAATCAAGCTCAAAATGAGGAGATGCAGCCAGTATAGAACTACTTTTACCCTGCTTGGTGGGTAGCTATGAACAGAAAGGCAATTACAGACAGCTCCTCTTTCCTTCAGAAGCACATAAAATAGGATTTGTGCCTTTGAAGCAGCCTAATCCCTCTGTCCCACCTCCCACTCCATCCTGTGTAGAAGGGGCATCACCTAGAGCAGCTGATACCCTGCCAGTATTATGTCAGCCATGCATATTTCTTCTCAGGGGTTGTGGGATGAAGGAAAGGCTCTGGGCTTCTTTGGCTGACCTCTGCTTTTAATTGTGTGATGTAGGTCTTTCTTCGTGTGCTCCTATATGTAAGAAAGATATGTGGATTTTTTTTTTTCCTTACTAATTCCCTGTGATGGTTTTAAGGCCCAAAGGGTTCATTGTGGTCAAAACGAACATGCATTGCCCTGGAGTGGTGTGAAAAATTCAGTTAAGTTGTCAGGTTATGTGTCAGTCACAAGAAATCTCTACTTATCCATAGAGACAGTACTTCTAACAGGGAGTGTCCATTCAAGATGAAGAAGGCAAGAAGCAGTGGTTAAAACAAGCTATCTCATCTTAAGAAAATTATTTTTACAGCTTGTAATGCAAAATGGGCTTGGGGAAGGAAATGACAGGGGCAACTGAGCTGTGTTGCAGTGCAAAAATTTTAAGACTTGCAGGTTCTCTTGGTTTTTGTGTGAGCCTTTGGGAAGGAGGCTGGAAACTGTAAACCCTGTTAGCATCTCTGGTGCTGAGAGCTCACTGTGAGCTTCTGATTGCTTCTAATTTGAAGTGTTTTTAATTACTAAGCTAATAATTTGTAATAACTTAATACTTTAAAGGTATTGAAATGTATGGTTTAATGACAAGCGTGTATGCAGTTGCTGGCCAGTTTGGTAGAATTTGTATCCATAATACAGTTTAAAGATGATAATGTGTGGATGAAACACTTATACTTTGCCTAATGAATATACTTATGTCAATTAAAAATATTACTCTGGTGGCATCAAACACTTCAGTTCATTACTTAACAACCAGCATATCTTCGCCCTGTAAGGACTGCACTCAGAGATGCTTTTTTAACCCCTGTCTGACCTGGCTAATACTTCATATGGTTGATCTGAACAAATGATTCTGTTCAAATTCCTAGTAGCATCAGTTTTAATGGCTGGGTCATGTTTAATTTTGTGCATGTGGCAGATGAACTTACAAATCCCTCAAGATATAACTGATTGAGTTCAGACATACTGTATGCAAATTGTTTTGTAGAGGAAGGTCAGAGATCAAATAGAGCTGGAGGCTGAATTAATTTCCCTCTCTGGAGAAAATGATTCTAACAGGTCAGGAGTGAAGTCACTGGCTTGGCACAGATCTTCAGATGGAAGAAAGATTTCCTCCATTCTCCTCATCCCTACCATGGACTTGGACTTTTTTCTGAAGTGTGTTTTTTATGTGTGATGATGCTGGACCAATGCATTTAACAGCTACACTCTCTTCCTTGCCCACAGAATGGAGACAGGCTTTATGAGCATATATTTGCATAGTAAAAGTTTTAAAGGTGAAGGCAGGTGGGCTTAGTGATGGGTGTTGTGATAGAGTGCAGTGCAGGGTTGTCAGACCCACAGGTGGAAGATGGAAACTTTTATTGGAGCCTTATGTCAGTTGTTACCTTTTGTTAGTGCAGAATTTATAAAACAGCTTCTTAAAATGAGGGTACATTTTTTTAGAGCACCATTATTCTCAATAGATTCCATGTGTTTAAAAAAAACGTAAGTAATAGTTATTCCAGTAGCTTTGAAGGAGGAGGGCATGTGTTCACATACAGCTGACCTGATGTCTGAGCCAGAGTGGTGAGCTTGCTTTTTCACAGTCACCAGCATAATGCTTCCTCTGTGGACTATTTTTGGAAGGGGTGGTGTACTCATCATTCACAGGAAAGGTAACAGATTTAGCAGTGCCTCTTTCCACCTCCTACACACCATCTATGAGATGGAGTTTTTAAGTCTTAGCTGTCTCAGTAGATTTTTCCCTGAGCTATATTTCGGATATATGCTTTATAATGCGGCTGGTTGGACTGCTGTGAATGCCAGCTGTTGTCCAAACTGAGAAACAGGGCAGGCTAGGAGAAGTAATGAAACCACTTCAGAAAGCAAAGCTTAGAACTTGCTTTGAAATCTATTTGTAAACATCTTGATGACAGTTAAGATGAGTAGTGGTGGATTTGTTTTTTCTCCTTCTCCCAGCCTCTGTGTTCCTTAGCTCAGATCTGTGCCTCTAGACTGTGTGTGGTACATTATGGGAAGGGAAGCCTTTGCAGGCCTCCTGGAAGAGAATCAGACTTGGGAATTCAGCATAGCATGCAGGCTATATGAAGAGAACGTGGAGACCTCTTGGTTGTACTCAAAATAAAATGGATGACCATAGCTGGTCAATGTGTCAGGTTAATGCATTTCACAGACACTTAAGGACATTCAGTTGCTTCAAGTTTTCTCTGTTTATCTTGGATTTAAAGTTGGCCTAAGCAAGCAGTAACTGATTTGTAGGGACAGATGGCAAACCCAACCTTTCTCTGCATCCCCACGTTAGCAAAAGTTTGTTTGTGGAATCAAAGCCAATGGTGGGGATGAGCTGGGCTCAGGAATAATGGAAAGACTGCGCAGGGGATATTTAATGATTAGGGAGTGAGTGGGAGGAGGCAAGAGTGGCCATATATGAGAGAAGGTAGTTCTTGATTCCTCTTGCATTCAAGCACCATGAGGCAACCTCTGATCCTGTTTCCTTGAGGTGTGGGATGCTGGCACAGAACTCACTCTCCAGAAATCTTTCTGCTTCTGGAAACACAGAAGAAGGGCTCAAACTGATGTGGGACATGCAATGGATTCCACCTTTGTCTTTTACCCAGCTTTAGCCAGCAAAATAATGGCTGGGAAGTTGAGCTGCCCTGGAACTTCAATATTTCAGCCTGATGTTTTGCCTTTTTGGTGAATATTGATAATAAATGTGAATCTCTTGGGAAGAAGTTGCATTTTAGATTTTTTTTTAATAAGTGCTCTGCATCTGTCCTAATGTTGATCCCTTTGATAATTACCAGGAAACGTATTTGTAGCAGAGCTTTGTAGGTGCTGACTGCTTTTGAATAGCATCTGAAATTGGAATGGTTTGGAAAAACAGGGCGTTTGAGTGGTTGTTCTACAGGGACATAAGTTCAGCTAAGATTTCAGATTATCTGAAAGGATCTGTACAGGGTCCATCCTGTCGTGTCCTTCTCTTCAATGCCTGAGCTGTGTGCAATCACATCCACCCAAGTGTTTCTAGATTGAATGCTGACCTCACTAGCTCACCTAATTAGTGCTCCTTGCCCCAAGGAGAAAGAAACTTATCAGATTCTGAAGATCTTGAATTTGGATAGGTTTGTATGCATGAAAGAAGGACAAAAGGAATTCTCAAAGATTACTGAGTTTAAGAAAAACCTACAGCCATGTGCTTTGAGTTTATTGATTATCCACATTAAAAATAAAATCAGAGCACCTTCTCAACTTTTCAGTGAGTTAAAGTCTGTCCAGTGAGTTCTATAATCTATTAAAATCTGGGCCTTAGGTCTGTCTGTCCTACAAGCACTCTTGTGACCTGTAGAGGAGCCCTATCCTTTTGGTTTCTGTTTGGGTGCACAGTGTTTGACCAGCTATTTCATCAGTCCAGTAAAACATCATATTGCTCCACCAGAGAATCATGGAATTACTTGAGTTGAAAGGGACCTTAAAGATTGTCTGCTTCCAACCCCCCAGCCATTATCTTTCCTGCTCCTTTGCTGTGATCTCTGCAGCAGTCCTGTGCAAGTAACAATGACTGCCGTGTATTGCTAGGCACCAGTTTCCCCTTTGCCAGGGTGGCAAGGGGGGTGACTCCCCATCATTGGCAGTGATACTGACACTTGAGGAAAGTGCCAACTGTTTCAACAAAGTATGAAGAATTTACTCAAAGTGTTTGTTATGTGCACTTCTTGCCCTGATCTCCCAGGTAGACTGGTAGGAGATGAGAACTGGATGGGTGCTTTCCTGCTTTTCTTACAAATCATCAAGGTGCAAGTCAAGGTAGGCTTTTTATTGCACTAATGCTCAGCTTCATTTTTGTAAATTTATCAAAGGCTACTTTGCTTGTCCATGGGTGAACAGGTACAAGACTTTTATCCACAGTGGCTAGCAGGAGAAATTGAGTATGTAGCTTGGCTAGGTACATCTTTAGTAAAATATAGTCATGATCCAGGAGAAGTAAGAGCTCAAGTTGACTTTCAGAGTTTTCTTTATATTTAGTTGAGTGTGTCTGGCATTTGAGGGAAACAAACCTGTCATAGCATTTACCAAACATTTTTCAGAAGGAAGAAAGCTTGAAATCATTTGTATTTTTTTGTTTTGACATGAACTGTCGAGTACTTGCAAAAAACCCCATTTCAATGGAGCTGTTAAAATCATGACTGTTTCAAGCTACTGTAGTAGCATATTTATTAAGAGCTTTTGTGTTGCAGTATCTTACCTGATGTGTCCCTTATTGTAAAACCATCACATAATTTCTGATTGTGATATATGAGCTGCAATGGATTTTTAAAATCTCTTCTGGAGGAGAGGCATGAGTTTGCCTGGCTCATCCCCAGACACGTGGCCTGTCTTTCAGAACACCCAGCTAGCTGTTGGTCCCTCTTTGTTAGAACACACTGTGCTTTCACAAAGCCTCATTCTGCATGTGGCCAGCATTTGAAACTGATTTGAGAAGTGGAGGAAAAGAAATGCAGAAATGCGAGTTATCTTTGCCTAAGGGGAGCTATTTTCTTCACGGTGAGGCATTGCATGAAGTTCCTTCCCTCATTTGTTTTGGATAGGTAGATAACAGAAACTTGGAAGAGCTGCTAGCAGGACCCAAGCTATGCAAGTGTCTTGGTTTGAAAAGACAGGTGTCTGCTAAGGAGGGCAGGAGCTTCCCCTGAACTGGAAAATGTAAACCCCCTCCTTCTGAATTGCTAGAATTTTGAAATTAAGGGGGGGGCTCTCAGGCAAATATATGGGAGCAGGAATAACAGTTCTTTATTAGGGAAGAAAGTAAAAATAAAAGAAACAATGCAATAATACAAAACAACACTGACAGAAGCAGAAGACGCCCTGTTGGTCAGGGTGTTGGTACCAGTCCAATTGGAATGGTGGCTGCATTCCTTCTGGAATGACAGATGTGGTTCTGTTGAAGCAGGGATCCTGTAGAAGGGTGTAGTCTTCTTCTGAAGATCCAGTGGTGGTGTAGATGGGCCTGGTCTTCCTCTGGGAATCCAGTGGAAAAGGCTGTCCTGGTGTCCCAAAAATCTCAGATTATATCCAGTTAGGAATGCTTGTCTCCTCCCTCTGGGTGGAGCATCTCACAATGGGATGATGCAGTGACACTCAGTGGCCCATTAACAGCAGATGTCTCCCCACAGGGAGGATTGGTTTGTGGAAGAGATAAAGAAAACTTCCCAATTAACAGAAGATAACTGCCACACCTCTAACAGATGGCAGATAGAATACACACATTACCTTGCAATCTAGGACAGCAAGGAGTGGGGGAGATGGACAAGAAGCTCCTATTTTGGCTGATGACTTGATTTGTCACTCTGAAGAAGCACAGATTGTTTCAGTTCCAAAATCAAACAACAGGAGTGCAGCACTTGCATGTGCTATGGACTGGCACTGGAAATACTTGGGATGTGCTTGAGAATCATTCACTGTAAAAGCATGTTTACGCTGGTGTGCGTGATTCTTGTGATTGTCTTTGTTCAGGAGTGCTAAACAGGCTGAAGTGCTTTAGTATGTTCATGTTAAAACTAAAAGTTCATCAAGGGTAAGACTCTGCTATTTTTCAGCCACCCAACAGTGCTTTGGTAAGCAGGTAAGCAGAACTGCAGCCACTGGGGCTGCTCAAGAATGCAGGAAGGTTTGATGGGTGATTGCAGGAAAAACAAGCAGAACTGAATGGGCATATTGATAACATTAAATAATCTGAAGTACATATGCATGTATAGAACTGATGAGGTAGAACTCTTAACATACTTTAACAATGCTAGTACATAATTTTGTGGTTCTGGTTAACAGTAGGCTTTCTCAGTCAGGTGTCTGAAGTGTACTAGCTAAAAGGAGTTCATAGTTTCATTAAGTAAAGTCAACCCTTGGGATGTTGCCATATCTGGGTTTTTTTGAACTCTGTATTTGAACAATTGTGTCTTGTTTCTGTTTATCTTTTATGACTGGAGCAGTGCATGCTGCAGTGTTGAAATTTTTGTTGATAATCTCAACCATCATCTGATGAAGTTGTATGTGAGAGAAAAAAATATAGTAATTATCCTTGACAAAGTTTTGCCACCAGGCATTATTGAGTAATCATTAAATAAGTCTCTAGAGGGTGGAAATAAACAGGATGTGTAATTTTTCTGGCTTTAAATGTGACATGAAAATGTGGTGTTCTTCATTGTTCCTTGTATTGTTCTTCCATAGCATCAGGAGTGTTGTCTTCTCCTTTGTGGGAGTCAATGTTAGTCATCTGGGCAGATGCTCTTCCAGAGGCATCAAGCAGTGGGTGGATAATATCCAAATAGTACAGGGCAGCAAATAACATCATAGTCTTACCTTGCAAAATGGTGTTGGGGTCTGCTACATTCATCCCTTGTTCCCATTTGCTCTGTCTGGCTGCATGAAGAAGGGCTGTCATGAGCCTGTCAGCTGTCAGTTCTGTCTGGTTCTCTCAATCAACCTGGTATGCCTTCTAGACTGGCAAGGTTTGAAAGCAACTAGAATTGACTAAGAACAAGAGGGTAAGGCTGGTACAGTGACAGCTGCTGGCAGTTAAGTTTTCTTAGTTCCTTTGACAGTAAGTTTTTATTTCACTGCTTGTTCAGCCACCTCAGTGTGGACTGTCACTCTTTGACAGCAAGTAAGGATGATCTTGTCAGTCAAACCTACTCAACAGAAAACTTGTTCCATTTACTTGGTGTTTGATTTCTATTTTGCCTTCTATTCAAAATTGTTCTGATCTTGGAGTACTTCTTTATGCCATATAAATAGTTTTGTTTTTCAAGACTGTCTAGACTGCATGTCTGAGAATCCGAGGTAATTTGGTGCATGGCCATATTTTTTTACTAAATACTTTATTCTGTTTCTTGGTCATCAGTAATAACATAATTGGGATATTAGTAAAAATTGCAAATGCCAGGCAGCAGGATATTCTTGTTAGGAAAACTGCTTCTTTAGCTGTGAATATATAAAATAATGATCAGTCAAGCATTGCACAGAAGTGCTTTGCAATAAAAAAAAAATAGCACAGATGTTAGCTATGCTCTTGGACAGATCATCCAGACTGTCATCTGTTTGTTTTCCTGAAGTGCTATTGTATCTATATGCATTTAGTCTACTGTGATGGTATGTGCTGCCTTGTAATTCCTTTTGCCTTCTGAAAGATCACTGTATTAACTCTGAGGTTAGAACTATGTCTTTTTTTTTTTTTTGTAGTGCTTTCCTTTCCACTTTTCCCAAGCCAAGCAGTTTGGTTCTTCATTGCCTTGGACTCTGAAATAGAGTAATAAGTTATTAGAGTTGTCTTCATGCAGTCAGAGAAGCAGACAATTACTGTGAAGTGATGGGAGGTTTTGATTTGATATGAGATAGAGATCACAAGGCTGGTGGCCTTTGAGTTTTCAGTTGCTTTATGAAGCCAGAATAGTAGAATGGCCTATCTTCTAGTACCTGTACATGTCCATTACTGGAAAAAAAAATGTTTAGGTGGAAATAGAGCAGAGGGAATTTTGTAGTTCCTATAAAGTTTGGATTATTTGATTTTTTTTTTTTTCAGTCTGATTACTGGTAATCAAGGATGGAGGTGTGTTTACAACAGGGGAGCATTTCAGAGGAGTAGACATGCAGCTGTTAAAATATCTGTGAGATGTGTACAACTTTGCATCAAAGTAATTACACTCTTAATTTCAGGGAAACAATTTTGCCTTGTTTGTTTTTACCATGCTTTGTAGTGCATATACTAATACCTTCCTCCTTGTGATTTAAGTCTCATGTTAGTAGTTGGGCTGTATTTGAAGTGTTTCCTTCACATGCAGTAGAGATAGCATGAGATAGCAGTACCATTCTGTGTGTGTTTTTCTCGACAATCTCTTCCTTCTCTGTCACATTATTTAGACAGGATTGGCTCAAGTGCCACATTTGAATGTCTATTTCTGTTGGAGAAAAGAGATGGGAAAGAGAATTAAGTGTTCAGTGCCAGTTAGTATTTATGGATACAGTTAAAAAGTATGTATTCAGACCACCTGAGCAGGCATCAGTCCAGGCGTGATAGACATAGGTGCTGCAGAAATAACTGTATTTGCATGGCCCTACTCCATTCTAGAAGACGGTGATCCCATGAGTCCTCATCAGTCTCTCTCAGTATCAACTACATTATCTTAGAGTCCAATCCTTGTGGATGGTAAATCACTTCACCTCTTGCATGGCCGGCATGGAGGATGCCTTGTGCCTTAATGTATCATGCTGAAGAGAAACACAGACGGAATGGTGTTGACCTGAAGCTGCTGTGATACTTTTCTTTCTTTACTTATAAGCATGGACCAGACCCACAAAAACCATGTTGGAGTTGCAGAGGTTGTTCTCTAAGCAGCCACAGTACTTTCCTCACAGGCGGTCTGAAGTGCAAGTAGAACACGGTGGTTTTTAGTCATCTTTAGGTGAAGACTTCTGTAGTGGTTGTCTGAAGTCACACTGTATCCAAAAGAGTGTAGTTTGGATGGATGGAGTGGAATACACCTCTCAAGGGATTGCAACTGTGCACACTCTGTTGCATTGGGATTTACTGGTGTTTTATCCAGGAAAAAAAAAAAATGACAGGGATGTAGCTCACTAGAAACATCCAAACTGACAAATATCATTAGTCCTTAACACTCTGACAAACATGGGGGTTATTTCAAAGAACTTAAAAGCAAATGTCACTTTTCGTCTTCGGAACAGATGCTTCTACTCTGTTGGAAATGCAAGGCAGGAAGCTTGGATTTCTCTTGCTGTTTGAGAGGTAGAAGGATATGTGCTGCATTAATTAGTTCTATTAGTGTTGATGTCAGACGTATGAACCTGAATTGGTCAAATGTCTGCCAAACCTGGACATGTAAGCACAGGTTCACTATCACAGTATTGATTTAGTCACCTACAGATAGTGTTTAAATGGTTTATTGGAACATCCTTGGGGCTTCACCTACAACTATTTACTGGCTAATACGCACCAACACTCCTAAAGCATTTTAGAAACTGTGCTTTCTACAGTTTCTGAACACTGAAAGAAATTTTAATGCCATCTGTCTAGTCAGGCACAGCTCAATCTGGATGAATTGCTTGTCCTCTTAAATTTCAACTAATTAAATTTTTAGTTGGGTGATTGTTTTCATTTTTCTTAAGATAAAGTTTCTTACGGTAACAGGAAAAGAAAGTTTGATAGCATCTCTTTGAACCACATTTTTATTTAAAAGATTCTAATACAAGGCAAGGGGGAGTTGCAGAGAGCAGCATGAAATTCAAATGTGACACTGGGTTGAGTTGTTCAGACTCAGAGCTGTATCTTTTGGTACTACTGCTTCAGTGTTCAGCATTGGGCCAGATTTGCAATGTCAATTTAAGTTGTTCATTGTGCTTCTTGAAATTACAACCTTTGCTGACATGTTTGAAGTTTCTTATGGTGTTGTTATTTTGGTGATTTTTGGAAGGAAAAAAAAAATAGGCATTAGGTGTTTTAGTTCTTTTGTTTATAAATGCATTGCATATGAGAATGTAAGAAGAGTTACAAACATTGGTGTGGCATGCAAATCTTGAAGATGCAGGCCATGGTCTCACTCTTCCCTTGCCAGGAGGGATTTTCAATTAAGGAATTTCCTAACCAGAGTGTCAGAATCTTTGTTTGAAAAGTGCTGTTTCCCTGTGGTACCTCTCAACTTGTCGAGCAGTTATTTGAATCTGTGTCACCCTCTGCAGCCAGTGTCCCACTTAAAGATTTTTATTGTGGCACTGGTGGCTGTATTTGATGTCCTTTAGTTTTCATCTGTGAAGACAGCTGATCTATCATTCCTTATTTCTGTGCTGTTTAGCAGGCAAGGTCAAGTTGATGATCAAAGAAGTACCAAATCTGAGCTCTTTGAGATGCTCTTCATCCTGATATCTTTTGACATTAACTGAGTTTGTTTGCACTTTTTGAAAAATATGTGCCTTGCAATAAAGTGGGAAGGAGGAAATCCTACTTTTTCATGTGACTTGCTCATCCGGTAGATCTGTGCTGTTTTTGTCTTAGATTGAATGATTATGAGAAACTGGCGGGGGGGGGAAACAAAAAAGATCATCTTCCAGTCTTGGTGCTGGTAGCCATCTTTTTCCTGTAATATTTTCTAATACTTATTCAAAACTTTGTTATGCAGAGATTTTAGCTGTTGTGTCCATAAATGATGTGTGAACAGATTTCAATTTCCATTAATTTGCCCATTATTCAAAATTATTTGGCTGTTTCAGCCTATCAATTGCTTGTCTGCTGTTTGCAGTTTGTTATTTGAAGTGTGCATTTGGTCACTGATTGCACTGAATGTTCTTGCTCTTGGATGGAAAGTCTTCCAAGCTCACAAAGCCTTTTTTGAAGGAACTGTGCAAATAGATTACTGTGGGCATATTTGCAGTAACTTCTCATATGTATGATAATAGAATGTAAATAAAAAGAATGGTGAATGCTGTTGAAATGGTTACAAGAATTGTGTTTGCATGACTGTTCTGAAATATTTCATAATGGCTTAGTGTGACTGCAGCTTCTCATGGATACTTTTTTAAAATAGGCATTGTAAAGACAGTGTTTTCAAGCTGCGGGTATTATGAGCTTTAGCTGGATGCTGGTTTTGTAGCAAGACTTATTGAAATAGTTAATTTTGCTCAACTTTAAGTTCTTTTTCATAGTTTTCTGACCTAACAGCCAGAAGTGAAGGGGAGATGTGGCATCTCTGAGTTGTCTTCTGGGTATTTTTGGGTTTTTACACATGTATGTAACAGCTACACTTGGCTCACGTTTTCAAGATTTCCTGCAAATAATTGTGGGTTTTTTTTTTTTAAGTGAGACTTTAAGTTTATGAACCAATTATTTCTGGGAGTTTAATGTTTGAGATTCAGTTTTTAGAATTTTGTGTCCCTGTCCTGCTGCCAGTAATCAGAATTTCTTCCACTTCATTACCACTTCTAGACTAGTATGCTGTCTTTTCTATCACAGAGCTTTTAAGGAAGGTATTTTTAAAAAAATCTTTTAGCAACTGATGAGACACCTTCTTTCAAACTGAAACACTGTCATTTATTGTTGTTCTTTCTTTGCATCTTAAATTCTAAAGGCCTTGGTTTTTTAAAATCAATTTGAATTGATTTTTAAATTAAGATTTTTAAGGTACAACACCAGCAGCCTGAGTAAAATCTAACTAGATTAATTCAACTGTGCACCCTTAATTGACTAATCTTATGATTCTGTGCAAAAGGAGCAATCTTCCCAGGCAAGATTTACTCTGGTGTTTTATTGTCTGTGTGTGTTTCTGTCCAGGAGCAAGATATTTTGGCTGTGTGTAGTTGTTGGCCATTGCAGTCAGTGCAAGAGTTACTGATTTTCTCTGTGAGAGCAACTTTAGTGCCTCTGGTGCAGCTCTCAGATCCCCACCCAGACTGTCGCCTTCTTGTTCATGGAGTGCCACTGGTTGTCACTTGGCATTTGTCAATGTTCATTCCGGCCCACTGAAACATCTGGTCAAGTATTTGGTAGATTATTTGGTCAGAGGATAACCAAACTTTTAAGAAGGCTTAAGGTATCTGACTTTCAGAGGTTTGGGACTTTTTACTTTGTTTATGTGGGCTTGTACTGGTTATTTTACACCTTCCAAAGCAACTAGAGAGAAGGTTTCCTTCAAATATGATGCTCTTACTCTAAGGCTGTGAAAGAGAAGCAATGTTTGCATGAGATAGTGGAATAACATACACATTTTAGCTTTTTAATGATGCCGTTCTCTCCCATCAGCCTCAGCTTTCTGTGCAATGGGGGCCTATTTTTGGCAGTGGAGAAGCAATTCAGTGAAGATTCATTTGCAGATAATGCTGCAATTTCAACTATTTCCCTGTAAAAGGAACTTAAATTGCTGATTGTCCGGTTAAAAAGAACTAGCTAATTACTTTGTTTCCCTCTCAACAGCAATAAAACAGATGATATCATTTTAGCATTAAAGATTAGGTCACTGTCCAAGGCAATTGAGTGACCCATAACTAGGATTCTAACTTCAGGGTGTCTAATCTGAGATGATTTATCCTGAAATAGGTATTCCTAAAGTGCTCAACAGTGTTACTAATTCTGAACCACTCTGAAATTAACACAGCTTTGGCCAAAACGTCCAACAACAAAAATTCTTCCAGTTGGTGATTAAAACCCCACACTCCACCCAAACGCGTGCCATAAATAAGTGACATACTCCTACCATGACAAAATTAATTGAGGAGAAAAAAGACTCATGGTAAAACTTGTAAATGTCATCTTTGTTAGCATGGGACATGTAGGAGCCTCTTCTAAAAAGGAGGATTCATTGCTCTGTGAATAGACAAGTACAGTATGTTAAGGCTTGAGAATAACATAGTAAATCTCAGTGTCTTGCATTTTGCAATGGGATGTTGGGAATGCTGTTTCTCACTGCTTAATTTGTAAGACATACTGTTCTGCCAGCTACAATGCAGTACTGAAATTAGTGCTCCTTTAGGGAAAAGGAAATGAAATAACATCATTGGTTTCACTTGTTTGGGCCTCTGAGAAAGATGGGATTTTGTTGTGTTCAAAACAAATGTGGTACAGACTTGTCAGGGGCTCTGGGGACTCTGAGTGATAACAGTGCAAGTACACGAGGGCACGTCAGACAGAAACCTTATTTACTGTGGCCCTAGTGAGGGAGCACTGAGATGGCAAATTCCCCTCTCTGGTGTTACCCAAGCTCACAAGGGGGGCATTGGAAACCATCAAGGACTATTAGCTTTTAATCAAGAGGGATGTTATTTTAGCT